>NW_025408582.1:0-1463977 GCF_019650295.1 Cercospora kikuchii
CCCTAACCCTAACCCTAACCCTAACCCTAACCCTAACCCTAACCCTAACCCTAACCCTAACCCTAACCCTCTGCCCATTCCCCTTCCCTCCCCTTCCTCCTCTCTCTCTCTCTCACCCTCTCACCCTCTCCCCTTCCCTCTCCTTCCTCCTCTCTCTCTCTCTCACCCTCTCACCCTCTCCCCTTCCCTCTCCTTCCTCCTCTCTCTCTCTCTCTCTCTCTCACCCATTCCCCTTCCCTCCCCTTCCTCCTCTCTCTCTCTCTCTCTCACCCTCTCTCCTTCCCTCCCCTTCCTCCTCTCTCTCTCTCTCTCTCTCACCCTCCTCTCCCTTATCTTTCTACTCTATCTGTTTTCCTTCCTATACTCTAAATCCGCCTTCCCTGCTATACCCGAAATCCGCCTCTCTCCGATCCAAAACCGCCCGACTATCCCTCCGAAATCCCCTAACCTCCAACTCCGAACCACAACTTCAACACACCCTAACCCTGTACCTCCACCAACACACCCTAACCCTGTACCTCCACCCGCTATAAAATCCATCCTAACTCCTATCTATACTGTCCCGGCCTCGAACCGAACCCCGACCAATTACGAATCCTATAACCCTGCTCTCCACCTAACCCTAATCTCGAACCCTTCGCCTCTGCCGAACTCGCCGCTACAACCACCCTGCCATCTGCTCCCAAATCCATCCCCCCGCCTCGCATACCGGCCTCGACGACGCGAACGACACGGACCGACATCGAACCTATCTATATATCTACGGGAACCCTCCCTCTCCGAACACCACTCCATGCCCCCGACGTGACACTGCATCGCCTATGTCTCTATGGGAATCCATATCGGCCATGTGCGACATCCGGATGACGCCCTGCATTCCCCTCGCCCCGCATGCCCGATGTGGTGCGACCGTGGCGGGCGGATGACAACGGCCACGGGGAATCTACTGGTCTACGGCGCTGCTACGCTACTGGCCGCCCCTCTGAAAACTCCGCCATCGTCGTACCATCGCCGGAAAATGGAAACATGTCCGATCGCGACCGGCTTCGCCCTCCGACATACGTTCCTGCATATCTACCTGCTGCACCAACCCTACCGTGCCGCGACGATCTATCCTGCACGCGGGGACGGGCATCTTATGACTACGAATGACCCAATAACCGCCTTCTCTCCTCGCTATGTCGCACCGCGCATATGGGATCACCGATATACTCTACAACGACGAACCCTCTCCCTTCCTACACGAACACCAACTTCTGCCAACCCTAACCCTAACGGATCGACGACCATCTGCCGCCGACGACATGCGACGGGAACGCCTGATGTCGCGGCGATGCGATGCTACGACGCACGGCAATAATCCTGCGACATGGAATCCGCGGAATCGGGCTCGTGTCCGAATCGTACCGATGAAATCTTGCGAAACGGACGTCAAAAAACATCGTGTTGTGGCCACTCTGCTATTCGAACATTGGCGACGACGACGAAACACACATTCGGCGCCCGAACGATAACCGGAACCATTCCACGCTACTTTCCCCCCCTCGTCGCGAATGGGGACGATCATTGCCGTCGTGGTGCAATTTACGGGCCCGCTTTTCGATCGGAATGTCGAAAACCACCAAAACTGCCCGGACGGCAACGACGATATCACACCCACGCCATCTCCTCTGCCCTCCAAACCTACACGACATCGAAAATGGACCGCCCTCGTGCTCTCCGAATTTTTGCCCGAATTTTGGGGCACTGTGGCGACGACGACGAATTTTGGAATCCGCCGCATCGCTATGCTCTACGCCCACCACTTTCGCGCTGACGTAATCATCCACCGCACCTCACTTGGCCATTCTGATCTGGTCACCCTCGAAATCGGACGGACATGCGAACAAAATGGACCTCTTCTCTGCCGGCGACCCGACATCGTGGGATGCTACCACGGTGGATTAACGGCGGGACAATGCCTCTCCACTGCCGACGAACGATCCTCACGGTCTGCTCACAATGCCCTTTCGCACGGGTGGAACGGAACATCACTCCTTACTAATGCACATGCGAATCCTATCCTACCCCGACGCCCTCGGTGCCGTGCACTTGTCCAAACTCCCAAAACAATCGAAACAACCCCGACATTTCGATGCCCGGGGACACTATCTTCCGGGCCATCCACCGCTCACATACTTTCCAATTATCGGACTCCCCGTCCGCGACGATGCCCACCTTCTGCGCCTCTTCTTCCATCCACGACACGATCCGTTCGCCTCCTACAACCAACATCGCCGCGACGGCGGGTCGAACTAAACCCGGAAATTGACAACTCCGCTGGCGGACGCGTCGAAACCGCCGTGGTCCGCCATGGCTGATGTCCTGCCATTGGTGGCACACGGCTTGGGGGACGTGACATCCAAAACAACCGGTGTGTGCATCGAAACGAATCGTGCTGACGATGTCGTACGCCCGCTGGACGGCATCTCGCATGTCCCATGGGCACTGCTGCCACGAATGCCCCCCATCGGCTTCCCCACGCACAAAACATATGCTGCACCGCCCCGTCCACTGCTGCAACGTCGACGCGATGGACTCGACGCTGACGTGCTCCATCTGCCGACGATGTCGTTGGCGCTGCTCGACGAACGCGAACGCGCGGGCCTGCGCTTCGCGCTCGACTTCTCGTCGCCTGCGGATCCGCCCCTGCTCCTCCTCTTGCTCACGATCGGTCTCGCGCTGCTCGACGGCGACGTCTCCGACATGCTCGCGTTCCCCTTCGGGCCGGGGGACGGCGATCCTGCGCCGCTTTCGACCCCGCGGCAACCCGCGACACACGTCGCATCGTTCCTCGTCGACCTGGCACGCACTGCGATCCACTCGACCATCCATGTGTCGGTCCAACGGGACCCGGCGACACTGCTCCCCGCGGATGAACGCCTTCATGGCCGCGTCGGTGCGCCACCCCTGCTCCTCCTTCTCCTGCCCGGTCCGCTCGTCGACGGACGTGCCCTGCAACATGATGGCCTCGCTGGGGCGCCCGTCTCGCCCGGCACGCCCGCTCTCCTGGGCGTACTGCTTGATCTGCTCGCGAACGCCGACGTGAATCACGACGCGGATGCGGGGGGCGTCGACGCCCAACCCCAATGCGTTGGTGGCGGTGAACACGCGCTCCGTCTCCCCGGTCAATCGTCGCAAAATCGTCTTCTTCGCCGCGGCGTCGCCTACTCCGCGGTGATACACGCTGCACCCCAACACGCCGGCCAAACGCTTCGCCTGTTCGACGCGCCTGCAATACACGACGATCTGGCCCTCGGGGTACTGCTCCTTCTTCCGCTCGACCAACTCCCGCACCGCCCCATCCTCCTCCTCGCGGGCATACTGGACGACGGAATACGCAATGTTGGGTCGACCCGTGACGTCGCGAATCATCCGCACATCCTGCTCCTCGACCCCGATCGCGTGCAAAAACATGCTTTCCTCGCTGGGCGGCAATGTGGCGGTCAAAAACAACACCTGCACCCCGTACCCGGTCATCTCTCGCAACTCCAACACCTTCGGCCTCCAATCCGCCGTGCTCTCCAAAATGGTGTGGCACTCGTCGATGACGATGCGTTCCAATTGCCCGTTCGCACGCTTCATCGCCAAAAACTGGCCGAACGCGACCGACACGGCCGACTCGGGCGTCACGAACACGATCTGACTATCATACGGGGGCCGCTCGCCGTTCCACTCGCTACATCGGATTCCGGCGGCGCTGCACCGCTCCTGCAAATCCTGGCGCAACGACACGACGGGCACCACGACGACGGTCAACCCTTGCGGGGAACCGGCGGCGGGCAACATGAACAACATGCTCTTCCCGCCGCCGGTGCGCATGACGGCGACGACGTACGGCGTCCCCGCGACGATGGCGTCCAACGCTGGCCGCTGCACTCCACGGAACGCCGCGTCGGGCCCGTACATCCTCGCCAACTCGCCCGCGACGTCGACGCTCCGGATCCGCCGCGTGCGTGCGGCGTCGACCTGCTCCTGCTCCTGCTGGATCCGCGCGCCGACATCTGCGACCCCCTGATGCTGCGCTTCCGCGGACGGGAACTGTAAAATGCGGTGCCAATTGACGCTCACCTGCCGGAACTGCTCCCGCTCGGACATGGTGATGAACGGCGACTCGGTCATCAACAACCCATATATCATCTCCTCCATCTCGGGGCTGTGCCCGGACTGGGTCGCCTGCACGTTCCGCATCTGCTCGATCACGGCGCCAATGGCCGACCGCTGCGGACTGCCGTCGTAAATCCGGTCCAACGTGTCCCGGACGCTACTATTGCGACACAACTCGCGCTGGATGGCGGGATATGCGTTCCTCCACACCGCGACGCCGATCCGCACGCCGATGCGGCTCTCGGTCTCGCGATACATGACCCTCCGGACGCGGTCGGTGTCCCAAAACCCGTCGGTGTTCAACGGCGCCCGCTCGTCCTGGGACGGGGGCACATCCGCCAACCACTCGTCGTCCTCGTCGTCCTCGTCGTCCTCGTCGTCCTCGTCGTCCTCGTCGTCCTCGTCGTCGCTCTGTTCGGCCGGGCCCCCGCGGACCACCTCCTCGACTCTATCGTCGCCCTCGTCGTCGACTTCGCCGTCCGCCCACTGCTCCTCGGGCTTGGGCTCCCACACATGCGCACCACGCTCGAACTGGTCCCGCACCGCTTCGCGCAACTGCTGGACGAATGGCTCGATCAACCACAAAAAATACACGACGACCTCTCCCACCTCCGTGGGCACGTACCGGTGCACGATCTTGACCCGCTTGCTGGCGCTGTATCCCTTGTGATAATTGGTGACGAACGCGACCATCCCGTCCTGGATGAACACTCCGCGCTGGCCGCGACTCTGCTCCCCATTGCGGTGCCGGATGCTGATCAACTCGGTCGCGCGCGCGGGCGCGCCGCCCGAAAAATGGACCAACGCCATCAACTCCTCCTTGAACTGCCGCACCTGCCGGAAATACGCCTCGACGCCGCTCTGCTTCCACACGACGCGCCCGCCGCCGCTGCTCTCGATCAACTGCCCGGGGTGCTCGTCCGCCAATCGCTCCCACATCCACCGCTCCCCGGGGACCGACCACGTGTTGCGGTGGTCGTCGATAAAACACCACCGGGGGCTCATCTCGCTCGCGTCGTCGTACAATGATGCCACATCGACGTCCGGCATCTGGACGGGCCTCCAATCGCGCGCGCGGACGACTCCGTCCGCCGGGAACCACATCAACTGGTGCACCAAACGCCGCCGCACGCTCTCGTTCAACCCGTGCACGACGGCGCGGACCATGTCGATGGTGAATCGCGCCTTGCCGACCGTGATGCGCGCTCCCTCCCACAACACCTGCCCGGGCGCCTTGGTGGTGTACCGGATCTTCATCCCGTACGTCTTCTGGTGGAATATCCGGTCCAACGGCGTGGGGCGGCCCCCGTATTGCGTCAACGTCATGCATCGCTGCGCGTACGGCTGCACGCCCTCCAACACGGCCGGCGCGGCCATCTGCGCGGCCACGACGCTGCTCCCGCCCGCGGTGCGCGCGCGAATGGCGCTGACGCGCTGCCCGTGGGCATGGTACACGACCATCGCCCGCAACGGCGCGATGATTCCGGACAAAATGGGGGTGTAATTGATGGCGGGCACCCACCCCCCCTTCTCGCTGTTCAACCCCAACACGGCCAACCCGCTGACGATGGCGCTCTGGAACTCGCTGTCCTTCAACGGGTGGTCGAACATGGACAACCAAAACTGCAAACTGCGGCGCACCAACTGCCGCTTCGCCCGGGCCTTCTGCGCGTCGCCCTCGGACTCGATGACGGCCACGGCGCCGCTCTGGACGCGGGCCAACGCCTGGTGCTGGCCCTCCAACAACACGTACGGGGGACGCCGGTCGCGGGCGTGCGTGCGCCAAATGTACCGCAATATCCGGACCCAATGCCCGCTCTACTTGCGAATCGTCTTCACCTGCTGCTCGGCGTAAAACGGCCGCTCGTTGTCGTCCGCGCCGCACTCGCGGCGATTGATGTGCTCCAACGCGGCGCGTCCGACTACGGCCGGACGACACACGCGGAATGCCTGTCGGATCAACCGTCGCGTGGCGTGGCATGCCTCCGCCAACCCGACCATCTCGCCGTCCTCCTCGGCCGGGGGGACGGGCTCATCCTCGTCTCCCTCTTCGCCCTCGGCGGGCCGGATGGTCGCCAACAACTCCTCGGACGTGAATCCTGCCAAATGGGCCGACCACCCGGTAAAATCTAACCACGGGTCGGCGACGCTCCGCGCATTCTCGGCGGGAATGGTGCTCTCCTTTCGCAACTCTTCCCGCCGCTCTTGGATCTGGCCCAACAACGCGCGCATCGCATCGCTGGCGGGGGCCTCGACGGCATGGGACACGACGAAATACCGCTGCCATCCTCGAAACTTGAAAAATCGCTGGCAATGCTGGCCCTCCTCCCATATGCGGTCCGTGGGGGGGCCACCTCGCCCGTTCCGCGACCGACCTCGCGCCTGGTTCGACGACCATGCATGCGCCTGGCGGCAATGTGCTGCGATGTGGGCGGTCTTTGCTCCGCGACACATATACGGACATGGCTGTCCCGCGGCATCGACGCCTCGACACCGGAATCCATCGGTGTATACGGGCAACCATTCGATGGGGCGCGCGCCTGCTTCGGGATATGTGACTTCTTCTGGTGCCTGGGCAACGTCGGACAAACCGGCGAACACCTCGTGGACGCGCTGTTGCATCTCGCGATCCCATTGGCGATGCGCGCGCCGTAAATGGCCTGCAAACTCGTGGGGAATGATCGCGAACCCGCATGGCTTGCATACTACGACGCCGTACTCGGGCAAATGGGCAAACACCTCGATGAATGTCTCCATCCGATCGCGCTTCTTCCCATTCATGGATGGGAATCAACACGTTCGCCCCCGCCGCGACGTGATGTCAAACTCTCCCCTGACCCGGTCTCCCGATTCGTATGCGGCTCAACTTTAATCGTATATGTGGACGATGGAACAATTTCCTCTGCTCGACGCGGGGCTCTTCAATTCGCGAAACTGGGCGCGCGGCATCGATGGTCGGTCTGTAAAATGTGTGCGAAATTTGGGGGCAATCGGGCCCATGGTGGAAACATGGCCGATTTTGGGGCAAATCCATACGTTATATAAATACTCTTGCGATCCGTCCTCGGCATTAACTGCTACGACGAACACGCAACACGCTCGCTACTTATGGAAAACGCTTCGACGTGGTCGCCAATGCTCTGGAATGTGCAACTATATGCGATACGGTACTACCTTGCCCTCCGGGACACCGATATGCTCGTGATCGAATGTTTCGTCGGGGTACCCTAACCCTAATGGGACTGGCGACGACGATTCCTCTCGCATGGCACGTCGAATCGGCTTCAAACTCACGGACGGGCGACTTCACTGTCTCGTGTTATTTTGTGCAACGTTGCGCGATTTTGCGTGCCTTCTGGCGGACGGCATGAATTTTTTGCCATTCGTGGTCTCCTACGGATAACAATGGCGCTACTGGCAACGACGATACCTCCCGAACGACAATACGAATGGACCCCAAACTTGGTGACGGCTAACCTGGCCATCGAATGGAATGTGGGACAACGCTGCTCGGATTGTGGGATCCTCTTACGTGTGGCGTAATTTTCGCAATACGCGGTACTCGACGTGCCGAAATGGCGCTACTGGCGACGACGATATCTCTCGAACGACTTGTCCGATGAACACCAAACTCGCGGACGGGCGACTTTACTATTCAATGTAATTTTGTGCAACGTTGCTCGAATTTTGGCGTCCTCTGACGGGTGGCATAATTTTTGCAATCCGTGGTCTCTCGCGTACGGCTGCGGGCGGAACTGGCGACGTCGATACATCTCCAACGGCAACGCGAATGGACACAAAACCTGGGGACGGGCGACTGTACTGTCCAATGTAATTTTGTGCGACGTCGCTCGAATTTCGGTGGCCTCTGCCTGGTGCTAAAACTTTTGCAATCCGTGGTCTCTTGCGTATTACTACGGGCACTACTGACGACGTCGATACCGCTCGAACGGCCCTCCGAATGGACTCCTAACTCGTGGACGGGCGGGCCATGGTCGATCCGCAAAACCTATGCAATATTGGGGGACAATCGGATGCGTCGTGGAAACACGGTCGATTTTTGACGTTGTAAATGCGCATCACAAATTTCCTTTCTCCCCCCCGCCGTATTGGCCTCGCGTGTCCGACACGTACTACGCTCGCTCCTTGTCCGGAACGCTTCTCGCTGGACGCGGACGCTCTGGAACTGGTGGATGCGTCCGATACAACTCTACCTTGCCCTCCGGGACGCCAATATACTCGTGGTCGAATGCTTCGTCGGGGCTACCCTAACCCTAATGGGACTGGCGACGACGATTTCTCTCGACTGACACGACGAATGGCCTTTAAACTCGCGGACGGGTGACCTGACTATCGAACGTAATTTTGTGCAACGTCGCTGGAATTGTGGCGCCCTGCGGCGGATGGCATAATTTTTGCAATCCGCGGACTCTTGCGTTGTGCTGTGGGCGCTACGGACGACGTCGGTGCTTCTCGAACGGGGCCGCGAATGGACCCGAAAATTGGGGACGGGCGACGTTAATCTTCAATGGAATATTGTGCAACGTCGTGCGATCTTTAATATCCGTATGCGTGTGGTATTATTTTCGCAACCCGCGGCCTTCTACGTGCTAAACTGGCGCCACTGGCAACGATAACATCTCTCGAACGGCAATGCGAATGGACTTCGAACTTGGGGACGGGCGATATTCCTATCTAATGTAATTTTGTGCAACGTCGCGCGAATTTTGGTGCCCTCTGCCGGCTGGCGTAATGTTTGCAATCTGTGGTCTCGTGCGTACGGCAATGGGCGCAACTAACGACCTCGATACCTCTCGAAATGTACTGCGAATGCGCTCCAAATCTGCGGACGGGTTTCTGTATCTTTTCATCTACCTGCCGGAACTTTTGCGCGACTTTATATGGAACACCCCCTGGCGGATGGCAAACACGCGGTGTGCATGCGAAAACGGTACGACTGGCGACATCGACATGTCCCGAACTACCTGTGCAATGGACCCTAAACTCGCGGACGGGCGACCTTGCTATCGAATGTAATTTTGTGCGACGCTGCTCGAATTTTCGCGTCCCCTTGCGGGTGGCATAATTTTTGCAATTCGTGGTGTATTGCATACGACAACGGGCGCTACTGGCGACGACGATATCTCACAAATGGCAATGCGAATCAACTCCAAACTTGGGGACGGGCGACCTTACGATCGAATATAATTTTGCACAACATTGCTCGAATTGTGGCATCCTGTGGCGGGTTGCATAATTTTTGCAATTCGTGGTCTTTTGCGTACGGCTGGGGGCGGAACGCGCGACGTCGATATCTTGGAAACGGCGCTGCGGATGGGCGTCCAACTTCCGGACGGGCGACTTTACTGTCTAATGTAATTCTGTGTGACGCCGCTCGAATTTTGGCGTCCTCTGGCGGACGGTATGAATTTTTGTAATCCGTGGTCGGTCGGTGGTCTCGGGAATGGCGGACCTGGCGACGTCGACATCTCTTTACCGGCGCTGCCAATGGGCCCCAAACGTGCGGACGGACGTCTATATTATCCGCCCTCCCTGGCCGGATCTTTGCGCGAACGTACACGTCCTCTGGCGGGTGGGATATCTCGTGGCACGCGATGCTCGACGTGCGGGAATGGCGCGACTGGCGACGACGATGTCTCTCGAACGCCCTGCGGAATGCACTCCAAACTTGCGGACGGGCATCTGCATCCTCCGACCTGCCGCTCTGCAACTTTACGTGAATTGATCATCTCTCTGGTGGCCGGGTGGAATTTTGGACTGGACGGTGTCTTACACTCCTCGGCGCCCGGGCGCGTTGCCCTGAAACTCGACGACGCGACTCTTGACGTGCATGTGCGCCCTCTCGACAACTTCTCGCACACTCTATGCCGCCGCCGACGTGTCGGGGATCTATGGGGTCTGTTCGCGCGATGGTGACGACCGCTTCGACGTGCTGTTGCATATGCGATGTGTGCTGCGTACGCCTGCTGCGCCTGCTGCGGTCGCGATTCGCTGGCCTTGGCGGAACTTCACTCGGTCCCATGGCTTTCTTCCGGCGACGATATCTCGCGAACGGCGGCAGCGGCTGCGGATTTTCTTTCAATGGTCCTCAGCGATTGCGCGACTCTTCTACATGTCCCGAAATCAGCGTGTTCGAGGGCCATCTCACCATCCGAGATTTGGGGTCGAAATCAAATGATCGGATGGGAGACCCTGGGGAATTTTTGTATGGGAGCAGCAGAGCCGCAAATGATCGAATGGGCATCCGAGACCACGGGATACTGGGTAGCGATTGCGCGACTCTTCTACATGTCCCGAAATCAGCGTGTTCGAGGGCCATCTCACCATCCGAGATTTAGGGTCGAAATCAAATGATCGGATGGGAGACCCTGGGGAATTTTTGTATGGGAGCAGCAGAGCCGCAAATGATCGAATGGGCATCCGAGACCACGGGATACTGGGTAGCGGCTGCGGATTTTCTTTCAATGGTCCTCAGCGACTGCGCGACTCTCCCACATGTCTCGAGATCAGCGTGTTCGAGCGCCATCTCACCGTTCGATATTTGGGGTCGAAATCAAATGCTCGGACAGGAGACCCTGGCTGAATTTTAGGTGGCTTAGGGTATAAAACAAATGCTCGAACACGCGTCCGATCTCACGGCATACTGGGTAGCGGCTGCGTGTTTTCTTCCAATGGTCCTCAGCGATTGCGCGACGCTCCCACATGTCCCCAAATCAGCGTGTGCGAGCGCCATCTCACCGTTCGATATTTGGGGTCGAAATCAAATGCTCGGACAGGAGACCCTGGCTGAATTTTAGGTGGCTTAGAGTATAAAACAAATGCTCGAACACACGTCCGATCTCACGGCATACTGGGTAGTCGAGTTTAGTTAGAGATAGTAGGTAGCTAAGCTATACCTATATAAATAGATCTTGTCCTACTGTCACGGGCTGGGCCCGTAGACATAAGACTGCCTGGAAGTCGGCGGAAGTTAGTAACGCCGGCCCCGGCTCACGTGCGCGGGAAGCACGGGAGCGCCTGCACACTTGTACGCTCGAAGAGAGAAAGCTCTCCCTTCCTCTCTTCGAGCTACGTCCTGTCAATTCGGGCTACCCATATGGTAGCGCAGAGCACCTGAGCCCTGTCCGTAGCAACTGTACCTGTGTCAACCATACCTACCTTCCTGCTAGCCTCCGCCCGTGACACTACGTAGCTCCTACCTTTAGGTATGGCTGTCGACCGCCCTCTACCTCCGTTCCTCCCGGAAACCGAGTCTCAGTTCTCTGAGCATGCCGCTACCCACCCGTCCCTCTGGTACGCCTATTTCCAGTCCGCCTACCGCTATATCGACGAACACGATAACGGCCAGGATAAGCTCGCGAACGAGCTTGTCCGCGAACAAATCCGCGCTTCCGAGACCCAAGAAGCCCTCCAGTCCGCCCGTACTGAAATCTCTCAACTACGTGCCGTTATCGACTTCCAGAAGAGCTCGTATGAAGAGAAGGAAACGAAATTCCGCGAGGAACTGCTCTTAGCAAAGATAGAGGTCGAGAGAGCCCTCCACCTCGCCCAACCTATCGTACAAACCCCGCCGTCCCTACCTGCCGACACGCGCGCTAAGAAGAGCGCAGATCCTACTCCGCGAACGACTCCGCCTACTCCTGCCGCACCTACCGAGTCTAGCCAACGATCTGAGAAGCTACCCGACCCAGAGAAGTTTACCGGCGACCGCAAGGACCTCCGCCGCTTTGTCTCTCAGATACACGAAAAGATGTTCGTAAACTGCGACCGCTTCGCAACGCCCCAGTCTCGTATATCCTACGTAACAAGCCGCCTCTCTGGGATTCCTTACTCTCAGATCCTACCGTATATTAAGGACGGGATCTGTCAACTTCCAGACTACCAGAACGTTCTTCAGATTCTCGACAACGCCTATGGAGACCCGAACCGTGTTAATAATGCCCGCGCCGACCTGTTCCGCTTCCGCCAAACTAATAAGGACTTTGCTGCCTTCTTCGCCGAGTTTCAACGCCTAGGACTAGAGGCTGAGATGACCGAGGAATCTCTCTCGACGCTCCTCGAACAAGCCGTTTCGAACGAGATTAAACAGATGCTCGTCCATAGTCCTCCACCGACGCGAGAGTACCTCAAGCTCGCCGCACACTTGCAAGACCTCGAGAACCGTCGCCGGTACTATAACCAAACCCCTGCTATCCCGAACCCCCGCACCTTACGACCGACTACTCCGCCTGCTGCCCGTAACGAGAAAACCTACGCCGCTGCTATTAAAGAGAGGTCGCCCGATCCTATGGACCTCGACCGGTTTAAGAGGAACCAGAGGACAGACAAAGAAACCGGAAACTGCTTCCGCTGCCACAAGCCAGGCCACCAGGTGAAACACTGCACCGAACCGGACACCCGCCCTTCCTGGAAACAGTTTAGCGACGAGCAACGACGCGCAGAGAAGCGGCGGGCTAACGAGACCACCCGCACCGCTTCACCCCCCTCCTCTCGAGGACGATCTCCCCCGCAGTTACCTCTTGCCCGTAGTCCGTCTCCGAACACGTCGGAAAAAGGCGTACGCTTGGTAACAGTCGCTACCCGGCGTTAAGTGTGCGCGAGGCCTTACCTGCTGTCACGGGCGGAGACAGGCAGGAAAGGTAGGTGATGTCACAACAGGTACGGAGTGCTACGGACAGGCTTTATAGACACTGCGCTACCCTATAGGTAGCCCTCTTTGACAGGACGTAGCTCGAAGAGAGGAAGGGAGAGCTTTCTCTCTTCGAGCGTACAAGTGTGCAGGCGCTCCCGTGCTTTCCGCGCACGTGAGCCGGGGCCGGCGTTACTAACTTCCGCCGACTTCCAGGCAGTCTTATGTCTACGGGCCCAGCCCGTGACACCTGCCCCCGCAACTAGCTACCGACCCTGCGTTCTACCCGACGTTGTTCGGAGTAAGAAGCATTGTTTACCCTCTGAATTGTCTTCTGGATCCCCGCCTACTGCTCCTAACCCTCTAAAGAGAGAGGCTTTCCGTATTTCTGCTACAGCGCTTAGGGTGCCACATAAGTTTGACCGCTCCGTTTCCCCAAAGGTTCAGTTTACTACCACCGTTAACGGCTCTGAAATCTCCGACTACGCCCTACTAGATACCGGCTGCGAGGCTTATGGCCTTATCGACCTGCAGTGGGCTACTGAGGTAGGCCTACCTATCCAGACTCTCGAGAAAGAGGTCTATATGTTGCCTGTCGACGACCAGGAGGGAGAACGCGAGTTCGCTCTTAAGTACGGCACAGTCTGCGCCCTGCGAATCGGCGAACATACCGAAAAAAATGTTGTCTTTCGCCTTACGAAGCTAGGCGGCTGCCCGATGATTCTTGGCTATCCTTGGATGGAAGCCCATAGCGTGAATCTTAGCCCCGCTAACGCTACTCTATTATTTGACAGCCCGTACTGCCAGTCACACTGTAACGTCTCACTAGTCCCCGCTAAGGTTAAGGTCTATACCCGGAAGGTCCCCCGTTTAGCTACCCGGAGGAAGAATAAACTCGTCGACGTCTGTAATATCTCCTTTCGAACCGCAAGCCTCTATGCTGCACCGAAGTACCAGAGGAAAGGCTACCGCCTCTGCTATACGACGATCGAGGACCTGCAGTCGATATTTACCTCCGAAGAGAAAGCCGATATCGAAGGACAGCTGCCCGAGTGCCTCCGCGACTTTAGCTCTGTGTTTTCTCCGAAGCTAGCCGACCAGCTTCCTCCACACCGCCCGTACGACCACGACATTAAGCTAAAAGAGGGCGCTGAACCGCCATTCGGCCCCCTCTACGGGATGTCTCGAGATGAACTACAAGCCTTAAAGGAGTGGCTCGACGAGAACCTCAAAAAGGGCTTTATTCGACCAAGCTCCTCCCCAGTCGCCTCACCTGTCCTGTTCGTTAAAAAGCCCGGGGGTGGCCTACGACTCTGTGTAGACTACCGCGCGATAAATGAGCTTACGGTTAAGGACCGATACCCGCTCCCGCTAACGACCGAGACTCTAAATAATCTTAGCGGCATGAAGTACTTCACAAAGATCGACATTATCTCTGCGTTTAATAATGTCCGTATGAAAGAAGGGCAAGAATATCTTACCGCCTTCCGGACCCGTTTCGGACTATTTGAAAGCCTCGTTATGCCTTTCGGACTCACCGGCGCGCCGGGAACCTTTCAGCGGTTTATTAACGACACTCTGCGCGAATTCCTCGACCAGTTCTGCTCTGCTTACCTTGACGATATCCTGATTTACAGCCGGACCCGAGAAGAACACGAAAAACACGTCCGGGCTGTCCTGCAAAAGCTGCACGATGCGGGTCTTTACGCAAAGCTATCGAAGTGCGAGTTTTTCCAACACGAGACTAAGTTCCTAGGGATGATCGTTGGCCAAAACGGCATCCGGATGGACCCCAAAAAGATCCAGACAATCCAGAACTGGCCCGAACCGAAGAATGTTACCGACGTCCAGTCCTACCTAGGGTTTGCGAACTTCTACCGCCGCTTTATACGGAACTTCTCGAAAATCTGCCAGCCGCTTACAGCTCTTACGCGTAAAGACACTCCGTTCGCCTGGACTCCCGCTTGCCAGAAAGCCTTCGACGACCTAAAGCAAGCCTTCGTAGAAGGCCCGATACTCGCCCCGTTCGATTGGACTAAGGAAGTTATCGTCGAGACCGACGCCTCCGACTACGTGTCCGCCGGGATCCTCTCCCAATACGATAACGAAGGAATACTACGACCTATCGCCTTTTTCTCAAAGAAGCATAGCCCTGCCGAATGTAACTACGAGATCTACGATAAAGAGCTGCTTGCTATTATCCGCTGTTTCGAAGAGTGGCGCCCTGAACTCGAGGGAGCCGAACACCCGATCAAAGTCTTGTCCGACCACAAGAATCTGGAATACTTTACGACGACAAAGCAACTTAACCGCCGGCAAGCGCGCTGGTCCGAATTTCTGTCCCGTTTCCGCTTCCAGATTACCTACCGACCAGGGAAACAAGGGCAAAAACCCGACTCTCTAACCAGGAGGTCAGATGATCTGCCTAAAGAGGGGGATGAACGCCTACAGCACCAGAGCCAAACGATTCTGAAACGAGAAAACCTCCCTGCCCCTAGGAAACAAAAACGAGTATCGTTCTCCGACCAGGTTACGATCTATACGCTGCCTACGCCGGAACCGCAGCTATACGCCTTCCCAATCCGAACAAGGGAACAGTCCCCGCCGAGGGACGCTGTTAGCGCAGTACAGATCCCCGAAGAGCTCCAGGAAACGATAAGGCAAGGATATCGAACCGACGAGACCCTCTGCGAGATAATAGACGCAATACGAGAAGGGAAAAGCCGTTACCCGACGATCCAGCTCGCGCAGTGCGAGCTACGAGAGGACCTGCTCTTCTACCGAAACCGACTCTACGTACCGAACAACGAGGAGCTTTACGACCAAGTTCTCCGCCTCTGCCACGAAACCCCAGCTGCCGGACACCCTGGAAGAGCCCGCACGTACCAGATCGTATCGAGGGATTACTACTGGCCAGGTATGAGCGCGTATATCCGCCGCTGGGTCCAGAACTGCCATGTCTGTAGTAGGATTAAGCCTAGCCGACAACGTAATCGAGGACTCCTACAACCGTTACCGACACCCGACCGTGCCTGGGATTCGATCTCGATGGACTTTATTACACACCTGCCTAAGTCCGAAGGGGTCGACGCTATCTTCGTAGTCGTCGATCGCCTTACGAAGCTACGCCACTATGTCCCATGCCTTACGACCGACGGCGCCGAAGAGATTGCTCGCCTGTTTGTTAAGAATATCTTCCGACTCCACGGGAAACCGATTAACATTGTCTCTGATCGGGACGCCAAGTTTATGTCTGACTTTTGGAAACACCTTACGCGGAAACTAAGGATTACCTGCTCCCCATCGACCGCCTACCACCCGCAGACAGATGGCCAGACCGAGAGGCTAAATGCAGTCCTCGAACAACACCTGCGTGCGTACGTTTCGTACCTACAAGACGACTGGGTAGAATGGCTACCGCTAGCGGAATTCTCAGCGAACTCAGTATTCTCCGAAACTACCGGCTTGTCTCCGTTCCTAGCTACCTACGGTTTCCAACCCCTCCTAGGAACCGAAGTCCTACAGCATACGACCGACGCCCCTGCGAGTCGAGAAGCAGAATCTTTCGTCGCAGATATGAAGGCGATTACCGACTTCCTAAAGGCCGAGACCAGCCTCGCACAGTCCCGATATGAAGAGGCTGCAAATCGGCACCGTAGCGCCTCACGCAAGTTCTCTGTTGGAGAAGAAGTCTGGCTCGACGCTAGGAATATCAAGACCCTCCGCCCTACGAAGAAACTTGACTGGAAGAACCTAGGCCCGTTCCGCATTCTTGAGGTCAAACCGTATACCTGCCGACTAGACCTGCCAGCGACGATGAAGCTGCACCCGGTGTTTAACAACGATCTGCTTACTCCTGCCGCGAACAACCCGCACGGCTATCAGCGTACGCCCCCGCCGCCGCCCGTTATCGTCGACGGGGTCGAGGAATGGGAAATCGAAGAGATCGTCGACTCGAAGGTCGACCGCCGCGGCCGCGGTGGCAAAGAACGACTGCGTTACGTAGTAAAATGGAAAGGCTACGACGTACCGACTACAGAACCTGCCGATACGATTATCGAGGATGTGCCACACCTCGTCCGGAACTTCCACCGCCGGTACCCGCTCAAACCAGCGCCCCGCCAAATGCCAATGTAAAGAGCAAAAGTCGGCACGACGTTGAGACACCGCAGGTGCTATCAACGTTACGCATAGCCCGTCGAGGGTTCGAACCTCGAGCGTCAAGCATGGCAACCGAAGAGACAGACGTTGTGTCTCTCGGCCTATACCTGTGCCCCAGACCAACTGGACGAGCTGACTAAGCACGATTCCTGCCGCAGTATAATGCCTGAAATCCGTTGGACGTTACAGACTTGCGCCAGCATACGGCTGCAGCGATAACCGCCAGAGGTTACACGAGCCCACTGGAGTCGAAGATCTTCCGCGCACCCAGACCCCGAAAAAAGTCACATGACTTCTTGGCACGCCCGCCTGCTCCGCCAACTACCCCCTCCGACCGGTCGCGACCCGAATGTACACCCAACGCCGCTGCCCCGAACCGACTCGAACGCGTAACCCCGAGGAGATTGACCTCCCCGCCGAGAATGGCCATATCTCGCCCGTCGTCGCCGGAAAAAATGTCCCGACTTTATCGCCCACCTGCACATGACCCCTGCTACGCGCCTACACCTTGAACCGCTCGAAATCCGATACTCGGTTCCTGCCCCCAACGAGGATTGAACCCGAGGCCCCAGATTCCTGCTGGACAATCATAACCACTGCACCACGGAAGCAACCTGAATTCTGAAGAGTCATATTGGATCCAAAATCCTCTGCCTGCGACCAATCAGACAAACTGACTACAGGGGTCCCCGCCGGGGGTTCCTGTAAATTGAGGGGCTGCATATGAGACTGGCCTGACCACCCAGTGACTCTAGTGCAGTAAGAGGGCCGTCCTGACCACGAAGAACTGTGTACAGTAAAGCTCCGGTGTTGTCTTTGGATCCTGTGTACTAGTCGCAGCAACGATGGTGGATTGGGTTCCTCGAGCGGGCTGTACATACCAAAGGCGATACCGTGGAAGGCTCCTGCTTGCAGGAGCTAACCTGTTTGCTCCGCTGTTGCAGAGTATCTGTCCTGTTTTGTTCCGCCCTCGGGTAAGACCCGAGGAAGAGGAGCTGCACGCTGCCTAGGAAGGGAGTGCGCTGCACTCGCCCTATTTTGAAAGAACGTGACTCGGAGCGTCACTGCTAGGAAGGGAGTAATGTCACGGGCTGGGCCCGTAGACATAAGACTGCCTGGAAGTCGGCGGAAGTTAGTAACGCCGGCCCCGGCTCACGTGCGCGGGAAGCACGGGAGCGCCTGCACACTTGTACGCTCGAAGAGAGAAAGCTCTCCCTTCCTCTCTTCGAGCTACGTCCTGTCAATTCGGGCTACCCATATGGTAGCGCAGAGCACCTGAGCCCTGTCCGTAGCAACTGTACCTGTGTCAACCATACCTACCTTCCTGCTAGCCTCCGCCCGTGACATTAATACTAGAATATTTTATAAGTACTTAGATTATTCTATAGAGAAACGACTTTCGATCGTTTTAAGTAACCGATAAGTAGTTTAGTTTTAGTAAGAAGTAAGTAGACTATAAGATTATATCTTCCGTACGATATTATAGATACCTATACGACTAGATATTTTTATAGAGAATAAGAGTATAGTATTCTTCTATAGAAGCTAGAGTATTCCTTATACCTTACAGCGCGATGACGGCAAAAATGCACCCGATTGCGGACGCAAATGCCTATAAATTAGCGCGCATTTCGGCCAGATCTCACCTCCGCTTTCGCTCTAGCTTGCAGACTTTCCCCCGTCACAGTACGCTTCACGCGTACGCACGCGCCCACGCTACACATGCCTTCGCACAACAATGCGCGCTACCTCGTTTTGCGCCGCACGGCGTGCTGCTGCGCTCGCGGCAGTGCAGCGCTCCCTCGGGTGCTACGACCGACGGGGGTTTCAATATTTAAGATGACTGCCGCTCTGTCCCAGCGGCAGGAACACGCGCGCATCTCGGTCTCGATCTGTCCTCAGCGATACGCCTCGCCCACGCCGCCAGAGCAGAGACCCAATCGTCGGACATGGCCGATCACGTCTTTGAAAACCCCTCTATTGAGCACGAGCACATCGCAATGGACGACTATCATTCTGGCATGACGCCTCCTCGAACGAGTATGATGACCGAGCCCCGCAAGGCAGAGGACTACTACGACCCAGGCCGGACGAAGAAGATATATGCGCCGAAGAGCAGAGAGCTGCAATCGCTACTGAAGAAGCTGTGGGATAGGTGAGAGGCGCGCGTGCTCCGTTGAAACTGGTGCACAGGCTGAAGCAATGACAAGCTATTGTAATACACACGGCAAGGAGCCTAGTGACACGTTGCGCACTTTCCACATCAAGGATTTGTACAACTTCTTTCACTGGATGTTGCGCGAGCGGGGCGGCCGAATACGGAAAGCACGAACTCTTCAGACCTACTGGAACACGCTGACGCTGGTCCGCCAGTTGGAGTCTGGCTGTTATAGCGTAGACCCTGCTGTCCAAGTCGAAATGTGCGGAGTGAGTGTGTTACGAGACGTGTCACCAGCATACAGTGCTATTGCCACTACTAAACGTACCCCAGGCCCGACAGAACCTGGCGCAAGAGTTCAAGCTGTCTACTGCGAAGGAGGACAAGCCCATCATGCGAGCAGAGGACGAATTCGAGCTGCTCAAAACGCTCTGGGAATCCCCAGACGTGGAGTTGCAGCACGAGTACCTACGGGCGCAGCTGGCGCTGATGATCCAGCTCGCTGGCATCACGGGCAATCGTCCCGGTGCTCTCCGCCGACTGCAATACAAAGACTTGAAAATTGCACTACTCCCTAACTGTGACGGGGGTGATCGGCCGAGGCTCGTGATCGACTTTACCTTCGAGCATACCAAACGCTACCTCGGCGGTAAAGACGCGTGAGTGCTGCCGCTGCACTCCACTACCGCGAAGCTATCTCACTGACGCCTCCATCAGGAACACATTTCCTGTCCCCGACATTCCTTCTGAATCCTGTCTCCTCCTCTGTCCTCAGACGATGCTTCTCGGTCTGCTGTTCGCTGATGATGCTTTTGCCGTACCTGATCTGAGCCCTGCCGAGCTGTTCGAACTGCGCATCCCGCCGGGCAAGCGCGAGCTCCGCTTTCCCATCAAGCAGTCGAAAGCCGAGCTCCCGCTGTTTCGGAGAACAGAGCGGACTGTCCGTGGCCTGCGTGTTTCCAACGACGCGGTGACGGAGAATTGGCTTCGCGAGAGGTTAAGGCGGCTCGGGACCATTACGAACTTTGAGATGCCCGTGAAGCCGTATTGCTTCCGCAGAGGACACGGCGAGGCTTTGGACAGCAGTAGTTCGTCCTCTACATGAGTTCGATTCTCCCCCCAGCATGTCGCTAATTGATATCAGGTCACATCAGCGATTCGCAACGCAACCTCATCTTGCAGCACTCCTCGTCTGCCGTCTTCCAGCACAATTACCTGTCGCGGTACATCACCCAAGACACGCAGGCGGCCTATCGCGGGCTCGAGCCTCAGACTGCGATTATCCGGGCGGCGAGCGGGATGAGTCGCTCGATTGACCCGCGCCGACCACAATCTCTCAACGACCAGCAGTTGGCGCAGATCAAGAAGCACCCTGAGGTCGTCCTGGCCCGCAGGATACGTGATCGTCTGGCCAGGCAAGCACGGGCTTGCCACACAACGATCAAGCGGTCGAGTGGTACGCGAGAATACACGGAATACCGACATGCACAGCGGAACTACCTGCACACGAAAAGAGTAGTACACAATATCACATTGAAGCAAGTACAGACGAGATACCGGGAGGAGCAGCCGATTGATGATATCCTGTGGCAGCTGAGGGGAGTCCGTCAGAATACCGAGCAAACGACATCAGGCCGGGTAAATAGCCCCCTAAGCAGCGAACGTCGGCGGGTCCTCAGTGCATTGCTCACCTTTGCGCTATCTAAACATACTGGTGACCAGGAGCGCCGAGTGGAAGCAATAGATGCTGTGGCCGCTCTTTGCAAGCGGCAAGAGGTGACACAACGCAAGGTTTGCCGGAAGAAGGCAGCTTGCTTTGTCACTTCCCGCAAAGGGGACTGCACAACAGCGGACGCGAAGAACGCCATTAAATCTGATCCAATCCAGATGGAGTGTCTACCAACTCAATGCATCTTTTGCATGGGCAACCTGGAACTGCCCCTTTCGCATCGCACGAAGCAGTTCCGGGACCGCAGTGGCCTGAAGAGGCACTTTTTCCGGAAGCACCTGCAGCATCACGACGTGAAAGAGCGTATAAGGTGCCCGCACCCAAAGTGTAACGATCGATGGCTTGAGCACGTAGATCATTTACGGAACCACGCAGCAAGAGTGCACAAAACGTTGACATAAATGCCCTTGGGGTGCAAGTACTGAATACTTGTCAACGGCGAGTGGTTGGCCGGATTCAGATTCCAGGATTGCGCAGCTGAGTCGATGACGATTTGACTCGTGCAGCAGTGCGGCGCTTGCAATCAGCTTCAAGAGATCGACTCACTATTTTATCTTACTTTTCGTCCTTCATGCGTGCGGCTTTGTTCATGCACGCCGCTTGGAGAAGCTGCTCTCGTGTGGTCGGCAAATCGTCCTACCTGAAGAAGTCGGCTGAGGAGGGTTTCAAGCACTAAGTTACTGCTCGAGGGACCTTAGCAGTGTTCTGGTCCAATTAGCCGATTGAAACGTCGAAGAAGAGGAGAGCCGAGGAAAAACCTGGAGATGGGGTGAGGCGAGCAACGATAACAGCAGATCCGCAGCCTCAAGACGCTGAATGCCTGGTCGATCGATTAGAAGTGAGGGCTGACAGAAGAGGCTGATAAGCAGAGACGGAAGATTGTTGCCCTCCCCAGAGCATCGAGATGATCCGGGAGCTCCTCCAGCAGGGCAATCCGAACAAAGCTATGCATGCAACAGTCGCGGTAACGGGTGTGGAAGCCGCACAAGCCGGCTGACGGGACTTGGACTGCCAACTGGAATCGCGAAATCCCCTCGCAGAGGCTGTGAGTCGACTCCGATACGTGCCCCACAACAATCACAACTCTACGACTCGATTGGGAGAAGACCAATTCTGCAGTGGTGGGCGGCGCCAATGCGAAGGATTTCTGGACTCTAAACAATCAATATCTCAAAAGTATGGAAGACTCAGCGTGGTTGTACTTTGAGTCTTAGATGACACCTATGCTATATCCTTGTCCATTAAAGGACAAAGATGCTCCGATAGATCTGCTTTATCGATGTTCTGGCGTTTGAGTCTTATGTGGCTCAACCAGTATCATCAATGTTCCTCAGCATCACCGGAAGGTGCCGCCTCGCCCGTTGTAGCTCTGCCAAGGCTCGATGACCCCGAAGCATGCGTATTCATGCATTCTGTGCGCAAGTCCCACCTTTGCCGCGGTGGGACAAGTATAGAGATATCGATTGCTCGTAGAAGGTTGAACATCAGCATCAGCCATAAAGGGTCCGATCCGGGCCGCTGCACCAGATTCCATATCCATACTGCACTGCTGCCTGCTAGCGAGCTTAAGTTCTGCTGGAGCATTGAAAGCAGTTGGCAGCGTTGTCGAATATGCCAACAAGATGCGACAATACTCGTCATCAAGAGAGGAGCCCAGACGCAGACGTGCCAGGCACTCTGCCGCTTCCTGGTCGCTTCCCTGCTGAAGATGCGAGAGGATTCTCATTGCACGCTCTAGCTTCACCTCGTTGTCGAACGAATCATGCTGTAATTGCTGACGCTTCGTGGTGCCCTCTCTAGCATCGTAATTGCACGCCAAACTCCGTCCATCACAGCGATTGCACATTGGACGCTCACCTGAGCACTAAAACGATGTCGCCGAATCAGCCAACTGGCGAGTCTCATTTGGGACGATGACGTTGCGAACCTTGACTCTCTCGGGCGGCTCATCCGACGGACATATCCAGCAGCTCCATTCGTGTCTTGTGCTCCAGTTCTGCGATCGCTGCGGTTTGTTAGGCCCTCGTGATCGCGGAGCGGCATCAATTCTGGACTACCTCGAGAGGACATATGCTCTTATTCCAACCAATCCTGAGGTCCACCCTATCGTACCAGATTGGGCTTCTGTATGCTGTCGTCGGCTGTGTGGCTACAGTATAGATTTGTCCTGCTTTTCCGAAGGCCGAGCCCCACGTACTGTACGCGAGCCAGGTCACCGCTACTGTCTGTGCGATCACTCTCTCCATGAATTCCGGATAAATGCGCACGATGGGGAACACGTACTTCCGTCCTCGCTTAACGCACTTCGTGCTCGTCCATGATGAACGCGACGACACGCGGTTTAGATGCGGCTCTCGAATATCGGATGCAGAATGCTATTACTAAAGATCGCCTAGGAGATTTTGGAATTCCAACCCCGCTTAGACGAACTCCGCACGCGGCTCGGCAAGGCAGAAAACACGATCGCGACACTCCTGCGAACGGAGCACATCGGACTTAACGACTACCTGCACCACCGCAACGTGCCGGGCTACGAGTCCCCTGCGTGCGTGTGCGGCTTTGCACGGTAGACGCCGAAGCACATCGTGCTGTTCTGCCCGCGCTTCGAACGAGACCGTGACAAAATGACGAGTGTGGCAGGCACGTAGGACTACCACGAAATGCTCACGACAGAGAAGGGACTGCGCGCGGTGATGACGTGGTTCTTGGAACAGGATGTCCTGCATCACTTCTCGCTAGTGCGGAAAATAGTGAAGAGGAGAGGCCGACTAGGAAGGAGAAGTGGGCACGATGTCGATGACTGAGGCTGCCTAGGCTGCAGGAGAAGCAGCTCATGGTTCGAATAGTTTCCTGGTATGGAAGACGGACAGCAGAGGTAGGACAATCTTTCACCCGGGCCCCGGCCACGGTTTTTGTCTCCAGCAAATATGTAGGAACTCCCCGCATGGGCCTGAAAGGGAATCACATCGGTGTAAGTGATAAAAAAAATCAGCTTGATCACCATCTAAGAATCGTCACTCCCTATATCGATCACGGAACTTGGCACACGTCTTAGGCTTTCTTTGTTACATGCAAAGCTTAGCGGTGCGCGAGCCACTAACGGGAGGAGTCCTTGAGTAGAGCTGACTACGAATCGAGCTTGGCAGTTGTGGGTAGGGTGTTCAAAGCAAGCCGAGAACATAGTCGCCCGAGCGGTGCGGACTGGTATCAATGCCGCGAGAGCATTATATGTGCACGAATGACGACTTTTGGCGAAGAAAGTGAGCAAGCTGCAGACAGTAGTGCTAGAAGGGCAGAAGATATGAGGGCGGTGTTGATCCTTGCTCAAAGGCTTGGTTAGCAGAAAAGCTTTGCTACAAGCGCTCGGGAGCCTTCGTGGTGGCATATTCTCGATCGTGCACCTCGACCATGCATATCGCCCCCTTTCTCCAGGGCCTGGAGTTCTCGGGTGGTCGTTGAGGGACTCGTGACTTATAAACTTCATTCCGCGGCATCGCAGTACGTGTTTACATCCGCCACAACGCCGGCGCGACTTTCCTTCGAATCAAACAGCTGAGAGTAATATTGATCCTCGTTCCAAAGCACATCCAGCCCTTCTCCTCGCCAATTCTCTCGCTTCTAATGTTCCGGCCAGGTGCCATCGGGACTCCGCTTGAAGCCAGCCAGATATCTTCCGACAGATGCTGTGTCTGCGATCAAATCACACTTCCCCAAATTGCCCGTCACTCTCATCTCACGCTTCTTCATCATAGCATGCAAGTCTTCCAGCCAGGGTACATTCTCGGACCAGAAGAAGCGTCGACCAAGGGTATCCGCTTCGCCTGGATCCGAGTCAGACTCGCGACTATTTATCACCCTTTAGAGCTAGTCCGACACATAAGAGAGCAGCGCAGAGTCGGTCAGTACGACTATACGCACTTTTGCTCCTGCTACACTGCGCTTTTCGACATCCGCTAAGCAACAGTCTTGTGTCTCGCAAGATACTTTTTCCTCGTCCTAGTAGGTGTCGGCGCCAAATACCGCCTTAGTGCTTTCTCTGCTGTTCTATAGGCTGTGAAGCTGCGAAGCGTAGTATCTTCTCTTAGACTTTCGCTCGGTCCGAGATCGAAGTCGAAACCGAAAGCGGTCGCGACATACTAAGTACATTCCATTCGACCTTCCTGCTGTTCTTAAGCTCGCGCAATATGTAAGGTAAGTGTACGAAACACTTAGGGAGCTTCTCCGGCTATTACATCGCTTTCAGGACAGTCTAGCGACGCCCAGTGGGAGCCCGTGTATTCATGCCGAGGTTCAAGTCCTGGAACATTTCTACAGGTTCGGGATGCGTTCTGTGGACGATGATTCAAATAACGCCTGCAGTAAGCCAGCTTGTTTCTCTTGTCTCTCAGTCATATGGAGCTGCGCTCAGTTCGAACACTTTCCGACGCGTATTAGGAAGCTAGAAGCGAAACCTACTATGTGCTCAAAAAGGCTACTGTAGAAATCGGGAACCTTTGGCTATTGCTTCCCAGAATGATCCTTAAAGACGGCAATCAGCTAGCAATGTCAGCGAATGTTCGGAAGCGTCAAATCATGTAAGCAGAATTTCATTTTCCAGTTCGAGCGAGGATCGCTAACATCTTTGGTAAGAACTAGTGCTTGTGGATACTCGCAAGTTCCGATGATGGTGCCGTGATGACCGTTTTCCGCGGTGTCCGTTGCGGCCAATAAGCAAGAGGTGCGTCGGCGTCACCAGCACTATGGGACTAGAAACACTGCCGCGTAGTGTACAAGAACCCCCATCCGAGGATGCGCCGAGCTCGATCTTGTCTCGTGTACTAACGAACAGTATCTGTGCGAAGCTGAATCATCGATGTGCTAGTAACTCTGACATTGTCGCATGCAGGATTCACGTAGCTCTATAGTCCTCTGGACGTTCCACTCTGCGTTCATTAATCGTGCACAGGATCGTATGCCATAACTCTCGACGAGCTCGGCCGCGGTTCCACAGCGCCGTCCCGATGACCGCTCGATTCCATTAAGTCATTTAGCATGTCTCCCATTCGATAGTTCCCAAGGTCGTCGTCCTTACGAACATACGGCATACTCCAATTGGGCCGGAATGTTGCGCTGAGCTGCAGCAAATCTGAACTGTGCCATGAACTGTTGTTCATAATCTCTGTAATATCCGATATCGAGGCCGGTAGCTCGATACGCAGCTCCTTGGAAGCGGTGTAATAGATCATCTTAGCCAAGCCACGGGACAGAATCCACCTTCCACTCGTAGCTAATATAATGCGGAAGAATTCCTCTAGTGCAGATATCGTCCTTTGGTCGGACTCGAGACCTTTGCCCGTGCGAGGAGTGGATCCCTCTGGAGGTGTGTGCATATCGTTTAAGCATACGAAAGCCCCCACCACGGAATGATTCAGGAGCACAAAGGAGACACACTTCAAACCGTGTGCCTTACGGAACGCTCGAAGAACGGTTGCGCCTTCATAGCAGTGTTGCAGGGCTGTCGCACGCAAATGTATTCTCAATCGTGCTCTTTCAGATCCAGCCAATTCTTCGGTGTCGTGCTCTGTTTCCTGCATCAATGCGCACAAGTGCATGTGGCTGCGCTCGTAGAGAGCCGCCTGAACGCAGTGGTACTGAGCGTGCAGATCGTAAATGTTCGGGGGTGCCCTCGTAATAGGAAAAACTTCCTGTGGAATCGCATCATACCATTCTTGCAGCTGTGCAGACAGCGCTTGACTCGCCGATACAAGCTCGGATAGGGCATCGGCCTCAAGTGAGTGTGCCGTGAGGATCGTCGTAGCTTGTTGAAGGAGTCGTGTAAAAAGGCATCGTTGCTGGAACAGGAAGTTCGCTTGGAGCGGGATTGGTTCGTCGAGAAAAGGGTAGCCGATCTTGGTCTTGGTTAGTCTATTCTGGAGCCACGGGAACATCGTGTGGTTACCCAGTACTGCAAATCCTCCAGCAGCACGTCCGCCATCTCAGGCGCACGATTCCAGTCCACGGCATCGCCAGCAATCATTAGGCCCATCCTACAAGTCAAATTCAGATGGACCACCATCCACCAAGTGCAGCTACGAGCTCTGTAGTACACCAGGTCTTCTCTGGACCACTCTGCCAGCCGCACGGGCAGGTGTAGGGTGTTGTTCAACTCGCAAGCGGCAGACAGCAGATCAAGCCCTTGCTGATCTTTGCCCTGGAGGATATGCTCGACCGCCAGAATGGAGAGTCCCTGGATATTTGTGATGCTAGGCTCTGGCCCAGCCAGCGTCCACAGTCGCAGAGCTTCTTCGTGGAACCGGATATTTTGGTGCGGGGCTCCTTCGGGGTCGTCGTCGCCGCTGTTTGCGATATCTGCGTAGAGGTACGCTAGGGCCATCATGGCGTTCACGAGAAATGGTGAGCAATACTGAGACCCGAGGTCTTTGCTACGCAGTGCTTGCAGAAAGGGTTGAACTTCCACGAAACGCCAGCAGACATTGGTATATGCAAGGAACATAGATAGCAAGTGAGATGTTTCTTCGTCGCTGACCGCCACGAGCCACGGTTGTGCCGGTACCCAGTAGAGCGGACCGCTGCTTTTGTCCTCTGCACGTTGTTGCGCCGAAGCCCCGGTCGCACGTTGCGAGTTGGTCTCGGAGAGGAAGCCGTCGAGATGGTCGAGCTGTAGCACGCTGTGTTGCAGAGTCTGATAAGCCTCTACGGATGGCAGATACAAGCGGTCGATGGTTACCACCGTCCTTGCAGCGTTGGTCGTTTCCTCTAGAGATGCCGTCGACTCTACTAAGCTTTTCAGAAAGAGGCGCCGCGAATGCTGACTCTGCTCGAGCGAGCTGCCGTCCACACCAGCTCCAGCCCGAGCATAGTCCAAGAGAAGCTCTATGTTATCACCTCGACGCATGCGCCGGAGGACTTCGACAGCTCTCGCTTCATTACCTCGCGCGAGGATATCGTGCAGCTGTTCTAGACCCTCAATCCTGCGCTCTATCTCATGGTACCTTCGCTTTTTCGCTTGCTGTAGTGTCTCGTTGGGCAGGGTGCTCTCGTATGAACATTCGAGTGATCGACGGGCGCAGTAGCTGCAGGGCAGGCGGCCATCGCACTATGCCGATTAGCTATCCCCAGTTTCGTCTCTCCGCAGAAACGGTACCTTGACCTTTCTTCTCCTACAGCTGTAGCATGCCATGGGCACTGTTTGACGCTTCAGAGTCTGGAGCAGGCGACTAGCCTCGTCTTCCATGCGCCGTGCCGAACTTTCCGCCATCTGCACCGCTCCCTACAGAACAGGTCGTGGACTCTCCAGTTGCAGCATACGGTGTCCCTAACCAAGCTGGCAGCGAACTCTGCAGGTCGTGATCCGTCGAGATCGAATCGATGCCGCATGTAGCTGACAGCAGCAGGTAAAGCGCTCTCATGAAATCCCCGCTTGTTAGGAGTACGAGGCAGGCGAGAAAGGTTTGATGACCGGCGTATTAGTCATGAATTCGTCGAAGAGGCTCTGCATCAAATTTCGATCCGTTCTACTGTTAATTGTTGAAGGTTTTCATAGGCGGTCTCAAAAATCGTGCTCAGTTCCCAGAATTCTTGTGAAGAATTGTGAATTTCCCTGTGACTAGTACCGGAAATGAGCGTGCTCGCGTGACCATTCGACGGTGCCGTACTTTCTTGGCGTGCATGAGTGAAGTGGAAGTTCCGTGACGGCTACCTTATTTGCGTAGAACGCCAGGCCATGACAGCATATCATCAACCTCCGCTATATTGAAGACTGCTAGGTTTCGATAAGAGAGCTCAGGCTAGAGCAGAGTGTATGCACCTACTGGACCCGACGTGATTGTGTTCCAAGGACTACCGCACCGCTTGTGAGCAAATCAGGCGCATTCAAATGAGCTTGGCCTTGATCTCTCAAGCGCTAAAGTGTAGTGCGATAGAAAGGAGCTGATACATCCCGATCGATAGGAGGCAAGGGCCTGTGATACGACTACGCCGAAGCAAGGCTTTCCATAAGGTCGGACCAATTCGCCTTACGTTTGTACCGCTTTTGCTGGTCTGGCTAAGCACCGTGTCGTTCTGGCGCTCACCTATCAGATCGTGAGTCCTCCATGAATGCGGACCCAAGCAGATCCAGCTTGAACGTCAACTTTGCTAAGTGTACGGCAGATAAGGAGTCCAGCCAGCCTGTCGAGGTCAGGTAGCGATCGAACGAGGTCCATGCCACAGCACTTGTGCATTCTTCTTCAACGTATATAACTAGCATGAGAAATGATGCTCCCGCTGCACAATCGGACTCTCAATGCCAGGTTCTCCAATGTTTGAAGAATTCAGGCAACCGCCTTGGCATATAGGTCACGTGCCGGTAACATCCAGATGCGCACATGTCCACCTGTCTAGACGTCGACTTTCGCTCCATCAAAAGCTCTCTCGGGGACTCCAGTGTCACAGAAGGCGGCCAGACCTTCTTTGCGGGCCATCCGTCACTCCGCTGCGTTGCCCTCGATTGCGCAGGGTAAAATTCGATCGCCGGGGTATCGCGATGTAGCACAAGAACGGTTTCGTGTGCCGCAGTCTCGACCACGCATTTACAGCCATTGTGGATAGGTATCTGCATGTCATCGGCCACATTTCCTCTTTGCTGTTTGTTGGCACTCGTGCTCAGCATTTTGGGGGCGAGAGTGAAAGAGGATGTCTCCAAGCGATGCGCCTGATTCTGGAATCCCTCCGCCGCAACTCCGAAGACTATTGTCGCAACCATCGGACCTACAGTTCGCGTTCTGTGCTCTGCCTCTCGTAGTTGCGTACTCCAGGGACGCGAAGAGAGGAAGGCAGATGACGACCTCGGAGGGATCCCCGCAGCCGAACTTGCTATACCCCGTCAACTGGTTGCAAGCCTGGCACAGCAGGGCCGCCAGTCGAGTACTTGCCAGCGTCAGCTCGACCAGCATTGCCGGCTGCACAGCTCCGCCTGCACGTCTTGAGATTCCACAGCGAGCCGCATACTGGCTTCAGCAGGCTGCTGCAGCTGCGCCTGGAATTCGAGATGATCGCGATTGAGGGCAGGCGCTCCTCCGTACACGGGGGATTTCGAGGGTCTCAGCATGAAATAAAAAGACATGCGGATCGCCTGCAGGCATTCTTGTTCTGTTTCCTTCGACAGGGACTCTACGATTCTACCATGTCGCCCGTTCTTCCTGCGCTACCCCGAAGCGACAGTAAAGCCCGCCTCTTCAAGTAAGCGCGTGCCCGCTGTCAAGCTGCAAGCCGTGTCCATTGATCGCGTAACCTTTAGTTACATCGGCCTAGATATGGAAAACAACATGCACCGCAAGATATATCGTCTAATGAAGGTTGGTGCGTACAAGCAGAAGCGGACCAGCAGATCTGATGGTGATCGCAGCTCGAGGCGAGTGAAGGACGCCAGAACATTATCAGCGTACTAGACGGCTGTCGCAGTGCAACAGCACTTGTCCTGCGCGACCGCGCCTCTACTTATCGGACGTCACAGGTCGACACAGAAGCTATGGCTGCCGAGTGTCGCCGCATTTATCTTCGCGCCAGCTCCACCACGAAGCCAATTTATGACCTCGCCGAGGACCCGTGTACCCCAGGCCTGCCGAATTGGATCATACAAGTATGTCGTATCTCCTGCATACGGTCCGCCCGTACTGACTATGCAGTGGATGCTTTGGCATGTGTTCAGGTACCGCGACGGTCGAGGGGAGCTCCATCGTGCAGACCGTCTTGGGAAAACAGAAGATGGTGATAGAGCACCTCCACCTCCGCCTCCGCCTACGTCCGGTGCGTCTTGGACATCCCCTCTGACTACGTTATGGCTGACCTGCCAGATGTGGGAGCTCGCCAACGTCGTCCTGTCTATTTCGATCCCGTGCGAGGAGAGTACCGGCATGGACTGACATCGCAGTCAGTGCCTGTCCAGACTAGTGAGTACGAGACTGAGCACGGGCCCTGAACTGGCCTCGAATTCCGATCGAGGTGAAGCAGGACGCGCCGGAATTCATATGTTTCATGCATAACACGTTTCGCTATATAGCGGAACAGAGATTGTGTACTCGGGGCCTTGACGTGCTAGTCTTTCTTACTATCCGTCGCCGTCTTTCGCTTGCCTTTTACCATAGTGGCAACTCGTAGCACTGATTTGAAACACCGCCAGACGTCTTATATGTGCCAGTCGAGATATCCACCCAGGAAGTGGTTATAGCGCACAGCATCTCAGGAGCATCCCCTTTCTATGGGAGCACACACCGACAGGCATTTGGAGCGACCTGTAGTAGCTACCCAATGCGATCTCGGAGAATCGAAATCAAAGGTCCACTGCCCTTCCTTCCCATGCTCGAGAGCACAGAAAATCGAGGTGGAGGTGTGCAACATTACCGAGCAGTTCGCCACGTCTCTGAGCCTTGCCTCGAGCTCTGCCGAAGAGCAATGTGGTCGAACCGCGCCGAATACGGCCTTGTACCAGCACACATCAATCCACGCAGGCGATGTCATTGGACTACTGCTAGAGTGCCTCTCATCTAACAGCGGTGGTAATCTGCGTGCCGGATGTACAATGTATCGCACGGCAGGATTCGTGATCCATTAGATTGCATGCATGTAGTGCCGACGCAAGAGGGCTTATCGCTATTCGTTCGGATGGGCACTTGGACCCGCTTTGACAAGGATGCAGCTCACCAGCGCTATGGGGACGATGAGACGCGCAGAGATATGTCATGCAAACAAGTGGATCCGCTTCTCTACGGAACATACAATTCTACGGCAGTCAGACGCGGTGTACGCAGTAAACCTCCCACAGCAGAGCCGACATGCTCTACTCCTCCGACCTATCAGTTCCAACAGGAGAAGTCGTATGTCAAGAGGTCCCACCTCGTTTCGCTCACACCTTCGATCCGCAGTCAGATCCCTGATCTTCGGGACATCGGTTTGCGATCAGAACGTGGTCCTCGGCAGCATGCAATCGATTTGCTATCATGCCCGGCTCCAAGCTTTCTATCACGCCCGGAATGTGGCGTAGTTGGACACAGATCCCACCGCAACGACAGAGACTTGGAGAGTTCCACTGCGTAATACTCAGTACCAGATGCCAGCGGAGAACTTTTGGGCGGGATCCTGCACAACTCGGCATCTCAATCGCACTCATAGGCCACCATTCCAAAATACCTGATCTAGCTTCGACGAATGCTAAGTCCATGGGGTATGAGGAGGGTTCCCAGACCGCGCGACACGTGATCTCTGAAATCGGACTCGCAGCGCCAGTCGTAGAGAGATGGTCAAGGCAGGAACGAGTTGTGCACTGTTCACCACCGTCTTTAGCGAGCTGCATGCTGACGGGCAGTTGCAGCTGTTCTAGGCGCGCCGTTAACCGGGCTCATGCTTCAGCATAAAGAACTGCAGTTTTCGGGGCTTGATCCGAGGGAGGAAATCTCTGCGTTTGCATGATCCTCCCGCGCCAAGAAGCGAGCTCACGCAACGTGTCCCGCTTGCATAGAGTGGAGTACTGCATTCCCACCTAGAATCATTACGCAGGTGGTTAAGGAGCGAAGGCTTTAAAATAGGGTCTACTCGACAGCAAATCCTACGACACATATGCCGGTGTGCGTAGAGGCAAGAATTCCAGTAGGGCGTGTGGCGGACAAGTCATCGCGGTGGTGTAGAGCACAACTGCCTTCTTACGAACCTTGCACTTTTTGGCACGGCTGATGGAAATGTGTCGCAACGCTTTCAGTGCAACTTCCCCCTCCCCTCTCCTTAAATGCAAAAGGCCTGTCCTGTTATGCTAACGGTGACAGCAAGATGACGCATTCGAGTTCTATCCATATCATATTGATGCCCTTTTGTGCATTCCAAATATCAACAAGCACAACGCCGACTTGTCTAGCACTCGATTCTGTGCTCATAGCCATATTGCTATATGGACGTCTCGCTACATTAGCATCGCACTGACGGACTATGCATGAGGGAAGGACCAAGGAGAAAAAGAAGGAACGTCGTACACAAGTAGCTCATGCTTGCATGAGTTGCCGGCAAACTAAAGTAAAGATCCGCCTAGGGGCCAGTCACCTTCTCCTCCAACACGACATTGATTCTCATAAAAAGACCCCTGCTGACTGACGTACCTAGTGCTCTGGACAACGACCAAAATGCGCTCACTGTAAGAATCGGGATGTTTTCTGCTAGTAAGACTGTTCTCTAGGAATGGCAAAACAACATCAGCTGCGGCATGATTTGATAAAATGCTTGACGCAATTAGAACGAGCAAGGGATATTAATGCACATGCAGGAAGCTAGCGACCAGGAAGCTGCGGAAGCACTCGCGCTGCCACGACTGGGTTCTTTGATTGAGACAGAATACCTTCGGATACAGGCACAACATGCATGTCGCCCTTCAAGTCCGGACCGCGCCGCAGGTTCCTATTATCCTACAATAATGAGCAGTGCCATAGAAGAGCCCAGTCATAGCGAGATTCGAACATTGCTCCAAAGAAACACGACACTCTCCAACGTTTGCAGAAATTGTGGATATGAACTGTCCTGTCCGGCCAGAGCACGACCCGAGGATGAAGACTGGTCTAGTTAGGCGAGGCTTAGAAGCTGACGATGACGAAATCGCTAACTATGCAAGATAGAAATGTCTTGCAAGCTTAATAGACCGCCTTGGACACCTTACGGCTACGTGTATTGTGCGCTTGCTCATCGATCGCATAAGACATCGTATGGTACAATGGGTTATAGACATTTGACCTGCGTAACAGCGCTTCAAGGTAGCAATGCTGAGACCACCGGAGTTTGTAGATGAAACAAAAAGTGAAAGTCCATTGGTTCTCTGGTTGGTTACAGCATAAACAATAGTGTATCACAACGGTCTGCGTAATTCAAAGGCAAATCAATAAAGGAGAATCATTTTCCACGTCGCACTTACTAGGCATCGACGACCCGGACTTGCTTCATCTAGCTCCGAAGAGTCTGCCAGAGACATATCGCGATATGGTGAACAACAAAGTGAAGTACCATCCACCTGCCTGCAATGAATTCCCGCTCAATGGAAATCTTCATGACCGTCAGACAGCTACGAAGCTTCTGTGATAGTGTACTTACCAAAGTATTTGCGAACCATTCTGGTCCTACTGTTTCTCGCTGCCCGACGTGGTTCACAGTCCTCTTCCACGTGGCCCCATCTGTTCTGCAGCCTTACTAATCCCTGTGATTGCTTTCTCGACGTAAGTGGAAGGCCGCCTTCGTTCAAGAGTGGCGTGCCGATGTGAGATGGACACAATGTCGACCGTGTACGCTGCAGAGCTGCAAGGCATCAATCTCGCATTACAGATCGCCCAGGGTACCTTTGAAGACTCCTCCAGCCCGAAGCAGGTCGCCCTCTGGACCGACAAGCAAGCAGCGATACGCTTGCTCGTCCGCGCCGAAGGACAAACCGGCGCATATATCCTGGAGCAAATCGCCTGCCGAACAGACATGCTACAGGACAAAGGCCATACCGTCACAATCCTGTGGATCCCCTCCCACGGGGGCATTGAAGGGAATGAGGCCGCTGATATTACAGCTTAAGAAGTCACAGGCTGGAGAAGAGGGCAAGATAGCAGCGAGGCGGCCGACAGAGTCGCTCAGCCTGAGGAACTTTATGCCGTCCTATTCACGCTGAAGCGAAAGAATCGAGAAGAAGCTAAGAAGGAGTAGCAGGCTACATAGCGCACGGGAACGTCGGAGAGATCCTCGTTCAGGTACACTGCATTGCCGAGCAAGAGATTCCTCCAACTCCACAGCGGCTTGTCCAAGCGCGAAAGCGCATTGCTTGTTCAGCTCCGCACCGAGAAAATTGAACTCCGGGACTTCCTCTTCAACCGCAACGTCCCCGGCGTCCGGGACCCTCTGTGCCACTGTCGCGAAGGACGACAAACTGTCCGACACGTGGTGCTAACGTGTCGCCGACTGCGCGACCTGCGCAAGGAGCGCCTCGGCGGGTTACCCGGCCCTATCAACCTCCAAAGTATCCTGAATAGCCACAAGCTAGCTATAAGGACCATCCATTTTATAGAACAGGCGCAGATTCTGGGGCAGAATAGAATCGGGGAGGAGTAGCGGACGTCGAGCGCTAGGCGGACACAGTAGGTACGCGGATGGAGAAAGACGAGTCGCAGCCTCGAGGAGTCTAGTATATAGTAATTAGCAGAGAGACGACCACCACCTGGAACAGCTTGGGGGCAAGAACAGGTGGTGATTGAGGGGCAGAGTGAAGGTGAAAGGGTCGGCTGGCCTTGTTTACTGCGGTGACATCGGCGAAGTGGGGCTATTCCTACTTGGGATGGTGTCGGCTGACCGCCGCACCTTTGCTTCCGGGCATCGCTGCCTCCGTGGCGGCTGCAACCGTGTAGGAATCAATCGAATCAAATCAAATCAGATCACTCCATCACACAGCATATCTGGAGATAGCATGGCGCTGGAACAGGTTTACATGTTTGTTGAACTGAGGTCAGCACGATTACAGGCCTCATATGCACCGACGGACTGTAGATCTGCCTTGACGAACGGAGAAACTCTCGGATTGCACGACGCTTTGCTCGAACACTTCCTGTAGCAGCAGATATCTCTATTGCCTTATGGACTACAGTATCCGCCCTCCGAGAGCTGGAAGCAAAACGACAGCCACGGCGTAGCTACGCAGACTACCTCTGATCAGGAAACACGCAAAGTTGTGTTAATAGAATGGGTGTTTGTCTGGATTTCAGGAATGTTAGGCATGCAGTAGAACAGCTAAGTGGTTGAACGACATTAGTATCCTCTTGGACCGGGAAGTCAAACGGCTGGAGCTAGTCATGACTTCATACGACCGGGTTTGGACCCTCCAAGCCTACACAGATGACGAGACAGAGCCGTATCGAAGACTAGTCAAAATTTAGGCCGCGTTGATTGAGAAATACATGCCCAGCTGTGTCAAAGATCGGCAAAACTTGACGCCGCGTTGATTATGAAACGCACGCGCACACTCAACACTGTCGTGTGAAGGGACGACCCCATCAAGCGATAAAGCAATCTAGAGAAGTCGAAAAGCGTTGGATAAGTGCAAGTAGTCTGTCAGACCATTGATCTCATTACATATCCTATACTGACTCTCGAAGATTCTGCGTACTTGATAGTCTTGGAATTCGCGACCGCCGTCGAGATAATGTCCTACACTTGTTAAAGCGCCTTGAATGTTAGCATGCCTTTCGACAAAAAGTCAGCCACGTTTATATCGTTCCGTTCAGCCTTGCCCGACTTGCATAGCCACATTGCTTTGGGAGCAAGTCAACGATTCCCTCAGACGGAAAAACCCCAGCTCCTCGGGTCTAGGGATGAAATTGAATATTTTCCAGGCCGACGGTGCAACTAGCGTTGATGGATCAGCACGGATGATTGCGAACAGTACGGTTGATGGATACTGTAATCAAGGAAAGTGATGTATCTACACCGTTATATGGAAGGGACGAAGACTGAACTACCTTGTCATATCTCAACAAGCCTCTCAATGATATGTGATCATTAGGTTTCGCCAAGAGACATCCCTGTTCTCTGGACACGACGCTCCAACAGGCACCAAGACATGTTCTGCTTACGCTGACAAAGCATTTGCAGCCTCGACAAATGGCGAAGCTCCTCCACATGTCCTAGGCTTGCAGCTCTTGCAGGTTCTACCCATGTGATTGCCTAGACGAAACAGCTTGCCGTATCAGAGCCAGGCCGGATTCTAAAGTCAACGAGAGCCGCGACTACGATGACTATGACCCAAGCAAGAACGATGAACGAACCCGATCATCAGGTCGCTCCATATGCACCCGACTACACTCTCCAGAAGCTACCTGCAAGTCTTCCGATGTGCCATTTCCACCCAGATCTCAACGTCGAGGCTATTGCTGCACCGTTTGCTAAGAAACTCCCTTCTCTTTCGATCCATGACTTTTCAGCGGAGCCCATTTGGAGAGACGTATTCGCACTCACAGGCTCATTACGGACTTTTTACTCGAAACCCAGCATAATGAAAGCCTGGTCAGACACTTGCACTCTCCGGCAAGCAACATGTCTCAATGCCGTGCCAGGATCAGCACGGTCGGTGAAAATTGACGACAAGATTGGCTGGGTGGAGATCATGTTTGAATTCAAGTGTGTAACAAATCCCGCTACGCGATGCACTGGTTTTCTTTGCTTGATTCTTGAGGGCGGCTCGGGGAAGATATGGATCCTGAGGACGGTTTTGGAACATTTGGAGGGCTGCGGGGATGTGGACGATCTAGCACCGAAGAACACGGCCATCAATGTAATCAATGAGTCTCTAGGCGCTGATCAGCTCGTTGAGACAGACAAAGCCGGAACAGGGACTGACATTGTCGACTGTGTCATCGTCGGCGCTGGACATGCAGGGCTCAGCTGTGGAGGTCGTCTTCAAGCATTGGGCGTCAAGTACATCATCTTGGAGAAGGGTTCACAAATAGGCGCTACCTGGATCGAACGATACAAATCAGCAAGGCTGCATACACCACGCGAATACAATCACCTGCCGTTCGGTCGTACGTTCCCGGACATCTGTAGCGAGTATCTCACCAAAGATGAGCTAGTCCAGGGCTACAGAGGGTGGGCCCACAAATTCGGCATTGAGGAACACGTCTTGCTTGAAACAGTTCTTGACCGAGGATCATGGGATCCGATCAAGCAGTTGTGGACGTTGCATATACGTAGAGGTGGCATACCTCAAACGGTCGCAAGTCGAGCCGTAATCATGGCCGTGGGCTCTGGAGCCCAGATTCCGATTCGACCTACGATTCAAGGCCAAGCTGATTTCAAAGGGACAGTGCTCCACTCGGCAGATTACTGGAGCGCAGATATTTGGAAGGGTAAAGCCGGTATCGTCGTCGGAACAGCAAACACCGCCCACGACGTGGCGCAGGACATGGTCGAAGCAGGCCTTTCGACCATCACAATGGTTCAGCGTACCCAAACATTTGTCTTGCCGTGCGAATTTGTTGCAAAAGTCATTGGTAGGTCGTACAACGCTAAGATAGAGACACATGTCGCGAACCGAGCGGGGTACTCGATGCCAAATGCAGTAACCCGTCTATTATCTCGAAAAGCGCTGCACGGTATGGCGGATCGAGAATCGGAAAGATTCGATGCGCTGGAGCGTGCTGGGTTCAGATGTCAACGTTATGGTGAGATGCAGTGGCATTTGCTCGAACGATTTGGAGGTCACTATATCGACGTGGGCTGTTCGAAGCTGATTGCTGAAGGCAAGGTGAGGCCAAGAATAGTCACTGTTCGCGGACCCTCTCTCATTCTGACATTCCATAGATCAAGGTGAAAGCAGGTCCAGTGATTACCAAATTCACCCCGGAGGGCCTTGCATTCAGCGATGGCACTACGATCTCTGCCGACATTATGGTCCTTTGTACTGGCTTTGTCGGCAACATGCGCAGGAACATGGAGCAGATCTTTGATAAGAGGGTCGCCGATGAAGTTGGCGACATCTGGGGGTTAAATGAGGAAGGCGAGGTTAAGGGAGCATACAGACGGACTGGAAGTAAGTTGTTGCCTCTCCTGTCGAGTCGCAGGATCTGCTTACTCGTCCTCCATCATCATTCGTTGACAAGATGTTAGGTCCTGCAATATGGTGTATGGCCGGCGACCTCCCGATGACGAGGTACTACTCGAGACACGTCGCTCTGCAAGTCAAAGCCTTTGTGATGGGCTTTCCGTTGCCCAGCTACACGCAGGCGTCGTAGATAGAGCGTTCATCGAGACTATGTTATGTTATGTTATGTCATTCAGTCTAGCTATGCACAGATCTATTGTCCGTATGAGCTGTCCCTGAGCGTTGACCTTACATTTATACTCTCGTATGCTGCCTTGACTCAGAATGTCCCCCAAATCGGTTTTGCAGGGGTGTGATAGGGGTAGCCACTCCATGAGAGCACTATTAAACATCTGACGTGGGGCCTTGAGGTGCAAACCTGCCCGTACTCTTCAGGAACGTAATGGTGGCCCGCACTATGTCCAGATTCGGCCGCCATCTCTCTCCATCCACTAGTAGTCCTGTCCTTGGATCTTTCTTTCGACTCTTCCCGCCTAGCAGGAAGGACACATCGCCCCAGCTGTCGCCAGCAGCCTCTCGCAATGCTCCTCGCGGAGAGGCCCACAAAGGGCAATGGAGAATGACGTATTTAACGGACTCCACGCCACTCCCGCACTCGCATACCGCGCTCTCCAGTTGCCGAGTACGCGCTAGGTATTCTCGGAGATGGGCATGGCCCGTTCGTGCCTGTGCCAGTATTCCTGCGTCCTCGCGCGTCAGCGCCCCGTACAACTGCAGCGTATGTCTTCCGGGAAGAGCACTGTCGATTGCGTATGTATATCTCCCCCATGCTGGTGCTTCTTTCGGCACGTCGGCCTCCATCGCTGATCGGAGCAGCCTGGAGGCTTCAGAATATTCCCGTAGCCGACGTCCGGGTTCCACACTTAGGGTACGTTCTGTCGACGTATTTTCTTGGGCCGCGCAATGTGCCTGCTCATTCCCTGCGATTCCCCGATGTCCAGGTATTCACATCAACTTCACGTGGATGCCTCTCTCTCTAACGAGTTGGATCTCCCGGAGCGTTGCTAACACTACCTCCCGCGACCTCTTCGACTGACCACCAGTGCCGATCCACCGCAGACCTTCTTGGCTATCAGACACAATCCACACGGGAGTGTGCGCCTCTGCGACATATCCGAGCGCCACCCTGATCGCGTGGATCTCCGCACTCGTGGCGGTGCATGTCGTTTCCCGCCCGATCATCTCTTGATGGACGACCTCGTACGCTGGCTTCCCCGCCACGCGATAGCACCTGACCACTGCGATGCCCGCCCAGCCGTTCCGCACCGACGCGTCGGTATAGTACAGCTGATGCTAAGATAGAGTGGCCAGCAGGCGGCCGTGGAGGCGGCGTGCTTCCGCTTCATCGCACACCTGCACCACGTCGTGGACGTCGTGCCACGGCGGCAAGGCGTACGGCAGCCTCGGAGTGATGCCGACTCCTTTCTTCCCCTGGATGGCCTTGTAATATTGGGTCCAGATCTCAAACATCGGGCTTCTGCGCCGGTCGTTCCTTCGTTCCATGTCGTTCATAATAGACTACAGCGGGTGTTGCTGCGGCAGCGCTCTCACGTCCAGCGCGTGCTTGGCCGTCTTCCTCGCCAGTCGTGTTTCCACCGCCTCCAAGCCCGCCTCATCTTGGAGGACACCGGAGGAGACCGTGCGGAAGGCACCAATGATCGCTTGCGCCCCCATCCGCTGGATCCGTTCGAGCCGGGTAGTGTGCTGTTGTACGCCAAGCCTTCCCCGAGCGTACCACGTGGATGCCGCATAGTCGGTCGTGGTGTCGATTACGCTTCGGTGCAGCTGCCGCATTTGCTTCGGCCGGATGCCTCGCAACCGTCCAATGGCCAGGCACTTTTTCGTTGCTGTTGTGATAATCCTATCGAAGTGTGCGGTCATGTTTAGACGTGTGTCCAGTGTTACTCCCAGAATCTTGATGGCTTTCTGGGGCTGGATCGTCGAGTCAAAGAAGTGCAGGACGGTGTCCGCACCTGCGTCGGGTGCTGTTCGTTCAAAGTGGATAAACCCGGTCTTGCTTGCTTCGAATGTCGCTCCGCTGTCTTCAGACCACTGCTCTGCCAGTCGCAGCACTTCCGCCTGTAGTTTCTCGGTCGTCTCTTCACAGTTGGCGCCGGTCCGCCATGCTGTGAAGTCGTCGATGAACCCGAGCGACCCACCCCGCTTATCGATCTTGCCTTCCACTAGGCCAGCGTTATAGAAAACGTATAGTAAGGGAGAGAGCGGGGACCCTTGCGGTATGCTAGCGTGGCTAATAGGAGCGCATTCGGACGTGTAGTTGCCTATTACGACGCTCCCCGTCGAATCCTTACAAAGACTGCGGATCCATCGGACCATCTGATCTGGAACACCTCGCTCTCGCAGACGCCGGGCCAGGACTGTGGGATGCACCCCATTAAAGGCTCCTTGGACATCGAATGTTACGAGGGAGAGCACGCGCTTTCCCATCCACGCCTCATAGATCTTCTCGACCAAGACATCCAACGCCTGCTCGCAGGACCGCTGCTTCCGCGCGCCAAAATAGTTGGTCGGCAGCACGGAGAATCTCTCCGCAAGGTATGACAGCCTCGCCGCGGCAATGCCCTCGAGGCCTTTGCTAATAGTCGGTAATAACGAGATGGGCCGGTATGCCTTCGGCACCGTGTAGTCTGACTTGCCCGGCTTTCTCAACGCAATGATCCTGGCCGTCCGCCACGAACGGGGGACGTAGCCCAGATCCAGCGACGTCTGGTAGATCCATCGCATCCACGGGATCACATATTGCAGGAGGCGTCTCCAGATGTCGAATGTGATTTCGTCTGCTCCGGGCGCCTTTTTCAGGTTCTGTCGGAAGATGGCCTGGCGTATCTCTTCTGCTGTAATGCGAGGGAATTCCCGAGGCATGCCCGGCTTCCGCGTCGGCGCTTGTAGTTCTCTCGCGGGGCCACACGGTTTGGGTTCTGGCGGAATAGGAAAGAACGTTGCCATCAACATGTCCGCTTTCGCTTCGTCCGTCTCCGCCACGGTCGTATCCGTCACCAACGCCGGGACGACGTTCGTTTGGTATGCAGTCCGGGCGTAACTATTCGCCTTCCAGATATTGTTCGGGTCTGCGAGAAATTCTTTCCAGTGTTTCCGCTTCTGCTTCTCTATGCATCGGAAGTATTCTCTGCGGATCTTCTAGAGAGCTTGCTTTGCCTCTGATGCGTCCTCCCCTCTCCGCTGCAGAGTTTTCACGTAGTTCCGAGATGCTGAGAGAGTTTCCCGCAGCAGGGAGAGGTCGGGTGACCACCATCTCTTTGCGTGCGGGGACGGCTTCGCTCGTGGCACGTATTGATGAATAACATCCTTCACTATGTGCATAAAGCGTTCTGCAGTATCGTCCAGAGTTTCTTCCGTGGCCGCCGCAGGCAGAAGGACTAACTGCAGCCGTCGTGCTACCTCCGGGCCGATTTGTGACCAGTCGGCCCTCTCCGGCATCAGGCGACTCGGCCTCGACTGCGGCTGTAGCGCTCGGGTAATGAACTCGATCTCGATGGCTCTGTGGTCGGAACCGTGGTCGTGCTTATGGGCACGACACAACAGCAACCGATCCACTAGCCCGGGACTGGCCAAAATAACATCGACTGTCGAGTGTTGGTTTTTGCCGACATGTTGCCAGGTAATGGTTCTCGCAGGGAGCATGGATTGGAGGCCGAATTCCTGAGCGAAGTGCACGACCGGTGCCCCCTCTGTCCTTCTTCGCTTTACGAGAATGTCCTGCCCTCCCCAGAGAGAATGGTGTCGGTTGAAGTCTGAGCAGATCAAGATCTCGATCGCTCTGCCCCATCTGGCTTGCACTTCGTCTATGGCCTGGCGGACGTATGCCAGCTTCTGGTTGATGGCCTTGCGCTTCTCGACGTAGCTGTCCCCTTCGTTAGGATTATATGCCGACACCACGAGCACCTTCCCTTCGGAGGTCGTGATTACCGCTGCTGTGATGTCGTGCAAGGGCACGGGGACTTGCACGGCTGACATGCCGGCGCTGACCCAGAGCATGGCCCGGTATGCGAACTGGCCGGGGCCATGCTCTCGTTGCACCGTCGGAGTGAGCGGCCTCCATTTCTGGTGACTCCCGCACCGCACCTCTCCTGTGCTGGAATCAACGTGCAGATGCGGCTCCACTACCGCAAGGACTGCAAACTGAGAGTACGCCTCGTTACTCAACATGCTCCACTGCACATGTTTCTGCCTGCCGATGTTGTAATGAAGGACTTGCAGGTGTTCTATCATTAATTCCGTGCTGCATTTCCCATCTCGATTTCCTCCGTAGAGGTCGTTCCCTGCGTCAACGATTGTTGCGCCTGGGCAGCGAGATACCGTCTGTGGTAGGGGTGCCGCTTACACGCCCAATCGGAACTTCGATGCCCGCCTGCACATACCGCGCACTTCGGGGGATCCGTGCTCTGGCAGTCTCGTGTTTGGTGCGGACCTGTACACTTCCCGCATCTTGTGGCCCTGTGGCACGCTCCTTGGAGGTGGCCGTACGCGTTGCAATTGAAGCACATTTTGTCCGCCGTGCTCGGTTCGTATCGAGAGCAGAACGCTCCGTATGCGCCGCTGCCGAAGAGTGCCTGACCCGCCTTAAGCAGGTAGTCTGCCGCCACTTTGTTCTTCAACCAGATAACAAGGGAGCCAGTCCTCTTCCTCGGGTCCATCTTACTAAGCCAGCTTGCCTTCGTCGCCGTAAAGTCCATATCGTCTCTCTGGTTGTCCACTGCGAATTCCGCGCACACATCGCTGCGAAGGCTGCGACGTCCCTCGACCGTCGTATCGAGGACTGCTTGCTTCGATATCATGTCGCATTTGATGGGATACCACGCATCGCTCTTTACGTGGGCCTCCGGCGTCGCAATGTTTAGCCAGCCCGAGTGCTCTTTGGCCTTGGTCGCATCCGCTTCGCTCGCGAACACTATATTGATCCTCTCGCCCGGCAGCTGCCGGAGACACTTGATCTTGATCCCTTGGACAGCCGGCGTGGCATCGATGCCCTGTTGCAATACTGCCCTCACGATCGCAAAATCCGTCTTCTCGCCTCGGAAGCGTGTAGTGTTGATGGTGATTGCGCTTCTGTCATCTTCGACTCGTAGCCTCTGCGAGTGCACTACCCGGCCCACCTTAGCACGCCGATTAGCGTCGGCTGCTTGTGCTGCTTTCATCCCCGTTGTCACAGCCGTCGCTTAGGTGGCCCTGGTTGGTTTGCTCTGCTGGAGGAGCTTCCGCATCGTTTCGATCTCGCCACGGAGAGCACCGATCTCCTGCCTCTGCTTCTCCACCTCCTCTTGCCGGTCCTCATTTTGATTGATCAGCTGGACAATGAGCGTCTTGAGGCTCTGGATCTGCTCCGTTACCGTCCTTCCTCTCGCGGCCTCGCTCAACTGCTCTTCAGCCCTCCTCTTCTTTGACGCTTCGGCCGGCTGTTTGAACTGGAACACCGCTCGAGCACCTCGGGGCGCCTCGGTCGCTGCATGATTCGCCTTCTTGCCTCGTGCCCCAGTAACTACCTGGTAGCCCTCTTCATCCACCGCCCTTTCTCCCATCTCCGGGCTTGGCACCCCCGCGGCGATGTCGGCAAGCCTGGTCGCATACTGAACCGGCGCGTCCCGCCCGGCGCCCACCTCACCTCCCACCCGAATGCATTCATCACTCTCTTTAGCACTGTTGATGTGCATGTCGTCCTTCCCGGACAGTCATAATTACACTTCGTGCTCGTCCACGTTGAACGCGACGACACGCGGTTTGGATGCGGCTCTCGAATTTCGGAAGCAGAATGCTATTACTAAAGATCGCCTAGGAGGTCTTGCAGCAGACAGCCTCGAACCCAGGACATGTATCCATCTGGACCGACACCTAAGCAGCGATCCAATCTCTCGTCCGTGCCGGGGGACAATCTGGAGCATACTCCCTAGAACAGATCGCTCGCCCGATAGACGCGCTTCGCAACCGAGGCCATGCCGTCACAGTCCGACGGATCCCCACACATGAAGGTATCAATGGGAACGAAGCCGCCCATGTTGCGGCAAAGGAAGTGACAGGCTAGAGAGAAGGACAAGACAGCAGCATAGAGGCGAAAAGAGCCGCCCGATCAGAAGTATTCGATGCGGTCCATCCTACGCTTAAAAAGCAGGAGCCGAGGGAGGCCGAGAAGAAGTGGCAGACCTCGTGTCGTCAGGAAACGAGTGGAAGGCCCATGTACAGATGTACACCGTCTCCGAGCAGAGAAATCCTGCAACTTCATGCCAGTCGGACCAAGCGGAAGATCGCGCTACCGGTGCAACTCCGACTTCCGCGTCCATCATAAGGTACCCGGCATCCGGGACTTTCGGTACCATTGCCAGAAAGGACGAAAAACCGTCCGACACGTGCTCCTAGCATGTCGGCGACTGCGCGACCTGCGCAAGGAGCATCTTGGCAGGCTGCCGGGACGTACCATCCTCCTGAGTATCCCGAGTAACTACAACCTAGCTACGAGGGCCATCCAATTTATCGAACGGGCGCAGATCCTAGGGCAGAATAAGATCGAGGAGGAATAGACAATATCGAGCGCTGGGCGGAGACAGTAGGTACGAGGACGGCGAGATATAAGGCACAGTCTGGAAGAGCCTAGAATGGAGCAGCCGGTAGGAGGACAACCACCGCGTGGAACAGCTTGGCAAGCAGGGGCAGGCGGCTTCGTTAGCATTGGCCGGCCACCGAGCCCTTGCCACCGGACATAGCCGCGGGTGACGCGGCTGCGACCAATGTAGGAACCAATCAAGTCAAATCAGATCAGCTTGATCACCATCTAAGAATCGTCGCTCGCTGTATCGACTACGGAACTTGGCACACGTCTTAGGCTTTCTTTGTTACATGCAAAGCTCAGCGGTGCGCGAGCCACTTACGAGAGGAGTCCTTGAGTGGAGCTGACTACGAATCGAGCTTGGCAATTATGGGTAGGGTGTTCAAAGCAAGCCGAGAACATGTTCGCCCGACCGGTGCGAACTGGTATCAATGCCGCGAGAGCATTACATGTGCACGACTAACGACTTTTGTATGGACATTAGCGGAGTGCGCATGGAAGAAAGGGGCGAAGAAAGTGAGAAAGCTGCAAACAGCAGTGCTAGAAGGGCAGAAGATATGATGACGGTGCCGATCCTTGCTCGAAGGCTTGGTCAGCAGAAAAGCTTTGCTACATGCGCCCGCGAGCCTCCGTGGTGGCATATTCTCGATCGTGCACCTCGACCAGGCATATCGCACCCTTTCTCCACGGCCTGGAGTTCTCGGGTGGTCGCAGAGGGACTCGTGAGTTACAAACTTCACCGCGCGGCCTCGCAGTACGTCTTTACAGCCGCCACAAGGCCGGCGCGACTTTGTTTCGAATCAAACACCTGGGAGTGATCTTGGTCCTCGTTCCAAATCACATCCAACCCTTCTCCTCGCCAATTCTCTCGCTTCCAATGTTCTGGCCAGGTCCCATCGGGATTCCGCTTGACGCCAGCCAGGTATCTTCCGACAGATGTTGTGTCTGCGATCAGATCACGCTCTCCCAAACTGACCGTCACTCTCATATCCCGCTTCTTCATGATTTCATGCAAATCTTCCAGCCACAGTACATTCTCGGACCAGAAAAAGCGTCGACCAAGGGTATGCGCTACACCTGGGTCCGCGGATGCGAAATACCACAGCTGCCACTCATTCGCACGTGCTGGCGAGCGGCAGGTGAAATTGTATGCTACGTCCGGATTGTGTAAGAGGAAACAGACTGGATCGACAAAGACCATGGACGATATTCGTGGTTGGAGATCAGAATTGTGGAGCACATTTGTTGCAATCACAGATCCGTAGCTGTGGGAAATGAGAACAAACTCCTTCCATCCATGTTGATCTAGGATGGCCTTGATCTCGGCACACATGGCGTCCTTGCTGAGGGCAGAGTGGGTAATGCGGAACGACACGGGCATAATTTCGAAGGCTAATATGCCAATCTCGCCGTCTCTTGGAGCACTATCGTGGCCACTCTCGAGAGCGACGATATCGCGCAGGAAGTCCACGTAAGGCCAGAGCCCGATGCCTATACCATGTATGAACACGACCGGTAAGTGCATGTTCGACGTGTGCGGCCGATGCCAATAGGACAAATGGCTGGCCGGAGATTTGTGCTGTGCGGTGAGAGCCACGGGACGGAGAGGAAAGAGACGGAAAAAGTGGCGGCGAGCCAGGCGATGGTGATAGTAGCCTCCCCATATGAGTCTGATATAGGTGACGAGGTCCACAAACCCCACGCACGAGTACCACAAAAGGCTGCGATAACTCGGCCGCACAGGGTCCAGAGTCAAGCGTATTGCTTCGGCTGATCCATGACCGGGAGTGAATCGTCTTTCGAGAATCTCCTCCCAACGATTCACATAGCACTCCAATTCTGCTTGATAGCTCTTCTCTTCACTTTCGACACGCCCTTCAAACAAGGCCCAGGCCAGCCAGTCCCTTATGCCATCCCTGCCAATGTCTTCCAGCCGCGCGCCTCTGAACCACCCTCGTATCTGGTGTTCGAGGTCGGCGGCAGCCATGTCCTTCGTAATGCGACCGAACAGTTTCGCTCTGGACTCTATAGGCTGCAATCTTGGATGCTCTGCGGGCCGCTGCAGGCGGAAGGCAAGCGGGAGGTAGACAACCAGATAGAAGACGGCCTCCGCCCAGAGCCAGACGCGGATTGACTGAGGCGGTGCAAGGAAATTTCCAGAAAGAGTGCAGGCATGATTAAGCGCGTCGTACGCTGCGCACAATAGACCGATGGGTGTGATCACTGAGAGAAGGAATACACATGTGCGGATAAAGACATATTCCGCTGTTGAAGAGTTGATCATCGCTCACCAAGAATTTGGAAGGATGCGGCAGTGGAATGCCGCCAATTTGAACGTTCCGGCATCACTCAAGCCATGTAGGCTTCGTCGTATGCTTCTTAAAGTTGAGAAGAGTAAATGCGTTGAGCTGTGCTGGATGGCATATGAAAATGAAAGCGCCAGACCCCCGTCACTAGCACTCCACGACATTGCAGCTCATTTGGCATCGTAATCGTATACAATCGGCAAAGCCTGGTTCGGCCAAGCATAATCATGCTCCTAGTGGCAAAGCTGGACGCACTCTCCACTATTTCGCCGAGGATTGTAACCTGACCATGCCCGCGATCCCCGAGCAACTTTCTTCTTGCCGAGTTTGAGTGCTTGTTGGCGTCGCCTCAACGGCGCATCAACTGACAAGGATGCTGCTTCTTCGACTCTTGCCTCGGAAGAGAATGGATGGATGGATGGAGTATATTCCGCCCGGCGCTAAGCACCTAAAGGGCTCATTACGGATATTACGTAATCGCTTTGCTTCCGAAAACTTCCTGAACTCCAAATAGCCCATTTGATTTGCCCTATCCCAGTCCGTCCTCCCAGTCCTTCTGTCCTATATTGTCGGAAACTCGTACTAGGTCAGTGTCCCACAAGCTCTCTTCAAGTCGCTCCTCCAAGTGTTCACTGTCCCATCTTCAGCGAGTGAAGCGTGTCTTGCTGTTAGTACGAGGGTGCGTTGTAGGAAAACGGTTAGTAGTGGTAGGTGTAGGGTTGCTGGCGTTATATGCTTTGTATGTCTTGTTTGAAATTGGCTTCGCGAGAGGTTACGGCAGCTCGGTACCATCACGAACTTTGAGATGCCCGTGAAGCCATATTGCTTCCGCAGAGGACATGGCGAGGCTTAGGACAGCAGTAGTTCGTATTTTTCGATGAGTTCCATACCCGTTACCAATGTCGCTGATACATTCCAGGCCACATCAGCGACTCCCAACGCAACCTCATCTTGCAGCACTCCTCACCCGCCGTCTTCCAGCACAACTACCTTTCGCGATACATCACACAAGACACGCAGGCGGCCTATCGCGGGCTCGAGCCTCAGACCGCGATCATTCGGGCTGCGAGCGGGATGAGTCGCTCCATTGACCCGGACCGACCTCAGTCCCTCAATGATCAGCAATTGTTACAGATCAAGAAGCATCCTGAGGTCGTTCTCGCGCGAAGGATACGCGATCGTCTGGCCGAAGAAGCACGTGCTCGTCACACGACAATCACGCGATCGAGAGACACGCGAGAATACGCGGCATACCGGCGCGCGCAGTACGAGTACCTGCAGAGGAAAAGGGAGGTGCACAAGGCCATGTTGAAGCAAGTACAGACCAGGTACCAGGAAGAGCAGCCGATCGATGAGATTCTGTGTCAGCTGAGGGGAGGGACCCGGATCTCAGAACAAATGACGTCCGTTCAGGCGATCAGCCCCCTTAGTAGCGAACGTCAGCGAGTCCTTGCTGCGTTGCTCACCTTTGCGCCATCTAAGCACATTGGCGACCAAGAGCGTCGCGTGGAAGCAATAAAGGCTGTGGTCGCTCTTTGCAAGAGGCAGGAGGTGACAGAACGCAAGGTCTGCAGGAAGAGGGCAGCCTGCACTGTCGCCTTCAACGAAGGAGAGCGCACGAGAACGCACGGGAAGAAAGAGCCCGTGCCGGATCCGTTCCCGACACATTGCCTGTCCACTCAATGTATCTTTTGCATAGGGAACCAGGCACTGCGCCTCGAGAAACGTACCAAACAATTCCGGGACCGGAGCGGGCTCAAGAGGCACTTGCTCCGAAAGCACCTGCAGTATCATGATCCGAAACAGCGCATCAGGTGCCCCCACCCAAAGTGTAACGACCAATGGCTCGAGCACGCAGATCATCTGCGAAACCATGCGGCAAAAGTGCATAGAACATGGAGATAATGCCCTTCAGGTACAGGTACTGAATGTATGCCCACCACGTGCAATCGACGTGTTCCAGATTCCTGCGTTGCCCCATCTTGGCTCTCTCTACCTTGACTAAGCGACAGTCTGTCGCTCGTGACAAAATTGAAGAGCCTCAACTTCTTCTTCTCATATATAGCGGTGCAGTCTCGTCTACGCAAGTCGCTGAGAGCTGACGTTAGTCACAGGCCAATCGATCACAGCGTATCGCCTTAAAGATAGTGGCGTTGAAACCGGCGTTTGAGAACGAAGCTGGTCACTATACCGCGATTCTGCTTGTGCAAACCATTGAGAGTATGTGAGCATGATGCACATCTCACCCTACTCGTGTAGCCCATAATAGCCTCTTCCTTAACCGCGCGGCAATGCGGCCATTCTTCGGGAGACGTGGACACAGGCAACTCCTGCTGGGAATCAGCCTAGGACTCGTTGCATAAGATGAGAAAGCCATGTCCTCCAGCGCCCAAAGAACAATCAATTTCGTTCTCGCAGCTTCTCCACCAGCACGATACATTTTATCTTCAGTCTACCCATAAGACCTACTTTAGAATCATTATGTCAGCGCGATATGTTTCCAGCTCCTTGCTGAAGAACGTCAAGAGCAAGTCTGGCAAGCAAGTTGCGTTGGAAGTTGTAGACAAAACAACATCATGGAGTCGGCCGTCCGGATTCCCCAGTGAAGGTGTAAAGCAAGAATTCGTCAAGATTGCTGAAAACAATACGGAGAAGTTCAAGCCTGAGGTCGTCAGGGTCGCAATGAAGTACTGACTTCTGTATGAGAACCTTCACCGGAGTTCTCCGCTAACAATCAGCGCAGGGAATCCGAGCATCAAAGTGACAAGGACAAGCGAATGCATTACACCGCATATGGCCTGGACAAGGATGGCAATGTTGTCGATGTACAACATCTTACACAACACAAGTAGACAAACGGGATCGTAGACTACAAGACATAAAGAGTTGCCTATATAAGTAGACATGCATGTACCATATCGTTGCTGTGTGTGAGCGAACCCGTTTCAGATGCAGGAGAGACCGCAATTGCAGGCTGCATGTTACAACCTCATGCTCCTCGAGCTGCATTGACCTTCCGAGCCCACATTGACCTATGTACACGTGTCTGACAGTATCCTTGCACTCTGCTATCCTCTTCTGACTGCAATGGCCCCAACGTGCAAGTGAATGTCTGAGTACGCACCTGCTACGCAAGTCTGCACTACGAGGTCCCATACTGCAAAACCGTTCCCGGAAATGTGCTATTCGCACCTTCACTATGCTAGATCAGGTCTCCAAGCGGCGGCAGCTGAGTTACGCATTGGGTCGTCAGGAATGGTGGGGACGGAGCGTTTGTCACTAAAGCAGCCGAAGCGCGCGTGAAGCGTTAGAGTCTGACGGGACTTGGACCTAGTGTCAGATATCGTGGCGGCGCTGCATCCCATTGGATAATTAAGCGAAATCAACTGTACACTTCCGATCCACATAGTGGCCGGCTGTTGTAGACCTCTTCACTAAGCTCAACGTGATAAGGGTCAGAAGGTTCTCCATACACTGCCACCAATCCTGCACGCATTAACCGTGACTGCTCCAATGCGTTGGCTTTATGCAGGCCCGTCCAAGCTTGTCATCGATTGCTCGAGTATTAACGCCTTCCGAAACCATTTTGGTACCGGCTCTACACTTGCCAGACATCGGCGTATGGACCGAGGGGAAATCTCGACTATGGCAGGATGTGTTGTCGGAAAATCGGGACGGATCTATACGCTCGAAGAGACCATTCAAGACAAGGGACGGCCGCTGACATGTGTCTACCGTGCGAGGTGAGAACTTCGCGAACACTGCGAGAACAACGTACTGACTCTCGTCTTTAGTGCTGGCACGAACGAGTTCATCTTGAAGGAGGTTCCCCAGGACTGGAACGCACGTCTGGAGATCTATAACCTCGTCGGCAGCAGTCCTTTCGTACGCAACCTGGTTGACACTGTCCCGGAGCGGAAAATTTTCATTTTCGACTATCTTCAAACAAGCCTCTTGCAACTTGCTCAGAAGAATTTCCCACAAACGACAATGAAGCACATTTTGAAATGCACGCTCTCGGGTATCGCTGCGATGCACGAGAAAGGCATCGTTCATAACGGTAGAAGGACTCGTGTGCTGGTCCGGTTCTCAAGCTAACCTGGCGGCAGATATAAAGGCCAACAATATCATGGTTCAGATGACATCGTCTGAGTCTGAATGGAAGATTGCGAAAGTCCAAATCGTGGATCTCGAGGACTCAGCTTACCTGCGCCATCCAGAATCAGCTGTCATGGGTGCGCAGGTCGGTAACATAATGTGGCGGAGTCCAGAGGCTCATGCGATGGGGCCTATACGTAAGCCGTCAGACATGTTCTCCTTTGGCCTCGTTGTAAGCTTTGATACCTGCATTGGCATTGAGATCACATGGATTATCCGTCTGACGATATCGTAGTGTATCTACGCAATGACCCAAATATTACCATTCGCGGTGGACGAGTCTGAGCTGCCGGAAGAGATCGAGCCGTTGGCCGTCGTCCTCGAGCGTCAAATTTCGTACTTCGCAGAAGAGAATGATTTGAATGCATTTCTACGATATTTAGGCGATAACTCCGAGTGGACCGAAATCTTCCAGGCAGCAGCGAGCGCATTCGCAGAAGGTCAACCTAGAAGACCGTTCCGACTCTGGGAAGGAATGGACGTAGATCAAGCAGATTCATTCAGAGGCCTCATCCTCGGACTGACGAATTTTGATCCGGCGAAAAGATTGACGGCACAGCAGGCTCTGGATCACGAGTGGTTCAAAGATGAGATGCTCCTCCAAGTTTGAGATTGAAAGCCAACATATGACACCTGAACGCAACCGGCGCAGGCGCTTTCCGGCCGATGATAGCTCGATCACACCAGGATCCAATGCTGTTGCATTCCGTATCGCCCAGCTTCAGCTATCGCGAGTAGCTCCTGGCTACACTGGTTTTTGGCTGCGCACAGATCACAGATTGTTTCTGTCGACATGGTGGCGTTACTCTTCGCCGGATTGAATGAGAGATTCCAGCGGACGTTGAAGACAGGTGACAAGCTAGCTGCGATGGTAGGGGAGAAATGGCAAGAAAGTGCGAGGAGCATATCGGCATCTCGCTACAGACAAATTAGATCACGAACACCTTGATATCGGGACCGCACATAGGGTGACTGATTTGAAAAGCAGTGTGGATCCATGCTCTGTGGTCCGTCGGATCGTCAGGCTACCCATCGCTATTCTCCATACTGTCCAGTCCCCATTTGCGTTGATCTGCGTCTCAACCACTATGTTGAAGCCTCGCCACAAAGCTCTGTCTCCCGCACGGCATGGTGTGCTCCAACACCTCTAGAAGCTACTTCAAGTTGAAGGATTGGTTAACCAGGGCTTGAACATCGCACACTTCGTAGAATGGCTAATTGAGAGAACTGTTTGATATATCTCAACGTTTGGCTCTTTCCGGTTTACTTGAAATCAGATGAAGCCATCATAGACGAGAACCTTCTCGAATACGTTAAGCAGGATACGGCAACCACATCAAGTCCTCCCAAGTCCCCTGGGGGCTGCCAGCGTGCTATAGCCTGGGAACATCACCCAAGACACGCAGGCGGCCTATCGCGGGCTCGAGCCTCAGACTGCGATTGTCCGGGCGGCGAGCGGGATGAGTCGCTCGATTGACCCGCGCCGACCACAATCTCTCTACGACCAGCAGTTGGCGCAGATCAAGAAGCACCCTGAGGTCGTCCTGGCCCGAAGGATACGTGATCGTCTGGCCAGGCAAGCACGGGCTTGCCACACAACGATCAAGCGGTCGAGTGGTACGCGAGAATACACAGAATACCGACATGCTCAGCGGAACTACCTACGCAGGAAAAGAGAGGTGTATAAGGCTATGTTGAAGCAAGTACAGACTAGGTACCGGGAAGAGCAGCCGATTGATGATATCCTGTGGCAGCTGAGGGGAGCCCGTCAGGACACCGCGCAAACGACATCAGCCCAGGCAATTAGCCCCCTAAGCAGCGAACGTCGGCGGGTCCTCAGTGCATTGCTCACCTTTGCGCCATCTAAGCATACTAGTGACCAGAAGCGCCGAGTGGAAGCAATAGATGCTGTCGCCGCTCTTTGCAAGCGGCAAGAGGCGACACAACGCAAAGTTTGCCGGAAGAAGGCAGCCTGATCTGTCACTTCCCGCAAAAGGGGACTGCACAACAGCGGACGCGAAGAAGGCCATTAAACCGGACCCAATCCAGATAGAGTGTCTACCAACTCAATGTATATTTTGCATGGGCAACCTAGAACTGCCCGTTTCGCATCGCACGAAGCAGTTCCGGGACCGCAGTGGCCTGAAGAGGCACTTTTTCCGGAAGCACCTGCAGTATCACGACATAAAAGAGCGTATAAGCTGCCCGCACCCGAAGTGTGATGATCGATGGCTTGAGCACGTAGATCATTTACGGAACCACGCAGCAAGAGTGCACAAGACGTTAACATAAATGTCTTTTTGGGTGCAAGTACTAAATACTTATCAGCTGTGAGTGGTTGGTCAGATCCTGGCTCCAGGCGCGGCTGGAGTTGTTTATGACCCATACAATGCAACACTGTGGCGCTTCCGATGAGGTTGACGAGCCTCACTTACCAATGACGGATCATCTCACATGAATATGGCTTTTTCCATGCACATTGCTTGGAAAAGCTGCACGAGGCGTAGTCTGCCGATTGTCGTATGTGAAGAAGTCGGCAGATATGGTATCCAAGTCGTGCACCGGAACTCGGGAAAATAAATCCGCTCGTCAGGAAATTCACTCGCTCACGAAGCGCTGCGTTTCACTGGCACTGTACGACACGAGATGCTGACTTTCAGCTTTTCGCATAAGCATGTGCCAACGAAGCTGGCGTTTGCATAAGCGTCGTGGTCGCCCTTGTGGACATCTGCAGTCCCGGGCGTTATTGGTCGCCCTTGTGCATCGAAGCTGCGGAAGTGGAGCTGATTTCAAGCTCTTACAGTGTGCATACTGTGGGACGCATTGCGGAGATGCGTGCAAAACCAGTTGCAAACGATTACGAATAGCCAAACAGGGCAGCAAGACAATGCACTCGGCATCTTTACGTTGCGTACTGGAAAGACGTTGAAGAGACCGGAAGAGTATTTTGGAAGTGCCAGAAGACAGGATGTTCCGTGAATGATGTGCTCCATACCCGACCCACGGGCCATGGACCCCGAAAAGCAGCTAAGCCATTCAGCATTTCGAGATGATGTGTCAGGAGCAGGGGTCTCCAATCTCGCGCAGGAGCATGCTCGTTCGTCCAGCACAGCAGTGGGTACCAGCTCCACTGTGCAAGACAACGATGATACTTCAGCGAACGAAGCGCCAGCTCCGACCATCGACTGAAGTATTCTCCTCCTCGATATCGCATCCACTTTGAACTATGGCGGGGGCTGAGTTGCAGTCTGAAGACCATCGCAATCTGCTCGACATCGTCGACAGATTGCGTTTGACAGGCATTACCCGCTACATTGACCTCCCACAGATTGTCGTCTGTGGTGATCAGTCGGCGGGAAAGAGCTCCGTACTGGAAGCAATCTCAGGCCTCCGATTTCCCACCAAGGACAACCTATGCACACGCTTCGCCACGGAACTGGTACTTCGCCGTAATGAGACCGTGGGCGTCAAAGTCTCGATCATCCCGGGCCCAGATCGCAACCCCGAAGAATGTCGAAGCCTGTCGCAGTTCAACCACAAAATTGATATTGTTGACCCCGATCTCTCCGGTCTGATTGAACAAGCCAAGCAAGCCATGGGCTTATCCGACATGAAGGTATTCAGCAGTGATGTGCTCCGTGTCGAATTTGAGGGTCCAGAGCAACCGCACTTGACTCTCGTGGACTTGCCTGGCCTGTTCCGCGCAGGCAACCGGGAACAGTCGGTAGATGAGGCTCCTATTGTTCATGAAATGGTGCGAAGCTACATGGAAAAGCCGCGGAGCATTATCTTAGCCGTGGTTTCTGCGAAGAGTGATTTTGCTTTGCAGGAAGTCACCAAATACTCCCTCGAGCTCGACCCTCACGGCGTGCGCACCTTAGGGTTAATCACCAAGCCAGACACCTTGTCCAAAGGGTCAGAGAGCGAGACAGCATATATTACGATGGCCCACAACAAGGACGTCGTCTTTCGACTCGGCTGGCATGTCTTGAAGAACCGCAGCTTCGAGACCCGCGACGTGTCCACAGCTGTGCGTGACTTGCAGGAATCTCAGTTCTTCGCGGCGGGCGCATGGGCATCGCTGAACCCGAGCACGGTCGGCATCCAATCCTTGAGGCCTCGATTGAGCAACATACTCAAAACCCAGATCTTGGAAAATCTCCCCAGCCTGCATGCTGACGTTGTTTCGGGAATAGAAGAGTGCAAAGCTCGACTGGAGCAGCTCGGTGAGCCCCGCAACACTGCACAGCAGCAGCGAAGCTATCTACAGCATGTGAGCTGGAAGTTTTCGGTATTGTTGAAGGCAGCCGTTGACGGGGTATACAGCGATAGCTTCTTTGGGCATGCACGTACGAAGGAGGGACAACAGAAGCGCCTGCGCGCTGTCGTTCAAAACAGACTTGAGGACTTTGCAGAGGATATGAGGTCAAGAGGTCACAGCCGAGTGATTGTCGAGGATGACAAAGAGTCCGACAGCGATCACCATCATATCGAACGCATACGAAGATCAGATTATATCGCTTCCGTAAAGGAGCTTATGCGTCACAGCAGAGGAACGGAGCTGCCTGGCACATTCAACCCAGAGATCATTGGTGAACTCTTCAGAGAACAATGCCAGCCATGGCGGGGACTTGTTGCGGAAGTCCGTCGCGACATCTTGCAATGTGTTCGATGGACTGCAAAAGCTGTACTCGAGGCAGTTGCCGTCACCGATACTGTTGACGCGTTGTTTACTTTCATTGACAGAGCAATCGACGGTCTTGGATGTGAGGTGGAGAGAAGAGTAGATGAGATGCTTCGGCCGCACCTTGCCGGACACCCAATTACTTACAACCATTACCTTATCAGCAATGTTCAAAAAGTTCAAGCTAGCCGGCGAAAACGGGGATTAGAGCGCGCAATCTCCCAAAAGTTCAGATTCAATGGCAACTTCCAACTCGATGAAAGCGATGTCAAAAACCTCATCCAGATCGTCCAAGAACATGAGGAAGTAGATATGGGGTATTACGCAAGTCAGCTTGCAGTGGATTACATGCAGGCATACTACAAGGTGCGAAGGTTTCAGATTCAGCATTCTACGCGCAGTTAACAATCATTTTAGGTGGCTATGAAGAATTGGGTCGATGATGTTAGCATACACGTCATTGAGGAGCAACTTATACAGAAATTGCCCCCCGTATTCGGCCACAAAACAATTGAGCAACTCACGGATGCCGATGTGAATCACCTGACAGCAGAAAAATCCAACAACGCAAGCGATCGTGCCCACACTCTGGAGAAGCTTGATAGTCTGACAAAGGCTTCGAAAGAGCTCGAAAGCCTCGGCAAGCATCTCCTGCAAACGCACGGTATGTTCTCCAAGACAAGTCATGTCTCATACTAACAAGCCACACATCAGCTTCCATCCATCCGGCTCAGGATCGAGAGTCAAATAGCACAGTGGGCGCAAATGGTACGTCGCCTACGCCCCTGGAGTCGCAATCAATGTCGCCCATTAGCGAAGCGGTTGAAATGGATGAGCACGCAGAAGCGATGGAATCCCCAGCAATTACATTGGTACAGAATGGTTTTGGAGAAGCATCAGCATCGCCAGTGAAGGCGAAGAAGAAACGCAGCCCCAAGAGTACCAAACAAACTGTCTTCGAATGGCACTAAGGGTGATGCATAGGTGGGCATCCACCACGTCTAAAACGACAACTCGTGGTCGACCAGTCGAGATTCAGTCAAAGTATCGAACATTATAGTATTGGCTTTAATCTCACTCTGCATCTTATGTTGAGAAAATGCAAGAATCCCGTCGCGAGTGAATTTGTGGATACCGCAAAGCATGTAATGTGACACTCATTCAGAATGACCCTCAGACTGCGCATGGGGTTCTTATTGAAGCTCCCACAGACGAGCCAAGCTTCAGATTGGGCGGCAGCAGCCATTATCTCCGGGCTTTGGCCGCCTCCACAGTTGCTGCCGCGTGGGTCACGCCGTAAGGTGCGAGAATTGCCATCACTTCTTCAACGGCTGCATAACTGCTCTTGGCAAATTGATACTGAATAGTGATATGCAAGGTCCTAGCAAATCAGCATCATCAATAAACATGCTCGCTAAACGCAGTTTCAAGCTCAGCTTCGGTCCCGATAAAATTTACCACTGCCACGGTCGGGCGATTTTCCACCATCTACTCTTCCATGTGCAGGTTGCCAAATTCTCTCTCGATGTTCTCGGCACGAGTGACATCTGCAGCAGCGATGTGACGCTGACCTCCAATAGGAGCACTACACTCTGGGCAACGAGTCTGCTCCATGGGTCCGCCACATTCACCTATGAAGAATGTTAGCACACTCCGTCGGCTGAGAAAGGGAGTGAACCGTCTTACCAATGGTGAAAGGATGGCCATTGGTACAGCAGTACCAATGGCCAGTGACACTGAACTCCCTCGACATGACAGTCACCACCATGCGCATCTCAGCGCTGCTGATGGACTTGTTGAGCATCTCACGAACACCATTGACTTCAGAAGTGACGCTGTTGGTCTGGCCCGGGAACATGCGACAGATCTCTTTGGATTGGTTGAGATGCAAGACTGCTTCGCGCTTGAGAGCCTCGCTCTTCTGTAAGCTGTTCCAGTGTCAGTGATGATCTTCCACGAAACAAATAGTAGCTTACCTATTTCCGTCCAAAGCCAACGTTGCACCGCACTCGAGAGCCGCAAAGTGAGCCCAAAAGATATGGCCCTCAGCCTGCTGAAGAGGATACTTCGATTTCATAGCAGACTCATGGAAAGAGTCGCACTCCATGCGATATTCGCTCAGGTTGATCGCCAACGGTTTGGCGCTACGCTGCTGACAAGGCATGCTCTCCCAATTTCGCACTAAGTCCGTAATGATGACAAGGTCGCACCGAAGGCCGAGAGCAATCGCCAAGAGTGTACCACGAGTTTGTAGGATGCTCCGGTCGTACTCGAAATTCGGCATATCTATAGTCTGGCGTCTTCGAACAGACTCGACAAGATCGCGAACACGTTGGAATGGCTGCTCCTCCGCACGCACCTTGTTTGTGAAATTCGCGATAGCGCGACGAAGCTTAAGAAAGGCGGAGTAGCGGCCTGCAGTCGAACGACGGATAGCAGCAGCCAACGTGCTGGGACCAGTGAATGAGACTTCAGCAATCAAAGGAGTCTGCCCAACAGTCTTCAGTAATTCTCCTTGCTTCTGTTGAAATTTTTCTGCAAGCGGCAGGTACGCCTGATGGGACCAAGCGATGAACTTCTTGGTGTTTTCGTCAAGTAACGCCCGTCGGATAACGCGTCCATACCGAGCAATGGTGCGAAGACAGCCGCGGCAATTGGGGCAGGTCTTGAGGTTCTCATAGGAGAGAGGCAGCAGATTATCCTTGATAGAAACCGGCACGCTCAGATGGTCGACTTCGCCCATGTCGTAATGCTTGGAAATGTCCATCTGGCCATCGAGAGTCTCCACAGTGAAGATGTGCCCGCACGGGGGAAAGAGACAAGGCGTCTCGTCCAGATCCAGCTCTGCATACGTCTCCAGCGTGTAGAGATCCACCGTGCTGTCTCGAACCTCTTCTGTAGCGCAAACTTGGCAGAATTTCGGAGAAGGGCACATCTCGCCGCACATCGAAGGGCACTGATGACCGCAACCCAAAACTTTCTTGCAACGCTTAGAGCAAGGAACCCAATCGCACGGAGCGCCGCAAGGCATCTGGCACTCCGCGTGTTCGCAAAACGAAGGGCACTTCTCTTCCATACAAGGCGTGCAAGGCTCGTGGCACTGCTTTTGGCACGCAGAATGAATGCAGCGCACCTCGCAGTTGGAAGAGCAAGGCGGGCAGGGTTCGCCAGTATGACACTGCTCCGGGCACGAGTGAACGCAGCTAGTAAAGCTCCTGCCGCACCTATGAGTGCACTTGGCGTGATTGATTGTGTCACTCTTGCCTTCATGATTCCGCGGGCGGCATTCAAAGCACGCTGATTGACAATTATGACCGCATTCCAGCGTCAATGAGCACCGCTCCTGGCAGCAATATCCTGGATCATCGACAGCGATATGACAAGCAACGACGACGTCGTGCCCGCAACCAGGAACTTGACGCTCAGCGGGCTCTCTGCATATATATCTGGCCGTGTCTTGGTACGACCAGCACGGCATCCTAGTAACGTGATGTCCGCAAGGTAGGGTGATGTCACATTGAACAATGATAGCGCACTGGGCCTCGCATTCATCTCCGCAGGCTCTCTTGCAAGGATGAGTGCAGCCCTTTCTCGGTCGAACGCAGTCCTTCAAGCAGTGGACTCCATTGTGCAGGCTCTCTGCATGACATTTTGACGGACAAGCATGACCACAAGGCAGTTGCTTGCCGCACATGAGATCGCAACCTGCTTCTGGTGCCACACGAGAGAAGTCCTCTGGCTCCGTGACCTGCATAGCGGTATCGGGGTGGCGAGGGCAGGATAGCTCCAGAACAGTGCCAATGTTGCCCTCGGTCCTGAAAATCTCCAGGATTCGTTGCCACATTGGAACACTCGATGCGGTTGCCGAATTGCCTAGGATATACATACCGTGTTTCGCACGAGAGAGCAATACATTGATTCTATTGGGGGTCCGCAAGAAACCGCAGTTGTTGCTGTCATTGCTGCGAACCAGAGAGATAATGACCACCTTAGCTTCTTCTCCTTGGAAGTTGTCGACAGTGGCGAGTCGAATCGCTTGGAGCAGTGTGCCCTTGGTCATGGATATACGGCGACGTGAAGAATCAGCGGCCAGAGCCGGTTCCACATCCTTCGTCGCATCTTCTTGAGCCAATTCATCGATGTCTCGGTCGTTGAGGATGATGCCGAAGGAGTTCTGGAGCTTCTCCTTCAAGTGCCGCAGCTGGCCTAAGTACGGTGTCAGTACCGCAATATCATTTGCGGTATAGACGCCTTGCTTCTGGAGATGGCCGACGAGAGCAGCGACCATTTCGACCTCGTAGCGGTTGGTACGAGAAGCCGACTGCATCTGAGTTCTCTTACCATCTTCTTTCTTTTTATGGTCCATCCAAAACAGTCTCTTACGCATTCCCACGACTTCCGGATAAGTCTTCACTGATTCAGCATCTTGCAAATTAGGATACAATGTGGAGCGGATGAGCCGCGATACATATGGGTGCATGCGTCGCTGAGTCTCCAGTGTGACGTACGGGAGACCATGGACATTTTCCTGGCGAGGGTGAATAAGTCGCTCGAACAGAGACACATCTAGTGCAATTTGGTTGCTGCGGGGGTTCTCTGCAGAAAAGTCATAGTTCTGCACTTTCGGCCTTAGTTGCTGGTGGTCTCCGATCAAAATGGCATGCTCCAACGATGGTAGCATAGCAGTGAGAAGATGGGCCTCTAGAACTTCTCCAGCCTCCTCCACTACGAGAACCTTGGATCGAAGTTTAGAGAGGGTACCAAGCTGACGCGCCAGTCCCGTCGTTGTGAGTCCGACGACATTCGCATTCGATAATACGCGCAAGTCAACGTCGCCACGCAGAGATTCCATTGCCGCTTTGTTGCGGTTGAACGTCGCGAGCTCAATCCTCAGGTCTTGATAAATGCAGGAAGTGAGCTCGTCTATCCATGAGTTGTGCAAAGCCTCGCGCTCTCCCCGAGTCATGTCGAAGAGCCTCACTGTTCCACTGCGCAACACCGCGAGACTTCGATCTCGAGCGAAAGGTAAGGCCGGGCCTTCTTTCCACCAGGTCCTCCAACAGGAACTCGTCTTCTTGCCGTGGACGACGATGAATCCATCTTCGTCTACGTCCTGAGGCAGCTGAGCACAGAAATATGGATACTTTGCATTGAAGAGGGATATGATTTCCTTCTCGGGATTGCGCAGGATGGAACGGAGACGCTGAACTAATTGATCGATGGCTTGACCTGATTCCTCGATCGAGCGTTTCGAGTCGAACCAATGCTTACCCTCCATTTTCGTAAAGCTGTGCTGCCAAGCTAATGTGCGGAGATTAATGCCTGCAAGGCGTTCACTCCTGGAACGAGAGCCGATGCGGACGATCTGACTTATTCCAGCGTCGAGGAGGTTTTCCAGGAGTTGGTCCAAAGCATGATTGGTATAGCAAACGCAGATGATGGGTCCGAGATTGGCGGCATGCTTGTTATCCAGGAGCGCCTGGAGGATCTTCACGCCAGTGTACGACTTCCCTGTTCCGGGGGGACCCTGAATCAAGCCAATTGCATGAGTGAGTGCATGTTGTGCAGCCTGGGACAAAATTAGTAGGAGACGTAGAACGTACAGTCTCAACTACTCACCTCTCGCTGTGTCTTATCAAGTCCACTAAGCTCCAGCGCGGAGGCAATGCCTTGCGGTGTATTGTCCGTGTTGCGATACTGGTCACGCAGATTTTCCGGAAGTAGGCCACGCAAGTTGTATCGAAAGCCACCACGCACCGAGTACGCTGGTCGACGCGGCTCTGCCCTATTGGCATCAGGTATGAGGGCCTCTGCAAAGGGTACATCGAGGGATGCGGCCATACGCTGGAGTGCAGAAAGTGTCGGTCCGAAAGTGGGCAGCAGAACTCCGGGAAATTCGATGAGAGAGCGGCGAACCTGTCGCGAAGACAAGCAACCCTTGATGAAGTCCGACGCTGCAAATGGCTCTGTCGAAGCAAGCTGGGCGGTGACGAATGCGTGTTCACGGTCCTTCCACAGTGTGTGCTGCTTGTGAATGGAAGGTCCGGTCGTTTTGAGCTTGGGTGGAGCCGGACCAAGGTCGGGCGAGTGGACAACGAGGAATGTGGCTTCTTGATTTGCCTCCTCACTCGACGACAGCAGACAGATCAAGGACTCGGGAGCAAGTCGCTGAGACTCTTGCCACCAATCTTCGCGCTTCTTGGAGGACTTGCCGTGGAGCAGTTGGGGCTGCTGAAACCGCAAAACAAAGAGCAAGCCCTTTTTGGCGTCGAACATTACGTTGTAGAGAGAGACGCCATGGTAAGCATTTGTGCGAACCTCTTGCTCTGAAATTCGAGGAGTATCTCCTGCACTCCGCTGATGATAAAGTTGAGCTTTGACGGCATCTCTCAGCTGTCCCACTGTATCTTCTCGCACGAGGCGGAAATTGCGATCGATCAAGCCGGGCAGACCGCGAATGTGCCACAGGTTCGGGTCTTCACGCGGCAAGTATTCTGTCCGCTCACTTAAGATCTCTTGCAAAGTTGGCAGGATCTCGATGTCCTGGATGTCGTCACTATCATTGTCATGACGAGGTCCACGCTCGGACAAAGCACCCGGGAGATCTTGATCCACCGTGAAAGTAGCGGCAGAATCTGAACCAACATGACCAGGGATAGCGCAAGTCTCTGATAAATTGATTGCGAGGTGCAGTACGGTCTTGATGGTGCGTAAGTGCCGCTCAGCGGCCCGACTCAGATTGGAAACGTCGAGAAGTGAGACCAAAACCTCAGCGGCGGCCTGGAGATTTGTATTGGCCATGGCAGAGCTGTTCCGTTCGAGCACCCCAGCAAGAACAGGAATTACAATTTCGATGCACTCGTGATCCTCCCGGGCTGATAAGCCTCGCGCCAGTGCGGTGAAAATATTGGAGCCCCGCTCGCCGTTGATACCGTATAAGGTATTAAGAAGCGCAGTATGCTGAGTCTCGACCACCATAGATTGCAGCACAGTATCGTGCGAGAGTATTCTGAAGTAAGGCAGCAGAAGGGCGGCTATGAAAGCTTCCAGCTTGTCATCGTCCATGTTTTCGAAGTTCCGGTCAATGATCTCGCGGACACGAACAAGGCCGCACTCCTCTCCAAGTACAGAGATGACGAGCTGCATATTATCGGCACTGGATTCAAGGAGTTTGAGCGCTAGCCCGACAAATTTTGCGAGCTCATCGTCTCCAAGTGGTCGGCTCTTTCTCTTCTCTTTCGGAACGTGATACAGCCACTTCTTCAGCAAATTCGCATGGTCGTTGTCATTTGAAGGTGAGCCATTTGGGTGACCGCCTTCAGCGCTAGATGAAGGAGCAGATGTCTGGCGATTGTGGCCTTTCTGACCAGGAGTGGCGCTGTTGGAGGAGCTCAACTTGTGCTTGAATCTGCACCTGTCGCCATACGGACACTTCTTGCCGGTCTCGAAAAATTTGCAGACTCCTTTCATCATCTTGTGCAGCCGATGAGGCTGTCTGTTAGCCAGTGCTGCTGTGATCTGGAACAGTAGCCTCGGGACTCGGAGAAGAGAAGACAAGCAGCTTTTCTTGAGCAATACGAGATTGGCCGAATTAGCATTGACTCCTCCAGGTCACTCTCTGGTCAATTGGATTACTGCAAGCGCCGCAGTCGCTTGTCATCATGCTGCAAGTTCGAAACACTGAATGTGGAACCCCAAATTCAGTGCATTACATCTGGCTTGCGCAAACATCTTTGAATGGAGGGAGGATGCCAGGAATTCCTATTGGTTCAGCACTCTTCCCTACGGCATTGAGCTTTCCCACTATGCATGACTTGCTGCTAATCGTCCTGGAGACAGCTAGTTGTGTTTGCTTTCAGTTGTGTGCTCGCAGCCTCGGAGCCTACAGCATGCACGCTTTTGCGGCCAGCTGCACTTGAGCCCACTTCTGCGATACAGATGCATGAGGGCGAACTGTGACCATTGGCGACCATGCAAGCTCGTAGACACTTACGGTCGCCCTCATGCAGCATACCCACGTCGCATGCTGTGCATCCCTACGTTGCACGCCAGCTTCGCAAACGCCGCAATCTGTTCACCCGACCCCTCCCCGGGGTCAAGTGGTCCGGGCAGCAGGCGCTACTGGCGAACGTTCTCGCACGCAATCTGTTTGCCCTTTGTCCTCGAAGAAGTTTTTTGCTGCTCTTGCATCTGCAGGTGGCCAGCGCGCGCGACAGTGTTAACTTACAACTCCTCTCTCGTCCTGCTAGCTCGCAAAAAGCGCTACTTCGCAACTCCTCCGCAATCTTGGTCGCTTGGTTCTCAATTCCGCTAATCGATGACGCACACTCTCGCGCTCCCAGGAGCTACTGCGGCTGAATTGTGCTAGTTGATGGACACGGCACATACTGCAAAAGGTGTGTGCTGTCTCCTGGATGGAGGTCGAGCTGCAAGCATGCGAGGATTAAGTGAGCTTTGATATTGCGATGAGCATGCTGCCTCGAGGGACATAACGGATGTGCAGACAGTCAACGAGCTTCTGCCCCTGGAACAAGCGAGTCTTTTCAACGCGCCTTTCCGTCCCTTACCGGCATGCTTTGTCTTGTCTCTGCTCGCTCGCGCGTCTTGCGCATCTCATGCTGTGAACGGGTCGTTATGCGACGCATTACAAGACTCCCCGATAAACAGCAGCTTGGTAGGGCAAAGGTGTGTATAGCGGCTGGAAATTATGTCGACCAGGATTCGCCTGTCAATACATGAAGGCCTAGCACACTGTTCCGAGTCTTTTCATGTTTTCGGCAATGCTTCAAAGCGCACCAGGACGACCACGACATTCCAGAAGTGGTGGTTGCACATTCTTCGAAATTTCAGCGCCCCATTGACTCTAGCGTCGGATAGATGTTTCTCCGCCGTCACAGTCGCACGCGCGCCGGCCGGCCTTAGGCCATCACCTCTTAGACCTCCGTGATAATCAAGGTTGCCCGAGTTGACTGCGCCCTCGCCTCCAGGACATCTATGTGCCTCGCGATCATGGGAAACAATATTTCAGAAGTGAATCACGCCTCGCCTCGGCACGTCTACGCGCTGCGGGTAAAGGGTTTTTGTCATGCGCAATGCAAACTATCAACCAATGATTTCGAAGCTTTTCACTGGCAAGCATGGCTGTCACAGAGCGACCATGTTCTTGCTCTGAAGGAAGGACATGCAATCTCATTCTATCCTGGATTCCTCAGAATTGACCAAAGTGACGCTGCACCGATGTCCTTGTGGGCCAAAGTCGATCGTAAAAACTTCGAGAACGATTTAACCAGCCTCGTTGCACATGGCAAGTATCAAGATCACAGTCTATTGGCTGAGGTGGACAGGCCGAGACGCGTGGAAGGAGCACAGATCGAAACAGCGCTTTCGGAAGAAGACGAACGCCAACTTGCTGATGATATCGCCTTCTTGACTTGTGTGTCGCAGGGCCGAGATGGGGTAACGGCAGCAGCGGTACAGCAATTTCCAAACAAGCCATTCTTGCGGGCAACAGTTTCTGCCAATGCGGGCATACCAGAAGCTACAAAGACTGCAGTTCAACGACTGTTCGCTCACCTTGAAGAATGGTCGCGGGGGAAGTCGACGAGGAAGGACACTCTGTCGAAAGTCCAGACCACGCTCGTCACCCTTCACCGAGACCGCATCTTTGATCGACTCGGCATTGTAAAGAAAGCAGGAACCATTGGGTGTGGGATAGAGAAGTCCATTGAGATGATTTTGTCACAAGCAATGTCCACAGGTTCCCATGATGAGGAGCAGCTTGGCTTCCATCGGCGTCTCAAGAAATTTCAGCAAGCTCTCCAGCAGATCATGGCCTCGCAGGTGGGCGACGAAGAACGAAAAGATTTCATTCGGCTTTTGCGGTGCGCCAACAAGCTGATGTACTTCCAAGATCTGATTTCTGAGCACTTTGGAGTGGACTGGATGCGACAGCTGCGTGCTCTTGCGAACTATCACAGAATCTTTCATTATCTCATGACATTAGCGACTCGCGCGAAAGCCCTGCAGTACTTCTTGTCTTATTTGAACTATCGCGTCTCAAAGTTTGGCGCAGTCATCATGGTTATTTTACGCGCAATATGGCCTGCAACGATGTCTCGGGAACGGATAACGTCCTTTTTGTTAATGCCGCCAGGAAGCCAATTTCTACATCCTCGAAGACGACTTGTATAGCGCCCAGGACTTTATCTGCGCTGCTAGGATCTGATCTCGAGGCAACCCAGTCTTAGTACTGTAGGACAGAAATCCCACTCCTTGATGATAACACAGAGGCTATGGGATCATTTTCCATCATTACCCACTTGCGGGACGACTAAAACATCGCTGAGCCCCACCGCGATGCTGAGAACGAGGCCGCATGTACCCCTGCTCACAAAACGTTTTGCAAAGAACGAATTTCACTTCTAAATTCAGCGCGCTCCGCTCGTTCATCATGCCGTCGTGTGCTTCATGTGACGATGATCAAGTCTGCTGCGGGCTATTTGTCAGCGGACCGCATATCCCCGAATTTACCGCTACCCGAATAGCTGAAACGAGGACATCATCCGCGCCTTTGCAAACCTCTAAGTACTCTTAGCCTCCAGGTACGCTGCCACGTCCCTAATCCTTTCATTAGTAGGTCTGCCGAGATTGGCTGGGGAGATCCCATCATGCTCTAGAGCCACGCAACGTGTCTTGCGGCATCGTCTGACCGGGATGCGGCGACACAGCAATACAGCGACACTAGGAAGCTGGAAGGTGATCTCGGTACCGCGCTATTCCAGAATCGGAGGTTTCGCATTCTTCCTATTTTGGCCAGATATGCGATGAAGCACCTGGAGGCCGGCGAGATAACATGCATCGACCGAAAAAAACGGTACTATTCAACCATTTGTATTTGCGCAATAGTTCCTCACGTTATGCCCTGTTCCTTCCGCAAGAACGGTCCTTCACATGGTCTCAGTCCTTTTATACCAGGAGCTTGGTTCTGGAGATTGCGCATTCATGACACGACCTCAGTTGCATATGTCGGGTGTCGAGGCTGACGTATCGATTTCATGACCCCCAGATGTGCAGGCTTACACCTGCCGGTCTCAAGGCGGGTGGCCTCCAGGTGACGAAACAGGTGCAAATCGAGAAGAGCTTGTTGTGCAACAATATAGCTCTGCTAGAGGACGTCATAGTTGCAGCACGCGAGCTCAACGGCAAGGCGGGGGCTTGCGGGTGGGTCATCGTTCGATACAGAGGGGTGCAGACTTAGCTCATTGTGGGTCATGAGCCAATCGATAGTTCTACTCCAAGCTGCAGCATCAGACAGCTCATTTCTCGGAGGTTTCAGCAAGGGGTTTCAACTTACTCGGGATTTGTACGACTTCGAGAAATCAGCAGTACTTGAATTGCATCTCCGTTTTCCCAACGAGAGGCAGGACTGCATTCGCAGTTGAGCTGCTAACATGCAGACCCCACAAGGTAGGTAGGCAGCATTCGAGCACTGACTGCTTTCTGTTCACACTTCCGCTCAGCCATACGCGAGATCCGGACTACCACATCGCGGAACACAGTGCATATGCAAGTCGGCAGGCAACAATCCACTATGCAGTCGCCGTGCGACATTTAGTCCATTCAATGGCAAGTGGCCAATCAAGGTGGCGCGCCGCTCGCAAGGTGGAATGTTGCCAGAAATATCTCGCAAGGTCATGCGAGGCTTTTTATGAGCATCACCACCGTACCTTTACCAGGGACAACACGGCCGATACTGTGACGCTTGAGACAGAACCTAAGAACGAGTGAAAACAATGCGTATTCTCTAAGCATTTCCTTCATTCGCGTATTCGATGTCGTCGTGGATGCATTCGTGCAACGTTGCACAAGCCCTCGAACCACTGAGTGGAGCTTTGAAGTAGCACAGCGCTACAGTAGACTTGTGCCTGTGCTACAGTGCAACAATGACAATCAGATCAGGAGGCAGTGATGTGTCAATTGACAGGTTTGAATGTGGTATGCAACTCGAGTTGGCGACAGTGTTTCTTCACGAAAACTATGTTCAGTTTATGTTCCAGAGATATGGCACCTCAAGTGAGAGCCTTAGCCAAGAGCGAGAGCAGAAGGAGATTTTTGGAGCGCATCGGGCTTTCAAAGAAGGAAGATGCTCACCGCGCATTGTATGCCGCAATGAAGGTGATTCTTACTTATCACTGCCCACGACTTGACTGACACGGAGGAGACTGAAGCGGTCGAGGCAAGAGCCAGACTTGTTACTGAGGAAGCGCACGAAGGGTATGAGGGCACATTCCAATAGAAGCGTATCAAGAGCCGTTGCTGACAACACTATTGCAGGATCCGAACCAACGAGTCCCGAACACACCAAGAAATCCTGCGCATCTATAAGGAAGCTTCCACCGCAACGAGAGCGGTATACGAGCTTGGCCATGACACCGATGGAGTGGCAGAGGAGAACTGGGTCATCCGCTGGATGCTTTGGCATGTGCACCGCTACCGAGAGCAAAGACCAAGAAGCAGGGGCATGATCAGCTCAGGCCTCGAAGTCACAGGCAGCATGTGTGTGAGAGCGCACTTTTGGGATCCTGTGCGAGAGCAGTGGATTGAGCGACGATAAAGCGAAAAGCTGTGAGATTGAAGACAGTGAAGGCTCTCTTGACATGGAGTAGCTCACCCCTTACAAGTGAAACTCGTCCTTCGAGCTTAGTCTTATGTCTTCACGAGTCTATCCGGTCTCGCGATTGAATGCTGTAACCTGTTAATGTCTGCTGCGATATCGCAATACTTTGCAGAAAAGACGTCATACTGAGCGCTGGGTGTCGTGGAACTCCTAATACGCCGAACGAAATCTAGAACCACATGGTCGAGCTGAGGAGATATCATGAAACGGGAGAATGAGGAAACGCAAAGTCACTCTTCAAAGGTTGCAGCTATACATTTTGCTAGGGAAGCTCCAACAGACATTCCTCGAGAACAGCATGGAAGCGTAGCAAGCGTTCTCGTTTCTCAATCGCCTCTTTCGATTCTCCTGCGAGGAACCGAAGCTCTTCATCCGAATAGGCAGCTACCTTTTGTGGGGAGAACACGCTCGGTAAATCTCGAAGTAAATGCCGCTCGATGACTTGACGACAGAGATTATCCACAAAGGTCTTCCGGGCAACCTGCTCGCATTTAGCGCTGAGTTGGTAGACATGTCGAATAGGCCTACCTTGTAATATGCTGCCAAAGCAGCCCTCGCCTCAGAACATGCCTGCTCGTCCATGTCTACGACAACTCGCTTTTGCAACGATGCGAGAAATGTTTGGATATCGATACTGTTGTTGCTGATGTGCACACGCCCGTTGTAATCGTGGCTCGTAGTCTCGTCCATTGCCTTTTTGAGAGCTTTGCGTGCAACTTCATTTCGCGCCTTCTGGATATTATCCGTATAGTAATGGTTGTATGTAAGCGGCTGCTGACACTCATCATTCCATAGTCTGGCCAGCTCCTTGTTGGCATTAGCTTTCATCTTTTCGAGCTCATGGGCTATTCGTTCTCGCAGCTTGCTCTTTGTGTGCTCCTCATTGGACAGGTATGAAATGACCGCTTCTACAAAACGGTCCAGACATTCATAAAGATGGTTCAGATGGTCGATAGCGAGGTGGAGCCATCTACTGGAGTGTTGATGGAACAGTTCCGCCAAGAATACGTGGTTGTACTCTCCTGGCAACTCGCGTCCGCGAGTCTTCACATACACCTGGCAAGCTGATTAGCCACAACATAACAGAGATTCTGAAGGTACGTACCTCCTTGATCCATTGTCGGAAAGCCAACTCCGTCATCAATACCTGCTCATTGACCGCGCCGCTCGCTTTGTCGACTTCGCCGGGGCCTTCGCTGTCAGTGCAAGTATCGAAGCCATAAGCAGAAGCATCATGACCCTTAATCTTCCTCTTCTCGCCCGCAGTTCTCATGAGATTGGAATACTTCACGTTCGTGGCGTGCACAATAGCTCGCAGGCGTGTCGGAGGTATCGATTCTTCTGAAGCTCGAAAGAAGTCCAAATCGCCGTAGTTACCTTGGAGTGCGGAAGAACAGATACTGTCGAATCTCATCGCTAGTCGTGACATAAATACACGCATGTCAGCGATTGTGTGACGTGCATTGCCCATTTTCTCGATCTCGTTAGAAGTCTTTTGTTTCAGATCTTTCAAATCTTGACGAACTTTCGGCATCTCCTTCTCGATATGTCGGTCTAGCAGGATCTGTAGATATCCTGTCAAGTTGTTCACGCCGATCCGACCGGGATCGAGATCTTGTTGACTCCATGGGAGCGACTCAAAGAAATCATGCTCTGCTGCAGTGCTTTCTTGCTGCGATATGCCCTTCTTCATCTGCTCGGGAGATGGATTTTTGAGAAGAAAAAATCCCAGCTTCAGTCGTGTCGTGTCCTCGTTCCTCGCCAGTAGGGCAATGCGGCTTTCTGTTCCTCGATTGATCAAATCAGGTTTCGTGATGATCCCTATGGTACGTTCCCCAGAGTGGTCATACAATTTCGATTTCCGGACCACTGGTTGATTGGCGATATCGTTGCCCGCCTGGACAACGGCGAGAATGATGGAGCGTGGATTATGCATGTATGCATCGACAAGCGCGTGCACCGCATCAACGTCTGCTTCCGTTTGGTCCTCGCTCGGTACCTGAATGATTCCTGGTAGGTCCACGACGCTCAGATGCAGACCAGTGCGACCTGAGGCTCGAATTTGAAGCATATCCCGCGCAAAAGATGGTCCCGCCTGGTCGCTTGCGAAACCCTTCACCCCCATGGCCGTTCCGGCGTCCGCTATGACCAGAGGCAACTCTGCAAACGACTCGATCGATCGGGCAAATTGCAGCATCTGACTCTTGCGTTCTTCTGTTTGCGTAGAGTGTGGGATAATAGCGACAGAAATCGACATCTCTGCATCTTCATCCTCCAAAATGATCTCCGTCGCGAACCTCGTGCAAAGACCGTCTTGTCGAGGAAAAGGAATCCCAGTGATTCTTTCCAATACCGAGCTCTTGCCTGCTGACTGATCGCCGCATACAATAAGCTGTGGTAACGCGATATGTTCAGCGATACCTCTTTTCCTGGCGGACGCAATTGCCCTAAGTCTCGCACGAGACTGCGCCGAATGCAAATCTGGCATTGCTGACCCCATGTCGCCCATGATTATCCAGGTAATGAGGACTAGTGGGCTCAACACCAAAGTGCTTGGTTGGAGTGGAAATGGTAGAACTCATTCTGAGGTAGATATCCTCGGCGCACGACACCGAGTATGATATACCACACCGCCTTGCACGTTTCGCACACACCCAACCATGCAGAATTGTTGATGTCCCCATCATCATCTACGGCAATTACTGCGATCATGCCGTCACCATCTTTCATTCATCTCATCTAACTGCGTGTACCTGGTTCGAGATATTGGGCCGGCAACGTGTTGATGGATCGATGATTTCTTGCAGTTGATGGGCCATGGATCCCAGTGCGAAGTGGAGAGACGCCAGAAAGAAGCAAGCACTAGCTTGTGAGATCGGACAGATCGTATTAGACTGGTCTTGGTCGCGTAAAGTGCCGCACAACGGAGGTGACCTTCCATGGATCTGAAAGTGCGTTGTGTTGTCTTTGGCCCGCTGTGCTCAATCGCCGTGGCAGAGGACAAAGACTACTACAAGGCGAACCCTAGGCACCAAATTCAGCGACTGGGTAGCTAATAATGGGATTCAATAAAGAGCTTATTACCAAGACAGATAGACTAACATCGGTGAGCTTGAATTGTTAAACAAAAATACGTCTTGGACTCGCTTTCAGCAGGGAATGAGGGGAGTGAGAAGGAATTGGGGCCTATGCGGCTTCGGTGGCTCTGAACTTGTCATTCTCGGCATCGTTGGCGACTGGATTTGCCTGAAGGGTTGTTGTCGCTTGAGTCATTTGGCGCGGAGACTGCCGGTCGAAGTTGCTCTAACTTGTCCAGGAACAGTGCTGAAGCTCAACCCCGCGACCGCTGGCGCCCAAAGCACGCTCAGGCCTTACGGCGACATCGCACGAGATAGGTTCTGAACCATACTATACGTCACCCGGTCAACTATTATACTCTCCGCACTTCTGACATGATTGCCCTTGTTCTCCAGGAACAAGGGTGCTTTCGTGTGGATGTGGAGCCGGCAGCTCGCCATGCCCTGGTCGAGAGGTCGACTTTGGTCGCCTACAGGATGCTTGCGACTACGATGTCAGGAGTGAAACCAGTGCTCCCACTTCCTACGCCAAGTAAAGATTGTGAACTCGAAGATGGACAAGCCGTTCGAGAGCGTCGAGATCGTATTCTCCTCCCAGAAGCAGCTGAGGAAGAGGATGAAGAAGGCATCCAGTCAAGGGTCGCTAGACATGGAGACATACAACTTCATTAGCACCAAGATTATCCCGTCTTTCGACACACGAGGGTGGAACAGCACCAAGGCGGGACGTGTTTGGAACTTGAGTCCGCACAGGATCATTGAGCTGAAGACTGTCAACCGCGAGAAAGGGGACTGGACCGCAACCATGATCGTGAACAAGATCCCACCGACGGACGTATCACCAGACACGACCTCGATTAGCGAGCCAAAGAAGTTCTCCGTGGGCGAGCCTGCCTCCTGCGTAGCGCCTGAAGCCGATCCCTCACCTGTTCTGATCCGCGATGTTCAGCTTGCCGAACAAGCTCGTGCGTCCCAAGCACCTGTGAATATCGAGCCCGACAGCGCTTTGAGCAGCGACTACGAGGACAGCATCGTTGGTGACATGAAGACCTTGGAGGACATCCCGAACGATCATGTGTTCCCCACCTGCATCATTTGTGCGAGAATGATCTACATTCGATGTGCGACATCCAGATTCCCGGCCCAGTTCAAGACCAACAACATGGTACTGCCCACTACCTGCTCCCAGTGCAAAAACGTGGTTCCCGGCATCCCTCCTCCGTTCGTCGAGACGAAGAATGACCCGAAGCTGTTCGAGACGATGGGCATCCACGTGAGCATGATGGCGAGGTCGGACATGATGAGAATAGCGCGTACCGTTGTCGGTGAGGATGCGCACCTCGCCCACGATGCGGACTTGGTCGTCTATATGCCCATCAACGACATCATGAAGTGCGTTCCCGCCGGCTCCGAGATCAGGAGCATAGACAAGGAAGCATTCGCGGAAGGGAGAGGTTCTCACGTGTTGCAACCACACTTGCGCACAGGATTCTTGTAGAGACAGAGTGAGCAGTACCTTTAACATGGGCGAGGACATGACTTCGATGCCGTCTACACCCACGAGGGAGAGTGGATCTTGCTTTGTAGCAGTGAGGCATCGGACCGTTTCCCAGAACGTACTAACATCGCAGGGAACAGAATTTCGTGCGCCCAGACAGTATTGTAAGCTATATTGGCTATATTTCAACGATTGATTTATGCTTCACATCTCATCCCACGGGCTACGTACGAGCGCGAGCACGGACACCTTGGTCTTCAATTCCACTAGCCCCAAGCTCCGATCGAAACAACCCTCAAATAAGACGGCACCGTTTTCTTGATCGTACTTTGTCGAGTCGATTGAGAGAGATTGCACAGTCGCGACTGGGAGGCAGCAAATTTGGATTCGGTTCCCAAATCGCAACGGTCTTCACGCCTGAACTTCCGCGAGATTCGCAACTATGAGCTACGAATGAACAAGAGAGCAGGGAAGAATTGTTATGAGGTCAACCTACTGCACGCAAAAGTCTACTTTTTGCTGGAATTGACTCGTCCGAACGACATAGCAAGAGATAGTGCAATCGATAACTTAAGATCCCTTGTCACCAATCATGTTACCCGTAATATGGGACACCTTCTGCACAACGGTATATAGAGAGATGTATTGGATGCGGAAATGCTCCATCACTTGACCTCATGGACTCAGTGTTGTAACGGTTGGACTGGTGGTGCCCACGCAGATCGATAAAGAACGGCAGAGGAAAGCGCGTTCGAAGTGAGGTAATGCAACGTGTACTGCAATGGGCTCCGCATTCACGCTCACCTATGCGATGAAAAAGCCACACGCCCCGAAGGCGATGGCTGTTACTTCTGCTCAAGTATTACATCTAGCCATAGCTGTATGTGCCATCGACAGATATTGCCTTTCAAGCTCTCGCTTAACGTGCGCGTGACAAGGGCATCCTCGATGGTATGTGTCGCGGGGGCTGGCCCAGTCGCGCTCGTCGGCTGCCACGACACCATACCGCGGCGACATCTTCTCTCGTTGCTACTGTCGAGCCGTAGGAATGTTAGCGATCTTGCTTGCCAGCTACGTGAACCTCAAGGAGGCGTGCGGGAGAGCACCAACATGATGCATTTCTTTCCACTAGCGGCTACGGAGACGATCCGGCCTAACGTTACGTGAGTCGTTTTGGTAGAAGAAACCGCGCTGCTGAAGTCGCGCCATGTGATTGTGCCGTCTTTGGTAGAATTCATCCGCCTCGGAGGAACTCATCGCCAGGATATAGTCGATCACAGTGTTCCGAGTGACTCGAGTTATTTGACACAGCTGGACAGTATACATCATACTGATGACTGGATATCGACAGAGGTGCGACTGGCAAGACATGTCCACTGGTTCGGGAAATTCGCGCTAGCGATCAGCCTTGGAACGCTGCAGACATGGGCAGGTGTCGCATCTGGCCGCACTCAAGTGATCTGTGGAACTACACGAAGCAACATGACTTACCTATAGAAGATGCGCTGAGAGATGATGGAACGCCTATCTCGAAGCTTCTGAATAGAGAATCAGCATGTAAGATAGACAAGGCCTAAAAACAGTGCATGGGCTCGATCCGTTTATAGGAGGGCCAAATCTATGGAGCGAAAGGGAACAAGTGAGCTTCGTTCGGCATTTCTCCCCTCCATTTTCGTTCATTTCTTAGCTGCTTTGCGTCTCCTGGCCTTGAATTTCAGGAATTCTTGATACTCCGCTTCGGTTGAGTCCCCATCATCCTCGCTCGCGCTGGACTCATGCAGAGCATCCTTCTTCGACTTTCCGTGTTTGGTCCTCTCGAAATTCGATCTTTCTTCGGCCTCTGTTTCTGAGTGCGCGGCATCGGATATGCCGCGTCCGGCAGATTTGTTTCGGTTCTGATTTCGGGTCTTTCTTGGAGTGGGATATGGGGCAGCATTTGTTTTTCCGAGCAAGAGATCAATCCTTTCGTCGACGAATGCCTGGTTGAAATGCTTCCCCAGCAGACTTCTGCTCCAGAACGTGGCGTTTTTGTCAAACTCGTTCACCTCGCCGAAATTGCCAAAAATGAACGTCACAGGGCGTCGGTAATCTGTTTCATGGGGGATGAATGCGATTCCTCCCCAGTTGAAAGTGCTAATGTCTTCGATGTCTTGGGCCGTCCCTCTCATGTTTCCTATCACCCTCTTCTCTCCCTTCTCCAGGTAACGCTCGGCCACCCTGGGGCCCAACTTCGATGAAGCCACGATGTGCCAGACACAGAACTCAGTATCATCGTCGGTGATCTGAACGAGGACTTGCCACATCGGGACTCGGACGCCTCTGATGGTCCGACCGCAATCGCGCAGTCCGCCGATTCTTCGTTCTTTCCCCTCATACGTGACATGATTGGGCTTGAGCTCACACCTGTAGACTCCCTTGCGAGTCGTAGGCTTCATGTCGTCTCCTGTGGGTTCAGGGTTCACTCCTGTTCGACCTGATTGCGAGCCATTCGCTGCTCCATCATTCGCGCCTCCATCGGCAGAGCCTCCAGATGCGGCCTCTTTGGATTCCGGCGAGGGTTCCTCATGAGCTCCACCACCATGCAAGCGTTTGAGGAAGTCCTCGGGCCAGAGCGTGTTCCGTTCTGTGATCTTGCTCTCTGGTATGTGTTGCTCTCGAGCTTTGCTCCACTCTATCGACTTCTGCTCGATAGCTTCATCCATCATAGCCGCCCATTCTTCTGGTTGTCTGTTTCGTGCGAGTCGTTCCCGCAGAACCTCGCGACCCCGGTGAAGGCTCTCGCGATCTTGAGGCAGAGATTTATCACCGGGGTTCACTGCAAGGGTGACGCTATATACTAACAACACGAGCATCTCTTCCCACGGCACTTTGAGGTCCAATCGTTGTTTCCCATCACGGAGTTGCATGTCCGCGATGGTATAATTGATCTTCGACGCGCGAACTCGGCCGTCGCTGTTTTTGTCGACGTAAGTCCGTGGATGGTCCAGGATCTCTCTCCACAATTTCGTGGCCTGCTCCCACTGTACTTGGTATGGTTTCATATCAGATGGGAAAAAATCCGCGATATCGGCATCTTTCATCTCAGAGTCCTCTTCCCTATCTTGTCCCGCCGCGGACTTCCGGACTCGATCCTTGAAAGTGGGATCGGTCTTCCCGTCCTTCTGCCGTGTCTTTCCATGCTCGTCAAAGTAGTGATGAGGGGCTTCCCCGACGAATCCCGAGCGAGCCCACTCCAAATGCTCGTCTCGCACCGGCTCGTAAATGCATATATCCTTGAAGCGTGATATCCCATAGGAAAGGGCTAAGCAAGGTTTAGTCTGAGCCAAAGAGGGATATCGTTTGCGCACCTTTGTAGGCTTCCGCCTTATGGTCTTCCATCTCCTTGTCTTTGGTTGGATATTCCAGGATGTGCTGCAGTTGACTTCTATACATATCTAGAATGTCGTCTGCGTTCCCACACGGGCCATCCAGGAGGAAGGACGGGTCTATTGGCGTGCCATTTTCTGGCAGTTCTCCAGCAAGCAAATCGATAGTTTGGGCAAACTCTTCTCTTCTCTCCTTACTCAGCTTGCTGTTCCCAGGCGGCAGCGTCTGACCTCCAACTTTGCTGCCTTGGGGCGTGTTCGATCCGCGACTGGGCTCTGGCGCCTGCGCCGGAGTGGGAGTCGAAGCGGTGGTTTCGACCTGGGATGCTTCCATCTTGCTCAGATCTCCGATTCGAATTTGAGAAATTGATTGATATTGTTGTAAAGTAATTCAGACTTTGTGGAGTTTCACTGCTTGCAACCTGTGCAGATGGAATGTCCGGAATAAGTAGGCAAACAGGTGAACCCCGGGGTTGGCAATATCTAATACTTCCAGAACTAGAGCAATAGCCAGCATGAGAGGCACTACAAATGTCTCTACGATTTCAACCCCTCCCCCTCCCTCTCTGGGACCCGCCCCCGGGGGTGTCTCCGATTCTCCTTTCTCGAGGGTTCAGCCCCATCCTGGCCTGTGGTACTCGGGAAAGTGCACATTGTCGCTCGTGGTTAATAGCGTAGCGCTTTTCATCGTTTTCCACGACTGAGCAACAACTCTCAAAATGGCAAACATGAATTTCATCATACCTTGCATCGCCGGTCTCGTTGCAGGGATTCCTCGCCTCCATCATGATCAGCACGCCCACATGCAACAGGCTCTTCGATATTCCGATCTCACCTCCACGATGACGATTACGCAGACTCAATACATGTTCGATGTGGCAACGGTGACCCCAGTAGAGAATATTCCCACTGCGACGAGCGTGCCAACGGCTACATCTTCGAAGCCGAATGCAGCATGCGATATCGAGACATGCCTGGCATGTAGGACATGGTTCCATTGCACGGAAGTGGACCTTAGATGGTACGATATGATCCATCATCTTCACCGTTGCTAGCGCTAATGCAACGCGACAGTCTCCATTGCGACACCGCTCCATAGTGTAACTGCAATTTTGTATGATCACGCCAGCTATACAGAGTCGGGCAAGATAGAGGCAGGCAGTGGACTCATTTTTGTGTGTATATATATGTTATGTTATGTTATGTTATGTTATGTTATTCAGTCTAGCTATGCACAGATCTATTGTCCGTATGAGCTGTCCCTAAGCGTTAACCTTACATTTATACTCTCGTATGCTGCCTTGACTTAGAATGTCCCCCAAATCGGTTTTTTAGGAGTGTAATAGGGGTAGCCACTCCATAAGAGCACTATTAGACATCTAACGTGGGACCCTAAGGTACAAACCTGCCCGTATTCTTTAGAAACGTAATCGTAGCCCGCACTATGTCTAGGTTTGGCCGCCATTTCTCTCTATCTACTAGTAGTCCTGTCCTTAGATCTTTCTTTCGACTCTTCCCGCCTAGTAGGAAGGACACATCGCCCTATCTGTCGCTAGTAGCCTCTCGCAATACTCTTCGCGGAGAGGCCCACAAAGGGCAATAGAGAATAACGTATTTAACGGACTCCACGCTACTCCCGCACTCGTATACCGCGCTCTCCAGTTGCCGCGTACGCGCTAGGTATTCTCGGAGATAGGTATGGCCCGTTCGTGCTTGTGCTAGTATTCCTGCGTCCTCGCGCGTTAGCGCTCCGTATAACTATAGCGTGTGTCTTCTAGGAAGAGTACTGTCGATTGCGTATATATATCTCCCCTATGCTGGTGCTTCTTTCGGCACGTCGGCCTCCATCGCTAATCGGAGCAGCCTGGAGGCTTCAGAATATTCCCGTAGCCGACGTCCGGGTTCCATACTTAGGGTACGTTCTATCGACGTATTTTCTTAGGCCGCGCAATATGCCTGCTCATTCCCTGCGATTCCCCGATGTCCAGGTATTTATATTAACTTCACGTGGATGCCTCTCTCTCTAACAAGTTAGATCTCCCGGAGCGTTACTAATACTACCTCCCGCGACCTCTTCGACTAACTACTAGTGCCGATCCGCCGCAGACCTTCTTAACTATCTAACATAATCCATACGGGAGTCTCCGCCTTTTCGACGTATCCGAGCGCCATCTTAATCGCGTAGATCTCCGTACTAGTAGCAGTGCATGTCGTTTCCCGCCCGATCGTCTCTTAATAGACGACCTCGTACGCTAGCTTCCCCGCCACGCGATAGCACCTAACCACTGCGATGCCCGCCTAGCCGTTCCGCACCGACGCGTCGGTATAGTATAGCTAATGCTAAGATAGAGTGGCTAGCAGGCGGCCGTGGAGGCGGCGTGCTGTTACGTCCTGCCGGTCCGTTGGCAGCCTAACCCTAATCTAATATGGGGGTGGCCTAGGAAGTGTCGATCCTCGCAATGTCCTCGTGGTATATCAGAGAAGGTCCTGAAAGGTTTGTAACATAACCCCAAGAGAGTTGTATTGAGTTGAGCACGAGGCTCCTATCCTACGGTAGGGAGCGTCGTCTATATAGTTCCTTGTTACCTATGTGATCATCCTGATCACTGCGACCGCAGTGACCCGAGTGATCACTCCGTTCACTCTGCTCGTTCTGCTCACTCCTTGGCGAGTGAGCACGGCTCCTCCCGTGTTCGTTTCTCTCCTTACTGGCCAGCGGGTGGCCGCGAGGGCCAGACCGTAACACCATCCCCCTTCTAGCTTAGCTCCGTCCCTGGAGCTTATGGTTCCGGTCCGCCCCTCCATCTTTCGTCATCTTCTGTGTCCAACATGTCTTCTTCCTCCTCCAAACATCGTCGCCTTGATCGTGTTGCGAAGATTCTAAACGACCCGTTCCCCGCAATATCTCCCTGCGATCGTTGCCACAATCGCGGCCGAAACTGCATTTTCATCTCGGATTTCTCTATCATGGCATGCAGCGAGTGTACGCGTCTTGGTCGTCCCTGCGTTACTTCGAGCATCAACCGTCTTGACGCCGTCGTTGACAAGCTGTCTGCCAAGATATCCGCGGACGAGCAAGAGTTGGTCGCAAGCATGGACGAGATGGGTGCCCTCCTGGAAAAGATCCAGGATCTGCGTCGTCGCATCGCGCGTAACAAGACCGTTCGTCAGGCGAACAACGACAAGCTTGATGAGGATATTCGTCACCTCGTTGAGTCGAGTTCCAACACGGACCTGAACGAGGGTCTGTCGGAGAGCGTGGTTTGTGGACCGGTCCTTGCGTGATGTTGGGCTCCCTGACCTCTTTGACTGGTCCTTCGAGCCGTTGTCGTCGTCCGTTCCTGGGTATGTCCTTTCTTCGTATTTCCGTGGTTGCGGTGCTGATCTCTCTGTGTCTAGGTCATCGAACCAAGAGACCGCGGTTCAATGAGCCCTTCGGGGTTGTCTCTCCGAACTAGTCGGATTTCGAGGAGTCTTCCTCGCATTCCCGGTATGCTGTTGTCCGAGCCATGGTGTTCATCTCACGGCTGACCTTGTTTTTCTTCCTGCAGTTCCGCGCGTAGTGGCCTTCCTCGCCACACTCGTAGCAGGTGAAGCCTTTGCTCTTCAGCTTCCTTCCTCGCCTACGTTCGGTAGCATCCAACTCCATTGGATCTCCGTAATCAGGGTCCTGACTTCTGGCCTTGAAGCCCCCTCTTCCGCCTCGAGCGGGTATCCGGTGTCCAGGCTGTACGAATCGGTCGTATCTCAGCTCCTGGAGTCTTTCGTCGATTTCCTTCGCTGCTTTGATCATTGCACCAAGCGTCGCTATGCTGGAGTTTCGGGATAACTCGGCCTTGACTGAATCCTTCAGTCCCAGGTAAAACTGCGAACGATAGGCAGCGTCGTTCCACTCGAGATCGGCCTGATATCCTTGGAATTCTGACGCATAGGCGGCGACAGAAGTGGTTTGTCGGAGTTGTCGGATATGGCGATCGGCGTGTGCCTCCTCGTTGGGTATCCCGTATAGATCATTAAGTTTTTCTTCGAACTTATCGTAGCTGTGGAAGATTCTTCTGGTTTCCGTTTCTGGTTCATCATCTGAATTCTGGCAGACCAGCCAGTCCTTCAGGTATGCTCGGAATCCTCTGGCGGCTCTTCCTCGTAGGAAGGATGCGGCATACAAGACCTTGTCGGCCTCGCTATGAAACTGGTGCGCGTTGAAGTGGAGGTACAGCTGAACCTGCAGCTGGAAGCTCTCCAACTTCTCCTTAGTCCCGTCGAACGTCTCCGGCGTGGATATCTTAGGTGCGTGGGTTGACTCGTATGAGCCCGCTGTGCTCATAGTGGGAGTCGATTGTTTCCCGCTTCCGTTAATCGACATGTTGCTCATTCGTTCCGTGATTCCAGTCGATAGCTGTTGTCGTGATGGACTTCTCGTGTCGGCGACGTCCTGAGTCTTTCTTGACATTGATCGATAGCGCTTCCCTTCGGCTTTTGGTGCTCAAAGTTGTTACGTCCTGCCGGTCCGTTGGCAGCCTGACCCTAATCTAATATGGGGGTGGCCTAGGAAGTGTCGATCCTCGCAATGTCCTCGTGGTATATCAGAGAAGGTCCTGAAAGGTTTGTAACATAACCCCAAGAGAGTTGTATTGAGTTGAGCACGAGGCTCCTATCCTACGGTAGGGAGCGTCGTCTATATAGTTCCTTGTTACCTATGTGATCATCCTGATCACTGCGACCGCAGTGACCCGAGTGATCACTCCGTTCACTCTGCTCGTTCTGCTCACTCCTTGGCGAGTGAGCACGGCTCCTCCCGTGTTCGTTTCTCTCCTTACTGGCCAGCGGGTGGCCGCGAGGGCCAGACCGTAACACGTGCTTCCGCTTTATCGTATACCTACACCACGTCGTGGACGTCGTGCCACGGCGGCAAGGCGTACGGCAGCCTCGGAGTGATGCCGACTCCTTTCTTCCCCTAGATAGCCTTATAATATTGGGTCTAGATCTCAAACATCGGGCTTCTGCGCCGGTCGTTCCTTCGTTCCATATCGTTCATAATAGACTACAGCGGGTGTTGCTGCGGCAGCGCTCTCACGTCCAGCGCGTGCTTGGCCGTCTTCCTCGCCAGTCGTGTTTCTACCGCCTCCAAGCCCGCCTTATCTTAGAGGACACCAGAGGAGACCGTGCGGAAGGCACTAATAATCGCTTGCGCCCCCATCCGCTAGATCCGTTCGAGCCGGGTGGTGTGCTGTTGTACGCCAAGCCTTCCCCGAGCGTACTACGTGGATGCCGTATAGTCGGTCGTAGTATCGATTACGCTTCGGTATAGCTGCCGCATTTGCTTCGGCCGGATGCCTCGTAACCGTCTAATGGCTAGGCACTTTTTCGTTGCTATTATAATAATCCTATCGAAGTGTGCGGTCATGTTTAGACGTGTGTCTAGTGTTACTCCCAGAATCTTAATAGCTTTCTAGGGCTGGATCGTCGAGTTAAAGAAGTGTAGGACGGTGTCCGTACCTACGTCGGGTGCTGTTCGTTTAAAGTAGATAAACCCGGTCTTGCTTGCTTCGAATGTCGCTCCGCTGTCTTTAGACTACTACTCTGCTGTTACGGTTCGAGAGCACAGCCGCCTCGACCTCCACGCTCATTGGCTCAGGCAGCGCCCCACTCGAAAGCCACTCACTCCAGAGTGGATGATCGGGAAGACACGACGGGCCAAGGAAAGCACAACAACAGGGTGCCTGAGGCAACGAGGGCCTGGCTGCACCCGATCATTCCTTGGCAGTGCTGAAGTGATCAATACTCACTCGAGGTGATGATTGATCACGACTTCTCGAGCGATCCCAGAACATCTGGGATTCTCCTTTGTATATAGCGAGCGATGAGTATCGCCTCTCTAGATAGTCATCGCGTACAACTCACTGTTCTATCTCACTGATTGGAATCAAGTGAATCTTCCTACTTCGTTACCTTCCTCTAGACTACCCGACAAGCTCAAATCCCGATCGAGCTCAAGCTTCTGCTTAGTGAGATCTTAGGTCATCAGCATCCCGCTCATAACCTAACAGCTTTGTACGCCCTTAAGGATGTCTACCACAGGAAGCTCCAGGGGGAATCCCGCCCCCAGCGAAGCAGGATCCAGCCGCAGCAAGCCAGTCCAACCTCCAAGACCGACTCCACCAGATGACTCCGACGACGAAGATAGTGGCCCAAGACCGAGAAGCTTCAAACCAGCGAAGCCTGACCACTTCTATGGAGATCGGAACAAGTTCGACGATTGGGTCAACCAGATGGACATGTTCCTCATGTTCAACCCCGTCGAAGGAAATCTCAAGACTGTCTTTGCCAGCACGTACCTCAGAGGTAGTGCACAGAACTGGATCAAACCCCACCTCAAGGTCTATCTGGACAGCGAGGGACGACAGGACCCTACCGGCATGTTCAGAGACTACACGACTTTCAAGATCAAACTCAAGGAGATCTTCGGATCTTCCAATGAGGTAACCCAAGCGATCAGGGTTATCCAGCACCTCAAGCAACGTACCTCAGCATCCGAATATGCAGCCAAGTTCGAGGAACACTCTCAGGTGACTGGATGGGACCAACAGGCGTTAATGACGATGTTCAGACGTGGACTCAAAGACTCGGTCAAGGACCAGTTAATGAACCACGGAGGAACACTTGACACCCTGAAGGATTTGACCGAAGCGGCTATTGAAATCGACGACCGGCTCTACGAGAGAGCGCTGGAACGCAAGTACGACTCCAAGGTTGGAGGAACCGCCGGGTTCACCCCAGACTATGGAAGGAACCGCGGATACCATTCCAAGCCAAATAATCAGTCCAACAAACCATACTACGGACCCCAACCAATGGAACTCGACGTTACCCAGAAAGGTCGGAAGATCAAAGGAAGAGGCAAGCCAAAGGGCAAGCCCAAGAAGAAACAAGGTAGCGATAAGACTTGTTACAATTGTGGCAAACCAGGCCACTTTGCGAGGGATTGTCGTTCTAAGAACATGGTGCAGCGACAATCCATCAACACGATGCAAAGAAGAGAAGAAGGACGAGGTGGTTATAACGACAATAACTCCCCTCAGGAGGTCCGACTTCTAGGCATGATACAACGAAAATCGGAAGGAACGCCAATCCCGCCAGAATGGATTGCGCGAGAAAAGAACATCGAGCAAGACTACATAAACCTCGATGAACGACTTGAAGAATGGGATCGACTAATCAACCTGGTTCGCGAAGAAGAAGACTCGCTCAGAGCACGGGGACAAGAACGCACCGAGTCAACCCACAAGCTTCGCGACTTCCACAATCGAATCGTGGGAGAAAGGAACAAGGTTGTCCAAGAGATAAATCAACAGATCCGAGCAAGTCAATTTTCCGATAACACCCAGAGAGACGTAAGGACCTTCGGTATGATATCTCGGAAGAGAGAGAACAAGGCGACTACCGAAGAAGACGACCAACTCATACTACTCGATCGGCTCGACCGACAAATAAGCGAAATCGAGAACGAAATGCATCCCCTTACCTCGAAGACCGGGCTGTGGACGGACCAGGAATACAAGCGATTCAGGGAACTGATTCGACAGTATAGCAGGATAACCAACGAACTCGAAGTTCTAAGGGACGCAATGGTCGAAGAACCTACGACAAAACGGACGCTTGGAATGATGCAACGACGAAGCATCCCAACACAGATCCGCTGGGAAAAACGTCACGGACACGGAAGCCTTCACTGGCGATTCTGTTACGATGACGCATGCCAAACCCACATCTCTTCCAAGAGGGAGAACAACTTCTTCCCGATCGAACCAATCCGAGAAGAAGATCCTCCAATCCGGCGATATGATGACGGAAGTAGGCCCTTGCCTATTCCAGAGGAGCTGCAAGAGTTAGCACCACACCTCAGACTCGCCGAGGAAGAAAATAACGACGAATCTTGCCATGAAAACCAAGAGAATATCCCTCCTGAAATTGACTCCGAGGAGGAAGGGCAAGACTCGTCCGCAGACGAAGAAGACGTGTCGGAGGAATCATCCGATGAAGAACCAGACCCGGATGACGAAATCACGACATTCACGTGTACCCAGGCAGGAATAATGCGCAAGGTTATGCTATTCCTGGCTATGCGACAAGAAGACATATTCCCGAGAATTGGTGGGAAACGATACCTACACCCCACCAAGTTCGATCGCGCACTCAAGGAACTTCGTATCAAACTCTGGAACCAGCCGAGAATCTCTGTACAGTACGACTTCAGATCACTGGTACAGGAACTCGTTCCTATCGGAAGCACGATCACACCATTCGGATATGTCACACCGAGCGAAGAAATCGTGCCGAACTCAGCACGAGAAAACATACGCCGAATCTCCGAACAATATGCCAAGATACAACAATGTCAATCGATGTACGCTTGCATCGAAACACCAGAGGAGAAGACAATACACGAAACGATCAGATACACGTCACATCAGATCCGAGAATGGTATAGAACACCTACCATCGAGACCCAGTCGGGAAAAGGATCGACTCTCAAGGAATGAGCGTCCAAAGAGAGTTCTGCAACACGGAAAGCGCTCAGGCATCAACATCAGTCTTTCGCACCAACATTACCGTCAACGGACACAAGGTCCAAGCCATGATTGATTCTGGAGCGAGCGGGAACTTTGCCTCCAAATCATTTGTGAAGCGATATGGGATAGCTACCCAATCGAAGGACGAAGGGTACGAATTGATCGCAGTCGACGGATCATCGTTACCAAGCGTGGAACGAGAAACCATTCCGTTACCACTTGCTATCCAACAGCACCACGAGGAAATTGTCTTAGACATCACAGACATGGCCAGTCATGACGTCGTACTAGGCATACCTTGGTTGAGAAAGCACAATCCAATCATCGATTGGAGACGAGGAGTACTCAGGTTTGAACAATGCGATTGCGTTATCGACATTGACCCTATGCAGCGACAGAGTTCACTGATAGATGAGGCTAGGAGACAGATCAACGAAATGACACTCCAGTCGCCCGGAGCTACGAAACGATCGAGCCCAACTCGGACAGTTACTCACGATGGCAAGGAGAACAATCAAGTCACGAGAACAGATGGAAGTAACGCACCATCGAAGGATACGGCCTCGGAACCCGATATCCCCAAGGAGTATCAAAAATGGGCGAAACTCTTTGAAGAGGTAGAAGACATCACTGCTTTACCTAAACACCAGACATGGGATCACCGGATCAACCTGAAACCCGGAACGGAGCCCCCATTCGTGCCACTATTCAAGAAATCCGAACATGCGCTCCAAGAAGAAGATAAATGGCTACGCAAGATGCTAGCCAAGGGCTGGATACGAAAATCCAGGTCCAGTGCAGGCGCACCTATCTTCGGCGTTCCAAAGCCCAACGGGAAGACACGAATCGTCGTTGACTACAGGAAACTCAACGACATCACGATCAAGAACCGATATCCATTACCCAACATCGAAGAATCACAGGACAGACTTACCGGATCAGACTGGTATACGAAGATCGATCTACGAGACGCATTCTATGCTATCCGCATGGCGGAAGGCGAGGAATGGAAAACAGCATTTCGAACACGCTACGGATTGTACGAGTTCACAGTTATGCCAATGGGATTAACCAATGCGCCAGCCTCCTGCCAGGAGATGGTAAACGACATTCTCAGAGATCTGCTCGACATATGCGTCATCGCATACATGGACGACATTCTTGTCTACACTAAAGGATCTCTCGAGAAACACAAACGACAAGTACAAGGCGTATTCGAAAGGCTCTCCCGAGTAGGATTCCGGACCGCACCCGAGAAATGCGAATTCCATAAGAAGGAAGTCAAATTCCTTGGCTTCATCATCAATACTAAAGGAATCGCAATCGACCCGGAAAAAATCGAATCTATCAAGACGTGGCCAACCCCGAAGACAGTCAAGGATGTGCAATCATTCCTTGGACTAGCCAACTACAATCGGAAGTTCATCAAAGATTACTCCAAGATCGCCACACCACTGTCAGACCTTACAAAGAAGGACCTCAAATGGAAATGGGAACAACAACATCAAAGAGCATTCGACAAGCTAGTACAGATGTGCTGCGAAGCACCAGTACTGATGATGTTTGACACGAAAGAACCAGTCTACATCGAGACTGACGCATCGGATCTAGCCATAGGAGCATGCCTCACACAGATGCATGATGGGAAACGACACCCAGTGGCTTATTACTCAAGAAAAATGTCACCCGCGGAACAAAACTACGATGTTCACGACAAGGAACTGCTAGCTATCGTTGCAGCATTGCAACACTGGAACTATTACGCGGAAGGAGCACCAGGACTAACGATTCTTTCTGATCACAAGAATCTAACCTACTTCACTACGACCAAAGTACTAACCCGAAGACAGGCCCGCTGGTCGGAACTGCTCGGACAGTACAAGTTCGAAATCCGCTACACTCCAGGAAAAGAGAATGGTAGAGCAGATGCCTTGAGTCGAAGAGTCGACTACATGGAAGGAAAAGAACCCGTACAACAACGAGTTCTCAAGGCCAACCCGGACGGAAGCCTTAGTGCCAACACACAAGAATTCAACAACATAGTGCGAATCCTCAACGACACCGAGGAACAGTTTCCAATACTACAAGGAAAGTACCAGGTACCAAAGGACCGAGAAGAAGAATGCATACGACAACATCACGACGACCCGTCGAAAGGACACCCAGGAGCGACCAAGACTGTAGAACTCATCCAGAGAAGTTTCAGCTTTCCACAGATGCGACAGAAAGTGCTTAAGTACATAAAGCGCTGCGAGCATTGCCAAAGAAACAAGGCCGAACGACATGCAAAATACGGACACATACAGTTTAGGACTCCGCCACAACAACCTTGGGACGAAGTCACGATGGACTTCATTACCAAGCTCCCGCCCTCGAAGGACAAGGTCACGGAAAACACGTTTGATATGATTATGGTCATGGTCGACAGACTCACAAAATATGCACACTTTATACCCGCAAGCGAGATATACACAGCGGAGCAACTCGGACACCTCGTAATGGACAGGCTAGTACGATACCACGGATTCCCGCAAGTCTTTATTACCGACAGAGACAAACTATTCACATCAAACTACTGGAAAACACTAGTCGGAACTATCGGAATCAAACACAAATTATCTACGGCCTATCATCCAGAAACAGATGGACAGACGGAAAGAATGAACCAAACCCTGGAACAATACCTACGACACTACATCAATCACGCACAAGACAATTGGGTTACGCTGCTCCCCATGGCACAAATAGCACTGAACAACCACAAGTCAGAAACTACGCAGGCTACACCATTCTTTGCGAATTATGGACGAAATCCGAACCTGTTCGGAAACCCACATAGTCATCCCCAAGCTGAAAGAGCAATGGTTGCGGCAGAGGACATGAAAACCGTTCATAACGAACTCAAAAACCGCATCCAAGACTCGCAAAAAGCGATCACCAAGTCTAGGCAAGACAAAAGAAAAATGGCACCTCAGCTAAAGAAGGGGGATAAGGTCTATCTTCTTACCAAAAACCTGAAGACAAGGAAGAAGACCAAGAAATTGGATCACATCAAGGTCGGGCCATTTTTGATTGACGAAGCCAGGGGACCAGTCAACTACCGACTCAAACTACCAAAAGACGCAAAGATCCACCCGGTGTTCCATGTATCACTGTTGGAACCCGCCGACGCCGAAACCCCATGCCAAGACACATTCCACTTCCAACCAGAGGAAGAAGACGAGTTCGAAGTCGAAAAAATCCTGGACTACAAGAATCAGAAATACCTCATCAAATGGAAAGGGTACCACGAATCCGACAACACCTGGGAGCCGGAGACGAACCTTACGAACTGCCGGCCACTCCTTGAGCAGTTCCGTCGGCAGGCTCTGCCACAACTCCGTCGAGAAAACCCCAGAAGGCGGAATCCGCGGAACCATCCATAGCACTCCAGGTCAGAGGACTAAGAGCAAGACCAGACGAGTCCCCGGGAGCAAGGAGAACACCCGCCTGTTCCATGGCACGTTCCTCCTCCTCCATCTCCTCGAGCTCCCGCTCCTCAAGAGCACGACCAGCCTCTACTTTCTGGTCCAAGGCATCCAACTGCCGCCGCAAGCGCATCTCCTTCGCGTGCGCCTTCATGAGCGCATCTTTCGCCTGATCCAGCTCGGACAGTAGCTTCTTGCGCTGTTTCCCGAGGCGTTCCCATTCAGAGTCTGTTATCCGCGCGTCGCACCTCTTCGCGTTGCTGGCATGACAGTGGGAACACTTCCCCGACGAAATATGGATCCGACACACCAAGTTGTTCTCTTGACAGCGAGAACAAGGCTTCATGGCGTATTCTCCGAACTGGTGAATTCGAATGGCACGGCGTTTGCGTTTCTTCGTAGACGGCGCGTCAGTAGGATTGATGTTGCAAGGGAAAGAAAGAGACATCTTTACCACCAGGTATGACGAGGGGAATCCTGAGGCTAATAAGCACGGAAGCTCGGGACGAGCTAAGCTAGAGGGGGGATGGTGTTACGGTTCTGACCGTCACGACTCCCCCTGCCCAGTCATCTTTCGTGGACACACGGCTGCGCCCGGTCACGGGACAAGGAAGGATCTCTCATACCCTGAGAGATCCTCCTGCATATGAAGGAACGGATCTCTCGCTCTCTCGACAGAGCAGCGGACCGGGTCTCTCACGTACACAACAGACCCGGAGGAACATATGGGATTCTCCTTTGTATATAGCGAGCGATGAATATCGCCTCTCTAGATAGTGATCGCGTACAACTCACTGTTCTATCTCACTGATTGGAATCAAGTGAATCTTCCTACTTCGTTACCTTCCTCTAGACTACCCGACAAGCTCAAATCCCGATCGAGCTCAAGCTTCTGCTTAGTGAGATCTTAGGTCATCAGCATCCCGCTCATAACCTAACATAGACGTATCTCTTAGCTAATAGGAAAAGTGTCTATACCTTAGATAGAATAGATATATTACGATATCTAGCTACGACGCTAAAATAGCTTACTAAAGGGTTTAGTTTTCTTATACGCTCTAAGCCGTCTAGGTATAGGATAATTGTCACGGGCTGGGCCCGTAGACGTAAGACTGCCTGGAAGTCGGCGGAAGTTAGTAACGCCGGCCCCGGCTCACGTGCGCGGGAAGCACGGGAGCGCCTGCACACTTGTACGCTCGAAGAGAGAAAGCTCTCCCTTCCTCTCTTCGAGCTACGTGTTAGGTTTTAATCAACGGGAGCTGATGACCTAAGATCTCACTAAGCAGAAGCTTAAGCTCGATCGGGATTTGAGCTTGTCGGGTAGTCTAGAGGGAGGCAACGAAGTAGGAAGGTTCACTTGATTCCAATCAGTGAGATAGAACAGTGAGTTGTACGCGATGACTATCTAGAGAGGCGATACTCATCGCTGCTAAATACAAAGGAGATGTTCCCTTAGGACAGAGCATCGCTCTGTCCTGCCTCTGTCTCAAGAGAGAGACCCTCTGCAGAGGCATCCTCCTCTGTTTCTGGTGGTTCTCACCAAACAGAGTAGGTCACGTGGGTGGGTGTCTTGGTCCCAGGCGCTGTCTCCACCAGGGTCATCCCGGGTGTGATTGGTCCGTGGTGTTCCTGCGGAACCAGACCGTAACACCATCCCCCATCTAGGTTAGCTTCGTCCCGAAGCTTAATAAGGTCCCCGCGTCAGTGTTCGTCACCTTCAGCGCGATGTCTTCCTCTTCTCCTTCCCGATCCAAAAACCGTATCCGGGGAAAATCCACCATCGAACGTGAAGAGCTAGCGAACGATCTTGCCAGCGAGGGAATAGAGATGGCGCCTTGCACCAACTGTCAGAAGGCCCGTGTGAAGAAGGGTGAAGAGAGGCCGCGCTGTATCCTGGGTGCGCGGTCGAAGAAGTGTTCGGAGTGCGTTCGGAAGAACTGCAAAAGTTGTGACGTGAGCCTGTCGTATGCTCAGTGGAAGCGTCTCCGGGAGGCGCGTGACAAGTTGCGTCGGGAGATCGAGGCTCTCGAGGAGGAGGAGGTAGAAATCATGCAGCGTCTGCAGGATCGCCGGATGAAGAAGATTCGCCTTCGGAAGCAACTGCGCCTTGCTGAGCGAAGGGCGGAGGATAAGACCGGCGAAGCGCTGGACGAGCTGGAGGCCGGAGAGCCTCCACTCGATGAAGCTTTATCCGAGGAGCCCACGGTCGAGATTCCAGAGCTCCCTTTTCTCCACGGGATGCTTGAGATGCCTCTGGATTCGTGGGAGGCAGTTTGTGGTCCTGATTCTGAGATTCCCTGGTCCGATGTCCTCGCTGGGTCGTTTCCGAGGGAAATTGCTCCTTGTCTATGATTCCCTCTTCCGGTGGAATTTGTGGAGGAGCTGTTTGCAGTTGCCGAGACTGGATTTCGGTTCCCAGGTATTTTCTGATTCGGGGTATCCCTTCCACTTGATAAGGTATTTCTGACCCCTTTTCTCTAGGACCCTTTCGACTTCGAACTCCTCTTCTTCTTCCGGCTGGAAGTGGAATGTTTCTTGGCATGGTGTTTCGGCGTCGGCGGGTTCTAACAGAGATATGTGAAATACTGGGTGGATCTTTGCATCTCTTGGTAGCTTTAGTCGGTAATTGACTGGCCCTCTGGCTTCGTCAATCAAAAATGGTCCGACCTTGACTTGATCCAGCTTTTTGGTCTTTCTTCTTGTCCTAAGATTTTTGGTGAGGAGATAGACCTTATCCCCCTTCTTAAGCTGAGGTGCCATTTTTCTTTTATCTTGCCTGGATTTGGCGATTGTTTTTTGTGAATCTTGGATGCGACTCTCGAGTTGTTTGTGGATGTCTTTCATGTCCTGCGTCGCAACCATTGCTCTGTCGGCCTGGGGATGACTATGTGGGTCTCCGAACAGGTTCGGATTTCGTCCATAATTCGCGAAGAATGGCGTAGCCTGCGTAGTCTCTGATTTGTGATTGTTGAGTGCTATTTGTGCCATGGGGAGCAGTGTAACCCAGTTGTCTTGTGCGTGATTGATGTAGTGTCGTAAATATTGTTCCAGGGTCTGGTTTGTTCTTTCCGTTTGCCCATCTGTCTCTGGATGGTAGGCTGTAGATAGTTTGTGTTTGATTCCGATCGTTCCGACTAGTGTTTTCCAGTAGTTTGACGTGAATAGTTTGTCTCTGTCGGTAATAAAGACTTTCGGGAATCCGTGGTATCGTACCAGTCTGTCCATCACGAGGTATCCGAGTTGTTCTGCTGTGTATCTTTCGCTTGCAGGTATGAAGTGTGCATATTTGGTGAGCCTGTCGACCATGACCATGATCATGTCGAATGTGTTTTCAGTGACCTTGTCTTTCGAGGGTGGGAGTTTGGTAATAAAGTCCATTGTAACTTCGTCCCAAGGTTGTTGCGGCGGAGTCCTGAACTGTATATGTCCGTATTTCGCGTGTCGTTCGGCCTTGTTTCTTTGGCAATGCTCGCAGCGCTTGATATATTTAAGTACCTTTTGCCGCATTTGTGGAAAGCTGAAGCTTCTCTGGATAAGCTCTACGGTCTTGGTTGCTCCCGGGTGTCCCTTCGAGGGATCGTCGTGATGTTGTCGTATGCATTCTTCTTCTCGGTCCTTCGGTACCTGGTATTTTCCTTGTAGTATTGGAAACTGTTCCTCGGTGTCGTTGAGGATTCGCACTATGTTGTTGAATTCTTGTGTGTTGGCACTAAGGCTTCCGTCCGGGTTGGCCTTGAGAACTCGTTGTTGTACGGGTTCTTTTCCTTCCATGTAGTCGACTCTTCGACTCAAGGCATCTGCTCTACCATTCTCTTTTCCTGGAGTATAGCGGATTTCGAATTTGTACTGTCCGAGCAGTTCCGACCAGCGGGCCTGTCTTCGGGTCAGTACTTTAGTCGTAGTGAAGTAGGTCAGATTCTTGTGATCAGAAAGAATCGTTAGTCCTGGTGCTCCTTCCGCGTAGTAGTTCCAGTGTTGCAGTGCTGCAACGATGGCTAGCAGTTCCTTGTCATGGACATCGTAGTTTTGTTCCGCGGGTGACATTTTCCTTGAATAGTAAGCCACTGGGTGTCGTTTCCCATCATGCATCTGTGTGAGGCATGCTCCTATGGCTAGATCCGATGCGTCGGTCTCGATGAAGACTGGCTTCTTGGTGTCGAACATCATTAGTACTGGTGCTTCGCAGCACATCCGTATTAGCTTGTCGAATGCCTTTTGATGTTGTTGTTCCCATTTCCATTTGAGGTCCTTCTTTGTAAGGTCTGACAGCGGTGTGGCGATCTTAGAGTAATCTTTGATGAATTTCCGATTGTAGTTGGCCAGTCCAAGGAATGACTGTACATCCTTGACTGTCTTCGGAGTCGGCCATGTTTTGATAGATTCGATCTTTTCCGGGTCGATTGCGATTCCTCTTGTATTGATGATGAAGCCAAGGAATTTGACTTCCTTCTTGTGGAATTCGCATTTCTCGGGTGCGGTCCGGAATCCTACGTTCATGAGTCGTTGGAGGACTTCTTGGACTATTTTGACGTGCTTCGGCAGGGAGCCCTTGGTGTATATGAGTATGTCGTCCATGTAGGCGATAACGTAATTGTCGAGTAGGTCCCTGAGAACGTCATTCACCATCTCCTGACAGGAGGCTGGTGCATTGGTTAGTCCCATAGGCATTACCCTGAACTCATAGAGTCCGTAGCGTGTTCGGAATGCCGTTTTCCATTCCTCGCCTTCCGCCATGCGGATAGCATAGAATGCGTCTCGTAGGTCGATTTTCGTATACCAGTCTGATCCGGTAAGTCTGTCCTGTGATTCCTCAATGTTGGGTAGCGGATATCGGTTCTTTATCGTTATGTCATTAAGTTTCCGGTAGTCGAGGACTTGTCGTGTCTTCCCGTTGGACTTTGGAACGCCGAAGATAGGTGCGCCTGCACTGGACTTGGATTTCTGTATCCAGCCCTTGGCTAGCATCTTGCGTAGCCACTTATCTTCTTCTTGGAGCGCGTGTTCGGATTTGTGTCGTAGTGGCTCGAATGGGGGCTCCTTCCCGGGCATCAAGTTGATCCGGTGATCCCATGTCTGGTGTTTAGGTAAAGCGGTGATGTCTTCTACCTCTTCAAAGAGTTTTGCCCATTTTTGATACTCTTTGGGGATAGCGGGTTCCGAAACCGTATCCTTCGATGGTGCGTTACTTCCATCAGTTCTCGTGACTTGCTTGTCCTTCTTGCCATCGAGAGTGACTGTCCGAGTTGGGCTCGATTGTTTCGTAGCTCCGGGCGGCTGGAGTGTCATTTCGTTGATCTGTCTCCTAGCCTCATCTATCAGTGAACTCTGTCGCTGCATAGGGTCAATGTCGATAACGCAATCGCATTGTTCAAACCTGAGTACTCCTCGTCTCCAATCGATGATTGGATTGTGCTTTCTCAACCAAGGTATGCCTAGTACGACGTCATGACTGGCCATGTCTGTGATGTCTAAGACAATTTCCTCGTGGTGCTGTTGGATAGCAAGTGGTAACGGAATGGTTTCTCGTTCCACGCTTGGTAACGATGATCCGTCGACTGCGATCAATTCGTACCCTTCGTCTTTCGATTGGGTAGCTATCCCATATCGCTTCACAAATGATTTGGAGGCAAAGTTCCCGCTCGCTCCAGAATCAATCATGGCTTGGACCTTGTGTCCGTTGACGGTAATGTTGGTGCGGAAGACTGATGTTGATGCTTGAGCGCTTTCCGTGTTGCAGAACTCTCTTTGGACGCTCATTCCTTGAGAGTCGATCCTTTTCCCGACTGGGTCTCGATGGTAGGTGTTCTATACCATTCTCGGATCTGATGTGACGTGTATCTGATCGTTTCGTGTATTGTTTTCTCCTCTGGTGTTTCGATGCAAGCGTACATCGATTGACATTGTTGTATCTTGGCATATTGTTCGGAGATTCGGCGTATGTTGTCTCGTGCTGAGTTCGGCACGATTTCTTCGCTTGGTGTGACATATCCAAATGGTGTGATCGTGCTTCCGATAGGAACGAGTTCCTGTACCAGTGATCTGAAGTCGTACTGTACAGAGACTCTCGGCTGGTTCCAGAGTTTGATACGAAGTTCCTTAAGTGCGCGATCGAACTTGGTGGGGTGTAGGTATCGTTTCCCACCAATTCTCGGGAATATGTCTTCTTGTCGCATAGCCAGGAATAGCATAACCTTGCGCATTATTCCTGCTTGGGTACACGTGAATGTCGTGATTTCGTCATCCGGGTCTGATTCTTCATCGGATGATTCTTCCGATACGTCTTCTTCGTCTGCGGACGAGTCTTGCCCTTCCTCCTCGGAGTCGATTTCAGGAGGGATATTCTCTTGGTTTTCTTGGCAAGGTTCGTCGTCGTTTTCTTCCTCGGCGAGTCTGAGGTGTGGTGCTAATTCTTGTAGCTCCTCTGGAATAGGCAAGGGCCTACTTCCGTCATCATATCGCCGGATTGGAGGATGTTCTTCCCGGATTGGTTCGATCGGGAAGAAGTTGTTCTCCCTCTTGGAAGGGATGTGGGTTTGGCATGTGTCATCGTAACAGAATCGCCAGTGAAGGCTTCCGTGTCCGTGACGTTCTTCCCAGCGGATCTGTGTTGGGATGCTTCGTCGTTGCATCATTCCGAACGTCCGTTTTGTCGTAGGTTCTTCGACCATTGCATCCCTTAATGCTTCGAGTTCGTTGGTGATTCTTCCGTGCTGTCGGACCAGTTCCTTGAATCGGTTGTATTCTTGATCTGACCACAGCCCGGTCTTTGAGGTGAGGGGGTGCATTTCGTTCTCGATCTCGCCTATCTGTCGGTTGAGCCGATCGAGTAGTATGAGTTGGTCGTCTTCTTCGGTAGTCGCCTCGTTCTCTCTCTTCCGAGATATCATACCGAAGGTCCTTACGTCTCTCTGGGTGCTATCGGAAAATTGACTTGCTCGGATCTGTCGATTTATTTCTTGGACAACCTTGTTCCTTTCTCCCACGATTCTATTGTGGAAGTCGCGAAGTTTGTGGGTTGACTCGGTGCGTTCTTGTCCTTGTGTTTTGAGCGAGTCTTCCTTTTCGCGGACTAGGTCGATTAATCGATCCCATTCTTCAAGTCGTTCATCGAGGTTTACGTAGTCCTGCTCGATGTTCTTTTCTCGTGCAATCCATTCTGGCGGGATTGGTGTCTTTTCCGATTTTCGTTGTATCATGCCTAGAAGTCGGGCCTCCTGAGGGGAGTTATTGTCGTTATAACCTCCTCGTCCTTCTTCTTTTCGTTGCATCGTGTTGATGGATTGTCGCTGCACCATGTTCTTAGAACGACAATCCTTCGCAAAGTGGCCTGGTTTGCCACAGTTGTAACAAGTCTTATCGCTACCTTGTTTCTTCTTGGGTTTGCCCTTTGGCTTGCCTCTTCCTTTGATCTTTCGACCTTTCTGGGTAGCGTCGAGTTCCATTGGTTGGGGTCCGTAGTATGGTTTGTTGGACTGGTTATTCGGCTTGGAATGGTATCCGCGGTTCCTCCCATAGTCTGGGGTGAACCCGGCCGTTCCTCCAACCTTGGAGTCGTATTTGCGTTCCAGTGCTCTCTCGTAAAGCCGGTCATCGATCTCTATAGCCGCTTCGGTCAAATCCTTCAGGGTGTCGAGTGTTCCTCCGTGGTTCATCAACTGGTCCTTGACCGAGTCTTTGAGTCCACGTCTGAACATCGTCATTAACGCCTGTTGGTCCCATCCAGTCACCTGAGAGTGTTCCTCGAACTTGGCTGCGTATTCGGATGCTGAGGTACGTTGCTTGAGGTGCTGGATAACCCTGATCGCTTGGGTTACCTCGTTCGAAGATCCGAAGATCTCCTTAAGTTTGATCTTGAAGGTCGTGTAGTCCCTGAACATGCCGGTGGGATCCTGTCGTCCCTCGCTGTCCAGATAGACCTTGAGGTGGGGTTTGATCCAGTTCTGTGCACTACCTCTGAGGTACGTGCTGGCAAAGACAGTCTTGAGGTTTCCTTCGACGGGGTTGAACATGAGGAACATGTCCATCTGGTTGACCCAATCGTCGAACTTGTTCCGATCTCCATAGAAGTGGTCAGGCTTCGCTGGTTTGAAGCTTCTCAGTCTTGGGCCACTATCTTCATCGTCGGAGTCATCTGGTGGAGTCGGTCTTGGAGGTTGGACTGGCTTGCTGCGGCTGGATCCTGCTTCGCTGGGGGCGGGATTCCCCCTGGAGCTTCCCGTGGTAGACATCCTTAAGGGCGTACAAAGCTGTTAGGTTTTAATCAACGGGAGCTGATGACCTAAGATCTCACTAAGCAGAAGCTTAAGCTCGATCGGGATTTGAGCTTGTCGGGTAGTCTAGAGGGAGGCAACGAAGTAGGAAGGTTCACTTGATTCCAATCAGTGAGATAGAACAGTGAGTTGTACGCGATGACTATCTAGAGAGGCGATACTCATCGCTGCTAAATACAAAGGAGATGTTCCCTTAGGACAGAGCATCGCTCTGTCCTGCCTCTGTCTCAAGAGAGAGACCCTCTGCAGAGGCATCCTCCTCTGTTTCTGGTGGTTCTCACCAAACAGAGTAGGTCACGTGGTTGGGTGTCTTGGTCCCAGGCGCTGTCTCCACCAGGGTCATCCCGGGTGTGATTGGTCCGTGGTGTTCCTGCGGAACCAGACCGTAACACTACGTCCTGTCAATTCGGGCTACCCATATGGTAGCGCAGAGCACCTGAGCCCTGTCCGTAGCAACTGTACCTGTGTCAACCATACCTACCTTCCTGCTAGCCTCCGCCCGTGACAATAATCTTCGATAAGTATTACCTAGCTTATACTAATTACTATAAGGACGGTTATAATAAGGTATAAATGCTTTATTATAGGTTGTTATAGTTTTCCTCTAAGTAGAGACTATAGGGGCTGCTACTTACTTTATAACAAATAAATATAGTATAACGGGAGCGGGACGTAACTGCTTAAGTGTCGCGGCCGCGAGCATTTAGCGGGCATCATAGATTGGACGTTAAAACGATTCCCTACGAAGATTGAATCGTAGTAGAAGTTAAATTGTCCAGGCAAGCGAGCAAGATACCGTGTTAGGGAAAAGCGATCGCGCCATTCCCGCATCCACTAAGCTGCCAGCCTCAGGTCTCTAGAGCGACAGCATCAAGCATGGAATAGCAATCAATCGACAAGACGAATAACATAGGGCAGTATATATTGTTGCGAGCATAGAGAGGAATGTTGTCCTGCTATAGTATACCTCCAGTGGATCAACCTAAGATGACTGCCTGGAATATGGACTCCTCCGAGACCTTGATAGAAAGCTGTCCATTTACTGACAAAGAACAACGCTATGGCATCAATGGGCCAAACTTGTCGTGAGAAGGGCAGAAGAAGAGTCGATGGACCTGCCTGACTGCCACACTCGCCGCAACAGCGATACTATTGCTTTCGATCAACGTATTCCTCTATTGGTGCTCGGACGGTCGTCGAATTAGCGACAAACTTTGTGCTCAGCAGCTCTCGCCCTACTGTAAGTGCTGGTATACGTATTGTGGACTCAGATCTTGTAAAGACATCAGCTAACATACAATACCCCAGCGCCTATGCTGGACGCCATTGAGTACCAGACGAGAATGATCAACGTACCCTTCTCCGACGATACAAATATACTCAGAGGTGCGCCAACAGCCGAAGGAGATCGTGCATGGGTCGCTCTATATGATTGTAAGCTGCATCAGCGCAAATTGCGACATCTCATGGCGTGCCGACGTTGCTGTCACTAATGCTGCTTAGATTTGCCAACAACAGTGCCAGTAGAGAAGCTGAGTAGTCTGAGTAAAAGTCCGTTGCAACAATTTCAGCCAGCTCCCCCTCCTGCGACAGGAATTCAAGCAAAAATCCAAGTCTTTCATCAGATACACTGTCTGGTAATGTTTCCAGCACATACTACTCGTGGTTTCGCACCTGATAGTGTACAGGACATGATCCGGAAATTTGTGTGGCTGGGTCACTACAATTCCACCGGCTCCGGCTTGTTGCTGCCTTCGCAATTTCAGAACCACTCGCGACACTATATCCGCACCCACATCGATCACTGCATCGAGGCACTGAAAGTCGAGCTCATGTGTCAGAGTGATGTGTCGCTGTACCTCGTTGAGTACAAACGAGACCCGGATGGCACTGAGAGATGGGAAGCAGACTTCAACACGTTACATAGATGCAGGAACTACGACCGAACTCGAGATTGGTACATCAAAAGAATTGTGGGAGAGGGACGAAGTGGTATGGCGGGAGACCCATGACTTTCTACTCTATCGTCGGCAATGAAGATGTGGGAAGAACGGCTGTGGAATGGGAGTGTCGCATAGGCCAAAGCGATCAACAACCCAGGAGACGCTTAAAACGATACTATTCTTCAACCAAATACCTCGTAGGGGTCTCGATCGGGATGCATTAAATACTTTGTCGGCACAGGCAAGCAGATCCAATGACGATGCATTCATGAACACCGCTTTGCTTCTTGGCAACAACAAACTGCGTGCCAAAGCGATCGAGGGGTGACAATCACAAGGCCAGCAGAGCCTGTCGGAAAAGTCACAATTTGTGATCATGCGACATTTTGAATGCTGGTCTTAGCGTGCTTCTCAGAAACGGGTAACCATGGAACGAATCTGGTGACCCATGAACGGCCGTCGCTTTCGTCGTAACTCACCGCCAAGAAATGTGCTGGATGTCTCCCATGTAGTACGCAGCTCTACGCATTGTGAGATAGACATCTTGCCCGGCGCCTCGATTCGAAAAGAGTAATGTCTGCGGCATAGAGCATGGGCGCCCTGTTGTTCTCTTGGCATCACTGGCCTCGCAGCTCATGGGATATCCTTGTCCATCTCGGGCTCTCAGAGTGAAGACAAAATGTGCCCCAGAAGGTATTCTTGTAACTTTGTCAGCCGTCTGTTCATCCGGACCGGCCGCAAGAGCCGCGGAGAACGATCGTCGTAATACAAGCGTTCCTCATGGTAACGTCAGATGCTATCGCTACTCCGTGCAAATTCCGTGCTCAATCAAGCATTTTAGTGGACCTTTCTCAGTCTCGCAAACTTTTCCTTCACATCCACTACCCTGCTAGAGTCGTACCCCCGTGGAGTACCAATGACCGTGTGTTCGTCTCAGCTGTCGAGCAAGCTGCGTTTATGAAATCACACGATGTAACTCTCGATTACGAAAATCGTTCTGGAGTGATCGATGAAGCGGTGTGCATTTCTGAAGAAGAGAGGAGAGGGCCACGAAAGTGCGACACCCGAGAGATAACGCGGCCAGCGTTTCGCCTCAATATACGGAACAAGGCCGTACAGTCATGATGGAGTGCCGCAGGCACACACGATACTGGGCGATCCTCATGACCAGCACACTTCTATTTCTTGGTTTCATGGCTGCTGCCACCTTCGACACAGTGAGCGGGACCTATGCTATCCGGCTTCTGCAAACAAGGGCGCATACCGATGGTCGCCACTGCGGCCGAATTCCTAGCGAAGCCCTCCAACGTGATTGCACCTACGATGTCATCCCCGGTGCCTGGGTGCATCATCTCTGTCACGATGTTGCTCTTGAGGAAGAGTTCCTATCACTCCGGAACTGGACCTATTTCCAAGATCCCAATGTAACTCAAGCTGTATCGTTGGACAGCATCCGCACGAATGGCGGTCCCTCGCTGTTATACATTACTCCAGGCCAGGACTATCACGACTTGCACTGCGCGTACACATGGACGAAACTTCATCGGGCGATCTTGGGGAGCGGTATGATTGATGGACATGTTGGGAGTTTGCAGCATACATTGCATTGTGGTCATAATGCTATGGGACAGCAGGAGGATGGTGCACAAGCCGATGTCGCTGTGTTCGAGCGCATTTCTACGAGTTGTCGAGATCTGGACGACTATCGGCGACGGTATAGTTATCAAGTCGCACTGTTCGGGCCCTAATCTTCATCTCGAAGACTCAGCTATCGGGCCGTCCGAAAGATTGAGCGTTTTGTGGTCGCGGATCGGGAGGAGTGAGAGGAGAGATCGTATGCAGTCAATTATCTATGGAGCTAGGCATGACAGCACAGACGGGCTCACCGTTCTTCTGCCTATGTGGTTGATAGCGAGCGAAGAGGCTCTCTATCGCAAAATCAAACAATCATCCCCTCCGTAACTTGCCACTCACTGTCAAGCTCCCACTTGTAATCTATAATCCTCGCAATCCCCCTCGCTGTATCCAAGTCTACCATTTGACTCACCAACCACAAACTCGCATCAATCCCGCAGGTGACCCCACCAGATGTCAAAATCCTCATACCACTCTTTGTTTCTCCAGAATCTACGACCCTCTTCCTCACTACATTCGCCTTCTCGCCCGCTTTCACGCAGATTTCTTGAAGTGCTTTGTTGTCCAAATAATGCATCGTGCAAGTCTTCCCTCCCAAGAGACCAATCGAGCCGGCGAAGAGTGCTCCGCCGCAGATCGTGAGCAGGGGTTTCTTGTTGTTCCAGCCATTTGGGGAAGTCGCCGAGCGGTCGAGCTCAGACCATCTGGAGATGACTTTGCAGATGTCGGGGTCGTCTTTTATTGCAGCGAGGGTGGCGGTGAGTAGGCTTCCAGGGATGACGAGAATGTCGAAGCTGTCCAATGGGGGGAGAGTGGATGTGGAATGTGAACCATCATGGTTCGTCTCAAGGAGAGAGGTGAGAGAACGATCTCGTCTGAGGGACATGCCTTCGAACGTGGTGATGATCTCGTTAGACGCAGCGATGGTGAGCTTTGCTTTACCGAGGGCGAAGATCTCGCAGGGTCCAGTCAGGTCGAGGATGTTGATCTGCTGAAAAGCGAGAAAGAGGACTTGGAGAGGCGGATGGGGTGGCATCTTGAATTGGATCGGCAAAGAGTTTGGAGCTTCGAGATTTGAATGGCGACGTGATGTTGAGGGGATTGTGGGACCTTTCGAGACAAGCAAACCAATGAAGGCGGTGTTCCTCTTCCTTTCGGCGAGAGATATATCAAGCAAGGGAAATCTCCTAAGACACGATTCGGGCTGTTCTAGGCTGCTAATGCCCGAGAATGATTGAGGTAGTTGTCAGAAGGTGACGTCTCAAAGGAGCAGCGCCAGGAAATGAGCAATATGTCACGCGGAGCCCTCAAATACCGGATTCCGGGAACCGTGTTCAATGATTGAGTCGGCGATGTTATGGTTTCAGCCTTGATTGATAATGTCGGACTTACGGCTACGTTTCGTTGATTTTTGTTGTCATCCTTTCTGGTCGGATCCTCAGCCCGTCCGTGGAACCGCTGCGGTGAGTCCGCAAACACCAGTTGAGGAGGTCAGCGTATTCTACCTGTATTGCCAAGCGACATGCCGTCGGCGTCAGGAGACTCTGCATATTGTAATCACTTGATGATTTGCAGACCCCAGCACTGGAATCGTCTAGGCGTCTACATATTGCCTGTTTCTGCCATGCACTGGAAAAAGTTGAACCACTCGCTGTCGAAAGCATTTTCGAACAGCGCAGACTCTGCGAGCATGGCAGGGTCCTGCTGATGTCCATCAAGAGCGGATCGATCAGAGGTAGACACGGCATTCGTGTCACTGCTGGAGGCGGAATTTGCTAGCCTCCCTTGACGTTCATTGGGTGTTGGGAACATCAGGTCGGCAAACGGCGCGAAGAGATGCACCACACTTTCCACGGCCGGCCATGCCTTGCTCACACGCCTCAGTGCACTAAGCAGCAAGGCGACACGGTATCGACACTGGTGAATCTTCTCCTCCTGTTCTTTGTCCCATCTTGATGCGACTGAAAGTTGTACAGCACAGCCCAGGAGCAAAGGGGAAATGACCAGGGGTGAATGGTTGTCCCGCAGTGGCACAATGGACGCCATGGTACACAGCTCGTTGAGAGCAGCGAGTGTTTGTGCGGTGTGCATCGTTGACTGTTCCACTGATTGAGGCGCCCTGGCCAGGCAGATGGCATCAATGGCGGATGGCTTCGAGCTGGGGAGATTGCTTCGCGGGAAGTGGAGGAAGATACTTGCCGCTTGAACTAGCAGATGTGCCTGAACGAGTAGATGATCGCATTCCAGAAGCGTGTCAGACAAAGGGTGAGAGGTTTCGGAGAGTTGAAGCGTCCAACTTGCGATAGCACTGCTGGCAGCGTCGACGGCTTGCGCATCAGACTCTTCTCTCCTGCACAAGGGTAAGACGCTCCGGACAATACCGATGGCTTCACACCGATAGAAATGCGAAGGGAACTTCGGTGGATTGGACAAGAATGCGCGGCGTTCGAAGTCGTGGTAGGACAAGGGCTGAGCAGCTGGCTCACCCGTTTCGTACTGCGACTCGGTGCAGGGCACGTTGAGGAGGGCATCGATAGTTCGCGAGTCCAGCTTGGGCGGTCGGCCTTGCTGCAGCGCAGCCAACGCATCGACGGAGTACAACTCCCACCACGTCCGAAGCAGGCTCTCGCGCCGGAGACCGGACATGTACTCTTGCGGCGGACGACGGTCCAGAGTGTCTAGCTCGGACTGTCGTGCGAGGACAGTGGCGCGGACGAGACAGTCGTTCACGTGGGCCACGTCGTTGGAGCCCATGAAGATCCAAGCCAACAAGACAAAGGCCTGGATCCGATGGCCGCTCTCCGCATCGTGCGCATCGGCGACCATTGCAATGGCATCGGCTTCTGACCCTTCCGACGGGTGGAAGTGCGTACAGTGCTTGCCCACGAGGCACACGACGGTGACCAGGACGTCGGGATAGTCTTGGGCTTGGAAATGCGCGCGCGGCACTAGCAGGGGGTGTGCAGCATGGAAGCGGGCGTAGTAGAGGCCGACATAGTGCTTTCGCTCTCCTGCAGAAAAGGCCAGAGGAGCGGCGGCGGGGGAAACGTCTGCTTCACTTGCATTGCTGGGCTGACTTGGAGGAAGTGGAGCAGCAGACGGTGTCGGTGGGCGCTGGGAGGTCCGCCGCCACAGACCGCGGCGAGAAGGGAGATAGGTGCAGCGCCGGGCGGTGGCAGCGCAGCGCGTGCACACGGGCGTGGCACCATCGCACTTGACGTGGCTTTGCCGACAGGCGGAGCACGCCAGCAGGATTTGCGGTCGCCTTCGACGAGCTGCGCTCGGTGATGCGTGTTCTGTAGACATGGCGGATCTGCAGTGGAAGAAGTCCGATGCCCTCCCTCCTGCAGACTCCAAGAACGCGAAGTCACCGCCGCCAAGCCCGAAAAGTATATATCCTCCCTGAAGCATCTCCGAGGTCCATCTCCACCCCTTCAACGCTGTACATCCTTGCTACTTTCGATAGCGGGCACTGGATGTCATCGTGGGCCACTCGACGTGATGAGAACATGCACACGAAGTTTCGAATTTGATTCAAAACAAATACACTGCACAACTCACGACATTCTCTACAACACACGAAGAGACGCATTGCAATTAATGGCAGCTGGGATCTCGTGATGAGCAGCGCGGTTCCGCACAGCATATCTAGGGAGCCTGTTGATGCCTCATCGATATCGTAGCGCGAATCACAGGTTGAGCACCAATTTTACGAACATACTTCTTCATCATTCACAACACCCACCGTTGGAAGCTACGGAAAGGCGGCAGTAACACGACACTTTCACCTCAATATCGGCGAATTCCAATGCCGCGTCGAGCGTTGGCTGTATCATCTTCGCCTCCGCCCTCGCGCCCGCTCGCAACAACGTTTCGTGCAGCCCGTGCAGACCCCAGACGTTGTTGAGCTTTGCTTTGCGACGAGGATAGTCCTCTGCAAGCCCGAGATTTTCTCGGAAGACACGCTCTGCTTCCTCGATGCGGCCTCGTTCGAGTAAGAGGCCGCCCAGGGCATGACGTACGGGCTGCATCCAGGGTGGTGGATCGGAATATGCGAGATTGTCTTCCCGGCGAGCAGCTTCCCGCAACGTCTCAAATGCCTTGTCGAAATTTCCCTTGCGGTATTCGAGTTCGCCAGCGAGCATTGCAGAGGCGACTCCGAGAATGTCGTTCTGCCGGACTGGAGGGCTGTTGAAGCGACCTGAAGGAACCATGGATCGAGCTATTTCGAACTTCTGCTGTGATTCTTCTGCTTCCTGAATGCGGCTCAGTGCGCTGAATGCAATGCCCTGTGCGTAGTGGATTACTGCAGTCGTCGCACTGTAGAGGCGTTGGTCTGCGGGGAGTTCCAAGCGAAGGATGTCTTCCCAGCGCCCGAATCGAATCAGTACATGGGCTCTGCTCCCGAGTTGTGCTTCGACCCAATTCGCCATGTTCAGCTTCGTTGTTGTCAGGAGTTCATGAGTAATAATTTTATCCAATTTGTCTGCCGCCGCGATTGAATCCTGAAGCCGACCGCTCATCATGGCCGAATAGAGCTTTGCCGAGACATAGTGAACGCGATAGACTTGGTAGAAAATAGAGTTATTCGTCATGGCAAAGTATTTGTCATCAGCGATAATGGCTTGCTCGTTTGAACGTATGCCGCGACGATAGTCTCCAAGGGCGGCGTCGATGTGTGTTGGCATGTGCAGCATATGAGACGCCTCAGGAACCATGCCGCGAAGCCGATTGGCCGCAGGAAGCGCCAGCTCCGGGAAGGGCGACATCTCTAGCAGATGGATGTAGAGATGGCAGTGTGCGGGATGATTGAAGCCTTTGGCTGAGGTGAAAGCTGCCTCGATAACCTGGCGCGCTTCGATAACATGGTCACCTGTAGGCTCGCCAGTGTCAAGGTTCCACAGGCTACGAGGAGTCATGCACATCAGTGCTTCTGCAAACAAGGCGGCGACATCCACATCCTCGGGACAGGCCTGATAGACAGGCCGCATAGCATCAGCGTACGCACGATCGAAGCATGCGAAGTCGTCTGGAGAGTCGTTGTTGGGCGGGAAGCGGGCGGCGAGGGCGCGTATCAGTCCTTGCTCTGCAGATGTGGCATTGCCGGTCAATTGTAAAGCTTGGAAAATGGCCTCATTGGCTTTCCTTGTGGATATGAGTTGGTCTTCTTTGTCGAACAGTTTCCACGCCTGCGTGAAGGCGCATGCGAGTCAGCATTTCTACCATGGCCAAGCTTTGGGAGAAGAAGGATGTCTTCCTTACCTTGTTGTAGTTGGGTCCGATCGAGTATGCAATGCCCCAGTATGCCATGGCGCATGAAGGATCAGCTTCTGCCGCTCGTTCGAAGCATCTCAGTGCTTCCTCATGATTGAATGAGCATGCCCAGATGAATCCTCGATTGGCCCATAGCTGTGCGTCTTTCGATCCGGAGGTCACGAGCCACTGATAGGTGCCGATATCGAAGTAGGGCTCCGGAGTCTCGAAACTTGCTCGTCTATTACTCGGTGAGTTCGTCGTGTCTCCTGCAAATGCGACGATGTGCACTTACGCCATGGCTGAAATGTGCTCAGCAGGGCTGCAGAAAAAAAAAGCTCTCTGGCATCACAAGTGGACGTCGGAGCTAGACCGGGTGGAGATCTTTTCTTTAGGAGGCAACTATCCCAAGGTTTCGACTCGCTAAGACCACCTTATTGACACATCCTGGAGAATTTGGCACCGCCATAAGTGCAAAGTATAGTTGTGCGAAGGAGCGACGGGACCAATTGCGGCCAAGATGAGGGCCCTGCTTTGGTCAGCAAGTTCAGAGACCCCGAAGACCCCGAAGACCCCGTTATTCTGCTGAAGACATTCTACTTAGCTGCAACTCACTCTGGCGCGTTGAGCACTGGAAACAATGTCAAAAGCTTCTCCGAAGCGCTGCCGATGCCTTAGACATGGATTTCCCTCCTCGTAGGTCGATAGAATTTCTTGTACCAGGGCCTGTATGCATTACGTGGCCTCAGAATCGAAGGCGGTATGAGAGATTGGGGAAACGAAATGTCTTCTCCTGTCCCGAATCGTGTTATGCTTTAAAATGGGCCAATATTCGTCCCTGCATGCCATTTCCTGCATGTTGAGCTGCAAGGCCTTTCGGATCCTACCCATCGACCATGGCACCCAAATTGAGCATCACGCATATCGGCACAGCGACTGCGATCCTCGACATCAATGGAGTCAACATGATCACGGACCCTTTCTTCTCACCAGCGGGCACGGAGTTTCCAATAACGGACGATTTCGCCCTCGTTGTACGTGAAGACCCAGCACTGCGCCTCGATCAGCTGCCCGTCATTGATGGGGTTCTCCTGAGCCATGAGGACCATCCGGACAACCTTGATGACCTCGGTCGTCAGCTCCTCAACGGCAGACCGGTCTTCACCACCATGGACGGCGCGAAGAAGCTCTCACCTCGCCCTACTGTGCACGGCTTCGAACCCTGGCAGAAACTGAACCAGGTGCGCATCGCAGGGAAACTTTTCCAAATTATTGCCACTCCGGCCAAGCACAAAGAGGGTGACGAGTGTACCGGTTTCCTCATCACAGGCGTCGAGGGTTACGAGGGCTGCGGGAATTCCTTTGGTTTCAGTGACTCTGGTCTTCCGAATGCCATTTATTTCAGTGGCGATACAGTGTATATTCCCGAGTTGAAACGTATCGCTGAGCAGTACCACATTTGTGCGGCCATCATGAACCTTGGGGATGCGCAGGCACCCTGTGATATTGAGGACCCGGAGTCGGGAATGTACCAGATCACGATGGATGGGAAGTCTGCGGCGAGGTTGTTTCGCGATCTCAAGGTGGATTGTTTGGTCCCGATGCATTATGAGGCTTGGGATCATTTCACTGAGGACTTTTATAAGCTGAAGAAGGCTTTTGAGGACGAGAGAATTGCGGATAAAGTGATGTGGCTGGATCCAGGGAGGCCCGTTGCGATATTGTAAATTGCTTGAGCGCTGACAAGTGGTCGGTGACATGCCGAAGTGGCTGTGTAGTATATCGTCCAAGCATCTTTCCTGGCGCAGGTGGCAATTCGGCTCGTCTCGATCAATCACGACCTCGAACGAACATGAATTCGCATTACCTGTTCAAGTAAGCAGGGTAGAACATATGTCGTCGATGATCACAACTCTTCCAGACCACAAATCCCTTCCAGCATGTCGGCGGAGATTCATCCAGACGGCAGAAGGGCCGGCGGCACTCTGTGTGCAAGTCAAACCCGCAGATCAAGCAGCAGAATTCAGTGCATGCTAGAAGGCTTGCCTGGGCATCTCTTGTGTCAAGTTGTCGCAAGCGTACGGACCATGGTGGGTGTGTTGGAGAGCATGCAGAGGTCTTGTGTTTTCACTTTCTTGGCACTGCAGGGAGCGGTGTCACGGCGACGCGTCTCACACGCGATCCTCTTCTCTTCCACCACATGCGCAATGCAGAAGAAACGACTTTCCTGCCCTCGTCGTAGCACAGCATCACGGCCGAATGGAGCACTCGCAGCGTGCTGGACATAGCCGAGATAACGTCCTTATCGTCCGTGCGACTGACATCACCATCTCGCCATCTTTCTCGCCGTATCCGCACACTCCCGCACAGCAGCATCGACCGTGAATTGCCCGGCTGGCTGCTCTTGAGCATTGTGGACCTCATGCGACGCGGTACGAAGCTGGGACAGACATCATACGTCCATTGACACTGGTAAGTGAGCTGCTTTCTTCCTTTCCTTGTCCTTCTCTCATTCCCGAGCAACACTTTGTCTCTGCCTGTCCGCCCGTCATGGCAGCCTCCGCGTTGCTCAAGAGCAGAGTCCGAAGACCGTCTTATCTGAGCAAGCTCGCCAAAGCTGAGGATCTGATTGACCTGTTCCCGCACAATTCATACATAGGGTTTGTCTTCGCCTTTCCTCGGACGTAGTCTGCTCTGCTGACTCCCGCTCCATATGGTCTGGATTCACTGGCGTCGGCTATCCCAAAAAGGTCCCGACTGCGCTGGCCGAACATGTCGAGAAGGAAAAGTTGCAGGGCAAGCTCAAATACAACCTCTTCGTTGGGGCTTCCAGTGGAGCAGAAACCGAGAACAGATGGGCTCGCAATAACATGATCGAGCGGAGGGCTCCGCATCAGGTGGGCAAAGAGATCGCGAAAGGCATCAACAATGGCAATATCAACTTCTTCGACAAACATCTGTCCATGTTCCCGGTGGACTTGATGTATGGGTATTATACAAAGCACAAGGAGAACAACAGATTGGATGTCGCTATTGTGGAAGCGTCGGCGATCACAGAAGATGGTGGTATTATTCCTGGAGCTTCAGTGGGAGCTTCTCCGGAGATCATACAGATGGCCGACAAGATTGTCATCGAGGTCAACACCGCATCGCCAAATCTTGAAGGTCTCCACGACATTACAATGACCGATTTGCCGCCGAGGAGGAAGCCGTACCTGGTCATGTCTCCAGAAGATCGCATCGGCACCCCGCACATTCCCGTTGACCCCGAGCGTGTCGTGGCTATCGTGGAGTCGGATTATGCGGACCAGACGCAACCCAATGCTCCGGAGGACGACAATTCAAAAGCCATCGCACACCATTTGATCGACTTCCTCAAGCATGAGGTTAACCATGGACGACTTCCGCAGAACCTGCTGCCTATTCAATCCGGAATTGGCAACATCGCGAATGCTGTCGTAGGTGGGCTGGCAAGTGGTGGAGCTGATTTCAAGAACTTGAAAGTCTGGACAGAAGTGCTTCAGGATTCGTTCTTGGATCTCTTCGATTCTGGGAATCTCGACTTTGCGACTGCGACCTCGATTCGATTTTCACCAGATGGCTTCCACCGCTTCTACGAGCGATACCAGGACTACGCGCCCAAGCTTCTGCTGCGAAGCCAGCAAGTCTCGAACTCGCCTGAGATCATCCGCAGGTTGGGCGTCATCGGCATGAACACACCTGTCGAGGTGGACATCTACGCTCACGCGAATTCCACCTGTGTCATGGGCTCCCGCATGCTGAACGGACTAGGTGGCAGCGCCGATTTCCTTCGATCGTCGAAATACTCCATCATGCACACTCCTTCCACGCGACCTTCGAAAACCGATCCTACCGGTGTCAGCTGCATTGTACCGATGTGCACGCACGTTGACCAGACCGAGCACGATCTCGATGTGGTTGTGACAGAGCAAGGTTTTGCAGATGTGCGAGGCATGTCACCCAAAGAAAGAGCTAGGGAGATCATTAAGAAGTGTGCACACCCTGATTACTACCCTATCCTCAAGGACTACTTTGATAAGGCCGAGTTTGAGTGCTTGAGAAAGGGTTGGGGACATGAGCCGCATTTGCTGTGGAATGCGTTTGATATGCATAAGCATTTGAATGAGCATGGGACGATGAAGCTGCCGAAGTGGAAAGACTAGTTCGAAAGAGTCTGGAATGCTTGCGAGGGAGCTGGGATAACAGAAATCAGTGGACATTCCACAGACAAGCGCAGAGTCAGACAGGAATCGGACCAGCGATCCAGAGATACACAGAATCTACGATAAGTCGTTCAAAACTTTTGCTGCTACTTCCGCTGACAAGCCATATTCCCACGCCTTGACTGACCCGCGTAAAAGAGCATTTTCTCGACCCGTGCATAGTGAAGAAGCTCGAATTCAAGCTGGCTATCGGCCCGCGCGCATCGATAATTTGCCTGCTCTTTTCTATCTCCTTCATTACTGTCGTTCATTCATAGCCACTAGCTGCCCGCATCACTTCATCTCAGCCCATGGCTTCAACTCATCAACCACTCTACCCCACAGCCCACCATGCCACGTCCTCACCTGCGCCCAGTCCTCCTCCGGCATAGTCGCCTCGAACATCTTCAGCCAGGCGCCAACAATGAAGTCTGCATACACTGGATCCTGACCATCGAGGAACGGCTTGGCGGTTCGACCCCTCTGTTTCTGCGCTGCATTCGTTCCCTTTGGGAGCCAGAAATAATCCGTCGTTCCGCCTTCGTGACGATACGCCTTGGAGAGCTCACCCAATGCTGCTTCGAAGGAAACGATCAAGGCTTCGCGCTGCTCGGGGGTGATTGACATGTCTTTCCCCATTTTTGCTGCGCGTTCGGCGAACATTGCACCTACTTTTTCGGCTACGCTGGGGTCGAAGGGCATTTTACTGCAGAGGATGGCATATTTGGTGAAGATCCCATCGATGTGGGCGTTGTGGGCTGCCACGAGGCCGATGGTGTCGGGACGGAAAAGGTTCTTGCCTTCTTTGGAGGGGTAGGTCATGTCGAGATATTGGGCGATCTCGAATGTGTCGCCGATAAGCTTGCCAGTGGATTTGTCTTCGATTACGGGGAGAGTGTGGTAGGGTGTGCCGTCGGCGTTGGTGCGATTGGCTGGTACGCCGAGTTTCTCACGCACGGCGGCAATGTCGGGCATTTGAGTCCATTGGGTCTTGTATGGGACGCCTTTGTAGTTGAGAGCCAAGCGGATTTTCCATGGGTTGGCGGCGAAGGTGCGTGAGGGTGGGGCTGATGCGATGTCGTAGAATGTGATGGCGGGTTGTTCTGAAGACATTTTCGCGGTTGCTGTTAGTTTGTTAGCAGGAAGAGGGCGAGGCGGTCTCGTTTTGGAGGTTGCTGTCGTCTTGGCGGAGGATTGCTGTTGTGGAGCCGAATGCGAGACGAGCTGCACCACCTCGGATCCCGTTCTTGCTGTTCTGCAACCGCTGCAGCTTCACCTCCAGCTTCACCGGCGAGGAGACGGGTTACAAAGAGGGGCATTATACCCGAGTTCTACGACGTCCCCATGATTCAGGTCAGGCACGATTACGCCGCACTCTCATCATGTTCTCCGGCCGGAAGTCGAAATCCGGTACAGTACTTTACACTGAGAGCCGTAGCCTCCCAACCTCACCTCGTGGCCACTCCGGTGCACTGTCTCGCGGCATGCAGACACTCCTACTCAGCCGGCCGCTATAATTAGCCCCGTGTCGCTCGACTGTCGGTTCGAGGCCTGACGGTTCCGCCTAGGCACGCCATACACTTTTGTCTCCACGAATGCAGATGTTGGAGTCAAACTCGACAGTACAAGATGAAGTCAGCGTCAGATGAGAAACACTGAGCTTCGTATGATCGCCTACACGGAAGCCGAAGAGTCCTGCAGGTTCTGCTCGACTCTGACTTCCCGAGGACACAGGCCTGTGATCCTGGCAGCTGGGCTGGGTTCCTCCACGCCGTTGGTCCTTCAAGCTTCCGGAGAAAATGGTCATGCGTGCATATCAAATGGTGCACGTGCAGCGACTCCGCCAATTCCGCATACTGACAAATCGCTACAGCAGTCAGCAAGCTTCTGCTTGGCGTTCAGTCGATCCCTCAGGAAATATGGGAAGACGGAGGCGACTGGGCTGCGGGATACGGCGGACAGGACTCTCGAGCTTGTAGGGTGACGCCACGATTGAGACTCGGACCAAGAATGCTGCGCGCAAGAATCGCCCGAGGGTAATCAGCTTCGATCTCGTTGATCTTTCTGTATTACCGCATGCTGGAACGAGGGAATGCTTCGACGACATGGCATGGTATGGCGTCGTTTCAGCTTTGCAAGCTCAACTTTCGTTTGTTCGTGTTCTGGTAACATTAGGCCTGGAGCTTTAGTGCAGTATTTTTTATAGCATCAACATTGCCTGAATGGCATCGCAGGCCGAGCTCAGCGTTCATGCTCCGCTGGAAGCCACCCAAACAAAGACATGTGCTAGGGTTGAACTTCTGACCGCAAAGTCGCAGAGCATCCGCCAGCGAGGGTGCAAGGCAGCTTCCACATGGCCTCGCCCGACCAATGTCCTGGTATGCCATGGGACAAGACCTGCGGCGCCTGCTGGAAGTCTGCGTCTTGCATCCTTAACGACATTCAGTACCTGCAATCCGCACATTCAGATTTTGATCGACAGTGTAGATTCCAGAAGCGGTTTATGCGCATATTTGGGTCACGTCTGCGCATTCCTATTCGGGTAACATTGAGATCTCTCGACTTCCTTTCTCGACATCAAATGATCCCGAGTACGATCATGGCCAACAAAACCGGTTGACTGAACAGCTAAACGATGAGAGAATGGTATTTGCAAGCAGCAGTACCGCCCATCTACCTAGAAAAGTCACCACTAGACCTCTTGGCGGGAAATGAGGAGAGTGTTGTGAACTGACACTCCACTGGGCCCTGCTGTGAGTCATGTATATTGGTTCCTATATACCCGGGACCCCAGACCCTGTATACTAGCCCCTATATAGTACCATTCGATAGTGTAGATAGTTTTGTATCCTCTTTTGCCCGACAATACGAGAGAGGGTCCCTTAGTGCCCCCCGATAACATGCGACGATACGCGACTTCGTAACAGGTTATGAGCCCGGGTTAGCGCTATTGTATTCCAAGCTCCGATAGAAGGCGAGGCGCGGTTCACCGACAGAGTACGGAAGCCGAAGGCAGGACAACAGGAACGCTATTGGCAACAGCGAGACACCGAGCTAGAAGAGTAAGGAAACAGCCCGAGCTGTGGCTGTATAAACAGGGACAGTAGCAGCAGAGACTGCGCCAGGAGCCTGCGGGTGAAGACAGGCACACAGAGGAAGGACTGTGCCCTCTGTGCTCAGGGACAAAGGACAATGTGCCCCTGTATAAAGAAGGAGCAAAACCCTTTCCATGGTTAAACATGAGTCCCAGATTGCAACTGGGTGTAGGACCCCATGGACCCTAGCTGAGGGACTGAAAACAGCGGTGCAGCTGCATGCAGAATTGCAGCCAGCCCACCTGCAGCTGAGACCAAATGCAGAAGAGAGAAGAGCATTGAGGAATGATAGTTAGAGTGAGGACACCAAGACAGACAACAAGGGGAGAGGATGTTGCAACAGAGGGCTGCAGAAAGTGTAACAGCAACCTGCAGTACACCAAACCTGCTGTTGGCAGAATAACACTTCAGAGACTGCACCCCAAGCTGTCTGGATTAGTACCTTATCTCTGGTGCTGGGAGAACTTGCCAACTCTCAAAGGAAGATCTTGCAGTAACCAAAGGCTTGGTTTATACCAGATATGTTATGTTCAGGGAGGAAGCAGTTGCAAGGCAGTTCTGACATGGACTGCTGATGGCTCATAACACTTCAGAGACTGCCTGAACCTCTCACTACCTCTGGAGGCCAATGGTGAATCCAGGATCAAGAGGAGTCATGAACCTACCTTTGTCTTATGGGATAGCTACAGGAAGTCCTGAGCTGGAGGGTGCCAAAGTGGTATGCTCCCTTGATTCCCATATGCCAGCAGGAAAGCACGGCTGCTTGATGGCCGGATCATTCCAACAGGAGGCTCTAATCTGAGGAGGGACAGAGGGTGACCCATGTATAGGAAGAACCCTGCAATCATTTGACTTTTCCCCGCTTTGATTCTCCTTGGGACAGAAGGACAACTTTCCATCTGACCCAATACTAATTCTACAAGACTACAATGGATACTCAAGACAAATCCTCCGGACTTCAGAAAAGACCATGCCCAATCCTATGCAAGGACAATGCAGAAGGATGGTTCAGAAGGATGGAAATCTTCTTGAGGGGAGAAGACCTGTATCACACAATCTCCCATGAGACACACACACCCATCACCCCAAAGTCACAGTACAAAGCAATCTGGTGGATATCTTTGTGCATAGGGGAGGATGATGAAGAGCTGGTCTCAGAACTCCAAACTGCAAAGGAGGTTTGGCAAGAGCTGAAGAAGAAGTATGCAGACAACCAAGCTACAGGAAGGAAACTTCTGAAGCAGTACTTCAGTTTCCAAAAGGCAGAGGACATGAGCATTGATGGAGCATGGACACACCTTCAGGCACTTGGCAAAAGGATCAAAGTTGCCCAACCTGAAATGGCTGCTGCCATAAACCCAAAGGCAAGAGCACAGGTACTCTTGTCTGGGCTTCCAGAACAATGGTCTACCATCAGAGATGCAATAGATGGTCAACCCTCACTGTCACCTGAAAGCATACTCTCAATCCTTCAGGAGAAAGAGGTGAGCATGCCTGCAGGCAGCACACCTGTGGCCTTTGCAGCCCGAGCTGCATCATCAAGAGGATCATCATCTCACAGAGGAAGAAGATCAGACAGCAAGATGTCTGACAGACAAGGACTGAGATGCAAGCTATGCAATCAAGCTGGGCACTATGTTTCAATCTGCCCATACTTGGAAATGGCCCAAGGAATAATAAAGGTGGTCTCTGAGAACAAGATCTCAGACTCAAAGGCCTTGGCCCTAGTTGCACATGATCAGGATGATGATTGGGATGAGGAGGTGGATTGAACAGCCCCAGTGCACTGTCAAGGGGAGTGTTGTGAACTGACACTCCACTGGGCCCTGCTGTGAGTCATGTATATTGGTTCCTATATACCCGGGACCCCAGACCCTGTATACTAGCCCCTATATAGTACCATTCGATAGTGTAGATAGTTTTGTATCCTCTTTTGCCCGACAATACGAGAGAGGGTCCCTTAGTGCCCCCCGATAACATGCGACGATACGCGACTTCGTAACAGAGAGGTCTATATAATCGCCCATCTCACACGAAGAACAATGCTCTTCATCTCATCTTCCCACCGCCTGTCCTTCATTTGCAGATCATTTACAGTCCTCGCACTGCCACGAACCATCGCAACGAAGACTCAGCTCAAGATGAAGACCTGCATCTCGCTCTTCACCATTGCCGGCATGCTCTCTGCAGCACAAGCTTGCACTGTCCAAGTCCGACACGGGGTCGTCAATGATAATCGTCAGCCCGGTCTTACTCAGGCCAACTGTGATGCCTCGTGCAGCGGCGTGAGTGACACTTCTGAAACAGTCCCTAGACCGATACTGATTTTTTTGGTCTAGCAATTCGAGAGCGATGCCACCTCCCACGTCAATGGCGTGGATCGCAGCTTCGAGTCTTTTTTCTCGGCAAGCACCTACTTGTAAGCTGGTTTTTTCTTACGCCAAAAGTCGTATCGCACAGCTAATCCATCTATCAGCTATGATTCCATGGATCCGTACTCGTCGACCGGGGAATACTGGCTTTGCTCACCAGAGTTTAAGGACAAATACGGCTGCTTTGTCTACTACGACGCTCAACAGGGCAACGGCCCGCAACGCATCTGCTAGAGCTTGGAGTCCAGATCGATCACTGGGAGGGTTGTATAGGAACTAATGTACCGAAACGCTGCGGCGACCGTTGGGATGAAGGGTAGCAAATCTTCATGTAGACTTCAAACAATGATCGGTCCGTCAGCAGTGCACTCTGATCATCGTGAACAGAAGCTCGGTCTCAACTCTTGGAGCACGGCATGTACAGACAATAGGATGAGCACTATACTTCACGTTACATTTCATCAATTTCTGGCCTTCGTAAGCAATCGAACAAAGTTGCAATCACAAGAGATGAGAGAAGGTGCCGAAGGTACGATCTGTCTAGCGCAAGCGGAAGCGTAACACTAACCGGCCACCACGTATTTTTGCTCTTCTCCTTTCCTGTATTCGCAACCCTGGCTCATTGACGGGACAAAGTCCAAAGAAAGTCCTCTACAAGCAAGCTTCGCATCACTCTAAATTCTCCTCGAGCCTTAAGAAAGACAATGGCCCAGTTTAGACGCTCCTCATCCGTCCCACAAGCCGCGAGTGTCGATACTGCAAGCGATTTTAGTGGAACTAAGAGTTACGACTCCGTAGTCACAGAAACCGAAGACCGACTTATCGCCAAACCTGTAGGCATACCGCAAAACTTTGTTTAAGTCTTCTCCAGTTTGATAAGGACAAAGAAAGGCAAGTCATCGGCAATACGCATGAAGGAAGCCGCCAGCCAGTAATTCCCAGAAGTAGAACTTCCACGCCATTGGCGCATGTGGTCGTCGTCTATCTTGTGCCGGCTCTGACCCCAGCGACCTACGCCGGTCTTGAGTCACCACTCACTGCACATATCACTCTCATTCTGGACGCAAGACACCATCACTGCCATACCAACCTCCAGGGCGCTCGTGTGGATCTGGTCCGTCCGGCTTCGAAGTCGTGTAGTCAATGAATTCCACACCGCCGGTCAGTTTGCTCGAGTGAGAATGCATCGAGAATCCTGTAGGAAGCGTTGCGCCTGCTGCACTTGACAGCGAGTTGTATGACACTGGATCGCCTTGTGGCATGCCGGATCTCTTGGAGGATGTGAGGACACTAGGGCTCTGTGCATTGAGCATGAGCCCGTGAAGACCAGCCAGCAGGGACTGCTCTTGTGGAGAGGCCGTATGGCTCGAAGGAGGGCCTGCCAGTCCGATGGCGTTCCCGACAGACGTAGTATCGACGAATCGTGATGATGCGTCTGCTGGTGCAGCCACCGATGTTGCTCTTATGCTGCCCTGCTCCTGGACAAGAGGCTCCCACAATTGCACGAATTTACCCACCACTCCATCCCACAGACAGTGCCGTACATAGAAGATAGTATGCGTTGGTCGCTTCGATGGCTGGCTGTTGTACAGCTGCAAGTCGTAAACTCCAAGTATGTTCGTGATAACTCCCAGCTGATAAACACATTCAGTGCCGGCGTAGATGCTCCAGACACGTAGGTAGCCGAGTACTGTATCGAGGTTGAGGGTGTCGAAGTCGAAGCTCAGGGGGTGAGCATGCTGGATAGATTCGTCGTCGTTGGTTGCGAATTGATCGTCGAAGTCGCCACAGTTCCTGAGAAAATATGCACGTGCGTGTCTTGCGGGTATGGTGCCTTCGCGCTCGAGAGGAGCGAGTCCCAGCTCGAACACTTCCGGGATCGCGCCGCATGTTGGCTGGCAGCGTAGCCCACTGGCTTCGACCGCCCGACGAAGGGCACTGTGGCCCTCAGCGGTCATTGTGATGGCGACGAGTGGATGCTCAGGACCGTGTAGGGGCACATTCTGAACGACTTTAGCGTTGAGCGTTTGTTGCTGGGCTCGTCGAGTAGCACTATTCGCGATGGGAGGCTCCCAGTTGATCGGGATTGGGTAGTCATAGGACATGGCGTGTTGATGGAAGCTGGCTGGCGAGCGGAAGCCGTTTTGATCAGCCATTTTGCTGATGGAGTCGAGAAGTGTGTGGTCGTTGCCGGGCTGCAATCAGTGCAGGTTGCTGGAGACGTGATGAGCGAGAAGTCGAAAAGGAGGGCCACGTGGGCCGCAATGGTGTTTGTCACACCCACGGGCCATCGATCACAAGCTTTCCACGTGAGATTGGCGCGCACGGGCCGCAAGTGAATGCGGTAATTCATATCAGAAGCGACGCTGGGCGATTAGTTTGTAAGATGGCAACGCAGTACTCTTACGCGAAAATTGGTGGATCTATGCTGATGGTCGCAGTGTCGACTATAGACTTGTGAGCTTCTAGTTCAGTGTCATCCAGCAATACTGCGATGATAGACTTCGTTGAGACCGCGTGATAGATCTCCAAATGTCAAGCTGTCATCACGTTTTGCTACCACCTCCAGGAGCGGCACGTAGTCCAAGGTAGTCTTTGTAGACCACTGAACACTGACACGCGTGATCAGAACCCATTGGCAAGAGCAATGGTGCCAGAGCTCAACGCACTTCTCTTGCTCCTGCCAAATGTGGCAATGCTGTCAGTTCTTCTTGCCTTCCCAACATGGCACTTCTATCTAGACTGATCGAGTTGAGGATCAGAAAGTGCCGTCTCGCCTTGGTCATGATTCGTATACCACTCGTCGACTCAGCTTTGAAAATGTACTGCTTGTCCTCCGTTGATCTTTGCTTCGATGTACACGGGTTAGGTGCGAACGTCCTCTTGATTCATTTACGTATCGGTAATGAGACATGGCTTGATCCGCTCATGCATTATCGTCGTCTTCAAGGCATGAATCCGTTATGCCCTCAAGGCAAAGTAGGGATATTGCGATCAGGCTGCATTGCGATACATTACGCTTGGAAAGGGAAAAAGGGGGGAATCGACGGGCTCTGTGCAGACAAAGATCCTGACGCCGGTCTGCCCGCTTATTTACAGACGAGGATCTCGTCCATTTGCGACTACGCAATGCGCACCTGCCCTACATTGCTTCACTTCCAAAATGGTGAAGCTGATGCTTGCGGAAGGAGTTTATTGAAATATATTCGTCAATCCTGATATACGCCTAACACTGGTCCGCCACCGTGATCGAACGCCCGGACATACTCACTACCACTAGGATGAATGCTGGTCGGCAGACTCAGATTCAAGATTGAGGAGCGACACACCCGCCAAGCACTTTCTGGAGTAAATTCCAAGACGTCACAAAGTCGTATCGACGTTGCACAGCAGACCCGCAATGCAGGGGCGTATACCGAAGCATGCAGTTGAGACTACTCTGGTATTTTGGCAACCAAGAACCTTTGCTTTCCTTCTCATTCTCATACAAATCATCTACGCTCTGTGGTCCAGACTCGGAAAATCCTACTATGAAGAAAACAGCATCGGTCACCAAGAAGGTCCTACCCGGCTCGTCGGCACCTCACCCACGCACATTCCGAGCATTCTTGCTGTCGCAAGCGGAAAGCAATTGGCGCGCAGATTTGGACATCGCGAATCAGCGCATTTTTGTCCTGAGGAACGATCCAACCATAACGATACCTTCCTCACAAACCAAGCTCCTTGCGTGGTTAAGCGGACTGAACAGAATCAGTTCCGAGGCTTTGCAACTGGCTCAAATTTCTTCGAATGCGCCTTTGCCTGGAGAATATCCGCAATCAAATTCTTCGTTCGGCGATCAAGGCTACAACTTCTGAGGCCCTCGTTGTCTCATCTCCTGCGCAATGGTATGATCACAAGAGATCTGAACGCAAAAGAAAGACAGGATTGCCGGAATGCTCTCCAAGTGCTACACAACTGGTTACAGTATGGAAATGCCAGCGAGCGCCGAGGTCGAAAGCATGCACGTGCTGAGTTGTACAATTGTTTCGCTGGAACTCATGGACGCTACAATAGCCGATGGTGGTGGCATCTCTCTACTGCTCCGGTCTGGCTGCCATTGCCAAAACCGTTGTTCAGTATGATCAAAATCGCGATGACTGTCGCTTGCAAGACGGGAAACAGCGCTTATGGACTGGATGCGAGTTTCCCACGTTGGGATCCTTAAAGTCAAGCAGAGGCATGAGATTATGCTTGGCCAAGAAGTGTTTTGTCGCCTCGACCCACGCGTTTACTGGGAAGCGTTGGCCCTGTAGCTCCGGAGGATGACCATACTCAGCACTGTATCGACTTTTGCGAGCTGCTCTATTATTTTGATGGCTTCTTTTCCGTTTCAGCGTGCAAAATCGAGAAGCTTGTGGATCGGGAGTAAAGGTCGCACACGTATCTTGCAATTCTTAGGCAGCAAATCGGCTCCGTAACACAATGCAATCATACGGCGATAGGCGCCGGAGAGAGACCCGCCAAGTTTCTGTTTTGGCCAAATTACCAAACGTCACCAAGTCGTGTTGTTGTGCCACCGGGGACGCGTGAATCTGCAGGGTTGTACACCTGCCTTGCTTTGCGTCACAGAACTTGTTCCTGCTATCAACGACAACTACCTTACTTGGAACCGACAATCATCATGGAAAGCACAGTACTGGGACCTCGAGCTCAAATATTCCTTAGCTTTTTGTGTGCACACTCTGCACAAGGGCAGCGCATAAACATAGAGACCGCCGCTACACGACTCTTTGTTTTGAAAAGCAATCCCTCCATGACGACTCCTTCATCACGCGCCAAGTTGCAGTCATGGCTGGAAACTGAAATTGAAGTGAACTCTGAGGCATTGCGGCGCACCAAAAGAATTTCCGTGAGGTCAAAGCCCAAGGAAGCCGGCGAAATTGGCTATCGCGTGCAACGAGCGAGAACGGATATCTTTGACGCAGCTTTACGGGAAGTCAAGTGTCTACCGCGAGATCCAGAGCACCTTGATGCGCAAAGACGCCAAGACTGCCGGGATGCAGTGGAACTGATGCACAATGTGTTCCAATTCGGAGAGGTCACAGAGCGACGAGCCCGACAGCAGGGTCGCGCTGAGCTGCACAGTGCTTTCATCCGGAACTCTGAGGTCTATACAGGACGCTGGTGGTGGTACTTCCTGTTTCCACGAATCTGGCCCCGCATGCTTAGCCCATTCCAGGTCAGAGTCATGTTCGAGAAATGGTCCAATAGTCGTATGTGCAGCGATTTGAACAGCAAATACCGACTGAATGCAAACCTGGATCCTTGGGACATGTAGATGCAAGCAAAGGCTGTGCATCATCCTCCTCGCCGGTTATGTCTGCGGAACTTGGCCAAAAATCGGAATGTCATTGGCTGTGACACGAGATACAGTCTCAGATCTCCTCGACAAGCTGCTTCCTCTGAATTTGCCATCTCGAAGGACTTTCCAAGGTACGGGGCCAACGAAGCAGCACTTCCTCTGCCGCAGGCTCTCTCGACCATGGCTGATGTGGAGCAGGTCCGACGACCTACTGAATGCGAGGGGTCGATGCCAAAAAATGAAAGGAGGGCAATCACAGATGGAACTCTACAGATTGAGCCAGATCGAAATAGGCCTCTTCTGTTGCACGACGCTCACGGCTGCTGGTAGGCTGATCTCGAATGACTGGAAGCCTTCCAACGACAGCGAAATGCTATTCAGGTGACACAAGGGCTGCGAATTGATTTCCGTTACTGCTGAACTCTACACGTTCAATTCAAGGCATGAGCATGGTCAGGCCTTGGTAGGATCTCGATGAGTGCCGTGAATCTCAATGCGAGAACTCCTGTCCAAAGGTTGGCATCCATGCATGCCCAGTGGGCACGATCTTCAACTAAAGCGAGAATGTGACCTAGACCTTCTGTCCAGGAGAATGGTTTCAATCAAAGCTGCACTCGCTCCGTCCCGCAATCAATACGTTGTGACTTTAGCACAAGTCGAAGTCACCAAACCCTTGACCTTCCGGTATTGCTGCACCAAGGAGACCAGTAGCAGTGAGCCTACCATATGAGGTGAATGACTCGCTGGGAAAGTGGCGTCAATTCGTCCGTGTTGTCAATTACCTTTGACCGAAGCTGCGGAGAATTCGAATGAAAGAATCCACGGTCTTCAGCTCCTGATTTCCCGTCGACGACGCTTTCCAACACCGACGCCATTCTAGCACCAGGCCGTCCTCGGGGTTCTCTCCGAAGCATCTGCGGCTGAAACCGGCTGTTCCGATCACGGTCATGTTGACTCCCTAGGCATTACTCAGCCACGCGGAAATTATCCACTTTCTGGCATAGCCTCAGACAGTGCCGCAGCGATGCGCAATAGCCTTGGCTGATGAGTGATCACAGAGAACAGCTGAGCTAACAGGTCATCCAGTCTCAGGCTCGACCACGAGGACTTTTGCTCTGCACAAATTAATGCGGAACAGAATACAAGACAAAAATTGCGGAAGCCGCCACTAAAAATACACAATATCTAAGATGCTTTTCTGGTGCTACATTTCCCATCTACAGGCCACTCCTCGCAGCAATAACAGTGACTCGTCCAGCTCACAGCTAGTCGCCGTTGATGATCACGTCGGCCGCCTTCTCACTGATCATGTAGATTGGCAAGGCGATGAACGTCCCTGGAATCTTTGGAAACGCTGATGCGTCCACGACTCTCAACCCATCGACGCCACGAACACGGAAGTTGGTGTCTAGAACGGCCATCGGATCGCCATCCGCGCCAATTGGAGCAGAGCAGCAGGCATGGTGACCCCAGGCATTGTTCCTTGCCCATTCCTTGAGTCCGTCCTCCCCAGTCACATTCCGGCCTGGCTGAATCTCGGTGAAGGTGCCGTCCAAGGGGATGAGCTTGTCGAATGCCTCCCGTCCGAACATGAGTCCTTCTGTGGCGGCTTGCAGATCCTTCTCATCACCTCCGTCAGTGGTGTTCCCGGTGTCGAAAGAGTTGAAGTCGATCTGTGGAACGTCATGAGGGTCAGCAGAGCGCAGAGTGACTGTGCCAGCATTGTTGTGAGAGTGCGCCTTGAGGGCGAGCCAGCTCCAGATATTGCCTGGACGAACTGCATCGTACGCGAAACCTGGATAGTATCCTCCAAAGAGACCTGGCGCTCCAATGATGAAGAGGTCTGGATCCTCGTCTTCGCTGGCGCCAGATGACTTCTTGGTCACACCGACAGCCACACCACCCGTGGCGTATGGGCCTCGTGCGAAAGCGCTGTTGCCCTCTTGCCAGCGGTCCAAACATGGGTCCGTACTTTCGTATCCAAAAGTACAGTCCTTGGAGATTGAGAGTTTGGTCTCAGCCTGCCCGACGATGGCAATCTCGTACCGATCTTGCATGTTGGTACCAACTCCTGGCAAGTCATGAACAACTGGGATGCCGAATCTCTCAAGCTCTTCTCGAGGCCCGACACCACTGAGCTTGAGCAGCTGCGGGGTGTTGAAGGTACCGCCAGCGATGATCACTTCCTTGCCCGCAGCAACATATCCGGGTCTACCACCACTCGTGGGGTAGGCGCTTGCGCCATAGAGCTGTTTGCCCTCGAGGTACTCGACACCAATCGCACGAGGCTTGGTGCTGTTGTCGAAGCGGACCTTCGTCGCGAGCGTGTTGAGCTTGATGTCGAGCACGTACTTTCGAGAGCCATCCTCGTTGACAGCGTTTGCCGTGTCCAAGATCAACTTGCGAGGAGTACTGCGAGTGGAGCTGCCAGCATCGATGCCTTGTGGAATCTGGAAGAGATCTTCCTGCTGATCGCGATCCGGAGTGTCGGCATTGAGATCGGTGAGAAGGACGTTGGCAAGGCCAGTGACAGTGTTCAGGACAGTGCTGATGAGGTCCGACTGCGGGGAATGTTAGTACAGGGCACGAGACAATGCGGACTGAGCTCCCAATGCTTACCTTGCCAAGTGCCGAAGCTGCTGAAAGGACAATCGAGAGAACTTTGAAGTCCGCGGCGACCAAAGTCAACTCCGTGAGACTTGTGTGGAACCAGCCGTCTTTTCCGTGGCCAGGACCAACTGGATATTGGGCGTGCTCGAGCTTCTTGAAGTATTCCCGCATCTTCTCTGGCGCCCAGGAGTCGTCTCCGGTCAATGTCTGCAGATAGGTCCAGTCGCTCTTGTGGGGGTAGGTGGTGACGACAGCATTGTGCTCAGCACAGCCGCCGAGGGCACTGGCACGTGGGTAGAGGATTCCAAGTGGTTCGGCCCCCTCTGGAGGGTACAGACCGTGGTAGAAGCTTCCATCGCTTAGGCGATAGGTCATCTTGATGTCCTTCTTCTGGCGCTCGACATCTTTGTAATGGGTGACAAAGTAGTCCCATTTGATGTTTGGATCTTCACCTGATTGAAGGTTCCGGGCTGGCACGGTCTGATTCACGTTGTCTCCAAAGTCACCTCCAGCTTCGATTAGTAGAACCCTGTGTCCTGCAATGGCCAGGCGTGCTGCAAGTGGACCTCCTCCTGGCCCAGACCCAACAATCACATATTCGTAGCCGGTGTCGTTTCCTGCCTGTCTGCGGTGCAGATGTGAGTCGCCATGGACGCGTGGGAATGCAGTCCCCAATGTCGCCAAGGACAGGGCTGCTGTGAAGTATCCCAGAAACATCTCAAAAGTGGTTGAGAGGCTCGCCGATGTCACACGATGAAAGCGACGGCCATGCGCCGCGAGACATTAAATCCGCCTTGAGAAACGCATAGACTATCGCCCCTGTATGATGATCTACATAAGGGACCCCCTCCTTCATCTCAATCATCAGACAGCAGTTGGGCAACTAAGTACGATTATGTGGCGGACTAAGTGCGGTGAATCTCTCGGGGCGTATTCGGGACGCGTATAGTTACCGGCACTTGCTAGTTTGGCCAAGTTTGGTAGTCTGGCTCGTAGGCGATCGCCAGGATTATAAGACAAGCGTCTTAGCTAACCGGCCCGTCCGAGTCCAAAAGGCGCTGTCACATCTCCTTGGAATGACAGCTCGGCATTCACCGAAAACGGAGCCCCATGTGGCAGTGCAGAAGTAGGCATACTGATGCTGCTCAGGCTGAATGGCCACGAGTATGAGTGAGACTAGCTGCATTCCCGCAAAGCCGGATGCTCACTAAGAAGAGCGTTGACACTGGACGTGCAATACCAAGAAAGTCATATTGACATGCCTACGCAAATCTTGCTACGCATTTCCTTGGTACATAGTTGAGCACGAATGGAGCTCTTTCCCCAGGCGGTTTCTTCACACTTTGTAGCACTGACTACGATTTCCACGTGCGCAGTCGACACGGGCTGCCGTTCTGTCTGCGACCATGAAGCTCTTCTGGGTGCTTTTCGTGCACCTTTTCGCTCTGGTCGCCAGTCAGCAGGATGCCACCAAGGAGGAACAGCTCGCTCGGGCGCTGCAGCTGCTGCAGACGATGCCGCAATGTGCGGTGAGTCTTGTTCCCGGGGGTTTGGTTGCTGGGTGCATTGTACTAATATCTCGCAGCGTGTTTGCTTGGCGCAGGCTGTCGCTGCCTCTGGTGTCTCGCTCGGTAACCTCGACCTGACCGCCAGCTGCACTAATGCGACGAATACTGCCATTGTCGAAGGATGTGTTCGAGAGACTTGCCTTCCTCGTGAGCAACTCAGTGAGTGGGAGACCCTATAGCGTTCTGAAAGTAATGCTGACCACGGACCGCAATCAGCTGCAAAGAATGTCACCGAGACACTGTGCCAAAGACCCGTCCGCGAAGTGTCTGATATTCCCATCGGCACCTACATTGGAGCTGCGCTTGCCACAACAGCCTTCTTCATGCGCATGCTCTCGAAGGTGACCTTTCCCTGCGAAAGAGGCGCTCGCATCGACAATGACCTTTGGTGGGATGATGCTGTGATCACTTTCGCCTGGATCCTGATGATCCCAATATCAGTACTGTCCGGCTACCTGGCCAAGCTCGGCATGGGACGAGATGTATGGACGATCCATCCTGACAATATTACGCAGCTCCTCAAGGTGAGTGTGTCTTCGGCCGGGACATGGGTTAGGATGCTGATGCTGGCACAGGTCTACTACTTCGACGAGATGATGTACGTGATCGCGTTGCCAATCATCAAGATCTCAATGCTGCTCACGTACCTGCGCATCTTTCAATCAAAGCGCTTCCGCTGGCTGGTGTTTGGAGCGCTTGGACTCAACATCGCTTACCTGATCACCTTTCTGTTGATCACCATGATTCAGTGCAGACCTCTGAATTTGGTGAGTGCTGCTTTGCAGTCAATTCATTCGAGGCGTTCAGTACTGACATTGACCTCTCAGGCGTGGCTTCGATGGACCAAAGAGTACCCTGGGACATGTAACAACATCAACGCCCAGTCCTGGGCGGCGGCAGCACTTAATATCGTGCTCGATGTCATCGTTGTCGGACTCCCCATCCCAATGCTGTGGAGGATGGATCTCAACATTCGCAAGAAGTTGCTGGTGATGCTCATGTTTGGTACGGGCTTCCGTTCCAAGGACTTGATTGTTCTCTTACTGACTTTGCCATGCGAACAGGCGTTGGTTTCTTCGTCACCATTGTCAGTATCTTGCGGCTCCGATTACTGGTCAGGTTTGGCGACTCCGAGAACCTTACACGTGAGCACCACTCCCTTCAACGACATTCGCAGTTGCGCTGACAATTATCGCAGATGACTACAAACAAGCCGGGTTCTGGACGATCGTAGAATTGCATACTGCCATCGTTTGCGCTTGTATGCCAGGCATCCGGAATCTCCTTCGCCGCGCCTGGCCGAAGCTTATGGGCCAAACTGTGGCATCGACAGGTGCAAGTACGGCTCCATCAACTGGGCTCTCTGGCCGGACTGCTGTCAGCAGCGGAGTTGACAAGACAGGCACTCAGGTCTTTACCCGCCCACGACATAGCGATGATGGAGACTTTATTCCTCTGGAAGAAAGGCACAGTCAGAGGGACTTGAAAGCAGTGTCGCCAGCTTGAGAAGAGCAGGGTTTGCGAGCAGCACGCTGGACACAGGGAGTGGGCGATTCGTAATGAAGCTCCGAGACGAATCGAGGTGGCGACGTACGCTGTGTGGTGGCTCGACCACAAGAAATCGACTAGTCAACCATGCTTGGCCGGGCGAGAGATTGCATGGGCCCATGGGCGTTAGACCATCTCTTCGCCCTGCCTTACGAAAAGATTCCGAGGCAGGAAGTAATTGGAGTGGAGGAGATTGAACGATGAGACGGCCGCGATTGCAATCGGCGACACCAGGCGGACTAGCTGTTGGATGAACAGGACCACCAGCCGGATGGGACAGCAGTGGCGAGCATCGAGGAGATGTAAGATCCGCAGTGCGTGCAAGCCTCTCGCGAGCATCATTACGAGCATCGAGTTGCAGCTGTGCAGGTGCGGCTATTCCTGCGAAAGCTTTGGCCTGGCGAATAGGGAAACATATCTTACTAATCAGCTTCAAATCAGTGCAAGGTAGCCCATGCAGACGAGACTGCAAAAAGGTACACTAGAACTACATCTTCCACGTTCAGGACTTGCATGCGGATCGTGCAGATCAGAATTCGGCTCGTAACCATGAGTAATACCAACAAGTTGCAAAGCGCGGAGACTGTACCATGGCATGTTGGTCTGAGCACTTCGCCGCCACAATGTGCGTGTCAGACTTGTGTGTGCGATCGGGCATACCACTGGTGGTATCGTTACGCGCGGCCGTCGGGTATAGATCATCGTACAGTAATCGGAGACACAGTCCGTGCAGCCAGATGTCTTCGTGTCCAGTGCTGATCTCCTTGCATGGACCTCGTATTGCTCATCCACGCCAATCTACTTCAAGCTCCTCATACCTGGACCTGCCAAATGAGTGCCGTTGTGGGTAAGCTCCGCCGCTGTGTAATATGAACCTGGTAGCTGGGAAGGAGACGGTGTCTGCCTTGCTTGACAGGCCCGAACTTGAGCTTCCACTCTAACTGCGCAAAGTAAGCGGACACGGGTGAGGCACACGGTCTGCCCAGTGACCTCGGACTGATAGAAATGAGCCACGATCGAGGAGCACTGATGACTTGATTGCGACGGATCCTGAATGCGTTTCAAGTATCTTCTGTTCACGGGATCCGCGCTGAAGGGAGGATCATATTGCCGAACTTGGCGGGTAGTGGTGAGCTTCAACAGCAGTGTGGATGGGCACGAGTCTTTTTCTGATCTGATAGTCTTCCACGATGACGAAGCAGCAATCTGACTACTGTCGGCTCCCTGGATCCTCGATCGTATCCTGCCTCGACTTAGGACGAGTGCGATACGCTGCAGCCTCAGCATGGATGAGGTTCGATAAGTATTTGGACTGGAGTTTCAGATCGCGAAGACTGCAGCTATGCCAGCGGCCCAATCTTGCGCTACGTCGAAGTGATAGCAAAGACAGCTACGCCTCCGTCGTAGAGTCTCGATAGGCCGTATATTAATGTCCGTTATATTTATCTTCGCCGAGCTCGTAGCTAGCTCTCGCTAAGGGGATAAGCGATAAGCTTGTTTCTATAGAGTTTAGATGCTCCTATATATCGCGTAACAGACACGTATTAAGTATATCGTCTCGTATAGAAGTAGGTGTCACGGGCGGAGGCTAGCAGGAAGGTAGGTATGGTTGACACAGGTACAGTTGCTACGGACAGGGCTCAGGTGCTCTGCGCTACCATATGGGTAGCCCGAATTGACAGGACGTAGCTCGAAGAGAGGAAGGGAGAGCTTTCTCTCTTCGAGCGTACAAGTGTGCAGGCGCTCCCGTGCTTCCCGCGCACGTGAGCCGGGGCCGGCGTTACTAACTTCCGCCGACTTCCAGGCAGTCTTATGTCTACGGGCCCAGCCCGTGACATTACTCCCTTCCTAGCAGTGACGCTCCGAGTCACGTTCTTTCAAAATAGGGCGAGTGCAGCGCACTCCCTTCCTAGGCAGCGTGCAGCTCCTCTTCCTCGGGTCTTACCCGAGGGCGGAACAAAACAGGACAGATACTCTGCAACAGCGGAGCAAACAGGTTAGCTCCTGCAAGCAGGAGCCTTCCACGGTATCGCCTTTGGTATGTACAGCCCGCTCGAGGAACCCAATCCACCATCGTTGCTGCGACTAGTACACAGGATCCAAAGACAACACCGGAGCTTTACTGTACACAGTTCTTCGTGGTCAGGACGGCCCTCTTACTGCACTAGAGTCACTGGGTGGTCAGGCCAGTCTCATATGCAGCCCCTCAATTTACAGGAACCCCCGGCGGGGACCCCTGTAGTCAGTTTGTCTGAATGGTCGCAGGCAGAGGATTTTGGATCCAATATGACTCTTCAGAATTCAGGTTGCTTCCGTGGTGCAGTGGTTATGATTGTCCAGCAGGAATCTGGGGCCTCGGGTTCAATCCTCGTTGGGGGCAGGAACCGAGTATCGGATTTCGAGCGGTTCAAGGTGTAGGCGCGTAGCAGGGGTCATGTGCAGGTGGGCGATAAAGTCGGGACATTTTTTCCGGCGACGACGGGCGAGATATGGCAATTCTCGGCGGGGAGGTCAATCTCCTCGGGGTTACGCGTTCGAGTCGGTTCGGGGCAGCGGCGTTGGGTGTACATTCGGGTCGCGACCGGTCGGAGGGGGTAGTTGGCGGAGCAGGCGGGCGTGCCAAGAAGTCATGTGACTTTTTTCGGGGTCTGGGTGCGCGGAAGATCTTCGACTCCAGTGGGCTCGTGTAACCTCTGGCGGTTATCGCTGCAGCCGTATGCTGGCGCAAGTCTGTAACGTCCAACGGATTTCAGGCATTATACTGCGGCAGGAATCGTGCTTAGTCAGCTCGTCCAGTTGGTCTGGGGCACAGGTATAGGCCGAGAGACACAACGTCTGTCTCTTCGGTTGCCATGCTTGACGCTCGAGGTTCGAACCCTCGACGGGCTATGCGTAACGTTGATAGCACCTGCGGTGTCTCAACGTCGTGCCGACTTTTGCTCTTTACATTGGCATTTGGCGGGGCGCTGGTTTGAGCGGGTACCGGCGGTGGAAGTTCCGGACGAGGTGTGGCACATCCTCGATAATCGTATCGGCAGGTTCTGTAGTCGGTACGTCGTAGCCTTTCCATTTTACTACGTAACGCAGTCGTTCTTTGCCACCGCGGCCGCGGCGGTCGACCTTCGAGTCGACGATCTCTTCGATTTCCCATTCCTCGACCCCGTCGACGATAACGGGCGGCGGCGGGGGCGTACGCTGATAGCCGTGCGGGTTGTTCGCGGCAGGAGTAAGCAGATCGTTGTTAAACACCGGGTGCAGCTTCATCGTCGCTGGCAGGTCTAGTCGGCAGGTATACGGTTTGACCTCAAGAATGCGGAACGGGCCTAGGTTCTTCCAGTCAAGTTTCTTCGTAGGGCGGAGGGTCTTGATATTCCTAGCGTCGAGCCAGACTTCTTCTCCAACAGAGAACTTGCGTGAGGCGCTACGGTGCCGATTTGCAGCCTCTTCATATCGGGACTGTGCGAGGCTGGTCTCGGCCTTTAGGAAGTCGGTAATCGCCTTCATATCTGCGACGAAAGATTCTGCTTCTCGACTCGCAGGGGCGTCGGTCGTATGCTGTAGGACTTCGGTTCCTAGGAGGGGTTGGAAACCGTAGGTAGCTAGGAACGGAGACAAGCCGGTAGTTTCGGAGAATACTGAGTTCGCTGAGAATTCCGCTAGCGGTAGCCATTCTACCCAGTCGTCTTGTAGGTACGAAACGTACGCACGCAGGTGTTGTTCGAGGACTGCATTTAGCCTCTCGGTCTGGCCATCTGTCTGCGGGTGGTAGGCGGTCGATGGGGAGCAGGTAATCCTTAGTTTCCGCGTAAGGTGTTTCCAAAAGTCAGACATAAACTTGGCGTCCCGATCAGAGACAATGTTAATCGGTTTCCCGTGGAGTCGGAAGATATTCTTAACAAACAGGCGAGCAATCTCTTCGGCGCCGTCGGTCGTAAGGCATGGGACATAGTGGCGTAGCTTCGTAAGGCGATCGACGACTACGAAGATAGCGTCGAACCCTTCGGACTTAGGCAGGTGTGTAATAAAGTCCATCGAGATCGAATCCCAGGCACGGTCGGGTGTCGGTAACGGTTGTAGGAGTCCTCGATTACGTTGTCGGCTAGGCTTAATCCTACTACAGACATGGCAGTTCTGGACCCAGCGGCGGATATACGCGCTCATACCTGGCCAGTAGTAATCCCTCGATACGATCTGGTACGTGCGGGCTCTTCCAGGGTGTCCGGCAGCTGGGGTTTCGTGGCAGAGGCGGAGAACTTGGTCGTAAAGCTCCTCGTTGTTCGGTACGTAGAGTCGGTTTCGGTAGAAGAGCAGGTCCTCTCGTAGCTCGCACTGCGCGAGCTGGATCGTCGGGTAACGGCTTTTCCCTTCTCGTATTGCGTCTATTATCTCGCAGAGGGTCTCGTCGGTTCGATATCCTTGCCTTATCGTTTCCTGGAGCTCTTCGGGGATCTGTACTGCGCTAACAGCGTCCCTCGGCGGGGACTGTTCCCTTGTTCGGATTGGGAAGGCGTATAGCTGCGGTTCCGGCGTAGGTAGCGTATAGATCGTAACCTGGTCGGAGAACGATACTCGTTTTTGTTTCCTAGGGGCAGGGAGGTTTTCTCGTTTTAGGATCGTTTGGCTCTGGTGCTGTAGGCGTTCATCCCCCTCTTTAGGCAGATCACCTGACCTCCTGGTCAGAGAGTCGGGTTTTTGGCCTTGTTTCCCTGGTCGGTAGGTAATCTGGAAGCGGAAACGGGACAGGAATTCGGACCAGCGCGCTTGACGGCGGTTAAGTTGCTTTGTCGTCGTAAAGTATTCCAGATTCTTGTGGTCGGACAAGACTTTAATCGGGTGTTCGGCTCCCTCGAGCTCAGGGCGCCACTCTTCGAAACAGCGGATAATAGCAAGCAGCTCTTTATCGTAGATCTCGTAGTTACATTCGGCAGGGCTATGCTTCTTTGAGAAAAAGGCGATAGGTCGTAGTATTCCTTCGTTATCGTATTGGGAGAGGATCCCGGCGGACACGTAGTCGGAGGCGTCGGTTTCGACGATAACTTCCTTAGTCCAATCGAACGGGGCGAGTATCGGGCCTTCTACGAAGGCTTGCTTTAGGTCGTCGAAGGCTTTCTGGCAAGCGGGAGTCCAGGCGAACGGAGTGTCTTTACGCGTAAGAGCTGTGAGCGGCTGGCAGATTTTCGAGAAGTTCCGTATAAAGCGGCGGTAGAAATTCGCAAACCCTAGGTAGGACTGGACGTCGGTAACATTCTTCGGTTCGGGCCAGTTCTGGATTGTCTGGATCTTTTCGGGGTCCATCCGGATGCCGTTTTGGCCAACGATCATCCCTAGGAACTTAGTCTCGTGTTGGAAAAACTCGCACTTCGATAGCTTTGCGTAAAGACCCGCATCGTGCAGCTTTTGCAGGACAGCCCGGACGTGTTTTTCGTGTTCTTCTCGGGTCCGGCTGTAAATCAGGATATCGTCAAGGTAAGCAGAGCAGAACTGGTCGAGGAATTCGCGCAGAGTGTCGTTAATAAACCGCTGAAAGGTTCCCGGCGCGCCGGTGAGTCCGAAAGGCATAACGAGGCTTTCAAATAGTCCGAAACGGGTCCGGAAGGCAGTAAGATATTCTTGCCCTTCTTTCATACGGACATTATTAAACGCAGAGATAATGTCGATCTTTGTGAAGTACTTCATGCCGCTAAGATTATTTAGAGTCTCGGTCGTTAGCGGGAGCGGGTATCGGTCCTTAACCGTAAGCTCATTTATCGCGCGGTAGTCTACACAGAGTCGTAGGCCACCCCCGGGCTTTTTAACGAACAGGACAGGTGAGGCGACTGGGGAGGAGCTTGGTCGAATAAAGCCCTTTTTGAGGTTCTCGTCGAGCCACTCCTTTAAGGCTTGTAGTTCATCTCGAGACATCCCGTAGAGGGGGCCGAATGGCGGTTCAGCGCCCTCTTTTAGCTTAATATCGTGGTCGTACGGGCGGTGTGGAGGAAGCTGGTCGGCTAGCTTCGGAGAAAACACAGAGCTAAAGTCGCGGAGGCACTCGGGCAGCTGTCCTTCGATATCGGCTTTCTCTTCGGAGGTAAATATCGACTGCAGGTCCTCGATCGTCGTATAGCAGAGGCGGTAGCCTTTCCTCTGGTACTTCGGTGCAGCATAGAGGCTTGCGGTTCGAAAGGAGATATTACAGACGTCGACGAGTTTATTCTTCCTCCGGGTAGCTAAACGGGGGACCTTCCGGGTATAGACCTTAACCTTAGCGGGGACTAGTGAGACGTTACAGTGTGACTGGCAGTACGGGCTGTCAAATAATAGAGTAGCGTTAGCGGGGCTAAGATTCACGCTATGGCCTTCCATCCAAGGATAGCCAAGAATCATCGGGCAGCCGCCTAGCTTCGTAAGGCGAAAGACAACATTTTTTTCGGTATGTTCGCCGATTCGCAGGGCGCAGACTGTGCCGTACTTAAGAGCGAACTCGCGTTCTCCCTCCTGGTCGTCGACAGGCAACATATAGACCTCTTTCTCGAGAGTCTGGATAGGTAGGCCTACCTCAGTAGCCCACTGCAGGTCGATAAGGCCATAAGCCTCGCAGCCGGTATCTAGTAGGGCGTAGTCGGAGATTTCAGAGCCGTTAACGGTGGTAGTAAACTGAACCTTTGGGGAAACGGAGCGGTCAAACTTATGTGGCACCCTAAGCGCTGTAGCAGAAATACGGAAAGCCTCTCTCTTTAGAGGGTTAGGAGCAGTAGGCGGGGATCCAGAAGACAATTCAGAGGGTAAACAATGCTTCTTACTCCGAACAACGTCGGGTAGAACGCAGGGTCGGTAGCTAGTTGCGGGGGCAGGTAAGGCCTCGCGCACACTTAACGCCGGGTAGCGACTGTTACCAAGCGTACGCCTTTTTCCGACGTGTTCGGAGACGGACTACGGGCAAGAGGTAACTGCGGGGGAGATCGTCCTCGAGAGGAGGGGGGTGAAGCGGTGCGGGTGGTCTCGTTAGCCCGCCGCTTCTCTGCGCGTCGTTGCTCGTCGCTAAACTGTTTCCAGGAAGGGCGGGTGTCCGGTTCGGTGCAGTGTTTCACCTGGTGGCCTGGCTTGTGGCAGCGGAAGCAGTTTCCGGTTTCTTTGTCTGTCCTCTGGTTCCTCTTAAACCGGTCGAGGTCCATAGGATCGGGCGACCTCTCTTTAATAGCAGCGGCGTAGGTTTTCTCGTTACGGGCAGCAGGCGGAGTAGTCGGTCGTAAGGTGCGGGGGTTCGGGATAGCAGGGGTTTGGTTGTAGTACCGGCGACGGTTCTCGAGGCCTTGCAAGTGTGCGGCGAGCTTGAGGTACTCTCGCGTCGGTGGAGGACTATGGACGAGCATCTGTTTAATCTCGTTCGAAACGGCTTGTTCGAGGAGCGTCGAGAGAGATTCCTCGGTCATCTCAGCCTCTAGTCCTAGGCGTTGAAACTCGGCGAAGAAGGCAGCAAAGTCCTTATTAGTTTGGCGGAAGCGGAACAGGTCGGCGCGGGCATTATTAACACGGTTCGGGTCTCCATAGGCGTTGTCGAGAATCTGAAGAACGTTCTGGTAGTCTGGAAGTTGACAGATCCCGTCCTTAATATACGGTAGGATCTGAGAGTAAGGAATCCCAGAGAGGCGGCTTGTTACGTAGGATATACGAGACTGGGGCGTTGCAAAGCGGTCGCAGTTTACGAACATCTTTTCGTGTATCTGAGAGACAAAGCGGCGGAGGTCCTTGCGGTCGCCGGTAAACTTCTCTGGGTCGGGTAGCTTCTCAGATCGCTGGCTAGACTCGGTAGGTGCGGCAGGAGTAGGCGGAGTCGTTCGCGGAGTAGGATCTGCGCTCTTCTTAGCGCGCGTGTCGGCAGGTAGGGACGGCGGGGTTTGTACGATAGGTTGGGCGAGTTGGAGGGCTCTCTCGACCTCTATCTTTGCTAAGAGCAGTTCCTCGCGGAATTTCGTTTCCTTCTCTTCATACGAGCTCTTCTGGAAGTCGATAACGGCACGTAGTTGAGAGATTTCAGTACGGGCGGACTGGAGGGCTTCTTGGGTCTCGGAAGCGCGGATTTGTTCGCGGACAAGCTCGTTCGCGAGCTTATCCTGGCCGTTATCGTGTTCGTCGATATAGCGGTAGGCGGACTGGAAATAGGCGTACCAGAGGGACGGGTGGGTAGCGGCATGCTCAGAGAACTGAGACTCGGTTTCCGGGAGGAACGGAGGTAGAGGGCGGTCGACAGCCATACCTAAAGGTAGGAGCTACGTAGTGTCACGGGAGGAGGCTAGCAGGAAGATAGGTATGGTTGACACAGGTACAGTTGCTACGGACAGGGCTCAGGTGCTCTGCGCTACCATATAGGTAGCCCGAATTGACAGGACGTAGCTCGAAGAGAGCACCGGAGAGCCTTCTCTCTTCGAGCGTACAAGTGTGCAGGCGCTCCCGTGCTTCCCGCGCACGTGAGCCGGGACCGGTGTTACTATCTTCCGCCGGCGTCCAGGCAGTCTTATGTCTACGGGCCCAGCCCGTGACATAGAGATACGATCTATATCCTATAGAGTATAGGTACGGATTTAATATTAAAAGTACGTATATACTTAAGAGGATCTATATTAGATAGATAGATAATTCTTATACGCCGGTCTACCTCTTTAATACTAGAGTAAGCAGCACGCTCTTTAGATTTCGACCGAGGGAAAAGCCTTCGAAAAACCCTCGCCTTCCTTTTACTCTGCAGCCTGCGTAGCCGCTTCCTTTGCCTCTGTTTTTCCTTCGGACAATACTAGGTATCTAGCGAGTCCTCCTCTCACCAGGTCCTATCTTTCCCTTCTTCTCTCCTCCTCTCCTCCTAGTCCTCTTTCCCTGCTAGCGAGAACTGTTCTAGGACCCCTTCCTGGATAAGCCACTTTGCTGTTGCATGTAGTCCCCTCTTTGTGTTTGCTAAGTCCTTCCAGTTTGTAGATCCCCCTGCTTGGAATAGGAGGTGTCTCCTCTCTGCCCATCTCGGGCAGAACATGCATACATGCTTCGGTGTTTCATGTCCCTGCCCGCAGTCACAGTCTGGTGTGTAACCTGGGACTCTCCTCTTCGCGAGGTATTGCCTCATCCCAATGTGCCCTGTTCTGAGGAGTGTGACCATTGTGCTCTCTGGTCTGGTGAGCCCTTTGTGCAGAGCTAGTCCTACAGTGGAGGAGGTGGTGGTTGCCCATGCAGGTGGCTGTTCTCCTCCTGCTCTGGTTCTCCTCCCTTCCTTTTCTCTCTCCCACTTCCTGTTCCACTGGTGTTTTGCCCACCATGCCTTGTGACCCAGGTGTGTCTGCATTGTGGTCTCTTGGCCCTGTACCAGTTGGAGGATTTCCTCCTGCCTGGTTTGGGTTGGTGCAGCAGGGTGCCTTGTTCTCCTCCCTGCTTGTGCCTGTCTTCTGATCTCCCTGCACCTGTTTTTGATGTATTGGTATGCAGGCTGGTTGTCCTGTTTCTTGGCTGCCTGTCTGGCCAGGTCCTGGGTGTACAGGTGAAGGGGGGCAATGTTTGCTTCTTTTTCCAGGACTGCTGTTGCAACTGACCTGTATGCTCCTGTGATGTTCTTCATTGCCTCTCTCTGGATCTTCTCAATGGGTTTGGTGAGGTTTCTGCAGTAGCCTTGTGTGCCTTCTGGGTTGGACCAGACTTGGCAGCCAAATGTAATGGCTGGTCTGACAACTGCTGTGTACAGGTGTCTTGCTCTCTGGAAGGATGCTCCCCATGTGGATTTGCACAGTCTTTGGAGTGATTGCATCTGGTTGGCCCCCTTCTCTGCTGCTTTCTTGATGTGTGGGCCCCACTTGAGTTTGGTGTCTACCCATACCCCAAGGAGCCTGAGTGAGGGCAGTGGTTCCCCATCAAATCCTTGGATCTGGACTGTGGCCTTAAGGTTGTGCTTCCTGCTCCTGGTGAAGTGGATAAGCTGGTATTTCTGTGGTGCAAATTCTGCACCGTGTCTTTTTGCCCATTGCTCACACTTTTGATGGGCTTTCTCCAGTTGCCTGCAGCAGCATATAATTACACTCGTTCCTACAAACTTATGTAAGGCAGGTAGACAAAGTCTGCCCACGCTTTCCCGCTTAGGGACACCTCTGCGCCTTTATCGCTTCGAGGGAGAGGCCCCAGGCCAAAGCCCCTACCCTACGCTCCATATACTGTTTGCTCCTTAAGCCTTGGTTATGCTCTTTCGGACTTCAGCGAACTGAAGACCGGTCGCCTCTCTTCCAAGACCGACATGCGCGTCCGTCCTCTCGGGCTGAGCAGACAGTGTCTCAGTCGCTGCCATTGCCCACCACGCCCCAGGAGAATGACTCCCTTCGCGTTACCATACCGCATCTCTTTGGCTATGGCCGGCCATGTCTCGCAGGCTTGCTCGAGCGTCTACTCCTAGCCAGGCAGCAGTGCTCTTGCGTTTCCACCCACTAACCAATGTATCGCCTCCTCCTCGCCTCCTCACGCCTTGCACCCCCTCCTTCTTGCCTCGAGTCTTCCCTTCGGCTCGCCTCTCTGTGTCTCCTTTGCCTGCTTCTCTATGTGGGCCTTCCTAAGTTTCCGAGCTCTTCTAGGTGACTGCTGGACTAGGTGTCCTTCTTTGTAAGGCTGTGCCCCGGGCAAAACCCTCCTACTCGCACCTGAGCAATCGACAGGCCCCTACGGGCTTCGTAGCGTTACTCCGAGCTCCATTGCCCGCCAACTAACGCCTCCCTTCTAGCTCTTTCACCTCGGCTCTTCCAAGTGCATAACGCATCTGCTTCCGGCCTTAACAACGCGTACGCTCTCCGAGTCCCCTCAAAGCCTTCCAGAGGTAGGTGGTTCGGATCCAGAGACTGCATATTGGGTGACTTGTTGTCCTTTTGGCTCCAAATACCCTCAGCTGAGGATTCCTCCCATACACCAGAGGTGTCCTATCGACGCCTAGGAGTTCCGCGGCTCTTTCGCACGCTCACGATTAAGCGGACCTGTTTCTAACGCAGGTAGGTCGTCGTCGGATGGTTTTCAAAACCATTTCGGTGGTAGTCCTCTGTTCGGAGTAGTCTTGGCGAAACCGCACCGGATTTCGCACTCCACCACTCCGCTCCACCATGCCGTGCACTTTGCCAGCACGGTCGAGTTGCGAGCTCGACCGCCTGTTTCCGCCTGCGGCCGCGTGGAGGCGTGCAATCGGTCTTCGCAGGCGAGGATCTATATTATATAGAGCCTTATTTAACTCGACCTAGACTTCTTATTCTAGCTTAAGATAGTAGTTACGCCGCGGATTTATAAGCGCTAATATCGGACAATTACTATTACGAATCTATTGTTCTATAAGGTCGTCTAATAATTTATAACTTACCCTAGTAATCGGTAAAGATCCGTAGGCCAAATTTGAGCTTAAGATAAGAGTTTTAGCTTCTAAAAGTTAGCGTAGTAACTCTAATCCTCGCATCTAGCACAAAAGCCAATGGACGAGTATATTGATTTCGAAGTACAATTTCCAGTCTCGCACTTTACGTCGACGTGACTGGGGCCGTTTATTCCAGTATTGATCGAAACTTGCTGTGCCAGGTCGAGCTGGAAGCTGTCGTAACGATAGGCACCAGACAAAAAGAAAGAGTTCCGCGGGATTGTGTATTGAGGAGTGGATGAATCGGCCAGCACACTGCAGGAAGCGTACTGTAGGGCCTGTTGTGTGAAAGGCCCAGCCAAAAGAGTAATTGGTAGGAGTAAACATCCAAGCCACTGCCAGGTGCTCGGCAGAAAGCGAAGTCTCCAGAGCAGCGTTACAGCACCAATGGGACCTTGCGCAGCTTCGTCGTGCAAAGAGAGACCGTGCAGTGGCCTTTCGTGTTTCCCGAACCATCGCCATTTCAAGTGGGAGAGACCTTCTGCGAGCAAGAATGTTGCGGTACCTCTGAGTACGACAGAGTATATGGAGAGAAGGGCGCCGATGGTGATATTGTACGGCCAATCAGGCAGGGGATGTCCTTGATAGGGAGCCAATGTGACGAACGACGCTACAGTTGCCATGATCAGAAAACCAGCCGCCAAGAACGCTCTCCACCAAACAGAGCACCAGATAACCTTGCGATTGCGGATCTTGCTGGGAGTGGATGACTTCCCCATCAGTGTTGTCTTCGAGCTGTCTTCTTTATCCGTAGCGTCGTCCGCCTCAGGATTGGGCCCAAAATGGTCCTCCTCTTGCGCCGAGCGTTGGTCTGTCGCTGCATTTCTGGTGACAGATTCGTTTCCAGCTGTACTTGTTTCCTGGTGAAGCTGGTCTGGGACCGATTGCGTATCGTCAGCAGTATTCTCTACCTGGATGCTGGAACCGGGCTGTTCTTCGTCAGGCGGAAAGCTCTGATCCGTCGCTGCAGTGTCTGTGGACAGTCCATTCTGCGCTGTGCCTGTCGCCTGTCGATGATGATCTGACACTCTGTGGTAGTTATGCATTTCCATTAGCAAAAGACCTGTGGTCGGAATCGAGCATAAGCAGTAGAGGACCAAAGTGCCTATGCAGAGGTATATATTTTTTCAAGCGCCATGATGATTGCGTCCTGGTACGAACTGTACTCCAAATGGACTGTCCCGCACAAGAGCAAGCTAACTTATTGGTTGCGGCCTTGCGAAGTCCGACAATTGTAAGTCTTTTGCGCTGTAAACCGAAAGGGCAGAAAGGTGAAGGACGTACTCACCTGCAGAACCCCTCTCATGCAAACAGAGCAGGCTGATAGACCGATGTGCGTTTGATAGCGGCGAAACCTGCACTGCGCTGTATGCAGTACTCCGCTGCACCTGTAGTAAGTACATGCTGCGCCCCATTATCAGCGTCGCCTTCTAGAAACGCTCCCAACTGCAACGAGAGCCGCGAATACGTGTCGTGATCGTGAATGGATTGTTCGCTATGTTAACCCACTCCTCGTAACCAACGCATAAACTTGCCCGTTCAGAAGAACACGTTTACCAGCCTCCTCTCTCGTCCATCTCCTACCTCGCCAAAAACCCTCCATCAACATTCATATTCACCCCACTCATCCACTGCGCATCATCACTCGCCAAAAACAGATACGCCTTCGCAATATCCTCCGGCCTGCCCAGTCCTCTAAAAGGATGCAGCGGCTCAATATCCTTCAAAACCTCCGGCGCCGCAAACAACGGATCCGTCATATGACTATGCACATACCCCGGATTAACCGCATTGACATGAACCCGATACGGCGCACAATCCAACGCGGCAGCTCTTGTGAGATTCGCCACCGCACCTTTCGTCGTACAATAAACAGAAGCGTGAGCGCTACCGACGAGACCGTAGACAGAAGCGGCGTTCAGGATCCATCCGCGGTCGCCAGAAGGTTGGAGGGGTTCTTGAGTGATCATTTGTTTAGAAGCGTATTTGATTCCGTAGTAGACGCCGTTGATGTTGACGGGGATCATTTTGTCGAGGACGTCGAGGGGCATGTCCCAGATGGGTTGGGGGTTGCGGGATTCGAGGGCGAAGCCGGCGTTGTTCTGGCCCAAGTCAGTATTTCTTCTTCATTCTGGCCAGCTTGATGTTTTCCAAAGGTGTTCTGGAGAATGGTCGACTTACGATCATGATGTCCAGTCTTCCATACTCTTTCACTGCAGTTGCCACCAAAGCTTCCACATCTTCTGGCTTTGATACGTCGGTTTTGACGAAGATGGCACTCCCGCCTTCTTTTGTGATACGCTCATGCGTAGGACCATCTGACTCTCCGTTCTGCGCAGCATCTTCACGCCATGTCCCAGGCTGCAGGTCTGCGCATACGACCTTGGCTCCTTCTTTCACGAAGAGAAAAGCTGTTTGGCGACCTATGCCCGAGGAGGAACCTGTGATGATGGCAATTCGATCTTGTAGTCGTCCTGGCATTGTGTCGCCGCTTTCGAGTTTGGGCGTGGGGATGTTTCAACTTCGTGAACCTTGCAATCGAGTCTTGCGTTTGCGACAGTCGCGTAGAAGCAATCGAACTGCTGCAAGATGGCTTTACCTGAGTGGGGTAATAGAGAAGGGAGGAGAGTAAGAAGAGGTGAGGTCAACGGATGAGGAACAACTAAGAAATATAGCTTACCATGAATCCTCTTCCGAGGCATTCTGCCCAGTCATGTCTGACCTGCTGATCCAATCGACATTGCACCTTGACAGCGGCATGTAGAGTCGTTAGATCGCCCGCTGATCCACAATGCGGCGGAGTGCAAGATGGCGTTGTTCTGCCCTGGCATAGTGGGAATTGTGGGAATAACGGCAATGTTCTCGCAAGCTCGCGCGGGACGCGGGGTTCTGGATGATGCGGCTGGCTTGGTACTGCACAGCTCCAACAGAGCTGCTGCGAAGTGCACCTCACTCGACGCCACATCGTGCAGCGCGGGACGCGTGGGATCTGCACATGTTTCTGTGAACCAAGAGCCAAGACGCCGCGTTTGCACGTGCGCCAGGAACGAGGAAGGTCTTTGATGGAGTTACAGTTTCGCGGCCGATTTTTGTTGCGGTCTCACTCGTCTCGCGCTTGCCGTGGCTATCTTTTTCCGCCGTCCATGCTGACAGCTGGTAGCAAGCTCGTGAATCTCCAGCCATGCGTATGAAAATGATCGCATCCAGCAAGCGAGGTCCATTATTCTCGGTACAGTGCTGGGTATCGATCGAGTGTGGTATTGCCATGTATATCCAATGTGTCGTCTATCGTCTCATGCTTCCAACCATTACCCTCATGCCGGCGGTCGTGTATCATTGCTTCGTCTCTTTCACCTGTACATTTGGCGTCTTCTTCTCGATCACTTCTTGAAGCTCCTCTTTCTTGGCCTGGAGATCACCTTCAAGTTTGCTTTCCTTGATAGCTTGCTCGACCTGCTCGACTGCGCGCTCGATCTCTATCTCCATTTCCGGAAGCTTGAAACCTTCTGCCAGCAACTTGCCATTCCACTTTTGCAGGAGCATGGCATCTTCTGTCCCGTTCTGTGTCTGCGCCTCGACTACGTCTGCGATCTTCTTGATCTCCTCGGTGTTGGGTTGCGGAGCGCCGCGGGTGGCCTCTCGACTCGGGGAGATCAGACCAGCGGCGTAAAGCTGGTCCATTTGCGCAGAGGGAGCGATTTTGATGTGGTTGTGTGCGACGAGGTGTTCGAGCAGTCTACCGCCGTAGAGAGCTTTGTAATGCGACCACGCCCTCCACACCAGGTAGAAGAATGGGAGATTGGGAATACTGTCTCACGTCAGCCATTGTCGTCGCTACGCGCCTAGCTCTTCAGCCACGGTGCTACATGTGTCTTACACGGGGACCAAGGCAAAGGGCGCCACGACTGGCATCAAAGCTATTGACTGCCATATCCTCTTTCTGTGGAGTCCCTGTCGTTCCGTTGCCAGTCTCTTCAGAATCTCGGGCACCTTGCTGCCGTTCAGGAAGGCACCAGGATATAGGCATTCAACTTGCAGATTGCCTTGATCGATATCTGCAATGCGCTGCTTGGTTGCAGGCGGGATGGTTTTGAGACCCCATTCCTCGAATGGAATGCGCCGGAACAGCTTGTTGGCGTAGACGGTCGTCTGCTTCTGCCAGCCCTTTTCAGCTTTCTCCCAGTTCGCCCATGTCGTCGCTGCCTTGGTGATGATGCGCTCTTGCAACGGCGGTTTTGTTCCGGCTCCCGTGGCAGCTTCCTGGACGCGTTCGCAGTAGATGAGGGTCCGTCTGGTGGATACGGGCAGCAAGAAGAGGCGCATGTCGCATGTCGCAGCTACCCAAGCGAACGGAACAACGAAGGAAGGTGCAGTCAACGACTTCCTGTACGACCGCAGCGCCACATGATGGAGTGCTGGAGTGCTGGTAAAAGGCGAGCACAGCCACGTGAAGCAAGGAAAGGCTCACGAAAGCTCGTCGGCGATGCGGTCATGCCGCCACCGAACAAGCAACGCGCGCGCAACAGGCACCAAAGTCTCTTTCGCGACTCAGCCTCACCACACTCTAGACTGCTCCATCATCGCCGACACATGCCATGTTCTGACAATGGTGTTTGCGGTGCCAACGACACCTGACAGCCTTGAAGTGCTCCCACGGTGACGGTTCTCGCGGAAGCAGGTCGCGCATCCAGCTCAAATCGTCGACCAGCGGGCTCCGCAGCGGAAAGATTGTGCCAGGAGTGGAGCTGTGCTGTCTGGATGATTCCCGGCCTTCATCATTTCGAAGACAAGATACGATTGGCAACGGCCCTTCTCTGACGCGCCCGTCGAAGCATCTCCGGTATACACTGCCTCCGCCTGGCATTGCAGTCACCTCGTGAGCTGAATACTGCCGGCCCTGTCACGCCACATTGCCGCCAGCCATGACTGCCACGCGAAGACCGTCATCTACACAACCGAGACAACCACAAGCCTCGATGCGAAAGGACTGTCGGCACCCAATACGAGACGTGCCCCGCCGAATCTGTATCGCTATCCACTGTTTTGCTAGCCTCTTCCGTCCTCGCATGGCCTTTGTGCGACCAAACACGCTGGGAATAGCAAAGCTTGTCCGCGACACCCTTGCTCCATCTGCAGGAACACGCACCCAGCACGTAGGAGTGGAGCACATCTCGCCTGTCTTCACGCCACTCGCGAGCGACGGCGTGTAGCAACCAGAGGCTTGATCAGAAATGCTGAACCACGATTCGGCCATGCACCTGCTGCATATTCAATAGCTTGGCCGAGCCTGTTCCTAGCGACCTCCATATACATTGCGCGCCAATGTTCGGTAAGTCCAACCACTCCTTTGCCGCTCCTGTTTGACCCTACACCTCTCGACGCACGTCGTGTGCCTTGCGACCTCTCTTCTTTCGTTCAACAACCACCTTCGTTTCTGCTGTTGTTCGCACTCCTCCACTGCCGATCTCTACCTCTAATTATAATGCGTTTCTCAACGACTGTGGCCGGACTGGCCACTGCAGCTCTCACTGCAGCCCAGGCTCCCAGCCTCAATGACTTCACATCTGCACAGATTGCCAATGGCGAGGCTTTCCGAAACATCTCGACATACGCGGACGAGACGATGCAATCGAACATTGCCGGGAGAAGCAACGCGCAATGCACATATGACAGCGCCAGTGTGCGAAGGGAATGGCGCACGCTTTCAGAGGCAACGCGCAAGAGCTTCACGGATGCTGTGACATGCCTCCAAAACCACGCACCAACACACATGACAAACCTGGAGGGCCCCAATTATCCCGGTGTCAAGTCACGATTCGATGAATACGTTGCTACTCACATCAACTACACCATGAATATCCACGATACCGCTGATTTCTTCGCTTGGCATCGTGCATTCACCTACTTCCTCGAGCAGGATCTGATCAATCTTTGTGGATACGAAGGCGTCATGCCATACTGGAACTGGGCCGAGGACGCCGCAGCTCCACAAGACTCCCCTCTGTTCAATGGCGACGCTTACAGTATGGGAGGTAACGGCAAATACGTTCCCGGTCGTGCAGACACATGGCTTGCTCAACAAGATGTCACCTACCCTCCTGGTACTGGCGGCGGCTGCGTGGAATCAGGCCCATTCAGCAACTACACAGTCAATCTCGGACCTATCGCTCTGCCAAACGCAGACAATGTTGACTCTTCGTTCCAATACAATCCACGCTGCTTGGAGCGTGACATCAACCCTTGGTTCTCGAACCGCTACAACACTTACGAGAACCTGACCACTCTCATCCTGGAACAGATCTACGTCGAGAACTTCCAGTGTCTATCCCAAGGCATGTGCGGCGACAATGAGTTCGGCGTTCACGGTGGTGGCCACTGGCAAATTGGAGGTTCCATGATGGACTTCTACTCTTCGCCCGCCGATCCTCTTTTCTTCCTTCATCACGCCCAAGTCGACAAGGTCTGGGCTATCTGGCAAAATCTCGACATCTGGAACCGCCAGTTCATCGTCCGTGGTACAGGCACTCTTGGCTGCTCTGCACCAGACTGCCCAGAGATGACGCTCGACGACATGCTTCCATTTGGCTTCGTCGCTCCAGACCAGAGATTCCGCGACCTCATGGATACCTTTGCTGGACCGTTCTGCTACCGCTACGAGTAGTGCGTCGGCCACATCCGACAGCAGCATATCATCAGTTGTACATACAAAACATCATCTAGCTCAACAGCACCCGACTTCAGCATCTTGTAGAAGACAAGGCGGAGGACCCATGTGCTTGGAAATGATCCAAAATGGAATTGCAAGCCCAAGGGGCAGCGTAGTAGCATAATAACATTTGTGGCCAAGGGCACGGACAAAGGCACCAAATATCAGATAGAGTAAATCTAATGCAGTGACGATGGGCAGAGGCCGCGGAGAGCAGGATTGCAGTGTTGTAGATCACCGCAACAGAAGCTTCGATTTCATGACGAGCAATGTACCATCGCAGTCGTTTTGAAATCTCTTAAAAATGCGCAAAAACAACACTGCCATGCCTCCATGTCGTGCCCCTCGGACCGAGCCGCAACCTTGACATCTATGACCTCAAGTGAAGCAACCGCACCCGCCAACCTTCAACATCCACTCATTCATACCATGATATCGCAATGACCAAACGCGCCCTAGAGGCGGCATACCAAAGCCTTATAACCCGAAATCGTCTCCGTCCAGACTCTCACCAGCAAGCCCTCATAACCCGCCTAGCAAACCTCCAAGATGAACTCCTCGCCACCAACCCAATCCCAAAAACCATTCCTCTCATCGGACAAGATCCCAAACCTCCCCCGCGAGGCCTCTACATCTACGGCCCCGTCGGAACAGGCAAAACCCGCCTCGCAGACCTCTTCGCCTCCACCCTCCCAAAACAAATAACCTGTCGCCGAACACACTTCCACAGCTTCATGAACGACATCCACCAACGTCTCCACATCGCCCGAAACTCCCCCTCTTACTCCGGCGACCCTCTTATCCCCATCGGAAATGCCATCTTCGCCGAATCGCGAGTCCTCTGTTTCGATGAATTTCAATTAACAGACATCGCAGACGCGATGATAATGCGGAGATTATTCGGAGCGATCTGGAAAGCTGGAGGCGTGATGGTTAGTACGAGTAATCGGCATCCGGAGGGGTTGTATGAGAATGGGTTGAATCGGGATGTTGTGTTGCCGTTTATTCGGGAGGTGCAGAGGCGGTGTGAGGTTTGGGAGGTGGGTGGGAGGGAGGACTATAGGATGAGTGGAATTGGGACTGCGAAGGAAGGTGGGATGGTTGGGAGGAGAGAGACGTTTTTTGTGGATGAGAGGGCTTTTGAGAGGAGTTTGAGGGAGGTGATGGAGGGGAAGAAGTTGCGAAGGGTGGAGATTCCGGTTTATGGGAGTCGGAAATTGGAGGTTGAGGGTGTGGTGGCGAATTCCGAGGATAACGACAACGACAGTGCGATGACAACAACGACAGATGCATCAAGAAGATTCGATCTGGTTACGGGATCCTTTCACCAATTCTGCGAACGACCTCTCAGCTCAGCAGACTACCACGCTCTCTGCTCCTCAACAACAACACTCTACATCTCCGGTCTCCGACAATTCCAGTCAAACGAGAAAGACTTCGTCCGGCGCTTCATCACCCTCATCGATCTTGCTTACGAGAAAGGCACGCGAGTGATCTGCCACAGCAATGCTCCTCTCGCCGAAGTCTTCACGAACATTGTGCCTGTCGACAGCAAGCTCAAGAACAAACTCGCCGAAGGAATGCGAGTCAAAGCTGGAGGCGGAGCTTCGTCGAGCATGATGAGCACTTTCATTGGAGAGACGGAATGGTCTGCGACAGGTTTACAAGAAGCTAGTCTTGCCACTGGTGGCGCTGGGGAGACGGATGTGGGGTTTGCAGTGGGAAGGGCGATAAGTCGGTTGTATGAGATGGGATCGGACGCGTATGGTGTGAGAGATTAGACGCGTAAAGAATAGAAGTGATGGCTGAGAGGAAGTGAACTATGTGGCATAAATGCAAATCAGTGCAAGAGTTGAAGATATAGTAAATTTTCATAAGGAGACATCTCGCGATGTCAATAGCTGGCACAGTCTTCGATGCACTCAATTATTGTTGGCATAGCTCGCCAAGTCAACCGGGAAGACAATTACAGCATGAAGACGAATCAAACCTTTCATTCATCATGAGTCGTGATCATTCCTCCCTTTGCGAAATCCCCCCTTCCAACCCGCCCTCAATGCTTCATCACTCACAATCACAAACTCCAACCCACCCTACACCTCCCCATCCCCGAATCAATCCCCAAAGCGCCGAAAACTTCCTGACTAACATCGATCGCACCTGCATCCTGCACCGTCATGCGATCAACAACAGTCGCATAAGTCTCCGCTCCTGTAGCCAAATTCCAAATTCGAATTTTCTGTCCGCAGAGAGTATTCGCGTTGGGGTTTCCGCCGGGAGTGCTCGCGTCGAAGGTGGGAGCGTTGAGTGCTACGGCTGGTAAAGAGGGAGGGATGCCGCAGGCGTCTGGTGAGGAAAACGATGTTAGTGGAGCAAAAGAGGAAGGAGGTGGGAGGGGAAGATGTGTACTGCCGGAGAAATCGCCTTCTTTCCAAGTCATATCGCCTTCGTGAGCAGCGCCTTTCCTGATGAGAGGATGTGTATAGAGTGTTGTTGGCGCTGCGACTGCGAGGCCGAGAAGAGCGAGGAGGTAGATGGAGTTCATCGCTGCAGAATGAGTGTGTTTTGCGAACACTTCAGCTATGCCGAAGCCTCGTCACAGTGCGCTTGATGTGAGAACGATGTGAACAAAGTCCTGCATTTTGTGTATTTGTCGAAAGCGATGTGTTAACAATTTTTTTGTCTTACATTTCTTGGATCGCTGAAACCTTGTCTTGGATATGGCTTTTTGGCTTCCAGGTACCGTTCGGGAACCTCAACGCTGGGTCTGCACGACCAATGGCCGCGGGTTTAGATCTGCAGTATCGAAGATGTCCATCTGTGTGGAGTTGGAAGCTTTGGAATCTCCATGGCATGCACCAAGCATTTCCAGTACACGAAAAGTCCCGGATGTCTCGTTGAGGTCTCATACCAAAGTCGTGGAGAAGCGCCTGAGGCTGCATATACCGATTGCTGTGCACGGGACCACATCAACTGCCGCAGAGAATGGCTCAATCCGCAGTGTTGCGAACATCAGTGAATGTGTGTACTGGTGAAGGCCGACGAACACCAGCAAGAGTGAATTTGGTGAATGTACACCATTCACTATATTCCTCGGGAACAAAGGTCAAGCTCTTGCCGGCACGTTGACATGATGATTTCTTCCAGTGTCCTGAAATCTTCCTTGGTAGAACACTTCGGTGGCCTCATTGTCCTTACTGGTCTCGAGTCAGCCTTTCCGCAGCGATAAATATTACACTGCCACCCTGAAGTGTTCCCTCACAACCGCAAGATTCACACTCATCTCGAGACTCATCTGTGATATTTCTCACAATCACGACTCTCTCGAAATCACACCAAAGCAAGCCAACGAGCATACACCAGCCATTTTCAATCATCACTGCTCATTTCCAGAAGCACTGGCGAATCTCAGAAACACGGACAACAATCAAACCAGCAAGCTTCCCGCTCGTCCGCTTCCGCAAACCATGCCTGGCTCAGAGAAGATCAAGCGAGTTTTCCAAACCGCTTGCAAAAAGCTCGACAAGGTAGTCGGCAACTCGCCATCAGTCCCCACTACCTGTCCGACCTGCTACGCCCGCTACTGCTCCCAGAACTCCAAAATCGCTTTGGTGGAGGGTGCGAAGCAGATCTGCGCCGACTGCATCGAGGAGATGGAATGCCAACTCCACGACGAGCTGAGACGACTGCGGAGAGAGAACGACTGGTCGGAGTACAAGTACTACGCCAAGGTCAAGACACCCAAGTGTAGGAAGGTTGCTCTCGAGAACTTGTATCGCGAGGTGGAGCAGGACATGTTGGGACGCTCGGACTAAGCTTGTAAGGTGTGAGATCGATGGAGAAACGAATGAAGAGTCAAGTTAGCGTCTGCAAATACAGTAGCATCAGAGTGAAATGCAAGTTTCCGGTCATTGTCAGTGTCCTCTCACTCCAATGTAGACACATTGTCATGAATGAGGAATGCCAGTCCTGGCTCGTTCGTTTCTGAGTGCAGAACATTGTCTGGAGCACTTGTCCGCCATCCACTTTGATCAGTAGAAATGGCAGTATTCCAGAGAGGGATGTATTTTGCGACTTTTGGTGTCGATGTCGAGACAGGAGCAAAGCGAAGAGGGCAGCTGAGGCGAGGCAGCAATTCTTGGCAGACCAATCTCGCGTCAGTTTCGCGTCTCCAATGGCAACACAACGTCGACTTCCGTTCCGCGACTGTCTCGGCTCGACAGACGGTGGCGAAGACATGGCTTGTATTCGACGATGCGATGGACGACGACGACTTCTTCAGCGACGATGACCTCGCCGCCATTCCCGCCGACACCCTCCGCAAGCTCGAGGAAGAGGCCGTCCTCAAAAGCACCCAGGCCACTCGAGCTACGTCCGTGACCACCGCTCCGCCACCTCTGCGAAAGCAAGCACACACCGCTGCAAGCCTCAATCGCCCCGGCAGTGTAAACAGAAATTTGCCATGGCGACCTCCACAACCCTCGCGGCCTAGTCAGCCGAAAGTCCCCAGCGCCCCGCCTGCCAGCGCTCCACGACCACCGTCTTCGGATTATGGCTACGATGACGAGGATGTCATCGATCTGGATGAACCGTCTATGGTCATTCAGCCAGCGTCAAGGCCTGCTCCTGCTCAACCACAGTACCAGCAGCAGCAAAAATCGAACCATGGCAGCAGACAACTCGACCCGGAAACGGCGGCAGCCTTTGCCGCCGCAGACCAAGAGTTGAATGCCAGCCAGACCTTTGGCAGATGGCAGCAGGGACAGACTGTCCGAAATGCACACGCAGGTCCTGCCATGGACTTGTCAGCCATGCAAGCTCGAATCGCAGAGCTCGAGGCTGAACAAGCCAAGCTGAGGCAAGCGGAACACCAGGCGAGAGAAGAGGCACGATTGAAAGCGGGCGAGATTGCAATAGTACGAAGCAACCAGGAGAAGGCGGCCAAGCAGTACGAGACCCGCCTGGCTGTAATGCAACGACTACATGCGGAAGAGACAGCAAAAGCCAAAGCTGAGATCGAGGCTCAACGGAAGGAGCGGGAGAAGATGCAGACGGACAATCGATTCTTGCAGCACGATCTTGCCCGTGAGTCTGAGCGGGCAAAACGAGGCAATGTCCCTGCTCGATCCAAAGCCACCCAGCAAGGCACGCCTCGAAAGGGCAGAAAGGCAGCTCGAGGTGATGGTTTCGATGATGACGAGGTACGACTGGCCAGTCCGAGCCGAAGCTTCGATCGAAATCGATCCCGAGGAGAGCAGACACCCAAGGCTGGTGCGAAGCGTAAGAGACCAACACATGACAGTCCTGTGGCGCTTTCTTTTACTCAACCACCACAAGCGCTGCGCACCGAAAGCACGGAGCAGACGGCGGCATCTTTTGGCTCTAATGGTGCAGAGCCTGTCGTCAAGGAAGACACGCGATACGAGTTCATGCAGCTCATTCTGAACCACTGCCCACACGAAGGGCACGACGCAACGGTCGAGTCTCTAGCTAAGTATAGCTTTCCTTCGAACCCCAGCAAGACACTTTCATCAATGTTCATTCACGACATCTCCTATGCTTCAACATCCGAAGATTGCACTCTGCCACTGATTGCTTGTCGAGCCTTGCTCAAGATTTGGGCAAGATGCCTCGAAGACAAGTTCTTCGCTCCTTTCTACCTCCTCTTGGACCTGCTGCGCTTCATATTGCGGACAGAGCGAGCGAACGTGAGAGTTCAACTACTGGAGGAAGCTATACCACTCTGCAGTCGAACAATAGACTTCATTGCGGTGCCACTTTCACGTGCAGCCAAGAATCCGACATTCGCTGCAAGCATGGACATGAAAGCGTTTGACGAGTTGGCCGAAGAGCTCGATGTGGAGCGTGTGATGGAATTCCTTCACTCGCTTTGCTTTGCAGCGACCTTGGTCGATGGCAAGAGCGAGACATTTTGGAGTACCATTGACTTCGCCTTCACGCTGCAGATGCTCGGGAAGGCGCAGCCTATCAGCCAGATCGTATCAGTTCTGCAGATGCTTTCGACATCCACAAGGGAATTGACTTTCGGTGCCATCTCATCAGAGACAAGCAAGCAGCGGGACTTTGAGCGAGCCACCGTCGAAAGACTCACGAACCTACTCTTCGAGACCCCGGTAGCGCCCTCTGACGAAGCTCCTTACAGTGTCGAGGAGATCATGGAATTGCGATTGGAGGTGATCAAGGTGTTCCGTGCCATGTGCTATACCGATCATGGAGGCTTGCTCTTGGTGCAACAGCGTAGTGCGGTCGGCAGATTTGTGCGGTTCCTGGACGCACAAATGGCTCGCCTGTACAAAGCACAACCTACTATTGGTATGCCGCCAAATCCGGACAATATTCCTGAGGCTCACGACTTGATCATTGCGTCAATCAACATGGTGGTACGTATTCTTCATCATCTGATCCGTGCCTATGAAGGTACACTGGAGATTGTGCCAAAGCTGCACGCAGTGCATGGCGGGTATCACAAATTTCTGGTCAGTCTCACGAGAGTTGCGTTCAGCGAACAGCTCTGTTTCGAGGCAGGCATAGAAGATGAGGTGGCTGAAGCTGCGCACAACATTCTGGACAATGTGCTGGGACCGGAAGATGGAGATGCCATTATGAGGGCCATCGAAACTCCTCGCGGGACGAGAGGCTCGTCGACGGAGAAGGCTACAACGAGCCGAGGGAGAGGCGACAGCCAACGAGACGACGATACGACAATGAGCGAAGTAGGATGAGGCGATACTGGACTCGCCAGTGATGAACACCAGAACGCTCATGCATGCATTAATAAAACCTCAATAATGGACTCTACTGAAGCCGAGCCGCAGACGTCACCTCCAGCTTCCGAGCTCGGAGCAACTCGCGGGGCTTATTACCGACGCCCCTCATTCGCGTGCTAAGCAAGAGACGCGCCTACAAAAGGTAGACTCCAACTATTGGAGCTGTAGAGTATTTGGCTGAGCTCGATTTCCAACTCAGCACCAAGCCTCAGCCTTTTCCCATCATGGCAGAACTCCCAAAGAGCATCGGCTGGATCGGCCTGGGGCTAATGGGATACCCAATGGCACTCAATCTGGTTAAGAAGATGAACAAGGATACACAATTCTACGTGTTCGATGTGGTAAAGGAAAGCGTAGAGAAGTTCGTAGCAGAGGACGAAGCAAGAATCCACGCTTGTGGTGATTCGAAAGAAGTGGCAGATAAGTCCGTATGCACACTTCTGTTCCCAAGACCCTCTTGTCTATTCGTCGTCCACACATACTGATCATAATATGCACAATTGCAGGATCTGATCCTGTCCATGGTCCCCGAAGGCTCACACGTCAAATCCGTCTACCTCGATTCCTCTTCCGGAGTAATTGCATCTTCCTCCACCCCTGCACTCCTCATCGACTGCTCGACAATCGACACTGCATCCTCCAACCTTGTCCGCTTCACCCTCGCATCACAATTTCCCTCCACAACCTTCTACGACAGCCCGGTGTCCGGCGGTGTCAAAGGCGCCGAAGCCGGTACCTTGACCTTCATGCTCGGCTGCTCAAACACTTCTCCAGACCTCCCTCTCCTCAACAAACTCCTCTCCTTCATGGGCAAAGAATCTTCCATTTTCGCAGCCGGAGGCCCTTCACTAGGCCTAACAGCCAAGCTCTGCAACAACTACTGCTCAGGCCTCATAGCCATCGCCGTCAGCGAAGCGATGAACTTGGGCATCAAATCCGGCATGGACCCTCGAGTTCTGGCGAACATCTTTCATACTTCGACTGCACAGAGTAGTATTTGCGATGACTGGTGTCCTGTTCCGGGGATCTGTCCTGATGCTCCCGCATCGAAAGGCTACGAGGGTGGGTTTCGAGTAGAGCTGATGAAGAAGGATTTTGGGCTGGCGGTTGCGGCTGCGAAAGAGAAAGGCGTGAAGTTGGCGCTGGGAGAGACGGGATTGGGGGTCTATGAGGGGGCTTGTGGAGATGAGAAATGCAAGGGGAAGGATTCGCGAGTTGTGTATAGGTATCTGGGCGGAGAAGAGGAGTGGAATTCTGATGGGAGGTTTGAGGAGAAGGTGGAGATGAGGAGGGATGAGACGAGAAGTTTGTTGAAGAGGGCGAGAGAAATGGATGATGAGGGAAAGAAGGATGCGGGAAGGACGGATAAGGCGAGAAATATCATGTAGAGAGCAGTCGTGGTGGCGTTCTTGGGCTTTTGAGGTCGTCAAATGATGCACGAGCGCCAGTCTCGTGACGTTGGATGTCCACGCGGCACTATGGAGGAACGCCAGAGTGCCTTTTCCAATTATTGGCAGTACAAGAACGAAAGGCGTTCCCCCATTTCGGGGCCCCAGCAGCTTACACTCTGCAGCGACGGCGGACGATGACTATGGCATGATTGTTTCTTTCTTGTACCATGAGCACCGTCACCAAGGAACATCACTCCGACAATACAGTCTATCTCGATGTTAGACAGGAGAGTGCAAGTTGATTTTCAAACAAGCTGATACCAAGTCTATCTCTATCTATCTTCCCAAAAGTTCCAAATTACTCCATTACCATTAAACGCCACATTAGTCAGTGTGCTGCCAGAAAAGCAGTCCAAGAGAGTACAAAGCAGAACGAAAGGACAACCCAAGCTAGTCCTCCCCAGTGAGATCGATAATCTCCGCCCTTTCCTTGTTCCCAGTGAGATCGATCGTTCGCTGAACAGAACACCACCGCTTGAAAGCCGGCGCATCCCAATGCGTGTCCTCCACCCACTGCACTCCAGCACTACTCTCCCTCTTCCGCTTCCCATCAGGCAAGACGGGTGAAGAGCCTCGAACATCTTCTTCTCCCTCCCCTTCCATCCCCACTTCCACCACACTCCCCTCCTCCATCTCCCCCTCCAACGCCTCAGACCCCACTTCCGAACCAGAGCCATCAACATACCACTCCCTCTCCTCATCCCACTGCGCGGTGTGAGAAATCCACAACAGCGGCTCAGTCGTAACATCGACATCCCCCTGTGTGTCCTCAACCCACATCGGCGACGCGGGAACATCCACCACAACCTCAACTCTATGAGGCCGCAACCTCCTCACCTCCGGCATCTCCATACTTGGCACCTTGGAGACGACTCTCGCATGCTGAGGCACCATATGCGAAGCACCAAACTGCTCGCGAAGGACCTTCCATTGAGCGTAGTCAAAGTCCGGAGCTTGGTAAGGTCTCTGCTCCGAGATGCGGTGCGCAGGGGCGACTTGTGGAGCCTGGTTGGCTTGGTGGGTGGTGTGGTGGTGGAAATTGGCCATGTTGAGATTGTTATCTTGTGTTTACTTCTTGTGAAGTGCTTTGGAATTTTTGGATCTGTCGTGAGTCGTGACGCCTTCGAAGTACTTCTTTCTTTTGAGGGCGGTCAGAGGGATGGGGGCGTGTAATACATATACTTACAGAGCACACATTTGCAGCGATGTCCTTAAATTTGGCGTCTGGTAGGAACAGTGGTAGGCACCAACTTTGTTCAGATTCTTCATACTCACTCAGCTATACCGTCCTCTCCTACCACGAGCAGCGCGAGGCCGCGCTCCATTATTTCCACGCTGAACCACGGGACTGCTCCCTGCCATCATCGAGCTGTCCAATACTGAACTCGACAAATTCAGCGACCCAGGACTTCTCGGTAAAGAATCCGCCGCAGACACCTGTGCTCTCATCCTCTCCTGCAAACCCAACATCGGAGGCTCCACAATCGATCGCTCTGCAGTCGCCGGCGTCCTCGACGTCCTCGCCGAAGAAGGTGCTGGCCTCCCCACAAACGAAGACCTCAACTCTGAATCAGAATCACTCTCTTCCAACTCAGTATCCGTATGTTGATAGCTCCCCGCCTCAGGAACAGAATCATCCAAATCGCGCTCCATCTCCATTCCCAAATCCTCCTCATCCTGCGCAGCGCCCGTCAACTCCGCCTCTTCCAGATTCGTATACTGCTGCTCATCGTATTCGTTCTGTGCCATCTGACTTCCCTCCATCATACTGTCCTCATTGAACGTGACATCCGCTGTCGAAGCCTCAGCATCAGCCTCTGGAATATCATCATCCAGATCTCGCTCCTCTTCTACCTCCCCAGCTTCTTCCGCCGCTTCATGCTCTCTTGCCTCAGCATCGAGCTCCGCTTGCTGCTGCTGAGCCTGCATATCCATCATCCCACGTTCCTGTCGTTCCAGTTCATCTTGCTCGAGTCGTTCGGCCAGTTCCTCGTTCATAGCTTGTAAAGTCTTCGCGACGCCCGGCGGACGAATCCATTGGGAGCCGAACATGCGGACGGCATGTTTTCGCGTTTCGATAGCTTTCTCGTCGGCTGCGAGGATGGCGAGTGGACTCCGCGCATGGTGCAGTTTGCGTTCTTCATCGCGTCGTTGGCGTTCGCGGTGTGTTTGTTGTGGGTGATGGCCGGCTTGCGGAGGCGGTGATTCGGCGCGAGGGCGGTATGTAGCGCGTAAAAAGGATGAGTGGTCCTCTTGCGGAGGGATAAGTGGTAGTGAGAGCATTTTTGTTGCGGTGTCGCTGTGACGGAAAGGAAAAGCGAAGTGCTTGTTGACTTCGTGCTTGTGAAGGAAAATGGGCAAGTCGCGTGTGCTCGCGCTTACCTTCTCATGAGACGGTAACAGCAGTCGACAGTTGCGATCAAGCTCACAGTCGTGGTCTCATACAAAGCTCAATGTCCGGCGACGTTACAGAGTCAATTGTTGGTTGGAGTGTCGATCTGCAAGCATCGCGCGACAGAGCGAAGATGGCTGATCACGAAGATGCAAGTCCAACGCGGCATCGTCATCAGTGGAGGGATTATTCACTTTCACTTGCATCCATTAGGACTTCACTTCAGCACCAGAATCGCACTCCCAATCATCGATTAGCACTACAGCACGCACGCCTCACGTGCCTACATTCGCTCGGGATCCGCACGCATAGGTTTCAGCATTAGAAGAACAAGTACGATCACTCATCACTGCAAATGCCATTTTTTCAAGGTCTACAATCTATAAACATCATCTAGCCTCCTCGCCCATTCAGAAGTCTGCAAAACGGAGAGTCAACCACAAATGAAAAGTCAGAATGCATTCCCATTTTCTTCATGCCATTTCCATCGACAACGACATCTTTCATCATCCATCATAGCTATGCGAGTAATCATTACCAAGCATTCGCCGTCCACCATCGCCGCTCTTGCTCCATCCTTGTAAGACAACGCCGAAGAGAGCCACATCTATGCATGTATCGAATCATTCATTGTTTCGTTCGCCATAAAGAAGAAGGGGCGCCTGGTATCGCGTCGGTCCCATCATCGCATGATTTATGCCTCCTCGACATCTGCGGGCTTCTCGCCATCGGCGGCATCAGCGTCCTTCATCTCCTCATCAGGCTTTGCATCTGCAGCCTTCTTGGCCTCCTCCTCTGCCTTCTTCTTCTCGGCTTCGGCGGCACGCTTGGCCTCCTCCTCAGCTCTTCGCTTGGCAGCAGCCTCCTCCTCAATCTTCCTCCGTGCCTCTTCCTCTTCTTGGCGCTTCTCGTTGAAGCGGGAGATGACCACTGCGGCGGTAGCGCGGAGCTCCTCGTACTTGGCAATGTACTGGGCTTTGGTAGCATCCTCGCCATCCTCGTACAGCCAGTCCTGCGATCATGTTAGCAATTGCGCGTAGTTCCAATTGGCAATCTGTCTTACCTCAAGCTCATCGCACTTGGCGCGGATCTTGTCCTTCTCCTCATCGCTGGCGAAATCTGAGTAGCCGTTGCTGGTGTATGGCTCGTCAATCTTGCCGCGCATTGAGTAAATCTGTGATTCGAGCTCATTCTTGCGGTCTTCGGTTTCGGCAACAAGCTTGTCCTCAGCAATCATCTGGCCTTCCTTCTCGAGGAAGAGGTCCTTTTGCTGCTGGTCGAGGGATGCTGTGCCGGCAGAGAGCGGTAGGTCACCCTTGCGCACTTGCTTCTTGACTTTGCGGGTCTTGACAGGTGGGGTGGCCTCGCCATTCGCTTTGTCGGTCTCCATTGCCTGTCGATTCGTCAGCAATGGTTCGGTTTTCTGGCGTTTCGCCGCGCGCTCGTCTGCATGAAGTCGCAATTTCTCGAGATCGGCAGTAGTGGCCATCATCGCCGCTTCCTCCTCTTCTGTAGAAACAAATGCAGAACGCAAAACTCGAACTTTACTCACATCGCCATCCTTGGCCTCTGGGATAGGCTCCTCAATCTCTTGCTCCTCCACATAGTAGCCCTGCTCCACGTTCAAGACACCGTGCAAGTTGAGGCGTGCCTTGAGCTTGCAAATCATAAAGTCATCCTTGCCGTCTGCCTTGACACCCTTCACGCTGAAGCGGCCAATCCATGGGTTTGGCTTGCCGGGAAGTGCATCTGGCTTGGCGTACTTGGCCTCGAGGTCGAATGGTTGTTTCCGGTAGAAAGTGAGGATCTTCGTCGATGGCAAAGCGTTGCCCTTGTTGAAGACGGTGAGGTTGGTGTCCTCGTCTGGGATATCTGGTGACTTCTCCCATGTAAACTCGATTGGGTATTGCACGATGTCCTGAACGCTGAAGTCACGGACGCGGAATACTGGGGAGAGGATGGCACAGCTGAAGGCACATCCTCGTGCAATGGCCTCGTCTGCGTTCATGGTGAAGTTCAGATTCTTGCCGAAGAAGTTCTGGATGATCGATTTGAGGGCAGGCACACGCGTGCAACCACCGACCAGCTCGATGTAGTCGATGTCGTCCTTGGTGAGCTTGGCATCGGCCAAAGCCTGCTCCAAAGGAATATGAGCGCGATCGAGAAGTGGCTGGACGAGCGTTTCAAGCTCCTCGCGCTTGAGCATGCCACGAACGTCAACATCGTTCATCAGCGACTCGATGTTGATTGGTGCCATGGCGTTTGCGGAAAGAACCTTCTTCAGCTTCTCAACTGCTGCAGCCACACGGACGCGTGCCTTGGGATTCTCGTAGATATCGATCTTGTTCTTTTCCTTGAACTCATTGCGGAAGTGCTCAATGAGAGCCTTGTCGAAGTTACGACCTCCAAAGTGCCTGTCGTAGGCAGTCGAGACGACCTTGAGCTCTCCTTTCCTGAACTCGCAGATGGAGCAGGTGTAATTGCTGTGGCCAATATCGACGATCGCAACGCGGCGTGGCTTCTCCTCTGGGCCTGGCAGATCAAGCTTGGTGATACCGTATCCAAGAGCAGTCGCAGTGGTCTCGTTGATCAGGCGAAGAACCTTGAGGCCTGCAACCTCTGCGGCGTCCAAGATGCCTCTGCGCTGAGCATCGGTGTACCAAGCTGGCACAGCAATGACCATATCGTTGACCGGTAATCTCAGCTCCTTCGATGCGGTCTCTCGTGCCTTGGTCAAGAACATGGCGATCAATTGTGTAGCTGTGAATTTTTGCTTCTGACCGAGATATGTCACCTCGGCGCCAACCTGGCCGTCCACATCGACGAGTGGTGCCGACACAAATTCCTGCTCAATCTGCACATCGGGGTCGTTGATCGTGCGTCCGGCGAGTCGCGTGAGGGAGCCGACGGTGTTTTTGAGGTTCGAGATTTCCTGCGTCTTTGCGGCCTCGCCGAGGAATCTGGATTTTGAGCCGAAGCTCACGAGGGTGCTGGAAGATTGTCAGTCTCTGTGCTATGCGATTCGATGAGGCTGTGTACATACGGTGTCGCCCGGTTGGAGACCTCATTGGTGATGACATCGACGCCCTTGTTCCGCGCAACAGCCTACAGAACAGTCAGTACGAGCGGGATGCCGGGGAGGTGCATCGGTGAGACTCACAATTACGCTGTTTTGCGTACCAAAGTCCAATCTGGCGCATGTCAGCGCTGTCAGTGTGACGAGTGAAAGATGCAGCAGTACTCACCCAACGACAGACATGTCGTATGCGGTGTGGTCTGTGGTAGCTCTCGGGGTGCGAGTGCGTGGTGGGGTTGAAGTGGTGAAAAGCGGAAAGTGATGTTTGGTGTTGAAAAAAGTTAGGCGTTCACAAGTGGTGTCTAGCTGCGCTGTACCTGCACAAGAAACCCAACGCGGATTATGACAACACGACAAATTTGCGAAGAAGGCGCGTGCAGGTGATGATGTCTTTTGGGTGGGCTGTCTGGTCTCTGCAAAAGTGGGTAGGCTGCTAGCGGCGAGGACGACAACTCACGTCTCTGCCTCCGAGAACTTTCCAGCATCCGCCAGAAACATCGCATCCACATCCCACATTTCCTCGCGCACACCGTGCACAAAGCGGCCCGAGCCCTTCCGTCAGTCACGTGTCACCAGACGCGAAAACACTTCAGCCTCCGGCATCCATGTCAGTACTGACACACAACACCCTCTCGGCTCGCTTGGCAAGCTCCACGAGAGTGCATCAGAAGACACATTGAAATCCTGAGATGACAGATACCGGTATGCAGACAGTAATGCCAAGCGGAGAACAAGGTTCATGACGAGGGCTCCGGAGGTGAACATTCTGGATGGCCAAGACGATACACTCAGGACGTCTTCACGGCGGAGCCGGCATTGAAGGGCGAACTCGAAGAGGCCCTCACCGGGTTGCATATACGAAGCAGAGTGAGTAGAAGTCTTGCTTAACTCAAACACTTGCCATTCTCCCAGAACGCGGGCTCAATGCAGAAACCACGAATGTCAAGGCATAGGATAGCTTCTCGTCATGTTGTTCGAGGACGGGGGACTCACATTGATGCCAATCGCTCCTTTCGTACCTGTTTAAAGCAGATATGGTCTCGCGCGGTTCTGCTGCTGCATGATCGTCAGTTGAACCAGAGCTTGGCAGCAGGCCCAAGTGTCACTCTGAGACCGCATGCTGAGATACCGCAAGTCGAGCTTTGAGAATGTCGCAAAAGCTAAGATGTGATATCAAACACAATCCGCGTTGCTGTGCAACTCATTCTGCGTGTCTTGCAGATGCATGGAGCTCCGCAGCGTATCACTGGCACTCTTTTTATCTCCCCACATGACGGAATCTATTATATCTTTTGTCTATGATCTGGATGATTCCAGTACCCCATCAGAACCGCTAGCAGCCCGAAGGCAGGGCCTTTTGTCACGGAATAACGGAACACCTGAACAGCACGAAGGCAGGACCTTCAGCGGGAACGCGAAAACAGTCAAAACAACTACTACAAGCTTGCAAATCTTTCTCGACGCACTGTGGTCTTAACATTCAAAAGCTCTGTGGATGCAGTATTTCTTCCACATTCTTCCCATAACGAAGGCCGCTTTGGCATCATGTGGCCCTTCAACCTCAAATTCTACCTGGCGTTCGCAAACCTGTTACTTTCAAATGAGAACAGCTCCAAAGCACACACTATCTGTCGAAGCAGGTGCAATGGCTTGACAGCAACCTGTGACATAGCTGCTGGCTATCCCTTCGTCTTACCTCATGGTCTTGGCGTCTTTCCGGCTCTTCAGGCTTGCATTGTCGCTCAAGACGAGTGCCAGTCTGCTTGCAACAAGATGTTTCCAACATAAGATCAAGAGAAACTTGGACGCAGCGCGAAACGAAGCGATCGATTAGGCCGTACTTCAGGCGACACGAACAGTTACTCCACGCCAATCCAAAAAAAAAACATAAATTTCGTACAAAACCCGATGCTTCCCTCTGATAGTCTTGTGGTTCTGCTTTGCCACATACTCTAAAGTGAGGCACAACGCGAGGACGATGCTCACCTTTTCACCTAGCTTGCCGCTCACTCTGAGAACCCCTCCTCACTGTTGCAACCTGTTTGCTCATGCATGTCTTGCAGCGTTTGCGAGCGTTCGCACACCTTCACCGGCTCTTGCAGAGGCCAGCGGGCTGATGACACCCCTCACATCCCTCTTCAGCTATGTCACAACACCCACAAACCATCGAAGTCTTTGGCGACCATCCCCGCACAAGTCGAAGCACTCCCAATCAATCCTCACTCGAAGGTAACAGAAGAGTAAGCGTGAAGCTTTTGAAAAAAAAACCCTCTGGACCTGAGACTGATATTCGCTGCGCAGAAGCCCATTTCACCGCCAGTCAGGCAACCAGACATCCTCCACCCACACCATGCGCATCTCCAACCTCAAGATCTGCCTCGTGGCTGCTTCCACTCTCACTGGTACAGCTCACGCTGGCCCAGCGGCCTACGGAATTTGTCAAGCAGGCTGTACTGCAGTCGTCGTAGCATGTTACTCCGCTGCAGGCGCTGTCTTCGGAGTGGCTGCTCCTCCCGCTGCTGTCCTCGCCGTTCTGGCTTGCAATTCCGCTTTCGGTACTTGTCAGGCTGCTTGCTGGGCCGCATTGATGGCTCCGACGCCCTGATGTGAGCATGCAAGGACCACGCGGGATCGAGGATATTCACGAGACGTCCTATCTATTTTCTCGTCGCATCGATGAGAATTAAGGCTGTGTCAATGTGGCGCATCGCACGGAGTCAGGCTATCGCTTGGCTTGTGGCCATGCCAGCCTGCTTGTAATGCCACTCACGACAACAGAAGGCTTTCGGGAACGTCTTCAATGCTCACGATGTTCGGGATGCAATTGAGAACAGATTCTCTAGCCTCTCGAGAGTAGTACTTGACATTCGAATCATCACACAGTGAGTCTTTCCTGAAGGCTTCATACGTTGAATCTGCTTCCGACTCCTCCTTTCGCCTCCCTTTGTAACCCGCCTCTTCCTAGCGCGCTCAGAAAGCGATCGCGTTACGATTGCAACCCTGCCTCTTCGCTATCTTCAGCCATGTTTCCCATCGATCAGCTCCTCTTTCGCTGAAAGTTACGAGCATGAAATCCCCAAAAAGCACCTGTTCCCATCCCTCGTACACGAGGAGCTCAACTCTGTCCCATAGCTGTCAGCACGCTTTTCGTAGACGAGAAAAAAAATTTGTCTCGGATCACTAGCTCGTTTGGCAGAAAAAAAAACTCCTTACCGCAGGACATCCGCTTCCCATAGTTCCTCCAGAAACTTCCACATTGCACGATTGGTCTGCTACGGCGCATGTCTGTAACTCGATTAGTCACGATGTCCCAAGGTATTGGACCTTTCCTTTTGAGTAGACTAACGTACCCCTGCTTGACCTTGTTGCGCATACCCGCTCTCCGCCAGGAGAAGCGCTAGAAAGAAGACGAACACTGATGCAGAAGTGCGTACGGTTGAAGGTTAAGAGTGCAAAGAGGAGAAAGTCGGCTGGCACTGATTTTATGACCTCGTGCACGACTAATCAATGACTTCCCTTAGTTTCCGTATTTCCATGGTCTTGGGATGAATCAAATCAAGATACTCGGAGGCTGAGGGTTCTGAGAAGCGGCACTGTCGGTATCTCGATCGCAGTACTTGTGGACGGCATCCAAGATCACGCAAAATGGGCCTCGCTCTTGGAGCATCAGAACGACAAATCGTCTCGCATCGTTGCTATCTTTCACCTCTTATTAGAGCCTTGCTCTTTCTCGTACTCTCGGAGAATGTCTGCTGTACCATCATGTTCTTCTATCTCTGCTGCCTCTAGAGGTGTCAACCACTGATCGCGTTCATCCTTGCACCGTGCGGTTATGTCCGCTTTCCCTGTCCATAGGAGGACCTGTACCACTTCTTCATGGTCGTGGGATGCCGCGATCCATAGAGCTGTCTTGCCATCGATAGCGGTGGCATTGACGTCAACATTGCCGGTCTCAAGCAGCAGCCTCACTATCTCCGGACTGTCGCTCCACGTTGCCGCCATCAACGGCGTCCAGCCGTCGGGGTCTCCAGCATTGACCAACTTTTTGGTCAACTCAGCATTGCCGTTCACGTGTTTCAAGAGCAGTTGAACGATGCCTATGTTGGCGTAGTATGCTGCATTCGCAAGCGCTGTTTGACCGTGCTTATCTTTGGCTTCAACATCGGCATTCTCTTCTAGAAGCTGCTGAAACAAGTCCTCGTGACCGTCACGCGCTACAAACACAAGTGGTGTCTGACCATGCTGATCCTTGACCTCGATATCAACCTTTCCGGCCTCTAGGAGCAGCTGGGCTATGCTCTTATGGCCCATGTATGCTGCATACCAGAAGGGTGTCCTGCCGCTGTTGTCTCTGGACTCCACATCGACCTTCCTGGTCTCTAGGAGCAGCTTGACTATGCTCTCATGGCCCATGTATACTGCAGCCCAGAAGGGCGTCCTACCGGTGTTATCTCTGGACTCAATATCGACCTTCCCGGTCTCTAGAAGCAGCTGAACTATGTTTCCATGTCCTTCCTCTGCTGCAATAGCAAATGGTGTTCGGCCGCGAAAGTCCTTAGCCTCGATATCGATATTCTTGTTTTTGATAAGCAACAGTACCGAGTCGTAGTTGCCTTCGAGTGCTGCAGCCCCTAGTGACGATGTTCCGTATTTGTCCTTTGCGTTGACGTCCACTCGACGCGAACTCAGTAACAATTTTAGTATTGACACGTGCCCTTTAGAAGCAGCATACCATAGCGGGGTTCGACCTTCCGGGTCCCTCACGTCGATCCCATCAGCACGCTTTCGTATGCGATTCACAATCCGGCTGTCCTTTGACATTCTCGGAATCATTTGCTCAATAACATTGGTAAGCCCGTGGTAGGCTGCGAAGTGTTGCATAGTAAGTGCTCCTTTAGAGACAGTGAAGGGGAGATCAAAAGACATGCTCGGGCCCAGCATGTACGTTCTATAAGCAAGCTTCATTTCGGGCCACTGTGTAATCTTGAGGATGTGTTCAACAAAGTGACCTTCGATCTCTGCGCAGGACGCATGGACCCAGCAAGAGGCCGTCGCGTATTCTGCGAAGCGAAATGTCTTTATCGGGACTTCACGCCATACTTGCACGATATTGGGGCAGGCCAGGTAACGTAAACAGACAATGGACAAGACCGATTCTGATTTCGTACGGATGCTGGCACCCGGAAACATGGACTGCGGATTCTGGAGGCACATGATGCCACGAGTTATCATATAGTCCTGGACGGACTCGTGGTCGAACTGGACAGTCGCAATGCCGTCGCTATCAGCAATTCCGACTAGACCAGAAGACAGACGCTTCAACTTTTCGCGCATCTGTTCATCGTTGTCGCACCAGTGCGCTGACGAGTGACAGTCTTCAGAGGAATGCAGTTCTGAGTTGGCGTCAATAGCGACGGCATGACGGATCTCTATGAGTGACAGAGGCCTTTTCGCGAAGGTGATCCATCGGAATAAACGAGATGCGGCTTTCCTGTCCTCGTCTTTCAGCTGGCTAAATATTTCCTGGTAAAGGTCGTCAAGATCCACGGGAGTCTTTCTTACATGGGCCAAGATATCCGTGGTATCTGCTTCGTGCATCGATAAGACTCGATTCGCGACAACGACTGCCCACTGAAATACGCCCGAGGCTCTGTCGGCAATCTCAGTTTCAATCTCCAAAGACGGGACTATCCATGGCCTTAGCCTTAGTCTCAGGAACTGTTCAACATCTTGTGCATTCTCTTCAACCACATTGATGCAGTAATGCCAGCCGCGAACAACATTCGGCCATGGACGGCATGAGACACAAATCTCCAAGCGTCGTCCAGCTCTTGTCTGGAGCAGCCCAAGGTCTTCCATAAGGGCTCTGGCGGCCTTCTCGCCGCTCTCGTCAAGTGCATCGATATACAGCCGGATTTTGCGGACTTTTACCGTGCGCTGCACGCAGTCGAAGAAAATTGTCTGAAGGTCTGGCGTTGTCCACTCCCATTTCTTGCCTTTGCCCGGTTCGCCCTCGGTCCGACATCTTTCCTCAAAGCGCGTTTCTTTTATGAAGCGCGCCAGGAGTTCCCGGTTACGATGTAATATCTGGTGCAAGAGCGAACGAAAAAGGCCAAGAGGTGTCTTTTGCAGCTCGTGGCCTCGGCGGTGGAAGAAGAATGAGAGAACAAGAGTTTCGCCTTGGCCGGTGTTGTCCGGGTCTGGGAGGGTTGCCTTTCGAAGGTATTCCATCAGGGTCGATTTACCAGTGCCTGGCCTACCCTTGATCCATAAAAACCCTCCTTTTCTGTTCCATTCCAAGTACGTCGCATGCTGAGATATCCATTCGCATGTTTGATCAGCCTTCGGGTCGATGTCACCTCGAGTCTCCATATCTGGGAAAGCCAATGATTGGAGACATAGATTGTTCGTGTCCGTCAGTGGTGCAACTGGAAGAGCTGTCAGTATGGGCGACAGATCGCGAGAGCTGATACGCATTGAGAATTTTGACATGATGCTAATGCTTTTGAACCCCAGACTTGACGTTGCTACTTGATCGCAGTGTACAAGGACCACGCGCTATGACTGACCGAAATGCTGATGAAAGGTGCTGTGGTCTCCCCCTCTCTGATTGTACATGTTGCCAGACCCTTGATGGATGTTCTGGTCACCAGAACCGTTGTGCGTGTTGTAGTACCCAGAGCTGTTGTCTTCAGCCAGACTCTGAACTGTTTCGGACAGGGCTTGCAGCCGATCGCCAATGTCGTAGATCTTCATCTGTTCGAGTAGCTTCAGATTTCCTAGGATCGTGTCCAGAAGCCTGAGGAGTTTGTTTTCTCTGCCGAGAATGACGGTCTTTGTGCCCCTGACAACTCGCTTGCCATAGTTCTCACCAGCTCCTGGAAAAGCCTTCCAGAGTATCATTCGCAGCTCTTCCAAGGAAGTGTTGCACTGTTTCAACATAGGCTTGACGCTCTCCCTCTCTCCATCGGGGACATTGCCGTGATTCTCGCGTGCCAGTTCGAGAACATCTTCAATAGCAGGCAGTCTCTCGAAAAGCTCTCTAAGCCTGTCAGGGAGGCCTTGGGCGTCTCGTGCCGCTTCTCCTATGTCAATGATGGTCCTCGTGATGCCGATGCAGGCATCGATAAGTTGAACAGTAGTAACGACTTCGGCACCCGACATGTTGGATGATTCGTGCAGATGTCGAGACCGAAAAGGACGATCCAGCAGATGGACGAAGCTGTGTGCATATCTGCTTCCTCGCTTGGCTCTGCTGACAGCTTCGCCCTGTTCCACAGCGGCATGACCGAAAGTGATGCGGCGAATCGGCGATGCCGTGGCTGCATGGCGTCGTGGCTGAGACGACGCAAGGACACATGCATATTGGATCCCATATTCCGACCCACGGTAGACGAAGAAAGATGTATTGACAACTCCGACAGGAGGCAGGACTTCGCCTTCGTCAGCAATACGTGATAGACCTCCGATGTATGGCAGCCGGGCGTGTTCCAACGAGCATGTTGCCGCCACGACGCGAAATTTCGTTGATGTAGAGGCCTAGAATCTCCTTGAGGTACCTTTGAGACGTACATCAGGCGTGTATGTGCATGCAAAGTGGCAAGGACAGAGGGCATAAGGATGCATGACCACGCGGAGCGAAACGACCGCTCGCTGTTTCTCGCGTTTCCATGGCGCAACAACCGCAGGCCTCAGAATTTGTACTGATTGAAAGCGTCTGGAATATGATATTAATGGATTGCAGATGATGAGTTGTAGAACGCCAGTGGTAGTGAACAAAAAGAACTGGAGTGCTGCTCGAAAGTCGCGGGACAGCTCCATTGCCTACGTCTTGGCAATCTTGGAGAGAAAAGGTGCAGCTGTCCCACAGCAATTCATGCTGTACGACGAATGTACATCGATCTGCAGATGGGCCTCTTTACCATGCTATCGATTCCTGAGAGATCACATACCATCGACCAAAATTTGGTCTGGTCTGCGTTCTCCAAGAGAATGCCGCTCGTCACAAAGCTCATCCCCTTGTCTCAACAGCGATACAACTTCTGGAAAACATCAATGAAACCTACTGGCTCTGACAACTCGCAGTGAAAGCTTTGAGACTATTTTACATATTCCCAGAAGCCCTTATGTGGCTCGCAGCCCATGAACAAAGCCTAAATTCGTGGCAGACCATCGAAGTGAAGTGAACCGCAGACCCTGCACTTTCGCTGCAATCCTAGCCACCTCTGACAATTCGAATATGCAAATCAATAAAAACGGTAGCCTCGCGCGACAGCTCACTTCCAGCTGCATGTCATAATTACATCCAATCTGACAGGCTCGGCCAACACACGCACGACGACAACCACAGCCACAATCACAATCAATAACAAAGCTGTCTCTGAACTTGGTTGCAGCATCACAAGAATGATTAAACAATCTTGTGAGCATCAGCTAGCCGTTCTCCTTCACCACTGAAGACTGACAAGGCTCTTCCGGCATCCACCCCATCGAGAAGCACAGCCCGCTCGTGGACCGAAATGATCCTCGACATCGTCCCTATCATCACCTGCATCGCTCTGGTCGTTCACATCACTTTCCCTATCATCATCAACTTCGCTCGCTCTCACTCGGACAGCTTCTTCTTCTATACCGAGGCCAAGACCTCCAGCCACGACCAGTCCTTGACCAACACCAACTCTTTCTCCAACAACAACTTCTTCTCCAACACCAACTTCTTCTCCAACAACCAATTCTCCAACAACGATAACTTCTTCATTAACCGCAAACCCTTCATCACCAACGAGAATACATTTACCTCCAACGGCAAGACCTTCACACGCAGCAGCACTAATCCCAAGAATTCCCACATCAAAGGCGAAGGTTGTGAGCAGATCTGCTCTCCTGATCGCATGGGGATGAAAATGGGTCGCATGGGAAATAAGATGGGCCGTATGGAAAAGAAGATGGGCCGCACCGGACGAAAAACTCACTGCTTCCTGCGAGACGGAGGAGAGAAGGGCAAGTTTGAGGAGCATGTGGGGAAAATCTGGAGAGAAGCTAAATGAGGCGTTCGCGGGTTTGGTGAGAGACCTGACAAGAATTGTTCGTGTGCTCCGATGGTGTGTGTGTGTGTGTGTGTGTGTGTGTGTGTGTGTGTGTGTGTGTGTGTGTGTGTGTGTGTGTGTCATTTCCAGAAAGAAGGACCAGGCAGGAGTGCCTCGAACCTCTAAAAAAAAAAAAAACTTCTTTTCATCACGCTCTTCACGCCGATATGCCATGAAGTGCCCGATCTCTCAGACCGCACGACGATGAGAGAGCATTAAGGGTAATGGCCACAGGCGACAAGTTTGATGCCGCATCAGGATATCAGTTCGCGACATGGTAACCCATTACCTCTCACGCAACCTATACACCTGGTTTCAAAGCTCGCGTACAAAATAGCAAATGACCAAGGCATGAAATCATAACCTTGCGTTCTCCGTCCCATCCGCATCTGAAGTGAAGCACAATAAGCCTTGCCTTCCAAACATTATCTTGCCTCATTGGCCGCTCAGCCGGTCAAAAGTGTGTTTGCTGCAAGCCACGCAAAATAAATCTTCGTCCCTTCACTTTAGATCTCACCATCTCTCGGCAGCCCACAATATTTCCAACGCAACAAGCTGTTGCGAATAGCCTTTTTAACTTCCAGGGCAATGTCTTCGCTTCAGGAGAGCTCGTGGTTGATGGCTATCATCTTGCAATCAGCTCAATGTCTTTTGTAAGATGTGACGTCAACTTCCGAGCTGGAGCGAAGTGAAGTGAAGTGAAGCACAAACCTACACTGCCAATGCAGCCTTCGCCGCCTTCCGCATTGTACTCGTACTCGTCTTTACCCATCTGCTCACATTCTGATCCACACAACGCAGAGCTCTCAGCCTCTTTGCGTTCCATCACTTGTTCCAGCTTCAACAACAACCTCAGCGAACACACGAACAACACAACAACCACCGACAAACTTTCTTGACACTGAAACTGGGACAAAGTCGAGAATATTCGATACTGCTGTAAGCATCAAAGAGCTCATGTCCGAAAGCGCTCAATTGATCACATAATCGCAGCGAACAGCCACTTCATCACCTACCATGCGCTGCTTCATCTCCAAAAACCTACTTCATGGCCCTCGCCACCATCTTCACCGCATCGCACGCCGATCCAACAACCCTCAATTTCTGTCTCGAGGATTGCGAAGCCGACTTCAAGATTGGCCATCTCGAGTCAAGCGCTCCCTTGCACAGCCCAGCGGTAGCAATCGCTTTAAACTCCAGCGACAAACATTTGTCCACCCTTCTCGACTGCATCCACGAATGCATCGAAGACGAGCTCGACGAGAAATTTGAGATCTTGTTTGAACAGATTCCCGAGTTTTTCCGAGCTGTTGAATACGGAATGGACAAGAAGCGTCCCCTTTGTTCCGACGTCAGAATCTCTTTTTTTTTTCAGGACGCCCCACAATTCGCCGAGAATCTTCAGCGCGGTGCGGGATGAGCTTGACGAGGTTGCATTCGATGATGACTTCATTCGTAAGAACTATTCTCTGAGCAGTATCGAGATCAAGGACGCCTGCTTCCAGCGCACGCGTGGCCCGCTTCTTCAATGAGCGTGCCTGCCAAGTTCCTCTGGCGGGAGCGAGCGGCACGAACAGAGCAAGAGTGTAGCACATGGGGAGGAGGGATCCCGCACTTGGGTCGGCTTATTATCGAGAAGGGCGCGGTCACGTCAAGCTGCGCATGGATCTCACTGGGGCAGAAGGCATGAAGCAGCAGCATTTCCTGTTGCAAACTGCACGCGAGAACAGAAATCTCGCACATCTGATCCTCGAGGGGAGCGGTGGACGTTGGACTGCTGGAAGCAGGTAGTCAGCACTGAATCGCAATTCTCTCTGCCAAACCAACTCTCTTGCTCGGTTTTCCCGCACGCCTCCAACATCGTCGCTGTTGCCAAAGTCTGCGAAAGACGCGCGACACCGAGCCGGAGAAGTATCCACTGATGTTCCGCAACTCCCAAAGTGAAGTTTTCTCGAGGCAAAGACCGCCTCTTCAATGCCTTGATGCCTGCTACGTGCCGACAGCTCTTATATGCCCAGTGTTACATTCCCTGGGACGACTCCCATCGATCGCATCCGATCTGCGCCGGGTCGCGTTTGACAGCTAAGCCCACAGCTCTTCATGATGCCTGCCATTTCGCGTTCATGTCCGCAAGCGGTGCAAGCAGCATCGTCTCTTCATCAAAGTGAGAAGTCTGGCGACAGACCGAATATGTGCCGCTGTCATCGGATCTAAAAGTCCTCTTTTCTGGTAGCAAGTGACGAATATGGAGATATGTAACTGCTGAAAGTTAAGCATCTGCTTCATCGTCACAGGGATGCTGATCGCCGAACGTTCATCCTTGCGACATCATTGGCAAAGGCCGAGGCACAAGACGGGACGAGCACATCATCGAATGGCTGCTGGCAAGGGTCGCGGCAGATGCCTTCCAGATGTCGGCGTTCGCAACATTTCTCCCATGAACAGTTTTTCCACGTCGCACTCATTTGGAAAGAGCAATAGACATGACCCGGTGACCGGGTAGAACAGAACGTACCTGCATTAGTGTCCTTCGTTGCGCAATGCGATCTGCGCGACACAGTGGGGATGTCGTTTGCCAGCCTCATCCGCCATGGCAGGTTTGTGTGTGAGTGTGCTTAGTGGCCCCGCCGAGCTGGTAAGACGTTACACCCGTTGATTTGTCTCGGTGTCACCGAAGTGGATGGCTCATCGCAGGTAGATCAACTACACCTACTCCAGGCGGAAGTGACGGGCAGCCTTGGCCATGCGTATGCTGTCATGCGTTTTGACAGTTGTTTCAATGTCATGTTTCCCGCGATATGTGGCGATTGGAGAATGATGCGTATGTCTGAAGCAAGGCATGTGTCGTGTACGGCCTGATCCAGGTGATGCATCTGCATTTGATCATCTCAGAGCTGCCAATATATGTCAATGCTTGTAGCGGTCAGTGAGACGTGTAAATGAGGAAGTCAGATTGAGAAATGTGACAAGCCAGCAGTCGGTGGTGAGGAAATGACGGCAGGACAAATCTCAGCAAGTGATGCCATCGCCGAGGATCTCCAGGGCCAACCCACATCGGCCTTGCGCATAGGACGCATAAGCGTTGTTTGGGTTACTTCTGCAAAGCGCCATACCCGCGAACAGGAAGATCTCTGGCGCTTGTCTAATCTTTGGATGCGTCAAAGATGGGCTTTCCTCTTCGCGCCACGATTGCAGGTGATGGCTGCGTCTGTCAATGCGCCATCCAGGAGCTGGGCGTTTGGGACGCCGAACTCCAATTTGCACCCCGAGGCTTTGCATGGCGCCTGAGTATGACAGGCCGGCGGTTGAGGGCGTGGCTCGCGAAGATTAGGCAAAGTCTCGGTGTGGCTGCAGTTCGAGATGCCCGTTTTGAACCGGGTAGCAGGAACGCAGCCGGGCACCGGGCAATCGCAACATGTCCAGCAGCGTGCGCGCGTATGTAGTTCCCACGCAGTGGAAGTGACTGCACTGCATACGCGTGAGGCAGGACGGTGGGGCTCTCGCATTCCTTGGCCACGAGCAGCAGGAAAATGTGCGTCACACATCGCGCCCGGTGGTGGATGGTCGGCGTGTCCTAGCGCGTCGGCACCTCCTGGAGACATCGCTGGCCATGACCTGGGTGGAGGTGTGGTGAGGAGGATTGTGATGGATCAGATATCAGATCGTGGGCGCGGACGGCATGCGTAGGCGATGGCACGACATGGTGGAGGTGGAGCGAAGTCGAGACACGGCGAGGTTAAGCGCACGCTAGGCCTAGCAGACTTTCGATTAGCCGCGAGGTCGCATTGGCTTCGCAACAGCTGACACGCTGCGCAGCCAGTCGGCACTTTGTCCGTGGGAGTGATGCACGACGCAGGCGTGCGCTGCCGACGTCTCTTCATCACACACTGCGCAAACACTCCCCGCCGGCGACTCAACCTGCCTGTGCAGCAGCGCGCGCGTCGGCTCTGCATCGACAGGCCCTATTTGGCGGCGTCGGTGGCGCCTGCAACGGCTCCTGCAAGGAGCTCCTTGCGGCAGCCCGCCCATGCTCAACCTCTTCTTCAAACGTCCTGCCGCGGCGCTGGCCTCGTGGACCGCAGTGGAGATGGGCGCGCAGCACGGCGGACAAGTCGACGCGAGGGCATCACCGCCGCCTGGTCCGCGGCGTTGGGCGGGATTTACGCAGAGTCAGGCGGCGGCATCGCCATGGCCACAGCTCTGGTGGTCGAGCAGGCTCCCGAGATCCGCTGAGTCGCTTCATCTGGGAGCTAAACCTTAACTCTGATCATGGCGGCCTCGCACTCCAGAGCCCGGGAGCTGGGAGCGCCAGCCGATTCGCAAAGTCTTGGATCGACGCTGACTACGCCCTTCTCGAAGAGCTCTGCTCTGGCACTTCACGCGCGCCCGCCCACCACCGCTCAAAGCAGTCTGGCCCTCTGCCCTACCCGCAGGGATCTTGCACAAAAGCACTGCAACCCACAGCCGCGGCGACGGGGAGGGATTGAGCCACGTCCGCCCTTAGTCTCTTGACCTTTTTCGATCTGCTTGCTGCTTTTGGCCCGCAATGACCACGGTCTTGCAGCGGGCCAGCATAAGGGCCAGCACGTCGCACGAGTGCAGCCCTCCATGGTATCACCAGATCTTGCCTCTTTACCAATCCATCCCTCACTGTCTGTATTCGACATCGCTGGTGTGCGCCAGAGCTGTCACTGGCTTCGCCTGGCGTTTGACCACTGGGTAGCATAAAGGACACCCAGCGATCGAGCGCAGAGACATCAGAAGCAACCTCGTCGAGTCGTTGCATCGGTTCTTCTCGACATCTGCTATATAGACCCGGCGGTCGCCTCTGCGTTTTAAGTTCTCCATTATCCAACACTCCGGATCAGCTCAGGAACAGGAGGCCTCACTACTCTTCCATACCAGCCATTGGCCGAAGCTACCTGCATACAACCACCTCAACGAGACGCATCTATCGATCTGCCTGACTCAGCATACCGGATACCAGGTTCAGCAAAGTCAATTCACCTCAGCATCAGGAGTCGGTGTGCCAGCATTCAGTGTTTCAAAAGACCTCCACACAAGCTTCAAAAGTAGGTGTTGACTTCCCACTGAAGAAGAAAACTATCAACTGACCCGATTCCAGATGGCCAAGCCCGGAAAGTGCGAACACACATTTAAGATGATCAAGTCAGACACCACATTGATACTCTGGAACTGCAACATGTGCCACTCTGGCCCTCACTGGTTCATCTTTGAGTGCGCAAAGTGCAAGCTGAAGACTTGCCGGCCTTGCACCACAAAGGCTTCATGATGCGTTTGAATAGAATCATCAGGTGAGCAGGCTCCGCACGAATCTTCAGCACAAGCGCTGACCCGTCTCAAGAACTACATCACACCAATCACACCAGTCATATTCGACTTTCATTTTACGAGGAATATTGTTGCAGCGTTATGTCGTTACCCTAGCGTGGAGTCTCGGATGGAAGTCATGGGTCGGGTCAGGTCAGGATGGCTGAGGGTCGGGCGTAAAGGTAACAGAACCAGAATGGGACTGGCAAAGGGCGGGACAGAGTTGAATCTTTTTTCGCAACGCGAGCGAGGGAAAGCAAGAACGAAAGATGAAATGTCCGCGAGGACCGACAACAGAACATCTCATGCAAGAGATCGTAATCTAATGATTTGTCTGTATCACAATGTCTACTGTTTTAGTGGAGCACGTCAGAGCAGCGATATCAAACAGGAAATACGTACTTGCGAGCAGAAGGCAGAATGATTACACGCATGTCGACACGCTAGTATCATCAATCTGGTTGTTCTCTTCCCGGGTACCAGGATCAAGCTGACGCATCACATGGTGACAGTACGCGCTAAAGATGGCTGTGCGTGTCGTCAGCACTTTCCAGCATCAGGTTATGCTCACCAAATAGGCTGCCTAGCCGGTGCGTACAAGCAATCATCCCAACGAGACATGCCAACGCCGGGAGTCAAGGTAAATGGGCCGGCAGCCTGACGACATGCTCGGAGCTGGGATTGAGTGCATGATCGAGACATGGTGCAAGCACATGGACAAGGACGATATCACCAGAATGAGATCGAAAAATCGTCAGAACAGTGGTCGAAGCAGAAGGGTGCCAATTGAGTTGAACACAGCTACATCAAACTACTTCTGACAAAGGAAAATATTTGCTCGTGTCATTTGTCGTCACTTCATCTCCTTCGTGTCTTCATCATTCACTTCATCATCACCGTGCTTCCTGCTCAGTCTGGAGTCACATCATGGTCTCTACTGTGGGCAGCTCTGTTCAACATGATCAGTACGCCCTCGAATCTCGCAAGCTGTTGAACCTCACCGCTCCGCAAGAAGAGCAAGACTTGCTCCCGCCAGTCACGGCAGCGCTGCACTTTGGGCCTGCAAGACAAATCCCGTCAGCTTTGAGCGATTGTGAGCTGGTGAACGTGCAAGCCTTACAAGTAGGATGCATTGTGGAGGTTGCTGGTGAGATGTGGAGTCTTGGCGGACTGTGATGGATATCTTGCTTCTGGTTTTGTTGTGATTGTGGTAAGCGGAAGTTCGAAGAAGAGTATTCGTCGGTCAGCGAGAGGTCGTGAGCGTGTGCGGGGTGTCAGCTGGTCTGGACTGGCCCAGGCTAGCGTGGGGTGAAGGCGAGGGTGGGATGCGGTTGTTCTTTCCATCATCAACATCCTTCCCCTTCTACACACCCAGACTGGCAAAGCAACACAGCTACATTGCTACCGGATTGCAGTCCGAATCCCCAGAATGAATACCACAAACCAAAAATGACCCCTCAAGAATGCCATACCGCCAAGTCCTCGCCCACAACTCCGAACGCGGAAACCACGGCGTCTTTTCCCGCCGACCCTTTCTCACAAAATCGCGACTCCTCCAACCTCATTCGCTCCAGCAACTTCCCATCCAACCACACTTCCCAAGCCCCCAGCGGCAGCCCAAATGCTACTAAGATGAGACTCGAATCACTGTCAACCAGTCATCTGCTCAAGCAAACGCGTGACCACTCCCTAAACGAAGTCATTTGATCCTTGCGCGGACTTCACTTCTATGCTTGCCTTCCTGATCCGGTGCTCGAAGCGTTCATCACGGAAAGGCACGCGCTTGAAACGAGGGAAGCGTCTGCAGTAATGGCTCGCTTCGTGCTGCAAGAGTGCGGGTCACACTGCGTGGCGACTGCAAGGTGCGCTATTATGGCAGGTGAGACTTATTTGGAAAGGTGACTTGACGGGGAAGTCGGGCACATGAGTAGGCATGGGGATCTGCTTCAGAATATCAAGTGCTCGCTGTCCCCGCTCTCAAGGCATGCAGTGTAGAGTCTCTGCCCGCTTCGGGCTTTGCATTCCATCGCGCTCGGCGGCAGACAACACGTTTTGTGTTGCCAACAACAGTTGTCAAAGATGTTGCTCAGCAGCGGGTTTCTTCCCGCTCTTCTCTTCTCCGCAGTCACTTCCGCTTCTCCAGTCGCCAAGCGCGCAGCTCCGAGCTTCGTGTTTCCAGGCGATGCGCCTTTCTCAGTACCGATTCAGACGCTTGCGAACGCGTTAACTTGCCCGAATGGAAACCCGACGAAAGACTCTCCGCCTGTACTGCTCGTACACGGCACAGCGAGCACGGGAGAAGAGACTTGGGGTAGAGGATATGTCCCAGCTCTGAAAGCCAAGAAGTATACGGCATGCTATGTCACTTTGCGTGAGCATGCACATGGAACCTTTCTGAGGAACGCAACTAACGCAATCCAGCCAACCGCAGCATGGGCGATATGCAAATCAGCGCAGAATACGTTGCATACAACCTCCACTATCTATCATCTCTGTCTGGAGGCCTCAAGCCAGCTGTAATTGCTCACAGTCAAGGCAGTCCCAACACACAATGGGCACTGGCATACTGGCCTAGCACACGAAACGTCGCCCGAGCTTTCATTGCACTTTCTCCCGACTTCTCCGGTATCGAACTCCTCAACAACGATTCCTTATTCGATCACATCTGCGAGAGCGGATTATGTCAAGCTTCTCTATGGCAACAAGGTAAAGGCAGCAACTACTACAAAGCCCTCCACGCAAAGGACTTCCGAGCTCTGGTCCCAACCTCGGCGATCTGGTCGCAGTTCGATTCTGTCGTGGCGCCTTTTAAGAAGAATGCTCAACTTCCTGGTGCCACTGTGGTATCGGTGCAGGACCGCTGCCCACTGAGGCCAGTACTGCACTTCACGATGACGATTGATGCTGCAGCTTTTGCGCTCGCGTTCGATGCCCTTAACAATGGCGGCAAAGTCAAGGTGTCGAGAGCGAGCTGGACCACATGTTTTCAGACGACTGCTAAGGGCATGAATGATAACATTGGGAGTACATTGCAGGACTATACTAACAGTCTGGTTGATGGAATTTTGTAAGTCGTCCGCCCCAAGCAGCAGCTTTCAGATACTAACATTCAGAATAGGCTTGCAACGCCTCAGCTCAGAGCCGAGCCGGCATTGCTTCCATATGCGCAAGCCGCATTGTCATAGTCGACAAACTTCACAGAGAGTTGCAAAAACAACGCATCTTCAACCTACCATCACTCGCCGTTTTTCGTACAAAGTCTCACAATCTTCACCACTGCCCAATGCCTGTACTGCACCAAATACTGCTGACTAGACACGTGACCCCAGCGCGAGACCCGACCAATCAGTGAGGGATTCGCGCCACTCGAAACATTCCACCTTCGCAACTTCATTGTCGGGACTCATGCAATCATCGCGCCGCGCCAAGGGATGCCTCCGAGAGTGTTCGTGCGCCCTCTCGCCCAACATCTCACCCGTACTCACCACTCAGTGACGCTTTCCTCAACTCGCTGGATCGGTAACTTTTTTGGACAATCCAGCTCATTACCTTCTAGAGCATTTCCCCCCCAATGGCTTCAAGCTACTAGCCAGCGACGAGAAATTGGAAGAGGAGAATTGGGAGTGGTACAGCGCAGAAACTTATTATTCAGTCCGTATAGGCGAGGTGTTTCAGTTACGGTATCAAATTATTGGAAAGCTGGGATATGGAGCTCACTCTACAGTATGGCTGAGTCGAGATCTTCAGTAGGCATCGTTCGTCTTGATGCAGTCAAATGAACAACCGCTGATCAGAAGCCGTAGTGCACACCGATACGTTACCCTCAAAGCCTGCGAGCGGGGAAGTGCGTCTGCCGAATGTGAGCTCGCTGCGTATCAGCATCTGAGCTCTCTCACAACTGAAAATGTGGGCGCATTGGTTATTCGACAGTTACTTGACAGCTTCACAATCAAAGCGAACAGTAATGAGTACCAATGCATGATTCACGAACCACTAGGAATGAGTGTCAAGACTCTGCAGCAATTGATGCCGAATCAATTGCTGTCGGAGGATGCTCTGAAGGCTGTGCTCAAGTATCTCCTGTTGGCACTGGATTGCTTGCACAGTGAAGCTAGGATGATTCATACAGGTAAGGCAACAAGATTCCGCCCGATTTACGAGTTAGTATATTTTTTAATGAGTGGCAATAGACTTACAAGCATCAAACATCCATTTCCGCGTCGAAGATTCCAGTATCTTCGACTCCTTCGCAAAAGCAGAAATGAAAGATCTCATTTCCCGCAAAATCGACGGCGATCGAATCATTTACGAATCCAGAGGCCTCCGAATACCGAAAAAGACCGGCCCTCCAGTCCTCTGCGATTTTGGCGAAGCTCGCTTTGGTCAGAGATCCTACACTTACGACATACAGCCATACGTCTACTGAGCCCCTGAAGTCATCCTCGACATCCCATGGTCGTATGAAGTCGATATCTGGAATGTAGGAGGGATGGTATGTACTCCATGCTATGTCTATGCTATCGATCTAGATCACTTGCTAATTCATCCACAGGTCTGGTCTCTCTTCGAAGGCAAACACCTCTTCAGCGCTCGCGGCCCAAACGGCGATCAATTGAACGAGTATCATCTCGCAGAAATGGTTGCGATTCTTGGTCTGCCGCCTCTAGAGTTCCTGCAACGTAGCCAAACGTCACAGAAATACTTTAGCGAAGATGGAAGTTGGAAGGCTACGACTGCTGTTCCGGAAAACTATTCGTTAGAGACGCTAGAAACACGTTTGAGTGGCGATAACAAGACGAGTTTCTTGGCTTTTATGCGGAAATTGTTGCAGTGGTGTCCTGAAAGGAGATGTACCGCTAAGCAGCTTCTTGACGACTCCTGGTTAAACTCGTTAATGACGAGGTTTGCTGTTGTCGCAAAGAACAACCAAACGAGGTAGAGCATGGCCCCGTAAGATGCGGTTTTTTGGCAAAAACATTAAAACCAAAGGAAAAAGGGTTTTGAAATCAGCATCCGTAGAGAGAAACGACGACCGACCACAACCCATTCGTTATAGAAAGAAGAGATTCTCGGTCTTTCCACACACACACGCCAAAACTAAATTATAGTAGCCGGCAAATAGCCGTTCTCAAGGAACCCAAGCTATTGTCTACAATGGCTCAAAGCCCAAATGCCGATTAGTAATGTCAGAAACGACGGTCTAGCTTGGCGCAAACACCCTGCTATTGTTCAGTAAACAATAGCAAAGTCTTTGCCTCGTTAGTACTCGTCTCATAGGAGCGCGTCACATTGTCTCGGAAGCCCTCTTTATAGTAGCCTAGTAGATCAACTACGAGTGCACCAGTCGGACGTCCGACGACGGTTGATCCGGGCTGGCCGAAGGGGTTAAATACAGGACAGACACTCCCTATCTTGCGAAAAACAATTTCTTTCTATTTCGTTCCAACATAGCTCTACACGGTCGATACAGGAAGCACAAGAGACATCCTCTTCAAGACGAAATTTCAAGATGCAATTCTACATCCTTGCGTGGGCGAGCCTATTCGCAACAACCGTGTTAGGCCGCCCCTCGGCACAACTCCCGGCTCCTACTCCAGGTAAGCTCTACGGCATACTCTTCTAGATAGAGGACGAAAAGTAGTCGGTACATCAGCAACGAAACTTTCTAACACAAGTATATGATAGATGAACAGGCGTGCATAGATTGCTTGAATTCATGCATTAACAGCCTTCCGGAAGGCCCAGACCTTGCGGCGTGCAATACAGGTTGTGCTCAACTATTCGACGCTTGTTAAGGAAAACGAGGAATAAATCCTCGCTGTCTTCACCGACACATATACATACACATACACACACACATACACATCTCCCATCATCATCATCATCATCATCATCATCATCATCATCATCATCATCATCATCATCATCATCATCATCATCATCATCATCGTCCTTCGGGAAAACATGCCATTGCATTATAGATCCCAGAACACCGAAAAGAAAAAAAAAAGCTAAAACACGACACGGGGCTTCCATAAAATAATGTGACACTCTGCCCGTGACCGTGTGTATGTGTGTGTGTTTTGCCGCTCGCCGAATAATATACTTTCTCACCCCCGCGCGCATCGCGCGAGATTTTCGCAAAAGACATGTCCCGAAACTCAAATCTGCCGGCATCGATCGCTCGGCTTACCGATACGTCGGGTTCGTCGTGGCCCCTGGCCGTGCTGTATGTCGTGTCGTGTCGTGCCATGGCGAGTCGTGATAGTGGCTGCTTCGATGTCGAAAAAGTCAAAAAGTCAAAATGTGATGAGAAATGACTGCATTGCATTGTCGTTGAGTGGAAGGTCCGCGAAGGGTAAATGCATTCCCGTAGACTGACGTGTCTCAGAAGCGGTGTGCTGGACAACGACTTCGTGCCGAAGGTGCCGGGAGGATTGAAGAGCATGAGGCGGGCCGTGGAGGTATCGCGCTTCGCGCTTAATGTTTTGGCGCGAAGGACAACGAGGACGCTGCTCAGAGATGTGAAGCAGCAGCGATAAGTAAAGCTGTACATGTATATGTTCTACAGTTCGGTAAACGACTGTCGTTGCGAACTTTTTGATATCTGCATGCTTATTCATTAATCATACCATGCCATCCTCTTCCTTCTACGAGCAAACATTGAACCTCGACACAGTAGGATCATGATCGCTGGCCTGCGCGTCTACTGTAGTCCAAGTATTGACATGAATATGCTCAATCTGGCTTCTGGCCCGCGATGCCAAACGAGGAGAAACGAACATGTGGTCCAGCGCCTGCGAGTTCATGTCGAAAAGATAGGTATACTTCTCCTCGTCTCGCGTGCCAACGGCATCATCCAGATCCTCCAACCCAGAGACCGAGGTGAATGTCTTGAGAGGCTGGACAACTTGGAACTCGTTGTAGTCACCGGCAGACATGATGTTTGCGTTGCGGTTCTGTCTGAGAATTTGGCGGATGAAAGAGCCGAGGACCTGAGCTTGTTGGTTACGCTGATCGATGCCGTTGTTCACTGGTGGGCGAGCGTCGCCATGAAGGGTAGAGCTGCCGCCCTTGGAGGTCCAGTGGTTGTTGAAGGTGAAGAAGGTGCCGCCACGGCCGTAGCCTTGGACTGTCTCCCATTGCGCTGCAATTGGCTTGCGAGATGCGGTCCATGCGGCATTGGTTGGGTCAACGAGGCCTGGGTTGTAGCGAAGCGATGGACCTGGAAGGACTTCATTCGCTTGGGTGCTGGTTCCTGCTGTGCCGTTCACCAGGCGGACGCGGTCGGGCTTGTAGAAGTATGCGGTGCGGATGTTGCCACCTGGCTGACCACCGTCCTGGTCGTCTACCGGGTCGATATCGACGAAGCTGTAGTTTGTGCCTGCAGATAGTGTGTTGACAGCATCGCGGAGAGTCGAGAGTGTGACATCTGCAGAGACGATGGCATCGTTTACAGGGCCGTTGTCGTCCTGAATCTCTTGCAGAAATATGATATCTGGAGTCTTCATGTAGTTGACAATGTGAGACGCGATATCTTGCAGATTGCTTGAAGCAGGCTGCAAGTTCTCAACATTGTACTGACCAACAGTGAGGCCGTTGCAAGACCCGCTGGACTCAAGTCTGGTTGGAGGTGGCAGAGCTGGAGTCCTTGATGAGACGACTTTGATGTTCGTGGTTGGGAGGATTCTGTAGAAACCGAAGCCTTGAGTGATGACACCGGTAATCTCCTCAAGCGAGTCACCCAGGAGCGTGTTGGTTGGGTTTGCACTGCCGTCAAGAGGAGTGCCGATGAGGATCGCCTCTGGGTTGGCATCACGATCTCTCACAGTAAGGCCACCGCGGTTGTTCTCGCCAGTAGTGTGCCACTGACCAACAACCCAGGTATCGCCAAATCGGTTAGGCCTGTTCACAGCCCGCGGCCGGCGGACTGTGACAAGCTCTCCACTCAGGCTCTCCCAGAAGTCAAGGCCAAATCTGCGGACGTCCAGCACTGGATTCGCCACTGAGACTAAGCTCTGGTTGTTTGGCACACCGAAGACGTCACCTCTGTCGAGAGAGCTGTATTGCTCGGTCTGACAACGTGTTAGTAAAGCGATGTCTCCACGAGCTGAGAAAACTTACAGGAGGATTGAGTCCGCGCTGCCCAATAACCAGAGGTACCACGGCGTTTCCAGTCGAGACAGTCACTATATTCCGAGGACGATCGATCTCTGTCAAAGGAATGTATGCTGGGCTCGATCGGAACTCTGTGACCCGTCCATCGAGCGTGATGATGTTGCCAACAGTGACATTCCCGAGGACTGCTCGTCCGAAGACGTAGATGGATTCGGAAGTCCTGTCGTCTCTGTCCGGCGTGGTGGAGCGGATCCAGAAGCCATCAGGTCCCTTTGCGGTGACCAGTCCACGCACTCCGGTCACATTCTGACCACTGATTGGCGAGATGTACCTGTTGCCATTGATCTGGGCGATGGTGGGGTTGACCTGCTGGCTGACGGCAGTCGCGCACAGCGCCGCTACAGCACTGAGGGTGCCGAAGGAGAACATGTCGAAGGACAGACAGTATGGAGTGGTGTACACGCTCTTTCTTACCCACTTTTTACGGTCCTCCAGACCTTCTCGATATATACTCACATGTCCGGTCGTCCTGCCTATTCGAGCATTGAGCCACGGCAAACGAGCCAAGGCATTTTGCTGAGCTACTCGCCCTTCGCGCGCTCCCACTGGCTGCAGTGTGCGAAGGGGCGCGACGATCTCATCTTGGCCGTGGTGGTGTGGCTTGCACCGGCTATCAGCTTACAGATTGTGTGCATGTCTTGGCCTGCTTCTTGCGGCCTCGTGTCTGATAAGAGCCATGTGACTGGTTGGCGGGCATGGGAGCGCGGCTGACGATGGCCTCGGACGCAGGTGCAAAAGCTTAGTCGGAGAGGCGAGATGCGAACGTGTCGTTCGAGAAGGACGGCGAAGGTGGAACTTGCCGTGGACGGCGGTGGCGATGGCGGCGGTGGTGGTGACGATGAGGTGGAAAGAGGAGGGTATCGACGGTGATGCAAGGTGGAAGACGTGTACAGCGTGAAGGCCGCAGATGCTCGACGCGGCACACATCGACGGCAGCGGCGTCAGCACCACCTCCATGTCGAGCTTCAACTGCCGTTCAGCGCTTCGTGTCGGCAGCAGTGCCATGTCGATATCGCAACATCCTTCTCCAATCACCGGCAAAGCGCCAGTGAACTGATGAAAAATGAACTCGTCGCAGCGACGAGGGTGGCCATCAAAAATTGCGCCAGCTGAGCCCCCGAAGGAGATCAGATCCAGTCAGTCGCCGCGCTGTGCAATGCAGGACCTTCTGAATGGCTCTGGTATTCGTGTGCACCAGATGCCCCAACAAGGTAAACAGCTGGAAGAAAGGCATTCAACTGCTACACTGATGTATCGAGGTTGCAGACCCCGCGAGTTTTGATGGGCGACAATAAACCCAGGACACGAGTATCGACATCCGGGAAAAGCATTATGGAAATGGCCTGCGCTGTCCCCATGCTACCACTCCTCAATGCCCAATTCTTTGATGTTGGGTACTACGACTAAGGTTCTTCGTCGCTAGGCTAGAGGCTTTGGATCCGGATTCTAGGAAAAGGCCGATGCTCGGAGTGCAAGAGGGTGAACGGAAGTCAGGATGCCAGATTTGGCACGCTAAACAACATCGATTTCAGGCCATTATCCATGTCTCGCCTAGAGACTGAGCTTCGAGAGCGAGAACTATGCTAACAGAGACCCGCTATCCTAAACGTGTGCGACTCTGAGGTCCTGCCTAAGGCGCACATAGAGGCCTGTACGCTTTCTGCGCGCTTCCTCTTGCTCTCTTATACTCTATATACTATTACTAATCTATAGAACGTAGTGCCTGCATCTTACAAGGCCACTCGATCTGCAAAAACTGCTAGACGACACAGAGGACCTGAGCACGTTCTATGAGACGAGAACTGTTTCCCACAATAACGACGCAATAAAGCTTATACTGCGACGATGGAGGGAGCAAGCAACTCGACGCTACTAATTATACAGAAGTTAACAAGCTACCAAAGATTTTGCGCCGATTACATACCCTCTCTTATAACAGCCGATGTACCCTTCACTCGAGTTCCTAAGCCTAGAGAGATAGAAGCTTTCCTACTCCACCTTGCACGTTCGGTTACTAAGGGCAAGTTTGAGGCAAAGGCGACAACATATACAATAGAGACGCAGTGGCACAGATTGGAACAAGTCGTGCGGCGGCACCTCAACTATAATTATCTCGGGAATGAGCGCAATGAGATACGACAAGTATGAATTTCAGGAGTCGCATCAGGTGTGCAATAGCTAAAGCATCCTAGTTCATCCGGAACGCTTTGGTACGTGAAGAATCGCTGTCCACAAAAGGTCAGAAGAAGTCACTAGCAGACCGAAAGACCTGTGTCGACATCCTGCATTTCCCGTGGACCCTAGACTCTCACGATTATCCGGGCAGAGCACGTCTTCAGCTTTCCACAGCTATCCTAATTATGATCTTCATGGGTGTGCGTCCCGGAGAGGTTGTGGAGTCGAGCATTTACAAAGGGACGAACGAGGGTATACTCTATAAAGACCTCACTGTCGTTATCGGATTCGACGATGACGGAAGTCGAGTGTATGGGTGCCTAGTCCGCATCAGGAATCGCAAATGGGCACGAGGTGTAGAAAAGCAGGCGTGAGTCCTCGATTCCACGAGCAAGCCCAGGTGGTAAATTTAATCGGATCTCTACAGATACACCATGGTTCTACGCAATGATGAGCTTGAACCCAGCTTGTGTCCTATGCGACAATTGTTGGCCTTAGCAATCGCAGATGGCGCACTGCAAGATGTCGATTGCGTTGAAGACCTGTTCAAAAAATACCGCCCGCCTCCAGGCCAGCCATTCTCCCAGATACCCATCCGCCCGGAAATGCACGAAGTACCACTTTTGAGGCGATTAGCTGAGGGAATGGTCCATGACAAGCAAATCTGGACATATTCAGATTTGCAGTACATGCTAAGGGGCCTCGGGACGCGTGCGGGCTACGAGTATCGCCTCACTCCGTATGCCTTTCGCCGAGGATTTGGCAGTGTTCTTGATCGTACGTCAGTAGCACATCCATTCTTACACTCGGCTGACTTTGACAGGTTTCGCTTCAGCCGTTCAGCGGCGAAAGCACATGGGCCACAAAAGTGACGACACCTTCCTCTCTTATCTCTCTGATATATCTGGACTGAACATGCAGGATCTGGTCAATGGTAGGGATCCAGATCACCAGCTCATGGAATCGCTGCAAAGCATGGCCAGCACATACCGTAATACTGAATGCTTGATCAGCGATGGGGTTAGTTTCACTTCCTTCCGGCAAGGCGTTGTTCGTTCAGCACCATCGAGGGCTGTATCGGTGCTACTGAAACACGACAAACATCGGGCCGCAGTGGCGCGGGAGCTCTATGATTCGAGCGATGCACCGGACTTCGAACGAGCGGTGCAGATCCTAATGCACGTAGCACGCGAAGGCCGCCTGGAAGGACGGACCTACCCAGACTTGCGTGAGATACCCAAGGGTCAGCCACTCTGTCCATACTGTGGTCGGAACCTCATAAGATCACAAAACGAATCCCGCCAAAGTCACGTCTTGGCATGCCATCTCGTCCACTTGGAAAGCCGCGCAGTGGAAGGAAAACAAGTGGAATTCTTACAAAACACCGCAGGGCGATGCTGGTGGCGGGGCTGCAGCTTCAACTTCACGAACAGACGACTCGCTACTATACGTGATCATCTTGGCAAGCACAAATCCCGTGGCGTCACTCTCTGCCGTTGGAGAGGACCTGATGAGCCTAGGTACTGTATGAAGCCGCAGCAAAGAAAAGATGACTTGCTCGATCACTTCCATGAATCACATGGGATTTTCGTGCAGGACCAACTTCCAGAGAGATACTATTATTGCTATCCATGCTGCAAAATCTTTGGCGGACTGGAGAGTTGGTCGGACCATTGTGACTGGCATTTGTCTCGAATAGACACCTTGCGATGCGATAGACTCGTCTTTACAGGCGTGATCCTATGGCCTGGACAGTGTCCCTTGTGCCTAGGAGACACTGCCAAGGAGCCTTACCAGCGCTGGGCAGGCTTCATATGCAGATCGAAAGGCCCCAGAAGACGCCACATCTATCGCCACATACTGGAGCTTCGATCTTGGCCACAGAAATGTATGCATCCTCTTTGCTCCAGCTCCCTTTCCTCACCGCAGGATATGCTCGAGCATTGCTTCGATGTGCACGTTCCGGCGCTTAAACCGAGCTCGATGCCAGAACTACCACTCGTCCAGGACCAACCCACGACAACGGAACGAGTAGAGCGAGCAGTTCCATCCGATGCGGAAGATGTAGAACGATATCAACATATGAGCCAATCTATAAGAAGAGCAGAGACACAGGAGCTAGTCCCGTCGGATCCAGCGAAAGGTACAGTGACTGTGTAAAGGCCTGGGGGGTCGTGAAGTTCGGCTGATCATAGTACCGCAGGGCCGAAGAACGCAGCGGTCGTCCGCAGACGGATGCGATCTCGAAGAGCAAGACCTCCAATCCTTGACGAACCTGAAGCGATAGACCCGATGGATGTCTCTGGTACCGCCCCAGCCTTTCAGGTCGATCCTCCACCGCATGCTCTAGGTGTTACAGCGGAGCCAGGCGTAGACGGAAACAATCCACTCTTTTGGGCCAGTACTGGGGAACTTGCTCGGAAAGGCACTAAGCATGGGAGCAGGCAACAAGAGATGGGTCCGACATTCCAGGTTTTGGCTCCGCAATTGCCGTTCACATTTTCCGTTAAGGCCCAGTGCATGAGCCACATTCGAGCGCGACTACTACATACATAGAAATAGGTCTTTGCGAGCTCAGCAATCCCGGTCGTACTGTACTGGCTACACCTGCACTACTGCAGTTAAATTTTACAATCCGAGCCTTTCGACAGACTGCCCAAGCTAGGAGCGTAGCACAGCGGCCTGACATTCTATCAGACCGTATCAGAGCATTAGGAACCTGCTACAGAGACTTGAGGGACGCGTTCAACTAGGACTGATTCAGTAGATACGGGAGTGGGCTGACTTCCAGAATTGCCTTGTTCGTACGACGATTCATGGACTATATGCAATGTACATGCCATCCAAAGGCTACTCCAGCCAAAAGTCAGAAATAAGTTCACAAATAGATGTCCATACAACGATGTCGCGTAAACAAGCTATAGCAGTTGCAAGAATGACCACCCAATATGAGAATTGGTTCCCTCCTGTTATCAAAGTCCTGATTACGCTTGATCAGCTCTCTAGGGAGAAGCCTCGGACTGGACTCGTTTCCCTACGAGCAAGTGTGCGAATGATTATACAGCGCTTCTGCAGGCAACTTGTGTACGCTTTGAGACTGGTACAACACCATGTGCGGCTCTAATTCCACTCTTTCCATCCCTGATAGCACCAGCACCTCTTCCACCATTCTCGACACAGCATTACTACCCCCATCAAAGCGCATCTCTGTTGTGCAAGTGAACAAGCCGCCGCGCAAGCTGCACCGTTGGATGGAGTTCGGTTGAGAATAGCAAAGCGACTCATGGTGGTCGCAGTACCAGTAGCTGAGTTCGCGAATATCCTTAGAGTCCATTCCTGCGACATCGTATGTGATTTCGAACTTGAGGACGTACTGCTGCGTTCTTGAGTAGAGAAATGGTTTGAAGGCTCGGAGGCATGATTTGATAGTATCCATAACAATCGCTTGATTGAGTTCTGCGGCCCAAGCACCGAGGGCGCGGCTTCAATGTGCTTGCTAGCGTCTGGTATATGCAAAGCACCGTCTGCATAAATCCCCGGCGATGCCAATTGCGAAGCCACCGTTTTCGATTTCCCGGAATCGGTTTGCGCTAATACGGCTGTCCAGGAAGTCCGGAATCCCGGAAGTGCATTTTATAGTCTTGGAAAGCTACTACGATCAGTATATCGTACTACCTCATCGTTCGCAATGTGACTGCGCTCGCAGTCGAGCACGGACTAGCCCTAAAAGGCTCCACTAAAATCCTGAATAGCAACGACTCCCTAACAGAATGCAATATTGAGAATGTCGTATTATCAAATCTAACGGTCCCCGTCTTCTGAACTGTGGTCACGAATGACACTTGCCCCATTCTCTGAGCAACAGTCCCGATCAGTTGATCTCTCACTTTCCGAGTCAGACACCTGATCATGGCTCTCGTCATCCTCTGAGTCCGAGACCTGCTCAACATCGATCTCATAGTCTCGCATGTAATCAGGAAGAATCACAGAATCTAGTTCCTCCTCGGCAGACATGTGCATCGCAATCCCTTTCGCCCACTCGCCTGTTCGCCCACGACTGAATGTGATGAGAAGCTCGCCCCATTTTGTCCAGAAGCAGATCGTGGTGTTCACATAGTCTTTCTCGAATGGATTAGACTCTAGAAACTCATAGTCATCGCTGTCGTCTGCCGGCATTCCATACGCTCTAGGGTGTTGTAGAGTCAAACGTGGACGATGGACATCCCAACGGTCGACAGTTTGGACACAGTGCTGCGTCATTTGATAGTCTGCGTGAAGTTCCACAAAGTTCATCGTCAACTCCGTAAGGAAAGTACTAAGTGGGATTGCGTCGACCAGGGATTCTTCGGGGGCACGTTTTCTGACGTCCACACCTTTCTTGAGCTGACGTGCATTCAAGAATACCCGGCGGTCCTGCACGGGACCCGTGTTTGTTTGTCTATGGCCGCATCCGACATAGAAGCTAATATCCAGCCGAGACTCAGTAGTAATCGGATTCTTAACCCAGTAGTCCGGCTCGTTTGGACGACAACGGAGCTCATAATCGGGGAAAACCGACTTGAAGTCACCGAAAGGGCACACGAAAGTGTCTTGTCGCCATCTGGAGTTCCACAATGGCCATTCAACATCGGCTGCTGCAGTTGGGTCTTTCGCAGATGGATGCAATACGCTACGCCCGTTCCAGCTGCCGTACATTATCCAATTTAATGTGGACTTCGCGTAAGCGTTAGTAGGCGTAACGATGAAGTACACCTCGAATGTCGCAGTGGATGTATGACTACGCCAGAAAAGATCTGGGCGGTAGATTCGGTCCATGACCTTCCTGACCATTGGGCCTAGCATCACAACTAAAAAGCCTTCTTTGATCCTTCTTGACAGCCAGTCCTGGTAATGGTCCATCTCTCTTAGTGGATTTAAATATCGCTTCTTCTCTGCTTTGCTTAACGATAGCATGAATCCATAGCAGAATGATGATATGTCGCTTGGGGCCAGATAAGACATCAGTATACTTCTGAAGTCCATGAGGGAACTGAATAAGGACCATAGTGGACTCTCGTACGCGCCCTGTAGACGTGACTCCAAGGATGGCATGCTGTCGAGGTTCAAGTAGACAGAGAGCGGTGATTGACTTCTTCGTAATGATTTGGTAGTCACTTTTGCCTGACCACGGAGCAGTTCTCCAAAATGAATAAGCTGGGTAGAGTTGATGCAGGACGAAGAGCAGGAAGCGAGATCCGTCCATGCGGATTGATCCACATGGATGTTTTCATACGGCGTTCGAGGCCGACAACTGTGTTTCCGGGTATTCGCCATTCGCCATGAGGTCTCTATATGAGGCACTCATCCGACCCTACACCTCAAAGCCAAGTGCCCATACTTGCTTGCCATTATGGTCGCCACTATTGTCGATGATTACCTCACCTGTGTTGAAGCTCGAGGCTCAGTCATACACTATCGCCAAGCATGGGCTATCGAAAATACTGCAAAAACCAGCTGGCCGCCTGGCACTCTGCTACGACGGAGGATCCAAAAGGGAATGCGGTGCTTTACTTCAGAAAGCGACATAATTTGGCACGAGGTTGCGCCAGGTGAAATGGTCTTCTTCGAGTTTCACGCTGAGGTGGATACTGATGAAACGAATTCCATGAGCGAATGGGTGTTGACATGCCTCGACAATCATGACCTTCCCGGCCAAGTTTTTCTATGCAACATTGAAGGTGTGCGCCTAAGATGTTCACCAAAGGCCCCGTGGTGTGACCACAAAATTGCTGTGCTATCCCTAGATGGAACGACAGTGGGACTCTGTATGTCTGTTACGTGGCGCCTGAGCTTAAGCTGACTCCAGACAGCGAGCGTGCATGTTTCCCAATCAACACTGTTGCAAAGCTACGCTGAACAGGACCCGGAAAGCTATGCGTTGACCGTAACTCGGGTAAAGTTCAGGAATATATCGTCAACAGATCGACACACTAATTCGTGGTTAGCATCACTCGCAGGCGATTGAACGAGCTCTGCAGGCGCAACTTTGGATTGAGTATGAGCCAGCGCGATCGCACCCTACGCGATATTATACACCCGAGACGGAATTCGACCTCTCTTTACAGGCCTTCAGGTTCGCACGTGCGTTCAGACTGCGGCCGGTCGTGGACGAACTCATGCAGATCCTCTGGAGAAAGGCTTCTTGCTTCGAGCACCTGTTGACTTTGAACCAGATGCACTACACGGGAGAGCTATCAACGACACCTTATGAGAATGCGAAACCAGAGCACGAGCCGGAGGCGACAATCTATATGCTACAAGATCTGGCTTCATCAGGTCTGTTTGTGTTCCTTTACGACCAATATTACAAGGAGGCTGGTTCGGAGTTTGATCCTCAAGCTGGGGAAGAAGCAAAGGATCGTCTCTATTTCCTTGTTCGTTCCGATGCGGCGGATAGTTTCTACGCAAAGTTGCTAGCAGCATTGCAGAAGATTGATATCATAACAGTACAGGCTATGAAGATTGGTAGAGCAGGGAATAATCATCTGCTTACCCCAGACACTGAAGTCATTGAGAGCTTCCAACGCGACCAAGGGCCATCTGGATCTTTGGTACAACACCAGGAATTCGATGCGCACGAAGAGGATATCTGTCGTTACGAGAATGTTGTCAAGATGGAGCCTGTGGTTTTCAGCATCGTAGCAAAGTTTTGGGAGCCAGTTGATGTATTAGTGCTTGTACTCAAGACTGTGAAGTCGCTTATGGCGTAGTCACCCAGATAGATGACCTTCGAAAGAGTAGCCGCAAAGCACAAGCATGCTCCCACAGTGTCAACCAATCCACTGAAGGACAATCTTCGTCGCTTACAAGCATAGCCATACGCTGGCATGTCTCTGCGACGTGTGGCTCAGGCCGAACACAAGCCACACTGCACCTTTTATTTTCGCATTGCAAAGCGTCTCGAGGAGGCAAGGAGACAGCAATGTCTTTTGAGTCTCCGGAGATTCCATCGTATTTTGCAAGGTCTGAAGCACCTTCAGCGCCTCCCCAGAGCCGTGCCTGTGTGCACTTTTGCGAAAGCCCCTCGTGCTGCCTCTAGCAATGTAAACCTCGGCTTCCATACACCTTGCAAACTTACTTGGCCCCTTACGGGGCTTGTAAGCCATGTAAGACGCCGTTTCTCAATCAAACTACGTCCTGCTATTTAGTATCAACATAATCAGAAGCCTTGAAACCACGATGGCGGATAGGGCGCTAATTAAGGTAATTAGATAGATAGATAATTCTTATACGCCGGTCTATCTCTTTTAGCTAGAGTAAGTAGTATGCTCTATATTTTTCGGTCGAGAGAAAAGCCTTCGAAAAACCCTCGTATTCCTCCTACCTTATAGCCTACGTAGCCGCTTCCTTCGTTCCTATTTTCCTTCGGACAATACTAGGTTTCTAGTAAGTTCTTCTTTTACTAGACTCTATTATTCTCTTTCGCCTGCGAAGACCGATTGCACGCCTCCACGCGGCCGCAGGCGGAAACAGGCGGTCGAGCTCGCAACTCGACCGTGCTGGCAAAGTGCACGGCATGGTGGAGCGGAGTGGTGGAGTGCGAAATCCGGTGCGGTTTCGCCAAGACTACTCCGAACAGAGGACTACCACCGAAATGGTTTTGAAAACCATCCGACGACGACCTACCTGCGTTAGAAACAGGTCCGCTTAATCGTGAGCGTGCGAAAGAGCCGCGGAACTCCTAGGCGTCGATAGGACACCTCTGGTGTATGGGAGGAATCCTCAGCTGAGGGTATTTGGAGCCAAAAGGACAACAAGTCACCCAATATGCAGTCTCTGGATCCGAACCACCTACCTCTGGAAGGCTTTGAGGGGACTCGGAGAGCGTACGCGTTGTTAAGGCCGGAAGCAGATGCGTTATGCACTTGGAAGAGCCGAGGTGAAAGAGCTAGAAGGGAGGCGTTAGTTGGCGGGCAATGGAGCTCGGAGTAACGCTACGAAGCCCGTAGGGGCCTGTCGATTGCTCAGGTGCGAGTAGGAGGGTTTTGCCCGGGGCACAGCCTTACAAAGAAGGACACCTAGTCCAGCAGTCACCTAGAAGAGCTCGGAAACTTAGGAAGGCCCACATAGAGAAGCAGGCAAAGGAGACACAGAGAGGCGAGCCGAAGGGAAGACTCGAGGCAAGAAGGAGGGGGTGCAAGGCGTGAGGAGGCGAGGAGGAGGCGATACATTGGTTAGTGGGTGGAAACGCAAGAGCACTGCTGCCTGGCTAGGAGTAGACGCTCGAGCAAGCCTGCGAGACATGGCCGGCCATAGCCAAAGAGATGCGGTATGGTAACGCGAAGGGAGTCATTCTCCTGGGGCGTGGTGGGCAATGGCAGCGACTGAGACACTGTCTGCTCAGCCCGAGAGGACGGACGCGCATGTCGGTCTTGGAAGAGAGGCGACCGGTCTTCAGTTCGCTGAAGTCCGAAAGAGCATAACCAAGGCTTAAGGAGCAAACAGTATATGGAGCGTAGGGTAGGGGCTTTGGCCTGGGGCCTCTCCCTCGAAGCGATAAAGGCGCAGAGGTGTCCCTAAGCGGGAAAGCGTGGGCAGACTTTGTCTACCTGCCTTACATAAGTTTGTAGGAACGAGTGTAATTATATGCTGCTGCAGGCAACTGGAGAAAGCCCACCAAAAGTGTGAGCAATGGGCAAAAAAACATGGTGCAGAATTTGCACCACAGAAATACCAACTCATCCACTTCACCAGGAGCAGGAAGCACAACCTCAAGGCCACAGTCCAGATCCAAGGATTTGATGGGGAACCACTGCCCTCACTCAGGCTCCTTGGGGTATGGGTAGACACCAAACTCAAGTGGGGCCCACACATCAAGAAAGCAGCAGAGAAGGGGGCCAACCAGATGCAATCACTCCAGAGACTGTGCAAATCCACATGGGGAGCATCCTTCCAGAGAGCAAGACACCTGTACACAGCAGTTGTCAGACCAGCCATTACATTTGGCTGCCAAGTCTGGTCCAACCCAGAAGGCACACAAGGCTACTGCAGAAACCTCACCAAACCCATTGAGAAGATCCAGAGAGAGGCAATGAAGAACATCACAGGAGCATACAGGTCAGTTGCAACAGCAGTCCTGGAAAAAGAAGCAAACATTGCCCCCCTTCACCTGTACACCCAGGACCTGGCCAGACAGGCAGCCAAGAAACAGGACAACCAGCCTGCATACCAATACATCAAAAACAGGTGCAGGGAGATCAGAAGACAGGCACAAGCAGGGAGGAGAACAAGGCACCCTGCTGCACCAACCCAAACCAGGCAGGAGGAAATCCTCCAACTGGTACAGGGCCAAGAGACCACAATGCAGACACACCTGGGTCACAAGGCATGGTGGGCAAAACACCAGTGGAACAGGAAGTGGGAGAGAGAAAAGGAAGGGAGGAGAACCAGAGCAGGAGGAGAACAGCCACCTGCATGGGCAACCACCACCTCCTCCACTGTAGGACTAGCTCTGCACAAAGGGCTCACCAGACCAGAGAGCACAATGGTCACACTCCTCAGAACAGGGCACATTGGGATGAGGCAATACCTCGCGAAGAGGAGAGTCCCAGGTTACACACCAGACTGTGACTGCGGGCAGGGACATGAAACACCAAAGCATGTATGCATGTTCTGCCCAAGATGGGCTGAGAGGAGACACCTCCTGTTCCAAGCAGGGGGATCTACAAACTGGAAGGATTTGGCAAACACAAAGAGGGGACTGCATGCAACAGCAAAGTGGCTTATCCAGGAAGGGGTCCTAGAACAGTTCTCGCTGGCAGGGAAAGAGGACTAGGAGGAAAGGAGGAGAGAAGAAGGGAGAGATAGGACCTGGTGAGAGGAGGACTCGCTAGACACCTAGTATTGTCCGAAGGAAAAACAGAGGCAAAGGAAGCGGCTACGCAGGCTGCAGAGTAAAAGGAAGGCGAGGGTTTTTCGAAGGCTTTTCCCTCGGTCGAAATCTATAGAGCGTGCTGCTTACTCTAGTAGTTAAGAGGTAGACCGGCGTATACGAATTATCTATCTATTATTCTCTTTCTTACTGTCACGGGCGGAGACAGGCAGGAAAGGTAGGTGATGTCACAACAGGTACGGAGTGCTACGGACAGGCTTTATAGACACTGCGCTACCCTATAGGTAGCCCTCTTTGACAGGACGTAGCTCGAAGAGAGGAAGGGAGAGCTTTCTCTCTTCGAGCGTACAAGTGTGCAGGCGCTCCCGTGCTTCCCGCGCACGTGAGCCGGGGTCGGCGTTACTAACTTCCGCCGACTTCCAGGCAGTCTTATGTCTACGGGCCTAGCCCGTGACACTTACTTCTTCTCTTTCTTCTATACTTTCTTTCTAGTAAGTAAGAACTACTCTAGGACGCCTTCTTAGATAAGCTACTTTACTATAGTATATAGTTCTCTTTTTATATTTACTAGATCTGTCACGGGCGGAGACAGGCAGGAAAGGTAGGTGATGTCACAATAGGTACGGAGTGCTACGGACAGGCTTTATAGACACTGCGCTACCCTATAGGTAGCCCTCTTTGACAGGACGTAGCTCGAAGAGAGGAAGGGAGAGCTTTCTCTCTTCGAGCGTATAAGTGTGCAGGCGCTCCCGTGCTTCCCGCGCACGTGAGCCGGGGTCGGCGTTACTAACTTCCGCCGACTTCCAGGCAGTCTTATGTCTACGGGCCTAGCCCGTGACATTACTCCCTTCCTAGCAGTGACGCTCCGGGTCACGTTCTTTCAAAATAGGGTGAGTGCAGCGCACTCCCTTCCTAGGCAGCGTGCAGCTCCTCTTCCTCGGGTCTTACCCGAGGGCGGAACAAAACAGGACAGATACTCTGTAACAGCGGAGCAAACAGGTTAGCCCCTGCAAGCAGGAGCCTTCCACGGTATCGCCTTTGGTATGTACAGCCCGCTCGAGGAACCCAATCCACCATCGTTGCTGCGACTAGTACATAGGATCCAAAGACAACACCGGAGCTTTACTGTACACAGTTCTTCGTGGTCAGGACGGCCCTCTTACTGCACTAGAGTCACTGGGTGGTCAGGCCAGTCTCATATGCAGCCCCTCAATTTACAGGAACCCCCGGAGGGGACCCCTGTAGTCAGTTTGTCTGATTGGTCGCAGGCAGAGGATTTTGGATCCAATATGACTCTTCAGAATTCAGGTTGCTTCCGTGGTGCAGTGGTTATGATTGTCCAGCAGGAATCTGGGGTCTCGGGTTCAATCCTCGGTGGGGGCAGGAACCAAGTATCGGATTTCGAGCGGTTCGAGGTGTAGGCGCGTAGCAGGGGTCATGTGCAGGTGGGCGGTGAAGTCGGGACAATTTTCCCGGCGACGACGGGCGAGATATGGCCATTCTCGGCGGGGAGGTCAATCTCCTTAGGGTCGCGCGTTCGAGTCGGTTCGGGGGGCAGCGGCGTTAGGTGTACCTTCGGGTCGCGACAGGTCGGAGGGGGTAGCGGGCGGAGCAGGCGGGCGTGCCAAGGAGTCACGTGATTTTTTCCGGGTCTGTATACGCGGGTGGATCTTCGACCCAAGTGGGCTCGTATAACCTCTGGCGGTTCTTGCTGCAGCCGTATGCTAGCGCAAGTCTTCGGCGTCCAACGGATTTCAGGCATTATATGGCGGCAGGAATTGTGCTTAGTCAGCTCGTCCAGTTGGTCTGGGGCACAGGTATGGGCCGAGAGATACAACGTCTGTCTCTTCGGTTGCCGTGCTTGACGCTCGAGGTTCGAACCCTCGACGGGCTATGCATAACGTTGATAGCACCTGCGGTGTCTCAACGTCGTGCCGACTTTTTGCTCTTTACACTGGCATTAGGCGGGGCGCTGGTTTGAGCGGGTACCGGCGGTGGAAGTTCCGGACGAGGTGTGGCACATCCTCGATAATCGTATCGGCAGGTTCTGTAGTCGGTACGTCGTAGCCTTTCCATTTTACTACGTAACGCAGTCGTTCTTTGCCACCGCGGCCGCGGCGGTCGACCTTCGAGTCGACGATCTCTTCGATTTCCCATTCCTCGACCCCGTCGACGATAACGGGCGGCGGCGGGGGCGTACGCTGATAGCCGTGCGGGTTGTTCGCGGCAGGAGTAAGCAGATCGTTGTTAAACACCGGGTGCAGCTTCATCGTCGCTGGCAGGTCTAGTCGGCAGGTATACGGTTTGACCTCAAGAATGCGGAACGGGCCTAGGTTCTTCCAGTCAAGTTTCTTCGTAGGGCGGAGGGTCTTGATATTCCTAGCGTCGAGCCAGACTTCTTCTCCAACAGAGAACTTGCGTGAGGCGCTACGGTGCCGATTTGCAGCCTCTTCATATCGGGACTGTGCGAGGCTGGTCTCGGCCTTTAGGAAGTCGGTAATCGCCTTCATATCTGCGACGAAAGATTCTGCTTCTCGACTCGCAGGGGCGTCGGTCGTATGCTGTAGGACTTCGGTTCCTAGGAGGGGTTGGAAACCGTAGGTAGCTAGGAACGGAGACAAGCCGGTAGTTTCGGAGAATACTGAGTTCGCTGAGAATTCCGCTAGCGGTAGCCATTCTACCCAGTCATCTTGTAGGTACGAAACGTACGCACGCAGGTGTTGTTCGAGGACTGCATTTAGCCTCTCGGTCTGGCCATCTGTCTGCGGGTGGTAGGCAGTCGACGGGGAGCAGGTAATCCTTAGTTTCCGCGTAAGGTGTTTCCAAAAGTCAGACATAAACTTGGCGTCCCGATCAGAGACGATGTTGATCGGTTTCCCGTGGAGTCGGAAGATATTCTTAACAAACAGGCGAGCAATCTCTTCGGCGCCGTCGGTCGTAAGGCATGGGACATAGTGGCGTAGCTTCGTAAGGCGATCGACGACTACGAAGATAGCGTCGACCCCTTCGGACTTAGGCAGGTGTGTAATAAAGTCCATCGAGATCGAATCCCAGGCACGGTCGGGTGTCGGTAACGGTTGTAGGAGTCCTCGATTACGTTGTCGGCTAGGCTTAATCCTACTACAGACATGGCAGTTCTGGACCCAGCGGCGGATATACGCGCTCATACCTGGCCAGTAGTAATCCCTCGATACGATCTGGTACGTGCGGGCTCTTCCAGGGTGTCCGGCAGCTGGGGTTTCGTGGCAGAGGCGGAGAACTTGGTCGTAAAGCTCCTCGTTGTTCGGTACGTAGAGTCGGTTTCGGTAGAAGAGCAGGTCCTCTCGTAGCTCGCACTGCGCGAGCTGGATCGTCGGGTAACGGCTTTTCCCTTCTCGTATTGCGTCTATTATCTCGCAGAGGGTCTCGTCGGTTCGATATCCTTGCCTTATCGTTTCCTGGAGCTCTTCGGGGATCTGTACTGCGCTAACAGCGTCCCTCGGCGGGGACTGTTCCCTTGTTCGGATTGGGAAGGCGTATAGCTGCGGTTCCGGCGTAGGCAGCGTATAGATCGTAACCTGGTCGGAGAACGATACTCGTTTTTGTTTCCTAGGGGCAGGGAGGTTTTCTCGTTTCAGAATCGTTTGGCTCTGGTGCTGTAGGCGTTCATCCCCCTCTTTAGGCAGATCATCTGACCTCCTGGTTAGAGAGTCGGGTTTTTGCCCTTGTTTCCCTGGTCGGTAGGTAATCTGGAAGCGGAAACGGGACAGAAATTCGGACCAGCGCGCTTGCCGGCGGTTAAGTTGCTTTGTCGTCGTAAAGTATTCCAGATTCTTGTGGTCGGACAAGACTTTGATCGGGTGTTCGGCTCCCTCGAGTTCAGGGCGCCACTCTTCGAAGCAGCGGATAATAGCGAGCAGCTCTTTATCGTAGATCTCGTAGTTACATTCGGCAGGGCTATGCTTCTTTGAGAAAAAGGCGATAGGTCGTAGTATTCCTTCGTTATCGTATTGGGAGAGGATCCCGGCGGATACGTAGTCGGAGGCGTCGGTCTCGACGATAACTTCCTTAGTCCAATCGAACGGGGCGAGTATCGGGCCTTCTACGAAGGCTTGCTTTAGGTCGTCGAAGGCTTTCTGGCAAGCGGGAGTCCAGGCGAACGGTGTGTCCTTGCGCGTAAGAGCTGTAAGCGGCTGGCAGATTTTCGAGAAGTTACGTATAAAGCGACGGTAGAAGTTCGCAAACCCTAGGTAGGACTGGACGTCGGTAACATTCTTCGGTTCGGGCCAGTTCTGGATTGTCTGAATCTTTTCGGGGTCCATCCGGATGCCGTTTTGGCCAACGATCATCCCTAGGAATTTAGTCTCGTGTTGGAAAAACTCGCACTTCGATAGCTTTGCGTAAAGTCCTGCATCTTGCAGCTTCTGTAGGACAGCTCGGACGTGTTTCTCGTGTTCTTCCCGGGTCCGGCTATAAATCAGGATATCGTCTAGGTAGGCTGAGCAGAATTGGTCGAGGAATTCGCGCAGAGTGTCGTTAATAAACCGCTGAAAGGTTCCCGGCGCGCCGGTGAGTCCGAAAGGCATAACGAGGCTTTCAAATAGTCCGAAACGGGTCCGGAATGCAGTAAGGTACTCTTGCCCTTCCTTCATACGCACATTGTTAAATGCAGAGATAATGTCGATCTTCGTAAAGTACTTCATTCCGCTTAGGTTGTTCAGAGTCTCGGTCGTTAGCGGGAGCGGGTATCGGTCCTTAACAGTAAGCTCGTTTATCGCGCGGTAGTCTACGCAGAGCCGTAGGCCACCTCCGGGCTTCTTAACGAATAGGACAGGGGAGGCGACTGGGGAAGAGCTTGGTCGGATAAAGCCCTTCTGGAGGTTCTCGTCTAGCCATTCCTTTAAAGCTTGCAGTTCGTCCCGAGACATTCCGTATAAAGGGCCAAATGGCAGTTCGGCGCCCTCTTTTAGCTTAATGTCGTGGTCGTACGGGCGGTGCGGGGGAAGCTGGTCGGCTAGCTTCGGAGAAAATATAGAGCTGAAGTCACGGAGGCACTCGGGCAGCTGTCCTTCGATATCGGCCTTTTCTTCGGAGGTGAATATCGACTGTAGGTCCTCGATCGTCGTATAGCAGAGGCGGTATCCTCTCTGTTGCATAGGCGGGGCGGCGTACTTCGTAGCAGCTTGGAACGATATCTTGAATACGTCGACAGTCTGGCGTTTCCCTTCCTGGATCCGGGGAAGACGTTTCGTATACATCTGGACAGGTCGGGACTCGGCTGGAACAGAACAGTGCTTCTTACAGTATTCGCTCCTAAACTGGAGGGTAGAGCGGCTCGGGCGAATATCGGGATCGTGGACCTCAAGCCACGGGTATCCTAAGATAATAGGGCTACCTCCTATCTCGGTAAGGCGGAAAACGACCTCCTCTTCTAGGTGGTCGTTAATTCGGAGCATACAGCAGGTGCCATAGCGGATAGCTACCCCTTCGGCGTTGCTATCGGCGTCAAACGGAAGCATAATAACCTCTTTCTCTAGAGGTTGAATACTAAGGCCTTGGGCCTTAGCCCATTGCAGGTCCATCATTGCGTAGGCTTCGCTACCAGTATCGACTAAAGCATAGTCGGAGACAATCCTCCCTTGCAGGGAGATTGAGAACGGGATTTTCGGTGACGTAGATCGGTCGTGTTTATACGGAACAGCAAGTAGTGGTTCGATCGAGGAACGGGAGACACGGATAATTTCAGGCAGAACAGGGCTGCGCGGACCTAACGCCGGGCTGCGACTGAAGCCAGGCGTACTCCGTTTTCCGACGGCGGAGGGGAGGGGGGAGAAGTAGTGCGTTGCGGGCTCGGCGGGGATCGGCCTCTCGAGGGAGATATAGCGGCAGCTGTGCGGCGGCGTTCAGCGTCGCGCCTCTGAATAGCTAGGGGGCGACGGTCGGGTTCAGGGCAGCCGGCGACTTGGTGTCCGGGCTTGTGGCAGCGGTAGCAGTTCCCAAGCTCTTTGTCGGTCTTGCGACCTGCGTCTAGGTCCATAGGGTCGCCTATGTTCTTAGCTCTCGCAACAGGGCTCTTTTCTTGACGGGTAGGCTGGGGAGTGCGGGGGCGGTTATCGGGCATAGCGGTACGGTTATTCGAGTTCGTCGGTAGGCGGGGGCGTTCGGTCTGGCGTTGGTGTTGGCGGTACCGGTTATCGAGCTTCTGTAGGTGTCGGGTATAGGCGCGGTACTCCTGCGTAGGGGCTTCATTATGTAGGAGCATATCTTGGAGTTCACGGGAGATAGCCTGAGTAAGCAGCGGAGCTAGGGCTTCTTCGGCCATTTCTCCTTCCTGGGCAAGTCGATCGAATTCGGCGATAAAGGTACTGAACTCCTGGTTGCGTTGTTTAAGGCGGTATAAGGCGTTCTGGGCATTCTGGATGCGGTCGGGGTCGCCATAGGCAGACTCGAGGAACTCGAGGAGTTGCGGGTAGTCGACGAACTGAGGCACGCCATATTTCATCTTCGGTAGCAGGAGGTTATACGCGTCGCCTTGAAGGCGGCCGGCAACGTACGTAAGGCGGGAGGCAGCGGAGGGGAAGCGGTCCAGGTTGGCAGTCATTTTAGCGTAAATCTGCTGGACGAAACGGCGGAGGTCCTTCCTTTCGCCGTTGAACTGGGCCGGGTCGGGGAGTCGTTCGGAAAGAGATAGCTTGGAAGGTGTGGCAAGAGCAGGCGTAGTCTCTCTTGCTGCAACATCTTGAACAGCCTTAGCGGTAGCGGAAGCAGGTGGAGAGTCGGGCGTAGGTACGGTAGGCGTAGGGTTCTCGCGCGCAGCAGCGAACACCCTATCTCTCTCGGCCTCAGCGACGAAGGCCTGGCGCCGGGCGGCCTCAATCTCTTGTCCCTGATACTGGATAATAGCGTTCTTATCCTCCAGCTCTTTCTGGTATCGGGAGGCTAGCGATTGCGCTCCCTGGGCGCTCTCGCGTGCATTTTGCAATTCCTCCTCGAGGCCTGAAATATAGGCATCGAGGTTGCGGAGGTAGAAGAGCCACTCGGTAGGGCTCTCTTGTACATACTGGGTTAGGTCGGCAGGCTGATCTACCGCCTGAGGAGGCGACGGTCGCTGGGACATCGGAAGTGCGACAGCACCTAAGGGTAGGAGCTACGTAGTGTCACGGGCGGAGACAGGCAGGAAAGGTAGGTGATGTCACAATAGGTACGGAGTGCTACGGACAGGCTTTATAGACACTGCGCTACCCTATAGGTAGCCCTCTTTGACAGGACGTAGCTCGAAGAGAGGAAGGGAGAGCTTTCTCTCTTCGAGCGTATAAGTGTGCAGGCGCTCCCGTGCTTCCCGCGCACGTGAGCCGGGGTCGGCGTTACTAACTTCCGCCGACTTCCAGGCAGTCTTATGTCTACGGGCCTAGCCCGTGACAAGATCCTTCTAGTTTATTAATTCTTCTATTTAGAATAGAAGGTTAATTAAGGTAATTATTCGCGTTCGGATTAGCGTTTAAAGGATAGTAATAATCCTTATAATGTTACGGTTCATGTGACAAGAGGCTCAGCCCGAGCAGGCGCTGGGGCCTGAGGCATACGCCAAGGATCCAATGATCAGAGGCGCTCAGACCAACACCATCCTGATCACACTGATCACACTGATCACACTGAGCAGAATGATCAGGACCTTGATCAGCGCGATCAGTATGCTCAGAAGCATGAGCAGAATCCTTTTGTATATATCGAGCGATGAGTATCGCCTCTCTAGATAGTCATCGCGTACAACTCACTGTTCTATCTCACTGATTGGAATATTGAGATCCCAACTTCGTTACACTTCAACTTCATCCGACAAGCTCAAACCCCGATCGAGCTTAAGCTTCTGCTTAGTGAGATCTTAGGTCATCAGCCTCCCGCAGATAAACCTAACAGCTTTGTACGCCCTTAAGGATGTCTAACGACAGAAGTGTTAGGGGAACTCCCGCCCCCAGCGAAGTAGGAACGAGTCGATCCTCCCGAACCACGAACGGAACCCTCGACCTTAAGGACTTGAAGGTCGCCAAGCCGGATCTCTATTGGGGAGACCGCGACAAGATCCAACCATGGTTCAACCAACTTGCCTTATACTTCAGGTTCAACGAAGTCAAGGAATCGGACAAGACACTCTTTGCCTCCACCTTCCTGAGGGGGAGGGCGGAGAACTGGTTCAAGCCTCACCTGGAAGACTATCTCTACAAGGGAGAGGACGAAGACGGATATTTCAACAACTTCTTCAAGTTCCGCAAGGAGATGACTGAGCTGTTCGGAATCTCCAACCAGATCAGCACTGCTGTTCGGGTTGTCCAACATCTCAAGCAAACCACATCGGCCTCCGAGTACGCGGCGAAGTTTAAGGAATACTCCCAGGTGATTGGATGGGACGACGAAGCCCTCCAAGTCATGTTCCGACGAGGCCTCAAGGAAAATGTCAAGGATGAGCTCACCCGTATGGGATTGGGCGCGAACATCGACACCCTTGAAGTCTTAATGAAAAAGGCAATCGAGATCGACGATAGCCTCTACGAGAGAGCGCTAGAAAGGAAATACGACTCGAAGATATCTGGAGTTGCAGGATACATCCCAGGCGGACCAAGACGACAGGGCCATAGACCAAACAACAATCAAAACAAGCCCTACTACGGACCCCAACCGATGGAACTCGACGCAACCCAGAAAGGTCGTAAGATCAAAGGAAGAGGCAAGCCGAAGGGCAAGCCAAAAGGAAAACAAGGTAGCGATAAGACTTGTTACAACTGTGGCAAACCAGGCCACTTCGCGAGGGATTGTCGTTCCAAGAATATGGTGCAGCGACAATCAATCAATACGATGCAACGAAAAGAAGGAGGACGAGGAGGCTATAACGACAACCAGTCTCCCAAGGAGATCCGACTTCTAGGCATGATATCCCAGAAACGAAAGAACGAGGAAGGAACCTCGGAAACCGACCAACTCATATCGCTCGAACGACTCAACCGACAAATAAGCGAGATCGAGAACGAAATGCATCCCCTCACCTCGAAGACCGGACTGTGGTCAGACCAGGAATACAAGCGATTCAAAGAATTGATTCGACAGTACAGCAGGACAACCAACGAACTCGAGGCTCTAAGGGACGCAATGGTCGAAGAACCTACGACAAAACGGACGTTTGGAATGATGCAACGACGAAGCATCCCAACACAGATCCGCTGGGAAGAGCGTCACGGACACGGAAGCCTTCACTGGCGATTCTGTTACGATGACGCATGCCAAACCCACATCTCTTCCAAGAGGGAGAACAACTTCTTCCCGACCAAACCAATCCGAGAAGAAGACCCTCCAATCCGGCGATATGATGACGGAAGTAGGCCCTTGCCTATTCCAGAGGAGCTACAAGAATTAGCACCACACCTCAGACTCGCCGAGGAAGAAAACAACGACGAACCTTGCCAAGAAGACGAAGAGAATAACCCTCCTGAAATCGACTCCGAGGAGGAAGGGCAAGACTCGTCCGCAGACGAAGAAGACGTATCGGAAGAATCATCCGATGAAGAATCAGACCCGGATGACGAAATCACGACATTCACGTGTACCCAAGCAGGAATAATGCGCAAGGTTATGCTATTCCTGGCTATGCGACAGGAAGACACATTCCCGAGAATCGGTGGAAAGCGATACCTACACCCTACCAAATTTGATCGAGCACTCAAGGAGCTTCGCATCAAGCTCTGGAACCAACCAAGAGTCTCTGTACAGTACGACTTTAGGTCGCTCGTACAAGAACTCGTCCCTATCGGAAGCACGATCACACCATTTGGATATGTCACACCGAGCGAAGAAATCGTGCCGAACTCAGCACGAGAAAACATACGCCGAATCTCCGAACAATATGCCAAGATACAACAATGTCAATCGATGTACGCTTGCATCGAAACACCAGAGGAGAAAACAATACACGAAACGATCAGATACACGTCACATCAGATCCGAGAATGGTATAGAACACCTACCATCGAGACCCAGTCGGGAAAAGGATCGACTCTCAAGGAATGAGCGTCCAAAGAGAGTTCTGCAACACGGAAAGCGCTCAAGCATCAACATCAGTCTTTCGCACCAACATTACCGTCAACGGACACAAGGTCCAAGCCATGATTGATTCTGGAGCGAGCGGGAACTTTGCCTCCAAATCATTTGTGAAGCGATATGGGATAGCTACCCAATCGAAGGACGAAGGGTACGAATTGATCGCAGTCGACGGATCATCGTTACCAAGCGTGGAACGAGAAACCATTCCGTTACCACTTGCTATCCAACAGCACCACGAGGAAATTGTCTTAGACATCACTGACATGGCCAGTCATGATATCGTACTAGGCATACCTTGGTTGAGAAAGCATAATCCAATCATCGATTGGAGACGAGGAGTACTCAGGTTTGAACAATGCAATTGCGTTATCGACATTGACCCTATGCAGCGACAGAGTTCACTGATAGATGAGGCTAGGAGACAGATCAACGAAATGACACTCCAGTCGCCCGGAGCTACGAAACGATCGAGCCCAACTCGGACAGTTACTCACGATGGCAAGGAGAGCAATCAAGTCACGAGAACAGATGGAAGTAACGCACCATCGAAGGATACGGCCTCGGAACCCGATATCCCCAAGGAGTATCAAAAATGGGCGAAACTCTTTGAAGAGGTAGAAGACATCACTGCTTTACCTAAACACCAGACATGGGATCACCGGATCAACCTGAAACCCGGAACGGAGCCCCCATTCGTGCCACTATTCAAGAAATCCGAACATGCGCTCCAAGAAGAAGATAAATGGCTACGCAAGATGCTAGCCAAGGGCTGGATACGAAAATCCAGGTCCAGTGCAGGCGCACCTATCTTCGGCGTTCCAAAGCCCAACGGGAAGACACGAATCGTCGTTGACTACAGGAAACTCAACGACATCACGATCAAGAACCGATATCCATTACCCAACATCGAAGAATCACAGGACAGACTTACCGGATCAGACTGGTATACGAAGATCGATCTACGAGACGCATTCTATGCTATCCGCATGGCGGAAGGCGAAGAATGGAAGACGGCGTTTCGAACGCGCTACGGATTGTACGAGTTCACAGTTATGCCAATGGGATTAACCAATGCGCCAGCCTCCTGCCAGGAGATGGTAAACGACATTCTCAGAGATCTGCTCGACATATGCGTCATCGCATACATGGACGACATTCTTGTCTACACTAAAGGATCTCTCGAGAAACACAAACGACAAGTACAAGGCGTATTCGAAAGGCTCTCCCGAGTAGGATTCCGGACCGCACCCGAGAAATGCGAATTCCATAAGAAGGAAGTCAAATTCCTTGGCTTCATCATCAATACTAAAGGAATCGCAATCGACCCGGAAAAAATCGAATCTATCAAGACGTGGCCAACCCCGAAGACAGTCAAGGATGTGCAATCATTCCTTGGACTAGCCAACTACAATCGGAAGTTCATCAAAGATTACTCCAAGATCGCCACACCACTGTCAGACCTTACAAAGAAGGACCTCAAATGGAAATGGGAACAACAACATCAAAGAGCATTCGACAAGCTAGTACAGATGTGCTGCGAAGCACCAGTACTGATGATGTTTGACACGAAAGAACCAGTCTACATCGAGACTGACGCATCGGATCTAGCCATAGGAGCATGCCTCACACAGATGCATGATGGGAAACGACACCCAGTGGCTTATTACTCAAGAAAAATGTCACCCGCGGAACAAAACTACGATGTTCACGACAAGGAACTGCTAGCTATCGTTGCAGCATTGCAACACTGGAACTATTACGCGGAAGGAGCACCAGGACTAACGATTCTTTCTGATAACAAGAATCTAACCTACTTCACTACGACCAAAGTACTAACCCGAAGACAGGCCCGCTGGTCGGAACTGCTCGGACAGTACAAGTTCGAAATCCGCTACACTCCAGGAAAAGAGAATGGTAGAGCAGATGCCTTGAGTCGAAGAGTCGACTACATGGAAGGAAAAGAACCCGTACAACAACGAGTTCTCAAGGCCAACCCGGACGGAAGCCTTAGTGCCAAAACACAAGAATTCAACAACATAGTGCGAATCCTCAACGACACCGAGGAACAGTTTCCAATACTACAAGGAAAGTACCAGGTACCAAAGGACCGAGAAGAAGAATGCATACGACAACATCACGACGACCCGTCGAAAGGACACCCAGGAGCGACCAAGACTGTAGAACTCATCCAGAGAAGTTTCAGCTTTCCACAGATGCGACAGAAAGTGCTTAAGTACATAAAGCGCTGCGAGCATTGCCAAAGAAACAAGGCCGAACGACATGCAAAATACGGACACATACAGTTTAGGACTCCGCCACAACAACCTTGGGACGAAGTCACGATGGACTTCATTACCAAGCTCCCGCCCTCGAAGGACAAGGTCACGGAAAACACGTTTGATATGATCATGGTCATGGTCGACAGACTCACCAAATATGCACACTTCATACCTGCAAGCGAAAAATATACGGCGGAACAACTCGGATACCTCGTGATGGACAGGCTAGTACGATACCACGGATTCCCGAAAATCTTCATTACCGACAGAGACAAGCTATTCACATCGAACTACTGGCAAACACTGGTCGGAACCATCGGAATCAAACACAAACTATCTACGGCCTATCATCCTGAGACAGATGGACAAACGGAAAGGACGAACCAAACCCTGGAACAATACTTACGACACTACATCAATCACGCACAAGACAATTGGGTTACACTACTCCCCATGGCACAAATAGCACTCAACAACCACAAATCAGAGACTACGCAGGCTACGCCATTCTTTGCGAATTATGGACGAAATCCGAACCTGTTCGGAAACCCGCATAGTCATCCCCAAGCTGAAAGAGCAATGGTTGCAACAAAAGACATGAAAGAAATACACAAACAACTCGAAAACCGCATCCAAGACTCGCAAAAGACAGTCGCCAAGTCCAGGCAAGAAAAAAGAAAAATGGCACCTCAGCTTAAGAAGGGGGATAAGGTCTATCTTCTTACCAAAAATCTGAAGACAAGAAAGAAGACCAAGAAGTTGGATCACGTCAAGGTCGGACCATTTTTGATTGACGAAGTCAAAGGACCAGTCAACTACCGACTCAAGCTACCAAGGGATGCAAGGATCCACCCAGTGTTCCACGTATCGTTACTGGAACCCGCTGACGCCGAAACCCCATGCCAAGAAACATTCCACTTCCAGCCGGAAGAAGAAGACGAGTTCGAAGTCGAAAAGATCCTAGACCAAAGGGGCCAGAAGTTCCTAGTCAAATGGAAAGGGTACGACGAGTCCGAAAGTACCTGGGAACCTCGAAGGAACCTCACGAACTGCCAAAAGCTCATCAGCGATTTCCTCTGGAAAGCATAGGACCAACCAACCCTACGAACTGCCACCGGCCTCCAGGGCAGTACCACCAGGAACAACGCCAGAAGGGTCGATCGCGTTGTTAATAAAATCAAGCGACGACCAGACGGCGGGAGAAAGACCGACTGTTGCATCCGCCGCTGGACAATCCACGTCCTCGTCCTCGACGAATTCCCCAGACTCCTCCATCTCAGATTGCAGGCACAGGGCCTTCTTTCTCGCCCGCTCCTCCGCCTGCCTCAAGATTTTCTTGTTGCGCATGAGCCTGGCTAGAATGACAGCGAGCTCTTCCTCATCTTTCTCAACCTTCTTTCGATACTCCTCCCGAGTCCGGTCCAACGACTCCCATGACAAGTTCACACACTTGCGACCCCGCTTTACACACTCCGCACATCTCAGCCGATACGATCCCTCCATAACGATACAGTCGTGGCCGTTCAGAAAGCAATGGTCGCAAGGAATGACCGACGGAGAACCAAAGGCGATAGTTTCCTTGTAGAGGCGAAGACGGTTGCGGGAAGAAGAAGAAGACATCTTTGGAAAACAAGAAGCAGCTTACCCAAACCTTATGACCTCAGAGCTTCGGGACGAAGCTAGGCCAGAAGGGGGATGGTGTTACGGTTCGAGAGCACAGCCGCCTCGACCTCCACGCTCATTGGCTCAGGCAGCGCCCCACTCGAAAGCCACTCACTCCAGAGTGGATGATCGGGAAGACACGACGGGCCAAGGAAAGCACAACAACAGGGTGCCTGAGGCAACGAGGGCCTGGCTGCACCCGATCATTCCTTGGCAGTGCTGAAGTGATCAATACTCACTCGAGGTGATGATTGATCACGACTTCTCGAGCGATCCCAGAACATCTGGGATTCTCCTTTGTATATAGCGAGCGATGAGTATCGCCTCTCTAGATAGTCATCGCGTACAACTCACTGTTCTATCTCACTGATTGGAATATTGAGATCCCAACTTCGTTACACTTCAACTTCATCCGACAAGCTCAAACCCCGATCGAGCTTAAGCTTCTGCTTAGTGAGATCTTAGGTCGTCAGCCTCCCGCAGATAAACCTAACATTAGGCTACCGACGGACTAGTAGAATATAATAACTTTAAGTACTAAAAGCTAAAGAGAAGCGCTATCGATTAATATTAAGAAAGACTTAGAACGTTACCGATACGAGAAGTCTATTACGATATGTTACGGTTTGATTGGACGACACAGCCAAGAACTGATCAGGCAGAGTGGCTGCGATCAGTTTGAGGATCACGTGAGTGATCACTGAGCAGCAGAGCGATCAGCGATCACTGATCACGGTGGTCACAGTGATCAAGGTGAGCATGCAGGAGACTAGGTGCTATATAGACGACGCTCTTTACCGTAGGATAGGAGCTTCGTGCTCAACTCAATACAACTCTCTTGGGGTTATGTTACAAACCTTTCAGGACCTTCTCTGATATACCACGAGGACATTGCGAGGATCGACACTTCCTAGGCCACCCCCATATTAGATTAGGGTCAGGCTGCCAACGGACCGGCAGGACGTAACAACTTTGAGCACCAAAAGCCGAAGGGAAGCGCTATCGATCAATGTCAAGAAAGACTCAGGACGTCGCCGACACGAGAAGTCCATCACGACAACAGCTATCGACTGGAATCACGGAACGAATGAGCAACATGTCGATTAACGGAAGCGGGAAACAATCGACTCCCACTATGAGCACAGCGGGCTCATACGAGTCAACCCACGCACCTAAGATATCCACGCCGGAGACGTTCGACGGGACTAAGGAGAAGTTGGAGAGCTTCCAGCTGCAGGTTCAGCTGTACCTCCACTTCAACGCGCACCAGTTTCATAGCGAGGCCGACAAGGTCTTGTATGCCGCATCCTTCCTACGAGGAAGAGCCGCCAGAGGATTCCGAGCATACCTGAAGGACTGGCTGGTCTGCCAGAATTCAGATGATGAACCAGAAACGGAAACCAGAAGAATCTTCCACAGCTACGATAAGTTCGAAGAAAAACTTAATGATCTATACGGGATACCCAACGAGGAGGCACACGCCGATCGCCATATCCGACAACTCCGACAAACCACTTCTGTCGCCGCCTATGCGTCAGAATTCCAAGGATATCAGGCCGATCTCGAGTGGAACGACGCTGCCTATCGTTCGCAGTTTTACCTGGGACTGAAGGACTCAGTCAAGGCCGAGTTATCCCGAAACTCCAGCATGACCACGCTTGGTGCAATGATCAAAGCAGCGAAGGAAATCGACGAGAGACTCCAGGAGCTGAAATACGACCGATTCGTACAGCCTGGATACCAGAGACCCGCACGAGGCGGAAGAGGGAGCTTCAAGGCCAGAAGCCAGGACCCTGACTATGGAGATCCAATGGAGTTGGATGCTACCGAACGTACGCGAGGAAGGAAGCTGAAGAACAAAGGCTTCACCTGCTACGAGTGTGGCGAGGAAGGCCACTACGCGCGAAACTGCAGAAAGAAAAACAAGGTCAGCCGTGAGATGAACACCATGGCTCGGACAACAGCATACCGGGAATGCGAGGAGGACTCCTCGAAATCCGACTAGTTCGGAGGGACAACCCCGAAGAGGCTCATTGAACCGCGGTCTCTTGGTTCAGTAGCCTAGAGAGAAAAGAGATCAGCACGACACGGAAAACCGCGAAACGAACGAGGGGAAAAACTTACTCGGAAAAAGACAAATCGTCAAAGGGAACAAAGCCTTGGAGACCAGGAGACATGAGGTTCCACCACAGGGGAGGCATTTCAAGGCTAGCCTCGGGGGCGGAAGCAGACGAAGAAGATGCCTCAACGCCGGATTCGAATTCCAGGAGGGCGGCCTGCTCAGCGGCCTCTGCCTCCTCGAGACCATCCAGCTCTTGACCGATCGCATCGTCGGTGCGACGTTCGAGAAGGCGAAGGCGTTTGCGGAGCTGCACCTTCTTCATCTTGAGCTTTATCTCCTCCTCTTCAATCTGCTCGATGTCGCGACGGAGCTTATCGCGAGTGTCCCGAAGACTCTCCCACTGGGGGGCGGAAATCTTCACGTCACACTTGCAACCTTTGCGAATGCACTCGGAGCATTTCCCAGAACGGGGACCCACGATACAGCGAGGTGCGGGTTCGCCAGCAGAGGAACGAGCGGTCTGACAGCGAGTGCAGGGAGCCATCTCAACACCGTTCGCAGCAACTTCTTTTGCGAGGGCAACACGACGAAGACGACTTGCGGAAGTATAGGGTGACGGGGAAGACATTCTTGAGAAACGAGGGAAACAAGAGGAAGGACGGATGGATGGATGGATGGATGGATGGAGTTTATTCCGCCCGGCGCTAAGCACCTAAAGGGCACACTACGGATATTACGTCATCACATTGCTTCCGGAAATTTTCCTGAACTCCAAATAGCCCATTCGGTTTGTCCTATCTCAGTTCTCCTGCTCCTTCTGTCCTATGTTGCCGGAAACTCGTACTAGGTTAGTGTGCACAAGCTCTCTTGAAGTCGCTCCTCCAAGTGTTCACTGTCCCATCTTCAGCGAGTGAAGCGTGTCTTGTTAATAGTACGAGGGTGCGTTGGGGGAAACGGTTAGTAGTAGTAGGTGTAAGGTTGGTGGCGTTGTGTCCTCTATGTGTCTCGGTTGGCCGTCACCTGGCTAGGGGAAGGTTGGTACGATGAGCTCTCGAGACGGCCTGTAGCCATAGCGAACTGGATCGTCGCCAGGACTGCGTCTATTGCCGGTTTCCACTTCTCGTTGTCTGATGCTGCCTTTCCTCCGAGAAAAAAGGAGAGGTTGCCCCTCATAGTGTCTGTATGTTGTAGCATCTGTAGTCGGAGATCATCCCACAGACGGCACCGGAATAAGAAATGCTCGACGGTTTCAGTTGCTTGCGTGCATGCGCACAGGTCTGATTCTGCAGCTCCTATCCGGTGAAGGTAACCATTCAGTCGTGACATTCCGGTCCGGAGCTGTGCCAACACGCTCGCTTGTTTGCTTCCGAGGCGATCGTATACCATCCGTGTATGTGGACCAGGTATCGCGGTGTCGATTCGTCGTATATGCTTTCCTACGCCTTCGATCGGCTGCCGTCTTTTCCTCGTTTCTGCTTTCAAGTGGCTAATAGCAGTCGATCTAGCTGCTGGCCGGGTCGACTGTGGTATTTGACCTGGCTCCGTTGCAGCTTTCGCCGCCTCTTTTGCTTTTTGGCCAAGCTCAAACTCTGGAGTGGGACACCACGCCAACCGGACAGTATTGTGGCCCTGCAGGGCCCACGCGCTCTTATAGATTTGTTGTATGGTTTCCTGTCCTGACTGCTGTCTAGGCCGGCATACTGCCTGTAGTGCTGCTCGGTTGTCTGAGAAGAGATATATATTCCGCGAGACGGTAGATAGGGGTATTTGTGCAAGGCCTTCTGCCAACGCTATCAAGGCCGCCGTGTACGGGTTGTGCTCCGTCCTTGCTGATACTGTAGTCGAGACGACGGTGGATGGGGGCTCTCCCCGTTCGGTGTCTTGTATTGCGACTCCTGCGCCGACAATGTTGTTCCTCGCCGAGGAGCTTGTTGCGACACAGATACCTGCGCTCTGTTTGGCAGCGTTCACCGCTTCCTCTGTCGTTTCCTTCGCATCTGCTGCTAGTCGCCGGTGCCACGGTGCTACTGTGTATGGCGCGATGCTCTCCATACCTCTTGTCGATACCTTGTAGGTAGTTGACATCTGTTGCAGCGGGGAGCGGAACCTCCGGGTCGGTATAACCCTGAGTTTCGACAGCGGATTGGTCGTAGGCAGCGAGAGGATATCGACCCATGTGCTCGCGGCTTTGGCTGCGTGTCGTTGCTGGACTGTGCGCATGCTTGCCTCTGCTTCGGCCACTTCTCTTGCTACTGTGCGGAAGCAGCCCGTGACTGCCTGTGCTCCGATTCTTTGTACTCGATTTACTGCAGCCGCAAGTCGCCCTTTACACTTGTACATCCACACCGGCGATGCGTAGTCGACTACTGGCGCCACCATTGTTTCGAACAGCCTGCGGGCGGTAGATGGTGACAGCCCTCGCAGTCGTTTCAGTGCCATTGCAGCAGTAAGACCTGCAGTGGCCGCTCGTGCGATATGCTGTTGGAATCGAAGTTCCGAGTCCACGACCACTCCTAGGATCTTTGTGCTGGTCACCGGCTCCACCTCTTGTCCCTTGACCAGAACTGGTCGGACGCTACTTCGGCACGGTATTCGCGTAAAGTGGATAAAGGCTGTCTTGTCGCCTTCAAAGGTGGCACCGCTTCTTTGTTCCCACTCTATCGCTTGGTCGACAACCGCCTGGATCCTGCCTTGGTTTGCCTCTGCAGAGGGGCCTGTGACCCACGCTGTGTAGTCGTCGACAAATGCTATAGCACCGCCATTGCTATCGATCTTGCGCTGGACTAGGTCCGCATTAAAAAAGAGGAACAGGACTGGTGATAGTGGCGACCCCTGCGGCAATCCTGCTTGCTGTAGCGCTTGTCGCTCCGATGCCTGGCCATTAACTACGATTGTAGCCGACCGGTCCGAGCAGAAGGAATCGATCCATTTGACTAGCGTTGCGGGGATGCCCCTTGCTTGGAGTCGCTGCAGTAGTCTTTCCTTACACACTCCATTATATGCACCTTTCACGTCGAAGCTGATCAGGCTGAGCACCCTCCTGTTACGCCATGCCTTGTAGATGTGCAGCATATAATTACACTCGTTCCTACAAACTTATGTAAGGCAGGTAGACAAAGTCTGCCCACGCTTTCCCGCTTAGGGACACCTCTGCGCCTTTATCGCTTCGAGGGAGAGGCCCCAGGCCAAAGCCCCTACCCTACGCTCCATATACTGTTTGCTCCTTAAGCCTTGGTTATGCTCTTTCGGACTTCAGCGAACTGAAGACCGGTCGCCTCTCTTCCAAGACCGACATGCGCGTCCGTCCTCTCGGGCTGAGCAGACAGTGTCTCAGTCGCTGCCATTGCCCACCACGCCCCAGGAGAATGACTCCCTTCGCGTTACCATACCGCATCTCTTTGGCTATGGCCGGCCATGTCTCGCAGGCTTGCTCGAGCGTCTACTCCTAGCCAGGCAGCAGTGCTCTTGCGTTTCCACCCACTAACCAATGTATCGCCTCCTCCTCGCCTCCTCACGCCTTGCACCCCCTCCTTCTTGCCTCGAGTCTTCCCTTCGGCTCGCCTCTCTGTGTCTCCTTTGCCTGCTTCTCTATGTGGGCCTTCCTAAGTTTCCGAGCTCTTCTAGGTGACTGCTGGACTAGGTGTCCTTCTTTGTAAGGCTGTGCCCCGGGCAAAACCCTCCTACTCGCACCTGAGCAATCGACAGGCCCCTACGGGCTTCGTAGCGTTACTCCGAGCTCCATTGCCCGCCAACTAACGCCTCCCTTCTAGCTCTTTCACCTCGGCTCTTCCAAGTGTATAACGCATCTGCTTCCGGCCTTAACAACGCGTACGCTCTCCGAGTCCCCTCAAAGCCTTCCAGAGGTAGGTGGTTCGGATCCAGAGACTGCATATTGGGTGACTTGTTGTCCTTTTGGCTCCAAATACCCTCAGCTGAGGATTCCTCCCATACACCAGAGGTGTCCTATCGACGCCTAGGAGTTCCGCGGCTCTTTCGCACGCTCACGATTAAGCGGACCTGTTTCTAACGCAGGTAGGTCGTCGTCGGATGGTTTTCAAAACCATTTCGGTGGTAGTCCTCTGTTCGGAGTAGTCTTGGCGAAACCGCACCGGATTTCGCACTCCACCACTCCGCTCCACCATGCCGTGCACTTTGCCAGCACGGTCGAGTTGCGAGCTCGACCGCCTGTTTCCGCCTGCGGCCGCGTGGAGGCGTGCAATCGGTCTTCGCAGGCAAAAGGAAGGACGAGGTTAAGCTTCGGGACGAAGCTGACTAAGGAGGGGATGGTGTTACGGTTTGATTGGACGACACAGCCAAGAACTGATCAGGCAGAGTGGCTGCGATCAGTTTGAGGATCACGTGAGTGATCACTGAGCAGCAGAGCGATCAGCGATCACTGATCACGGTGGTCACAGTGATCAAGGTGAGCATGCAGGAGACTAGGTGCTATATAGACGACGCTCTTTACCGTAGGATAGGAGCTTCGTGCTCAACTCAATACAACTCTCTTGGGGTTATGTTACAAACCTTTCAGGACCTTCTCTGATATACCACGAGGACATTGCGAGGATCGACACTTCCTAGGCCACCCCCATATTAGATTAGGGTCAGGCTGCCAACGGACCGGCAGGACGTAACAAGCATATACCCCCCTTCGTCGCCGCGCCTTGGCGGACAGGCCCGACTATCTATATCGACAATATAGAAGAAGCACGCAACAGGCATAATATCGAGAGCGAAAAGGTAGAGAATATCTGTATTTATACTAATAGCAGCGGGATTGGAGGTTATATAGGAGCGGCAGCCGTGTGCCTAACCGCGAACAAGATAGAGAGGACGTATATAGGGATGGACACAATATCGACCGTATACGCTGCAGAGCTGCAAGGCATTAAGCTCGCATTACAGATCGCCCAAAATACCTTAGAAGACTCCTTAGGCCCGAGGCAGGTGTTACGGTTTGAACAGGGAACGCTCACAGCCACTCGCTTCACACTCTGGAGCAGACAGGGGCTTGGCAAAGGGAGCTGCTCTGTCACGTGATGGACAGCTGCTCAGTCGGAGCAGAAAGAGCGGCTTGGGAGAAAGCGCTCTAACCGCTCTCTAGGGATAGTATATAGACGACGCTCTTTACCGTAGGATAGGAGCCTCGTGCTCAACTCAATACAACTCTCTTGGGGTTATGTTACAAACCTTTCAGGACCTTCTCTGATATACCACGAGGACATTGCGAGGATCGACACTTCCTAGGCCAACCCCATATCAGATTAGGGTTAGGCTGCCGACGGACAGGCAGGACGTAACAGCAGGTCGCTATCTAGACCGACAACTAAGCAGCGATACGCTCACTCGTCCGCGCTAAAGGACGAACCGGAGTATTTATCCTAAAGCAAATCGCCTGCCGAACAGACGTACTACAGGACAAAGGTTATACCGTTACAATCCGGTAGATCCCCTCCCATAAGGGCATTAAAGGAAATAAGGCCGCCGATATTGCAGCTAAAGAAGCTATAGGCTGGAGAGAAAGGTAAGATAGCAGCGAGGCGGCCGATAGAGCCGCCTAGCCCGAGGAACTCTATGCCGTCCTATCTACGCGGAGACGAAAGAATCGAGAAGAAGCTAAGAGGAAATGGCAGGCTATATAGCGTACGGGAACGACAGGGAGGTCCTCGTACAGGTATACTCTAATCCCGAGCAAGAGAATCCTCCAACTCTATAGCGGCTTGTCCAAGCAGGAAAGCGCGCTGCTTGTTTAGCTCCGCACCGAGAAAATCGGGCTCTAGGACTTCCTCTTCAACTGCAACGTCTCCGGCGTCCGGGACTCTATATGCAACTGCCGCGAAGGACGACAAACTGTCCGACACGTAGTTCTAACGTATCGCCGACTGCGCGACCTGCGCAAGGAGCACCTCGGCGGACTTCCTGGCCGCACCAACCTCCGGAATATCCTGAATAGCTACAAGCTAGCCACAAAGACTATCTATTTTATAGAACAGGCGCAGATCCTAGGGCAGATTGGGATTGGGGAGGAATAGACGATGTCGAGCACTGGGCGGAGACAGTAGGTACGCGGATAGCGAAAGATGAGGCGCAGCCTCGAGGAGCCTAGTATATAGCAATCAGCAGAGAGATCACTATTACCTGGAAGAGCTTGGCGGCAAGGACAGGTTAGTGGTTAAGGAGCAGAGTGAGGGTGAAGGGGTCGGCTAGTCTTTGTTTACTACGGTAACATTAGCGAAGTAGGGCTATCTCTATTTGGGATGGCGTCGGCAGACCGCCGCACCTTTGCTTCCGGGCATAGCTGCCTTCGTGGCGGCTGCAACCGTGTAGGAATCAATCAAATCAAATCAAATGGCCTTGGGATGGCCGTAAAAGCAGCCTGTCCTAGCCAGAGACACGTAAAAGGTCTCGTCCTGGATAATGACGGGAAAAGGTCTCGCCGCCGCGCGAGGGGCCGTCGTGCGGAAGCCGGCGGAGCAAACGCGACGGCGTTGACCTCAGCTACACTTACTATCTAGCACTTCCATCTACCCCACTCGCACTGAGGTAACTAAGTGAGAGCTTAGGAGGTGTCGCCTGTCGATGGAATACGCAGCTATGGCTAGATGGAGTTCTAGAGCGGAGGTAAGAGTTACCACCTCCGGAGCACAGGCTGACAGGAGGCTACAGAACGACAAGGGAAAACCACCTACAAAACCAGGGGATGTGGCGTACGAAAACCATCCGACTCCTGCCTACCTGGAACGTCGAACCAGGCCCGAAGCCGGTGCATCACTTGTCGCCCCTAAGCTGCTGGTCGCGCGGCAGCTTTCAAGAGGAAGGTATGGGGACAGCACAGCTGTTAAGACGATAAGACCGGTGGACGTGTAATCGAGCTAGGCACGAGACAGGACACCCCTGACCTATACGCGCTCTGAGACTAGCAAAATGCTGGCGAGGGTAGCCGACTTGTTCCTACTTGCAGTGTAGAAGCTGCACACGCTGGCTATCAGCGTGAGGAGGCAGGCCACTGCCACAGGCAGAGGATTTGTTCGCCGATGTGGGTTAGAAGCCACACATCCTGCTCGCAGGATGAGGGGACAGGCCACCTCTGTGGCGGACTTGTATAAACAACGAGCATAGGGTTGGTTAGTCGGGTAGGCAAAGAGGTTTCGCTGCCGGCTGGGGCGCTATCTCGATCCTACACGGCAAGACATAGTCGGCCTGCTTCGGGGAGACCTGGGCAGGTAACGCGAAACGACTTCGGTCGCGGGGCGTAGCGCGCAATGGCGGCGACAGAGACACCGTCTGCGCGGCTCGAAAGGACGGATGCGCATGTCGGTACACAAAGAGAAGGAAGCCGCTGGCCCACTCGCACTGGGAGCCTTGTTCGTTATGCAAGGTGGTGTCGCCACCAGCGGAGCCTGTGCTGTGTGCTTATGGAGCAAATCTTAGGATAAGGCAGGCGTCCTGAAAGAAAGACGTAATCTGAGATAGGGGTCCTTATGATGGGGGACATGTCCGACCCTATCGCAATCCTAAGGGCTTCTACGGACAGAACACATCGGGCTGAATGACTACCTCCACCGCCGAAGGGTACCCGGCTACGAATCCCCGGCGTGCCCGTGCGGGTTCGCGCGGCAGACGGCGAAACACATTGTGCTGTTCTGTCCCCGCTTCGAACGGGATCGCGACAAGATGACGCGGGAGGCAGGGACGCAAGATTATCTCGAAATGCTATCGACGGAGAAGGGGCTCCGCGCAGTAACTGCGTGGTTCTTGGAACAGAACATTCTTCCGCAGTTTAGTCTGGCGCAGGAAATGTGGAGAAAGAGGGGCCGGCGAGGAAGGAGAGAGGGGCGCGACGTCGACGACTGACGCTGCCCGGGCTGCAGGAGAAGCAGCTCACGGTTCGAGCAGTTCCCTGGCGTGAAAGACGAACAACAAAGGTAAAGGAGCTTTTCACCCGGGCCCCGGCCACGGTTTTTCTCTTCAGCGAATAAGTAGCAACTCCCGCATGGACCCGCAAGGGAACCACATCGGTGTAAGAAATATGAATGAATGAATGAAATCAAATCAAATCAAATCAAATCATGATCACGGTGATCAGGGCAATCGCGCCAAGGCAAGGTACTATATAGACAACGCTCTTTACCGTAGGATAGGAGCCTCGTGCTCAACTCAATACAACTCTCTTAGGGTTATGTTACAAACCTTTCAGGACCTTCTCTGATATACCACGAGGACATTGCGAGGATCGACACTTCCCAGGCCAACCCCATATCAGATTAGGGTTAGGCTGCCGACGGACCGGCAGGACGTAACAGCCGCGATATTAATTCGCTACCAGCGAGCGCAACCCGTCGCCAGTTAGAGCAACCCATCAGCGAGCCAAATTGCTTCCATCGTAGCGGAAAGGCATGGTTCACGTAGCTTGGCACAAGGCGCAATCAGATTGACATGGCAAGGGCAACGTTCAATTTCCCCTTGTGTGCGGTTCCGGTAATGTTCAATAGTTGAGCTGTGGAGAAGAGCATGACAGTCATGGGCTTCGTCGTTCAAGATGGAGCATCATAGTGCTATGAATGCACTAGCAAGATTGGTGTTTCATAGGGGGTGGAAGTATGCACTTGTAGATACAATAGTGATCGGAGAAAGATGCGCTGAAGCTCTTGCTAAGAAAAAGTTCATAATTGCCAATTAAGAGTATCAGCCTACCGTGATCAAAGCGTTTATGCGCTAGAATGGGCCGACTAGAGATGTGGAAGAATTGTGCCATCCTCTTAGAGAATGAATACAGCTACTTGAAAGAGTTCTACTCTCTTCGTCGAAGCTTTTAGCTACATCCGACACCTCTGTGATGCGAGAAGCTCACTTCATATTCCACAAATCTCATGACCAATCACCCTCATCTTCGACTAGCTGGCCTTTAGCGGAAGCTTCTAAGAGCTCACGGACTGACCAAGGTTTGTAGTTGTAGCCCGGGACGTGATTTGTGTTAGTGAAAGGCGCGCCCGTTCGAATGTGCTCTGCGCATTGTTGGTAATTATCCATTGCATATTCCTCTGGATCGTGGTTGTTAATCCAGTTCCTGAAGAATAATTTGGATAGCACCTCTGGGTGCTGTGATATAAACTCCCAGTCCGTTTTGTGGAGCATTTCGCGATTCTTAAACCCCATTTTCTGGGCACAAGACACTCGCTCAAACCTGTCACATGATCTCGGTTAGCTTTGGGCGCCCTTAGTTGGCTACCTGCGATGTGTAGATTAACACAGACCTCAACTTGTTGTGTACTAACGTAGCTAAAGGCACGTTATCAACTCCACCGAGATCCAAGCACGTAGCTAGAGAGAAGGCATCTTCCATTGCCATGGTGGCACCAGCACCAGAAGTCGGCAGAAATGGGTGCGCGGCATCACCTAGCTGAACGACCCGACCACCATCGGATACCCATTGCGGCTGTGGGTCACGCCACATCATTTTCCAGTCAAATACCGAGCCTTGCGGCGTAGTTTTGATCATCTCTGGGACAAATTCGTCCCAGCCCTTGACAGCGTCAAGGGCATTATCGATCGTGGTAGGCTTGGACCAGCTCTCTTTGGCATCGCTATTGTGATCCTAGGTGGTGTCATTACTTGATAACAGGACTGTGAAGACTTACAACCGTATAAATCACACATACCCTGCAGGTAAGCATCCATGTTGCCTCATTTCGAATCCTGCCCGCTATGAAATGCGCGTCTGGACCAGCGTAGAAGAATCCCGTATCGAGGGCATGTCCAAGTCTCTCAGCAACAAGAGGGCTTTTCAATGCTTCCTCCACGGGAAACGTGATTCTGTACAGAACAAATCCAGAGCTGACGGGGGAGGTATTGGTCCCAGCAAATAATTTCCACGACTTGGAGCCTATTCCATCAGAAGCAACGACTAGATCCGCAGTAAACTTCCGGCCATCTTTTAAAATGATTCCACCTTGGTCTTTGGTTTCGAAGAATTCCTCGCCCGCTGTGTCGTACTCAACTGAAACGCCTTGTTCGGTGGCAAATTTGCGCAGCACTGTGTGAAGTTCTCCACGATTGATAAGGAGAGACTCTCCAGTCGAGTCACCCAGGATGAAGGGTGCAATATCAGCGCCGTCCCATCTCTTAAAGATCGCCTGGGCGTTCGAGGCGACTTGGCGCAGCCGTTCTACGAAGTCGGGCCACTTTGTTTGGGGTCGAAGGGCAGACTTTGAGATCACAATCATCTCACCTGCATTTAAAGTTGGTGAGACCTTGAGGTAACCATATTGCGCGTGGTGCGTCCGCTTACCGGTTGAAGTTGAGTTCGGCCTTCGCTCGTAGACCCGAACATGATGACCCTTTCGACAGGCCTCAATTGCAAAAGTTAGCCCTCCAATTCCGGACCCAACAACTAGAATGGAGAGCCTTTGTTGTGTATCCTGCGTCATGTTGAATCTCAGACTCGTGTGTTCGCAACTAGTAGCGTTGGATCTGAATAAGACTGGTACGTGGATATCCTGGAGGCAAAATAGATTAAAACGAGAATTCCTATAAATTCAGACATTTCGGACCCTTTCCGCAGGTTCGTACAGACATGCGTAAGCGATGGTTGATAAGCAGGTTGAGAGGTAGGGGTTCGGTCGGTCTTTGTACCTCTGAAGTGGTATTAGCGAAGTGGGTCTGCCCCGATTTGGTATCGCGTTAGCTAACAGTAATGTCATTGCTTCCGGGCAGAGCGGCAGTTAGTGTTACCGTTCTACTTTTTGCCTACATATATATGTCGCGGTTTCTGTTGGAGGTAGAACTCCCTTCCTAGAATCCAGATCTGTGAATACATTAACCATTCTTTTACGGATATACTGCTTGCCCGTACTACTTACATTGACCCTCCAGGTCTAGCAGGTAAGCTAAGAACGAAGAGCATTGAATATACATCTCTAAGATGACTTGACTATGCAGCATCGCCGTAGTCGTAGCTATGGCGGCTCAACACCTAGCTATACGAGTCTCTGACATCGAGCGCTCCACGCGCTTCTACGTCGAAACTTTCAAAGCCAAGCGGGTTCTCAACCACTACCTGAACGACAAGCAGTTCACACAGCTGCTCTTCAATCTAGAAGACACCGAGTATCTGATCGGCTACATTGAATTACCAGACGGATTCGGTCTTGAGCTGTTTCAATTCATGCCCGATGCATACCCGACAATCGGCGTTCCACAAGCTCAAGCTTCGTTTATGCACTTTGCTATTGCTGTTGATGATGTTGCAGCGACACTGGCGCGTGCAGTTGCCGCCGGAGGTAAAAGCTTCGCGCCACCAGCGGGCTGGGCACCAAGCGATCCGGCCAAATATGCGTACCTAAGGGACCCTGACGGAAATATTATCGAGTTGAATGATACAACATGGAGCCGAATACTTACTTCGGCTATTGAGCTTCACCCAGAAGCCGCTCTTTAGCCGCAGTATAGCAATGGCAGAGTGTTAGGGAGGCTCCAATTCCAAGTTGAACACAAACATAGATACGCAATCAAGAGCCGATGTCCATGTGCCGGCTATTAGTGCGGGTCATCGAATTAATGTGTACAGGCTCTACGGCTTTTCTAGTCGGATGGTATATTGTTTGCAGCCTCTGGCTACTAGATCTACCTAGCAGCTCGTTCTCCACGTCTATGGCCCCGGGGCGCTGCCGGTATCGGCACGTTTCTGTTCCGGTGCCGTGGTCCTTGTTCCGGTGCCGTGGTCCTTGTTCCGGTGCCGTGGTCCTTGTTCCGGTGCCGTGGTCCTTGTTCCGGTCCCGTGGTCCTTAATTGTGTATAGGCTCGGCTACGAGCAGAACCTCTTCCAAATCGAAGGAGTCGAATGCTCTCGAGAGGTCGACGTCCTTTCAGCGATCGGCAAAAGGGCCAGTGCATAGTACAGCATATATGGACTGCATGATATAACACCCCTCCCTTCGTTTCGTTTCGTTACGTTATTCAGCCTAGCTATGCACGTCTGCCTCTCTGCTATCCAACGTAGTGTGGCGATCTCAGCGGCTATTGAAAAGTATCCGGCGAACTCCTAATCCAGTAAGCAGATGTAATCATGACCAAATATTAGATTGCGCAGAGAGATGTCGATGTGGGTGAAGACCAACGGCGTCTCCGGCGATAGCCTGCTTTGAGCGGATCGAACACGGAGATGTCACAGGGCTGCAGCTTATGAGATGTATGAGATGGGAGGCGACACAGTGTAATGTTATTCTCGAAACAGAACTCTAGGACTTCGATAGTTTCATGCGTCCCGAACCCATCACAAATCAGCACTCGAGGTTTCTGTCCTGCACGTTCTTTAGTCTGGGGGTCGAACACCAGCTTCAGCCACTGCAAGCTGAGATATGAGTCCGTGTATCCGCTGTCAGAGAATGCGTAGTGCCATCCGGGAGTAGGCCACGTACTCCAGTTGGATCGGTGAGTGGCAGCGGGCCGGATGATCATAGGATGCAGATATCTGCCATCGGCGCTCACGCACTCGATGGCCGTGATCGTGACGCGCTGGACACGGGCACCTCTGCAGTTGCGGGAATTCTCCTTACCTACCAGAACCTTGACGGAGCCCAGCTGGGAAAGCATGATGCCCGTCTCGTCCATGTTATAGACGTTCCCTCGCAACACATTCGGATCCTGCAAGACCTGCCCGATTACGTCGAACCAATGCACCCTTTTATCGTGGATCTCGTATCGATTCCAATCGAGCGCCTTCGCCGTACTGGCTTGCAGCTCCGGATGTCGCTTGTAGAAGTGCTGCGGCCAGTTCTTGCCCGGCGATTTGCTGGGCCTCTTCGAAGGCGTCCGCCGGCGAGCGAGACTGAACGCAATCGAGCCTACATACTTGATCCGCACAGGCCGACCAAGAGCGTCTTGCTGGACGAGAAAGGCGACCAGCGCCTTCTCTTCCCACCGATCGAGGTACTGCTGGCTTTCCGCCTTTGCTTTCAGTGACGGGCGGCCGCGCGCGCGATGCTGGAGCGTCGTGCGGGGAACATTAGTGTGTTGTGACCGAGCGCGGAAAGATCTCTCTACGCCAGAGCACGCATCTTCGGCCAGCGCCAGGCTGGCCTTGTCCATATGCTCTGCACTACTGTATGGAAGTAGTGTGGAGGAACGGGAAGAAGGAAGCAGAGTTTCTGGGGGATCTGCCTTCTGGGGGATCTGCAGGTACCCGAAAAGTGGTCCGAAAGCGGACAGCAGGCAGAAGCGCCAACCCCACGTGGCTTCAGAAACATCGAGAAGCGCGCAACAATGCGGCTTGCGCTACACTCCACCACACAGCATATCTGGAGACAGCATAGCGCTGAAACAGGTTTACATGTCCGATGGACTGAGGTCAGCACGATTACAAGTCTCATGTTCACCGACGGACTGTAGATCTGCCTTGACGAACGGAGAAACTCTCGGTTTGCACAACGCTTCGCTCAGACACTTCCTGAAGCAGTAAACATAATAATTGCCTCATGGACTACAGTATCCGCCCTCCGAGAGCTGGAAGCAATACGACAGCTACGGTGTAGCAGGGGCCAGTCGTTAAGGAGTCGATTTGCAGCATCTACATGATGGTCTCCAGCACGATCACCATCACCCCCTTCTTGTAATGCTCAAGGCAGTGGGCGAAGAATGTGGCGCAGGGTGACGCTCCAGGGCCGACTGACGCGCAAGTTCGTCGGCAAAGGTGAGCGCTGCATTTTTGTGTACGTTGGCTCGCCTCACCGGGTGGCTCCCCATGGAGGGAGGGACGTTACAGCGACGGGGAACGACATGAACAACAACAGTACTGAAGAGAGTGATGAATGCATTCGGGTGGGGGGTAAGGTCGGTGTCGGGCGGATCGCGCCGGTCCAGTACGCGACCGGACTTGACGACATCGCCGCGGGGGTGCCAAGCCCGGAGGCGGAGGGAAGGGCGGTGGATGAAGAGGGATACTAGGTAGTGACCAGGGCACGTGGTAAGAAGACGAATCATGCAGCAGCCAAGGCGCCCCGAGGCGCTCGAGCGGTGTTCCAGTTCAACCAGCCGGTCGAAGCGTCGAAGAAGAGGAGGGCCGAAGAGCAGCTAAGCGAGGCCGCGAGAGGAAGGACGGTAACGGAGCAGATCCAGAGCCTCAAGACGCTCATCGTGCAGCTGATCGATCAAAATGAGGACCGGCAAGAAGAAGTGGAGAAGCAGAGGCAGGAGATCGGTGCTCTCCGCAGCGAGATCGAGACGATGCGGAAGCTCCTCCAGCAGAGCAAACCAGCCAGAGCCACCTACGCGACGGCTGCGACAACGGGAATGAAAGCAGCACCGACGGCCGACGCCACTCGGCCTCCGAGGGGAGACCGGGTAATGCACTCGCAGAGGCTGCGAGTCGAAGATGACGGAAGCGCGATTACCATTAACACTACACGCTTCAGAGGCGAGAAGACGGATTTCGCGCTAGTAATGGCAGGTCTGCAACAGGGCATCGATGCCACGCCGGCGGTCCAAGGGGTCAAGATCAAGTGTCTTCGGCAGCTGCCTAGCGAGAGGATTAACATAGTGTTCGCGAGCGAAGCGGATACGGCCAAGGCCAAAGAGCACTCGGGCTGGCTGAACATCGCGATGCCGGAGGCCTATATGAAGAGCGATGCGTGGTATCCCGTCAAATGCGACATAGTGTCGAAGCAGGCAGTCCTCGATGCGACGGTCGAGGGAGGTCGCAGCCTCCGCAGGGAGGTGTGCGCAGAATTCGCGGTAGACAATCGGAGGGACGACATAGACTTCACGGCAATGAAGGCAAGCTGGCTTAGCAAGATAGACCCGAGGAAGAGGACCGGCTCCCTCGTAATCTGGTTGAAGAACAAAGTGGCGGCAGATTATTTGCTTATGGCGGGTCAGGCCCTCTTCGGCGGTGGAGCGTACGGAGCGTTCTGCTCCCGCTACGAACCGAGCACAGCGGACAAAATATGCTTCAACTGTAACGCGTACGGCCACCTCTAAGGAGCGTGCCGGAGGGCTACAAGGTGCGGGAAGTGTACAGGTCCACATCAAACGCGAGACTGCCAGAGTCGGGATCCTCCGAAGTGTGCAGTATGTGCAGGCGAGCATCGAAGTTCCGATTGGGCATGCAAGCGGCACCCCTACTACAGACGGTATCTCGCTGCCCAGGCGCAACAATTATCGACGCAGGAGACGACACCCGCTGGGGAAATTGAGATGGGAAATGCAGTACTGAATTTATGATGGAACACCTGCAGGTCCTTCATTACAACGTCGGCAGGCAGAAGCATATGCAGTGGAGCATGTTGAGTGACGAAGCGTACTCTCAGTTTGCGGTCCTCGCGGTCGTGGAGCCGCATCTGCACGCAGATCCAAGCACGGGAGAGGTGCGGTGTGGGAGCCACCAGAAATGGAGGCCGCTCACTCCGACAGTGCACCGAGAGTATGGCCCCGGCCAGTTCGCATACCGCTCTATGCTCTGGGTTAGCACCAGCATGTCGACCATCCAAGTCCCTGTGCCATCACACGACATCACAGCAGCGGTAATCACAACGTCCGAAGGGAAGGTACTCGTAGTGTCGGCCTATGACCCCAACGAAGGGGACAGTCGCATCGAGAAGCGCAAGGCAATATACCAGAAGCTGGCATACGTCCGCCAGGCTATAGACGAAGCACAAGCCAGATGGGGCAGAACGATCGAGATCTTGATCTGCTCAGACTTCAACCGACACCATTCTCTCTAGGGAGGGCAGGACATTCTCGTAAAGCGAAGAAGGACAGAGGGGACACCGATCGTGCACTTCGCTTAGGAATTCGGCCTCCAATCCATGCTCCCTGCGGGAACCATTACCTGGCAACATGTCGGCAAAAACCAACACTCGACAGTCGATGTTATTTTAGCCAGTCCCGGGCTAGTAGATCGGTTGCTGTGGTGTCGTGCCCATAAGCACGACTACGGTTCCGACCACAGAGCCATCGAGATCGAGTTTATTACCCGAGCGCTACAGCCGCAGTCGAGGCCGAGTCGCCTGATGCCGGAGAGGGCCGACTGGTCACAAATCGGCCCGGAGGTAGCACGACGGCTGCAGTCAGTCCTTCTGCCTGCGGCGGCCACGGAAGAAACTCTGGACGATACTGCAGAACGCTTTATACACATAGTGAAGGATGTCATTCATTAATACGTGCCACGAGCGAAGCCATCCCCGCACGCAAAGAGATGGTGGTTACCCGACCTCTCTCTGCTGCGGGAAACTCTCTCAGCATCTCGGAACTACGTGACAACTCTGCAGCGGAGAGGGGAGGACGCATCAGAGGCAAGGCAAGCTCTCCAGAAGATCCGCAGAGAATACTTCCGATATATAGAGAAGCAGAAGCGGAAACACTAGAAAGAATTTCTCGCAGACCCGAACAATATCTGGAAGGCGAATAGTTACGCCCGCACTGCATACCAAACGAACGTCGTCCCGGCGTTAGTGAAGGATACGACCGTGGCGGAGACGGACGAAGCGAAAGCGGACATGTTGATGGCAACGTTCTTTCCTATTCCGCCAGAACCCAAACCGTGTGGCCCGGCGAGCGAACTACAAGCGCCGGCGCAGAAGCTGGGCATGCCTCGGGAATTCCCTCGTATTACAGCAGAAGAGATACGCCAGGCCATCTTCCGACAGAACCCGAAAAAGGCGCCCGGAGCAGACGGAATCACATTCGACATCTGGAGGCGCCTCCTGCAATTTGTCATCCCGTGGATACGATAGATCTACCAGACGTCGCTGGATCTGGGCTACGTCCCCCGTTCGTGGCGAACGGCCAGGATCATTGCGTTGAGAAAGCCGGGCAAGTCAGACTACACGGTGCCGAAGGCAAACCGGCCCATCTCGTTATTACCGACCATTAGCAAAGGCCTCGAGGGCATTGTTGCGGCGAGGCTGTCATACCTTACGGAAAGATTCTTCTTGCTGCGGACCAACCATTTCGGCGCGCGGAAGCAGCGGTCCTGCGAGCAAGCGTTGGATGTCTTGGTCGAGAAGATCTATAAGGCGTGGAAGGGAAAGCGCGTGCTCTCCCTCGTGACATTCGATGTGCAAGGAGCCTTCAATAGAGTGCATCCTACAGTCCTGGCCCGGCGTCTGCGAGAGCGAGGTGTTCCAGATCAGATGGTCCGATGGATTCGCAGTTTTTGTGAGGATCGGACGGGGAGCGTCGTAATAGGCAACTACACGTCCGAATGCGCGCCTATCAGCCACGCTGGCATACCGCAAGGGTCCCCGCTCTCTCCCTTGCTGTACGTTTTCTATAACGCTGGCCTAGTGGAAGGCAAGATCGATAAGCGGGGTGGGTCGCTCGGGTTCATCGACGACTTTACAGCATGGCGGACCGGCGGCAACTGTGAAGAGACGACCGAGAAACTACAGGCGGAGGTGCTGCGACGGGCGGAGCAGTAGTCTGAAGACAGCGGAGCGACGTTCGAAGCAAGCAAGACCGGGTTTATCCACTTTGAACGAACAGCATCCGACGCACGTGCGGACACCGTCCTGCACTTCTTCGACTCTACGATCCGAACCTAGGAGGCTATTAAAATCCTAGGGGTGACGTTGGACACCCGGCTGAACATGACAGCACACTTGGATAAGATCATTACGACGGCGACGAAAAAGTGTCTGGCTATTAGGCGGTTGCGAGGCCTCCGGCCGAAGCAAATGCGGCAGCTCTACCGAAGCGTAATCGACACTACGACCGACTATGCGGCATCCACGTGGTACGCTCGGGGAAGGCTCGGCGTACAACAGCACACCACCCGGCTCGAACGGATCCAGCGCATAGGGGCGCAAGCGATCATTGGTGCCTTCCGCACAGTCTCTTCCGGCGTCCTCTAAGATGAAGCAGGGCTGGAGGCGGTGGAAACACGACTGGCGAGGAAGACGGGCAAGCACGCGCTGGACGTGAGAGCGCTGCCGCAGCAACACCCGCTGTGGTCTATTATGAACGACATGGAACGAAGGAACGACCGGCGCAGAAGCCCGATCTTTGAAATCTGGACCCAATACTACAAGGCCATCCAGGGGAAGAAAGGAGTTGGTATCACTCCGAGGCTGCCGTACGCCTTGCCGCCATGGCACGACGTCCACGACGTGGTGCAGGTGTGCGACGAAGCGGAAGCACGCCGCCTCCACGGCCGCCTGCTGGCTACTCTATCTCAGCATCAGCTGTACTATACCGACGCGTCGGTGCGGAACGGCTGGGCTGGCATCGCAGTGGTCAGGTGCTATCGCGTGGCGGGGAAGCCATCATACGAGGTCGTCCACCAAGAGACTATCGGGCGGGAAACGACATGCACCGCCACTAGTGCGGAGATCCACGCGATTAAGATAGCGCTCGGATACGTCGAAAAGGCGGATACTCGCGTATGGATTGTGTCAGACAGTCAAGAAGGTCTACGGCGGATCGGCACTGGTGGTCAATCGAAGAGGTCGCGGGAGGTAGTGTTAGCAACGCTCCGGGAGATCCAACTTGTTAGAGAGAGAGGCATCCACGTGAAGTTGCTGTGGATACCTGGACATCGGGGAATCGCAGGGAATGAGCAGGCACATTGTGCGGCCCAAGAAACTACGTCGACAGAACATACCCTGAGTATGGAACCCGGACGTCGGATACGGGAATATTCTGAAGCCTCTAGGCTGCTCCGATCAGCGATCGAGGCCGACGTGCCGAAAGAAGCACTAGCATGGGGGAGATATACATACGCAATCGACAGTGCTCTGCCCGGAAGACATACGCTGCAGTTGTACGGGGCGCTGACGCGCGACGATGCAGGAATACTAGCACAAGCACGAACGGGACATGCCCATCTCCGAGAATACCTGGCACGCACGCGTCAACTGGAAAGCGCGGTATGCGAATGCGGGAGAGGCGTGGAGTCCGTCAAACACGTTATTCTCTATTGCCCTTTGTGGGCCTCTCCGCGAGGAGCATTGCGAGAGGCTGCTGGCGACAGATGGGGCGATGTGTCCTTCCTGCTAGGCGGGAAGAGTAGAAAGAAAGATCCAAGGACAGGACTACCAGTAGATGGAGAGAAATGGCGGCCAAACCTGGACATGGTGCGGGCCACCATTACGTTCCTGAAGAGTACGGGCAGGTTTGCACCTCAGGGCCCCACGTCAGATGTCTAACAGTGCTCTTATGGAGTGGCTACCCCTATTACACTCCTGCAAAACCGATTTGGGGAACATTTGAGTCAAGGCAGCATACGAGAGTATAAACGTAAGGTCAACGTTTAGGGACAGCTCATACGGACGATAGATCTGTGCATAGCTATACTGAATGACATAACATAACATAACATAGCCATTCGAATAGCTGGAAACGCTGCTGCCTACCACGATTACGGGGCGCGGACCCATATATAGAATGCCAAGGTATGGAATTGATTGCATTGGCAAGGCTCGAACAGACGCGCTGACGAACGTTGTGGTGGACAAAAGTGCATTTTGCAGACAATCACCATAGATCTCAGTTCCGACCTCGGCGGTAGTCGTATTCTGGGCACGTGAGAAGACTCCATCGGAACGTTTTCGGATTCCCAGGTTGAGACGATCTTCTGCTTTCGGGCGGAAGTTGTATACTGTGTGCACATTTTGCATAGCAAGGTAAGTATGAAGAAGAGAGAGGTTTCGAAGGAAACGGAAGTTTTTATGCTGAGGGAACTCGCTAGCGCCGGAAGCAGCGGCCCGGTGCGGCTAGGCATCAGCTCGCGTCGAACAGGTCGGTTGCTCATTAATTTGTAAGCGGAAATTTGATACGTCGCTCGACTAAGACTGCACGTATAATGCCGTGGTGCGAACGTTAGCGAAGCAAACTTGCCAGTGTCAGTCTTCGCCACACGAGCTACGGAGTAGCGCGGAGGCAGGCTGTCGCTGTTCCCCGCTATTAACCTTGCTCACCGCAGTGCCTCGATGGATGGATGGATGGATGGATGGATGGAGTTTATTCCGCCCGGCGCTAAGCACCTAAAGGGCACACTACGGATATTACGTCATCACATTGCTTCCGGAAATTTTCCTGAACTCCAAATAGCCCATTCGGTTTGTCCTATCTCAGTTCTCCTGCTCCTTCTGTCCTATGTTGCCGGAAACTCGTACTAGGTTAGTGTGCACAAGCTCTCTTGAAGTCGCTCCTCCAAGTGTTCACTGTCCCATCTTCAGCGAGTGAAGCGTGTCTTGTTAATAGTACGAGGGTGCGTTGGGGGAAACGGTTAGTAGTAGTAGGTGTAAGGTTGGTGGCGTTGTGTCCTCTATGTGTCTCGGTTGGCCGTCACCTGGCTAGGGGAAGGTTGGTACGATGAGCTCTCGAGACGGCCTGTAGCCATAGCGAACTGGATCGTCGCCAGGACTGCGTCTATTGCCGGTTTCCACTTCTCGTTGTCTGATGCTGCCTTTCCTCCGAGAAAAAAGGAGAGGTTGCCCCTCATAGTGTCTGTATGTTGTAGCATCTGTAGTCGGAGATCATCCCACAGACGGCACCGGAATAAGAAATGCTCGACGGTTTCAGTTGCTTGCGTGCATGCGCACAGGTCTGATTCTGCAGCTCCTATCCGGTGAAGGTAACCATTCAGTCGTGACATTCCGGTCCGGAGCTGTGCCAACACGCTCGCTTGTTTGCTTCCGAGGCGATCGTATACCATCCGTGTATGTGGACCAGGTATCGCGGTGTCGATTCGTCGTATATGCTTTCCTACGCCTTCGATCGGCTGCCGTCTTTTCCTCGTTTCTGCTTTCAAGTGGCTAATAGCAGTCGATCTAGCTGCTGGCCGGGTCGACTGTGGTATTTGACCTGGCTCCGTTGCAGCTTTCGCCGCCTCTTTTGCTTTTTGGCCAAGCTCAAACTCTGGAGTGGGACACCACGCCAACCGGACAGTATTGTGGCCCTGCAGGGCCCACGCGCTCTTATAGATTTGTTGTATGGTTTCCTGTCCTGACTGCTGTCTAGGCCGGCATACTGCCTGTAGTGCTGCTCGGTTGTCTGAGAAGAGATATATATTCCGCGAGACGGTAGATAGGGGTATTTGTGCAAGGCCTTCTGCCAACGCTATCAAGGCCGCCGTGTACGGGTTGTGCTCCGTCCTTGCTGATACTGTAGTCGAGACGACGGTGGATGGGGGCTCTCCCCGTTCGGTGTCTTGTATTGCGACTCCTGCGCCGACAATGTTGTTCCTCGCCGAGGAGCTTGTTGCGACACAGATACCTGCGCTCTGTTTGGCAGCGTTCACCGCTTCCTCTGTCGTTTCCTTCGCATCTGCTGCTAGTCGCCGGTGCCACGGTGCTACTGTGTATGGCGCGATGCTCTCCATACCTCTTGTCGATACCTTGTAGGTAGTTGACATCTGTTGCAGCGGGGAGCGGAACCTCCGGGTCGGTATAACCCTGAGTTTCGACAGCGGATTGGTCGTAGGCAGCGAGAGGATATCGACCCATGTGCTCGCGGCTTTGGCTGCGTGTCGTTGCTGGACTGTGCGCATGCTTGCCTCTGCTTCGGCCACTTCTCTTGCTACTGTGCGGAAGCAGCCCGTGACTGCCTGTGCTCCGATTCTTTGTACTCGATTTACTGCAGCCGCAAGTCGCCCTTTACACTTGTACATCCACACCGGCGATGCGTAGTCGACTACTGGCGCCACCATTGTTTCGAACAGCCTGCGGGCGGTAGATGGTGACAGCCCTCGCAGTCGTTTCAGTGCCATTGCAGCAGTAAGACCTGCAGTGGCCGCTCGTGCGATATGCTGTTGGAATCGAAGTTCCGAGTCCACGACCACTCCTAGGATCTTTGTGCTGGTCACCGGCTCCACCTCTTGTCCCTTGACCAGAACTGGTCGGACGCTACTTCGGCACGGTATTCGCGTAAAGTGGATAAAGGCTGTCTTGTCGCCTTCAAAGGTGGCACCGCTTCTTTGTTCCCACTCTATCGCTTGGTCGACAACCGCCTGGATCCTGCCTTGGTTTGCCTCTGCAGAGGGGCCTGTGACCCACGCTGTGTAGTCGTCGACAAATGCTATAGCACCGCCATTGCTATCGATCTTGCGCTGGACTAGGTCCGCATTAAAAAAGAGGAACAGGACTGGTGATAGTGGCGACCCCTGCGGCAATCCTGCTTGCTGTAGCGCTTGTCGCTCCGATGCCTGGCCATTAACTACGATTGTAGCCGACCGGTCCGAGCAGAAGGAATCGATCCATTTGACTAGCGTTGCGGGGATGCCCCTTGCTTGGAGTCGCTGCAGTAGTCTTTCCTTACACACTCCATTATATGCACCTTTCACGTCGAAGCTGATCAGGCTGAGCACCCTCCTGTTACGCCATGCCTTGTAGATGTGTTCCTGCAACAGGAGGATCGCCTGTACTGCCGATCGTCTCTTCCGAGCTCCGAAGTGGTTTGTTGGTAGGAGGCCTGCGGTTTCGACCGCATGTGATATCCTTTCAGCTACTACTGCTTCAAGCGCTTTGCCAAGCGTAGCGAGCAACGAAATAGGTCGCCATGCCTTCGCAGCTGTATAGTCGCTCTTGTTAGGTTTCTTTAGTGGAATGATTTTGGCTGTCTTCCATTGGGCCGGCAGTATACCCTCCCTTAGCGACGTTCGAAAGAGTGTTAGAACCCTCTCCTTTACGGCCGGCCATACCCGTTTCCACACTACCGCCGGCAGCCCATCCTCTCCTGCTGCTTTCCACGACTGCGCTGCGAACACGCTCCGTTCAACTTCGTCCATAGTGAGCGGAGGCATATGGACTGGCCTCCTCTGCTTTCGCTGCCCTTCGTCCTCGATCACGGGCGGAAGGGGTGGAAAGAATGTTGATAGCAACTCGGTCGCCTGCTCTCCCTTACCACTTGTAATCGACCCATCCCTCCTCGTAAGGGGCGGGATCTGGGAGGAGCCTAGGCTGGTATCGGCCTTCATATACTTCGCCGCCTGCCAGATGTTGTTAGTGTCGTCCAAGAATTCTTCCCAATGCCTCCTCTGCTGCTGACGGACGGCATCATGGTATTCCTTAGAAGCGATCCGTGTCTGTTTCTCGAGTTGTTCGCTATAGGTGCCCGCCCTGCGATAGCTCCTTGCCCTGTTCCTCCAACGGGTATAGATCTGACGAAGCTTAGTAAGGTCGTGTGTCCACCACCTTTTAGCATACGGCGACGGTTTCGCGACAGGAGTAAGTGCGTGGACTGCTGCAAGTACCGCACTCATGAGTTGGTCGGCCTGCGTCTGTACATCCACTAGTACATGCCCGTATATGTTTACGGCCAATGGCTGGAGTGTACTAGTAATCTTCGCACAAATCTCCTTCCAGGGTGCATTCTTGAGTAGCAGTCGTGGCTGGACTATATGCTCTGGCATGTCGACATTAATGGTGGTCTCGATCGCGTGGTGGTCCGATCCGTGCTCTGTCCCATAAATCCTACACCGGACGAGCGCGGCGGCCAGTTCCTCGGAGGCGAGCACCAGATCGATGGTGCTTTCGTGCTTGCCATTCTGCCACGTCTTGGTACCCCTCGGTAGGAGACTGCGTAGCGCAGAGTCGTTCATAAAGTCCACGAGTCCGTCTGCCTCTCCTTGTCGGGCAGGTGAGATGTCGTCCCCACCCCATAGCTGGTCATGTTGGTTGAAGTCGCCAGTTAGAAGTATATCCATTCTTTCCCTCGTTACCCGTCTCCTTGCAGTGTCCACGCTTTGCCGCAGGAGCTGTATCGTCTCCGCGAGTGCTTGCGGGTTGGCTGGCACCACGTAGACCGATGCGATGAACACCGACCGATCGGGTAGATGCAGCAGCGCTGCGGTAATATCGGGAGAGGGCACCGGGACTGGCTCACTCTCTATCCCCTTCCGGATCCAGAGCATACTTCCAATTACCCGTCTGCCTTCGCGCGTTTCCGTAGGTATCATCTTGGTCCAGTGTGGATGGCCTAGCGGCGCGGTCAACACCTTGCCCTCTCTCACAAACGAGCAAGGTTCCGATAATGCGATGACTCCGAAGTCCTCGAGGTCTGTATCATTCATTACGCTATGTTGCACCACTCGCCGCTTGCCGACATTTAGTGAAAGGACCTTCAAGGGGCTAGGCATTAGCGACAGGAGGAGGATACAGTATTCGACAGTTCTTGCTGTACGATTCGTGGGGTCCACCACATGGGATGCACTTTGGAACCAAACCCTCGGAGTCGCATTCGGTGTGGCGGTGACCTTCTTGCGCGCACTTAGCACACCTCTGTGGTTTGTTGCACGTATGTGCGATGTGGCCTATCTCCTGGCACCTATAGCACTGCATTGGTCGTCGGCGCGGTTCACAAACCCGGGTGTATGCCGATTCTCCTGCTACGTGGAAGTACTGTTCTTGTAACAGGCGTGCTGCGTCGTTGCCTCGGGTTAGGTAGACTATCATCGACCCATATGCCTTCATACTTTCTTTTCGGCTGATCCATACAATCTTGGCGATTTTGGTCTCGTTCTCCTTTTCTAGCATCTCAATCACTCCCGGTCGGAGGTCCCCCGTCTCGGTGATCACGGCCGTGCGGTTAGCATTGTCGACCTTGATTGGGTGGAGCTGGTCCCGTAGCACGCGGCTTCCCGGTGTCGCGGCTGCGGTCTTCAACATCGCCTCTTTAACCTGTGCCAACTCGCCCTCACTTCTGCAAGCTACGCGGATTCGGTCGGCGTTGCGTGGGTCCTTGGTAACTGCCACACAGCGCCACCGTTCTTGTCCTTCGACTCCTCGCATCTCTCTCTCTATACACTCCCTGACCGCGCCGGGGTGGGTCCTCGCTTTCTCGGCCTCGTCGGCTCTCGAGATGTCGATCGTGCAGTAGAGGGAGTTTGTAAAAGCTGATGGAGTTGTGCTCATCGTGAGACTGCGGATGTTGCTAGGTTGACTGTCTGGGGGTGTGCGGGCTACTTCCGCATACGAGCGACTTCCATTAGTAGGTACGGCTACGTTAGCCAGTTGTTCCTGAATGCTCGCTGCTACTTGCTGCTGAATGCTCACTGCTACTTGCTCTTGTATTATAGTTGTAATTTGTTCGATTGTTGGTACCTTCGCGACTATTTCCTCCAGCTGTTTCAATTTCTCTTCCGCCTGTGCTGCTCGTTTTCCTGCCTGTTCCGCTCGCTTTTCTGCCTCCTTGGTTCGCCCTTCCGCCTGCTTGGCTCGTTCTTCTGCCTGTTTTGCTCGCTCTTCCGCTTGTTTTGCTCGCTCTTCCGCTTGCTTCATCTGTGCTAGCATTTGTCTCTGTGGTGTATTGTCACCAGCCGCCGCCGTCGTTTGTTGTATACTATCCCTGCCCTCTTCTACTACGTCCAAGCTCTTTTCTCCCGCTGCCCCAGACTTTGTCGCATTCAGGGTGTGCGTGCCTCGATGCAGGCTCCGGTAGTTGATGGTGCCGTGCGATGCTACTCGTTTTGGGCGCACGGTGATATACTCTCCGTCTCCCGGAGGTTCCGCCATCCTCCTCTTCTCGCTCGTCTTCAGTCGTCGCTGAGTATGCTTCAACAGGTTGGATGGATCGTCCTTAGAGTATGCCGCACGATCTTTTTCGCTCCCCGCAGTGCCTCGATAGCATAGGAAAGGCAGCACTTTGGCTCGGCGGGGTCGGATGGGCGCGAAACTCTCGAGGAATACGACATATACAACGCGGCCACGCATGTCGCACGATCTCGATTGATAGGATGTACAGGTCCACGGCAAAACCGCGTAAACATGCTCGATCATTCGCAGCAACAATATCCTATCTTAGCCGCAACCAAAGGCAACACAAAAGGCTGCCGCAATATACAAATCTAGAAACCCCTCTGGGCAGAGTTTGCTATCCCTCTGTTTTCTACTTCACTTGCCGAAGATCCAAAATATCAGCCGGACTCACCTGGTTTGCCATCTGCGCCTCTTCTCAATCATGATGCTCAAGCCTGTCCTCCTGACCGTCCTATCTCTCGTGGTTAGCTCCCTAGCTACCGACTACTGCGTCAAACCCCCTGCCAGAGACCCTCAGACTGGACAGTTAGTCCAATGGCACGTTACAAATTCCATAAGCACATGTCTTGACGACGCAGCATGTACAGAAGTCAAGTACAATATGGACATCAAAAGCGACATGCCAAAATTCTCAGGCAATTGCCATTTCGACTCGGCTCCAGCCAACGTTGAGACAGGATGGCAACCATGCACTGTCACGAGTGAGGATAACTCGGTTACTAAATTGGAGTACAACGTGGCTATGGGTCCGAACCGAGCCGAGTCTCAGGAGGATGTAAAAACTGCCTCGAGAGTGCAGGTGAGAGCGACGACTGCTGAGTGAGTTTACTACCCGAGGAGATATGAAAGCGTAACTCTAACGTTTGTCTACTAGAGCTGTCTGGCTTGGAACGCGATATGGTGCCTTCAGCAAACTGAAGAAGTATTATCCCACATTTTCTCTATACCCATGTACACTCTAGTAGTAGTCAGATTTGCAGTGAGATGAGTGTTACGGTCCGTGATTAACCACGCCGGGCACGGGACCATTACGTCGAAAGGATGGAGCGACGCTTAGATAGCAGAGCTTGGCGACCTTTGGCAGTGAACTCCCAACACTCATTCCAAAACGCTTCACAGATACACACATGCTATCTCTGGATAGTGCTTTTTTTATGTTGTCTACAGATACCACGAGCCATAACTAGGCCTCGTCCGTACAGCAAAACAACTCGGCGCTCTATACGTTTTACTACCGACCATCGAGGCCTCCTTCCAGCCAGTAGAAGACGCAGAGTTCGGCCAACGCGATAGTAAAAGAGGTCAATCGACGTGTTTTGTAAGGCGCAGACATCACCGGCCTCACAACATTAGGTCTCGCAGAAAATCCATCCATTCTGCAACTTCGCCCCACTAATAGCTTCCGCGCTCTGTCGTTGGAGAGCCACGTTAGGGCAGCAGCAGTCTTCTAATTCATTGAACAAGCGCAGATCCTAGGTCGCAACAAGCTCAGTTGCTCATCAACATAGCTCGCTCGACTGAGACTGCACTTGGTGTGCACTTTGGTGCATCAAGCTGCACCTATGCGATAATTGACCTCACAATATTGCCAACAGTAGATGGAAGCCGCGATGTGGCAAAGTCCGACTCTTCTTTCCCCGTGTGTCACTCGAATTGGGGATGGAGCAAGAACCGGACGACAAGTCCTAAGTCCTCACGACGGCGTTTTCCTGCTACCCCATCAACGCAACGCCATGGCACCGTGAGGAAGTAGGAGACATGTGGATCTTTCACTCGTTCCCAACCTATGACTGCTTAATTACCAGCTATCAGCTAGCTAGTAACGAAGGGATTCTCGGATCATCGTCACCATGGCACCTAAGAGACACACCGTTCTTATCGTACCTGGGGCATATTACACTACCGAACACTACGCCGAATTTTCGCAGCATGCCTATACTTCTAGTACGAAAGAAATCGTCGTTACTATGCCTCGTGCGAGTGGCCATTGTGCGGAACATCATTTCGAGCTTGATATTTCTGCCATCGCAATAGAGCTGATCAAGCTTCTGCGGGCACGACTTGAGGTGCGCAAATACTCGGCTTGATATTCGTTACTACCTTGGTTCTAGAGCCTGGCCGATCCTTACGCGACCTGCAGGATCACGCTGCCACCGATCCGATTATGTTCGAGAGGTCAGCCGACATTATGCGCTCAATACTCAAGTCATGAGGAATAACATGCTCTGCGCGTAGGCGCTTGTAGAGGCATCAACGAACCTTTGATGGCAGCACAAGCATGCAATGGTCCAGGACATCTGACAAGCGACACCTCCTCAAGAGCTTTCTGCCTCTAGCTCTGACATATGTCGATCGAATCTAGCTTCGCCAGCTCCATTACTAACCATGCCAACGATAGGTTGTGTCCAGTCTCTTCTGCAATTAGCAAAAGGTCCAAACTCTTCGCAAAGGCTATAGCTTTTCCACATCACAGCAGTGCTGATAGAAGCATTAGAAAGAATCATTTGTCGGCGTCGGGCTCAACATACCTGCCAGCCATGAACGCTAGACAAAACCACGTTATGACAATAGTCGCTATAGCCGCTCCATCTTCTCGATAGTTTGGAGAAGGCCAAGCTGCAAGAAGCCTCTCGGCAAGGGCCTGGTCCTGTCCCTGGATGTCGACGTCTCCGCTAGCAATGACAGCTGTCGTGGCGAGCGTTGCCCCGAGTTGCGCCAGAGTACCAAGTATCGCACTAAGCTTCCAGCTGAGTGACATAAGCTTGGATTCTCTCCGCTCCGGCCACCACAAATCGAAAAGGAATGCCATGCCAAATATGAGTCCCCAGACACCGCCGATAACCGTCAGCACTAGACGTATATTACTCAGATCATCCACGTCTACGCTGATGTTTGGATTTTTCTCTTCTACGTCGTCACGTCGGTCCTGGTAGCGCGTTGTCGCAACGTTCGAAACTCCGGAGCATACTGCAAGTGACATAGTGCAGGCCTGGTACACGATGAATTTCGTCCGCCGAAAGTAGTAAACGTCGGACCACATGTGAGAAGGCTTGAACTTCTTCCGCCGAACTTCGGAGCCATGCAGGCCAGTCATCAGAGGGGCCATGTCTTGACCCAGAGAACCGTATCGAGCCTTCTGTTGGGTTGGCAGTGGGAAATGCAATCAAGTAACAAATGCTGGGCCCAATTCTGTCCTGCGATGCTGCTCTTAAACAATTTCTATTCTTACTCGCCTTACACTAGCAATGCACTCGGCGTTTCCGCATTGCTATGCTCCGTTGTCAGCACAAATGCATTCTATTGTATATGATTTATGCACGTGAACGTCAAACATCCTAGTACTCTGTTGTGTATGTTATAAGTGGAGCTCCGGTGCACTTTGAGTGCTTGGCAGCACAACATGTGCACTAGGTGCACGTAATGGTCCTTGTCCGCTTCTCCAGAACCTTGATATTGGAGCCCGGAAATACCGTAAGGTGTCGACAATTAATAGTTAGCCCAGCGCCGGAGCGTATGCAGAGAAACGAAACACAACGGGCATGGAAACGGAACGACTAGGCATCACTTTCGTGCGACAAGTTCTTTGCAATCAATTCCGGTATCCGAGTAGAGCCTGTCCTGTCGTTGTTATGCTAGGTCGACATGGAGGCAGGCTGTGTTGCCAAGGACAGCCATGTCATACGAGGTTATACGAGCTAGACACATAACGTCGAGGACAGGAAATTTGTACGAGCTGATACGAGCTGGAGATCGGATCGCGGGACGAAAATTCTAAGATCCGTTTAATGCTCTAGGACGACCAATGCAAGATATTAATTTGTTGTCGTCGGAATACTACAAGCTCTCCAACAGCCTACGACAGGCCCGTACTTTCACTCCTCGTTCCATATATCGTAGTAATGCTTTCGCGGGTAGAAGATGACAATGTTTTGTCCTTCTTCTACCTGCTATTTTGCGGCCTTGACTGCTAGAACCGGGTCGCTTCGAAGACTACAGCTGTCTCTGAACAAATCAAACGCGTCCACATACTAGTGATCTGACGTGATAGTGCCAAGCGCGGACGAGTCCGAATCCTGTCTGCACTTCCGTCCTTTTTGACTAAGATGCTCTCAGTCCAATTCAGCACTATCGGCACAAGTTCTGAAGACAACATTGACCCGAGGAAATGGCTTTCTCAATTAATAAGCTCAGTCAGTAAGCATAGAGATCTTGCTATTCGTCTTTAGTGCGGCTACATTGATTTCAAAGCATTTGCCTCGGACAGTCTACGGGCACGGAATCGCTAGCAGAGCGCTACACGACCATATAAAGGATGGAAGGTCACTCGATTCAAGGTTCACAGGAAACCAAAAAAAAGCCCCCTATCCAGTGAGGAAGCGATAACTACACAACATGTCTGCTCCTACCTATGTCTTCGGATCCCACCAAATTGGCGACAATTCCGCAGAAGAATTGGAGCACATTTTGAATGTGCTCAAGAAGAACAATGTTAAGATTATCGACACTGCTCGTGTGTACACCGACAGTGAGAAGCGTTTGGGGGAGATCGGCGCCTCCAAATCCTTCGCAATCGACACGAAATCGCCCTCCTTCGTCCCCAAGGCGCTTTCTCGAGACTCACTTACCGCAGGCATCGACGAGTCTCTGTCTTCCCTCAAGACTAACAAAGTCGAAATCTACTATCTCCACGCACCAGACGCTGGCACATCCATCGAGGAAACTGTCGACACAATTCAAGAGCTCCACAGACAGGGGAGATTCGAGCGGTTTGGCTTATCCAATTTCGTGCTCGAAGACGTCCGCAAAATTCACGCATACGCCGCATCCACGGGCGGCATTATCCCAAGCGTCTACCAAGGCCACTACAATGCCTTTGCGCGAACGATCGAGAAAGACCTCTTCCCGCTTCTTCGTAAGCTCAAAATGTCATTTTATGCATATTCGCCGCTCGCCGGAGGATTCTTTGCCAAGGACCCGGAGAAGCTTGCGAGGAATAGCGAGGGCGGTCGTTTCGATGCATCTACACTCGCTGGGCAGATGTACAATTCACTTTACAATAAACCAGTCGTCGTGGAAGGGTTGAAGCAGTGGCGAAAACTGGCGGAAGAAGTGGGAGAGACGAGCGAAAGCTTGGCATATCGTTGGGTGACGTTTCATTCTCAGCTGGATCCAAAGAAGGGTGATGCGGTAATCATTGGGGCGCGTCGACCGGGTCAGTTGGAACGGACGTTTGAGACATTGAACGCTGGACCGCTGAAGACAGAGACGGTGGAGAAGATTGAGAAGCTATGGGCGTTGGTGGAGGCAGATGCGCCGCTGGATAATTTCAACTCCTGGGCAAAGGACTTTGTGGGAGCTCATCCATAGATACTCGGTGTCCCCCAGGGCTTCATACCGCAATATGGAGTTGCTCTCCTGGATCATCACGCATATCAATCGACCATAATGGATAGGAGGTGAGCCAAGTGCGCACCATTTCTACCGCATATTCGTCAGCGAGCTATTTTGCGTATCAGCATGCTAAGCTCACGATAGCCATAGTTCTGTCGATGAACCTCGTGATTTCACTTCTCCAAAATGCTCCCCCAAGTGCTACTCAGACGGGCAGCAGGAACTGTCAAGAGGTTGATTGCCGCGGCAGGTGCTTCTGCTGCGGTCGAGGGGTTGAGTGTCTCGGTGAGTCCAACGAAGCAGGCTTTGGGCTTCTAAAGAAGATGGCGACGTGAAAGGGGAGAATTATCTTGGCGTCAAAACAGGACGGTTCGAGGGGTGGTAATCAGAGTGGGAGGTTGGGAGTAAAGGGAAGGGCTTTGGCGGAGGTTCGAGTGATGGCTATAGTAAGGTTATGGGGGTGGCGAGGGTGAGGATCGAGCAGTGGAAGGTAGAGGACGGTGGAGGTGCTGGACTGATTCAAAGTGAATGGAGAGGAAAGGTCGTAGAGAGAAAATGGTTCTAGGAAAAATGTGCTTCTCCAAGCGGACCATTTGCTTTCAAGTCTGCCGACACAAACATTCTCCAGTCGTTGAAGACTTGAGCCATTACCCCCGATGCCCACAAGTCACATTGTCCTTTGGCCCCCCTCCACGTACACACGGCCTCTAAGACGAAAAGTTCATCTCGCCCACCAAAAGGATGGGCTCGGCGTTAGTGTAATTCTTGATATCCCCCAACACGTCCTTGCCTTCCTGCGATTCCGCCGCCGCCGCCCATTCTTCCGCGCTTCCGAATTCCAGAATCGTTTGCACGATGTATGGAGAGCCTTCTTTGACTTTGAGCACTTTCCAAGATTTCATCCCGAATTTTTCCCATTTTTCTTGCGCGAGCGGCATGTGCGTGGACTTGTAGTAGTCCATGTCGAATTGAATTCCCTGAGGGTAGAGGACTGTGATGGACGTTGGGGCCATTGTGCGTGCTTTTCTTGATGTCGCAGTCTTCCTGTTGGGGGCTGCTGGTGGGTTTGACTAACTAGCCCTTTTGTTTCTTTCTTTTGGCAGGAAGGGAACACGGGGTGGGGAGAGGGATTGTAGTATTTGAATGTACGGCAGAGGGAACTCAGTAGCTTTCTTGAAAGCTTCTGGTATCGAGTTAGAGAGTTGTTTTCTACAGAGGGCATATAACATATACTAACATTCGCCTAGGTGACTCCGCGGTGACGCATGCTATTGACATGGAATTCGCGATACAGAATTGCAGAGTTGCAGGCTCGTATCTTACTCGTATTGCCTTATTCAGGCTCGGAGTGAATTCCGGACTTCACTGCCCGTTGTATTGCCTTGTTTGGGTAAACGCAAGGGATCTAAAGCCGGCCGATCGGAAGAAGTACCTTTCAGAAGAAGTCAAACCGGAATTCCCTGGGAAGTCTGGTGAGCGGCTGTTTCGCTGCCCTAGGAGACGATGAAGGCTACACGTTAAGCTCCTAGTCTCACTGCCGGGATTGCCTTTGAAGCTTTCACATCCGGGCCACGGCAGCTGTGTTGTAAGAATCCGAATCTTGCCGCCCACTATGGGCGATACCATGTATGGGCCTTTCCGATATCATCTCTTCGACCCATCGAAGGGTGCTTTGACTAGTCCCAGAGAGATAAATGCGGACGCGTGTGGTGTCTCGCGCCATCTTCTACCTCCCGCAGGATGATGGAGAGTGCGGAAGATCCAGCGGCGACGGCCCAATGCGGCTAGGCAGCTGCCCGACTCGAGCCGCCCAAGTGATCATCAATTTGTAAGCAGAAATTTGATGCGTCCCTCGACTGAGACTGCACTGCGTGTGCACTTTTCTGCGCATCATGTTTCGTCTATGCGACATCTGACCACACAATCGTGCCTGAAAAGGGCGAAGCTGCGATCGGATATTATCCGACCTCATCTCCCAGAGCTCCGCATCTTCACGATGACGCGTGATACAGCGTGACGTGGCTCTAACGCAGTCTTTCCAAAACACCACAGACTTCCGCGACCTCGTGCCAGCTACAACAAGATCTGGAATTCCGTATATACCGGAGATGGTCTGGAAGTTTTGTTATTGAAGACTCAAGTGGTCATACAATGGAAGAAAATACTTCAAAAAGCCACTTAATCGCCTTAGACCTGACATGCTTGGTTGTATGTTGCACCAGGTACATGCCAAAGAGGTGACGACTCTTTATCGCCAAGGTCCGGCGATTTAATTGTCATCGTAGGGCAAGAAGGTTACTATCTGGCAACACTTGGATGGAAGGCGCCCCATCTCCCCTATATCTAGTGCCAACACTCATCATCTCAGCAGCTGCAATGGCCTGATCAACTTGTCGTCATTAGAAACTCGGTCCTCGCGTGTTCGCTCCAGCTCAAGGGGACCAGACGATGCAGTCGTGGAAGAACTGATTATCGGTTGCTGTGAAAGACTGCGTCCGATTGATCCTCCATTTTTCGCAGCTTCGAACTGAGACACCCCGCTTTTGCCATTCGCATTCATCATCTGCCTTGACAGGCAGTGTCCGGCTGAGCCTGACAGACTATCGCACATCGCAGATGAGCCAATACTGACCTGGCGTTCCTCGGAACATACCAACCCGTCTCGGTGAGCGTTCAAACGTCAGCTGCTAAAGCAGAACCCGAAGGTCCATATCCTTCAACGTCGTCCTCAATAGAGAAATCGAGATTGCGTTTCTGAAATACGCAATTTCTACCAGCCTTTACCGGGTGAGCTGGGCGCAAGAATGGAATCTTAGCCTTATGATGGCGAATAGTCCGCAGGGCATTCTGGCCCACAATTCTCTGCTGCATGAACGAGAAGCGTCTTGGCCGTCCATTTTCCGTAGCAGTAGCAGTTGGCAGCGTTGCCGTTCTCCTCATCTTGCCTCCCTGCAAATTGAATGGCGGCGTCAGTTTTGGGTTGCGAATAAGCGTTACAGCTTGCACTCGTGCCGGAAATCACTTACAGCAACAAGTATCATTCCAAGTGCAGGCCGGACCACAAGCCCTGTTATCTGCCGGGCAATTGGAACCTTCAGGGTACGTCAAGTGGCCGCCGACATAGAGATCGCTATTGCAAAGACAGCAAACTGTACTCGGATCATGGTTCACAACTTCATCTGCGAAAGCGTCAGCGATCAGACGAAACGACAATGTAAAAATGGTGTTCATACAACAACATTGTGCGTGGATGCTGAAAAGTTAATCAGTGTTTGAACATCTCAAGACTTTATTGATGGTACCTACTCTGGTCTTCCTTTTGGACCAAAAGGAATTGAGCCTTGTCCCAAGGCGGAATTCACAAGGCAAAGCGATAGCAGAGATTGGAGACGCATAGCTGGTCGTGGAAGCGAAGAAAATGACGTCGATGCCTGCGCGATGAATCTCGGTGGTAGATTGGACGAGCAGCAAATGGGCTCAGTGAACAAGAACGGCGAGAAAGATGGTGCACCGTAGTGCTGCAAATAGCAGCCAGGAGACGTGTTGTAATCTGGGTGATCCGGCTTATGTTTTTGCTAATTTCAAGACAGCGCGCTAAGTAGCGCAGAGCCTAAGGGCGAATATTCGGGTTTACTCATCAAAGTTTGGGGGCAACATAATCGGCAGCAGGTGCTCACCTCGGTTTCGAAAAGCAGACTTTGCACAACTCACATCAACGCTGGAAAGATGCGCGGAATGCGTGGTCATATAATTCTCAATCAAAGGGTTGAAGCATTTCTTCGCCGTGCCCTCTACAGCCGCTTCTTTCTACCCCTGGAACCCGTATCAGGCAAGAATATCGGCTTCCGATCATCAGCCGTTCCACAATGATCAAGATCTCGCGGTGTTGTCTCAAGCATATCAAGACCTCAGTATGGTTGACGTGTTTCTTGCAGTATTTGATGTATCCCACCGCAGGCTTCTTCTTGGATCCTCCAGGCAAGGTTATTCGAGCTGCTCGAATGCAAAATGACCTTTGATCTTTGAAATGTCACCATGTAGTTGACGCTAAATTGCCTTACAAAGCTGTTATAGAGCAAGCATGGCCTCCTGCCGGCTGACACCATACTGCAGGGAACGAGCTGCTCATTAGCGTCGCAAAATACTATGGGCAAGTAGAATGCTGGGGAAAGACTACTTCTTTATCGTGATCAACGCGAAAAGCTCAAGTGTTCTTTCTGGGGTCTTTTCTAACGCTGTCAAGTCACAAGTTGGGGGTCGGAGCAGCTCTCAAGAGTCGATCTGGATGGTGGCAGCACACAGCAATAATCGCCATTGATTCTCAGCTTCGCCGAGAAGAAGCGAACGCTTAAGAATCGACAAATCCTTGCGAGTCTTTTATCGTGTATATATTTAGAAGTATACGCTCCTACTTTCGAAGGGAAAAGCTCACAGAACACCAACACTCTACTGTCTGAGGTCTAGACATACTACCGAGAACCTACTCTGGTCTGCATTTGAGACCCAACGGAATTAAGTCTTGTCCCAATCCGAAATTTGCAAGGCAAAGCAATAGCAGAGATTGCAGATACATAGTAGATCTTGAGAACGTGAAGGAGAGGTTTGCTTGTAGACTGACAGGCAATGTGTGTGGCAATGGTATCGGCTTTATGACGGATAAGCAGGAAATTGACCAAGCGAACAAGAAATGAAGGGATATGCAGCCTACTGCAATAATATATATCGGTCGGAAAATTTGTAGTAATCTGGATGGTAGGGATTACTCCCTTCTCATCTGAGACTATCGCGCTGACTAGTGCAGAGTCACAGGGCAGAACTCCGGGTTACTCACCGGGTTAGGGCACATACATTCCCTAGAGGAATCTGTATTTTATTGCTGAGGTCACATTTGTCTCCGATGTTCATCTTGACGTGATATGAACGTACGATCAGCGTTCCTTCGGCTCCAAAAGCTTCACTTCACTACAAGTATCAACCTCAGACCTTCTGATCACTTCAATTGTCACCTTCCCTGACGGTCGCAACCGGAAGTATTGTCAGCGTCAAATTTCCAGCCGCCATGACTGTGGTACTGCACGCTCCAAAATTTCATAGCATGTATTTGCTTCTTGCTCTACAAGACAGGAATTCTCATCATGATGTCCTCCTTTTTCCATTCTATCAAGCGAAGCAATTGGAGCTCTGTTTGTCATTATTTTTCTCCTGAGTCTATCACGGAGCACAAATCGCCTATGGCAGTGGCAACATAATGTGTGTTGCAGGAGCCGATCGATGGCGGTGTGACATACTGACAGCTGGATCTCTTTGTAGTTAAGAAAGGCAATCTTGTTAAGGTGAAGTCCCACGAGGAACTTCTTCGTGCCAACAGGCTGTACTACTCCATGTGCGAGGCACAGTCTGTCGGCTTGGAATGAACGAACATGTCGTGCACGAAATGAGATCAGTATATTTCACTATTCAACGATTCACTATTCTTCTGCGGATCGTTTCTAGCCATACTTGAGGCTTCCTCCAGTTCCGTCTGACGACAGCTGAATGCTTTATTGATCCCATGACATCGCTGTCAAAGTATTGTGAAACGGACCTCGCGTCGTACCTCGTCTGCGATTTTGAGCACATCCAGCCGACTGTGCCTTGAGAAAACATTGAAATAAGCCACCCACGAATTGACACCAGTCGCTGCAGGATCGGCGACCTTGGAGCCTTGCTTCAGGAAACAAAATGAACCACAGATCTGCCTTGCAAGATCGGGTCGTCGACCGAAGAGCTCTTCGCATACGTCTCCCGAGTCAAATGTACCGCCTTGCTCGACAGGAATGAATACCATCTCGCACCAATATTGTGGACCATCCGCAAAAGCCTGGCTCAGTTGTACGGCCCGTTGCTTATCTTCCAATGCGAAAAGCAGGGCGAGACCGAAGTAGTCGATGCCGTATGTGTACCTCACGGCTTCGGAAGCCTGAATGCCGGGTGGGCGGGGATTCACCTCAATAAGCCAGCAGGATGGCGTAGAAGAAGGTTGTAGCGGCGGGCTGCGCGCTCGTAAATCCAGGATCTGGTCTTGACCCCTCGTGTACTCCATTGATGAGTTCTCTACTCTTGCTTCGACATGGAAGAAGCCGCTCGAGAAGCCAATGTCGACAAGATTCTTGCGCAATGACTCCTGCACGATAGCCTGTTCGCTCTGAGGAAGTGCGGATGGCAACAAATTCGCAAGTTCGATGAATGACTTGACTTTTGCCTGCCCGTTGGAGTCGCCGCCCTTGGGAAAGTCATCCGATACTTCAAACAGGCACACTACGCCGTCACAAAGGACCATATTGATATCAAGTTCAGGTCCGTCGCAATACGGTTCGATGACAAACTCGGTTCCGTGTCGCTCAGCTACATCCACAGATTCTGCTGCAACCCGAAGCTCATCGATATTCTCGACCCGAGACACGCCTTCGGACAAAAACCCATTTGTTGGTTTCGTGATCAGTGGGAAGCTCAGCTTATGGTTTTGTACAATCTGCAGGGCTTCCTCTGCACTCTTTGCGACAAACGCTTTGTGACCAGCAGCGACGCTAGTCTTGAACTTGTCTGTTGCAATCTCGTACGCTGCTGGAGGGGCTGAGGGAAGTCCAAGTTCACATGCAGCCCGGGCTGTCGGCCATTTATAGTGATCGCGAAAGGTGAGGATGCCATCGAGATGACCTTCGTATGAGCGCACCGCTTTCACAATGGTGCTTGCGAAATCCGGTCCTGGATGCAGTGGGCACTGCAGTGGTATGAATTCTTTGTACCAGTGTCGATACTTTGGTGCAGTCACCCAGTGGCCAGAATTATCGCACACCACCAGGTCTATGCCCAAAGCTATCGCGGCTTCGTATATGCTACCTCCTGTACCTCCACTTTCTGGACTGAATAGTCCGCCTTCGATCAATGCCAGAGTCGGACGACGCTTACAGAACGGAGAATCTGTCAACCATTGGATGGACAGACGATTGCGAAGCTCGCTGTCCAGTAGACGGAGCATGTCGCCTTGATTGGTCGTTTCCTGAATCTCTTCTGAACTGGCTCGTGCTTGTGCCTTCATGTAGCTGTTGCTGAGCAACACTGCTCCAGCGGCTGTAGTGAAGGCGCCCTCTAGCCTTTCATAGTTGCTCGAACTACCTTGGAAATAATGGAGAGGCTTTACAAAGCTTGCGACGTACTGCGCTACATCGCATCCAAGAAGTCTTTGTGCCAAAATATCTGCACGAGTGATGTGTCCTGTCTCACGGGGCACTATCAATCGCGCCACGATCCGATGCTCAGAATCCTGGTAGGCCGCTTTGAGACAATTGGTGAGAAATTCCCTGGCATGTTCAGAGCCGAGATCTTGCGATTGGAGTTCTTTGGTCCTGCCCGTAGAGCTCGTTACAGAAATCCTGGGGCTGTCGTAGTGCTCTGGCCATGAAACCGCAGAACCCTGAGGAAGTCGTTGGACGAAAATGTCGACATTGTCAAACGCGGTGGCGTCGTGCGACGCCGAATTGAATGAGTCCCTCTGCGACCAACGGCACTCGAATCGGGCTGAATGTGATGTCACGCTGTCAATACCGAGCCAAGACATTCTAAAAAAGCACAAACTTACCCTCGAAATCCTGCGCAGTAAACACAATGACCGTGCTGTGGACAGGGTTACTGATAGAACCCATTTTGCGAATAAATGCTCAAATGTAAGGTGCCCGCTTCGAGACACGGCCTTTAGAAGCACGAAGAATAAAAACTGTGCAAGGCAGCAACTGCTCGGTCCCTCTTTGGAGGTCGCGCTGTAGCATGGGTGCACAAAGTCAAAGCCCCAGTCTAGTCACCAATGCACCGCCGACAAATTGATTGTCCTTGTTTCACGGATTGTCAGGAGAACCCGAGTTTCTGTCGATCCACCGGGCTGCTGACGCTGACTCCAATCTTGCTGACACTTTTTTCAGCTTCACGCGGGTGGATCTTGGTCAAGCCACAATTACCATTTTAGGTGTGGCTTACATAGCCCTAGCTGTCAGCCTACCCAAGCACACCTTGGCCGGATCGGTCGCAGAGAAGTTGAGGGGAGTCGAAGGCAATCGAGGAAAAGACCTGACCTTGCAAGTTGACCTGGTGGCTAATGTATAGCATTTTCTTGGCACATCCATACTAACTATAGTGTCAAGATCACACCAGCACCAAGAATCAATGGCAGGCATTGAAGAATGTGCGCGCCCTCAAACGGCCTCTGCAACAGATATCGAGAAGATGAGAGACTGGAATGGAGATGAGCCAGAAGCTGTGAGCTCTTGCTTTCACGATCTGTTCTCGAAGGTTGCGCAGCAATACGCAGACGCGCCAGCCATCTGCTCCTGGGATGGTGATGGCGATTACACATACGATGAGCTGGAGCAAATCTCCAGTAACTTGGCCCATCATCTCAACTCACAACTTGGCGTCGATACGCCAGAAACTTCAATAGCAATCTGCTTCCCGAAATGCTCCGCCGCATTGATCGCAATGCTGAGTGTTTTCAAAGCTGGAGGGGCTTTCGTTGCGTTGGATTCAACATATCCGGTCGAGCGATTGAAGGTGATACTCGACTCGGCCGATGCCTCTTTGATACTCGTGCATCCAGCCGACAAGCATGTATTCCAAGACCTCCTTCCGGAAACTAGAATTGTAAGCGTCGACAAGGTCTACCTGGACAATCTTCCAGCTGCGCCCGAGACACCATACTTGACAGGAAATCCTGTTCGTCCTTCCGATTTGGCATATTTGCATTTCACATCCGGTTCGACCGGCTCTCCGAAAGGCATTATGATCGAGCATCGTCAGCTCTGCACGGCAGTGAATGCTTTGGCAACCCCGATGAACATGAACAGCACTTCACGCGTTCTACAATTTGCCGCATATATCTTTGATCTCAGCTTCGGAGATATATTCGTCACATGGTCACAAGGCGGGTGCATTTGCATTCCATCTGATCACGAGCGAGTCAACGATCTTGCCGGTGCGATCAAAAGGATGAATGTCAACAATGCCTGCCTCGTTCCCAGCGTCGCGCGAATCTTGAAACCAGAGAATGTACCAGGCCTACAGACGTTGCTTTTGGGAGGCGAAGCGCTTTTGCAAGAAAATTTGATCACTTGGGCCGGCAGAGTTACGCTTCGAGCCATGTACGGACCTTCGGAGTGTACCATCTGGTGCACTTCACAAACAAATTTGTCGATCGATAGTCGAGCAAACAATATTGGAAGAGGTTACGGAGCTCGTTTGTGGATTGCGGATAGCAGCAACCATGACATGCTGCTACCTATTGGCGGAGTAGGCGAGCTATTGATCGAGGGACCTGTCGTGGCGAGAGGGTACTTGAACAGTGAACAAACTCGTAAATCGTTCATCAAAAATCCACAATGGGCGAGAACCGAGTCTCGCAAAGTCCGAAGGTTCTACAAGACCGGTGATCTTGCCAAGTTCAACGAAGATGGCTCTGTCAGCTTCATTGGTCGCAAAGATACCCAGATCAAGCTCCATGGAAGACGGATAGAGATCGGGGACATCGAACACCACCTTTCTTCCCATGAGCTCGTACGGCAATCCGTGGTGATTCTTCCAAGTACGGGCGTTTATGTCAAGAAACTCGTCGCTGTTGTTGTGCTAGACACTGAAGAGCACAACAAGTCACGAAATAACGAGATTGAACTGGCACCCAGCAAAAAACATACAACGGAGATCGAAACAATTCGAGGATACATGGCTCTCAAGTTGCCAGGATACATGGTCCCACAAGTATGGCTCGTCGTTCAACGTATCCCTCTTCTGATCTCGGACAAGATGGATCGCGTACGAGTGAAGAAGTTTGTCGAAAGTATCCTGACGGCGACTCCACACACTTCTACCGAGAACTTATCACAAAAAGCAGATCAAGCACAAGCAAGCCAGGAGCAGACCCAAATTCTAGCATCTACAGAAGAAGTGCAGATCCGTGCTCACAAAATGTGGAAAGAGGCTCTGAGCATAGAAGATGCAGAAACCTTGCCAAAAGATAAGGAGTTTGCAAGTCTGGGAGATTCCTTCTCAGCGATGAATTTAGTTGCCAAGTGTCGATCTGAGGGGCTCGTCTTGAGTGTGGATGAGGTGCTCGGTAATCGCACGTTGACCATCAACGAGATGGCGAGAAGATTATGGCAGGTCCAATTAGCGGTGACGAAGAATGCGAAAGTGATCGAGAAGTTACGAATTCGTCCGTTGTGGTGGACTGCATGATGTTGCTAGCGTGCAGCCCTCTTCCTAATACAGTTGCAACGGAATTTGAAATCACTTTGGAGCCTTTTCTGTGTTATGATCGACCGTTATAGTGCTGCTTCCTTGGGATGCATAGAATATAGCGAGCCGTTTACACCTCAGTATCAGTCATCAGGCATTGATATCAGTGTTTATTGCGCCACCTCTGCAGCCCGCAACGCGTCGTGAAGCCTTCTGGTCAGCAAATCCTTGTCTTCGAGTCCGACACTGATCCTGATGATATGCTTTGGCATTCCAAGTGACTCTGCCCAATCCAATTCAAACGCGTGCGCAAGTTGCGAGTATGGCAACACCAACGTGAAATTTGCACCGAAGCTTGGTCCCTTGCATAGATCGATGGCGTTATAAAATGTTCGGGCCTGCGCTGGGTCCTTGAAGATGACGCTGATCAGAGAACCGTATCCGCCTGATGGCTTCCGGCGATATCGCTCGTAAAGATGCCTGCTAGCGACAGTGGTGGGATAATTCACCCGAGTAATCAAATCAGCCGGCTGCTTTTGGAGGAAATCGACAATCGCGAGGGCGTTGCGGTTGGCTATTTGGACGCGCTCGGGGAAACTGAGGCAGTTTTGTAGCAGCACTGCGGCGTCTTTGGGAAACATGAGGTCCTCATGCATTTCATCCAAGGTAGAACGAAGGTGCGAGTAGTGCTTTGATCTGGGATTCAGCACCACACTACCTCCCATGACATTGCAAGCTCCGCTGAACAGCTTTGTCAGGCTCGTGATCAAGACATCTACAAGAAGAAGCACGTCAACATTGACGAATGTGCCAATCGTTTCGTCGCAGACCACCACGAAATCGTACACGTCGGCCAGATTGCGGATCCGATAGAGATCGGGTATGGCACACAGCGGATTGGATGGAACCTCGCAGAACAAGCAGGCAATCCGAGACCCTGACTGGAGCTTTGCTTCGAGCACATCGAGCTCTTTGGAGGTGCCTTGGGAATAGAACGTGAAACGCTCGTATCCAGAAAGATTCACGCATTTTGGCGTTGACCCATAAGGCCAGCCAAACACGACTGCTTCGGAGGCGCCAGTGTTTGCTGAGGGAACCAATGCTCGCGCGACCGCGCTGATAGCACACATTCCTTTTGGAAACAAGCACACATCTTTCTGCCAGTCGAGGAGATCATCGATCTCGGCTATAGGTTGCGCCCATTTTGCAATCAGTTTCCTGATTTCGTTCGCTGATTCGCTTGCCGGTGGCGGCCAGGGTGTGGTGGCAACCTGTTTCTGTGAGGTACAGAGCATTTCCGATGCAGGTGGCGATGGTGGCGGTGATGGCAATAGCTCATTCTGAGGCGTAGTGAGGATTTCCATGAGATTGAACCTCTCTGAGCAGAAAATGGCATGACGACTGGATATGCCGTCTCCGAACCACCCCCAGAATTCGACGATTGATTCCGCAAGTTTCTGGTCGTATAGAACCGCTGTGAACTGTGCCCAGCGTGCGACTTCATCATTTCCAATCTCGTTCTTTGAAAGAAAAAACGAGATGCTTCGGGTAGGTGCAAGTCGCTCATCACAAGCGGTGGCTTTTGTGAGAAGGTACTGTTCGCAGCGGCGTGCACCATTGAGAGATGGGAATATAGCGCATTTGTACGCTGGCGCAGCTTGAAGTCGCTGCAGAACGACCTTGTTCAAGATTTCCACATCGGCATGTTGGTAAAATCTAAGTGATTCAGTCAATGCCAACTCTGCTTGAGCATAATTTCTTTCCTTACCTGGGATAGTCGCTTTGTAGCTTTTCATGTATATTCCGATCCTGTTGCATGTATCGAACAATATTGTCCCATGTGGGTAAAGAAACACTGACGGCCTGTTCGGAGGTGTCAGCTCAATAGAGTGCAACAAGTGAGGCACCTTTTCGTACGTGTTTGTCGTTGGCTGGTAGAGAGTTTCCAAGCGGCAGCGAATGCGCCCCGTTCGACATCCTGGATTGCTATCATCGAATGATGGTATGCTGCGCTGCGTTCGGACGCTGCGTTGAGTAGTGCCTGGCCCCGTCAATATGCTTAGGTCAGGTCAGCAAGCGTGTCAGCAAAACACAGCTAGCCCAAAGCCGTGGAGACCACTCGACACCCGTACTCTTGGCAAGCATACAACATGCATTCTAGTGACTATTACAGACATAGCTTTGTCAATTTTGAAAGCGTCGAGTAATTCAAGAGCTCGCTGTGCAAGGAACTCCTTCCCATAATGGAAGTGCTGGAGGAGAAGCGAGCTGCGCGCAAAGATGGAGTCATGGAGGTGATCAAAGGCAAGCCGCCAGTGAGTAAACATGAAGCTACACAAGAGCGAGTCATGTGCATTCAGGATATCAAAGAAGTGGCAGACCGCAAGCTTCCTCGAGTGCATAGAAGTTAGTTCCAATTCGCAATTTGTCTGCTCCAGAATGACAATTCAGGCTGAGATCAATCCTAGACTATTACAACGATGGAGCAACGGCCATGGTCACAGTCCACGAAAACTCGTCAGTCTTCGACAAATATCGCATCCGGCCGCGAGTCTTCGTAGACGTCTCCAAATGCACACCTGCGGTGGAATGCCTAGGTCGCAATATCAGCTTTCCCATCGGAATCTCGCCAGCAATACAGTTCATCGCGCACCCAGACGCCGAGCTGGCAACGGCACGAGCTTGCTCGAGGCGAGGTGTCAATATGGCAATCGCAAGCCTGGCAAGCAGACCGATCGATCAAATTTGTGCGGCTGGTCGAGCAGTCGACTTGGAGATGACCTATGCCATGCAAATGTACCCTTTCAAGAACCGCACGATGCTTCTGCAATTGATTCGAGCAGCCGAAGCGCAAGGCTGCAAAGCAATTTTCTTGACAGCCGACTCGCCCGCGCTTGGCGTACGGTTTCGCGAATGGAAAGATGATTTTCGCATCCCTTCCGATCAAGGGTTCCCAAACATTGGCTGGACCGCCGAGCGCATCCAGGCGCAGAGTAACGATGCGATGGCGCAGGACACTTTGGACGAAACTCAGAACTGGGAGCGCGACATTGCTTGGTTCCGGCGCAATACCAAGATGGAAATCTGGATCAAGGGCATCTTGACTGCCGAAGACACTGAGAAAGCAGTCGAGATGGGGTGTGCTGGCATTATTGTCAGCAATCATGGTGGACGACAGCTCGATAGCGTACCCGCCACATTGGACGCTCTTCCAGAATGTGTCAAAGCTGCAAATGGACGACTGAAAGTCCACGTAGACGGCGGTATCAGGACGGGCGCGGATATCTTCAAGGCCATCGCGCTGGGAGCGGAATGCTGTTGGCTCGGCAGGCCGGCGCTGTGGGCTCTGGCGGTAAGTACTCGCCTACCGTGATTGTTGACTTCTCCAGCTGACCCATGTGCAGTATGATGGCGAGAAAGGGGTGGATCACATGCTTCGATTGCTCTACGAGGACTTCGTACGATGCATGAAGCTTGCTGGATGCAATTCAGTCAAGGACATCACCAGGGCAAGTCTGGGAGTCGTGAAGGCCGACGGACCGCTGTCGAGGCTTTGATAGACGTTGAATGATTACTCGTCATTTCTCAACGAATGTTGGTCAAATCTCATACGACAACGTGGTGCTGGGCATGTCAAGCGAAATAGTAAAGAGAGGAAGATTTGCGAGCGGTTTCAGCGAGGATATGACGAGATGGAGAGTTACTTGCAAAAAGCGTGGGAAATCTCATCCGTGCCAACTCCTAGAATTCCGAATGCAAGCGTCAAATCTATCATCTATCGCGACCAGCAGTCTTCTAATCAAGATACTCTGACTTCTCTGGTGTCCGGACCTGCCAACGCTGTATCTCGCGCTCCTCGGCGTTATGGGCCTCCTCAATAGCCCACCGCGCATCAAGCCAGCACTTCCTTCCCCGGCCCCGGCCCGTGTCAAAGAGTCGAAATAGATGCGGCGACGGATTGCCGTCCATAAGCAATTTGTACAGCTGCGGATCATGATACCACAGACTCCAGGATTGCCACTTCCACCAACTGCCGAGATGGTCATATATGCCTGCGCCTGCGACTTTATCGTGCCACATTTCCCACTCGAGGCCCGGTACGCGACCTGGAAACATCACGTCGCCATGCTTCAAGAGATTTGCCACGTGCCGGAAATGGGCATCCACGTTACGCTCCATCTCCGATTGCGATGGCATTGGGTATCCGCCACTCCATAGCTGGGCCATGGCCATCGACACGACATCCGCCAAGGGTAGAGAGCCCTGCAGTCGGACCGCGTAGCCAAGAATAGCGAGTGAGTGCGGGTGCTGTAGCGACAGCCAGTTCTGATACAAATTGAGCACCGGATGATCTTTCCTCGATGCCTTTGGGATCATGGAGAATCTTTCTGGCGCCAAATCGGCATTTGCAGGATCGCAGTCTGTCGGAAGCAACGCAGAAGCATCTGTCCTCGCGCCTGTCGCGCAAATGATGGCGTCGATATCTTCCAGAATGGTGCCATCGACGAGCTTCACCGAACGCGGACCGACAATTTCAGCCACGCCTACCACTGATTCCATCTGCCCATTCTTGAGGAGCGGAATCAAGTGTTCCGCGTACACCGGAATTCGGGAGTCGATGTGAACGTCTTGACGCGCATTTCGGTCCAAGATTGGGGTATCTTTGATCTCTGGATACGAAGTATCCTGCAGTCCTCTCAGTCGTCTTCTCGTAAGCATCCTCCCGACTGCAGGCGCCAGAGTCTCAATGCGGCTGTGCTGCAACTTCCCACGCATTGGCTGCGCCAATGATTTTCCATTGACCACTCGTGGAATCTGGGAAACGAGTTAGCATCATCTTACCAGCGGTCAGCGGTAGTACTCACCAGCAGAACTTGTCTACGGTGGCTGCAGGACACCTTGGCTACCCCTTCTCTTGCAAGATGGCGCGCACAGTCGGCTCCCGTGAGGGCGAGGCCAATGACGAGAACTCTCTTGCCTCTGTATCGAGATGGCTCTTTCATTCGCAGGCCGTGAAGAATATCGCCCGCGAAATACTCACGTCCTTTCAAATCAGGCCAATTGAGCTTACAATGGATTCCAGTCGCGAACACGAGCCGGTCAAACTCTCCAGTACCTCTTTGGTTGTTGGACTGCCCACCCTTCTGCAACTCCAGACGCCATTTCTTGTTGCTTTCGTCTCGGATCACCTTGGTCACCCTAGTGTTCAAACAAATATGCAGTCTCAAATTGAAATGATCACAGTATGATTCGAGGTACGCATTCATCTGCGCAGCTGTCGGAAATCTGTCGACATCCTCACCCATCGGAAAATCCGTATACGCGCACTGCAGAGTTCTCGTTAGTGGGAATAGCAAGCATAATCCTTTGATCAACACCCACGGAATGCTTCGTCAAGACCGCTCTGCTCTCAGGCAGGACAGATGTCTGGTTAGGGTCTGTCGTCGCATGCCAGAGGCCACCGACATAATTGGCTTGTTCGAAGACAGTAACATCGAAGCCTTGCTCGAGGAGATTCTTGGCAGCGACGAGACCAAGACCGCCAGCGCCGATCACACAGATGCTTCTCCCAATGTCACCAGACATGATTCTGAACGAAGGTACGATAGGGCTCCAGGGAAAGTCAGTTCGATACAGCGGTGGAGACAACTCACTGATACTGAGTACGGCCTAGTTTCACCAAACTGTGATAGCCATTGCCTTACCTTTACTTCCGCGGCAAGCACGACCAACGTGACTAGCACGCGCTTCAGCCACAACATCGTCACAATGTGCTGACAGAAGCCACAGTTTGATACCCTTGAGGCTTATGCAAACATAAAATGCTGACACTGATGTGCTGACAGTGGTGGTTGCCTGTATAGTTTCGCCGCTGACCGTCAGCGCTGACATGTGGAATTGCTGACATCCCACTAAACAATGAAATCACTCAATCGAGCATGGGTTGAAAGAATTCGGCAGGGGTCCATTGAAGCTTCAAGAGAAATCAAGTCCAGTCGGTCTGTATGCAAGAGTGCTCCCCCACGTGCAGGCTGTACTTGTAGTCATGCACTGAACATTTTGATGACCACACCAAGCCACAACCCAAGCCAGCCCATCTTGATGGTGACAATCGGTGACTGGTAGTCATCCACCACTACAGTGGATGATGGCTCGCTGAATAGTCCAAATCCCGAGGTCGCAATGAGGGATGAATTTATCATCTGCCCAGAATTTGACCAGCATTCATTATGGCTTCCGTAAATATTGATAGCGTTACAACCACACGGTCCCACTCTTAAGCGAACCCACGTCCAAACAAAGCCATCCCAGCAAAGCGCCTTTCGAGCTTCCTGTTGCAGTGAAGCCTGCCGTGCCACACGCATACATATAGTGATCGCCCCTGCATACGCGCCAGCCCGTGACTAATTGCCAGCGATTGGCCGCAGCACGGCTTAATCGAATGTGACCGTGTCATCCGAACCCGGAATCGAGTGTGGGCGAATCCTGCCAGCCGCATCTCGAATCCTTTCCGCACCTCGAATCCTTCCCGCACCTCAGCTCAGCTCCTTTCAGCTCACGGTTCCAGGATCCAGCAGGCGCCGACGACTACCTTCCCCACTGCCGTTCGCAGGGCAAATTTTTGTTTGCTGCGGTTTGTCCCTTGCCGTATCGAACGGTGCCCAGACCGGCCACGTCGTGAATCATGGCCGAACGACAGGAAGGAGACGTTCCCACAGCAGAAAGCACCATCAAAACCGTTTCCAGCGCTGGTGCCGTCGTCGTCGAACCTATCGAGACCACCAGACCGTCTTCCCGCGAAGACGAGACTTCCCAGCGTCCCTCCAATTCCAATCCAGAGGCCCTCGAAACCGAAGAGCTCAAACACCGCTCCAAACTCCAAGTCTGGTCCATCGTTCTCGCTCTCTATCTGGTACTCTTCATCGCCGCCCTCGACCAGACCATCATCGCCACCGCTATCCCGACTATTACGTCCTCTCTCCGCTCTGCTTCAGGCTATACATGGCTTGGCGGCGCGTATCTGCTCGCCACCGCAGTTGCGGGACTGCTATGGACGAAGGGGAGTGATATTTGGGGGCGGAAGCCGGCATTGTTAGGGAGTGTGGTTTTGTTCGCTGTGGCGAGTTTGATTGCTGCGTTAGCTATCAGTGGGTCTTTTCTCCCTAAGGATGGAATGTTGCAAGGTGCAGGTCGCTAACATTTTGTCTTTTCTGTTATACAGATATGCGGATGTTGATTGCTGCTCGTGCGCTGCAAGGTGTGGCGGGAGGAGGTCTCTTCCAGTTGACTGCGATTACGATTAGTGATATCTTTAGTCTGCGGGAGCGAGCTTTGTACTTTGGACTCATGGGCGGTATTTGGGCTCTGGCTGGTTCTGCTGGTCCACTGATCGGTATTTCGAACTCATTGACACCCGCACGCGATTCTGGCTGATTCGATTTAGGTGGTGCCTTCTCCGAACTGGTCAGCTGGCGGTGGTGTTTCTGGATTAATCTTCCAGTTTGTATGTCTCTACGCGGCTTCCCTTTAAAGACCTTCGTAAACTAACATGACCCGAACAAGGCGGCCTCTCGCTCGCCCTCCTTCTCCTCTTCCTCGACGTCCACAATCCACGTACCAAACTCCGCGACGGCCTCGCAGCAATCGACTGGTTCGGCATGTTCTCCTTCCTCGGAGTTTCTATCCTCCTCCTACTAGGCCTCAACTTCGGCGGTTCCGTCTTCCCATGGAACAGCGCAACAGTCATCTGTCTATTAGTCATTGGAGCCGTCATGATCGGCCTATTCCTCTACAGCGAAAAGCGAGCCAAATACCCTCTAATGCCACTCGACACCTTTAAGCTCCTCTCCAACAACGCAGTAATCCTCCTCGCAATCGGCCACAGTATGGTGAACATCGGCGCCGAATACTACCTCCCACTCTACTTCCAATCCGTCAAAGAAGCCTCCCCACTCCGCAGCGGAATCCTCCTCCTCCCGCTAACCTGCACCGCCGCCGCCGCCGACGTCGCAGCCGGCATCGTAATCCACCGCACCGGCCGCTATCGCGAGATTATCTGGCTAGGCGTCAGCCTTATGACGCTGGGCACAGGACTGTACATCTACTTCTGGACCCACACGCCCATCGCCCAAGTCATCGGATTCCAAATAATCGCAGGAACCGGCACGGCGCTTCTGTTTCAAACGCCCATGCTCGCCATCCACAGCACCATCCCGCAAGCCGACGTGGCGTCCGCGACCGCATCGCTGGGATTCCTCCGCGCGCTCGCGACGTCCGTGTCCGTTGTCGTCGGCGGGGTGATTTTCCAAAACAGCATGGGGACGCGGCAGGATGAGCTCGCGCGGGCAGGCATCACGGGGGATCTGCTCGATCAGTTTTCCAGCGATAAGGCTGCAGCGAATGTTGAGCAAGTCAAGACATTGACGGAGCCTGCACAGCGAGACGCCGTGGAAGCCGCGTATGCGTACAGTATTCGCAACATTTTCATCTTTTATACGTGTCTTGCAGGCTTGACGATGTTGGCTAGTGTCTTTATCAAGCAGGGCCACATGAGCAAGGAGCATACCGAGACGAAGACGGGCGTGGATAACATGATCAAACGTGAGAAGGAGGTTGGAACATCGTAAAGAGAAGGGAAATTCATACGCCCCACTGACAGTCTAGTGTTATATGAAAGACCTCAGAAAGCAGAATCGAAACATGTCGTTATTGTTATTTCTCTTGCTCTAAGGACGATTATAGAAGCACTGCTGTGTACCTTATTTCAGTCGGCTGCAGCATTATTTAGCAGCATTTAGTAGGGACGCCCGCAGAGGAGGCCTTCCTGCAACTGTAGCTCATATCGTTTAATTAGTAAGTGTCTGGACATTTGCCTATACTTATCGGAACCGAGACAACTCGAGGTCCCTAACCTTCTCTGCCAGTTACTTCCGAAAGCTTCGTATTAAGGTTGCCCTAGACATAGTCAATATTGAGCAGAGGTCTATGCCGAGTCCTGCTCAAGGGAGCTGAAACACTTCTCTCACCGCCGCCCCCAACCTGCGGATGCCCTCGTCGATTCTATCAAACGGCGCTGCCGCGAATGTCGCCCGAAAGTAGACGCCCGTCAATTTCTGCCTGCGGTCCGGCCGAAACCACGACCCCTGCAGCAGGTGCGTCTTGTGCCGCAATACCGCCTCTGCCATCCGCTCCTCCAATTCTTCTGCGGTGCCCTGGCTCTGCCCATTCGACGCGCTCTTCCACGCTGCGTGATGGATGCGCAGCCAGAGGAACATGCCGGCTCGCGGTACATTCCACGTAACGAGCCCGTCGGGCAAGTGTCGCTGACAGGCGGCCAGTAGGGCATCGCGACGTGCACTGTACTCCACGCGCAGGTGCATCATCCAGTCGAGGAAGCCTTCATGGCCCCAGTGCGACTGCAGCAAAGAGTAGAGCACGAGTTGGCTCATGCCCGACGGTCCCTGCGTGGACAGCTCCGCGTGCCGGCGAAATCGTTCGACGATCTGCTTCGGCGCCGTCACCCACCCTGCGCGCATGCCGGGAGCCACGACTTTGGAGAAAGAATCCATGCGCACCACCCGCCCGTCAGTGTCCATGGACAAGTATGACGGCACGAGAGACTGCAGGAACTCTTCCCGATGCGTTAGCGGCTTCTCGTGCGGCTCCTGCATCTGCAGAAAGTAGTACGGCTCGTCCTCCACAATGAGCAGATCGTGCTTTTGTGCCATCCGGTAGATTTGTCTTCGCCGCTGCGCAGTTTGAGTGACGCCCGTTGGATTGTGCCCGGTGGGAACGGTGTACACCAAGAACGGCTTGGGCCCACGAGCGTAGTCCCACGTGCTCAGCACCTCGTCGAGATCCTCTGCACGCATTCCCTCCCCGTCCATCTCTACCGCCGACGTCTTCACTCCGAGTGGAGCTGCCGTTTCGACAGCCGCCACAAATGTGTACTCCTCCGACAACATCCAGTCACCTGGACGCGAAAACATGCGGAGCAACATGTCAAACGCTGCAGTGTTGCCATTCGTCATGATGCAGCCCCAGTCCTGGTACTGAGGCTTGTGTACGAGTTTGGTGTGCTCAGTCACATATTGAAGCAGCTGCGGGATGCCATTCGCTTGTCCGTACTGCAGTGCTGTCGAAATGTCGACCTGCGATCTGCCTTGAGCGACGTCCTGCTTGCCGATCGGTAGTGCCGCGGATCTTCGCTCATGCACATGACGGGAGGGACGGGCAGAGGCAAAAGGCACGTGAAGTTCAACTGCATGGATGGGAAAGTATTCTGTCGAGGGCAATCCGCCTCCGAGAGAAATGAGCTCGAGCTCGTCGAGGCATTTGGCAGACGAAATCATGGAGTTTCCTTTCCGATGAATGGCTTCTCGAGTGAGACGATCTATGTATACTACATCAGCAGAGAAAGAGATTCGTCTTCGAAGATCACGTACGGTCCCAGCGCTTCGCTTTTAAGTCATTTGTGCCATTAGCAGTCTGCGTGCCGGACACTGCCTCTGCACTGCTGGTCTGTGGCACTTTGACTGTCGTGTTGCATTCCTGGACTTTCCTCGCAGGCTCACTAGCAACGCCTTCCAAGTCGTTCGTCGAGCCCTCGACACCTTTAGTAGTCCCACTATCGCGCCTCGAACCAGGCGCCGACCCCTCCAGATACCTTTGGGACCCAGCCAGGGCTTCCAACCCCTTCAACTGATGTCTCATCACCTTCTTCATTCCATTCCGAGGAATCGACTCACAGAAAATCACACCTCCCGTCGGCGCTTTCGCCGCTCCCAGCCTGCTCTCAATGAACCTAAAGACATCCGAAGCGGAAGGTTGACACTCTGCTTTTCGGACCACATACGCGATACACTCGTTGTCGCCTTCTACATCGCGCGCCCGTACCGCTGCGACGGCAGCGTCGTCAATTGCGACGTGTTTCATGAGCTCTGCTTCGATTTCCGCAGGAACGATACGTGCAAGCCCCGCAGTGAACATTTCGTTGAAACGACCAGTCAGCGCCAACTGTTGGTTCTTGGGATCCAGATACCCGCGATCTCCGGTTCGGAACCACGTCGCGCCACCATTGTCGTCGTCGAGGAGGATTTCCTGCGTAGCGGAGGGGTTGTTGCAATATCCGCTGAATAGTGTCTCGCCGCGGACGCAGATCTCGCCTTCCTGATGAGAGGGCAGGGCTTGGAGGGTTTCGTGATCGATGATTTGCAGCTCGGTGCCTGGTGGCAGGAACCCGACGTATCCTGGACCGGGTCTCCATTGCTTGTCCAGACTCGCGGGGGTCATGGCCACAATGCCATATTCGGTAGAGCCATAGCCCGATCTGAGACATGTGTGTTTGGGGAGAATGGAGGCGAATTCTGCGACGCCCTCAGGCCGTGAGCTGGCTCCGCCTACGATGATGGTGCTGAGCGAGTTCAGACAGTCTGCCGATCGCTTGCCAGCTCGCACAGTCATCGTGATGAGCTCCATCGTTCTCGGCGGCATTTGCACAACTGATATCTTCCACCTTTGAATCCTGTCCATGATGCTCACTTCGTCACCGTAATTGGAAACATATGCCGGCAGATAGCCCGCGAAAGCACGCTGGCAGATCATCTGTCCACCCGCAGACGAAAGATTGATGTACTGCAGTTGCGAAGTATCTGCTGGTGACGGCACAAAATCACGAGCATCAATTCTCGCCACCAGTGCAGCATGACTGAGCTCTACAGCTTTCACATTGCCCGTCGTGCCGCTGGTGAACATACGCAACGCGATGCGTTTTCTGCTGTTCGAAGACGCATTCCGGTTCGTCCATAAAGAATCATCAGCATCGAGGAAAGAGCTGAACGCCAACTTCGAGCCATGTGCCTGCGTCGCGCCCGGAGGATCGAAAATGATGACTTTCAATTCCGCCAGTGACGCATCTGTCGCGGCGTCTTCAGCAATCTGGGAGAATTCAGGCGCCACGAACAACCATCTGATCTGCGCCACACGCAGATACGTGACGAGCTTGTCTTTGGTATCTGCCGGCGGGATGCCCGCGAACGTGGCGCCCGCCCCAATGGCGCCATCGGCGAGAACGTAGTACCAGATATCGTTGCGAGCGAGGAGTCCCAGCCCATCTTGATCGGAGAGACCGAGCTGCTGCAAGAATACACCGATTCGTTTGACGGCAGAGGCATATTCGGCCCAGGTGATGTGTTGATTAGATGCATCTGCGTCGACGATGACGGGCTTGTGGATGTCCGCTGGTGGCTGAGAGAGGATGCGAGTGGTGTAGTCCATCTTGCCCGCCGGTATGTTGAACAACTGCGCTGTTAGTAGTCTCGACTCATTCCAGCAGGATATATCTGGCCGAACGTTTAGATTCCTGAGGGTCCTTGGCCTGCTGCGTGCCCCTGCAGACAGCACAATCCGCCACGAATTCTGAACGCAGCCGCCGTGGGACGGTTGCTGACAAGTAGGTCATGCTGAGCGGCGTCATCACGGTAATCAAAAGTTGCTTCGGATTCCATCACTAGCAGTCTACACTGGCTGAGGATGAGGATGTGGGGACACTTTCAACATTTGAAGAGTGCAGCTGAGGCTTGCGACGTCTCTTGAAGAGTGCTCGCGATGGACGTGATGATTGAACTAAATGTCCCGCCAAGACTGGAACGGAGATTGCATGCCAATGACGCCGATGCGAAATGCTGCTCCCCGAATTTCCCTCACACCAAGTGCATCGCTATCATATGTACACACTTTCGAATGCCCAAAATCAGTCTTCACTGTTAGCCAATGCCGTCAGATCCATTTCCCTCCTGTCTCGCCGACGAACGCGGATGGTGGCGAGCTTGTCCGACAAATTTGCGCCCGCCGAGTGGTGAATGTACTCCTTGGTATTTGGATCCAACTCAACGTCAAATTCCATCAGAAAGAATGCAAGCGCCAGCTTGAGCTCTGTCTCCGCGAGGAATCGGCCTGGAAACATCACCGATCAGCCTCAATTGTCAATCGAAAGTCCTTGATACGTCCATACCTGGACAAGCCCACGAGCCGTAGCCGAATTGGATGATCGTCGTCGAGAGACCAGTATACTGATTGCCATCATTATGTGCTCCGCGAAGACGCAGGAAGCGATGCTCGTCGAAAACATGTGAATCCCGAAAGATGGCTGGGTCCATATTCTGCCCGGCGAACGTCACGAATGCCCCCTTGGGTAAGATTGTGCCGTCTGAAAGCTCAACATTTCGCGTTGCCATGCGGCGGAGGGGAACTGCGCTTTCAAATCAGCGCCGGTATTTCATCAGACTGATATCGCGATTAGTGATCTTACCTATATTATTCTGGAGTTTCGAGGCATTGAATCAGCATAGCCTGTCGGAAATCGCCCATCTACGCTTGAACTTACCGGCATCATTCGCTGCGACTCCTTGAGAAAGCTGTCCATTAGCGTCAGTTTCGCAAAGACGTTTTTGCTCCAGGTCTTCTCCTCTCCCAAGACCTTTACCAGTTCTTCTCTCAGTGGCTGGACAACATGAGGATGTTTGCACAGATCGAGGACTGCAGCGTGCATGGTCTCTGTTGTGTTGTGCACAGCTCCCAACGTGAGGAGCATTTGAGCACCGACTGCATCAATTTCCTGGCCATAACGCTGACTCGACTGCAATAACCATCCCAGCGAGTCGCCGACTTTCGATGTCTCGTACTCCCCAGCATCAATTAAGCGCTGACGTTCTTTGATCAGTGGCCGGATCGTCGCCTCGGCGTCCGCACACTGTGCGCGCACGATTTTACTTTCCGCGAACCAAAAGCGATGAGCGAGTGTTCGCAAAAGCGGCGGACATGCGCGAAGCCTTCCAGACGCTCTGAACGCATTGGATGTGTAGCTGCGCACGATATCGATCCAGGCTCTGTTTCGACAGGCTTCCTGGCCCAAAAAGAGCAAAGTGGAAAGCCGAGCAACAATCTCCTCGCACACTGGCTGCATGGCCACGGGACGCCATTCCTGCGCTCCTTCTTTTCTCCAAGGCATCGATGCTTTGATTACCTCGACAGTCTCTACAGCCATCTCTTTCGTCATTCCGAACATGGCAGCCGATATCTTCCCGGTTACTACATGCCGAATCGGCCCTGGATAGAGACGCATTGCTCGAAAGCCAATCATACCAGAATATATCCAAAAGTGCTCCGTGGAGAACGCTTTCTGCGCATCGAGGCCTTTCTTGGCATCGATCTCTTTGCTGGCTCGAATTTCTTCCAGGAATCGATTTGGAACGATGATCTTCGGGCCGTTTCCCGTCATGATCTGGTAAAATCCATTGTTGGTGAGCTTACGGCCAAGCGCCAATGTCTCAGCGGAATGTTTTGTCCAGCTTGTCGCGGGATCCAAGCCGTCCAATGCGATCAGCGGGAATCCAGGCCATGGTTTTGTTCGTGCGAGCTGCTGTTGGTACGCTCGCACGACAACGGCCACCAGCAGAAGCAGGAGACTAAGCTCGATGCTCCAATGCATGATTGTGGAAAGATTTTCGAGCAACATCTTCCTTTCGTGCTGTTGGCAGATGTGTGCGATTTTCCTTGGCACCCTCGGCGTCCTACGTCCACGGATACGTGGAAGGTGCAATCATTCACCCCACCCCCTGCGCGGTATTATGATTTTGGGAACACACGTGAGAATTGAATCCTTGCAATTGCTAACGTCGTTATCAGATCATTTTGCAACCCATCAGCTGAGCTGATAAGTCTGCTGACTGCGAATCGCAAAACATTCCAATCTCGATCCACGGCAGACTAGACTCCAAAGCAGTGCACCATGCTTGCTCCTGCATCGCACCGTAGATGCAGTAAACATCCGTAGAGCCTGTTCATTCGTCAGCTTCGCGGCGCTGTAGGTAACACAAATTAGCTTGCTGACTTTCACTGTCAGCAGGAGCTGACAGCCCCACTTTGGCTCAAATTGTACTGCACAAGTGCGATCAACGAGACCGGACTAGCCATTTACGGAAGCAACATGGAGCACGTTGTCGACACGTGATGCCTAAGCTGTACTGTTCGCACCCAATTCTTCTGCATACCTGCAGTCGCGATACTGGCTGATCCGGCAAGCTCGTACTTTGGGAACATACTTTCGCTATGGCTTGCAAACCTGTCGCTGCGCAGATGGATGATGGACGACTTCGTAGCGGGCAAATTGCCACTGCCCAACCATTACTATTCGGCCCGCAAGGAAACATCACACGACAAATGTTCGTGAAGGCGGAGGACGACTTGCGGAGCAACGACACATTCGAATTCTCAAATCTGCGATCTCTGGGCTGCCTGAATTATGGAGAATTGTTCTGGAGACATGTCCAAGCTTGGAACACTTGTCTGGCAGGTCTCAGCTCGAGGACATGGTTTCAGTTCTGTCTGGTGAAAGGGATCCCGATATCCTTTTGAGCCTGCAACCCACGACTACCAACAATATCATCATGACGACTATGACTGTTGTGCTACAAGTCATCGAGTTCGTCAACCTCACTCACAGCTCCGAAGACACAAATGCCGCCGTCTCTGGGATATCCGACGTCCAAGGATTATGCACTGGCTTTCTCACCGCGGCTTGCATTTCACTCGCAACTAACGAGCGGCACTTTAAAGAATTTGCGACGAAAGCCATCCGATTGGCAATGTGCATCGGTGCGTGGATTGACCTCGACGCCATACAGCACAGGATATCTTGCGCTGTTGCAGTGCGATTAAGATCAGATCAACAATGGCATAGACTCGATCAAATTCTCGAATTACATAGTGGGGTGAGGCTACAGCCATATAGTGCGATGAATAGAAAGAAGCTAACTACAGCAGGCTTACATATCCTGTCGCACTGGCTGCAATACGGCGACCATAACTGTGAGGGAACATGAGACAGCCGCATTCTTGACAGAGCTTGCAAGCTCCAAGATCTCATATCTCCCACTCTTCCCCCGAGGACGTTGGCATTGCGCAGAGCATCAGCTTGGCCTGCAAGAGCTCTCGAGACTCTTTGAACAAGATGAGCGATTTCAGCTTCCAACCACTGATGCGTTGAACAGTACGCTGCTCTCCAACGCGGACGGTCGCCCTCTCGTCTCCGGGAAGCTACATACTATTGCTCTTCAATCGATCCTCACAACGCAATCTCGATGGGACCTTGTCTTTGATTCTTGGCTGAAGACCCACACAGGGAAAATTCCTATCATGGTAGGCGAAAAGGTGGCAATGCCACAGTCATCTGAACCGAGGCCCTCTCCCATCCCAACCCAAGTTTCCACAGAATCCTCCATAAACTCCAGAGATGACCATGAGGACATACCTGAAAACGCCATCGCCATCATTGGCATGTCATGTAGATATCCCGAGGCCGACTCAGTTGAAGAACTCTGGGAGATCATCCGAGAAGCAAAGTGTGTCGTTCAAGAATTTCCAAAAGAAAGATTTGACCCTGAGCGTCTCGAGCGCGATCCCAAAGGCCCGTACTATGGAGGCTATGTCCGAGAGCCGGACAAGTTCGATCATCAATTCTTTGGCATTTCTGGTCGGGAAGCCAAGTCTATGGATCCTCAGCAGCGCATGTCACTGGCTGTGGCGTACGAGGCTATGGAGTCTGCAGGGTATTGCGGCCTTCGTGCTGATGCTTTCGACAAAGACATTGGGTGTTATGTTGGCGTCGCGAATGACGATTATGACTGTAATATCGCTTCGCATCCTATCAATGCCTTCTCTTTGACGGGTTCCTTGAGGTCTTTCATCGCAGGACGAATCAGCCACTTTTTCGGCTGGTCTGGCCCATCCATCACGACCGACACTGCATGCTCGGCTGCCGCTGTGGCTATTCATACTGCGTGTCGAGCATTGCAGACGGGAGACTGTTCTGCGGCTTTGGCCGGAGGCGTTTGTGCCATGACGAGCTCACGCATGACTCAGAATCTGATTGGTGCTGGATTTCTGAGCCCGACCGGCAAATCGAAAGCGTTCGACGAAAGTGCTGATGGATACTGTCGTGGGGAGGGCGCAGGCTACGTTGTCCTCAGAAGGTACAAAGATGCCGTTGCGAAAGGAGATCCCATACTTGGCATCATCACTGGATCATCCGTCAATCGGGGGGACAACCGCTCCGCTATTGTGGTACCTGATGGAAAGTCGCAACTGGCTCTCTACGAGAAGGCATTGTCTATGGCCAACACATCCCCCAGCGATGTCACGTATGTTGAGGCACACGGCACAGGTACACAGGTTGGCGATCCCATCGAGTTCAAGAGCATCCGGGACACCTTTGGAAGCACAGATCGAGTGGACAGAGTCTACGTCGGCTCGATCAAAGACAATATCGGCCATACCGAAGCTTCGTCCGGAGCAGCATCGTTGCTGAAGACGGTACTCATGATACAGAAACGGATCATCCCTGGACAGGCTAATTTCAGAAAGCTTAACCCAAAGATCGAGCCTCTTGGCGCGGATCATGTCGACATTCCAGTAAAACGGATGCAGTGGCAAAGTAGAGTTGCACGCACGGCTTTGATCAACAATTATGGTGCCTCTGGAAACAATGCAGCTCTTGTGGTTCGAGAACCGTTTCGCTCGATGCATCAGCCTAAGAATTGGACTCACTTCCCCATCTACGTTTCAGGCAAGACCACGGAGAGCGTTCGAGCGTATTGCGAGCAATTGAGGAAGCAAATTTCCAGCGATAGCTCTCTTCAGCTCCGCGATGTTGCTTATAACTTGGCTGTGAAGCAGAACCGGGATTTCGAGCACGGGGTGTGCTTCACGAGCTCATCAATCCAGGATCTATCGGATCAACTAATAACGAAAGCCTTGGAAAGCGGTGACAGCTACTTGAACAAGAAACGAATGCTCGTATTGTGCTTCGGCGGGCAGGATGGGAGGATTGCTCACATCTCCAAGGACTTGTATGACAGTTCTCTTCTCTTGCAGAAACATTTGGTCAGTGCTCCACCATACATCGAGTTTTGACGAAACTAATTCATGCTTCACACAGGCACATTGCGAAGAAGTCTGCAAACGCGAGCTGGGCCGAGCCCGCGTGATTTTCCCAGATATCTTTGATACAGGTCCTGTTGACGACCTGCTTACCTTGCATTGCATCCTCTTCGCCATACAATATTCATGCGCCAAATCATGGATCGATGCTGGACTTAGACCTGATAAGCTCATTGGTCACAGCTTTGGTCAATTGACGGCGCTCTGTGTCGCGGGCGCGCTCGACCTCGAGAGCGGCATCAAGCTCGTCGTTGAGCGTTCTCGACTGCTCATCCGACATTGTAGTCCGCCCAAGAACGGTTCGATGCTCGTAGTAGAAGGACCTCGAGCGGAATTGGACAGTGTTATGAGTGCAAGCAAGCACAATTCTGAAGATCGAGGAGCGCAAGTTGCATGCTACAACGGGCCACAGAGTTTCGTTGTGGCAGGAACAGACGATGCAGTTTCGGAAATCCAAGGCGCAGCCACTGCTCGTGGGTTGCGAACCAAACGCCTGGAGAATAGCCACGCATACCACTCACGCATCATGGAGCCCGTGTCGAGTGAGCTGTTGAATGTCGCTGAGAAGTTTCAAATCCATACTCCCAGCGTGGAGATTGAGGCTTGCGTCGACTCGGACAACGACAGATGGAACACCGCCATCACGCCAATCAAGATCGCACAACATACGATTGCACCTGTATTCTTCATGGACGCCGTCAACAGACTTGAATCTCAGGCCGGAGATCGCGGCATTACCTGGCTCGAGGCTGGTTCTGGATCGCCCGTCGTGCTAATGATCAAGAGAGCAGCTTTGAGGAAAGAGTCTCACAAGTACATTGCCACCAATCTGCGCTACGATGCCAATGCCCAACTGAATCTCTGTAATGCGGCAGGTCGACTTTGGGAGGCCGGCGTCAAAGTCCAGTTCTGGCCTTTTCACTCCAGCCATATCGAGGACTATCGACTTATCAACCTCCCTCCTTACCAATTTGCAAAAACGCGTCACTGGCTTGAGTACCTACCAAACAGTCCAGTTTGGAAAAGCGTTCCGCCTCCGAAATGCATTGGAAAAGACGACTTCATCGTGTGCTTAGATCCAGCTGGCAGTCTCGCTCCGGAGAATGGTCGGAGTGTCTTCGAATTCGAGATTAACCCACGCCATGAGCTCTATCAGCTTGGAACCAAAGGGCACGAAGTAGTAGATCAATGCCTTTGCCCCGCATCAATGTATACGGAATTCGTCTTAGGAGCAGTTCGTCTCCTACAGGGAATTGACACTGCTCTTTCACCTCGTCTGTCTGGTTTGGAGATGTGCTCACCGCTCACGTTAAAACCAAGTGGCAGAGTGTTCCTGAAGCTACGTGCGGATAATGAGAGCTTGTCATGGTCCTTCACCTTGTACAGCGAGACAACCGAAGCTGATGGTGTCACGAAAGCGAGCACGACACACGCGAACGGCTCTATTGCGCTTCTGTCTCAGTCTTCCCACAAGAGTGTGATAAGGCCGCTCCAGTCTCTGCAATCTTTGATCCTCTCAAGATGCCATGACATCGAACGCTCCGCCGACGCAATTGGCTACAAAGGATCTACAGTGTATCGTGCCTTTCGACCGGCCGTCACCTACTTTGACTACTATCGCGGTATCCAGAGTATCTACAACCTGGGCAAAGAAGCCGTTGCGTACATTACTCTGCCCAAAGCTCGAGCTGCAAACATGGGCCTGGGAGTCTGTGACCCGGTGCTCATGGACAGCTTCACTCAAGTGTCGGGTGTCTTGGCGAATTGCTTTGCTCTCGGAGAAGGCGATGAGATGTGGGTATGCAATTGGATCGGTGACATTGAGTTCACTGAAGAGTTCGCACTTCAAGCACGAGAGTCTGGTCATGAATGGGTCGCTTATGGCAAATATGATATCCCCGAGCCGAAGCGATTGACCTGCGATATCTTTGGCTTTGAGCGTCGGTCTGGCAACATCGTCTTTGCAGTCAAGGCTATCGAATTCCAAAAAGTCTCGGTGAAGTCGCTGTCGAAGGTTCTTGGGAGGCTGAACAGCCTGAACAGGGTGGAGAACACTGCACCGACCGAGAGCAGGGAGGATGCCGTGGAGCGTACAGTCGCAGTAAAATCCGCTGCAGCCCAGTCCATTGCACCTCGCGCGCCTCTCGTGCCAAAGACAATCTCCGATGCTACTATCAGCCCTTTCCGAGAAGCTCAAACGACATCTGCTACTGTCAATGAAGGCCCAATCTCAGCTCCGTCAGCCGGAATCCTGGTCAAAGTTCGAGAAATGCTGCAAGAGATTCTGGAGATTCCACTAAATCGAATTGCATCAAATTCCGCCCTAGAAGACCTAGGTGTTGACTCACTCTTAGCCACTGAGTTGTTCTCGGAGATCAAGAAGCAATTTGCTTTCAGCATGACACATCAGACATTCGCCTCGATCTCAAGTGTCGAGGATCTCGCGGATAACATTGCTGGCGCAATACAACCATCAGCGCCGCAGCGAAGAGCTTCGTACGCCCCATCAGTGAGCTCTTCAGCATCTGGATATGCGGCACCAGTCCCATTGTCATCTGCAGGCTCGGATTCGTCGCACACATCAATATCCTCCGAGGAGATCAGCAAAGAGACATTTGTCTATCGTGAAAAGGATGGACTTCAACTAGAGGCGGATGTATACCTTTCGAGCAACTTGCGCAATGCTGGAAGCCCTTTACCTGTTGGTCGGTAACCACCAATCCTGCTGTACCTGTAAGCCGATACTGGGTGCAATACCATCAAACAATACTGACATACAATCTGTAGCTTTGATGATACATGGCGGAGCTCATGTAATGTCCACTCGCAGCGACATACGCGACGACCAGACTGAGATACTCCTTGATGCAGGGTTCCTACCAGTCAGTATTGACTACAGGCTGTGTCCCGAAGTGACGCTGAAAGACGGACCGATGCAAGATGCCTGCCATGCACTGGTGTGGGCGAGGCGTGTTCTGCCTACGCTGAAGTTCGCAAATTATCCAGACGTTTCAGCGGACGGCAGCCGCGTGGTGGCTGTAGGCTGGTCTTCCGGAGGGCAAGTGGCTCTTTCGCTTGGCTGGACCGCCAGACAGATAAATATCGCTCCTCCACAAGCCATTCTTGCGTTTTACTGTGCGACAGACTACGAGGATTCCTTTTGGCATCGACCAAATCATCCATTCGGCCAACATGCGATTTCACTGGATCCATATGACATTCGCGAAGGCTTGTCTGAGAGACCCATAGTTGGCTATAACCCGGATCCAGCGAAACGTGCTTTGGGAGGCTGGATGTCTGTTGACGATGCACGCTCCCGCATCGTTCTGAGGATGAATTGGCATGGAGAAGCGCTGCCAGTCCTCATTAATGGCATGTCCAAGGATCGGCTGCCTGAGGACTCGCCACAACCAACGCTAGATCAAATTCATGCGATCAGCCCAATGGCACAGGTCCGAAGGGGCAATTACACAGTACCTACGTTCCTCATCCACGGTACCAACGACGATCATGTTCCCTGGCAGCAAACACAAAGGACCTACGATGCGATGATAGATGCAGGAGTATCGACGAGGTTGGCTCTTCTTGAAGGTGCACCGCACTTATTTGACATGTACAGGAGGAAGAAAGAAAGCTATACAAGTGCTGTCATTGATGGGTTTCAGTTCCTTCGCAAGCACGTCTAGCTTCCCACGCTTCGAGTTGCATAGAACTAGACTGGGTCAAAAACAGGCGTCTGCAGTCATACATTATGCTTTTCAACTACGAAGACCAACCTAATGATGTCTGAACGATTGATGTTATATACCGCTGAAGACAACACAACATTGAATCATTCTTCTACTGTAATGGATTGTAGACGCGAGAGGGGATGTAGAAGACGGGATATTGCGCATCCAATTGATCGTCTCTCGTCAGAATCTTAGTGCAGGCATTTGAAGTTGGCGGAGGAATTTATCGAAGCGAACCTTTTGGGTACCAGAGCACGCATGAAACAATGAGGAAGGTTTTGAACATCGACCAATCTATTGTCCACCAGGTACACAACGCTCAGACGCATTCCAATGCTACCGGTCACACCATGAACTCTATTGCTACAGTACATCATCCCAAAAGCTCAGCCCCCCAGGCACTTCGTGTGAAGATGCCAGAAATGGTCCCTTTACGCTCATATTGCTGTTCGTCCTAATTCCGAACAAGTCGTCAAATAGATTAAGCAGATCCGCGACTGCTCGAGCATCAATTTGGTGATGGCAGACGATCCTGTAGCTGTCAAGCACGACCCCAAAGTCTTTCCCACGCTCAGCCAACATCTGCTTGTCCATTCCTAAATCGTGCACATTCATCCAGACGATGTTTGTCTCTACTGGCTTGAGCAATCTTCCTCCTCTTTGCACCCATTGCTCGCCAATCAGTCTGGCAACTATATGGACATCGCTGAGTGTGGCAACCTCGATATCAGGCCCGCGCCCAAAATTCTCAAACAATGCTTCTTGCGCCGCAGCGGTGATTACTGCGCCTTGTCTCATGCCCCCACCAATAGCTTTTCTCGTTCTCCTCATCGAGCGAATCAAGTCGAGATCACCAAGAACCATGGCTCCCATTGGCGCCCCGAGGTTCTTGCTAAAGTCAAGGCAGACCAGATCGACCAATTCGCAATAGTCCTTCAGCGAGCCAGCTCCAGCTGCAACTGCTTCGAATAGTCGGGCTCCATCTAAATGCGTTTTCACGCCGTGTCTTCTCGCCCAGGACGAGATAAGCCGTAGTTCGCGCAGCGGTAGTATGATTCCACCAGCAGTATTCTCGAGCGATACAATACCAGTGGGACACTTATGCACATCAGAATTATTAACGATAGCATGTCTCTCTAGGTCCTGTACGCGGAGGTATAGCCCGTTCGACGGCCGCACAGCCTGTACCATACCTCCGCTCAAGATCGATGGCCCGCCTCCTTCGAAATTGATGCTGTGCGATTCCACATCGGTGAGAATTCCACACGGTCGTGTAGTGACAAGTGCGTGCAGACAGAGCTGGTTCGCCATTGTCCCCGTCACCACGAACATTCCTGCTTGGCGGCCTGTGATGTTTGCGACGTGAGATTCGAAATTGCTAGTTGTTCGATCTTCTCGGAAGACATCGTCGCCAATGGGTGTTTCTGCTATGGCGGCTAGCATGCGTAGACTGGGCCTTGTGACCACATCGCCTGTTGAGGGACATCGTTAAACGTGTTGAGACGTGCTTCATACCTGAACCAATGGGATCTTACTTCTGAAGTCGTTCCTTGCGGCTCCCGCTTGGCCCCACGAGATCTTTCCCTGCAAAGATTGAAGCACTTCCAGGGTGTTGGTACGATGACCAAGAAAAGACTTCTCCGGATGTTCTAGATGCATAGTCTCTAGTGATTGATACGCAAATTGAAGCCTTGTGGACCGAAATTTGTCTCCAAAATGCAGTACGATAATACTGGTGCGTTCATTGCAAAGCAATCTCCTTGCTGCTGCGACGAAAGCCCTATCCGGCTAGTTCGATTGTCTCGCTTCCAGCTACGCTCGTCTGGATGCTGACATGCGTCGATGACTGTCATCACATGTCAGATAGATGTTAAGCAAATAATGCATGTTATGGTTTGCACAATGTCACTGAGTCTCTGACTGGATGGACTCCTGATATTTTATCTATCTCTGTTCTGTTACCCATGTCTCATGATAGTTCTCAGCGCTTTCTCAACACAGGTGCCTGCGGATCAACGCCCTCGTTGATCAACAACACGACGATATCATCCTGCTCTTCTTCCACAGCAACATGTAACGCTGTTCGACCACTGTTATCGGCGACTTCGATATCAGCATTACCTTGCAGCAGTGCACAAATAGCCCCTTTGTGGCGACCTCTTATAGCATGGTGAAGAGGTGTCATTCCTGCTCCATCTACCGTATCTGGGATGCTGCCATTCTTCAATAGATAGCGCACCAAGGAGGTTGAACCCTTTTTCGCTGCAATGTGTAGACATGTCTGGCCATGATCGTCGTCTCTTGTGTCACTTCTCGCCAATGCATCCAGTCGTCTTTCGCTTGGTGGCCTCATGTTCGTAGTCTCGGGGGCAGAATGATGTGACGTACGTGCAAAAGAACCTGATGGTCGTAGCCCTTTACGACCATGTGCTGTTACGGTGTTCATACCTCGCTCAGATCGCCTAGTGGCGACGATAGCAAAAGATTCACCGGAGGTGTCAGATGATGAATCGCCGCTGCCCGTTACATGCCCGGAGAACCCTGGCATAGTCGATGGTGACGATCTGTTGGACGAATTTCTGCTCGACGACAACATGAAAGGATGATGTGGGTCATGCGCGGTGTCCAAGCGTCCTTGGCCTGCACGATTGAAGTGTTCTATTGTGCCATTCGCAGGGCCTTTACGCTCTTGTCGAGTGTTCGATGCTCTGAGAGGCACGCAATGGGTCGTTCCCACCTCCGGAGCCCGAATATCTTCCGGCTTTGACTGCCATACCGACTCATTTGGCTCTTGCATCAGGCCATCAAAAATTTCGAGATAATTTTGAGATAGTGCATCAGAATTTGTCAGTTGCGGCCCATTATCTGTTGAGTCTGATGGCGCTGAACCGTCTTGCTGAAAGTCAAATGCAATATCAGACATTTGTTGACTTTGACTTGTAATATCTTGCTGCCATAGCTTCTCAGTTTCTCCTTGCTGTCTGCAAGGTGAGAGTGGATTCGTGTCTCGCTGTTGGGCATTCATCGCCTTGCGTTTACCTATGCAAGAGTAAGACGAATTTGAAGTCAATAGCCAAGTCCATTGCTGCAGCTTACGATGATTGCGCTGTGCGATACGGTTCTGCAATCGCCTCCGTGCAGCCCTATCATTTTCGGGCTCGTACGTCTCGTCCATCGCTTGAGTTCGTCGAATGTGAGTTTACTGCACTCCACGTAATGGTCTTTGCTTCTTTCAGAGTGTACTCTACTGATCGATTGGGGTGTATGGTAGTGCAATCGGAGATCCGAGCGTCAGCCGGTGCAAGCCGTGTGAACCCTCACTAGTTTACATGAGACACTCCGTAGTCAAGTTGGCTTTGCTCCCAACTATGTATACGTCGACTTCATATACCACCTATTTATCACCTTGCATGAACACCTATCAGCCTCAGTTCCCAGCCGTGCCATCTGGTTCCTGCAGGATGTTAAGGCCAGCACGTGCCTGATCGACTTATTGCATACAGACGCAGGGAGCACAGAAATGTCGAACTAGCATAAGCGCTAGTGTGGCATGCATGACCGTACAGTAGTCAATTTCTGGAAAGAGAAAATATCAATCCCAGTACCCCGAAGTTGAATTGGAGCACAAATGTCGCACGCATTGCTACTTGCGTATATCACGCTACAAGTTGCAGCAGATTCAAGTGGTGGTCACACCATGTTCTCGGCTATCTTAATGTAATGTCAATCACCCCAACCTTGTTGCTCTGGAGGCACACGGAGCAGTCAATCTCGGGATCGATCAACAGACGAGTCGGAGCGTCCAAACGAAACAGCCTCTCAGCCTATGCTCATTTCCATAGAAGCGACGCACGTGGGAATTCAATTGACAGCAGCATAGTAGTGCTTTTTGCTCATAATATGACAAAGCCTTGGAGACAGGTATGCAGGACACACTAATCGGTCCATTACACCCGACACATGCAAAAAGTTGTCTGGAACCAAGGCCGGAATCGTCGTGCGGACTGGCGAAGCTAGAGCGGATGGAGCAGCTGCGTACACCGGATGCCTACTTGGTTCATCGTGCTCCACTGCTTTGCATGAGTCGTGCAGCTCTTCAAATTCGCACCTGCTAAGCTTCGCTAAAGTTGGCAGGATGTCTTGAATCTGTTAGGCTCATGTCCACTGCTGGGCGCTGGGCAACCACGGGTTCAGCTTTGCCGACTAGTACGCAATATGGCTGCATGAACTTCGCACTCCTGATTCTGTGAATAGAGCGACCCCTCCACGATGGCCACAAACTGCATTCTGCTAAGTATCATAGCTTGCGGACCAACGCTTACGAAGGAGCGCTTCGAAAAAAGTCTCTTGGCGATGGAGCAGCTTCTCGCCCAATAGGCGTACGAAAGAGGTCTTGAACGGCAGACACCTGCCACAGCAGCCGCTGCGCAGCCAACCCTACCGGCGGAAGTGTGACCGTGCACGCCGTTGGAGCGTTCACAACAGTAAGCTGTGGCAAGGCAAGGGAAGATCGTCCCATCGATACATATGCGGCTGAACGAAGGAGCAAGATGCGTTCAATCATCAAACTCTGAGAATTCGCGTACTTTGCAATGCATCTCCTGGGATGAACAGCAGCAGCGCACGCTCCAGCGTTCGGTGTCTGTTCGCAGACACTTTTTTGTGCATCCCGTTGTGTAGTTGACTGGCCCGATTGTCGATGCAGATCTGTTCACATTTGTGCTAGCGACCTCAACCTTGACGATATAGCCGATACAGCTTAGCCCAAGAAGAAAGTATGTGTATGGGAGGCCTGAGACGAGCAGCATCGTCATCGTCTTCAAGTGTCACCTTCACCGGAGATATCGGTCCCTTCCGCAAGGCCGACATGATTCTAATCGTTATCTATACATGATTGGATCCATGCAAAGGCGAAGGATCTAAAGCACATCGGCGGTGCAATCACAGGGAGGACACGTAGCACTGTTGGATGGCTGAGTCTCGTCGGGATGCCACTTTGGAGGCGGGAATTTCGTGCACGCTGCGAAGCTTCTGCCGGCGAGCTGCAGATGGAGTACGGAACCGCCGAGGGCTTGGCAGTTTCCTGCTTGCAGACAGAAGCGAGATGACCGCCAACAAACTCCTCTGCTTTATCAGACATCGCGACCAGCGTAACTATGGCATTTGCCCTGACACATGGAAATATTGGAATTTCCAGTTGACGATGATTTTTCCCTGAACACGAGGCCGAACGGTTCACACCCCCACATTGGGATCCTTTGTGGCTACGGTGCAGATCCAGGGAGGGGTCTGATCCTTCCGCAACGTCGTGCATCCGCGGACAACCATTCAATTGCATGCGAGGCTTAATCCCTAGCTTCGCAAACGAGGCAGACGGCAACCGAGACAGTTCTGCTGAAGCCACGCGTACCTATGGTAGCCAAGCGCCTCTGAAGGCACGGTCTTGAAGTTCTCTTTCAGGCGACCGACTGCATGGCCTGGGCGTAAGTGGGACACATGATGGAGCACGAGCCGAGCCAATCATTTGTATAGCCCGCAGTATTGCTGTTGCTCCAGAATTGTTCCAGCGAAGTTGCATATCCACATTGAGTGGCCTGATATGACCAGTTATGGCGAGCCATATATTATAATCAGCTTTCTTTTGTGGATAGGAGGGACACGATCAAGTCCTGTCTCGGGAGTCTGGCGCCTTATTGAGAGCCACTTTGATGTCGCCAAACCACACGTGACCAAAAGCATTCTCAAGCCTCGAGCCTCAATCAAGGTTCGGCAGGGCCAAGATGTCAACGGCCCGCGCCGCGAGCTTCGAGCGGCCAGAACCTTCATTTCTCGGCCGAGGCCCCCACCACGTTCAGTTGGTAAATTAACCACCTGTGGCCTTTTCTGAGAAGAACGTGGTGTATTGACAAGTCTGGGCCCCGCTCAATGCAATGACACAAACCAATGACACCTTCAAGAGGTTCCACGACTACCTCGAGAACGCCGCCTGCTCCCTACGATACAGGGATTCAGCTTCGCCGGCGCCAAGTAGTCAGACGCTGCCGAAGTTGAACATCTGCTCTCCTGCCATAATGGGCAAGCGCCCTCAGTGGATTTCAACATGCTGTACAGTACTGCTGCAAGCACTAGTCAGTAGACATGCACTCTCAAGTGGCGACCGCTCGTATCTGGCCCTCACCGGAGTCGCCACGTTGAATCACGCCATCCTGGCATGAATTCTGCCGCTTTTGCAACATGACTGGGATCTGAGTGTTCTCCGATATGCAGAGAAAGGGCCATAACGCGACGGCGAGTGCACACGGGCTCAGCAGAGAGGGATTGTCCGCTGCTTACGCAAAATGCATAGTCATCGACTGGGGAATTGCGGGCTTGCTCTCATCACATGGCGTTCCCAATCTCGTGTGATTCTCTTCAAGCTCGTTCTGCTATGATCAATCTTGTGTCCTCCTTGACCACTCTTCTGGACTGTGCAACTAGACAAAGGAAGTGCACGCATGACTTTGGAGCAGACTGACCCTGACCTTGTGCTCTGCACTTGAAAGGGCTCACTTCAGAGGAACACGCATGCGTAGTCTCCATGGACATGGTCTTTATGTTTGATCTCGTTCGCAGTAAGAGATTGGAGCCTATCTTACTTTGTAACAGAATAGGATACGCTACGTAGCCTGAAGGTTATATCCTTGCGCCTCTCGGCAGCGACAGGGACATTTGTTTCAATTCAAATCGCGAATACGAAGGAGCCGAGGAGGATGTGCTCAACCTCCTAGCGCAAGTCTACAGCTGACTTCCTAGCAGCGCTGGCGAATTACTTCCCCATTTTTCCTTCCGTTACTCTTGCTTTGTTCATGATGAATCTCGTTGCCGTGTTAGTCTTTATTTCTGGGTGGTGCAATCACTGGTGCAATCGACCTCAGCATCCATCGCATCAATCACAGTGTAGGGCCTCGCTCCGGCAGTACAGTCTGTGGATTGCTCGGAACTCTCTGTCAGGTTGCCTCCCTCGGATATCGAGATCGGTATAGACCTGTTCGCCTTAGCTGAGCTCTATGGCTTGTTGACAGTGAGCTTGCGTCATACGCAACACGTGAACATTTCTTGTTCTGCAATTCAGATTGCGTTGTGCATTGGAAAGTCTCGTACCTTTCACTTGATCAATCAATCTTTTCCGTAATCATCTATTAGAAACGAATACACCGCCCCATTGATGGAGGCATACATTCTGTCCACAAGGACGATCACTTTTGAATCATCATTCAGTGCAGCAGTGCTTGCCCAAGTCTGGGGAAACTCAATCGAGTCTTGTGTCGGCGAGCCTGCATCATTAGAAGTAACATGCTATCTGACATTTCCAGATCGTCTTCAGCGAAGTTCAGCGATGTCAAGAAGAAATCATGGTCGTATCACCTGCCTACCACATCGCACAAATTCTACTTAGTGTAGAACTGTGTTCGATTGCTCTTCTTTTTGAATTATCCAGGTATATCTGCATAAGAGCTGCTGCCCGCCTTTTCGAATGCTTCGAGAGAGGCCATGTCCAGACCGCACAGGACATATCAAGCATGTTGCGAATGTTGTGAGTGCCAGAGGTTTATGTAAATGCACGATATTACCTAGAGCAATCTCCGCTCTTCTGGGCGCGCGCATCTTTATCTTCGAAGGCAGTCACTCAACTTCGGTCAGCCGGGCAAACAGATCCACTAAACTGGACAAACGGGGCCGGGATGCCTTGTCGTGGGCGTGTGAATATGGCGCTACCGAGGCTGTCAAAGTTCTGCTCCTTCAGATTCCACGGCTAAGAAAAGAATACCAAAGACCTCGACGGCCAGATGTCTCTGCTGTATGCTGTCAGAGCAGCGGATCTGTACACGGCAAACGCGATGCCTGCCAAGGTGGACAGGTCTGCGGTTGCAGAGCCAGGTCCTGATGGGCGCAATGCAATCTCTTGGGCGGCTCGACTTGCAAATCCTGAAGTGCTAGTACGATTGCTTATAAAGACCGATCTGCAGCAAACCTCAAAGACGAGCAACGGTGGTCTCCGCTCTCGTGGACACTTGGCCCTCCAGAACGAAAAATGAACGCCGAAACTTTGCTCAATCACTTGGGCAACGCCTTGGGTTTCGATACATAAATGAACAAGCTGCCATATTGGTTGAACAATACCGGTCTACCAGTTTCTAGATCCCAGGCCCGCATACCATCCGCACTAGAGCCCACGTTGGCAACTTGTCTTCTCTTTTGGGAGCGTTATCCTCATTCCTCCAGCAACATGTCTGGAGCAGAAGCTATGACAGTACGGGGCGTCATTTCATCCATCATAACCATCGTGGAAACGCCACGAACAATCTACGGTGCCGCTAAAGATGGCGCTGATCTCCACAACTCGTTCCAAACAATAGCAGAGAGTTTGTCCATGGTTCTTCGCAGTTTGCGCAATGTCCACAGAATCCAAGCAAAAGCAGCGCAAGAAGCCCTGCAGACTCAGGATATTGAACAAAGTCGAAAAATCGCAGATACAAACGAACCCATCTATCCCATTGTTTTAGCCTGCCAGAAAACCACTCAAAACTTGCGACTGCGCTTCAACCGATTTTTGCCCGCTGTTGTAGCCTCTCGAATCTCTCGTTTGTGGAAAGCTTTCCACACCGTCGCTCATGGTCGACAATAAAAGGTTGAGTCGATGTTCGGAGACGTACTTCGCGATGTTCATCTGTTCACGAAGCACACGATATTCGACGATGCGGTGAACATTGCTGAGATGAACGCAACCATGCAGAATTTCATTTACGCATCCGCAGGAAAGGGGAAGACAGCTCGTACAACACCACAGCCAACTCCAACTCCTCCTCGGACATCACAGGATACGAGCCAGAACCGCAGAAAATCCATATCAAGAAAGTACTCAACTTGAGAGCGTCTGCCGGGTACCACTGGCCACAACTGCACGTACAACAACTCCAAGTTTACGATTCTCAACCAGCAAGCGGTCGTCATCCATGGCGGACAATCACTGAGTTTCTAGCATTAGCGTAAATCGAAGTCAGATGGGAAACAAGTGAGGAGCTTCGATTAATTTGTGTCGAAGAAAGTTGCTACGTGCGATCAACGACGATGATCCATGTGCTTGAGAGGAATAGACAATGGCAATGGCGATAATAGCTCAACGTCAGCCACTGGAGCAGCAAAATCCATACCCCTTTTAGGTCGAGGCCGACTCGCCATTCAAGAAGGAGCTATCGACATTCGGCCTTTACGCACACCATATATGTCAGTCTCGAAGTTATTCTACTCCTGGGGACACGCTAACGTGACGTACCTTTGGCTCTATTCCGGTGCCTACTGGGCCGCATCCGACCTTTTGCTGACCTGGACGACAGCAAGCTATTGTCGTACAGTGTTAGTGAGTCGAGTGGGACGTTTGGAAGGGAACTGAATCTAGGCACGCACAGATTCCGTAATCGTTGTAGCAACAAAGCGGCGCACAAACATCTTGAGCAGTTCCCATAGAGATGAAGGTAGAGAACAGGCCAAGCATCGTAAAAAGAACCTTAAACTCCATCGTTGGTGGTGTAGATTGAACGAGGAGAGCTGAATGTATAACAATGGTCAAGTGCGGATGTGTCGAAGAAAGACGGTGGGCCTGGTGGAGAAGAGCAGGAATAAATACATATGATAAGCACGAGCATTGCCAGATCCGGATCTTGCATTCCCCTATTGACTGTCGTAAAATCTACGGCTCCTAGTGCTGTTGATGGTTCATGCTTCCATTTTCTGGACCGCCATCGTTGCTCCTTGTCTTTTAGCTGCCTCAGCATGCGCTTAGCGCTGACCACCTGTTGCGCTAGCCTCTAAGCAATATTATCCGTAGAAATTCCGTCGATCAATCGCTTTCTGTACTTATGTAGTTGTTAGATGCCCTCTCTATCTTGCGACTTCGCCATCTCGCTCAGTTTGTCTTCTTTTACCATGCCAACCGTAACGTAATAGCAGCGGAGGGTATTGCTAGTGCATGAGGGTGAGCGTCGCTACTAAGTCTTCCAGCGGAGAAACCGGATCCGGGTACGCTAATCATCGCGCGTCAAGTAGCAGCCGTGATATAGCCATGCCAGGTCAAGAGCTTATTTAGTATGGTTAAGACCGCGGTCTTAGGGCAGGAATAAGACTTCATGACGATGCCCATCTCCCGAACAGAACTGTAGAGCTTGATCTACGATTTAGAAGCGGATCTTTCGTACAAATCTAATTCTTAGTAACTGCTAGAGCATACATCATCTGGCCGGACACGATTATCAATCATCTTTACCCGTCTAGCTTATAGCATGCCTCGTAGGTCGATACCGAAAGTACGAATAAAGCATGTCACTCTCTCTCGTCTAGTACGTCTTCTCCCCAGCATCCCGCCAACACTATATGCTATGGCCCCTCCTCATATATGGCATCGAAGGTTCCTCCACGAAATGACACACAGCCGGCCTCTTCTTAATATCCTCCTCTCGATTGACTCTTTTCACAATCCGTAGCAGTAGATGGAATTCCGTGCACACGGAATCACTTCCTGAACCGGCGCACCGGTGGAGTTCTCAAGAAAAGAAAGAAAAGTCACCTCGAAGCTCTGCTTATGGCGGAACAGAAAAGTCCCAGACGAAAGCACACCTCTTCAGGGCCTTGACAAGTAGCCAACCTCTGGCCCAATGGACATCAGTCTGTATGAAGTCAGAGTCGCTGCTCATGTGTTCAGAATACTACAACGAGTTGTGCATACCACGACTCATGATAGTGAGGCAACACCGATCCGATTGAGCGGATCCGACAGAAGCGGGTGCGGCGAGGAGGGTCATGATCGTCAGAAAAGCCTCGATTTCCACTTCTGTCTAGGATAGCTGGCGAAGGGAATCTGACTCTGTTTCCAATTGAGCAAGAGGAGACCGTGTGGTGACTTGAGAAAGGGGCCATTGAGAGCGGAACAGGAAAAGAAGATAAGAATGCAAAGGCAGCCGATGGCGGTTGATGGATCTCACATTCCTCACATCTTATGGTACGAATACAAGTTCTGGTGAAGCCTCGCCAGATAGCCAAAGGCTGGTCATACCACCCGCAGTCCGTAGTCTCATGATTTTTTGTCTCAGCTTCTTCAGCATGGGATCGCCTCTTTCTGTGGGCTTGCTGACTCTGTACGAGTGCTTCTCCCTCGCACTCTATGCTCACATGGCTGCCACATTCGCTGTGCTCATGGCAATGTTGCTCTGATAGCGTACCCAGCATATCAGCTCCAGGTACAACCCAGCGGTTAAAGAGAAAGGGCAAGAACTAGAATATTTAAGTGAATGTGAATAGATTTCGCCATGGGGCATTCTGACGCAAGAAGCTCGTATCGGAGTCGTGAATCTCGTAGTAATCAAAACCGAGGTCATGAAAACAGTACTGGTGTTGTCTCGTCAGGCATCGATGGCTGTGTCTCAGCGCTGTCGCGTGTACGACTGGTTCGATTCGTTAAGATAGATACAAGTTGAGAGAAATGACGCCTGGCTGCGGACGAACAGCCACTGACCGCTGTCCCTGGTTATGAACACATCCAGGCAAGAATCTCCACTCTTCGTGCCAACTAGTGGACCGCTCATCAGTTGAATCACATGAAGTTTCCCTTCTTTTATTTGTCGAACGCCGGGGCTCTATCGATTTTTCTGTTTGATTCGCTGACCCTCCAAATATCCGACTGGATTGATCGCACTCGGATCACTTATCAAGTCCTTCGTAAATAAACCAAACCCATTCGACCTCTCTTCCCGAATGTTCCCCACGTCCAACACTTACCTACGGAATTCATCCAATCGCAATCGCTGCTTCCAGCGTAGGATTAGCAGTAAGAACTGTCACCGATTCTGTCTGAAGAGTGCAAGTAATCGTGAGGAATTCGTTAAATGTCGTCTGATACTGCACACCTAGACAACGTCCTGGACCTGTTGTAGGCTGAGCATCGTCACAAGCCAAAGCACACGCCCTTCCAGGTCCTTGGCTCATATTCGTTGTCGTTTCCCTGCCGATGGGGACTGAGAATAGTTAACTCATGAGCCCTAAATAAGTTTGAGAGCCTGAAGTCCGGGAAAAGCTTCGGTCTTGTCTTTCTGTGGAAGAGATGGAGTGAAAGGATTTCAACATACGTAGGAATGCAGCCTTTGTGCAGACACCATACACACCCCGTCTTCCTGTTGAGGTGAAGGCGAATTGTGCTCCATTTGGGCAGGGTCCCACAGTGACAGTGGCCTGTGAGACAGTCTCGCTGGTCTCCGTGGTCGTCACCGTGTCAGTGACCGTTTCAGTGCGTGTCGTAGTCACGGTAACGATAGCCGTGACCGCGGAAGTTCTGGTCGAGACAACTCGTACTGTAGATGTAGGAGTGACAGTCTTGGTTGTCTTTCGTGGTGTTTGAATGCATGAACATGCTGTCTTCATGAACGAGGCGCCGTTTCGGGTGAACGATTTGAGTTGAGCAGCGGCGGGTGTTGGTGCGCTGCGTTTCACATTCGGCAGCGGGGAGACCACGGTGATTGTTGTGAGAATGGTGGTCGTGGTAGTGGTCGTAGTAGTGGAGGCTTCCGTCAAAGTGGTGACTGTTGATTCTGTGCTTGTCTGTTTGGCTCAGCTCACCCAACTCTACATGATTCGGTTCTATTCTAGCCTTACTCTGGTGTCAACTGTAGTGGTCAGAACTGTGCTTCCGGTAACGACTGTTACAGTGACTGTTGGTGCCGTAGTAGTTGTGGTGGTAGTAGGGGGAGGATATTTTGATGAGCAGTACGAAGCGATTGCCGGGATTTTAGACAGAGGTCGAAGAGCGGCATATGGATTTTTGCTACAGCACGACGAGCCGCGATCTTTCGTCGCCGCGGTCGTGGAAATATTGACTGCAGCGAGCAGTACGTAGAACCAAGATGGCGTCATCTTCTGCTCGTGCCGTCGATAAGTACGCCGAATTGAGTGATGGACACGATTTCCTTGCGAGATCAGAGAACGGGCAGCTGGCGAAATGTGGGTGAGGGGAAAACTCCTAGCACCTGCCTGATTAATCCTGATGCTTTGGCTTGCCATCAGCCGACCATGGTCGAGATGTGGAAAGTTTTGGGCGTCGGCTAGCAGGTAATCAAGTCAAGCGTATACGCCACTTGCATTGACTACCGAACCTAGGCCACGAAATAGGCTAGACCGCGGCCCGCCAGGACATCGGTGCCGCAGGAGGCGTGGATATCGAACATCCTCCTCCTCCGTGGTGTTCTTGTGTAAACACGTACAAGCGTGGCTCATGGCTTACCGCCTGGCAGAGGTGCACGTAGTTGTTACTTCCGCTATTGGGCGTTGCTTCCACATCTAAACCGAAGGTGCTGCCAATTTAGCTTCAGTCTTGCAACAGAGTTCGCGCCACTCGCTAATTGAGATTCAAAGCTGTTACGAAAATGGACTACAATGTGAGACGTACGTGCAGTGCCAAGATACTGACATCGAATTCAGTACCTCGGAATTGAACATTACCTCGCGCGTTCAGTATAATTTGCTCACTGTCAACTCTCACAAAACTCGCTGCCTGTATCCCACTGAGTAACAGCGAGGGCGAAGTCGCCAGAAATCTTGGATGACAGCTGCGAAAGCCTATCTGTTGAAGAGTACATGACTGGTGTGAAAAAGGGAGTATCTGGTTTGGCCCAGCCAGCCACATGCAGCTAGCTTTTGACTCGTCACCCATTTCCAGGTCAAGCCTCGAGGATAGCCTGATCTAATCCCGCAGGCCAGTGGCTTTCTGCTTCGCTTGTCGGTACATATATGCAGCTATGTTTCCTTTCGCTGTCATCTGCACGTCGTACAGCTCGCAGTCGCCAAGGCAATGTGGTCCGTGACGCTCATAGTTCTCTGCTTCATTGCTTACGTCGCGGCCAGTCATGAGTCCGATGTGGAGCTGCTGAAGAGATCTTATGGCCAGCAATGTCGAAATTCAAAATGTAGCAAGGCGGTACGGCGACTAGTGCTTCTTGATAGTTCTGCAGCTAAGCATCACAGATCGCTTCAGACCGCAATGGCAAGAAGGCCTGTTCGTCCTATCTTCTAGCAACAGTCACTCTATGTTCAAGGTATGTGCTTCGATTATTTATGCTATATTCCTCCCTAACCTCTGATGTCCCAGCACATACACTGCCGCCGCTCAATGCACGGTCATTGCCGGTCCCACAACGAAAACGACGACGATAACCGTGACCGTATCGAAAGTCACCACCGTTACCAACACCGTTACGAGCGAGGAGACGCCCTCCCCTGTGACTGTGACACAGTCTGCCGTTGTTACTGTAACCCAGGAAGCATTGGAAAAGAGGCACGTCAGACCGAGCAAATGCCCAACAACAAGCAGAACAAGTAAAACACCCGAACGTTTCTGTAAGAGCTGTCCGAATGCGTCCGACTTTGCTGCAGCTTGCTCCTGCTTAGGAGTGAGACCATCAACGACGACGCTCAAGCCCAAGACTATTACTGTCACTACTGGCTCCTGCGCTACAATAACACCCAAGACTGTCGTAACAGATCTCACAACCTTGACTGAGACGTCCACGACACAAGTGACAGAGACAATCACCAATACACTGGCCACAGAGACCAAAACCGTTACGGAAACCAGCACATCAACCGTACTTCCCCCAGAGCCCACAACACAAACATGCTTCAAGCCTGTCGTGCCATCCGAAAACGGCGCCATCGCATTCGGTGACGGGGACGCACTCATCTTCGACTCCGCAGATCTGATTTACGGCTTCGAGACCGCCAACCCCAGCGTGCCAGGCATCATTCGCAACCGCAACTACGAAACCGTCTACATTTACGCAGTCGCGCCACGGGCCGACACGGGCGGTGGGAACCTCGATGGCCTTCGATTGACTCCCGACAGGGCTCTCGCTGCGAATTTCAAATGCAGTTTCGTGAACGGCCGGTTGGCGTGTACTTCGACGCGGGACGGGATCAAAACGCAACTGCTGCGGTGCAATTTCCGGGCGGCTGACCCTTCGGACAACACCGAGGTGTTTATTGGCGAGCCGGGCACGAATGGCAACTGTCGTGCAATTGAGGTTGAGGCTGTGATCCAGCCAGCAGATTATTGTGATCCATACTGAAGCTGAACCATGGGTGAATTTTGGCACAGAAGGATTTGTTCTCAGACAATTTTTGCCGTATATAGGGAGTGAATTTCTGCTCACGCTGTATGTATGGAATGGGAATATTCGAAATATCCAACGACAGCTACAAGAGTTCTGTATCCGCCATCAGCACTGCAAGTCCAGACAACACTGCGCAGGCGTGAATTTCAGAGCTTCGAAGAGTAAGACCTTTTCAGAACGCAGAACCCGATCGATCCACTTTCCTTTCCAACCACATCTCATATCTGCCCTCTCCTCTCCCTATCATCTCCTCGCCGTTCACGCGGGTCGATCTCGGACATGATCTCCCACCGCGTCCTCATCTCAAATAGTTAGCGGCACTGCGCTGACGAATCGTTGATCTACTCCTGGGCAAAGGCATCCCCAAGAAGATAAAGAGAATTCCTTGCCTCGCCACATCCATCGCTAATCCTCAAGAGCGGCAAAGAACCTTGCGACAAACAACTCCGAGTTGTTTGACAATCTCACTCAGAAGTTTTCACTTCATGAGTCGATCATATTTTCCTCCATCCGATTCTGATTTTCTTCCACTTATCAACGCCACGTTACGCATTCTGTAAATAACACCTCAGCCTCGGCCGCCACGACTTGATCGTCGGGAAAGCATCCCTTTGTCGTTAAATCGAACAGACCTCATTCATATCACCCCTCCCTCCACCCCAAAACTCCACCCGCTCATTCTCCTCGTCGGCCGTTCCCTGCTCCCAACTCTCTCACTCCCACCGTTTCCCATCTTACTTCCGACTATCACAAGGAATATCCGTCACCAGCGTGGCAGGATTAACATAAACATCATGATACCAATAAACCTGCGCCTCAGGCTTCAGACTCAAATTTGGTAGAGCCTCGACAGTCTGCTCGGTTTCCTTTTTCAAAATGGTATACTGTGTCTTGTAGCTGTTGGTTCCACAACGTCAGACTTCTACTTCTCACTTCGTTGTGCTGAAGCTTTTGTGAGTTTGCTGAGAGGGAGGAGGCGGAGAGAACTCACTACTGCTGCGAACAATTCCCCGCCGGCTCGGGATACGTCATTTCAATTCTTCCATGCGATTCGTAGACTGTAGCGGTATTGTTGTTTTCGGCGACGAAGGTGGTGTTGGGGAAATGCTGCAAAATTCACAAAAAGACCCCATCAAATCAGTTCACATGCCAAAAGGGTCTCCAGTTGAAGAACTTTGGTGTCTGCCAACATACCACAATTTCCCGTCCATTCACAAGAAATCCCTCTTTACATGCTTGAATCCGCGCTGCGCCAACGCAGTGGATTGTAAGCGTGGTTTGCATGCCATCGGAAGGGAAGTAGTCTGTGTAGCCTGTGGTTACGTCGCGTCGTTCGGCTGCGTTGACGAGGCTGCGATGAACATTCAGTATTGGGGCTCTGTCGCGGGACTGACGCCAGGGATTAATTTCCTTGACTTACGCCTCAAGAAAAGGTCGGAATTCTGCAGGAAGACCAGGCTGAGGATCCCAATTGGAGAAGTCAATCGCAGAAGCGATTTGTGCTCCGAGCACGAGGAGACTGGCGGTGAGGATGTTGAGCATCTTGGATTGGATTTCCGGATTTTGATCAAATTTTGACTTGTCCCGATCTTCGACAAAGCCCGGTCTGTGACTGCAGATGAACTGGTATGAACAGATGTCTGGAGTGAACGACAGCCAAGAAAAGGCAAGTGAAGTCTGTTGAAGCACTATAAGAACTGCTTTCGGATGTTGACGGTCTGGATCAGGCTGTTTTGGTGCCGGCTGTACAGCGGGACAAGCAGAATGGGACCATTCAGTCTCACCGTGAAGATCGTATTACAATCGAGCCGAGACATCGCACTCTTTTACAGATTCTTGACACATGGCGCACATGAGAGAGATGGGAGTATGCGAGCATCTCACTCACTGCTTGTTCGTAGCGTGGAGAATTTCAGGCATTTGACGGATTTATCCACCTTCGAGTCGGGCTGATTACTGATACTTATGCTTGAACGCCCAGTAGCGCGCTCTAAGAAATGATGCCGAGCAGTGGCCGCTGCTTACTGTTGTGCAAAGGAGAATCGATAGGCGGCCAGACAGTCATTTCACGAATGTTGCGCTGACTATAGTCTAATCTTCTGCGTGTCAGCAGTCAGCAAGCCTTAAAAACCGCACATCCACCGCTATGAAGGTGCTGCTGTCTCTCCTGCGCTCTTGACACTCCGAATACCCCCTTCCCAAATTTCGAATGGCGTGCTGCTTTCCGGACACCACGGGCTGAAGACAATCTTGCACGAACGATTCCATCCGATCAGATTCCGCTCATCACCAGGAGCATAGACTTTATCCTCGTAGATGGGTTGTTTGAGCAGAGCAATTCTTGCCGATAGCTGATTGGTCCATGTCACACCGAGACTGGGCGTCTTCAGGTTTGTGGCGCATTCATCGTCTCCCCAGCCGGTAAAGAAGCGCTGCTGGTGGTCGAGCGAGAGCGGATCGTCGGTGGAGAGCAGGCCTGTTGTGGTGCCCTGGGTCGGCAGCTCTGGGTACATATTGGTCGTCCGTGATGGAGTGCTTGGTCGTGAAGTCTGTGTTGATTGTGTTGGGGCGTGCAGATGAGGCTCTGGCGTGAAGCGATCTGCGACTTGATTTGCCACCACGACTGCAATGTTGTGGATGCGGGCGAGTGCTCGTAGATGGCTTCCAGTCTGCGCAAGCTGTGCTCCACGCTTGGCAAGCGATTCCGAGCTCCGCTTCCCTCGAGCTCCTCGATCGAACTCGGCGCGGTAGTTAGCTGCGATGGAGTCGACTACGAGCAGTCCGACGTTGTGCTTCTTGATAGCAACGGGAACCTGATAGCGGAGGATGTGTTCTTGTGCTTCGAGATCGTGAACATGAGTGCTGTGAACCTTGCTTAGAGAAGGACGCTCTTCAATCGGCAACTCGGCCAGTTTGGGATGCGTCTTCAAAATCTGTGCAAGTCGCGTGGTCTGGAGTGGTGCTTCTGTCGATATGTACAGTACAGATGTGCCATACTTTGGCTTCTCGGCATCTTGTGTAGTAAGTTGTCCAGCGAGAAGGAGAGTCAAGAGGAATTGGGTTTTGCCAGCAGCACTGAAGGAAATAGTCAGAAAGAGCGTGACTTACATTGCGGAGCAGAGCATCGCCTCACCTCTCGCCTACAACCTCTGTCAAATGGCCACGCGCAATGCCTCCGCCAAGCGCTGCGTCCAAGACGTCGTCTAGAGTGCTTATGGCCGTCCATCGGTCGATGAGGTCTTTGCCCGACTGCAACCCACTCCACGCAGGGCCACTTTTGGCGAGGGAGGACTTGAACGAAGCGGCATCACTGTGCAGCGCATTCAAGACTGCACCGGCCAGCTTCTTCACCTCTCCCGGCGGGACTTGAGCGCGTTTGGCGACATCGAGCGCATCGAGGGAGATGAGGTCGGCGGTGGTGAGCAGCGCGCGCTCGAGGGACGGCAGAATGTGGGTGTAGGGGTGGATGTCGAAGTCGGGCAGGACCAGCAGCAAGTTCGTCATGTGTCGGACTCCCGCATAGCTGCCGCACCCACGCGGCGTGCCTGTTGTCGATGCTGGTGTTGCTTGTCTGTCGGGCTGATGGAGGATGGAAGTCTCGTTTCTGGCCGAGTCCAGCCGAACAGCGCGACGCGTGCCTGAGCGGCTCACAACCACGCGACGCTTGGCGTGAACTTCTCCTCTCGCCCGCGGACTCTGGACCAACGTCATCACCGTTTAGCCTTGGATCACGGTCACTCGCTCGCCGCGCCCAGAAAAGTGACCATGTCGCCCGCAATATAAGCGGCTCTGGCCAGGTGCACATGCTCCCTTTGGAAGACCGCCGCCTCTTTGTTCGTTCTAATCGTCCACCGGAGCATGACATAGTCACCAGCCGACACCCCAAGCTACCCTGGTTCCTCGCCAAACCTCCCTCCTGCAGACTAGCTCTAGCGTCGACCTCCAACACAATCAACTTCCTTCAGTCCGCAGTCCGCAACTGGCCCAGGTAGAGCACTGCCCGTGCCAACGGAGCACCCGCAACACCTCGTCTGAACCGGCAATAAAGCGGACCCGCCTGCGCAGCGCCGTTTGGGGAATCCCGAGGTCTGCAAGAAACGCCATCGCTGCCAAACACTCGCCGTGAGCAGTTCCAGAAGGTCAGTGGGTAGCTTGTTCCTCTTTATGTCCTGTGAAAGCTACGCATTCGCATCCTCGGCGGTACGGCGATCCACCCACGTGCAGCCATCATGGGAGTCTCACCATCGATCACCATCATGTGCAAGGCCTGGCGCGCGGTATTTCGATTCTAACTGCTTTGCGGGGCTGCCTTTGATATCCAGTCCTCCCTTGCCCCATGGATAAGACTCTCGGTCACGCCTTCCATCTTCTCTCCTACACCCGGTCCCCCAAACGTTGACATCTTTCTCGATGCCGGCCTACTATCAGCAAGATTGTCACTACTTCTACCGGACTTCTCTGCGTGGCTTGTCGATCGTCACGCTTGTTTCGTCCTTGTATTGCTAGTACACCCTCATTCTGCCCCATGCTTACACTCGTCATGTCACCAGTTCGAACCTTTCCCTCGATAGACGAGAGGATTTCTCGGGCTGATAGAAGAGATTCCGGCATCATGGCCGAACGATCGCATGAGAACGCGAAAGACGCCACACAGGCATTTACCAAAGAACAACAAGACCCTTTGGCTCATGATAAGAATCCCGAGTCAAAGCCAGGCATCACTTTTGCTGCTCAAGACAGTCTACCCAAGCTCCCCATTCCGGACCTCGAACAGACATGTCGAAAGTACGTGGCGTCACTGGATCCTCTACAAACAGCGCGGGAGCACCACCAAACAGAGCAGGCAATTCAGGAATTTCTCCGCACAGACGGCCCACAGCTGCAAGACAAGCTGAAGGAGTACGCCAAAGACAAGAGCAACTACATCGAGCAGTTCTGGTATGACAGCTATCTCAACTACGACAATCCGGTGGTGCTCAACTTGAACCCGTTCTTCTTGCTCGAAGATGACCCCACTCCTGCTCGCAATAACCAAGTCACTCGCGCTGCTTCATTGGTTGTCTCCGCACTAGCGTTCGTTCGCGCAGTCCGCAAAGAGGAGTTGCCACCGGACACTGTACGAGGCCAGCCTTTGGACATGTATCAGTACTCGCGACTGTTCGGCACAGCACGTATACCAACAGACCATGGATGCCAAATCGGCCAGGATCCAGCTGCGAAGCACATCGTTGTTATGTGCCGAGGACAGTTTTACTGGTTCGATGTGCTCGACGATAACAATGATCTGATCATGTCCGAGAAGGACGTCAGCATCAATTTGCAGGTCATTCATGATGATGCAGAGCAACTACCAATCAGCGATGCCGCGAAGGGTGCCGTGGGTGTCTTGACTACCGAAAATCGCAAGATCTGGTCCAGCATGCGCGAGCTCTTCAGTAAAGATGAGGGTTCAAACAATGCCGACTGCCTCAACATTGTCGACTCCGCACTGTTCATTCTCTGCCTGGACTACACCGAGCCCACAACTAGTGCCGAGCTTTGCATGAACATGCTCTGTGGTACAAGTGAGGTCGAACGAGGTGTTCAAGTCGGAACCTGCACCAATCGTTGGTACGACAAGCTGCAAATTATCGTCTGCAAGAACGGAAGTGCTGGAATCAACTTCGAGCATACCGGTGTTGATGGCCACACTGTACTCCGGTTCGCCTCAGACGTGTACACTGATACAATTCTGCGTTTCGCCCGTACTATCAACGGCCAAGCACCTTCACTCTGGGCATCGACCTCTCCGGATCCATCGAAGCGCGATCCCGAAAGCTTTGGCGATGTAAGCACAACACCTCACAAGCTCGAATGGGACATGGTGCCCGAGCTGGCAATCTCATTGCGCTTCGCCGAGACTCGATTGGCAGATTTGATTCAGCAAAACGAATTCCAGACGCTTGAATTCGGACAGTACGGCAAGAACTTCATCACATCCATGGGCTTCTCTCCAGATGCATTCGTACAAATGGCATTCCAGGCAGCATACTACGGCATGTACGGGCGCGTAGAAAGCGTCTACGAACCAGCAATGACCAAAGCCTTCTTCCACGGCCGAACAGAAGCCATCCGCTCCGTCACGCAAGAAAGCGTCGACTTCCTCCGCGCATTCTGGGCCGAGAATCCACCCCAAAAGAAAGTCGAAGCACTCAAGAAAGCCACGGAAAAACACGCCGCCATGACAAAAGACTGCGCCAAAGCCCAAGGGTTCGATCGCCATTTATACGCCCTCATGTGTCTCTGGCAACGCTCCGTCGACGGCGAAATGGACATTCTCTCCGACGACGAAGGCGCCAGCACAAACGGCTGGAGCTCCCCAACCTCCGAACGCGACCCGAGCGATAACATTACCGCCTCTCCCACAAAACGCACCAGCATGACATCCAACGACGGCGGAGCTTCCGAAAGCGCCAAATCCTCCCCTTCCCGTCCCCGCGAACAGCCCACCATGCCGGCCATCTTCGCCGACCCCGGCTGGGACAAAATCAACAATACAATCCTCTCCACCTCCAACTGCGGAAACCCTTCTCTCCGACACTTCGGCTTCGGTCCCACATCTGGCGAAGGTTTCGGAATTGGATATATCATCAAAGATAATTCCATTTCGGTCTGCGCGAGTAGTAAACATCGACAAACGAAGCGGTATATCGCAGCGCTGGAGAGTTATTTCTTGGAGATAAGGAAGTTGTTGAGGCAGACGGTGAGGAGGGGGACTGTGGGGGATAAGAATGCTAGTCGTGCGAGGGAGGCGGAGAATTTGAGGCCGAAGGAGAAGGTGAAGAGGAGTGGGAGGGCGGTGGATGGGGGTGTGGGGAGCGAGGGGAAGAGCGGTGGAGTGGGGAGAGAGAAGACGCCGGAGGTGGAGAGTGAGGTTGTTAGTGATGATGAGTTGGGGGGATGTGAGTTGCGCCCTTTTTCCCTTTCCCTTTCGTTTTGAGATGGGAGTTTGGTGTACTGACTTTGATTTTACAGACGGCTTCTTCGACGCAGGAATGTTATTGCAGGCTCTCAAGGCCAAGGATTCGCAAGCTGGGGAGAGACCGAGTGAGAAAGCGGCTGCGAGGAGGGAGGTGGGAAAGAAGTTGAGGTTGATGGAGTATTGAAGTGGGAAGTCAAGAATAGATGTGAATGCATAGCATGTCATCATATATACACGCGAAGATTTGGGTCGCATCGCATAGTCTGTGAGAAGTAGAACTCAATAGAAAGAAGGAAAGAGTAACTTGCGGAATATCTGTTTCCGTACCTGAAGCTTCACGATAAGCTGCTCCGCATGTTTATCGCTCAGATTGTACAGCGAAAAATGAAAATGAAGGATGCCCATTTTCCATAGTCTGGAGTCTCTAATTTAAAATCGCTCAGACTTCGGTTCGTAATATCATTTCCCTAAGATACGGCCAGACACGGCTCCTCTTTCGTATTAAACAGTTGTTAGCCTAGAAGATTCAGTAGAGCCAGATTACGCTAATCGTTAGTCACCACCATCGGCTTGTCTAAGAGCAAGGTCCGCAACTTCTCTGTCACTCTCTGCACTTCCGGACCGCCTTTTGGGCTCTTGGTGATGGCTGATCAGTGCTTCAAATTTGTAATAATCGCAGGTACAGCTAGCCGTCTGCGAATGTATTTTCATCGGTAATCTCGTGGCCTGTCTCGTTGCTAGACTGAGAAGCGGGGGGCTTGCTTGATATTTGGAGAGAGTTGTGGATGCAGATGTATCTCCAAGACACTTTGAGGACAGTTTTTGGGCCGTGTTTAGTCTTGTGGGCTAGGCAGTTTCTGCTTTTACAGAGAAAGATACGCTTTACCGTAAATGTTTAAGGTTAGTTTAATTCTCTCCGAGGAAGGTGATAATGGTTCTGCAAGACTACGACGCCAAATTCTATAACAAAGCCAAATTGAGAGCTAGAGAGCAACCTTTCCATTCAGAGAGTCGTGAGTACAGCTATGTCTCCGGACGATATGGCAAGAATCTTTCTAGTCGTGTTCGATCTCTTGAGCTGAGAAGCATTTCCTTCTCTGGAGAATAGTGAGCTTGATCGCAATCGTTTGAAGATAGCTCGAAGCTTACTACGGCGAATGGTGGTTGTTCCGCTACTTCACGACGCCAAAATACATATCAAGGCTATATCGAGAGCCAGAGACCTCCCTGGCTATCTAGAAACAGAGTCGTGGATGCAGTCATGTCTCTCAAGAATGTATCAAGGGTCTCTTTTGGCCGTAGAGATCGTCGTGAGATGGGAGGCATTGCGGTCTTTGGAGAACACTGTGTTTACTGGCGTTCGTTTCCGACGACTTGGATGAACGGAAAGAGAGAAACAGTTATGAGGATATGGCAGGAAGGCTTGTATTCCTCATCGATCTGGAACAATTTTGATATTGAGTCCGAGTGGACTTGGTCCTTTTTGGGGTCCAGTATTCAGACTGGCTGATATGCAGTACAGGGTAAGGCTTCAGGCGCCTCCGACATCTAATCAAGCTCAATAATCTCCTGCTTCACCTGGATCATAGGCGTAGCATTCTGCTTGCGGCGCTGCTCGGCTGCTAGCTGACGCTGCAGTTCCTCCATTTTCTTCTCAAGCTCGATTTGTCTCAGTTCACGCTGCGTACGGGCAATCTCCTCTTCCAAGCGCTTCTCGCGCCTCGTCTTGGATGCGTCTTGGGTTGTGACGAATTGAATGTCTGTGTCGGCTTCTGGTTCGGTCTTGATTGAGACACTCTGATTCTCGTTGTGAGGAATGGTGCTCTCTTCGATGCGAGGTTGTTTGGCTGGAGGTTGCTCGTTTGATGGTTCAACTGGGCGCTTATTTGAAGCTGGCTGCTTTGTTGCCTCTGTGCCAACGACTGTGATGGGATTCGTAGAAGTGATACTGGGTTCATCAAGCGATGTCTCATCTGCTTGAGAACCAGGAGTCTTTGCGGTCACCGGCGTCGAAGAATTGGGAGGCTGCGCGGCTGGCTCCTCTGAGACTACCTGCGTTATTTCAGACTGGCTGATTTCGTGCTCTTCAGACGTACTGGAGGGAGCAGCAACCGACGCCGCGTCTGCGTCTATACCATCAGCGAGTGGAAGATCAGGCTCTGAAGTTGGTCGTGCTGGAGAATCCGTCTCGGACACTGTCCGACGTAACACAGTATCCGCTGGCCCGACTTCATTGGGTGCATTGCGCGGGACGCACATGTATCTGCCTCGCGACCTTCGATAGGTAATCTTCTTGCCCGATGGCGGTGCCTTGAATTTCTTGCAGCTCGTGCATTGCTTTGCAGCTGTTTCCAGAGCATCGCCGTCGTGCCTGGCCGTCAGATGGGTTGGAGGCGTGTCTCCAGCTGGTGATGGGGACTCATCCTGTGCCAAATCATCCGGCCATTCACGCATGCTGGTTGAAGCTTTTCCCCCATACTGAGGAATGAACTTGTTCGTCTTTACTTGCTTTGTGCTCGTCCGATGCACTTTTGGACAAGAGCAGATCTGAATGGAAGTTGAGGGCCGACTTTCAGCTGCCTTGTCTGAGGGCAAAGATGTAGACGACGAAACTCCTTGGACAGTACCATCCGAAGGTGCGTCGCATCTCAACGTAGATGCAGCCTCGGACGACACGAGTGCTCCAGAGTCGGAAGATAGTATCGTCTGATCAGTCGTTCCGCCCTTCTCTTTGACACGCTTTCGGAACGCCGCAGCACGGTTCACGTCTGCGCGAAACCCCGGATCTGCAGCAAATGCAAGAGTTCTGGTTGACACAGGTCTCGCAAGGGGCAAGCGGCACTTTTGGACTGTCTTGCCATAAGTCACTGCACCTGTTAGCAGATAAACTCAAATGAATTGGATGTCAAGTCATACCTCGACTTTGAGGCGTGAAGCGGAAGACATAGGCGGCGCCCATCTCACCAGAAAGTGGAGCAAACGAGCCGCCACGGATCTGGTCCCATTCTTCTGGGTCTTCTGGATGTTTCCTGCCAGGGATAAGCCTACGAGAACGATGTGGTATCCAGTGAAAGCATACCTCTTAGTAGCATCTGTCCATACTCCGTGACCTCGTTGTACAGAAATGAGCATATCGCATCGAGCAGGATCGAGATTGTAGTTCGCAAATGTTCTTGCCTTAGCGATGATGCTGGATTCCGTTGCCCAGCCGGTGAATGTAAAGCCAAAGTCCTTCTTTGACCAGACAGTAGCAACACCTGAGCTGACACTCCTCTTCGTCAAGATGCAGTTGAACAGGTGCCGCTGGCCACTTGCCGCCTTGAGTGCTACAAGCATGTGCATCAGCGACGCAGAAGACATGTCGAAAGTGTCTGAAAATTTCAGCACGACATTGAACTTGTTCCGTGTCTTGAGGACCACGCTGTGCATGCGGTGGTCATTGTCATTGTCGACATCTTGCGGTATCTCGGCGAACTTGCGCTCGTCGTAGCTAGCGCCTCGTGCCTTGAGATAACACTCGATACCGTCTTTGTGCTTCATTTTTGGCGGCGATGATACGTGCAGGTGAAGGGCTTGTTGTTCGAAGGCGACGCCTGAGAACAAATGGTCGGAATGGTCTGATGTTGTGTCAAAGTTGAATTGGTTTGTGCGCAATCAGCTAGGCTGAAAATCGGCATGTGAAGCCCTGAAGAGCAAAGTCGCATGTGATTGAAGTGGAATGGAGTGAAAGTGCTGGGGTGCAAATGAGGACTGCTGTCCTGTCATTGCTGCGATTGAGTGCTCACTACTGCCAGTGGGTGCAACGGTACGACACATCATAGTTAGTTTTCTGCTGTCTGAGGCGTAAATGAGGTGTGAAAACACTTGGAAGCTATGGAATTAGAACTATTGTTTGGGACACAGTAGCCGTCAGTCGCCTTTCTCCACAGATTCCACGCTGTCAAGGGCACTAGACGTCCAAATGGACCTCAGAGTGGCTCGGCTCACTTGCTTGGGATAGTCGTCGTTTGTGTTCTTGCCCGGAAGCTTTCTTCGTACTTTGTTGCTATGTGAGCGCTAGAAGCTACCTCCCAAATCAGATCTAGAAGGGCGGCATGCGATGCAGGGCGTGGCCAAAGACGTGAACGTGATGATTGGTGAATCAGCACGTGCGCGTGGGAGATGAAGGAGATGAGGTTGGACGACGCGAAGTTCGTCATGGAGCACGGGAGCTTGGATGATCCGACCGCGGGAGCTCTCACGCTTGTCAGCCAGCCATCCCATGCTCATGCTCCAACGGGACTTGCGGTCGTTTCCACCACTTCCACGTGCATTTGTACCAATCTTTCGCCTCCTCTTCGAGTACAACCACCTCCTCCTCTAGACAATCACATACACCGCTCGCGAGTGCGCGTGGCCGCCGCCTGCTCCCGTCCTTGCATGACCGCGCGGCTCCAGCTACATGTCCAGTGCTAGGCAACATGTCCGAGTCCGGTACGCGGCATCAATGCTCGAGCTGGGAGAGAGCTATGACAGGAAGCTGACAGAAACCAATCAGACCACTCTATCCTTAACCTGAGCCCCGACGAGAAGCGCGCCTTCGCTTTCCTCTTCAACCACGCAGACAAGGATCAGCTCGGCGTCGTCACGGGCGAGAATGCCGTCAATTTCTTCGAACGAACGAAAGTCTCCCCCGATGTCCTCGGCGAGATATGGCAGATTGCGGACACCGAGAACCGCGGCTTTCTGTCAAAGCCAGGCTTCTGTATGGTGTTGAGGTTGATTGGACACTATCAAGCGGGCAAGCCGCCGAGCAATGAGCTGGCTTTCAAGCCTGGGCCAATCCCTAAATTCGAAGGACTCGCGATACCTGGCGGCGCACCTGTAGCACCACCGAGTCCGGCTCCCGCAGCCTTTCAACAACCCCAGTTATCCGGCTCGGCTCCAGGCCGCGTGCCTCCGCTCGATCCGGCCAAGGTGCAGCAGTACTCGGGATTGTTTGAGCGCTCAGGAGCTCAGAATGGACTCATTGATGGCGGGACGGCGAAGGCCATCTTCGAAAGAGCTGGGCTGCCGAACGAGACATTGGGTAGAATATGGATGCTCGCAGATCGTCAGCAAAGGGGTGCCTTGGATCAGACTGAGTTCATTGTGGCCATGCATCTGTTGACGAGCATGAAGATGAGAGCGATGGCAGCGTTACCTGCTACGCTTCCGCAAGGCCTATATGAAGCTGCGTCTAGAAGAGGCGGGCCTCCACCCAGTCGCCAGGGCACTGGACAAGCACCAATCCCGAGACAACTCAGCGGACAGCCGACCGGGACAGCGCGTGCCCAGAGTCCATTGGCACGTCAAGCGGCATTCGGTGCTCCTCCGCCGATCGCTGCGCAGACTACTGGGCAGCCATGGTTGATCACACCTGCAGATAAGGCCAAGTTTGATCAGTTCTTCGCGACTATCGATCCTGCAGGACGTGGTATCATCACGGGCGAACAAGCAGTGTCGTTCTTTTCCAATTCTGGGCTTTCGGAAGAATCTCTGGCACAGATATGGGACCTCTCGGATATCAAAAGCGAGGGCCAGCTCAACAAGGACGAATTCGCAGTCGCCATGTATTTGATCAGGCAGCAGAGAGGGCCGAACCCGCCCCCATTGCCAGCGTTCTTGCCACCCGCACTTGTTCCTCCCAGCATGCGAGCACAGCAACAGCAGACACAATCCACAGCGCCAGCTTTCGATAATGCTGCACAGCAACCTGCCATGCCAAAGTCGGCTGCTGATGACCTCTTCGGCCTAGACGAACCTGCTCAGCCTCAAGCGCCTACACTGCAACCTCAGGGTACAGGTACTTCTGCTACACGAGACCCCTTTGCTGGCGGCTCTCCGGCGACTCCGAGCAGCCCCAGCCGGTTTCAAGCACCCGCCGCAGGCCCTGCCAGTGTATTCAAGCCTTTTGTTCCGTCTTCTGCGTTCGGTGCCACGCTGGCACAGCAAAACACGGGAGGCTCCTTCGGATCGAATCAAGGCGCTGCTGCTCGCGCACCCACTGCACCTACTGCCAATGACGACTTGCTGGGCGATAACGAGACGCATGCTGCAGAGGCCAGCAAGATTACCAGCGACACCACTGAGCTGGCGAACATGAGTAACCAGATCGGCAATCTTCGTGGACAGATGGAGCAAACTCAAAGCAAGAAGAATGTAACTCAAGCTGAGCTGAATCAGACGAATGCACAGAAACGTGACCTGGAAGTCCGCTTGCAGCAATTTAGGGCCCAATTTGAGCAAGAGGTCCGCGCTGTCAAGGAGCTGGAGACACATTTGGCCACCTCGCGAGAGTCCACCAAGAAGCTCAGTCAAGAGCTGGCGTTGCTCGAAGGCAACTACCAAGACTTGTCAACGCAGCACCAAACCGTGTCACAGCAGCTGCAGGCAGACCAACGAGAGAACGCAGCCCTCAAGCAGCGTTTAACGGAAGTCAATGCGGAAGTCACAAGGCTGAAGCCAGAGATCGAGAAACTCAAGCTTGATGCGAGGCAGCAGAAGGGCATGGTGAGTATCAACAAGAAGCAGCTCGCCACGAGCGAGGGTGCGCGGGATCAAATACTGTCTGAAAAGGCAACCCTTGAGCGCGAAGCTGCGGAACGAGAAGCCCAGCCAGCGGAGACTGTTGCACCTGTCACAGAATCTGGCGTTGCCAGCCCTGGAATGGCGAGCCCTGCAAGCACATTGAGCGCCAACAATCCATTCTTCCGTAAGCCTGGCAGTGAAGGTGGTGAGGCCCGAGCGATCAGTCCGCAATCGACCGGACCAACGCCCAGCGCTTTCGATGCCTTGTTCGGTCCTCCGGGCGCTTTCGCCCCTCAAGGCCAGGCTGGTAGCAGAACAGGCACTCCGCCCGCAACGAGCTTCGTCGGTCGATCGCTTCCTACCGCAGGAGCTGCGGCTGGCGGTGCTGTTGCTGGTGCTGCCGTGGCTGCAGGTATGTCTGACTCCGTACAAAGCGTGTCATCAATCGGTCAGCACACTCCAGCAGCAACGCCTCCACCCTCCGAACCAACGCACGAAACTCCACCTGTTTCTGAGCCGCCCCCGCCTCCTCAAGATCGCCAATTCTCTGCCTCTCAACTGCCCATCGTTCCTCCCGAGGAGAAGGACAGCGCAACTGACAACGATTCTACAAAGGTTCTGCCACCACCGAGCAGGGCGGGAGGGACTGAGACGCCTCGTGAGACTCTGTCTGGCCCCAGCGCAGCTTCACTGAATGTGCCTGGCAGCTTCACGGAAGATCCCAAGCCTTCCACTGCCGCATCTGAGGGTGTACCCGGTGCATTCCCTGTTGCAGAGGACACTCCTGTCGCGTCACGCTCCGTGACACCAGCTGCAGCCAAGGACGACTTTGAGTCGGCGTTTGCAGGGTTTGGCGATAGCCAGAAATCGAAGGATGCAGAAAGTGAAGATCCCTTCGCAGTCCCAAGCAATGGAGCCGCTCGCGGATCTGAGTTCCCACCTATCCGAACACTGGAGCGGGATTATAGCGAAAGTGATAGCAGCGACGACGAGGATGCCCGTGGCTTTGATGATAACTTCACTGCCGCATCTCCTCCGCCCGGTCAATCATCGCCACCCGAAAATGCTGATCTCGCAAAGGATCCAGCGACAGCAGCGGCAGCCCTCTCTGCCACCACGCCTTTGCCTTCTGCGGAAGCTCAGCAATCGCCGCCTGCATACGAAGACAGCAGTAAAGTCTCACATGGCGGCAGTGGCGAGCGCGTTGATGAGAATCAATTCCCAGCGGAATTTACTGGGTTGCTCCCGTCACGAGAGAACCCGACAAGTCCTCCTCCTGCTGAGAGCTCAACGCCAGCTGTGGCGACAGCCACGGAGATTGAACCAGACTCCTCAAAGCACACACCCGTGCGAACACCGCCCGCGACATCGAACAGCAGCAACCCCTTTCCAAGTACGGGCACAAGCTCCGCCGCACCCGCACAGGTTGCAGCATCTAAAGGCGCGTTCGATGACTTCGATGACTTTGACGACCTTGCCGAGGCCAAAGAAGCCGATAAGACTGGCAATGACTTCGACTTTGGTCATAATGGGCCAGAAGACGAGTTTAGCGCCACATTTGACTCTCCAGCAGCAAGCATGACTACCACGATGGCTTCGTCGCAGCAGACCCCTGTAGCTGCCAGTCGTGGCGTGATGTCCGATAGTGCTGGCTCGAGCGGATTTGCTGGCTTTTCGTCTTCGCAGTCGGCCTTGGGGGCTTCCACAATGGCGAGCAGCACTTCGGCAGGACAACCAAGCTCAGCGAATGGACAGGATGATTGGGATGCGATCTTCTCAGGGTTGGACAACAGTAAGCAGATTGACACGAGCCTCAATGCTAGTGATCCTTGGGGCGACTCGTCGAGCAATGCTTTCGGTGACAGCTCGAATGCTGCGCAAGCAGCTGCCTCGAAGCCTTCGTTTCCCGCCGGCTCCCTCACTGCACAGCCGCTAAAGAACGTGCCCGATCGAGGCGGTGCTCTCACTCCTGGCACGGAACATGATGATCCGATCTTGAAAAGGCTTACTGGTATGGGTTATCCGCGAGGACAAGCACTCGCTGCGTTAGAACAGTTTGACTATGACATTAATAGGGTGAGTACAGAAAGTTCCGTCTGAGATGTTCGGTGTGCTGACTATCAATTAGGCTGTTGATCACTTGACAAGCCAATCGTAAAGACACGGTAGCATAAGTTGCGTAGAGCAATTGAGGAGGTAATTGATACCATGGAAGGAGATGTGTTGATCATAGCTTTGTAGATATTCTTTTTGTGAAGAGGAAGGGTTTCGCAATCACTATTACTATCAGTGCCAGTACGCAGCCTTTGCTAACTTCCCGCTCTGCTTTGACCGCATTGCTATGCTGCTTGAACGTCTGGCGGCAGGGAAAGCCTAGAATTTGCAGAGAAACGAGACAGAACGACAGTACCGAGATTCGCAAAGCTTTGGCACAGGCAGCAAGACAGCAACAAGTCGGACTACTGACTTCAGCACCCTCACTACACCAGCCGGCGTCTACAAATTGAACTTGCTTCCTGCGCACAGCCCTTCCAGCTTTATCAAACTCGATCCTCTCTGGCATCCCCAAGACGTGGTGGACTTCTAGGGGTGTAAGTCTCACGCAAGTCAAGCGCTGCGCCCACAAGCTTTTTCGGACAATCTCATTTGGCAGGACTGAACTTCAAGTCCGACAACTCTGTCCACCACGGCCGCCCACAGCACTTTCTGCTGAGTGCTTTCGCACCTGGCCTCCACAGCCCTCCCCAGGCGTTGTCAAAACTCCGGCGTCATGCTATCTATTGTTGGGTGGGCATTCTAGTTCGATGTCAGCGACGACTTGATTTCATTCTGGCTGGTTTAGTATTCACCTGAAGCTCGACGATGAGCTGCTCCGCATCTTCGTCGGTTAGGTGGTGCGAGAAACGGAAGTCGAAAAATGCCTGCATTCCTTGGTCTGGAGTCTCTGGCCCAAATTTCCTTAGACCTGGGGCTATGATATCGCTCCGCTGAGACACGACCGAATCATCCTTGCGTATAGCTACACTGAGAAGCAGGGAGCTCCCTCGGTTTTAAGAGAGAGTCGTGACTTTAGCTATGTCTCTCTAACACGTCTGGGTTAGTTTCTTAGCCGTCGCTAACCTTGTGGGCTAGGCAGTCTCTATTCCTGCAGAGAAAGGTGCGCTTATTAGTAATACTTTGAGGATAGCCTAAAGCTCTTCGACGAGGTCGGTAATTGCTCCAATAACCTACGGCGCTAAGACTTATGGGAAGGCTATATTAGGTGCCGGAGAACCCTCTCACTATCTAGAGAGAATCGTAAATGTAACAATATCTCCTAACAACGTGATAATGATCTTTCTTGCCGTACTTACCCTTGGGAGCTGGCCAGCAGTTCGTTATTCGGAAAACAGTGTGCTTGACGGCAATCATTTGAGGATTGTCGAAGTCTCTCGGAAGAGGTTGGCGATTACTTTGCTAAGTCGCGGTGCAGGATCCCTCTCATGGCCTATCTCCACCAGACTCTTGGAAAAGCCGGCTCGAGACAGATCATGAAGGAGCGTAGCGCCGGGATCAGTACAACGGTTGGAATGGGGCAGTGGGCCAGCAGGGCGAGGTGCACGATGAGGTATCCATCATTCAGTGCAGCCTTGACCCACGTTGGCAAGGTTGAAAGATGGAGGCCAAGGTAGTTTCCGAAACGCGTCTTGACACCTTCTCTGCTGACGCCAGTGCCAGAGCCGAAGTAGAGTAGTGGTACGTGGCCAGGTTTGCGAAGCACCACACAGTAGATACCCCATGATGATTCAGGTGTGTTGGTGGGGAGATTTTTAAACCAGCTGATTAACGGGGTTGCCGCTGATTGGAGGACTTCCAGGAGACCAGGACAGAACACAAGATCAGTGAGAGCCATGAGTTGGCTGAGGGCCTCCACGGATGGGAGAGCAACACGAAAAAGTGGGTTGATGTATGCGGGCACGTCCAGAATGAGCCACATCGTGCTGACGAGGAGAAGCTTGAGTGGATCCATGGTGAAGTGAGGGGGAGTCAACGGCAGAGCCGCGATGGGCAAGTCCGTGGACAGGTCTTGTAATGTGTGCGGGTGGAAGAATCAGACTGTGATTGGAGTGGTTTGTCTTGTAACGAGTGACACGTTTGTGCAGTGCGGCGCGGTAGTCTTGAAGCAATTGTGGAGGCTCAGAGAGCCGTGTGGAATGCAACGTGGTGCAGAGAAAGCGATGAGCGGGGCGCTCATAGCTTTTCAGACCAGTCCCAGCTGGCAGTGCAGGCATTTTGCCGTATGGGTATTGTCCACAAACGACAGTGGCTGTGAGGCAGCAATGCTGTGAAGTCGCAAGAGCGCCCTCGGACAGTACTGCGTCTCGAGGACGAGCTCTCTCCGCTCGTCAATCGCAGTGGCTTGCCGTTCTTTCTGGAGGGATACCTGGCCGGTTGGCCATCTGATATAGTGGCCAAGAGGTCCGTTGATGCGAAAGAGCTCGCTGCTGTCAAGAAACTTATCGAGAGTACTGGAAGATTCCTCCGCTACGCCAACACAATGACTACTTCCGACGAACGCACTGTATTGCCGCGGACTGAGGACCTCCCAGACATCGCGGGAGTGCTTGCAGCTCTCAAGGACATGCAGGGGGCGCGTGGAGCGTACGCTGGTAGGGCCATGGAAGAGTTGCAGACTTCGTTCGGAGGAGTGCTCGAGTTCTATGATCTAGACACGCTCATAGCTCACATATCGAGGGCCATAGATGTGGACAGCTTTGTTTTGGAATTGAAGCGGAGAGAACAGCCGCAGGAAACGCTCTCTGGGAGACGGACCTCGCTCTGAGCCAAGTTATCTGGACATCGTTTAGCGTTCAGTCTGAACTAGAACGAGAGGCAAACGGCTCCAGGTATGCTCTCTGCAAATGGCGTAGTCCTTAGATCCAGTGATTCTGGAGATTGCCTGGCATTCAGCTTTGATCCGAAGCGGAGAGAAAGGTGTCAGAAAGCTCTCTCTAAGAAACAAGCCGTGGTAGAATCCAACGGATCTAGAGATCAACTGCCATTGAGCGTCGATCAATAGCGGAGAGATAGTGCCAAATGCATGCTCTCTGACAGCCATGCAGGCCTCTCGTCCAGCAAATCTCAACAACAAGTAGCTTTCGTTATTGAGTTATAGCGGAGAGGCAGGGGTCAAGACACGCACTCTGGCATACATGCAGTCTTCCCGTCCAGCAAATTTCGATACCAAGCGGCGTTCAACATCGGCTTATAATGGAGAGAAAGGGCTCAAGACATGCGCTCTGGCACACATGCAGTCCTCTCGTCCAGCCAATCTCAACATTAAGTGGCATTGAGTGTTCGTTCATGGCGGAGATCACCGGCTTGGAACCTGCTCTCTGACACACCTGCAGGCCCTCGTCTCGCCAAATTCTATACCGAATGGCGTTCAAAATCGATTCATGGCGGAGATCAATGAGTTGGGAACTGCTCTCCGACAGACCTGCAGTCCTCTCCCCAAGCAAATCTCGATATCAAGTGGCTTTCAATATCGGCTTATGGCGGAGAGAAAGGACTTTCGACAGATTCGGCCTGGCTGAAAAATGAAGGCGGTGATGTCGATGGCGCCGTTTAGCCGGAGAGTGATGTGAGGATGTGGCGGGAGTGCTCAGCGCGGTATCTGTCAAGGACACGAGGCATTCCGGAGACTCGGTACTGTACAGGCGAGGGACAGCGCTGATGCTGTTGTCGGTCATGAAGGTAACGAGATAGCCCTTTCAAACTTGAAGGCGAGCCCGAAGGAGACTCGCGGCGTAAGAGGGACTGTCCAAATGTCGCATTGGAAGTGAAGTCGGAAGCGAATATGACCGATGGTATGTCTGTTCACTTCCACGCGCGGCCAACCTTGCTGCCTGCTGGCTCCACTGTTTCACTTGAGTGCCGCAGAACCTCTATATTCCGCCATTCGTCGTTCGTACTCGTCCGCACACACTTCTCGCCTCGCGAGGCGCACCAACATGCTACCAGAACAAAGCGGCGGCAACGCAAGCCATGACAAAGACAAAGACGAACCGCATAGGAAGTCGCGTCCTGACGGACGACATCCCGGAGGGCCAAAGCCCCAGCCCAAGAGGAGCGACTTGGCTCCGCCATTACTATTTCTCGACGACTTTGCAAGCGACCTGTCGGCGGAACTGCGAAAGCAGACGTTCTTCGATGTCATCAGGGGTAGAAGCTCGGAGACGCAGTTGCCGGAGACCGTTCGCCAAATCAGCCTGTCCGAATTATCTGGCACGTCCTCAACAGAGCAGCATCTGGTTGTGAGGGACGCTTCTCCTATCGGCACTTATGCTCCTGCATTCGTCGAGAAGGTTCAGGACCTCGAACTAGCCGAATTCAAAAGCGAGGGCACAATCAAGCAGGAGCAGATCCTCTTCAATCGATTCATTGCGGCCATTGCGAACAAGGTATTGTTCCAGTTCCGAGAACCCAGCTACTTGCACACTTTTGGAGAAGTCCTCATCCCGTGGCTGGAGCATGAGAAGAACCTGTGCACCAAGTTGCATCTTCGCCTTCACGTCTTCTACGACGCAGAGGACTGGCGGAGCATGAGTGTGTACGAGAAAACAGATGGCATGCCGCATGGATACTACCAACGAGCCGGACCTCATCTTAAATACTGGGTCAAAGCTCTTCAAGCAGTCATCGAAGCGGCGAAAATCTGCCGCATTGAGGCCAAAGTCGACCTCATTTTTCATCGCCCCTTCCACAACTACCTCGCTATTCGAGCACAGTGCGACTTCGTATTCAGACAGGAGGAAATCGGAGATAACGGAAGCAGAATCGAGCTGAACATGCTCTGTGTCGACACCGCAGCGTGGTCGGAAGTCCTGCTGCATCGTCAAGCTGAGGACATCAAGGATTACTACACTTTGCTTGCATGCTCGGTGTTTGGCAAGAAGCTGCCTCAGCCCGTGACGGAGCGTCTCGTTGGCGACCCTGAGAGGTTGAAGATGCTAATTGCGTTTGGGTGCATCGGTATACGCGAGTATTCGGGAGGGAATTTGTCTATTCAGCCTGTCTGAATAATGCGTGGAGGCTTGAAGGAGCGGTGGACTGGGCGGACGGGCGGCGGCGGGCGGCGACGACGATCAGATCATATTCCTTGTTTCTGTTCCTTTATAAAAATGTCAAGTCATATGGCATCTCACGAAATGAAACGTATCTGATACTCTGCTTTGGTTAACGAACACTAAATTTCCAGAGATTACACCTGAAGCCGTTTGCCTCCTATTTCAGCTAAGACTGAATGCTGGGTAGCATCCAGATCTTACGGCTCAGAGCAATGGTGGTCTCTTAGAGATTAACTCGTATGCCTCACGTTCGCTGTCATACAGCACTGCCGGATGTCGAGTAGTATTCAACGACTCATTATCTTTCTGCTTACAGCGACAATGAAGCGCCTCTGCTATATTGGCTCACTTAGCAGCTTCTGAGAAAGTGAGCTCAACATACCCAATATTTCTTCCACGATGATCATCGGAGCTCGAGTAGCCTTCTCTTTCAGACCGCCTGAAGAGTGAGCAGCTCGGGCTCGGGACCGTTCACTTCGATTCACTCATTTTCACGTGCTTGCACGTGCAAACTACTAGGACCCGCAACGTAGCTTCTTCCACCCTCTTCTCTTCCAGACAACCTTCTTTCACAACACCTCCCACCGCTCAACAACATCGACACTGATCAAGCACGACCTGCTTCGCGAATCATAACGCAGCCATGAAGCACGAAAGCGGTATCGAGGTCTACCTCATACCTGCCGACAACAATCCTCAACGACCTATGAGATTCCCAGAACTTCCTCACAATCAGGAGGTTGACGCGAAGAGCTCCGTCCTGTATGCCGGCGAGACCCAAGCAGAATATCGAGCTCGACAGATCTCTTGCTTTGTCAATCAAGACACGACTCAGCGATATAAGATTGTAGTGCGCTTTGAGCCGGACTACGACTTTGGGACTGCGACCGCAGTCCTTGTCGGCGTTGGCGTCGGCTACCATCGCGCGTATGAATGGTGGGACTCTGCCAGTAGGGCAACAAAGGCTCTCCACTCCGACAATGAGCCAAAGTTTGATTACTATCGGAAACATGTCGATGCAGTGATCGGCGGACAGCAGTTCATTTTGGAGGGCAAGGATGGAAATGGTTACGAAGTGCCTGAGTTCGACAGGCATTCGGATCTGGAAGGTACGTCGTGGTCGCTATGTATGTGATGGAGCGTTTGGGCTAAAGTGCTGCTACAGTGGACAAATTTTCACCCTATCCGATTCGAAAGGATGCATTTGATGATCATGACAATCCTGGTACTTTGACTGTCGTTGTACAGAAGGGCCATGTGAATTGGCCGGCAGAGGCAGAGATCTCGCGCAGAGATCAAAGGTCAGCCGATCATCGAAGCCAATATATCATTTCTCAGCTAACGATCTGTAGTCGACTGGAGATGCAGAACGCTCTCGTTGAGAAGCCTTGTGATGGATCGTCTTTCAAGCGCGTTCACAGCAAGAATGGCTGGAAGATTCGGTTTGAGTTCCGTCTGAGGTCGTGGGGTATGTCTGGGACATTTGAAGCAGGAGTCCGGTACTGACGAAGTGCTAGATCTTATGCACAGAGTCGAAGAAAGCTATCTGCTTACCCACCTACAACGTGATCCCGCCAGATATTCGAGAGTGCGTGATCACGATTTCGCAGCACGCGAAGAACAAGCTGAAAATGTACGACTCCAGCTCGAAGCAGGGTCTTTCGTGAAGGCGCCGAAACAAAAGACTCGCAAGTGTCCCGCATACCGTTGCATCAATACTTGCAGGAAGAGAACAGCTCGAATTGAGCCCAGAATAGACGGGGCCGAGGAGCTAGACATGCCTCGTGCCAAGAAGGCCAAAGGGTGCCTCGACTGCTCTGAGCTCAATGAACATGCGATGAATTATGTCATCTTCTCGAACAGCTATGCAGATCCACTGACAGCATCAAGTGCACACAATTATTGCGAAGGGTGCAAGAACCTGCCGGAGGAGGAGAAGTGGCGCTATGTGCAGCGAGATGGTCGGTGGATGCGGGTCCTCATCGATGATCCAGTCTCAAACCAGTCATCACAAGATGGGCAAGAGGATGGCGAGGAGACTTCGCAGCAAGACTTCAGTGCAAAGCAGATTCTGCCAGCAAAAGGCTCTACCCCTCAGCAACCGCTTCTTCCACTGGACCAGGATGACGAAGAGATCGTCAACATGGAGGAAAAGCTTAGTGCAAAAGAGACGCTGAGCAGCGGCAATGGGAAGTCGCGCACAGGAAAGGCGAAGAATCAGCCTGTCTCATTCGATTCCTCTGAGAATCAGGACACTGCGCAGGCCAAGTCGGGAATCCTGGAGGGCCCCGTCCCGGCCTCGAGTAGATACGCAACCCGTGATCCTGGTTACTTGGAGCCCCAAGGCACAGTACCGGATAACGACAGCGCAAGTGCGTTCATTACTGAGGCGCCACCGACTCTTCCTCACAGCAATACCGCCGCTCAGACCTATCACCGAAGCGATAGTGGAGGACTCATGGATCTCCTAAGCAGTCCCCTACGAGTCTCTACTACCCCTCCTAGACCGCAGCCCTCGAGGATGATTCACGGCGCCAGTGAAGAGCCCCTCTACCTCCAGCAGACCGCGCACCGAGGCCATTTCAGCCTGGCTGATTCACCGACATTCGCAAACAACACTGAGCAGCTGCCAGCAAGCCGTAAGCCACGTACGATCCTGGATCTGATGGAGGACAGAGCGGAAGAGAACCGAGGGGTCAAGAAGGAGCGCTCTGAGGTGGTCGAAGTCGAATATCAGTACACCCAGGTTGCCAAGCAGGAGAGTGAAGATGAGGACGAAGTCGAACTGCGCAACATTCGCCTTCGTCGCGAGGAGATCAAGCTGGAGAGAAGAGAAGCGGAGCTCGAGCGTAAGCTGAAGCTGAAGCAGAAAGCCGCGGCAAAGCCTCCGGTCAAGGTCAAGGTCAAGCAGGAGATCATTGAGATCGACTAGGAGCTCGACGCGTGAGTCCAGTGGCAGACCAGATGTGTATAGTAGCTGACCCGGGATCGGAGATCAGCCTAGCGAGGATGCGAAGTAGCGCCGCGAGAGAGCTGCAAGAGATACGACTTGCACGTGGCTTGTATCGAACTTGCACCTCCGCTCCATCGTGTGCCCCATTGCTCTTCAGATTCATATCGTTCATGCTAACACCGATCTCATTCCCTCCCACTCTTGACCATTCCCTGCTGACTCCCCTCCACATCTTCATCTGGATCTCTCCAAAACGCCCTCTCCACAGCCCTCGTCCTCAACTCCCAGACATCCTCGCTACTCCCTCCACGCTCCTTCTTCCTCTTCTCATCCCTCTCCTGATAGAACTGCACAATCGCCTCTTCCTTCTCCTTATCCGGCAACGTCCTCGTCCGCATACAAAACCAAAACGCACCCCATTGCTCCGAACAAGCTCTCAGATGTCCATAGCGATAGATGTCGTTGAATTTCCCGCCGAGGGATTGGCAGTAGAATGCTTGGTCGAATTGTTGCCGGCAGGACATTGTGCGTGGGAGGATTGCCGACGGAGAGATGTCGAGGCTGCCATCGGGGAGGAGGCGTGAGGTTGGTGGAGGTTCGTGGTAGGTTTGAGCTGGGAGGGCGGTGCGTTCTGTTTGTTGCTGGTCTTGTTGTTCGACTTTTGTGAGGGCTGAGAGGGCTTTGGTGGGATTTGTTGGGTCGGAGGAGGAGAATTCTTTGATGAGGGCGTCGAGTTCGGCGTCGGCGGCTTGTTCTCGTGTCGGCTGAGTGGTCGAAGAGGAAGATGGTGTAGGTGATGGGCGGCCGAAGATACGTAGACGTTGTTCTTCTGTCAAGGCTATCGAGCTTGCATTGTCGTTGCTACTTGGAGGTTGTGCTTCAGTCGGTGAAGGCTGTTTGGCAGCGTCGCCAGTGCTCGAAGACCATAGCCAGCCCATTGTGAGATGTGGAGGACGAAATGTAGCTGAGCAACGTCCAGAGTTGACGGACTTTCGCGTGTTCGCGACAGCTTCACGCGATGCCGGAAGCAAGTCTTGGCGCCATCACCGAACTTCACCTCTAGCGTACACAAGACCCAGTAGCACAAACTTTCGACATTCTCCTCGCCAGCGATCGAGACCATCTCATTCAGGCACTCGTACCATGTGATCGTAGCATCAACAGGGTCCTGTCACCAAGCTTGGCGTCTTCCGGGACCTCCGCGCATTGCTTCCATGCATCGGAAATTCCGTGATGTGCCTAGTTGCGAACTGCAAAACGAAAACTCGCTCACTTTGCAATCTCCCTCACGAATATGATTCCGCAGATGCGTTGCTGGTGTTGAGACAGAGCGCCCTAGCTACGCTGCACAAGACGGAGATACGAGGATCGAAAGGCACTTAAATACGCTCACTCAGCGATCTCTCGCGCAGACTGGAGTCCGCAGCTGTCTCGCTTGTCGACACAGAGCGCCTTAGCTACACTTCGTAAGGTGGAGGTACGAGAGTCGTTTTATGTTTTCCGGCAGTGGTCTGCCTCTCCATCTGATCTCGGAATATCATTGACCTCTGTGTGCACACGCAGACTTCATTAGTCGTCAAATCGTAACAAGAACAATAGTCTAGTCGCCAAAATGCCAATCCGACCAGCAACCTACTCGGACCTGCTTCCAGCATCCAAATGCCTTGCCCGAGCATTCAAAGACGAACCGCTATTCGGCCAATACATCCACCCTTATCGAGATCAGTACCCAGAAGACATGTACCTCCATTTCCTCCACAAACTCCGTAACGTCTGGGCGAGCCAAGATACGGATCAGTTTCTCCTCGTATCCTATCCAACCACCTCATCAGAACAAAGCTCAAGCTCGCCTTCTCAAGAAATCATAACCGGCATAGCTCACTGGACCCGCATGCGAGAACATCAGCCTCAAGATACTTTGTATCAGGCTTTATCAAAATCTGCCATGTCGGCATTCAACTACCTCGAGTCTTTCCTTTATCCCAACCGTGCCCAAGAACGCTCACGAGCAAACATCATGTCCGAATTCCCACCTTTCAGCGCTCACTTCTGGACTGGCTCTCGCGCTGAAGTATACGATCTCACACTCCTTGGCGTAGACCCTTCTGCGAGTGGGCAAGGACACGGACAGCAGCTCGCAGCTTGGGGTTTCGAGAAAGCGAAAGCCGAGGGAGTGGGATGTTCGGTCGTGGGAGCGGAAGGGACTGAGAAGTTCTATCGAAAGTGTGGGTATGATACCGTGGCGGGCGGGGTGTCGGATGCAGGAGGGGAGAAGAATCCGCTTGTAAGAGAGGGTATCAAAGGCGGTTTGGTGATGTTTTGGGATAATGGGAGGAGCTTGGATGGGGTGCAGGAGTATAGGGAAAGGTAGAAGAGCCGACGGGAAGATGTTGTAGCCCTCTGGACTCTCGCGGAGAAGGCGATGCCAGCCCTTGTGCAGTTGTTCTCTGAAAAAGTCAAGCCCGTGGTCAGCCTCGTGGGCTGGGAAGCGTCAGTCTCACCAGAGAAAGCGCGCATTCGAGCGATCGCTTGGGAGATGTCAGCTCAAGGTCGCAACCGCTTTTTCAATTCGTCCCAGGGCTAGCTCAAGGAGCAGAGACCTTCCAATTAATTCAGAAGAAGCTATACCTGCGGGCATATCTCTAGGCAATATCTAGGACGCACTTTTTGGCCTTGGCCAGCCTTGTAAGCGTCGAATGCTCCATTCTGCCAGAGAAAATTGTGCTGTCTGGCAATTGTCTGGGGAGAGACCATTGCACTCCTTGTGATATCGGAGCAGATACCTCTCTTTGCTCAGCACAATGCTTCAGCTCTACGGCCTTCAAGTTCCACATCGGCCAAAACAGAGCCTACCTCGAAAGCGCAGAGCTACTGCTAGTAAGATCCGCTCCGCGATAGGCACAGCCTCAGACCTGAGTGATAGAACTACTCACAAGAGCACGATCAGGTTGACTCTGTGAAATGATTCCAAGCTGAAAATTGTGCAGCGGCGAAGGCAGTGGCTCACATTTGCGCTGATGGAAAGAATCAGGTTGGCCGAAAAGTACACTCTGAGTTGCCAAATCGAAGTGCATGCTACCCACTCCAGCAAGTAATAAAAGTCGGAAGACAGTGCAATAACGATTGTACCTCCGCAAATCCCCCACTCTTAGGACTTTCCTCAGCAGCGAGGATGGTGGCTCACAGTTGTGCTCTTGTGGCGAGACAAACTCGTTCGTAGAAAGACATGGCCATGTACCGATTTAAATTATTGGCCAAACCTGCAAAATGTGGAAATCAACGGTGGGGAAGACGGAATAGGACAAAGCCATCTCATCTTGAACTTTATATACATTGGCGAAGGTCACATAGTGACAAAAGAAAAATATTATGCCAGTAACTCTACAATTGGCTCCACACTGAAATTGACTCAGCAGCGAGGATGGTAGCTCAGAGCCGAGCCATCGAGGCGAGAAAAGGTTGCTCATGGCGGTAAGAAATAGCAAAATGGAAAGGTCGTGGAAATAAAGCGGTCGAGATTCCGATGCATACCAGGACGAACGAGATAGAATGGAAGAGACAGACGGGATGATAGCAGAGACTCTGCAAGTGTCTCCAGGCTCAAATACGTGCAGCAGCATGGGTGATGGCTCACAGTCGTGCTGTGGAAGCGAAGCAAGGCGATCACACAAGCACATTTGACTATGACGATGGAAGCGATGCAAAACAATAATGGCGAATAGAAAGGAAAATGAAACGGAACAAGATATTTCTTTTGAACTTCTTTTTCATTGCTAGCTTCAGCTCAATGATCTCTTCTCTATCAAGCATTCACTGCAACAGCTACATTACAGTCAAGGAAAAGCACCCCAATGAAGAGGGCGCAGCTTTTTTCCATGTCATCCCAAGTCATGAGTCCCATGTCATCATGCTCTAAAAACCCTGTATGAACGCCATGCCATGCAAGTCTCCAGTGGTATCATATCGAATCAGAAGAGGAAATGCTCTCAACAACGACAGTCAAGCTATGTTGCGTGTGGTGTGATGATGCATTTAGTCGACCTCCTCGACGGTTGGGCCGTCATCGCCTCCGGCACCGCCAGCGCCGCCTGGGCCGCCAGCACCTGGGAAGCCGGCACCACCTGGCATACCACCTGGCATGCCACCCTCGCCACCAGCACCGTAGAGCTTCATCATTATTGGGTTGGCGACAGACTCGAGATCCTTCTGCGAGCTCTCGTACTCGTCCTTGGTGGCGGTCTGGTTGTCGTCTAGCCAAGAAACAGTCTCGTCGATCTTGGCTTTGAGGGTCTCCTTGTCGGAGGCCTCGAGCTTCTCCTCGGTCTTTGGATCGCTGAGGGTGGTGCGGAGCGAGTAGGCGTAAGACTCAAGGGCGTTCTTGGCCTGGATGCGGGCCGCCTCAGCCTCATCTTCCTCCTTGTACTTCTCAGCCTCGGCCAACATGCGCTCGATCTCCTCCTTGGACAGACGACCCTTGTCGTTAGTGATGACGATCTTGTTTGTCTTGCCGGTACCCTTCTCGAGGGCGGAGACGTTCATGATACCGTTGGCATCAACGTCGAAGGTGACCTCGATTTGTGGGACACCACGTGGAGCAGGTGGAATGCCGGTAAGCTCGAACTTGCCGAGCAAGTTGTTGTCCTTAGTGCGGGCACGCTCACCCTCGAAGACCTGGATCAACACACCAGGCTGGTTGTCGGAGAAGGTGGAGAAGACCTCGGACTTCTTGGTTGGGATGGTGGTATTACGCTTGATGAGAGGAGTCATGACACCACCGGCAGTCTCGATACCGAGAGACAACGGAGCGACGTCGAGCAAGAGAATCTCGTTGGTAGACTTGCTGGAGGTGTCACCGGAGAGAATGGCAGCCTGGACGGCGGCACCGTAGGCGACAGCCTCGTCTGGGTTGATGGAGCGGTTTGGCTCCTTGCCGTTGAAGAAGTCGGAAACCATCTTCTGGATCTTGGGGATACGGGTGGAACCACCAACGAGGACGATCTCGTGGACGGAAGACTTGTCGATCTTCGCATCTCTGAGAGTGCGCTCGACTGGCTCCATAGTGGAACGGAACAGGTCCTGGCACAGCTCCTCGAAACGAGCACGAGTGATGGAGGTGTAGAAGTCGATACCCTCGTACAGCGAGTCAATCTCGATAGAGGTCTGAGCAGAGGAAGAGAGAGTGCGCTTGGCACGCTCGCAAGCAGTTCGGAGACGGCGGAGGGCACGAGCGTTGGCGGTAAGATCCTTCTATAGAATTGTTAGTAAATGTTCATGGGACAACAACGATGGCAGATATTGCTTTGACTTACCTTATGCTTGCGTTTGAACTCGTTGACAAAATGGTTAACTAGACGGTTGTCGAAGTCCTCACCACCCAAGTGTGTGTCACCGGCGGTAGACTTGACCTCGAAGATACCCTCCTCGATTGTGAGAAGAGAGACATCGAAGGTACCACCACCCAAGTCGAAGATGAGAACGTTGCGCTCGCCCTCGGTCTTCTTGTCGAGACCGTAGGCAATGGCAGCGGCAGTTGGCTCGTTGATGATACGGAGCACGTTCAAGCCAGCAATGAGACCAGCATCCTTGGTTGCTTGTCTCTGCGAGTCGTTGAAGTATGCTGGGACAGTGACAACAGCGTTGTTGACGGTGCCACCAAGGTATGACTCTGCGGTCTCACGCATCTTGGTGAGGACCATGGATGAAATCTCTTCTGGGGAGAATGTCTTCTCTTCGCCCTTGAACTCGACTTGGATGACAGGCTTGCCGGCCTTGTCGATGACCTTGAAGGGGAAGTGCTTCATGTCGGCTTGCACCTCTGGGTCGTTGAACTTGCGTCCGATTAATCGCTTGGCGTCGAAGACTGTGTTGACTGGGTTCATGGCGACTTGGTTCTTCGCGGAGTCACCGATGAGACGCTCGGTGTCTGTGAAGGCGACAAACGAGGGTGTTGTGCGGTTACCCTGGTCGTTGGCGATGATTTCGATGCGGTCATCTCTGAAGATACCCACGCACGAGTACGTGGTACCCAAATCGATACCGATGGCTGGTGCCATTGTGTCTGCGTGTGTCGAAAGCGGATGTGGGTGTTCGGGTTGGTGATGAGATTAGAAGAAGGTGTGTGAAGTGCGCAGAAAGACTCGTGGGAGAGGTAAGAGTCGAATATGTGTGATGTTGTGTGGGTGAAAAGTTGAATGCGGCGAAGATGATTCTTGTACCTGCTGCAGCTGCTGCGGGTGGGCCAAATTTTTGAGAATGTTCGACGAGCTTCCACCTGCTTCTCCTAGCCACCAGTCGCCTCTGGATGCCTCCAGACACCGCCAAAATTGACGAGACGCCACGCGACCGCTCCAGCAGTCTGAATCAATTGATTAGAATCTCATCGAATTGTTCACAGGCAGCCAGAGGCATCACTTCTGCCGCATCTTCACCTTCACTTCTTCTCCAGAATCTATGGAATGTTCTGAGGACGGGCTATGAGATCATCGCGCTAAACCTAATTCGTCCGCGTGGTACAACCTGAGGCATTCCAAGAAAAAGTCAGACAGCACATCGCCATCGCCATGGAGACGTGTATAATCTACTACCGCCGACAGAACACCGAAAAACACTGCTCTCTCATATCGATACTGTCTGACGCAGCGTTATGGGCTGCCCGACTGCACTGCAAGTGACGACCTCCTAGCAGCGACGTCACCAATTTCCGCGTCACCCCATCGCTCGGGCCAAAGTGGGTACGCCGTCACTTCTTGGTTGCAGACATCACAGCAGGGAACCGTGAAAAGTTCCAGAGGGCTCTACAATGAGCCAGAATGGATATTGTTCCGGCCTGTGGATTGAGCTGAGTATGCAGAAGACTTCCGCAAACTCGCAATGCACTTTGGCCGCCACTCTCAACTAAGTCATCTCGATCCTTAACGCAAGTAGCACTATCACGCAGAACTCCTTCGAGGTAGGCCGGATTTTAGAGCATTACTGGAGTCTTGAGAAGCGGAACGGTCTATTCATTCTATGTATGGCTGACAAGAACAAGTCTCTGTCCCAAATCGCGGTCCGGGCAAAGGAAAGCCAGAGTAGAAGATCTCCTATGCTCCATTCAAGTACAACCCTCAACTGGCACACTCCTTCTTCGACTTTCGCCATTGCCACAAGCGCAGGGGAGAATTATCAAAGCCCATTTCACGGGCGAGCGTCGCACCTTCCATTTCGACCCACTCTCCTTCCTGCATCACACCCTCCATCCAAAAGCCCTCAATCTCCTCTTCAGACTCTCATATTTCCCACTCAGTACCGCCTTCTCCCTTCTCAACTGCTCCTTTTCCTGCCTGAGCATCGACTTCTCTGCCTTCAACTGATCTCTTTCTTGCTTCACTCTTCTGATCTCTGCTCTCTGGTTGGAAAGCTCGTCTTCTCCATCGAGTACGCGACGGCGAAGTTGGATAAGCTCAGCTTTGAGAGTCGGAATCTGGGAGTTCAAGTCAGCAACGAGGAGGAAGTCTGTGGAAAGAGCGATGCGCCTTACGTCCGTGCCATAATACTGACGGCACCACTCATCGACGGATATCTCACGCTGCTGTCCGTGGTGGCGATGGCGCGGCGGCATGGTGTTTTCGATCGTTCTTCTCTGATTCTGTTGCAGTGATGGGAACAGAGATCCGATGCTGGCGATGGCCGTCTTATGACCCTGAAGAATCGTAACGCAATCGAAGAGCAAGCGAACTCGAGATCTGGTGCATTGTTCTGGTCTCAGGCTACGACATGTCTTCACTTTACTCAACAAAGACAGAAGCTGCGGAACAACAGTCGGACTCAACTCGAGCGTTCTCTTCTGTTCCAACAGCGCCCTCATGATGAGCAGCGCCACAACCAAATATCGGACGGCCTCTGAACCGGCTTCATGGTGCCCGAGTGACTGGTTTTGAACCTCGTGTTGCATGAAGCGAACCCTGCAAACGACTTCCGCGACGCTTTCGTACCAAAATTGACGGCAGAGCAAGGTTGCTGCATATCATGGCAAGCTGGACTTTTGTGCAAGCGAATGCTGAAAGTGCTTAGCGTTTGTTGGTTTGTGAGAAGCATAGCCGCTTCCGCCCAGGGGAAAACTTGAGGCCGCCGAGGTGAGAAAACAATGTTGGCGAAGGACGCAGGCCGCCAGCGGCTCTCGAGTGGTGCCTGAATCCTTCGGAGCACACTTCGCATTTCCATACTTTGAGTCTAACTAGTACTTCCAAGCACCCCGCCGACACTCCAACTTCAGTTCTTACAGGAGCTCTGTGGAGAAGATTCTGTAGCCCCCTCACATCCTCAATGTTCGCGTCGCTCGACAAGATAACCGCAGAATATGACATCCATATCCCACACCAACGAGACACCAACCCCGGAATCATCCCCATTCCTCTCCCTTTCTGCAGAACTCCGTCTCCAAATCTACCACCACCTCGTAATCGCACGCCACCCCTTCTTCATCGGCCGCTGTCAGGAGAAAACTAGAAAGAAATATCGCAAACACCGCTCAACGACCATAGGAAGAAGTCCACGAGATTCACTCTGCTCCCGACGTTTGAAATACCCCCCACCAATCCGTGACGACAGCAAAGAATGCCGACCAGTTCAACCACCCATCACACGAGTCTCCCGTCTCATCCGCAAAGAAGCCATCCCAATCTTCTACGCCGAAAACGAATTCTGGCTCATCCACAACGAATTCTCCCCAAGAAAAGAATGCAATCCATTATTCCGCGATCGCAACAGTCCATACTACAAAGCTCAAGGCGGACTATATCCTCCTGCCTTTGACCCATCCTCTCCTTGGCCTCCTTCGTCAAACAGCGTACCACCAACAACATCATCCTCACCCTCCCCACCCCGCGCCTTCTCCCACTGGCTCTCCCAAACGCCCCCCTCCCTCATCTCACAAATCCAATCCGTCTCCCTCTGCGGCTACGGCGCCACCTGGCCCAACCGCTACAGAATAATTCTCAACCTCAAAACTCTCAAACTTCTATCTGTGAGATATTATACAACCTACGGAGAAGAACCTCGTCACGGTCCAGAAATAGAATCGAGATTGAGAGTGGAGATTCAAGAGGTTTTGGATCAGGAAACGAAGAAGGAGGAAGAGCAGAAAAAGAAAGGGAGAGACGGGTTTGGGATTTTGATGGAGTTATTGAAGAGATTAGATTGGATGTTTGAGATTATGGAGTGGCAGGAAGATGATATTCCGGAGGGGTATGAGGAGGATAGGCCACTGGGGGAGGGGTGGGAGTTTGAGTGGTAGGCAAGGAAAGGTAGGACGGAGAAGGGAAGAGAGAAGGAGGAGAGACAGTGAAGGGAATGAGGCCTATGCATCGTTCTGGCTGTTCTATTCTTCGTATGTCAATGCATCGTTCATCTGCTGTAGAAATATCTGCACTGCAACTCAATTACTCAAAACCAAATGGTATGTCCCAAGCGGCTTATACGCCACCCAACGCCACGCTCTTTATCCAATTCGCACACACAACACACACAAAACATCTGTCATTCATCTACACTCAAACCCCCAAATCCGAATTCGTCCTCGAAGCCCTCTCTGTCTCCACAGTAACACTCACATCCCTCCTGATAATCGGATCCTCATCACTCTCAAAGATCCCACTCGGCGGCCTCTTCGCATTCTTCCCTTTACTCGCAGCATCATGAAAAGCTCCGACCCTATAATCCCCACTCTTAGGCCCCATTTGATAATTTCCATTTTCCTGATCCTGTCGACTTCGTGAAGCAAAACTTCGTTGTCCACTTCTCGAAGCATTGCTTCGTTGCTGTCTCGAGGAGCCTCCCGAACCGCTTTCGGGTCCTGTACGATTGATAGAGCGCACGAGACTGCCGAGATTGTATCCTCCACCGAGACCTCTCTTTTCTGAAGAAGGATCGTATCCGAGCTCTTTATTGTATCCTCGGACGAAAGTTTTGATTGTGGGGATTGTGGTTGCGATGAGGCTATATCCGAGACAGACTTGTTGCCAGACGAGGACGTCTGCGATTGCGAGGCCGGGATCGTCGGAGTTGACGTATTTATCTATCCAGACTCCGTGGAGGGCGGCGAAGACGGCGCAGATGAGGCGGAAACCGAAGGCGAAGACGACGGTGGTTTTGATTCGGCGCTTCATTTGGAGGGGCCAGACGAGGCAGATGGCCAGGCCGACGTAGATGCATTCGAGGACGGCGTCGAAGCTGATGACGAGTTCCCAGCGAAGGAGCTATGTTTCCATCAGCATGTGTGAGTGTGAGCGCCTTGCGTTGCGACTGTCTCACCTTGTGCACGCATCGCGTTGGGCCGTAGAGAATGCGATTCGGACCACATTCAACACTGATCCCCAACGCGCTTCCCACTCCCCATGCCACTGTGAGAGCAACGGCCACCTGACAGGCCATCCACGCAGCACTGTGATCCCGCGATAACAGTCTCTTCAAGAACACCACCACGCTCAACTTGCTCAGCATCATGCTCGCAATGAACAGAATCTCGCTCGTCAGCACTGAGCGACCCAGCGTTTGCGCGTAGCTTTCCGTCAGCAACGTGCTGCTCCGTCCCACACCTCGATTTAACCCGACAAAGATTGCGATGTATTGCGCGATAGCCACGAGTGTTGATAGTCCGATGAGGTAGTCATCTTTCCCGAGAGCGTGCGCTTTAATCTGGAATCGCGTGGCCAAAGTGATGACGGTGAACATCAACGACAGGATCGCAGCAACCCATACCACGCCTGCGCGGTCCGTGTCTGTGACGGGCGAAAAGGTGTACGTTGTCGCCGCCATCGTGTCCTCCTCTCTCTTTCCTCCGGACGTCTTCGGCTTTCCGCTATTCGTGCTGCGTCACTCGTTCCTTTGCGCCGATGGCTCGTGGTATGCTCCTACTTCGCATCATGCGAAGGCTGTCATCGGTGCTGCAGTGTACAGAGGTGAGAGAATAGAAGCAGTAAGGAAACCATGCGTGATCATCAAAGGAACCTACAGAAGTGATCTCCGTCGAGCTGCAGCAATAGTCGCAATCCCTCAACGGCCGCGCCGCACCAGCACGAGCTGAGAGGTGAGAGCGCAGAAGAGCGGGCCTGCCCAGACACAGAAAGAGGGCAAGTCCCGCAGGCAGGCCTAGACGGTCGCACTACGCACCGGCAGACCCGAATTGAGCAGCAGCACCATGTTTTGTGGCGCACTCGGCTGCCAGCGTATGGGGACGGGAGTTGTCAAATAGAGTGGTTATGACCGAGCGCGGCCGCGGCGACGAGAAAGTCTCCCCATGTCGTCTGCAGAGGGCTGCTGTGAAGATTCGGGGTGATGCTGGGAGGAGTCTGCGCAAGTGCAAACGGATGGGCGAATGGGAGAGAGCGAGTCGACGTGTGCAGGACGGAGCGGAGCCCCAAGAGAGGATGTCGAGGAACACGGCGGAGATGGTGGTGGATTCGATGTTTTGGCTGCGTCAAGTCCAATAGCGAAATTGCGATGGCGGAGATTCTGCGGACGTCGTGGATTTGGACGTGTTGCTAGCTGAAAACTGCCTAGTTTGACGTCTGGACGTCGTTCCTGACCTACCACGCACGATCATCGACTGCCACCTCGAGTCAGGAAGTGCGCTTCTTCGTCAACAAGCCTTTGTCTGTGTCGGCACGGCCTGCGCGAGTGATGGAAGGCTGCCGGACATGCACGCTGCGAGTCGTCAGGAACACCATCCACAGCCTGGGGTTCCCAGTCTCAACCGCAAGAACTACGCGTCTGGTTCAGTAGACCTCACTCTCCGACTGCAGATGTGAAGACTACAAGCTCTACTACTGTGAACGAACTCAATGGCTCTCACTCTGACGATCACGCCCGGAATAATCAGCTTTCAATCGCTCCGCGTGTCAAGAACAACCACCCAGCCAACCATGTGATCGGCGTTCCTCCGTGACGCCACGCATTCATACCTAACGCTCGACATGAGTCGTCGGCGCACAGTTCGCTGCTGCCAGATCGAAGAAGCAGACATGTAATCGGTGTGCTCGCGCTGCGGAGGGGCCACACAAAGACATCATTGATGTGAAAGGTAGGTCTTTGCTTGACTGCATACTACTAGTAGTAGATCATGGCTTGTTGTGTTGTGCATCCGCTTATGTGAGGTTCGATTGCTACTCTTTCACTACATCCTCCGCAGTCTCCTCCGGCTTTGAGTCTATGGACTCTTGGGCCTCGAGATGAGGTTCAAAGATGGCTTCTCCGTCTTGCTCGTGTGGGCTGTGGCTTTCACGGGCGTGCAGGTCGCTGGGCAGACACTGGTAGACGATACTGCTGTGAGCGGGTTGTCGACGTGTGTGGTACGTGTTGGACCTACGGCATCAAGAAACGCGCGACGCGCTGACCAGACATATCATAGCTTCAATGCACAAGCACAGTCTTCAATGCCTACGACTGCCAACCTTCGCAACCATGTTTCTGCGAGAACATGGAAGTACAGAACGCCATGATGGAATGCTTGAAAGTCAACGACTGCCCATTCTCGGATCAATTGGCCTCTTCCAGATTTCGCGCATCCCGATGCGCTACTTCGACACGCGATAGATCCCAGCTGTTATCCATTGTCGCCTATGTCTTATTCGCGGTGGCTACCATTTTCACAATTGCGAGACTCGTGGCACGACTTGCCGGAGCAGGCTTCGGATGGGATGATTTTGTGGCAGTCGCGAGCTATGCACCATTGGTCGGCTTCTTCGTGGCAGGATATTTCACATTGCAGAACGGCATGGGCAAAGAAATCTGGACATCAAGCCTCAGTGATGTCGTGGACTTTACCAAGGTGGGCAGGAATGGAGTGAAGGTACATGGACAAGCTGACAGGAATAGTGGTTCTACATTGCCAGCGTACTTTACGTGCTTGTTATCTTTAGCACAAAAATATCACTGGTCCTCTTCTACCTCCGAACTTGGCCGACTGCTGGAGGTCTGCGGAAACTTTGGTGGATATCCTTGGGCGTGCTGGGAGCTGCCTTGATCAGCTTCGAGGTCTCCGTCATCGCTCAATGCCGGCCGATAGCATCGCAGTGGAACTCTTTGCAGGATCCAGACTTGCAAGGTCAATGCGTTGACAGACAAATCCTACTCTGGGTATTGGCCGCAGTCGACATTGGGTTCAATGTGCTCGTCTTGCTTTTGCCTATCAGAAGTATAATCAGGATGAAGACAACACTCTGGACTACAATCGGGTGAGTCAAACGATATGCAGTACAGCTGTGAGAAACTTACTGACGCGTTGACAGAATCCTGTTTGTCTATCTGGTCGGCCTTGCAGTCACTGCAATCAGTATTGTCAGGATATTTCACGTCCGCGATTTTACGTCAACCTTCAACACAACTTACAGCTACAGCTTTCTCGGGTTGTACAGCGGCATTGAAGTCTACTTAAGCCAAATCTGTTGCTGTGCTCCTGGGATAGTTGGTCTGGCAACAAGACTATCCACATCGAGTTTCAGCTCTCTCGGCTCCAAGAAGTCCTCTCGAGACAGTATCAGAATCAGCGCCCCTCTTCAGGCTGCCGAAAGGCACGACTTCGCAACTATCAACACTCCGCGAGAAGCTCCTTCAGACTTGGAGAAGGCCAAGTACTCGGGCGATGGCGATTACATGTTCGACGACGAGGACGGTGCTCCCCCGCCTGTCATCCAAAGATCATCCCACAACTCACACGCCCTCGCCGCCAAAACATCCTTCGAACCCATCATCGAAAGAGTGTCCAACTCACGATCTCAACGGCCCATGACCTATCGCAGTTCCGCCACAACCGCAACACGCAACTACCGCGACTCCGGCACTGACGCCCGAACTCCAGACATCCTTTATCAAGATCACCAAAACCAACTGCGCCTCGAAATCCACGACCCACCAGATGAGCCCATCAAAGCCAAACTCCAGTACGTCGACAAGGCCTCCGGCGTCCACGATCTCGAACTCCACGGTCGTCCTCGCTCCCAACAAGGAGGCCCCTTCCTCACTCGCCCGAGCACCGCAATCCTCGCAAACTCCGCTCCAATTCGCCCCAACATCGATCCCTCCCCTGGAAGCGAGGAATTCACAACCACAACAACCTCATCCGACTACGACGACGACACCTCTACAACCTCAAGCCGCAGCATCTCCACAATCGATTCTCCAGCAACAACATCCGCCCCACCTCCAGCTTCTTTCTTCTCACCACCCGTGAACCAAAACAAAGCTTCAGACTCAACACCTACCACCTCAACCCTCTCTCCTCGCCTCAGCGCCCTCCTCCAACAATCCAACAACCTCCTCAACAGACAACCTTCCCTCACAGCAATGGGTCCAACGAAAAGACCCGCATCCTCATCCTCAGCACGACCCTCTCTTACCGCAATGGGTCCAACAAACCCCAAAAGACCCGAATCCTCATCTTCAGCAGCGACAGCTACAGCTTTACCTCCCGTGATACCGGGATCAAAAAGAAATAGTAACAGTACAACTACGACTACAAATCCGAACACGAATACAAATCTCGCTACTCCCCGCCCCGGAAACGGAATCCAAGAAGAAGACCGCACAATTTCCGAAGAAGAAAAACTAGCCGATTTAGCCAATGCGCGTGAAAATATGGCAGAAGAGGGCGGGATGTCCGGAAATGGAGGAGGTGGAGTTTCTGTGATCCCAAACAATAATGGTTCATCGCATACACTTTCGACAATCGGGTAGTTCAGAGTCTACGAGTTGCGGAAAAGGGAAAGGAAGGGAGGAAGTGAAGTGAACGAACATGGAAAAAGAAGACGGACGTAGAAAACAAATTGTAATAATGAACGGACAGAATTTCAAAATTAGGAGGAACACTGATTGGATGGGGGAATTGAGAGCTCGCTTTCGCTCTCTCTGAGCTCTGGTGGGTGGTTTACTCTTTCATGCCGTGCTGTTCTATTCTATGCTGCTGAAAGCAGCGAATGCAAGGCCACGGCAAAGCGGAATTTCTGTTACAATCTCACACACATCACGACCGATCACGAACGTGTATTATAGTTTTATAGTTCAAGCGACGCCAGGGCGTTCAATATTGGTGCAAATATGTATATTCATGCAGCGAAATCAAGTTACTTCTCAATCCCAAACGCAGAATCAGAATCGAGATCAAAATCATAGATATGTGCAAAAGCATATAAAAAGTCAAATACAAGACCCATCCCCATTTCACATCGATTCATTTTTGCTCTTTTGTTTCTTGTCAAAATCGTGAAGATCGTAAGTTAATTTCCCCTTTCGTCCCGCAAATTCCGATGTCGTAGTGATCCGCTCCCGTCATCGTACACAACGTGCATCCGCTTGTGAAAGATTAATGCATAGGCCCGGAATGCTTCGCCAAAGCCCGTGCCAATGTTCCTCTATGAATTCCTCGTAACGCTTTCAAAAGGGTATCTGTAGCGGCGGAGTAAGACCTGAAAACCGCTCCGTATGTGCGAGGTAAATCATCAATGCTGAAAAGTAAACTCGTCTCAGTCTGCTGTACCGCTGATTTATGCGGCGGCAGTGATGAGCTCCTTTGGCGCGTCCTGTTGCTTGGAGAGGAGCTCATATGGTGGTCGCTTGACAATACCACCAGTGACCGGGAGCATGGTGCCGACGCCAGTGAGGTAGGAGTCGACGTCGCGAGCGCACATGCGGCCCTCGTTGATACCCCAGACGATGAGCGATTGACCACGTCGGCAATCACCAGCGGCAAAGACACCGTCAATGTTGGTGGTGTAGTGTCCTGGTGGGGTCTTGATGTTCTTGCGGCCGTCGAGCTCGATCTGGCCCTCGAAGACCTTGTCTTCTGGGGACAAGAAACCCATGGAGATGAGGATGAGCTCAGCTGGGAAGAACTCCTCGCTGCCTGGAATCTCCTTCATGTCCCAACCACCACTGGAGTTCTTGGTCCACTCCAGGCGCTTGATGTTGACACCCTTGACGTTTCCGTTGCCATCGTCGACGAAGTCCTTGGACATGATGCAGAACTCACGTGGGTCACGGCCCATGTGGGTCTTGACCTCGGTGTGACCATAGTCGACACGGTAGATACGAGGCCACTGTGGCCATGGGTTGTCGTTGGCACGCTGGGCCGGTGGTTGTGGCAGAAGCTCAAAGTTGATGACCGACGTGGCACCATGACGAACGGAGGTACCAATGCAGTCATTACCAGTGTCACCACCTCCAATGACAATGACGTTCTTGCCCTTGGCGGAGATGTAAGCGTTGTCGGCAAGCTCAGAGTCGAGGAGCGACTTGGTGTTCTTGTGCAAGAACTGCATGGCGAAGTGGATACCGTTCAAGTCGCGGCCTGGGATCTTGAGATCACGAGCAAGAGTCGAGCCAGTGGCCATAACCACGGCATCGTTCTCCTTGCGCAGCGAGCCCATAGTGACGTCGCCCTCGCCAACGAAGATACCGGTCTTGAACTCAATGCCCTCATCAGCCATGAAGTCGACACGGCGCTGAACAACGTTCTTGTCGAGCTTCATGTTAGGGATACCGTACATGAGCAGACCACCGACGCGGTCAGAGCGCTCATAGACGGTGACGGAGTGACCGGCCTTGTTGAGTTGATCGGCGCAAGCAAGACCAGCTGGACCAGATCCAATGATGGCAACCTTCTTGCCGGTGCGGATCTTAGGTGGTGTTGGCACCATCCAGCCCATCTCGAAACCGCGATCGATGATGGCGCACTCGACCGACTTGATGCCGACTGGGTCCTCGTTGATGCCGAGAACGCAAGCACCCTCGCAAGGAGCTGGGCAGACACGACCTGTGAATTCTGGGAAGTTGTTGGTCATGAGCAGCCTGTTCAAGGCGTCCTTCCATTGACCTAAACGCGACGTCAGCATAAACTAATCTCGCCTGCGTGCCTTGCACGACCGTTAGTAATAGGAAGCAACATACCTTGGAACACCAATTCGTTCCACTTTGGAATAATGTTGGAGATGGGGCAACCGGTGTCAGACTGGCAGAATGGCACACCACAGTCCATGCATCGAGCAGTCTGGTACTTGAGCTCGTCTTCGTTGAGACGGCTGCTGAGCTCAGCCCAGTCGCGGGTCCTGGTCTTCGCAGGGCGGTACTTCTCAGCGCGGCGCTGGTACTTCATGAAACCCTTGGTCTTGTCAAGAACAAGCGATCGCTTCTTCTCGCGGGCGGCATCGGAAACACTCTCCTCGAGATCGCCCAGGCTGGCCTTCTTCTTCTCAGCAGCATGTTCGTGTTCGCGAGAGGTCTCGTGGAGGTTGCGGACGGCATTGCCTGGGAGGATTGGCAGAGGGTACTCGGCCTTTGCCGCGGCGGCCTTCTTCTGTGCCTCTTCTTCCATGACGCGCTTGTAGTCAGTTGGAAGAACCTTGACAAAGTGTGGCAGGGCACGGTTGAAGTCGAGCAAGATGCGGGCAGCCAGCTCAGAGCCAGTGTAGTGATGGTGGTCCTCGATGAGACCGCGCAGGAAGGCAATCTCATGTGGGTCCTCGAGACCAGAAAGCTCAACCATCTCCTGGTTGACCTTACCCTCGAAGTCCTTGTGCAGGTCGAGAACGTAGGCAATACCTCCAGACATACCAGCAGCAAAGTTGCGACCAGTGCTGCCGAGAACGACAATGCGACCACCAGTCATGTACTCGCAACCGTGGTCACCAACACCTTCGACGACGGCAGTGACACCAGAGTTGCGGACAGCGAAACGCTCAGCAGCAACACCACGGAAGAAGCAAGTACCGGCAGTAGCACCGTACAAGCAGACGTTACCGATGATGACGTTCTCTTCCGCCTTGAAGACCGACGTGCGGGATGGGTACACGATCAGGCGACCACCAGACAGACCCTTGCCGACATAGTCGTTGGAGTCTCCCTCGAGCTCGAGGGTCACACCAGGAGCGAGGTAGGCACCGAAAGATTGGCCAGCCGAACCACGGATGTTGACGTGGATGGTGTCGTTTGGTAGACCCTTCTCGCCGTAGCGCTTGCTGATCTGGTAAGAAAGCGTGGCACCGAGTGCACGATCGGTGTTGACAATATCGCACTCGATGCGGCATGGGAGACCCTTCTCGAGGGCCAGCTCAGACTCGGAGATGAGCTTGTTGTCCAGGCGAGTGTGAAGCTTGTGGTCCTGCTTGCGGACGTTGTAGGTAGCAACGCCAGATCGCAAGGTGTGGGCTGGAGTCAAGATCAAGCTGAGATCGATGTTCTCAGTCTTTGCGTTGCGAAGATCCTCGCGGACCTTGAGCATCTCAGTGTGTCCGACCATCTCGTTGACGGTGCGGAATCCAAGCTTCGCCATGACGGCACGCAGTTCGTTCGAGACGTAGTAGAAGAAGTTGATCACATGCTCTGGCGTACCCTTGAACTTCTTCCTAAGCTCAGGATCCTGGGTGGCAATACCAACTGGACAGGTGTTCACTAAAAATACAAGTCAGTATGTGTTCTGATATCTCTGAATTTGAAAGTGCAACGATCGTTCGTGAGTCGCACATTGTCGACCACAGAGCGACTCATTGCCTTCAGAGAGTGGGGAGAAAGGAAAAAGTCTTGCTTACAATGACACTTTCTCATCATAATGCAGCCCATGGCGATAAGAGGAGTAGTAGCGAAGCCGAACTCCTCAGCACCGAGCAGACAAGCGAGTGCGACATCGCGGCCAGTACGAAGCTGACCATCAGTCTGCACAATGACACGACCACGAAGGTCGTTGAGGACCAAAGTCTGGTGAGTCTCGGCGAGACCCAACTCCCATGGTAGACCAGCGTATTTGATACCAGTCCATCGCGAGGCACCAGTACCTCCATCGTGTCCAGAAATCAGAATGTGGTCAGCCTTGGCCTTGGCGACACCAGACGCCACAATACCGACACCAGTCTCAGAGACAAGCTTGACAGATACTCGTGATCGTGGGTTGGAGCACTTCAAGTCGTAGATCAATTGCTTCAGATCCTCAATGGAGTAAATGTCGTGGTGAGGTGGTGGAGAGATGAGACCGACACCTGGGGTGGAGTGACGGGTCTTGGCGATAGGGCCCGAGACCTTGTGTCCAGGAAGCTCACCACCCTCACCAGGCTTAGCTCCTTGAGCCATCTTGATTTGAAGCTCATCAGCATCGGCAAGGTAGTTGCTGGTGACACCGAATCGTCCGGAAGCAATCTGCTTGATGGCAGATCTCATGGTGTCGCCATTTTCCATTGGCAGAGATCGCTCTGGGTCTTCACCACCTTCACCAGTGTTGGACTTGCCTCCAAGTCTGTTCATGGCGACAGCAAGAGTGGAGTGAGACTCCATGGAGATGGAACCGTACGACATGGCACCGGTGACGAAGCGGCGCACAATCTCGGTCCATGGCTCGACCTGCTCGATTGGAATTGGGGTAGTAGCCTCGAAGTCGAAGTCGAGAAGTCCACGAAGTGTGCAGTTCTTGATCTGCTCATACTCCGATCGAGAGTAAGCTTCGTAGGACTTGTCGTTCTTGTTGCGAACAGCGTCCTGGATGTTGGCAATCGACACTGGGTCGTTGACGTGTGGCTCACCACCGTCACGCCAGTGGTACTCTCCAGTCTCAGCAAGACCTGGAATCTCGCGAATGTCGCGGGAGGGGAAACCCTTCTCGTGGAGGGCGAAAGCATCCTGGGCGATGAGCTCGAAAGTCATACCCTTGATACGAGTGGCAGTTCCCGTGAAGCAGCGGTCGACGACAGAGTCATCAATACCAAGAGCCTCGAAAATCTGGGCGCCCTTGTAGGATTGGAGGGTCGAGATACCCATCTTGGACATGACCTTCAGGATACCACCATCGCAAGAGTGCTTGTAGTTGTCGATGAGCTTCTCTGGGCTGATCTTCTTGCGGATCAGGCCCTCGCGATCAAGCTTGAGAATGCACTCAATGGCGAGGTATGGGCAGACTGCGTCAGCACCATAACCAACGAGGACACACATGTGGTGCACCTCACGAGCCTCAGCAGTCTCGACAACGAGCGCAGCCTGAGCACGCCATCGGTTGCGGACCAAGTGGTGGTGAACCATACCGGTGGCGAGAAGAGCAGACACAGGAACGCGGTCGGTTGAAGTCTTGCGATCAGAGAGAACGATGATCTTATCGCCGTTCTCAATGGCCTCGCCAGCAGCCTCACAGATGCGGTCGAGAGCCTCGTAGTAACCAGCAATGCCCTCCTTCTTGGGGAAGGTGATGTCGATGGTAGCCACACTCCAGTCTGGGTGCACAGACGGGATCTGGTTGAGGGCGTTGAATTCCTCAACCGAGAGCATTGGCGATGGGAGGTACAGTCGGTGGCATTGCTCCTTGTTGATCTCGAGCAAGTTGCCTTGTGGACCGACATAGGAGCCCAACGACATGACGACCGCCTCACGAATAGGATCGATAGGTGGGTTCGTGACCTGCGCGAACAGCTGGCGGAAGTACTCGTAGAGCAGACGTGGCTGCTGTGCCAAGCAGGCCAATGGTGCATCGTTACCCATGGATCCAAGAGCTTCCTTGGAGTCTGCAGCCATAGGAGCAAGAAGCAGAGAGACTTGCTCAAGAGAGTAGCCAAATGCCTTCAGTCGAGGGTCCTCATTGACCGTGTCTTCGGTGAGCTTGAAGGACAGGTCTGTGCCGTTGTCCAACAGCTTCTTGTAAATGTCTGGCAAGACAAGCAGCTGTGCGTCAAGCCAAGATCGGAAGTCCTGGCGAGATGACACAGTCTCCTTGAGCTCAGCATCGTCGATGATTCTGCCTGCCTGCGTATCGACCAACAGCATGCGTCCTGGCTGCAGTCTGCCCTTTTGGACGACGGTAGATGGATCAATGGTGATGGTGCCGACTTCAGATGCGCAAATGATGCGATCGTCGTCGAGGACGTAGTATCTGCAAGGACGCAGACCATTTCGGTCGAGATTGGCACCGCAATAGCGGCCATCCGAAAATGTGAATAGGGCTGGGCCGTCCCAAGGCTCCATCATGCATGCTGCCCACTCGTAGAAGGCTTGCTTTGCACCATCGATGGTCTCGTTGCCCTGCCATGCCTCAGGCACCATCAGCATCACGGCTTCTGGGAGAGAAAGCACACCGTTGATGGTGAGCAGCTCCAGAACGTTGTCAAAGGCAGCGGAGTCAGAGCCGCCATCCTCGATAATTGGATAGAGCGATTCCAGGTCATCGCCGAACCACTCGGACTTGAGCACACCCTCACGGGCACGCATCCAGTTCTTGTTGCCTCGAAGCGTGTTGATTTCTCCGTTGTGTGCTGCCCATCGGAGTGGCTGGGCTCTGTCCCAAGATGGGAATGTGTTGGTCGAGAATCGAGAGTGCACCAATGCAAAGTGACCCTCGTAATCGACGTTGACCAGATCATGGTAGTAGTCGTACACCTGGACTGGCGAAAGTTGTCCCTTGTAGACAATGTTCTTGTTGCTCAGAGAGCAAATGTAGAACCAATTGTGCAGGCCAATAATGTGGGTCGCACGCTTTCGGAGCACGTACAGCTGTCTCTCGAACACCTGCTCGTCGTACTTCTCGTTGAAGTCGGCTGGAACTTCCTTCCCTTGGCCGTAGACAGACTTGGAGACAACGAAAGGCTGCAGAATGATCGGCTCTCGCGAGCTGGCTGCTGGGCCGAGGAGTGTGCTGTCCTTCGGCACCTCTCGCCACCCAAGCACCCGCAGATCGAGTTGGTCCGCAATGTCTTCGAATTGTGCGAGCGTCTCCTTCAATGCCTCCTCTTCGGGCTTGAAGAAAACGTTGCCCACAGCATATTTGCCAAGCTCTGGTAGCTGGAAACCCTGCTCTCGCTCAAAGTTTTTGACGAAAAACTTGTGTGGGATGGAAGTCATGACGCCAGCGCCATCACCGTCTCGTGCATCTGAACCCACCGCACCTCGGTGGGTCATGTTGCAGAGCAGGTTGCGTGCTACCACTCGTTAGCCTATTGTCGCCACACATACCATTCCTCGGAACGCAATGCTCACCATCTGTGACAATTTTGTGGCTCGGCTTGCCCTTGATGTGGGCAGCGAAACCGACACCGCAAGCATCCTTCTCAAGCTCTGGGTCGTAGAGACCCTGCTTCAATGGCAGCGCACCAGCCCATGACTTATTCTCGGGGGTGTTCTGGTAAGGATAGACATTGACGGGCTCTTCTTCAATCTCGTGGTCGTCGGCTGGTGGCTTTACATCGTCGGCGAAGGAGACTCGACCCATTCTATCGGCGTAATGCCGAATGGTTCGAGGATGGGGTAGGTGTCGCTCGTTGCGGATCGGCAGTGTACAGAGCTCGTGTCTGCTATCGGGTGGTGTGATGTGTGAGGGCGTGTGTGCAGCGCTATGTGGTGGGAGAAGGAGTTAGTGCTGAATGAGAAGGTATGTAGAGAACGCCACCGCTCGTGACAATAATGGCCAGATGGGTGAATGTGCTTTCTTTCACGTTCACGGGAGTCCGGGCAGAAGCGGAGGGGAGCAGGTGGAATTTCAGCAGCGGAAGCGGTCGAGATGCGGGATCGGCCAGGGTAGGTGCAGAAGGTAAAGCTCGCTGGAGGTAGAGCCAAGTCGTGGTGCAGCGGTTCTTGGTGAAACGGGATCTGCGGAGAGATGATGTCGACGACTGTATCGCTGTGCTCGGCGGCTTCCGGTTTGGGGAAAGAAGAAAGCAGAGTTTCGCTGATTCGCGACCGAGATAACGTATCGAGCGATGCGCAGCCGGAATGTAGCCTTTCGTGGGGGAGCAAGGCAGATCGCGAGTCGCAGACGGGTGCACGTGGCAGAGCAATAACACTTTCCGGGCTCGTGGCAAGGCGCGCAGACAGGCAATGGACGACCAACGATGGCGGAGGCAGGCAGCAGCAGTCGCCGCGGCGTTTCAAGTGACTTACCCGTCAGAAGTGCGGTGAGGGAGCGGCAGCAGGGTGTGCGGTGCGAGTGCAGTGTGCCGGAGGGAGAGGAGAGGGAGCGGTAGCAGGAAGAAAGACCGTGATTGCGCGCGGGCACAGTGGCTTTTCTCTACAACCAAGCCGTTGTGCAGTGGGGATCGAGTGAAATGCGCCTAACTGCAATTATACCGTCTCCACCTCCTCCAAGCAGCCGCTGTCGCTGCTGCTCAGGGCAACGCCTGCTGGCCGCTGGACAGCAAATGCTTGCTCGGCTCGGACGGTGGCTGCTGTGCTGCTGGCCGACTACTGCGCTGCGATGGGTGCAGCGAGAAGCCGTCTGCTCAACGAATATGACCACGCTACGCCTCTCTCAATGGATGACACTGACATCCCACCTCACCTCGGCCACCTGCCGAACTCCCAATTTCTCCAGACGGCCTCCCTGACTCGCCCTCTTCACCTCCATCACTGCCACCCGCGTGCTTGGGTCGCCGTCGCATGGTGGGCTGCGCTGTGTGCACATCATTTCCGCGACGTGAGAGGCGACGTGGAGACTGCTGACCGACTCCACGTAGGCTCGGCCATACAGACAGCTCTGGAAAATAATTGTTCTGTGCTACCCTGGCCTTCCCCAGCCTGGCCAGCGACGAGCTAGCATTTAGCCTCGCAGCTTCAACCTGCATGCCACGGCCTTAGTGGTCCTCGCACCCACCATCCCAAGTCGCCTCTGCACGCTTGACGGCCACCTTCGCGCCTGTCGCTGCGCAGGCCCGAGTTCTCATTTGCCAACTGAATCTCGCTGCGAGCACAATGACTTCAGCGGGTGCAAGTGCCGTGAGATTGCCTTGCATATCGTGCCGCCAGCGCTGAGCTTCTCTCGCCGTAGCTTATTCCCTCCCATGCCCATTGGCCGGAAATGCCCCCTCGCCTTTTTCCGTGGAGTAATTCGCACCTGTCACTCGGACCTGGCCACCTTATCGCTGCCACATGAAAGGCTCGATATAGGAAATGCTTGAACATAAACCACCTGCATATGGCATTCTTCGCTCCCACCACCATTTTGCACATCTTCGCCTCTGCGATGCAGCCTTGCAGCCGCATCACCGCAAGTCATCATGACGGCGGGGACCTCTCCCAATGTTTTGACACACATAAATGCATCATGTCTCGTACTTTCGACGCCAGCGATGGGCGATCACTCTCCCTGGTCGTCCATCCGTCGAGCTGACTGCAACGGCAAAATGCTCGGCGGGAACTGCTGGTTCGAGTGAACGCGGAGATCGGGAGGATACGGAACACAGAACCGGAGGCCAGACAGAATGCCTCCGCGACGATTATTCGCGACCGCAGGAAAATTTGCCCCTCAGCCCGATGTCGGACACATGTCAAATACACTCTAGTCGCTTCGTACAATTATGCAGGAGTGCCACGGGAAGCAGAAACGGGCGAGGTGCGACGAACCGACTCACAGTAGCTCGCCTTTCACATGAGAGCGCCGCCCAGGGTCGATCGTCGAGACTAGTCGACCAGCTCGCGAAATCCCGATGTACTGCCTACACTTTCTTTCACTCGAGTGACAGGTGGGGAGATCAGCTGGCTCTGCAGAACACGACATTGCAAGGACATCGAGCAAATGATGGGACAGCGAGGTGAAGATCATTTCAGATGATGACTTTTCGTTTTCTGCTATGCGATGCTGTACTCGTGGGCGAGTCTAGAGCCCTGCTGGACCCTCTCGCAATGCTCATGTAATTTTTGCACAGTCTGAATACTCGTCAAGAGGTATGCAATTCTGCTGTGCTCCGATATGCAAGACATGTGTCGCGCACTGGATGGCAGTTAGATCTGACTCTGGTGGGCATCCAGTGGCACGTGCGCACCCTACCGCGACTGCGACGTGGTTCGCAAGATGTGTAGAGATCGAGGTGTGGAGTTGAGGACTCTTCATTCCTCCATGGCGTCGTCGTCCTGGAAGTCCTCGTCGTCATCCTCATCCTCCTCCTCAGGCAGCTCCTTTGCGGCCTCGGCGTAGTCGATGTTCTTGCCGCGAGTGCGGCTTGCAACGATGTTGTCCTGATCGATCTCCTCCATGTTGTCCTCATCAACGTCCTCTGGCTCGCCTGTTCGCAGTAGTTAGTCATCGTGCCGATCCGCGTCATTGATGGTACCGCACTCACCCTCGCCCTGCACTCGAATTAGCTTCATCGTCAGATCAAGTCGTCCAGTCGCAAACCTACCTCTTCCTCGCTGTTCTCCGAGTCATCCTCGTCCATGGCCTCGTTCATGGCGGCGGCCTTGCCCTTGCCCTTGTCAAAAGAGCCAGTGTCCATCTGAGTGTCGGCACCCTCCTCAGCCTTGGTTGCGTCCTGAGCGCTCATCTTGGTGGGGTTGTCCGTGGATGTTGGATGCGAGTGTAGTGCTGAAGCTGCTGCTGGATTGTCAGATGGGAAACAAGAAGTCACCGCGACGTTGATACTGACCGTTGAAGAGACTGTCGCAAATTGTCGTTGTCGGGCGGTAAGTGTTTGTTGTGCGGTGTTTGGCGCCAATGAGTTCAGCGGTTGCGCGACGCGGGAGTGGCCGCCACTTTCGACGCGCCTTCCACGCGTGTCGCGTCTTCAGCCAGACCTCCCTTCCAGATTTCCTCCACATCCCAACAACAACACAACATGGCGGCACTGCGAGGAAGACCAGCCCGTGAGTTTGACGACTACGAGTCAAGATGCATTACTGAAAGATACCGCAGACGCCCCGGGGCCGACCTTCTTCAGCTATACGCCAAACGGGAAGCAGCTCATCACAGCGGGCCTCAATGGAGCAGTACGAATCTTCGACCATGGCTCGGACGATGAGCCTGCGATCATTGATGTTACCACTGAGAACCACCTGGCCGTTGTCGCTTCCAATGACTTCTTTATCATTGGAGCCGAGACAGGCGAAGTGACCAAGTACAATCTGATCACCAAAAGAATGGATGAAGTCCTCGTGCGTTGCACTGCGCCTGTGCGAGATCTTGCACTTAGTCCCGATGGGCAATGGGTTGCGGTTGCCAGCGAGTAAGTTGAATTCAGATGGTCGTGATCCTCAATACTGACTTCCGCACAGCGAGCATGATGTCAAAATTGTCAACACGAGCGACATGACCAACATCATGGTACTTCGCGACCACTTACGACCTGTCAAGCAAGTTTCATTCGATGTCAGTGGGACCACACTAGCAGCTTCCTGCACCGATGGCATGATCTACATGTACTCTCTGAGCTCAGAGCAGCCGCAACTTGTGAAGCGTGTGGATGGCATGATTGGAATGGAGCGGTCAGATTCTGAGGCTAACATTAGGGCGGCGTGGCATCCTGATGGAAGAGCATGGGTTGTACCTACCTTAACAAGAGGCAAGTCTCCCCATTCGGCTCTCGTCCACAGCGCTAATTCCAGGTACAGATCTGCAAGTTGTCTCTCGTAGCGATTGGTCACGGCAAAAGGCTTTCAGCGGTGCGCACAAAGCCGCGATCACAGCGACAGCCTGGTCCAAGAACGGTGCACTCCTCATCTCAGCAGATCTGGACAAGAACCTCGTGCTGTGGGATACCAGGACTCAGCGAGTCCTCAAAACATACAACGATGTTCGTGATGTCATTCTGGATGTGCAATTCCACCCCAAGGACAACGTACTTTCATACACTAACAGCAATGGCGAACTCTTCATACGAGAAGACTTTGTGCCAGAGTCTCATAGATATCTGCTCAAAGTCGGCATGCAGTCGGCTCCGCTCAGCAACGATCCTCTAGGCGAAGTCTCTGGCAATGCACGGAGGCCTATTTCGAACGGCGCGAAGGCCAGTGACCACAGGCGAGGAGGCGAAGGAGATGAGTTGGACTTGCTCCTCGACCCGGACGCAATGTCCATGGATGGTGAAGACAATTTCATCGAGGACGACGATGGAGCTGGATATGCCGAAGAACCGAACCGCTACGGGAAACGTGCAGCAGACTCGATCAAACAGCCACAGGCGAAGCGTCAAGCAGCATATGGTGCCTGGCAACCGCAGATCCACGAGTCATTCCAGCCAGGCAGCACGCCCTGGAAAGGCAATCGACGTTATTTGTGTCTGAACCTTACTGGGTTTGTCTGGACGGTGGACCAAGAGACGCATCATACTGTAACTGTCGAGTTCTACGATCGCGAAGAGCATCGAGACTTTCACTTTACAGATCCATATCGGTACGACAAGGCTTGTCTCAACGAGAAGGGTTCACTGTTCTCGTGTCCGCCTGCACGAGATCACCCGGCTGTTGTATACTACAGGCCACACGAGACTTGGACGACTCGAGTCGACTGGCGAACACAGCTGCCGCCAGGCGAGGAGGTAACGTCGTTGTCGCTCAGCGAGACTTGTGTGGTCGCAACTACATCAGCCGGCCTCGTCCGCGTGTACAGCTTGTTCGGTCTGCCGATGAAGGTCTATCGTCAAAAGTCCACCCCAGCCGTTACCTGTGCAAGCTGGCGGGATTATGTGATGACTGTTGGCAACGGGCCTGTTGGCGGCGATGGCACGACGCGTTTGCTCTACACGATTGAGAACGTCAAGCGAGATGAGACTTTCCAGAGTGAAGACATACTCGCATTGCCTGAAGGCGCAGAACTCAAGAGCGTCTTCTTCAGCGATAGGGGAGATCCCTGCGCTTACGACAGCGACGGCGTTCTACTCGTTTTGCAGCACTGGCGGAGGCCAGGACAAGCGAAGTGGGTTCCACTTCTCGATACTAGGACCATGGATCGTCTGGCCGATGGGAAGAAAGAAGAGAGCTACTGGCCGGTCGCTGTCGCTGGCGATCGATTCCATTGCATCATCCTGAAGGGTGGTGAACAGTATCCCTACTTTCCACGACCATTGTTGTCCGATTTCGAGTTCAGAATACCCGTATCGTCGCATGTCGCGGTTGATAGTGAGGAAGACAAGGAAGTCGCTCTCGTGCAAGGTCTCGAAGAGCAATACGTTCGCAGTTCTCTTCAACTATCTCTGATCCAAGACTTGGTCGAAAATACAAACGCGACATCCAAACAGAAGACGGAGCTGGGCGTCATGGAGCGCGAGGTTGACAAAGTTTTGCTGCAGCTCCTCGCATCTGAGTGCCGAGAGGGTGAGGAACGTGGCATGAAGGCGCTCGAGATCGCCTCACTCATGAAGGACCGCACTGGCAAGATGCTGGAGGCCGCCAGCAAGGTCGCGCAACGATTTCAGCGCGACATCCTCAACGAGAGGATCATCGAGCTTGCTGAGCGTCGTGTCGTTGGGCTGAGAGATGATGACGACCCGTGAAACATCTACAGGGCAATGTTTTCGTTTTGATGACGCTGACGAAAAGGCGTCCAGGCGTTTCGCGATCATGTGGGGCTTTGGTGTGGGAAGGTGTTGTGCTTGAACAGTCAGATCCACGGTTCCTCATATGGCTTGGGTCTTTTGAACCAGCCACGTCTTTGAGCGGTGTACAGCATACCGCATGAGCAAGTTAGGAAGTCTCGCCACATTGCGCAACCACTGCCTTGTGCCTCCATCGACGGATCGGCTGTTCTTTATCAGGCGCGTACGCGCGTGGCCCGAAGAGCCATGGAAAACAATTGGAGAGCGCGGGGGGTCTACAACGGAGGCCACTCTGTCTGCTCCCGTCATGTCTGAGAGGCCGCACCAGACGCACTGCCACTTCGGCCAGGCTCGCGCTTTGGCAATGACCGACAGGGTCGTACGGATACCTGCAGTCACTTCGCCCCAAAGTAGCAAACAATCAACTATGCAAGACGGAACTTTGACCGACCGAGGCATTTAGGTCCTCATCGTGGCAATGCAAAGTGGTCATGCTTCAGTCATGGCGCACGAATGCCGGATCCGCCGTGCACATGAGGTATGGCAACAGGACTCCTTCCTCTTCAGAGCAGCAAACAAGGATGCCCAGCGCAGATCGCTGTTTAATAGCCACAATCCCACCACATCGGGCTATGTCTCACGCTTAGCCATAAGCCAGAAACAGCCAAACTGACCGGTTCGGATTGGCACAAGGCGAACAGCTTTGTCCAGCGCATGATCATGGCGATTGGTCTTCTGTGAGCGCCAGATTCATCTGCCGCATCCGCTGATGCCCGCACAGTTACCCGATCATGACACTTCAAATGCCAACACGTGTCATCCAGGATGGTGAAGTGGAGGGGAACGCAGGCCCTCAGTAACACAGTGACCAGTTCCGTGCAGGCGTCCTACTGGCCTGCCTTCATCCCACGGCCGACCTGCATCCCCGTCGGTCGTGGCACACGGCACGAAGGCAATCCCGCCCGCAAGGCGTTCGTGACATGAGCGCATAAAAGGAGCACGCCCCGACATTTCACAGTCTCTTTTTCTGCTCTAGTTCTTCGACTCCGACTTTCAGTTCGCTCCTTACTCAAACGGGAACACGCAAAAAGTTACGACTTCCAAGAGTTATTACAAGCGATTGTACCAAGACGGATCATAAGCATAATCAAACCCGCCATTCGCCACTTTCACCAAAACTCAAAGCCTTTGGACATACCTGTCCCACAACCAAGCTCATCAAGGCTATGGCCCTCAATCCCTGGGCTGCCACACACTTTCAAATGTTCGGCGGCCCTTACGATGAAGAATACATGACATACTGGTCCAATGGCGGCTACGGCGGTGGCTACGGTGGCTACCATCCCGGCATGATTTGGCAAAATGGTTACTCTCGAGGCTATTACGACCGTGACATCATGTATGCATACTTATATGGTCGCGGAAGACATTGTCATCACAGAAGTCGTCCCAGCATTCGCTTCTCGCCGCAATTCAATAACTGGGGAAATGGATGGATGAACAATGGGCAGGTCCAGGGCTTGAATCCTTGGGCGCATCTTGGGGCAGGGCCGCGGAGGCTCGAAGGAGCGGACATGATGGGGTTGGCGGCGTTTGGGATGGAAATGGGTGCGCCCATGATCCAATGCATGGGATGGTAAACGAGGCGGGAAAGACTTGTTGATGTGATGCTGCTGACTCGCTTTTGTCGCGAATGAAGATGCGTGAATGAGCACATACGAGGAAGCAATTCTGTTGATGTGTATGGCATAAGATATATTGTTGTTCGGTTTTGTGTCTGGCAGGCTTTTTGGAACAGGGTTTTGGGAATCATGTCGCCAGTATCATGACGTTTGGAGTTTATTGAAGTAGAATGTATCAAGAAGTTTCTCGTTCTTGACTTTCAAGCTTCATCATTTATTCTACGCAAAGCGTGCTGATGCAGAACTAGGCTACTGTTTCCTTCGCTCGAACAACCTTCTTTCTGCTCGACGGTGGGAGCACAGTACAACAATCTGAAGTCTAGCATCCTTCGACGAGACACTGTTCTTATCATTGCCTCGCTCTACGGCGAGGTCGGCATGGAATCTGAAGGGCACCCTTGTGAGCCTCGATATATCCTCCCTCAAGCGAAGCATGCCATTCACAATGCGCAGACTCTACCACGTGTCGAAGTATAGCCCAGGATCACTCGTCGTCTTCAGTGAGAGGAATTCGTGCCTTCCACTCCCCATCTTCGCAAACGCACAGTCTCCCATAAATCTCATCGTCTTTCGAAGTCCAGCCCGCGATATGATCCCATTCTTTCCGCCGTCGAATAATGCGATCAATCTCATCGTTCATTTCGTTGATGTGAAGCTGATTGTCCATAATAGCGAGCATCTCCCAACCAGTGACGTGGTCAAGCACGCTTTCTGGACAGAATCGCCAGCGTTCGACACCAGCCAGACTCAACTGCATCGGGTCGTGAGGATTTATTTCCGTGCTCATACGCAGCTGTCGATCCAATGCGGGACGTGCTGCCTTGAGAACACTCCCGAATCGCACGCCCGTACTGGAATCCTCAACCACCGTAGCATTCGTCACGACACCCAATTTGCGGTCCCAGGATCTTGTTTCAATCTTCGTGAACGACGGATGAGTGACGAGCATCCGTGAATAGGAGCGTCCAGAAATGTCCAATACATCTCCCGTGCAGATTTCGGCGGCCTTTGCGATCCACGGTTCACTTATGATAAGGTTGCGCTTATGGTCAGGGAATATAGCACCACCAAGTTCCTCTCCGCAATCCATCCATTCGCCAGAGACCCATGTATCATGCGGCGCAAATTCCCAGAAGCGTTCTTCTTTGGCGAAGATCCTGGTGGGTCAAGTTAGCGGCCACGTGCAGCAAAGGACATGGGATATCTCTTACGATATCAAGAATGGGTTGAACAGCGGTCGGACGGCGTGATCGTATCCAAGTTCGATAGTCTTGCTCGTCGCAGGCTCCAAGAAAATCGCTTTCTTGATGTTGCTAGAGCGCTGCACAACGTCGCGGAAATGAGTGTTGGTCCGCTGGCAGAGGAGGATGTCGCGCAGCGGGAGGTGCAAGATGACGCTCTCAAGCAATTCCGGTATCACGAGTGGCGACGTCTTTGCCGGTGACTCGAGCGCAGGGCCCGTCGTCGCCATTGCGAGGGCTCGAGTTGCGTGATGGGGGGTGAGGTGGAGAGACTGAAAGTCGTCGGAAACGAACTTGTTGTGGGTATCTGAGGCGAGAAATTAAACAGCGCAGCCGCGCTCACTAATGCAGCTCTGCCACTAGCGCGCTTCACTTCACTTCGCGCTCAGAGTGGCACTCAAATTTTTATGCAGCAAGGTCTCTCCCCCGCGACACAACCGTCGTTACACAGGGGTTCTCCTGCTTCATTCTTCGAATTCCAGTGCGAAGCCCTCCATCTTGCAGTCTTTCCATCCGACGTCCCTCAGCTGTGGAAGACCCGCGGAACTTCGTGTATGCCAGCATCTTGGAGATGCCCTTCCCCAAATCGTGCCTCCGTCGAAGCTGTATGATCCTGCCCAAGACCCTTCAGCATATACTTGCAAACCCGGAGATCCGCTCTCCGTAAGACCATTTCCGCCGCTCCCCTGCTCCAATGTATGATTTGCACTCTACCATGAATTCAAGCACGCTCCAAAATCTGCAGCCATCGTCTCGAAGGGATCACCTTGATTGGCAGTCTCCTCTTCCCATGCAAAAGGCCCCTTTTGTTGCTCATTCTCATCACCCGACTTTCCATCTACGACATAGTCCCACTTCTTGCGTGCTGTGATGATGCGATCGATATCGTCATGCATTGTCTCCTTATTGGTCATGAGAGAGAGCATTTCCCAGCCAGTGACATGGTCAAGTACACTCTCTGGAAAGAAGCGCCAGTGTTGAGCGTCGTGGACTTCGATATGTGTATTCTGGACCGACTTGCCAGTCGCGAAGACCGCTAGGCGCTGGCGTACTCTGCTGCCCACTGTCTTGAGAAGCTGGCCGAAGCGCACACCGATGCCCGAGTAGTCGACTAACGTATCTCTCCACAAGTCGTTCACTCTCCGATCGACGTAGTGCGCCTCCAGGCTCGCGCAGGGCGGATGGGTTATCAGCATGCCTCGATAGGAGCTGTCCATCGTCTTCTCTAGGTATGGTGTGCGGATTCTTGCTGCCTGTGCGATTCCTGGCTCGCTTATGATGAGGCGGCGACTGTCCTTAGCTAAAGAGATATGTTCCCGATCCGTAGAAAACGGATCAGTGAACTCATCGAAAGGCGCCCATTGCCAGAAGCGCTTCTTTGTGATGAAGAGTCTAATTCGAGGAGTCAGCATATGTCTTGGGTCAGTGGTAGAAGATTTGCTCTCACGACATCAGGAACGGATTGAACAGCGGGTTAATAGCCTCACCGTTCTCCGAGCTCCTCCATCTCGACCAGTCCTCGGATTCCTGCTCATGATCTATACCATCATCTTCGTAGTATGGGGGGCAGTATTCGAGAGGCTTGTTCGTTGCGGGCTCCAAGAATAGCACCTTCCTCAGTTGACTTGAGCCTGGAACGACGCCACGGAAGGTAGTGTCGGTGCGCTGGCAGAGGAGAATGTCGCGCAACGGAAGGTACAGGATGATTTGTTCGAGCAGCTCTGCGATTCTGAGCGGCGATGGCTTGGTCGGCGCCGTTTGCGAAGGCGGCGGCGGCGCCATCTTGCGGTATTGAGATGGTTGACGATGTGACAATGTTTTGGTGTATTCAAGAACAAGTTAGTTGTTAGTGACAAAGCGGACAGGCCCAACAGTACGATTTGCCCGAACTATGAATGTCCGCCACTAGCGTGATTCACCAATTGGTGCGCTCAGGACTACATTCACTGTCTCACGGGACCAGTTCTCAGCCGTAGCAACACGGTCATGGAATTGAAGAGGCCCCCCTACTTCATGATTCGGATTCCCATGCTAAGGCTACCTTCTCCCCATCTTCCCCGTCCGGCGCTCCATCTACAACATGATCCGATACTTTGCACACTCGTGGAGACACACTTTGCAGTACAAATCGTGACTCTCGATACGTCATCTCTACCAAGGGCCAGAGCCCACAGTGACCGTCTCAAAGGGGTTGTCCTGCTCCACATCCTCCAATTCCCAGGCAAAAGCCTCCTTCTGTTCATCTTCTCCCTCTGATTTCCCAACGCCAACGTGGTCCCACTTCTTGAGTGCTTCCATAATGCGGTTGATCTCTTTATTCATTTCTCCTGGGTCCGTCTTGTTGAGCACAGCGAGCATCTCCCATCCAGAGACGCGGTCAAGCGCGCTCTCCGGAAGAATACGCCAATGAGAAGCACCAGCTAGCGCCACTCCCCTCGCGGAGAATATTCTCTCCACAGCACTCCTTCCGGTGATTGCAGCCTTGAGTAAAGCATCAAATCGTACACCCACCCGCGAACACTCATCTGCTGTATCATCCACAATGTTACTTGGCCGCTGCCACTCGCCCGCGAGGCTTCTGGAAGGCGGGTGAGTGATTAGCATTGGCGGCAGGCTCTTAGCTGATAGCTCCGGTGTAGTCGAGGTGCCAGCGTTCACTGTGTCTGCGGCGCGTGACTCATGCAAATCGAAGAAGGAACTATCAAGCCTCCTCAAGAACCTCATTTCGGGGTTGAATGAGGGCGTTGCGAATAAATCGAGTGCCGCCCACTTCCAGGCGCGCTTCTTTGTCTCGAAAAGCCTGTGGCGGCACGTCAGCGAGTGTGTAAGCTTGAAAACAAGTTGTTCGACTTACGACACCAGAAACGGGTTCAAGAGCGGCCAGACAATCTGGCCCTGTTCCGAGGTCTTCCAATGTTCTATCTGAACGTGCTCAACAAGCGTGTTCCGGAAAGTTGATGGAACTCCGAAGCAGAGCTCCACTGTGTTGCTCGCCGCTGGTTCCAGAAACAGTGCCTTCTTGATGTTACTCGAGCCTTGAACCAGGTCGCGAAAGTGACCGCTCACGCGCTGACAGAGCAGAACGTCGCGTAGCGGTAGGTGCATGATAATGTTTTCGAGCAGCTCCGGAATGAGGAAAGCAGACGGCATTGTCGCGGGCTTGTCTGCAGACGGCGGCTTATCTGATGGTGCGGCCATCGTGCGCGACGAGTTGTGTGATCAGGCGCTAATGTTTTGAAGGTGTCAAGAAGAAACTCGTTGTGAGCAGCGGATGTGGCAAACCTGAGAATGCAGTCGCGCTAACTAATGCATGTGCGGCACTAGGGCGCCCCGCCTCCATCTTCACTTTGTACTCAGAACGGCACCTACTGTCTCGCGAGACCAGTTCACTCCCTCGGGAAACTCACGATCAGATCTGAGCACCTGAGCTGGTGCATCACCCTCAAGCTCGACAGGAGGCACATGCATTTCCAAAATACCCGTGTCCTCAACCTCTCGTGGATCTTTCACATCGGATAACTCGCTGACTACTGCACCGTCCGTCTCAACAGCTGCGTATTCATCATTCTCGGAGTCCTCTGTCTTCATGATCGGCCTCTTTTTCCTTCTGCGTCTGATCGTGAACCAGGCGCAGAAGATTCCCAACAAAACAGGAATCGTTGTGCTCAGGGAGATCACAACAGCCTGGGTAGCAGACTTCGCCGTAGGCGTAGTGGGAGGAGACGTACTTGTAGACTCGGGGCCTACGTCGATGCCTGGAAGGGACGTGACATTTGCTGATGTCTCTGTAGATGCCGGTGGACTGCTGGGGATAGTGGTTGGTCCAGTGAGCCACGAAGATGTGTCCTGGCTCACCCATATGATTATACTTCGGCCCTCATGCGTGGTCCAGAACCAGCTGAGTCCCGGGGGAGAAGGCTGAATGACAGTGGCTGTGGTTGTGCGCGTGACATACGTCAGTTCGTTGAGTACCGTCACGCTGGACGAGACTTGGGAGGTGGTCGCTGATGCCATCGCTTGTCTCATACGCATCGTGGCATACGCGAGCCGCAAAGAAAAGATCTCGTCTGGTTTGTCACGTCCCTGAATCGCAGGTTTTTTGTCACGATCCGAGCAGCGAGTCCCCGTCATCATAATCAAGTTTCTGAGGTGCCACTAAAGCAGTACTGTGTAAAGTAGCACTGCATTTCTGCGTAGCTTGGAATTTGCTGCGTCGATGTGATGGCGAGGAGAACAATGCTGCTCGAAGCGGTGTCTGGTCGCCCTTTATTCGCAAACTGGTTCTGGGAGCCCTGAGCATGTGTCTTGGTGCGCTTCGATGAAGAAGATTGCTCGCATCATCAGAACATGCCAATAATGTGAAAGCCGTGGGGCTAGTCGCTATATCGGCACCGACGAGCGTCACGACTTGTGGCGCGATCGCGCCTCCTATCATGCTGCAGCCTCGAAGAGGAGTGGCCGGCCAGCTCTCGAAGTAGAGCTCGATGAAACCATCGTAGGCCGCCAGCAGCGAACTTCAAAGGTGGCACCGACTTGATAGGCCTCAAATGGCGGATGCCATGCCGACTCCACTGAAATCTCATGGCGGTGAGAGAACCAACAAATACCAACCTTGACCTTTTGATCGCGCAAGGCAGAACCACGTGATGCGGACAAAGGTTCTGGAGCGCCGTGCCATGTACCCTTGGGCAGATCAATGCCATTGTGCACTTAGTCTCGATCGCGGCCAATCTCGCCCTTTGCGCGTTCACGTTCCATCTCAAGCTTCCTCTCCTCTTGCTTGCGCCAGTGGCTTCCCTCCTCGTAGTCCTTCCCTATGCCGAGCGCCTTTCGTAGCCTCTCACTCTCGTCGATCTTCGCACGCGCAAGCTCATGGACCTGATGTGACTTGAGACCTTTGGCGTTCGGACCTTTCGCACTCTGCTCTTTCTCCAGCTTCTTCCGCAGGGCATTGCACTGGTCGTCAATCTCGTCCTCGTCGACACTGTCCCCCATCAGCATTTGTCATTCGTCGTAGCTTTTGGTGTGCCTACCCTTCCTCTTCCAGCTTGTCCCGCAGTTCGAAGACTTTCACCTCGATCTCTCGCTTCTTCTCATGCTCTAGAATCTCCTTATCCGGCTGTCGTTGTCGGTGCTTGATCGAGTCGACTTCGGTGGGGTAGGGTTTGACATCGTCGCGTGGTCGGAGATTGGCTGAGTTGCGTTGCACGTAGCCGGACGTGCCCGAGCCTCGCGGCGTGCTGAGACCGACGTTGGAAGACATTGCAGTGGCGGTGTTCTCGGTGATTTGCGTGTGAATGTGAAAGGTACGTGGTGGTCGTGAGAAGTGGAAGTGGAGGACCCACTTGCCAATTTGAGATTCGTGCATGTGACTTTGACTTTCCTTCGCTCTTTCTTCACCTGAACATCATCCATCGGTGACCGTCTACGCGATGCACCAGTATAGACCCGCCTGAACAGCAGCTTCTACAGCGCAAATCGGCCGCTTTCACGTCCCTTTTCGGAAACGATATCGAAGTTTCCGCGATCAAGCTGGGACACCATCACGCGCCGCGACCCGCTCACATGCGCATATTTGAGCAAAATGGATAGATGTACAGCAGATGAAGAAGCAATGGAAGATGCTTCGCAGCTTTATCACGCCTAACACTACCACCGCGAGAGCGCCCTGTGGATTTCTGATGATTCAGCAAGTTTGTCGCCAATCAAGCACGCGCTTTCAGTATGTACGGAAGGATCAAATTGTGACAATGCATCAACAGATCAAGGCATCCTCGGTGTACCACCTGCTCTTCTCGATCCCGTATGTGTCCGATGATGGTTCGATCAACACGGTGGCAAATGCAGTCTTGCATACGCATGCTCCACAACTCCTCATTACGAAAGCAAGCCCTGACAGGGGTCTGACAAGAGAGACGCAATGCCCTCTCAGACATGCGCTGCCCCTTGGCATGAGCCCTAGACAGACGACCACGTTTCCGCAATTCCTAGCACTGCTGGCCCACTGTATGCGCAGACGGGACAAACCACTTTCCGCATTTGGGTGAGACAGTGAAGGTCATCGAGGCCAGTGTTACGAAAATGCTATCATACTTTTCCGCAACAGCTCCTTTCCACCTCCATTATGCCTGTCTGCAAGCAATATATAAGACCGCTGGAGATGCGACAACAGCTGCTCAGCATCAGACACCCATCCATTCGCATCGTCTCCATCGAATCGTCTTCTACAGACCTCTACCACGCCCACCATGGTCGCAACAATCAAGAAATACAAGGCTGCAGCAGTCAACGCCGAGCCAGGCTGGCTCAACCTCGAGCTATCCGTTCAAAAGACCATCCATTGGATCAATGAAGCAGGCAAAGCCGGCTGCAAGCTCATCGCCTTCCCAGAGCTCTGGATCCCAGGCTACCCATACTGGTAAGTCCTCAAGTGGTCTTCGCCGATCAGGAAAGGAAGCTGATCGAATCAATCAGGATGTGGCGCGTCAGCTACCAGGAAAGCCTCCCACTGTTGAAGAAGTACCGCGAAAACAGTCTTGCTTCCGACTCTCCAGAGATGCACCGTATCCGCAAGGCCGCTAAAGAGAATGATATCTTTGTCTCTCTAGGCTACTCCGAGCTGGATCTCAACAGCCTCTACACAACACAAGTCATGATCGACCGTCGCGGCAATGTCATCAATCACCGCCGCAAGATCCGCGCAACCCATGTCGAGCGTCTCGTCTTCGGCGACGGCACCGGTGATACTACCTCCATGGTCGTTGACACCGAAATCGGTCGCATCGGTCACCTCAACTGCTGGGAGAACATGAACCCGTTCCTCAAGTCCTATGCCGTCTCGCTCGGCGAACAAGTCCACGTCGCTGCCTGGCCATTGTACCCTCACGCCAGCACCCTCAAGTATCCAGACCCTTACACCAACATCAGTGATGCGAACTCTGATATTGTGACTCCGGCCTACGCCATCGAGACCGGCTCTTTCACCCTCGCTCCTTTCCAGACGATTTCTGCAGAGGGTGTCAAGCTCCAGACCCCATCCGGACGCGAGCCCGAGGATAACCACATCTACAACGGCAACACACGAATCTATGGCCCTGACGGCCAAGCTTTGATCAAAAAACCTGCAGAAGACTTCGAAGGACTTGTGTTTGTGGATATTGATCTCGACGAGACGCATCTGAGCAAAGCTTTGAATGACTTTGGAGGACATTACATGCGACCCGACTTGATCAGATTGGTCGTTGATACGGACAGGAAGAACTCAGTCAGTAAAGTCACCGGGTCGGGTACGCATGAGATAATCTCGACTATGGAGAGGGTCGGATTGAACAAGCCACTTGAGGAGACTGATGTTGAAGAGAAGCAGTGAGGCACATTGGAACACGAAGAGGAACGTCGAGGCGGTAGACTAGAATGGCAAGGTAGGTAGCTGTACAGTATCCCAACTCCTTCGATTATCACGACTTTCAGGGCGTCTCCAAATCTTTGTCTAATTTCGAATAGTGGTACTGCATGCTGAATGGCTCGATCTCAGCATTCAGAGGGCGAGCTTCCAAAGTATCGCGCTGCACGGTGATGTGCGAGTGCATGTTCTTTAGTCGCAATGTGCTTCGGAGTCATTCGGTCACCACGTCAGTCGCACGCTTGTATTGACGATAGTAAGTAATCCACCGAACATAGTCATGCTGCTCATTCATAATCGTATGCGAGATCTGGGATGATGGTTGATGTTGAACAGCGAGAGACATGGAGAGAGAGTTCGATCGCAGTTAAAACGCTAGAGCAACTTAGGTTTAGCTTGATGCTTTGCAGCGCTTGTCTCGAAACTGCAGTTGCACAGAAAACTGGTTGCCGGATCAATCAGATAACGATTATTCAAGCGAAAGACCCTTCTTTCCATCAACTCTCCATCGACAACTCCATGTCCCTGAGCATTTCCCTTGTTGATATCGACGAGTTGTCAGTCACGCGACTCCCGTGGGAGCAGTAAACCTTCGTCATTTGAGGCCAGCATGGGTGCTGTAAGGCAGAAAAGATCGGCAGGCTCGGCGGCCACCGCACGACTTCTTATCTTGTGACCAACCTTCAACTTGAGCTTCAGCAGCTTTCTTTTCTTCTCACTGATGCGACAGCATGACATTTCTAGGAGTAGGACTCTTGTTCCTGTGCCCGTTCTTAAATTTAGCGCAAGCAATAACGCCGCTGTACTGGAATCTCGGAAGTCCCTCAAACATAACTTCTGCCTCGAAAGAAGCCAGATTCGACTGGTCGAGTCTGAATAGCTCGACGGAGCTCGTATACGAGCCATGTTACGGCGATAAATTCCAATGCGCGAGACTCACTGTTCCTCTGGATTGGAGGAATGAGTCGAATCCGAACAATGTATCATTACCCATCATCCGGCTGCCGGCTCGCGTGCCAACATCCGATCCAAATCACGGCGGGACGATCATCACGAACCCGGGTGGGCCTGGAGGTCCTGGTACTCTGTGGGTGCTAGACAACGCCGAGCTGGTGCAGAAAAAGCTCGAAGGCCCGAAGAGTTATGAGATTCTCTCCTTTGATCCACGAGGCATTTTCAGAAGTGAGCCGAATACGTATTGCTTTGAAGATGCCGTGCAGGCGGAAGTCTGGTATGATCAGAAGGAGGCGGTTGGTGGTCTGACTTCGAGTGAGTACGCGCTCAAATTCAACTGGGCTGCAGAAAGGGCTCGCGGTGAGCTTTGTGCATCCACCCATAATGGAAGGTACCCGAATGGGGACAATATTAGGCAGCATATCTCTACGGCATACGTAGCAAGAGATCTGCTGGAGATTGTCAAGAAGGTTGAGTCGCATAAGAGAGCTAGCGACAGCAGAACGCTGAACGCAAGCGGCGACGACCAACAGCCTTTCCACGAGCAAGCCAAGGAGCCTGAGCCGAAATTGCAGTTCTATGGTGTTTCCTATGGGACCTTCTTGGGCGAGACTTTTGCCGCCATGTACCCTGAACATGTAGACCGGATGCTCCTGGACGCCAACTTGGACGCAGACAATTGGGTCGATCGATATGAAGGATCAATCGATGACCACTTACCTATACGTGAATTTTTCTTCGAATCCTGCTTCTACGGCAAAAATGACTGCGCCTTTTATCGTGAAAGCGACAAGAGTCCAGAAGATATCAAGAAACGCTTCAACGCGTTGCTGGATCTGCTTGAGAAAGTCCCGGCGTACGCTACCGGCGACGGTCGAGCGACGCCAATCACCAGATCTGTTGTGATTCAAGGCTTCATGACTACCACCTACCAGCCCATACTATTCTTCAGACCCTTCGCCAAATTCTTGAACGATGTCGCAACAGAACAAAACCCCGGCGTGCCCTTCTGGCAACGGCCCATTCCTACCAAAGATGCCTTCAGCGATAAACTTCTCGCACAGCAATACCTCGGTGGCGAAGCTACACCCTCAGTCCACTGCGGCGATGGTCCTGAACCTGTCTCAGATCGCTACGACCAATTCTCCGCTTTTCAAAAGTATCTTACAAACTTGACCGACCGCTTCGGCTCCGAAGTGGCCGGTCTACAAGCTGATTTCAAAATTGCTTGCTGGTCCTGGCCGTCTTCATTACGCACCAAATGGCGCTTCGATGGCCCTTTCGAGGCAGAAAATGTACCAATCTTGTTCGTCAACAACCGCCTGGATCCTGCGACTCCGGCGAAAAGCGCGGAGAAAATGGCGAAGAGATACAAAGGCAGCGTGTTCCTCGAGCAGGATTCCGTGGGTCACGGGGCACTCTTCCCGCCTTCGGATTGCATGTGGGAGCATGTGAAGAGGTATTTTGACAAAGGAGAGTTGCCTAAGGAAGGGACGGTGTGTAAATCGGATTGTGTTCCTTTTGGAGAAGTCTGTGAGCGTTTAGATGGTTGGAAGAGTTGGTGAGCTGAGGACGAATTTTGTCTCGTGCAATTTGGAGCTTTGCATGCTGGTAAAGCTTAGAGCGTAGATTCGTACGCGACACCATGAGCGAGGAGTTAGGCGCCCAACCTGAGAATTGTATAGCGCCCGATGCGGATTGATGAGAAAAAGATAAAATGGTCGGTCTATCCTCTCAAGCATTGCGTGTCTGATATTATGATTAGATATATGATGCCATCGTACGCCTCAGTGCCCCAACCCCATCCTCCACATTAGTCAAATTATGTTATTTCGTACAAGTCATGATTCGTAGCCATCTTGACCTCATTCACTGTCGTTTTCGTTCGTATGCTGGTGCATCATCGTCGTGAAAGCCGTCGTCCAAAAATCCCCGAAAGTCGTGTGTCCCAGAAGGTAATCGTCCATTAACTCCAGAACTCCTCGCAAAAGCCACTATTCCCATACACTCCGTGCCCACCACCATTAACCACTCCCATCATCACTCATCACACCACACCAGCCACCTCTCATCTCATCAGCTGTTTAACCACTCACACCACGTCTACCACACCTGCTGCCCCTCCGTCCCATTCGCCACCCACCCCACCAACCGATTCGCCACATCCGAAGCATAAGTCCTCGTGGCAGCCCCACTCTCCGCACTCAAATCCCCATTTTCTGGAATACTATTCGGTCCCGAATTATACATTCTCGTCGCCTTGTAATACTTACTCACATCATCCACTCCACTCTTCTCAATCAAATCCTGCAAACCCATCCCCGCAGAATTCGAAGCTGTGCCGTCTTTGATCATTTGTTCGATCATGGATGATGGACAACGAGTTGTGGTGGGTATGTCTTTGCAAGTTCCGGAACACAAGGGCCCGTAGGATTGCATGAGGCCGGGGTTGGCGTTTGCCATTGCTGTTGTGCCGACGCGGACGTTGCCGTTGGATTCTTGGATTATGGTGGCGAGGATGAAGCGAGCGTCCACGCCGGTGGAGGAGGAGACGGAGAGGATGGAGGCGTGGAGGTCGGAGGTTTCGTCGGGAGTGTTGGGGGTTAGGGAGATGTAGGCTGCGAAGTTGATGTCCCATCTGTGGGATTTGTCAGCTTTTGTTGTTCGGAGTTCTGCAGCTTTTGAAAGCTCCGCAAATTCTGAAGCAATCGCATCGTTCTTGTGCAAGAGGTAGCAGAACAGAGTTGTCATCAGTCGTTCAGTATATTGTCACTTACAGATCATCGAAGCTCTTCCAGTCATCCTCATCTGGCCAGCCAGCGGCAACAGTGCCATCGCCTGTATACCAATGGTACTCCACAGGCTTGGCGTCTTCTTCTTCTTTCTTCTTCTTCTTTTTGTCTTCCTTGTCTGATTTCTTCTTGTCCTCTTTGCTTTCCTTCAGTCCGAATGGGGTCAGCATGTCAAACCATTGGGAAGCGGGCTTGTTCCAAACAGAAACTGCTTCGATTTTGCTGGGAATGGGCTTCGCGTATGTGTTTTGTAGTGCATGATACAGCGCAATTCCGATCACTAATGTTAGTCTCATCTTGTGTATCGCTGTGGTAAATTTGATCTGGTAGTCTGGGTGTTGCGATGTATTGCAAGTGCGCGGATTGTCCCTAGATGGTATGGTAGTCAATGATCAGCTGTGTTACGGGAGGGTGACTCGCCTTGCTTTGATTGATGTCCTCTGATGTTCATTCACTTTGCTGTCAGGTGCTTGAATTACTTCCTTTCTTGCGAAAGTTCACCTGCGTTATCAGATGTTCGTCTGTTCTGATATCGGCGGCTGTGTTAGTTTCTCGGTGGTAACCCTCGGCCGCGTCTCTGTTGTCAGTATGATGCGCAATGTATGTCGCAGAAGTTGACACAATGTGGGATCAACACGAGTATGTATGGATCCTCACCACTTATCCTACCTCGCCAGGACAACGCAACGACCCCAACGGCCATATAAGACCGCGAGAAACGGCGGACTTGCCCATAGTAGAGCCAAGAGCAAGAATATCTTCGTGTTTCCTTGCACCTCCTCATGTCGGGGGCGTTTACACTCCGAGCTTGAGAAGTCCCAACAGCTTCAATGGTTAGAGATGAATCGCATGTCGAAGTGTTCATCTAACACGGCGTCTCTGGCGGCAATTATCACTCTGAGATGAGATACCCCCGGCTCTTCCTTTCACGATACCCCGAGTCTCGTCGAGTCCGGCGACATATACTGCTGTGAAGAGCATGTTGACATATCCTGTAGCAGCGATGGCTCATGAAGATGCTATGTTGTGATAAAGCTCGTGGAGGGTAATGGTATCGTGAACGGGTGACGTTGAACGGACGTATCAGCGTTGCCGAGCGACGCTGCCTTCTGGTAGCGGCCCCTTCAGCTGCATTCGACAAGAATTGATCGTTCTCAGGCACTCAATTGATGCCTTGGGTACTTTGAGAACTGTTCCTCCCTCGAGCAAGAAACGTGATGTAGGGCCTCGTATCTTACCGAGCAACGTGACAGGATTCGGCGCACGGTCGCAGCAATGTCTTTGCCGGATGCTGACGGCTTCCACTCGAAACCTCCTTCTTCCACACCCAAGAAGACATTTCCCTAAGCCACAACACGACAGCTGAAGTCTTGAGATCGAACCCATAGCCAGCTGAACCAAGCATTCTTCACGCACGTACGCAGGCGAGGCCGATACGCGACGACGAGACAAGATCGAGACGTGAGGCGCAGCACCGCCACAATATGTCACAAGCCACACCCATCACCAAAGCCTCGGCAGTTCTGCCCTCCATCTATCGATTTCTCCTAACAAATGTCGAATCACTCTTCGCCTTTGGTGGCGTAGTAATGGTCTTGGTGAAACCAGAAGATTACGTCAAAGCCCTCACTCGCGAGAATGTGGCCTCCATCGACACTGCCACGAACTTTATCTACACGCAGCTCGGAGGCGGCTGGGCCGTGATCGTCTTTCTTGAGGCCGTCGTCATGAGATACGTGGACGATATTCGGGTCTGGAAGTTGCTGTGCTGGGCCATCTTGATGTCTGACGCGCTGTACACGCACTCGATGGCGCAGGCGGTTGGCGGCTGGGCGAAATGGGCTGTGTTGTCGAATTGGACTTTGAATGACTGGGTTGCGGCGGTGACGACTTGGCCGTTTGTTTTGACGAGGGTTGCCATCGTTCTCGGCATCGGACATCGTAAGAACAACAGCCTGAAGAGAGCTTGAGTGGTTAGGCATATCAGAAGAGCTATGGAATGAAACTGAAAACATGCCAATGTGTGGTGCCTCAGGCCCGAAGGAACATATCGTATTGAGGCTCCGCTCCGCTTTGCGACCTCATGTCGGGACATCAATGAGGAAATCCATCTACAGTAGGTCGCAAATACATTTTGCATCTCAATACCAAGTGGCTCCATCTGCGTTTGGCACTTAGCGCCAGCGTCCCTCGTACATTTCCCAGGTCTCATGTCCGACCTCACCTTGGCGCTCGAACTTCCATCACTCACCAGAATGTTTGCTTCACTCCAACATTCGTGATGAGAGCTCGGTGCCAGGTATCGACATAACAGCTGCGAAAATCAGCTTGGAACTCCAGAGACTCATGTCGATTCTACGTCGCCTGTGGAGCCCGCTATTCGGGCGTCCGTGGAAACCCCTCGAGTTCCCGAAGAATGGGTTCCTGCCCATCACCTTAGACAGCACGATCGATGAGGAGTCGCTACCAGACTACGTTCCATCTCATTTCTACCCGATTCGCATAGGAGAGACGTTTCGAGACCGCTATCAGATAGTGGGCAAACTCGGCTTTGGAAGAACCTCGACTGTGTGGCTCGCCCGGGATCTCACGTACATCTCGCACATGCCTGCCACCGATAATTGGCATACATGTTGCTGACCATTCCCAGGAAGCGGAAACATGTCGCCGTCAAGGTCTACATCCGATCTGACCTCATGGGCTCGCAGATGGCCACCGAACTCGATGTCTACAAGAGGATTCAAAATGCCCCATGGTGGCATCCCGGCCGATCCGCAGTTCGTACACTCCTGGACTCCTTCAGGATCGAGACACCGGAAACTCAGCATGACTGTGTCGTCCATGAAGCTCTCTGGGACAGTGTTGCCGACTCTACAGGTCGAAATCCCGTGAACCGGCTACCTGTACCGATGTTGGCGTTCATTCTGAAACGCCTCTTTCATGCTTTTGACCTATTGCACAACCAATGCCGAGTGGCGCACACGGACATAAAAGAGTCCAATATACTGATAGGGTGCGACAAAGACGTGTTCGCGCAGTTCGAGCGAGAGGAACTGACAGAGCCCTCTCCGAGGAAAGAACTACCCGAGCGAAATATATATCTAACGCGCCCTTTGAACTTGCCGAGCGACTTTGGCGGGCCCGTTCTGTGCGATTTTGGATCTGCCATAGCACTTGATGATGGAATTGAGCGTCGCGAGAATATTCAGCCGAAGATATACAGAGCTCCTGAGGTCATATTGGATATTCCATGGACGTACAGTGTCGACATATGGAATGTTGGATGCTTGGTAAGTAGCTCGTTGAGGGACGAGGCATGAACAGGCTAACAGTGGAGTCTGACAACAGGCGTGGGGCATGCTCGAGGGCGAAACTCTGTTTTCTGGTCACGATCCAGAGGCCGAGAAGTATCGCGGGCGTGCGCATCTCGCTGAAATGATCGCACTACTCGGCCACCCACCAGAAGCTTTCCTCGCACGCTCACAACTCAGAAGCGAATTCTACTCTGAAAGTGGTAAGTATATCAGTTGTAACAGTCCTTGGAAAATCCATGCACAGTCACTAATTCGTCATCACCATCAGGTCAATGGAATGCAGGTATCCCGATCCCAGAATCGAGGTCGATGGGTGAAAGAGAATCTGTTCTTGCTTTCAGCGAGGACTTCGAGGACAGGGAAGCTTTCCTACGGCTCATAGACAAGATGCTGCAATGGGAGCCGGAGAAGCGCTGTACTGCACGAGAGCTCGCGGAGGATGAGTGGATTGTAAAGCACACATAAATTCAGAAGCGACGATAGATGTGGTGACGCAGAACTCCGCTCAGCAATAGATATACATAGACCGCTCTTAGAACTCCTATCTCGTATGCCATATTCAACTGTGGCAAAGAAGATAATTCACAAATCGATGTTGTCGGAAAACGCTGACTAAGCACCGGCTCCTGCATCTGACGTTCACCTTGAATCTTGAGACTTCAGACCTCATCTTCAACTGCCAACACAACATCAACATGAACAGCGGCGAACGTCCAGCTAAAAGACGCAAACGCGCAGTGGCGTCTGTTCACGACATATCTCCCGGCAGAGTTCCTGATCACTAAGAAACCCTCAGATGCAAACGCTGCCACAAACACAAAATCAAGTGCTCGGGCGAGCAACCTTGTCAGTCATGTCAGCAGGCAAATGTCGCTGCGCAATGCGACTTTCCAAGTCGAGACCGACAAGTAACGGTACAAGAGAGGTATTCAAGTCACGTCTTGTAATTATGGCTGCGACTGAGAGGTTTCTAGTTACATACAAAAGCTGCAAGCTCAAGTACGTGAGTTGAAGGCACAAGTAGGACCCTCTGCTTCTTGCCCATCTCTGGCGGAAGACAATACCAGCGCTGCCGAACAGAGAACAGAAGTCAATGCAGCTGCGGACGCTGATCTGCCAAACATTCTTCTTGAGCTTCGTCACGGAAAGTCGCCGAACTCTGCCCTGCCTTTCGCTGGCGAGGCATCATGTACGGCTTTCAGCGATCGGCTGTTGCACTGTATCGACAGAAGCCAGGACGTAGTATCCCACAGTGCTTTACCAGATCACATTTCGGGTCCCATGTTCAACCGACAGATGAGCTCCAATTACCAATTGCCAGATCGAGTCAGAGCAAGCCTACTCATACGCAGAGTCGATCGTTTCATCGGCAACAATTACCAATTGTTCCTGAAGAAGTCTTTCTTCATAAAGTTTGACGACGCTTATGCTTTGAATGATTCTTCCGATCTGCTTTGGGGATGTCATCTCTTCGCTCTATTGGCACTGGGGGAGTTGTACTCCTGCTATCATGCCGAGCCCACGAACGGAAAGGATGTTCCCGGAACTGCCTACTTTCTCCAGGCCATTGCACTATTGCAAGATGACTACGAGCATCCATCTGTTGAACAAGTTCAAGTGCTGCTTCTCTTGGTGAGCTCTTCCACTTCACGTCGCGGCAATGATACTAATCCCCAAAGTCATTCTATGCAAATTGCATCGGCCGACTTCAATCTGCTCATGTCTACTGCGGTATTGCACTTCGATCAAGCATTAGTCTTGGCTTGCACAGATCGAGAAGCACCACAACTGGGCTATCTCGCAAGGACCAAGAACATCGGCGCCGGATCTGGTGGACGTTATACCTATTCGACAGATTGATCTCGTCGAAACTTGGCTTTCCGCTTGGAATCAGAGATGAGGACATCGACGTGGAAATGCCATCTTCCGCGAGTCTGACTCCCGATGAGCAGCAGGAGTTCCATGATCCCAAGCATCTTTGTGCTCACGTTAAGCTTTCTAGGATCACTGGCAGCATATGTGAGTGCACCATTCACTTCAGCAACGCTCTACTAAGCATGTGATCAGTGACCGACGTCTATTGTCTTCCTAATCATGGCACAACTACATTCGTACGTCGCGTTCATCGGGTGCTTAATCAGCTCCGCAAGTGGGATAGTGAGTTACCAAGCGAGCTGCGAATCCAGGCCGACAACTCTGCGAGAAACCTTTATACCCTGCACATGCACTACCATCTATGCATCATTCAAACCACAAGGCCAATTCTGTTGCACATCTTCACAACAAAGTTGCAAAGCTCCAATGCAACACCGTCGCATTCGTTCTCACCGACCACCCTGGCTCTGGCAGATGCATGCAAGCAATCTGCCATGTCTACGAACCATCTTCTGTCGAGACTCTTTATTGAAGGCAATCTGGCTGTCTTCGGATACTTCGACTCGCATTATATATTCTCATCGACTCTTATACTCATCATCGCAGGAACTATGGAGCCTGCCGCAAAATTGTCAGAGGCCGTACAGATGGCTTTCAGTCTGCTCAGTACCATGGCATCAAATGGAAACGTCTCAGCGAAGGACTATCTGCGACGGCTGGAAAAGATCCAGAACTCCATCGCTACGACTCACAACGCGTCTTTCACAGCGAAGGCCGCATTGATGCCAGCTAGAGTGTTAGCCGTCACTGGAGCTGATGCCGCAACACTTACAGCTCCAGATGCATACCAAAACAATCCTGGACCCGAATGGCCTATATCTGGCTCCTTCTTCCAGGACGATGCAGTACAACCCAGCGACCCACTCGGCAATCCTTTTATCGAAGACTTCCTTGCCGAGAAAGCTTTTGAATGGCCAAGCGGGCCTTCACCCCAACAAGACATATTTCGACAGTTCACGCACGAGCTTGGTGATGAGCTTATTTTTGGCCTCTGACCTTATTCGATTTTTGCTTCTTCTATTTCCATCTATGTACAGTCCAATCACTCAGTCACGCCAAGTGCAATATGCATAAGAATACGGGGCCAAATCACATGCTCTCATTACTCGTTATCATTTTCATCATCAGCCCAGCTTGAATCGCTCAGATGTGCTGTTCTCTCTCTTCTCAGCATTTTCATCATCTACGAGCTCATGACTCTGGCGATTGGCTGAGGTGTCACGGATCTTGATCTTCGGCCTCTTGCCTCTCGTCGATCTGTCGTCTCGAGATACGAGACATTCCCGCCAAACTTCTCGCTGATTTCTCTGGTAGGAGAATCGGGCGAATCTCCCTCCTCTTCCAGTGCCTTCGTGTTGAGAGGAGGAAGAGCACCAAAGATGGGCTCCATATCTTCCAACGTCTTTCCCTTGGTCTCTGGCACGAAAAGCCATGCCCATACACCCATGCAGACCATCAATGCAGCGAAGAAGAAGTACGTCCCGTAACCGAGAGAGGTGATCATATATGGCGTCGTCCTGGAAATGATGAAGGACCACAACCACTGATCCGCAGTCGTGATAGCAACACACAACATTCTGATATCGAGCGGGAAGATCTCAGAACAGTATACCCAAGTGATACCTTGCCAAGTTGCGCAATAGATCAATCCATAGAGGTACACGCACACCATGGCGAAATAACCTGCTCCGGATCGAGAAACTTCACCTGCAGCTGCAGCTTTCGTGGGATCGTTCTTCAAGACGTAGCCACCGAGATACCACATAGGGAGTGAGCCAACGAAGGCTCCCCAGATGAGACCTGGACGACGGCCGAGACGTTCGACGAGCCAGACGGAGAAGATGATCATGCCGAGGGTTTTAGCTACGCCGTAGAAACCTGTTGCGAAGAGTTTGGTGTCTGTGCCTGTAATTCCCAAGGTTTCAAAAATTCTAGGACTGTAGTAGGTAATGATATTGACGCCTGTCAAGTTCTGGAAGGCCATGAGGAGAAGACCGATACCGATTCTGTTGCGGGTGCCCTTCTGAAAGAGACGCTGGAAGTAGTAACGCTTTGGGTTCTTGAGACCTGAAGGTGGCTGGACGAGCAAGTGCTGGGTACGGATGTCGTCGAGCTCACGTTGGATGTATTCGTGGTCTTGGGGAAGATTGCGGATCCAAGAGAGGGTCTTAGCAGCGTCCTCCCATCGGTCCTTCTTGACGTAGTATCGAGGTGATTCTGGGCACCAGAAAATGCCAACAGCGAGCAAGAGGCCAGGCAGGAGCTGGAGGCCGAGAGGGACGATCCATTGGACTTGACCGCCGCTGGAGATGGTCTGGTTGACCGCGTCTGCAAACACTGTTAATACAGCAACTCAAACGAGGGGAAAGCTCTCATACAATTGATCCAGAAGCCTAACATGCCACCTCCTTGGGATAATATCTCGAATATACCTATCAGTCGCCCACGAATCGAGGGGGGTGACGTTTCGGCGATGTAGACGGGAACCTGGAGAGAGACCATACCAATGCCAAAACCGGCAATGGCGCGACCAGCATAGATGAGACCGATGATTCCACTTGAAGCAGTCTAGACTGAGGTCAGCAATTGCCAAATCAGCATATGCAATCACAACTCACCATGATAGAACCGCCGATGAGAAAGATGATAGATGCGATGAGAATGGCATTCTTGCGGCCAATCTTCTCACCAACAGGGAAAGTCAAGAGTGCACCAAAGAAGGTTCCAGCTTGGAAGGTCGAAACGATATTGCCTTGCAGTGTGTCGCGCTGGAATTGAGTGACATCGACAAGACCAAAGTCGCGGCGGAAAGAGTCCAATGCCATGGTTCCACCAATGACAGACGTATCGTAGCCCATAGCCAGCGCGCCCATGGACGCGATGAGGGCAATCATGTGGACCTTCCAGTTTCTGACCTCTGGAGGGTCATCGGTATTGTTGGCATGGAGCGTGAGACCCATCTTGGCGGTGTACCACCAGACGGTGGATAATTTCTCGAAGGCCTGTGTCTCAGTGCAAACTGATGCTGAACAGAAAATAGTCGACCCACACTCAGTGAAAAGTTGAGGCCGCCAACTGATGGAAGAGATAATGGAACACTGATCGGCGGCCTACCTTATACGGATGAAAGTTGCAGTATCTTTTGCGCCATGTGGCAGCTCAAATGCCGCTCGCCGCACATGCTCCGGTAGAAAGATACTGCAAAGAGCTTCCCGACGGAGTCACAGGTACGGCAGGGTCGCCACTACCGCTGTACTACCCCATCGTCTATGCACCCCAAAGAGGTCTCACCTGCACTCCATGCGGGGTTGACAGCACCACGAGCCCGCCACGAGGTATCTAGACCGTGCGGCCTGTGCTCCATACTGGACGGTAGCAGAAAATTGTGGTGCTAGATGCATAGTGGCCGCTGGGTCTATGCCCGGGCGGACTGCAGAACGGAGCGCCAAATTGATGCAGGAAAGGAAGAGAGCGGGATGCCAAGACGATCCTACCTCAACCAGTACCGGAGGCACTCAGGCCATCCAACCAGTACTAAGGCCTTCAAAGATACACATCACGTGCTTTCGATCGTCCAGACATGGTGTGCTGCATGTGCGGTGCCGAGCCCGTTTTTTAGCGCCGAATTCGACTTGACTCTGCAACATCATTGTCTTGGCCGCCGCTGGGCGGAGCCTCCTCGCCTGACCTGGACGCCGTGATTGCAAGAATTTTGCCGCCGTGAGCTACGATCGTTTCGCGCATCCTAGCGCCTGCAACCCAGCTGTCGACGGTCTGCGGTTGCGCCCTAGCAACTAAGCGGAATTTGCCCCCGTGTCTGCAGCATACGTCGATGGCTCCGATACTGCCAAGCTGTTAGGCTCCTGGGTATGAGGACGGGCGCAGCTATGGACCAAGGCCTTTGTCGCCGCTGTCAGCGCGAAGGCTGTGCTGCGCCTCGATCGAGTCTCATGTGAAGTAGGTGGCTCAGGGACGTTTCTTTTAACTATGTATACTCATGCAACACTGATCCTCTGAGCCGCCAACACGATCAAGTTGCCTTGTACTACGGCAGTGCATACCAGAGGCCGCCATAGGGCATAGACTCTGATCAACACCGACACAATGGCGGGGCCACCACTACCACGCATAGATGTCGAGACATCGCCGGATAACGAGACGAACAACAACGAGATTACGCCCACGCCCACGACTCCTCTACCTGGTAGCAGAGATCGAGCCCCCAGTTCTCCTACGATGCTACAAACACCAACATGGCATGGTCGCGAACGATCAACGAGTGGACTGAGCGGAAGCACACAATATTCGAATCTCAAAGTGCCAGACACATCATATGGGGAAAAGGGAAGCAGCGCTTCAAGCATATTCAGTCACGAAGTGCGGGAAGATGCGCTGAGACCAGATCCTGGCACGGAAAAAGACTTTCAAGTCAAGGACAACAAGTTCGCATTCTCCCCTGGTCAGCTCAACAAGCTGCTCAACCCCAAATCTTTGAACGCATACGCTGCTCTCGGTGGTATCAAAGGCATCGAGCGAGGACTTCGGACGAACCTACAAACGGGCTTGAGTGCAGACGAGAGCACACTTGATGGGAAAGTGACATTCGAAGAAGCGACACAATACGGAGAGAAATCAAAGACACTCGGCTGGAATGAGTCTACACCTGCACCTACGGCTCGAGAGGCCGCCACATCGAAGGGATCTGGCACCTACCAAGATCGTCTGAATGTATTCAGCAACAACGCTCTCCCTGACAAGAAGCCTAACCCACTTTGGAAGCTGATGTGGATCGCATATAACGACAAGGTGTTGATCCTGCTTACCGTGGCTGCTGCTATTTCCCTCGCCCTTGGACTCTACGAAACATTCGGCGCATATCATCCCCCTGGAGCACCACCTCCGGTCGATTGGATCGAAGGTTGCGCTATCTGTATCGCTATCATCATCGTCGTCCTCGTTGGCTCTTTGAACGATTATCAAAAGGAACGCGCTTTCGTCAAACTCAATGCAAAGAAGGACAAGCGAGAGATCAAGGTCATTCGATCTGGCAAGTCGATTCAGATCCCAGTGCAGGAGCTTACCGCTGGCGATGTTCTGCACCTCGAGCCTGGTGACATGGTTCCAGTCGATGGCATTTTCATTGGCGGTCACAACGTCAAGTGCGACGAATCTTCTGCTACTGGAGAATCCGACGCTCTCAAGAAAGTCGGTGGCGAGCAGGTCATGAAGATGCTCGAGGAGGGACACACTGACCTCAAGGATATGGACTGCTTCATCATTTCTGGCAGCAAAGTTCTCGAGGGTATCGGTACATACGTCGCCACATCTGTCGGTGTCAACTCGTCCTACGGCAAGATTCTGATGGCTATGCGTGTCGATATGGCACCAACACCACTCCAGGTCAAGCTCGATGGTCTCGCCACTGCTATCGCCAAACTCGGAACGTCTGCGGCTGCTTTCTTGTTCTTCGTCCTGCTCTTCCGCTTCCTCGGTGGACTCTCTGACAACCCACGGACGAGTTCCGAGAAGGCCTCGCAATTCCTCGATATTCTGATCGTCGCGGTCACAGTCATCGTTGTTGCAGTTCCTGAGGGTCTGCCACTCGCTGTGACTCTGGCTCTTGCTTTCGCCACCACTCGATTGGTCAAGTTGAACAACTTGGTCCGTATCTTGAAGTCTTGCGAAACCATGGGTAACGCTACGACTATCTGCTCTGACAAGACTGGTACTTTGACTACGAATGTCATGACTGTGGTCACTGGCACATTCGGCGAACGCTCTTTCGATGATAAGAACAAGAACGGTGATGAGACCACCACCACCGCTTTTGCCCAGCAACTGAGCACGGAAGAGCGCCGCCGTATCGTGGACGCTATCGCGATCAACTCTACTGCATTTGAGGCTGACGACGGTACCTTCGTTGGTTCGAAGACCGAGACTGCCCTTCTCGCCCTCGGCCGTATCCTCGGAATGGGCCCTGTCGCAGAGGAACGCTCGAACGCCAACATCGTCCAATTGATGCCTTTCGATTCTGCTCGCAAGTGCATGGGTGCTGTCCAGAAGCTTTCTGATGGAACTTACCGCTTGCTCATCAAGGGTGCCTCCGAGATTCTCCTTGGTCACAGCACAAACATCGTCACGTCTGCTGGTCTCATTCCACTTGACAGCGCTGAGCGTGAGCGCATTGAGGCCATCATTGACGACTACGCCAAGCAGTCTCTTCGCACCATCGCTCTGATCTCCCGCGACTTCACCCAATGGCCACCAGCTGGCTGCACTGTCGAGAACGACCCACACTCTGCCGATATGGACCTCGTCTTGAAGGAGATGACTTTCGATGGCCTGGTTGGTATTCAGGATCCAGTTCGCCCAGGTGTCCCAGAGGCCGTCTCCAAGTGTGCCTACGCAGGTGTCAGCACTCGTATGGTCACTGGTGATAACGTTACAACTGCTAAGGCTATTGCAACTGACTGTGGTATCTACACTGGCGGCCTCGTCATGGAAGGCCCTGTCTTCCGAACACTCAGCGAACAGCAAATGGATGAAGTCCTTCCAAAGCTTCAGGTTCTTGCACGATCTTCTCCCGAGGACAAGCGTATTCTGGTTACCGGTCTTCGCCGTCTCGGTGAGATCGTCGCTGTTACTGGTGACGGTACCAACGATGGTCCTGCCCTCAAGGCTGCCGATATTGGATTCTCTATGGGTATCTCCGGAACCGAAGTCGCCAAGGAAGCCTCTGCTATTATCCTCATGGACGACAACTTCACATCGATTTTGACTGCTTTGATGTGGGGACGTGCCGTCAACGACGCCGTTCGCAAGTTCTTGCAGTTCCAGATCACTGTGAACATCACCGCTGTCATCATCACTTTCGTCTCTGCTGTTGCCAATGCCGACATGCAATCTGTGCTTACTGCTGTGCAATTGCTCTGGATCAACCTTATCATGTAAGTCATCAATCGCGTCTTTCACTGAGATTCATCGCTAACAATTCGCAGGGACTCGATGGCAGCACTCGCCCTCGCATCCGATCCTCCAACTGAAGAAATCCTCGACCGCAAGCCAGCTAAGCGATCAGCACCTCTCATCAGCACTATCATGTGGAAGATGATCATCGGTCAAGCAATTTACCAGCTGATCGTGACCTTCATTCTCTACTACGTCGGGCCCAGCATCCTCAAGGTTCCATCTGACGGCAGCGAGATCCGTTCCGTGGTCTTCAACACATTCGTCTGGTTCCAAGTGTTCAATATGCTTAACAACAGGCGTCTGGACAACAAGTTCAACATCTTCGTTGGATTCTTCAAGAACTACTTCCTCATCGGAATTTTGGCCATCATGATCGGATGTCAAGTCATGATCATGTACGTCGGCGGCAGAGCATTCAGTATTCAGCGTGTCAACGGCAGAGATTGGGGCATAGCAATAGTATTGGGTGCTTTGTCGCTGCCATGGGGTATTCTGGTCCGCCTGTTCCCCGATGCATGGTTCGCGGCCCTTGCCAAGTTTTTCGGCTGGCCAGTTGTCCAAATCTACAGGCCACTCAGCCGCGGAACGCACGCAATCTCTCGAAAGATCAAGGGACTGCGCCGCAGCAAGAAGGAAAGCCAGGACGTGGCCTCTGAGGCTGAGGCCCAGGAGCAGGAGGCTGAGAATGAGAAGAAGGCTAAAATCTCTGTGGTTTGAGCCTGAGGCAACAACAACAACAACAACAACGATCAAGACAATAGCATAGCGGCATTTGGTTGGAGATTGGCATAAAGAAAGATATAACATCAAAAATTAGACATAGACTTACGACGGATAATGATCAGATGACGAGAAAGAGACAAAGTCCGTCAGAAGGAGGACTCATCATGTACCACAGACTTCGAAACAATCAAAACAATATTTAATTACAATCTCTCTTTGCTCTATCAGTAGTAGTTGTGATGGTTTCACCTCAAAATGTGCCGTGACTTCTGTTCTTGCACTACATTGCTTGGTCTCGCCTTCCACCCGCGCAAGCATTCCAGCATGCAACTGCTAAGATTTCCGCGAGTACTACTGCACCCCTCTCGCCGAGCAAATGCTTCACATGTTGTGGCACCTCGCGAGGCGGATGTGATAGCGGAGACTGCGGAGTACCATGTCCGTCCCTGCTGCCACAAGCTGCGAACCACAAATTTTCTCGGCTGTTGAGTAATACTCTCACGCTTTCAATACGAACATCGACGACGACATCACTGTTGCACGGGCGTTGCAAACCTCGGATATTGCACGTCACTTGTGGGCATTCCTCCCGAGAGACACTTGATTAATTACGTCTGGGCTTGTGGGCACTGACACCTTGGCTACACTGTGCTTAGCACACCATTTCATCGCAAGCAGGACTTCGCTTATTGGCCATGAGGTATCATAGTTTCCATGCTACAAAAGTGTACTGTATACCTTGTCCGCCCCCAACACACATCATGCGACAGAAAGCCTGTATTTGAGGCAGAAAGTTCTCCCGCGACTGGAACTTACACAAGTGGCGCCCATTTTCGCCTTTCTCCGCGAACTTCAGCAAGCAGTCCAAAGACTTGACGATCTTGGCGGCTTGCACTGCCTCAAAATGCTTGGCGGAAACATGCTCTCCTCCGTTACCTCACGCGGGCGGAATACCACCTTTGGGTAACGTCTACCGCCCGGGACGAAAGCCGGTCTTTGACGGCGCCAGAAAGAGGTAAACATGTACTTGGGGTAAGCTCATCCAGCATTCACCCCTCCCTCGACCCTCGTCTGTTGGAACTGTTCTAGAAGGACTCTATTCGCAACCTCAGGTTCCCTTGACAGTGCGTTTTCTGTTTTACTGAGAAAGAGACAAAGTGCACAGAATTCAACTGTTGCAAGAGAATGATTGTGGATCATCGTCGATATTTGCACTGTACATGGACTGCGAGGCACGAAGTGGAATGCTTGCATGCCTCAGTAGCAGCAGCAGGAGCCGCAGCAGCGAAAAGTGATCACCTGTTCAGGCTTGAAAGATAGAGGCCGCCCTACCCAACAACAATATGTCGACTGCAGCTTATTCGCCGGAGACCGATCCGCAAGGAGATGATGGAGTGCAGCAACCCTTGCAGAGGAGAGCAACGATTGGCGATCCGGTGTATGACAACCAGGCGATCAATCGGCAGAGGCGCAAAACTGCGATCGTCGCTTGCGAACGATGTCGAAGGCGTAAGATCCGGTGCGATGGTAATCAGCCTTGCGCTACCTGCGCTAGGTTTAACGTGCGATGCACCAAGCCTGAGGAGCGGAGGGAGCGGAGCAGCAGGTAGGCGGAGTCTGATGTTCGAGGTTTGAGGCCGATTTGCTGACAGGCCTCGCAGTAATGCAGAACATGCGGCGCTGGCAGATCGGGTCCGAATGCTTGAGGCCAGACTGGCGGCAGTAACAGCCAGCGAACAGGCAGAGGCTTCTTCTTGGAATCCGCGTCCTGGTCCACCAGCTCTACATCTGGATACAAGCTTTAGTGCTGACATGCCCCACGCGTCTAGTGGCATGGATGACATGTCGATGAGTGATGACTTCTTGTCACCGAATGTACCAACAATACAGGTCACGGGGCCGCATGGCAGTAATCCGTCATCTCCATTGGCGCTGTCTCCCAGTCCAAGTTTGTTCTCAGGAACATCGAGAGCATCATCGCCAGATCCATTTTCTGCTGTCTCCGCATTCGATTATGGGAATGCCCTAGGCGCATCGACGCTCAACATCAACGGCCACGGGCCACAGCGTACACCTCCAGTATCTCAGTGGGCCGACGTTTACAACCAGACATTGCAAACACCAGTCTCGCCAGGCGGGCATCACATCTCCCGTCGATCTTCCGTATCTTCGTTCGGCGGTCTTGGGGAAGCTCTTTGTGCACCTGCCGACCAGAGTGCAGACTGGAGCATGGACGATCCATTTGGAGAGTCAGATTATACCGATACGTTTCGCAATCTTGGTCACTTCGTCTCAGAGCCAACGCCATCACAGACACAGGCGGAAGCACTGGCAGAGCAAGTCTTCCAATATTTCAGTAACCGTACACTGCCCATAGAACGATCAGCTTTCAGGGTGTGTCTGAATGCGATTTACATGCTGCCAAGCCATACGACGGAGGCTCATCCGGCAGTGGAAGACATGCTTGCATCCTATACGACATACACCCTGCGCGTAGCAAGATGTCTGGTGTTCCTGGTCTTGTCCATCGGGATCCGAATGAATGCCAATTCTGGCATGGGCGATGCTGGGCTCAATGGCTGCTATCAACTTGCCATGCATCAGATGAGTCGGCCAGATTTCTGGAGTGAGAACGGGTCGCAAGAAGTGGCCGCGCTTCTGAGTGCTTTCGCCGAGGTTTCCAGATCTTAGAATTGATTCCCATTACAGTCTATGATATCATGATTAGAAGATAGATGATGAACCAGAATTCTCGAAGTGGGAGCCGGCGACGAAGGCTTGTCAATACTCATCGCCGAATATAGATCCCTCCTCTGCCGAACTCTTCGCATTTCTCCAGCATTGCTTCGGATCGTATACCCAGCCAATGCATTGGAACATCATTGACTGCTTCCAGCTTCGTGACGCTGCGGGCAAGCGAGATCGTAGGTCCGATTGCTTTGTGAGAAGCCGACGCAGCCGCAGTGGCTCTGCCAGCGACTACTGCCCCTGCTTTGATCCCCAGCTCCAGCGGTAATGTTCGCAGGCTCGCTCCACGTAAGACACTGGGATCGCAAGAAGTCGACGCGCAACGGAAAACTGGAGAAGGACACAGGACTTTCTTTCCGTCGCAGAGCACAATGCGAAAGTATCCGTCCTGGCATGCGAAAGGAACTCGAACGATCAGCGTTTCGCGTGGTCGATGGTTTTGCACAGATTTGGTGTCTTTCACTTTTGAGAGAAATTTGGTGATGTCTCGTTGCCAGGCACGTTCATCAGCTGACGGTAATCGATCCGAAGTGACTTCTTCCATAGGTGTGACATCAATCCAAGCTGACTTGACCCCCATTGCTGCACCGAGAGCCAGGCCTGTCTTGCCAGAGAAGCCTCGTTTTTGCAACCAGAGCTGTCGAGTAGCAGGAATCCCGCGATCCGAGAAGATGGTGATTGTTGCTCTGGTCGTCAATCCACGGTAGTAGACAACACTCAGAGAGTGTCGGAGAATGGAATAATGCTTCGTGGCCTCGTACGGATGAGGGATCAAGCCACCGGCGAAGTGCTTTGCATCATTGACAGCAGTACCAACAGCAAGTCTGAAGTGATTGAGCTTCGTCGAAGCCTTTTCCGGCTCTGGTCTGCCATGTACAGATGAGGCTTCGCTGGCTTCATGGGTTGTTTCTGTTACAAGGACTAGATCTTTGAGCTGCTGGTCAAAGTCCGGAGCCACTTCTTGTTCTGAAATTGCAGGTTCATGCTTGCTCTTTGGTCGAGAGTGCTCGGCGTACGGATCGCTATAGAATAGATCCTCGTAGCGCGGTGGGTCCGCAAAGGCACTGCCTTGACGATTCAGAATTGGCGTACTGCGAGCATGTCTCAATGGTACGGGCTTTCGACGTAGTTCGGATGGCAGTTCGAGATAATGTCGAGCATTATCACCCATATCTCGTATGAGCGTTGTTGACGTGTATCGCACAACAGCCTGGGCAACTTGTATGCATTGTCTTCTTGTGCGCTTCTTGGTGATGAAAGATCTCGATGATGATGTCGAACGTTGATGGTTGCCATGTTGCAAAAAAGGGATAGAACTACGCGGCCGGTGAGGTCAAGCTTTCTACGCGAGATTGCATGTGTCAGGCAACAAGGCCAACAACAAGCACTGTCCTTCCTTCCCTCAGTCTTTCAGGTTCCTTCTTTCACACTCAACATCATATTCGTATTACTGACAATATAGCATAGCATCGAATGTCGGGCAAGACTGGTACAACGAAAATGTGCCGAAAGCGACAATGGACTTCCGTCTAGAACTCCGATCGGACGAGAAGAAAGTGCTTCCCAACGAACTTGAACGTCACACCAATCAATGCATTGCATTGTCCATTGCGCTCAAGGGTCATATTCGGGTGCATGTGTTGATCATCGCAAGTCTCATGCTAAAAGCAGTTCAGTGCTTTGACAGAATCCTTCGGGCGTAATCCCTGCCGCGAAGCACAGAGATATGAAAGCCAGATGCACGCAGCCAGTGTATATTTCTTCTCTCACCGGCAAGTCTATAGCGTCCGCCCGACAGAAGCCATCGCGGTCACTTCCTCCAAATATTCACACACCAAGACACCTTCGAGCCGGCGCATATAGTGGCTTCCATGTACGTGCTTTTCGGCTCATGAAAATGGCAATACTGCGGCTATATAGGGCTTCTTCGCGTATGGACTCCACTAATTCCAAAGCGTAGAAAGCCAGCATCCTATCATCGCACTCTATGGTTTCCAATTCGGGCTCGAATCCTGTATGCTAATGCATCATGCAAGCTTCACACGGAATTAGGAAGCACTATGTGACCACGCCAAAAATCACTCACAGAACTCACCGAGAACCTCTATCATATGCTCGGCCGACATCACCACACTGTTCTCGTTCCCTAATGATACCCTAACATTCTTCCCTTCCAATCCTATAATGTCTCTCACAGCCTCTCTTCGAAGTATCCTCCTCCTCACCACCCTCCCCCTCCTCACCTCTGCCCAAACATGCTACGCTCCCGACGGCTCCGAAGCCACTGATCAAAAACCCTGCCCAGGCGTAAATTCTACATCTCCAGGTCCCTGCTGTAAAAGCTCTGGTAGCTGGCCGAATATCGATCCCTGTTTGTCGAACGGCTTCTGTATGAGCACGACTGCAGGATATCTGTACCAAGGAGGTTGTACGAGTAAGAATTGGTTGGGATGTAAGAATGAGTGTATGAGTTGTAAGTTCAGCTGATCAGCATCGCATTGGACGATTTGAAAGCAGAGGATGTGGCTTGCTTGGACTGACGCTTATGGATTTGGCAGTTTATGGAGCCGACTACGCAGTCATCACCCCTTGCTATACACCTCAATCGGAGAATTTGTATTGTTGCGGGTTTATTAATGATACGAGAACACGGAATTGCTGTTCAAATCGAGAAGGGTATGATTTTTCGGAAAATAGTGTTCCGACTTTCTTGGGGCCTTTGAATACGACGATGTTGGACGATGGATCGACATCGACGACAAGTGCGTCGACGAGCACGACGACGACGACGAACGATGATAATGCTACTGAGGTTCAGACGATACGAGAGACTGTTACAGTCACAGCTTCAGCTTCCGGGACGAATGTGGATTCGGATACTGTTCAGCGTGGGACGGCGATTGGAGTTGGAGTTGCTCTAGGAGTGCCTTTGGGAATAGCTTTGGGGACTATTGCGTGGCTGTGGGCACGATTGCGGAAGAGTCAGAAGGCAAGGGAAGAGGCGTTGATGGGAAATGCTTCTGCAGTCGCTCTGGGCGAGGGTCATGCGCCGGCTGGGTGGAGAAGTCCTGGATATGTCGACAGTCCTGGCTCTGAGCCAGCAGAGCTTAAGCCTTCGCATGTGATGAGCGAAGTTTCGAGTGAGAGGCGACCAGTGGAAGCACCGACGGAGAGGATGTGACTTGCTATGGGGTGGAAAGGATGAGCGCGGAGTTCAACTGCAGTGAGTTGTTGGGAGAGATCTTGAAAGGACACGAGAACTTGAACTTGGACATTTGTCCATGTGCTTCGATTCAGTGGGGAGTTCTTGGCTGCTATACGAGGAAGGAAGCGCAGTCTTCCGGTCTCTTCCAATGATTTCGGATTGCCGACAAGATTCGACAATGAGACTGACTCCAAGCTCGACTGGTGAATGGCCTGCGTTCGTATTGCAGCATACTTCAACTTTGATCATCAAGAGATGTCGAGTTGTCGAACATCGAGCGGCTTATCCAAGAACGAAAAGTCCAGACAAGCGGTCCCGGCCTCACTCAACGACCATAAGCCTCTTTGGGAAAGGCATCCCACTCCTGCTCGTACTTGTACACACTCTTGCCCGACCACCGCGGCCCAGGCCTCCGCTTCCCAGTGAACTCACAAGGCTCATTGAACATGCTGTGAAAGACCCCATACGCGCCGCCCATGCCGTCAAACTCAATCTCGCCAAAACACTTCTTTCCAAATCGAAGAGTATTGTCCCAGCTATCTCGCGCTCGCCAGCCGAATGTTAGTTTCCGATTGAAGTCGATTTCGTCCATTTTGATGACGCCAGATTTCATAGCGAGTTCGAAGCCGCCCCAGGTAGTGCCCGATTCGACGTTGACTTCGATGAAGAGGCGCAGGTTTGGCTCCTCGTTGGGGAGTTGTTCTGTGATTTGAGGGCAGTGGACTGAATACACTCCTGTGATTTCCCATTTCTCGGGAGGCATGTCGACTCGAGTGTCCATGGCATTTTCGTCGAATAGGTAGCCTTCGTGCTTTACACTGGAGGATGCCGGGCGCATGGAATTTGCTTTGGGAGCACCGGGCTCTGACTTGACCTTTGATTCTTTCTTGACCGGAGGTGCCTTTGGCTTGATAGCAGGTGTCGGCTTTGAGTCAGATGCGGATCTCTGGAACGGGTTGTTGTTGGAGAAAGGACTCTTTTCGGGCGGCTTCTTGGAACTCTTCGGCGTTGCTGGAACGCTCGATGATGCTTTGCTTGCATTTGTAGCGATCGCTTTCTTGGGCGCAGCAACAGTCTTGGCCGTCTTAGTCATCCTAGTCGTCGAGTCGCTCTTCTTCTGCTTCTGGGTCGATGCGGTATCACCATGGTCAATGTCAATAGAAACATCGCCGACTCGAACCGACACTTTCGTCCTCTTAGAACTCGACTCCATTTCCTCTTCTCTGCTGCGCTTCGCCCCCTTGCCGCTAGGAGTTGAACTCGACTTCGTCGCCTTTCTCACAGCAGCAGCATATTCCTTCTTCATCCGCGCCTCCATATCGGCAAGATGCGGAGGCTGCATTTTCAACTTGCCTTGCGCCAAAGCCTGCGACAACCTGACTTTGGCAGTATCCTTCTGCTTGCTGCGCTGCAAGCCATAGTGGATTAGCTGTGCTTCCCACCAATGGCCTACTTGATCCTTTGTGACATTCTTGCCGTTCAGGAGAGCTTTCAATTCGGACTCGGATGCTCGTGGATGGCGCTTGAGCTCGCCGCCAACGTCTGCGAGCAACACGTCGCGATAGAGAAACTCGCCGCGCACCACCGGCGGGATGGCGGCCATTGTGCGATATATGTCTTGTTGTCTACTGTTTGGAGTGCAATAGGCGGTTGGTTCGGGTGGCCGTGCCGGGGCAGGAGCTGGACTTGGCACGGAAAGCTCTGGGACTGAACTTTACTTTCTCCCACTTCACAGCAACAACAACAACAACAACACTTCAACTTGAAACACAAAATCTGCATTCATTCACACCTCCGCCAGACAGTGAATTGCGCTGGAGAATCGACCAGATTCGATCAGCTGCACCCAGCATGCGCGAGTCATGAGCGTCCTTCGCCGGAGAAGGCGGAGTCTCGACTGACTGCACGAATGGCTGTAGCGCATTTCCGATCGGGTGCCTGCTCCCTCTGTTCATAGCACAGAGGATGAAAGGTGAGCGAGGGCCTGGGAAACTATTGCGGTTCCTTCAGACGGCGCTGCATGTGCAGTCGTACGCCCTGGCTTCCGATAGGGACGCTTCCTGGACGACTTCTCCTTCTTCTGCTTCTCGGCTGTGTTCAACACAGCTGGTTTCACCCGCCAAACCTCATCACCTACTGCAAATTACATCTTCTGGACCTATGTTACCTCTCACATGCCTGGGAGAGTCTCTGTCGAAACATCAGCACTGCAGCCTCAATCGAAGTCGAGCGCCGCATTTCACCCTACCTTCTGTTAGAACAAGAACACTTCACTCCGGGCGCATTCACACTTCTCTGTCAACCCAATGCCTGCGACTGGGACTCCGAGGCAACCACTTGCAGCAAGCTCAGAATCCTTCCTAACCTCGATCAGGACGTCCCATGCCTGACATGGAAGCGGTCTCTGGTGAACACGTCTTCTCTCGCGCAATCAGAAGCCCTCTGCTTACTGGCCTCATTCTTGCCGTTGCCGCACCACGGGACGCTCTCAGAGAGCGCAGAGTCACGCACTGGCACCGTCTCTCGTGAGGTGCATCGACTTGATGGCAGAGCACGACTTTCCCTAAGCACGACGGTTTCGCATTTCACGCGTACTCCACAGCCTGCACTACATATCAAGAACCCCTGGCTCTTCGGGGATTGCGTTTCACACGTACTCCACAGACCTCTCCCAAGCTCTGCTGGCTCTATCGGAGTCGCGTTTCACGCGTTCTTCCATATCCTCTCGCATCCCAAGCACTCCCGATCTCAACGGAGTCGTGTTTCACACGTTGTTCTCCCGACTGACCACCAAGATGCCTGCTGCACTGAGGAAGTCAACGAAGGCCAAGTCCAGAGCTCTGGCCGAGCTGGACGTCAATGCCGCTCGCTTGGTCAAAACCGAGCCGCACAAGAAGCGTAGGAAGACCACTCCGACGCCGATCGAAGCTGAGCCTTCGCAAGCCAGTGGAGACGAGGCCACTTCACAATATCCAGAGAACATGGAAAGCGAGCATGACGATGAGCTTGTACAAGATCTTGATGCCAAGGAAGTCCAAGAGCTCACAGCACATCAAAGTATGTGAGCTTGCTGGAGCAGAAAGGACTCGGTCACCTCAAGCCACTTTCTGAAATGCCCGAGCCCAAGACCCGTATCACTCTGAGCTGCTCCGATCTCAATGCTTTCAAAATAATCAAGGTGGCATCAGATTTCCCGTTCGATCTGCCAAGTCAGCGACGCATCAACAAAGGGCTCATGGAAACACCCTTTGCTCAGCAGTCGATCTCGAACAGCAGGCCCATGAATCTCAGCACGATTCGAGATCGCATCGAGAAACACTTCTACGAGCACATGGACGAGATGTTTCTGAAAGTTGTTGCTACAGTATCGTGGACGACTTTTCCCTGCCCTCAGACGCACCCAGACCGATTGGGCTGATTGAGCTCGACGAGAAACTCCTGAAACGCGAGCAGACAACCCAAGCTTCGCGAAGAGACTTCTTTCGTGACGTCTCTCGCAAATGCCTCGAAGTACGTCGCCAACAAGCAACGGAGCAAGGATGCACCATCTTCGATCGGGAAATGCGAGACTTCATCCTCTCCAAATCGCCCGAAGAGCATTCGGACGCGTACTTTGCTCACATGGACCAAGCCACGCACACGGTCTTCGGAGAAGGGCCGATCACTGCAGAGACGTTAGTACGGATACCAAGCGTCATCGAAGCGGATCTGAAGAGCTTCGGAATATACTTCAGTAGAGTGGAGCGCAACAGCGGCGCGATCGGTATGGTGGCAGTTTCACCAGTCTCAGCGTGGTCGGTCTCTAGAGTAGACGTGTCCAAGTATGAGAAATGTGCACAATACGCGAAGCTGGGCTATGTGAATTCGATGGCGATGGGGATGCACCTGAAGCGCGCGCTGGCATCAGACGCCCGGGAATGGACCATTCGTGTGCTGGTGCGATACGAACCAGATGTTCGGACCAAGCCACGCACACGGCCCTGGGAGAAGGCCCGATCACGGCAGAGACATTGATGTGGCTACCAAGCGATTCCGCCTGCCATGAGACGCTCCAAAAGCTACCGATCGTGCTGCTTCTCGCCAACCTTGCCTGGATGAGCACCGGATACTCAAATGCTCCGGAGAGGCGTCGGTGATGGTAGCTCACAGAATGCTGACAGGGACAATCGCACTTGCCTCCGGATTCTTCCAGGCAACTGAGCATATGCATCTACAATCCTCCTGGCCCAGGCTCACATATAGATTACAGAAGTTTCATGGTCGGCCACCACATGTTTTTGCAAGAATCAATCGTGTTGAAGCTCTTAGGCAAGGGCAGCTGGAGTGTGCGGCTGTATGAAGTGGGTCAGAGATGTACGGGATGTATGTGATACCTCTGAAAGCTCGGTTGTTTTTCGTGGCGACGTGGATGAACAACAACACCCGAAAGACTAAGAGCTACGATCTGAAGCACGGCGAGCTCCTGTTCGCACGTGATGTAAGCTATGTACATTGCAGCACATCGACTACTGAGACTTCCCAAGGCAGCTGCACCATCTTCAATGGAGTTCCTTCACCGAGATCGATCAAGCGAAGACTGGCGTCCTTCCATCATTTCAGGACATGAGCTGACGAAACAGTCAGTCTCATCGTTCGAAGGGGGGGCAGCTCGCACGAATCGGATTAACGCGGTCGGTTGCGGGTATGACACCGGAGACGCTGGCGGCACAGAAGACACTTCAGCAGGTGCGGGACCTGACTGGAGAGGGATAAGAGCTCCAAATCATCGTCACAAGACCGGGAAACTGTGACTACGATCGTGTGATTGACGCGTATTGGCCACTTTTTGCGTCAATGCCCGTGCCAGTCATTCCGTCGTTCGCGCCATCCCTCACACGGTTGGTCGAAGATAGTGGTGATAATTGGGAGCCGGGGTTCTGCTGCGAGGGGTTCTGTGCAGACTGGGCATTCATTGACAAGATATTCGCGAACAGGACCTCGGATCGTGATGCACTACAAAAAAAAAGCCAAACAAAGAATAGTATCTTGCAGAGGACGCGCAGACCGTTCCCAGGCCACTGCATCACGTGCCGATCTCGGGTCCTCTGAGCGGATAGAACAGCTTTCTGTCTGAACGACAATATATCTGCAGTGTTCTTGACTGCCACTACTTCGAGCACGAGTACTCCCAGGACCTGACGAGCAAGGCCTTCAATGGCATACATTAAGCGGAGCTCATTTCTGACCAAGTCACTGGTTCCGAAATGTGGACTGTCTTGCTGGACTTCCGATCTGCAGTTACACAGGAAGAAGCCGCGTCCGGTGGTGCTGCGCTCGAAGCGGTCAAGGTCTAGCGCCGGAGCTCAAGGAGCCAGTTGAGATGAAGGTGACCCTTGTGGAAGAAAATGAAACAGAAATTTGGACCGGGATTGTCCATTCTGGTGAGCAGTACGCTGAGAGCCATTGCGCTCTCAGAATGAAGTGTCCGCAGACTCCAGGCGGATACGTGATGGAGAGCCGTGTCTTGCGATCACACTTTCGTTTCGGGCATATTGGGACCCTAGTCGAAAAATTGCAAAAAAGCGTCCTACGATTGATGCAGACTAGTTCCGAAATGGAAGATGGGAGCAAGTTGGGTTTCTGGAAGCGGCTTGTACTCGCGCAGGATCTGAGCGACTCTTGGCTGGAAGCTAACAAGAGACTCTCCGTTAACGGATACATGAGAGCCAGAATCCGCGCTGTTTGCACAGAGCGGCGCCTAAACAGCGAGCAAAGCGCGGCGGTATTGCACTTCTGTCAACACCGCGTCACGGTCATTATCGGCCTGCCAGGCATAGGCAAGTCTACACTGGTTGCCGCCATCAATGAATTGCTAGAGGAGTCCAAGATGAAGTACTGGGTCCGTTCTGAGTCTAACGCTGCTGTGTATGTCCTGGCTGAAAAACTGGCGGGGGAGAAGCAAGACCAGCAGGCTGAAGGCTTCCTTCGAATCTGGCCAGCCTTCAGCGAGGGATACAAATGTGACCAAGGTACAGTGGACGGGGGACTTGGCTGAAACGACTCGGGCGTAAAGTCCGATACAGACGATACCAGAATTCTTTCTCTGGAGCAGACGATCCGCCGACGCCTTACGGCGCGTGAGAATGGGCGCCTCGGCCGACCATATTGGAAAGAAGAGGGCGACCAGCTACGCAGCTTCCGATCCGCTCACGATCAGCTTGCAAGCCCTCCCGAAGAAGACAAGGAGAGCGAGGATGAGTACGAGAAATATCTCGAAAATCTGCGCAGCACATCCCACGATGCACTTCGTACTCTGCAGGTCGGGTATGCGGCGACCTCAAAGGGCATCTTCTCCACCGCAGCTGCGGCATCTGGCCCGTTCCTGAGACGCTTCAGGCCGCAAGCGCTCCTCATGGACGAGTCTTCCCAGATGACAGAGGCTCGCGCCGTCCATTCAATCGTGCTTGCCGCTCAAAGCAAGTTGGATCGTGTATTGATCATTGGCGACCCGAAACAACTACCGCCTGCAATATTCAGTCTCCGCAACATCTTCTTGGAGTATGGCAACATGTCACTCATGGAACGTCTGATCAATGCAGGACTCCGGCCGATCACCTTGGTGGAGCAATACCGCATGTATCTCAGCATCAGCTCCATTATAAACTCAACCTCATATAATGGCAAGCTGAGCGATGGCTCGACGGTTCGTGGACGAGAACACGCCGCGAGATTTCAAGCTTTCATGGCGCAGCTGGCTACCCGCAGCAAGACCCCGTTCAACACGGCAATATCCTCCATCACGATCTCCCCAGAACGCCGCGCAGCCCTTCATTACGTTCCTCAAATGATGCAATCTCAAATGATGCAAGGGAGCACATCGCGGTACAATGTTCAGACAGCAGTCATAGTCTTGCGCACAATCTTCTGACTCCTTGAAAAAGGTAAGTTCGAACAGGAGGACATCATTGTGACCACGTTTTACAAGGACCAGAAGCGCCTATTGGAGGGCATTCTTGCGCCCTTGCATTCACGTGTTCGTGTCTAGAGTGTGGATGGTAGCCAAGGTAAGGAGGGCAGAGTCCATGTCATTGACTGCACAATTGTAGGTGGCGCGGTGGGCGAGAACATCGGATTCTTGGGCACCGATCCACGTTGATTCAATGTTGCACTATGCGGAGCTCAGATACCCGCATCGTCATCTGCTCTCAGGATTTCTGCAAGGGCAAGCACGTCTCTACACTCTGGCCGACGCTCGTAGAGGGGCATGCAAAAGCAAATGCCATCATTGGCGATGGGATGCGGATAAGTGCCCCACTGCCGGAGTGGCTGGACTTCATATTCGAGAGCGTGCTCCACGGTTGTTGACGCCGCGCCGGCAAGTCCAAGGTCAAGACAACGCTTCCAGCGAGCGCACTCATGCCAATCGAGGGGACAAAAGCACCTCCAAAGAGATGTCGCACCGACATAGACGCATCCATCTCGAGCATAGGAGAGGTAGACCTCGACGCAGCCACTGCGCTGAGAGACCTGGAACGTGCAGAGGCTACGGGTGGGACCGTGCTGGCCACGGCTGTGCACTTGTGGTATGCCGAGAACTCGGCGAATGGAGATGACGAGGACGATGTTGAGGAGTTGTCGTGTGCCGTGTGCCGTGTGCTGTGGGCTCAATGGAGCTTTTTAAGCCAGCAGAACAGAAGTGGTGGTAAGTACATGCACACATCAATACTTCACTTTATGCGGTCAAGTCTCACTTGGGTGTATTCCGTGTTAAAATTCTGTCAGATCCCAACGTTCCCCAATCAATGTTGGCGAAGGCATTGTCCGGGCACCTTTTGGAACCACTTCACATTTCACTTAAAAAGCCGAAGAGCTTCGCCAAACGCTGACACCATCTGCTACTGACTTTAGCGCAGTTCTCACAACAAACCAACACCAGCCGCACGCTCGCACTAGCATCACATCGACCACATACCACGCTTCACCATCCTCAGCGCAAGCAAGAATCGTGTTTCACACGTTTCCTTCGCCTGCCTCTTGAATACCTGGCACCTGTACCACTACCAGAAGCCACCGAAAGGATCGCGTCACACGCGTTTCCTTCATTCGCTACACCACCACCAGAAGCCACCCAAAGGATCGCGTTTCAGACGTTTCCTCCAGTCGCTGCACCACCAACCCGTTCCCTCACAGCCACAGCAGTGCAAGAGTCGTGTTTCACACGTACTCTGTCCAAGCACACAACTAGACTCCAAGGTTGAAGAATGGCGCTCGTTCTGGGTCATCGCCGCTTGCCATTTCAGCCCCTCTCGAAAAATCCTCTGATTTAGTACGGCAAGGCTGTGCGCTCAGTATAACATTCTAAGCCTACCGAGGTATGGAGCGCGAATGAGTAAACGCTACTCACAAAGAACAGACGTGTGAGTGAGTTCCGATCGCACTGAATATGTAGCCCCCGGCTCTGCGAACAAAGGGCGCTGCCGCTCAGAGGGGAAATTACTGATTGCAGCGAATGACGATGTACGATCTCCGCATATTGGAGCGGATGCTGTGCCGCTGAAGGTAACGACCAATCATTCAAAGTGAACGACACCACGGCAGAGACAGAGCTACCAAACTCAACTCATTCCGTCTCCAGAACAACTTCGACGCCATCGGATGTGGCAATAACCTGATCAAAGCCTGGCGCCAGGCGCGATCCGCGGAGCCGAAGGAGCAACTGAAACCCTAAGATCTAGTGGGAGAGTAGCACAATTACCGATGCGTAGCAAAATCACGTGATTGTCTTGGCTGTATTCTCTGTAACTGGGGTGGTGTAAAACGGCCACGAAGGTGGTCACTGAGGCTGCAACAGAAAACGATCTCCTGATCCCGTTTGCCTAACTGTGCTGTGACTTCTCCTCGCTTCGTAGCCAATATCACCTCTCTTGCAAGCTGCGCAGATGATATTGTCGCCATTTTCACTTCTGTCTGCCTATGCGACTTCGAAGGCGGGCTTCTTGTGGTCTTTCTGCTTCACACGTGCAAAGTCAGCTACAATGGTCTTGTCCAGTACATCAGTCATGATGTCTTCGACTTTCTTGACGGCGAGATGCCAGCGAATGTAGCCGATGAAACGGAATTTGCAAGCCTCATGCGTTACGACAGGTTAGCCGGGCATTGTAGAGGTGTATCTGTCGTATTTGGCCGTTTCTTTGTGGCAGACTAAGCAGTCTCCTTCCACTTCTTGCCGCTGCACGGCTGTCCTAGCGTCACGCTCGGCGAAAAACTTGCGCACTTTTTCGAGTGACCAGTCTCTCTTGTCGTCGCAGCCCTTTCTCTCCTTCTCATGGCACCTGTAGCATATAATCATGTCCTGGAAAGCAGCGAATTGGTGGTTCCATCCTGAGAGGTTGGCTGTCGTGGAACCGATGTTCGCTGCGATTTCTTCTTGGCAAATTCCACAGCGACCGTCCTGTGCCGCATGCTGGCCTGGTCTCGCGACATATTTCTTCATGTCCGCAACATTGTCGCCTTTGGTCTTGTCGAACAGGCCCATCTCGACGGCGCTGACCTTGGTCCGACGCCGGTTGATGAAATCGTCGGCAACAAAATGCCCCTCCTTCATCAGGTCCTTCGCGTGCCGACAACAGTCAAGACAGATGAAGATCAGCTCGAGATCACAATCGAAGATCTTGAACTTTGCCAGGCCATATGCGGTCTTGCCTTCACCAGCCATGTCTCTCTTGCAGCATGCGCCCTTATCACCAATTGTCTGGATGATCAGCTGCTTGACAGCGATCTCGCCAAGGTCGTGATTGTCGCCCTGTGCCCATGGCGAGCTGTGGTTTGCGCCGGAATCGTGCTGTGGCTTGTACGTTTTGGGCACTACATCGGAAGCCGCCTTGGCCATTTCGGGAGTGTGCAGGCTTCGTCCGGTCAATGGCTGATGGACAAAGCCTTTTTCAATGGTGCCGTGGATATCGATCGTATGTGCTTCGCTTGCCAAGGCTGTGATGATGTTGCTAACATCTGGTTCGTATCGTACCAGCACACGAATGATCCATTCCTGGGCATCTAATGCCAGCGCGTGCTTCAGGTGCGTTCCCATCACCATCGAGTTCACATGACCGAGCTTTGCGTCCTGCACGCTCCAGAAAGCTAACTTCATGACACTGGCCCACATCCTTACCACCAGCAGCAGGGACAATCGACATTCTGTCAGAGATTCAGTGCCAAAATCGGCACTCTCTAGGCCTAGCGAAACTTGCTCAGCCATCGCGTGTCCACGGACATCAGATAACGCGAACTAGAGGTACCAGAGCGCTTTGCAACATGATCTCCGCACGAGACGTGGATGCAGATATTTCGACCCGTTCCACAGCGACAAAGACTGTAGCCATCTGTCCTGAACGCCAATTGCGCATGGTCTAGATGTGAGATTACCCGCCGCTTGCGGAGTAGATTGAAGAAAAGGTGCAGGGCGGAGGCGTCAAAGACGTCAACGCTATGATGTGAATGCAGCTTCATGTCGCGAATGTCGTGTCCATGTATCGCGAAACGTGGCCAGGATCGATGCGAAGGGCCCAGGGTGAGATGCAAGAAGAATTGGTGGTGCCGTCGTAAAGGCATCAGAAATAGACGGAAGTGCTGCCGCGGCCAGAAGGATTGTCGAGAGCGTCGGCGACGCGAACAGCTCTCTGCTGATCGTCTTGGTCCATGCTCCCAAAGAAAGGAATGTCGAATGTGGGTGAATGGGTGTGGACAGTCTGGGTCGTCCCATAGCGACAGTCATCTGTCCTTCACGCCAGCCGCGCGTGCTCTCTTGGCCAACTTGCTCTCGAGGAGGTCCCACCGCTGGATCATCACGGGATCGTCCGCCTGCCTCATCGCTATGATTTGCAGGTGGAGTTCCATGTACACGGGATACGACCACGCCATCATGCGGCAGAGCGTCGTTCTCAAGTACCGCGCACGAGAGACATCTCAACTAGCAAAAACTCAGAGCAAGACTCCGTGCTCATGTGGCATTCACAACGGTCCTCATTCCCAAGCAAAATATCCATCCAGGCTAGCAAGGGACAGCAAAAATGACAATTGTGAAGCACTCCCACTTCTTCATCTCCCGCGACTTGAGTTGTTGGCCTGCCTCTCTTCGGTATACGGAATAGCTTGACTACGCCGCAGAAGCCAGAGGTACAAGGAGCAAAGACGTAATTAAAGCCCTCTGGCAGCGAACGCAGCATTGAAGGCGCGAACCCCGGGGCGAGTTTCTATTTTGCTTTCCGGCGGGAGCCAAGCAGACGCGGCCGTGCGGAGAGCGCATGAGCTCGTAGAAAATCTTCTCGAAATGCGGTCGCCAGGAAACCACCCTCTCCACCGAAGACTTCTTGCTGTATGTCTTCGGCTTGTCTGGCACTTGGTCTGCGGGAAGCGGTGCCTGTGGCAGATAGGCATTTCATTCGGCCTGCAGGGTATCGCGGAGATAGTCGTAGAACAGACGGGATTGCTGGCGATAGATGGACACCAGAGTCGCGCCGAGAGCGAAGGGAGAGCTTTCTGCCTCGTTGATCTCATCGCGTTCGTCGACTTCGGCTCTCTTCGCGTCGATCTTGCGACCGAGCTCACTCATCCAGTGATCGGCTTCACCGATCTTCTGACCATCAACAGCACAGCGGGCGGCATTCTGGAGGTTTGTTTACCCATGCTTTCGGAGCTGCATCATCCGACCAGCGCTCTTAAGCTCCATGCACCGCTTGAGAAAACCATGAGTTGAGGTTATCATTATGGAATAACCTCCCAGGGCTCCATTCTCTCTCATGGCCATCGATGAGAGAGAGTGTGACGGAATCTGTGACCAGTGCTCACTGTCTGCTTGCTATGCGACACCAGGGTAACAATATCGGGTGATGTTGTTCAACTTGTTCGGTCTCGAAAATCATGTTGCTCTCCACTCTGGCCCCGTCGGAATTTTCAGTTCCTGCGTCGAAACCTTCAAGGATGAAGCGAGAGTGTCTGTCAGACCCATCCACAGCGACTTTGGTAATCATCAACCACTGCTGAAGGTCTCACTTCACGCTCGTCTCTTCGCAGAGCGTGAAGAGCATATCGAAGCTCTGAACATATGCGTCGAACATGGTTGTGACACTCTCGAATGACTTCCATCCAAATGTCGAGCAGTAGTCCTTCAGCATATAGCACACTCCTTTCCTATTTGGAGTGGCCAGCAGCTCGCAGAATTGTTCGGTATCGCGGGCAAAGGTTGCTGCAGTCTCGATGCCGACTCCGATGCTCTTGATAATGGAGAGCGTAGTTGGATTCGTGATGTGATATCTCCATACATACTTCAGGTTCTCTGGCGCCTTGGACCGTGCCTCTGCCCTACGCAGGTCCTGCTGCGCTATCAAGTCTGTATTTGCCAGCCTTGCTGGCGGAAGGGTCTTGTCGAAATCCTTCCTCTGGTTTGTGCAGATCACAACACCGTTTCGGACATCGCATGAGACCTGCGAGGTATAGCTCGACTTCTCGGTTTGCGACGATGCATACGTGCTGGTGACGTATAGCATATTCGGCTCAAGCTTATCTCCAGAGAGTCGCTTCATCTCGTTCACGGCCTCGATCTCCAACTGCGCTCTGGTGCGGCCAAACCAGTTGATTGTTCATTTGGCGTCATAGTGCACAGTGAATCGTTGGAGTTCAGAATCAAGTTCTCTCTAGCGTGCATGTGTGTGTCACTCGACTCATGGATGCGGAGGACAGACACATTTACAGCGTAGTAGTTGCAATCTCTCCAGTGGTATTTCTTGCTGGCAAGGGCCTTGGCTTCACGCTCAAGGGTGAGCGGATGCTGATAGGCATTGTTCATCTTTGCGTATTCGATTTTACGCTGCTCCCGCTTCTGGTCGATGTCCTCCAGCATTTCTGGTGCGAGGTCGAGTGGTGCGTCTCTGAAGCCCTCTATGAGAGCATTGTGGCTGCATAAGCCTCTTTATTCAAAGAGGCCCCACATCTCGCCTAGGGCTTCTTTCTCCAGACCTTCGCTGGCGTGGCCAAGCTAACTGGGCTCCCACTGAGTGTCATGGTGGGCGACAAGTCATCGGAGATTTCAGTCGTATTCATACTCGCCATCTGCGAAGTGTATCTCCGTTGCCAAATATCTCCCGGGTTGTCTGGTTGTTTGAATCCCTTGACCACCTTTTCGCACTCTCCTGCCCCCAACCTGGAATAGAGGACCTCTGTTGGGATGTGAAGGTGGTTCAGTACCACCTCCAGATACCATGCGATGATGGGAAACTGTTCCGTGACCAGGAGCTTGGTTGAGGATATCAGGTCGCCTGTTCCTGGGAGAAAATGATTGAATATATCGTTCGAAATGTATTCGAGTTTTGGCGAGCCTTCGACCAATAAAAGAAGCTTGACTGCTCGATACGCGTGGACGCGCACTCTTCAGTCACTCGTAATCCCCTTTGACACACTTCATTGCTAGTGGGGCGAGTCAATAGCATGATGAATCAGAGTTAGTCCGGACTTCGAGCATCTGGCTCTGCCCTGTTGGAGACCATGCAGGGCTTGGGTGGCAACGCGAAGTTCCTAATGATGGACAAGAGTCGTGTGTGATGTCACATTTGCGCTGTCCTCCAGACCACTGCACCGAACTGCCTGTTGGAAAAAGATCTCGTTGCACGTCGTTTCCAATTCATCCTCTGTATCCTCGTCCCAGTTGCGATCCTCGTCTATGCGCTTGTGAAGTTCAGCGGCTAGCGAGTACAGTGACTGCCAGTCCCAGTCGTAAGGCATGGCGTCTTTGTTCGAAAAGAACAATGTTCCATCTTCACCGTACGGAAAATTGACTGGGAAAATGTCAAGGATGTGCTGCTGTACCGCTTTGATGCGCTCAAGCGTATCGCGGTCAAAGCGAATGCGTGCAGGTTTCAGATATGCGGTCTTGTGGAGAAGCGGATCTTCATCCCTAGGACGCAGTAATCCGGAGCGCATTTGCTCCAAACCATAGCGGTGTTCTGCCAAAGTTGTCTTCGATGCTAGGCGCGGAGCCCGGCTGTAAGCAAACTTCTTCCTGACAACTGCCAGTCCCCCAAGCCTCTAGCAATTCGACCATCCCGTGTCCGACCCGGTGTGGCGCTGCAGCACCCGCGTCTGCTGGCTTCCTGACGGAGAGAGCATCGAACTGGCCATGTGGAAGAGTTGCGCTTTGGCGCGGCCAAACCAGTCAGATCTCTACTTGGTGTCATAGTGTGCAGCAAGTTGTTGGAGTGTGGAATCGGGTTCTTTCTTATTATCTCTGGCTCGGCTATCTCCGCTTTCTTTCTTCAGTCGGATCTTTAACTCGAGCAGATAGCCCTCTCCCTTCGCTCGAAAAGCCTCCTTTGCCTCGAGCGAAGCTGTCGGGATGGCATCGTATTTTAGCGTGGTCATGATGGAGTGGTTCGGTCCATCTTGTATTGCATCGCCGCAGCACTTCGTCAGCATCGGGGTGATCATGGAATCCTGAGAGGACATGCCAAGTTTGTGATCGATCTGTTGGACGTCGCAAAGAGTGCAGGAGGAGAATTTTGGGAAGCGGAAAGCACTTCCATCGGTTGAGAAGTGACGTATGTGCGACTCCTGCTGCAGCTTCCGAAACATTGTATCCTCCCTGGTACCTGCTGCGGGAGCATTCCTGAAATGTAAGTAAGAACATCCGCAGATGGAGGAAGCGGTGTGAACATTGTTGCTTAACTTCCGTTTCTGCGAGCTGCAACTGCTTGAAGGCCCGCCAAAACTTTCTTCCATCGATGAATTACGAGATTGCGCCTGCCAAGGGAGCAGGAGGTTTCGAGGTGATCGTCAATATTCCGGCTGTGAGCCTTTGATTGTGTTGTCGGCTTCTTTCTCATCTAGCATTGTGTTCAAGGTCAATGTTCCGGTGCCAGGCCAAAGACTTTCTTCATACAGTCTGCTTTTCTGTTCTCTCCTTTTTGCAGCTCCTCTTACTGCCAAAGGCGGTACAGAGCAGCTGCAAGATCTCCAAGTCCACTTCGAGCATCATGAAGTGCATGTTTCAAATGTCGGTCATGATTCTCATGACGTGGCATTGCGGCTTTGTATACCACCCTGTCAGATATTTCCTGCTCAAGCACCATCCTCAACACGTCCAAGACAGAGTTCGCACCTTCCACAACATCCACGTAGCCATACGGAACGAGGTCGCGATCGCGGTCACAAATCGGAAAGATCGAGACCGGATGGCTTGCCTTGGCAAATAATGTCTGCTGCAACAAAGGCCGCAGATCGAGGACGAAACGCCATGCGTTCTCGTCTAGTAGTACACGCTTGTAGGATTGCCTGATAGAGCAACGAAACTCATCCTTCCAATCTGGGCAAAGATGAAGAAGGCTGGGGCGATACCGCAAAATTGCCTCTTCTGGATACCGACGCACGACCTCGGTCGGGCCCATGCTCCATCCAAAGATGCGGAATACCATCTCGAAGATCGGATTAAGCTGAAAGCCGCCATCGGTTGCCCGCGGATCCTGTTCAAGGAAGAATTGGCGACGGAGATGCGGAAAGTTCTTGACTACATCCAGACAGTGAGGGTGAGCTAGCTGTACGTGAGCAATTTCAACAGGATCGAGGTGTCCTAGGATCGACCCGAGGACTTCTGGCATTGCGAAGACCTTCGAGGCCGCAGTCTCGGGGTAAGGCACAAGCTTTCCAGACATTGTAGTTGGCTTGGGGTATCGATGTCGAGGCTGTAATTTGTTGGAGTGATCTATGCGAGATTCAGTAGAGCTGTGATGTGTGAAACAATTGTCTGTCCAGAGAAAAACGGTGGGAGTATGTAGTAGTATTTATCGCAATGAGAGAATGGATTTGAGGACGTGGTGGCCTCAGAACTCTCTTGACATTAAACTTCGATACTTGGAAAAAGATCATTGTTGCCTCAGTGGAAACAGCGACCATATTCCTGGCGCTCTTGAAGTGACTGCGCGCGAATGTCTGTCTGGTCAGCAAATGGCGTTGTGGCTCAATGTCAAATGTGAGTAGCTTACACGTATATTTGCCCATAAGGTGTTGCATTCCTCAAAAAGCCAGGTGTTATTCAGTTTAGCTTCTTGCAGCATCGATTGTAGCATCTGATAGCTTTCTTTCCGTTATCATCATACGGTAGCTGCGTGCCAATCAGTTTCGACCCTTTGCACATTCCGCACAGATGCACTTACACATTTTCCCATCTTGCAATACTCGCCATTTTTCGTATCGCATGATTGGCCTCCTTTGACCTCGGGAAGCTTGGCTTTCGCGTTGCAATGGTGTGCGTCGATGCATTACTGATGTATGGTCAGCATCCTATTCAGTGCGGGGCCAAGGTGGAAAGATGTAAATGCTTGCCTGATACAACACGTCCGCGGACTTATCAGCGCTGCAAACTTCTATGAGACGGCAGTGCTCCTTGGCATTTCCTTTTGCGCGTCCACCACCTTTTGCATTCTCTAGGTCGTTAGGAGAGCCCTCTCCCTCGGTTGCAACTGCGTTCTCGCCTGCTGGTGCGTTCTTTGGCGCATGAGCTTTATTTTGTGCCATGGCAAGTGCCGACAGAAGAGCCAGGAGAGCGAAGAGGCGCATATCGAATACTGATTGGTCGAAGTATAAGGCTGATGGTAGTCGGATACTGGATACTTGCGACTGTGCAATGTTTTAGTAATGAAGGACAGCATTGGAGTATCGTTCTTATAGCACCAGGCCTACCACATGAGCTGGAAGCACCGCCTGCACACACACGGTTGAGAGACATGGCGTCCTTCTCTTCTGATCCGCGTTCTGGGCAGTGTTGCAACAGAGTACAGGAACACTGCTTGTTCGAAGAGATGAAATTAGGCTCGTTGAAGCCGAACTCAGCTCGATTGAGCTTGGTAGCTGTCCGATCTGCGGCTGGAAGACAGTGCCTCCTGCCTTCTATGCCGCGATTGTATCATGCCGATCATGAATAAAAGAGCATAGCCCGTTGAAAGGCTTAAGCCCAGAGCCCTAAGGGCCGCATCCTGTCGGCCGAGATTTATTTGGCTATTAGACTTCCCGTGTCTGTATGGAGTTGGGGCTTGGCTCCGATAGATCTGAGTTCGAGCTGCGCGGGACGGTAAACGACGGGCGGAGGACAATCTTCTCGATTCTTTCCGTGCATCGAAATGCAAACGGTCAAGATTGCACGCCAATGTGTCGACCAATGTCCTCTTCGGGAAATGTAGCCCTTCACACGTGTCCTTGTAACGAGGGACGAGAACGGCATCCGGCGGGAAGTGGTCGGGCAGCAGAGTATGAATCCTGCATGCTCAATCAACAACGAATGCTGTGACCTGTTTCGGGCTACTGACCGTCCAGTGCTCTCCTTGGCATCTGTAAGCACTCATGCATATCGGACCTAAGGTCTGCGGCGATACCACTCACGTGAAAGGGCTGCGAGCAAAGATGAAGCGGAGGACTGAAAGTCATGATCACCCGGAATGAACTCTATCAGATGCATGTTCGTGGGTGGTTCCGAGAACTGTCGGTCTGTGTTCGTAACGTTTCCCTCTGCATAGACCAGAATCCTCAACAAGCTGGAAGCGGCAGTGCTTCGTTCGCATCTTTTGCAAAATCTTTGCCAGCATCTGACACCTACTCTATCCTCATCCTCTCTAGGTACAATTGAATGAGCTCATAACGCGGTGCTCAAGATGGTACGATCGTCCGGAAATGCTCTGGATTTTGGGGAACTTTTACGGCAACAAAGGAGGAGGCGGCGCTCAGGATCGGATGGTCGCAGCGGAGGAGGAGAGGCCGCCACATAGGAAGCAGCGTCCTCAGGAAATGCAAACCAGTGTACATATGTTGACCGGTGCTGGCGATAGCAAAGGGCAACGAGATCTCAACGTGAAGTGAAGTTCAAGAGCACGTGACACCGCGCCGATCCTGCCACGTCTTCTTGACAAAATTTATGCCGCACCAAACAACACCCAACAATTCCACCATGTAACCACAACACCATCTCGCCTCTTCACCATGTCGGCCCTCTACAATAATGCCCTTCGCCAGTCCAAATCTCTTCGTTCCAACCTAGACACTCTCGCCTCCAACTCGGCACCCAACTCCGCTGCGCTCCAAGGCCAGATCACAACACTCCTCACCAGCTTCACGCGGACATTGGACGACTACCAGAAATCCCTTGATAGCGAGCTCATTCCGGAGAAGGCCGAGAAGGGCCGCGAACGAATCGCAAACTTCCGCTCCGATCTCCTCGACTTCAAGGCTCGATTTGCAGAGCTCAAAGCAGAGCGCGAGCAGCAACAACATGTCGAGCAGAGATCAGAGCTGTTTGGTCGACGAGGGTATACTGGCGGAGGAAGCGAAACACCAGAGAACCCATACTCAGACAAGAACGTCGCTGCCAATGCGATGACCGGGAGAGGGGAGAACGTCAATCCCTTGTTTCGAACGAACAACCCGAATTTCGTGCCTGGACAGCAAGGCAACAGTTACAGCTCCTACCAAAGTCCGTACGGATTAGGTGCGAACCAGGGGCGAGAAGAGCATGCATTGAGAGAAAACAACTTTTTCGGGACGGCCAATGCGACGCTGGACGAGTATCTGGAACGCGGAAGGGCTGTCCTCGGCGACTTGGGAGACCAAAGAGAGATGTTGAAGGGTACGCAAAGGAAACTGTATGACATTGGGACGACGCTCGGCATCAGCGGCGACACCATTCGTATGGTGAGCCGGAGAGCCAAGCAAGACAAATGGATCTTCTGGGGAGGAGTGGTCATCTTCATCATCTTCGTCTACTTTGTCTTGAAGTGGTTCAGGTGAGGAGCACATCAGCATTGGCACCTTAGGGTAGGCGCCTGAGCTACTTGACATGGATTTAGCGAGGCGTTCGGGAGCAACTGGCGAGGGATCGCCTTTCAGACATGGCTGGTACACAGCACAGCTGACACGATTATCAACGAGCGAGCGATTTTACTTCTCACAGGTCTCACCGTTACTTCCTTGATCCCTGACACAATACTGTCTCTCCTTAACAGCATCCAATTAAGCATATGCGTTCGCCTCCCTCCCCATGAGGCGCGACGTCTACCGAGGATGCAAGATGGACGAAGTTGCTTTCCTTCTTATTCAGCTCCGCTGGCTTTTGTCATCTGGCTGTGGCTTTATTCCTGAGGATACATACGATAATTCTCCCACACTATTGATGTGTGTTCAAACGATCGACACGAACAGCAATGGCACGTTCTCATTGGCTCAACGCAATTTTCTGGCGCGTCTTCGTTGATCCCGTAACCAAGGAAGCCTTAGTGTGACCGGCGAGCGAACAGTAAGTCTGTCCTTCAAGGGCAAAGACAGCGAAATCTGTAGTTTTGCGTCAGCCCGTTCCTAACGAAGTGAGTGCGTTGCTCCTGTTGCCTGTGGAGCCTCTTCGTAATTCTGAAAGCTTGGTGCTATCAGCTTTCGAAGCCGCGAATAATTGATATTACAATGGGCAGAGATATTCTCCAGTTTGCATCTTTGCTTAGAAATAAGCTTAGCCTTATTAAGCTCAGAAACATCCGGCTTAATAGTTCTTGCGAAAGCCTATTTCAAGTTTGAGATCTAGCCTCAGCCATCGACCACAGCTCTGACGCGTCCTGGAGCCCAATCACACCTTCTCTTTCTCAAAAGCACACCAACAAACATTTCTGCTCACCGCTACCTCGACGAAATCGCTGACCTTGAGCTCGAGAAGCTCGAAACAGTCACCATGGATCGAGAACCTCTCAAGAAATCCCTCCTCATTGGGATCAACTACACTGGCAGCCAACATGAACTTCGAGGCTGCCACAGCGACATCGAGAACATGGCTGAGTTCCTCTCATATCGTGGCTATCGGAAAGAAAACCAGGTAGTCCTCCGCGATGACCATTCCGGACCCGCATACCCTTCTCATGCCAACATGCTCCGCGCACTGAACTGGCTTGTCTCCACACCAGGCACAACAAACTTCCTGCATTACTCCGGACACGGCGGACAAGAACCCGATGACAATCGAACGACAGGCTATGACGACACAATTTGTCCTGTGGATTTTGAGCGCGCAGGCCAAATCAACAGCACTCTACTCCATCAAATCCTCGTCTCCGCTTTACCTCCGAACAGCACATTATTCATCATACTCGATTGCTGCCACTCTGGCTCCGCAGTCGAGCTGCCATATGTGTACCGCACCGATGACGAAGGCAACATCTCCGTCATGAACAACATCAAAGCTGGAGTGAATTTAGTCATGGAAGCAAATGCTTTGTTGAATGGAGATTATGGTCTCAACAGCGTCGCAGCAGCAAAACACATGCTCGGTGATGCCAACAGCTTTTTCCAAGGCTTCAAACATTCGCATCATCATGGGTCTCCGGGATTGGAAGCTGATACGACGGGACGGGATTGGAGTCGGGAGAATAAGTTCGTGACGATGTATTCGGGGTGTAGAGATGAGGAGACGAGTGCGGTGAGTATGATTGTTTTCTTCTACCTTTCTGCTTCGTAGAGCTGCTTTGGACGTTCATTTGGCTGACTGTGAGAACTAGGATGCCTACATCGCTGGGAGAAATTGCGGCGCGATGACTTGGGCGTTTCTGGAGACAATGAAGCGCAATCCGAATCCGTCGTACATTGAGACTCTGCAGGAGACAAGGAGAGAGCTGAGAGGAAGCAATTATAAGCAAGTGCCTCAGCTTTCGGTCGGCGTGCAGATTGAGCTGAATCAGCCGCTCAGGCTGTGAGCTGAGAACATCATGCCCATGTTGAATTTCAATGACCAGGCCGGGCATGGACAGCATCCACAGTCATCGGCAGGAGATGTCTTGGTCGAGGATAGGATAGCTTGCAAACAACTGCTCGCATCTCCTGACCTCAGCAACCGCCCGAGCTCCTCGGCGGTGGCAAATTAGTCGTCCTGTTCCGGCATATACGGCTTTGTTGTAGACTCTTTAAGCAGACCAGAGGACCTGCAGTTTTTACCGAATTCTCTTCAGACAGGCACTGTTGAACAGCCTTGGTGTATTGCTGCTCTCTAAAGTCGGAGTTGGTAGCACGGTGTCCTACAGATTCGCGCTGAATCCGAGCCGGAAAAGGTTTGAGCAAGCGGTGACATGAAATCTTCTTTCACTCCTGACTTTGGCCAATCGTCCATTGCATACAGTCCTCACTCCTCGTCCCTCCTGTCTTCCAGAATTCACTATTGGAATCTGGTTTGACAGTTTGGCCTGTAGGTGCGCATCAAGTCAGCCTCGCTACTCCTCTGCACAAGGTGGCACCAAATCGTCGATACCATCGAAGACTTACAATCGTTCAGGACTTTCAAGAAGTGATCAGTACACCACTTCGACTTATCTTTTCTGAAATCAACAGACTGCGCTGCTCCAGGAGAACAAGCATCAGCACGGAATTTGGCTTCAAGATAGAGACTCTTCTCCTTCTCACTTGCAGCAACGTCGAAGCTGTATTGTCCCTGGCCGCCTGTTGGAATGATTGTCAGTTTCAGGTGGGCCTTTAGATGTGTACTTGGCACCTACCTGAGAATAAATTCGGATACGCTGACACCGTGGCTCCAGCGGGAAGCTGAGTTGCTGTCCAAGACTGCTTCGAAGCTGTGCTACAGAAGGAGCTGATCTTCTCCTCGACATCCTCGAGACGGAATGCAGTGCCTCCGTTGTGGCATGTTGGAGAGGCCAGCACGGGTGGAGCTTGAGTTAAAGTCGCGGTGACGGAAGCTTTGGTGATCGTAGGCGCGGAGCCTCTCACGGTAACGAGCACGGGAAGATTGATCACCCTCTGTAGGTATTCGGTAAGAAACGCCACATCCTCGGACTCAAGCGTCGGGGCAATAGAATTCGGTGGCCCTGGTGTTGCGATGATGGGAGGCTGGAAGGTAGATGTTGTTGAGGATGTCACAGGTGCTGTAGGATTATCTCCATGGATGATGGACTGCATCGGAGCTGGTAGTACCTGTAAGCTGCCTTGTAGGGTCACTCCGGCTTTGAACAGGCCCACGATCGATAATACAGCGGCACTGCCCATCATGGTGTTAAAAGCTTGCTCAGAGCGAAGGTATTCTGGTAGTAGGCCCAGCATATCAGTTGACGGAAGGGCGAATGTTGTCTCATCGATCAAAGTTCTCAGCTCTGTTTCGAACTCTGCGCTAGCAGTTTCGGGCAGTGCACAAGCTAAAGTGGCTCTTCTTGATATTTGTCTTCGAGACTTCGTACAGAACTTGTTCGCAGTATCCACGATTCGGTCCCGTAGTGAAGTCGTGAAGAAAAATTCGTAATTCGCTGAAGTCGCTGTGGCTGGAGGGATGCTGACACTGATATGCGCCTCAGTGCTCATTGTTGTAACGATAGGTTCTGCAGCTTGGTCGATCTTGGTGGTTCGGGTGATTGTGATTGGTATTTGATCCATTGTTGGTTGAGGGTGCACACCAGCCAGGCAGGTGGTGGAAGACGTGAAGATGGTGGAGCATTGCGGTACTATGGCCTTCAAAGGTACCAAGCCTGGAGCCAGTGTTTTCTGGGGCGGCGGACTGTTCTCTCGCTTTCGCAGAGTGTGAACTCCAATGTTGCATGTCGTCGTCAAAGGAACAGTGGTCATAAAGCAAGTAGGTATTACTGCTTTGAGCGGTGGCCCGGGCAGCGACAGGGTAACTTTGCCCGAGGAAGTGATAGTGTTGGAGGGTAATGGGGCTAGGTCAATAGCGTTGGCGCAACTTGCGATCATTGTAACAACAAGTACAAGTAATGCCATGATTGGTGTTGTGGCGAGAGAAAGACAGTTGCGTCCGTTGTTGCATTGCAGTAGATCTTACAACCATTATATCTACAGCGCTGGGCCGAGAAACATGCCAAAGAACTTGTTGCCTGTTAGGGCGGCATAGCCGCAAATGTGGAGACCCTAGCAGCGTGGATGAGAAGCGCTTCTTGATGGCGGCGTAAGTAAAGAAGGGTTGCATGCATGCCAATCAACAACAACCGCTTTCAATCCATCAAGTCCGACGTTGTTGGTCTCCACTGCAGTATGCGGACCAGCAAAGGACATCTGTAGCATGGGGTTGTTGGTCTCCCTTAAGCGCTTGCCAAGGCCGGCCATATGTCTGCAGGCATGCGGCGCAGGTCTCAAAGATGGCGCTTCGAAAGTCGCAAGCGAATGGTAATGCGTCCCGATTTGGATATAGTAGCAATGTAGCTGTGCCTCGTCCCTATAATAGTATGCTCCGTTCTCTTAGTGTTGGTACAGTTCGGTGGAACAGCGGCACTGGTTTCGGCGCCTGTTGAAATGCCATTATTGCTGCGATTGACCAGAATAGATTCGTGAGATCCCGAGGTGAGTTGCAACACTGAGATGTATAAGAAGAACAGAGGACTCAGAGTCACAGCTTTAGACATCACCATCAATTTCGACAAAATGAAACAGTCGAGGCAATTACTGCTTTCTCTTGCGCCTGCTTTTCTCTTCACACAACATATACGGGCAGCACCATCGCTCGACGATACTTTCCGCGTCGCTACAGGAAATATAAAGGGAACTTGCGACAAATACCGGAGAGTGGGAGGCAATGGCCTGCTTGATGATATGTTCGAGGAAATGCAGCAGTTCAGCTCAAAGGCAGTCGAGGAGCTGAAACAGGAACCAAAGTCCTCCAGCGATGAGGTTCAAAAACTTCTCCGAGCCTTCTTCGCGGTTAATTTGAATGACAACGGCGACGATGAAGGTCGAAAAGATCTTGATCTAGCCAAGGTTAACCAGATCCAAAGTTTGCATCCCCAGAGTTATCTGCGGTCACCCGAGCTAATAGTGTGACGCAGAGTGGTTCAAAGATGTCGACGATGAAATAAACCAGAATATTGTTCCGGACGAGCGGAACTTCCTGTATTGCGACAGCACGTTCATGGAGTATCATGCCATGACCCACAAGCCAGCACTCGATGGAGATGGGAAACCCAAGCTGCGTAACGACCAGCAGATCACAATTCAAGAATACTTGTCTCCTGCTCCAACAAAGAAAGGACAAAAGCCAAAGCTGATAGGTGCGTCGCCGTCGCCCGTGGCCTAAGTTCCCAAGCTAATATTGTCGACCAGATCCGAATCAAGTATGACTTTATCGAGACTTCTGACTTGAATGCGACGCTGACTTCTGTTCAGTCCTGGCCATTTTATCTCTCGCCGCTACCCGGACTGGGGGGTTACCTCGAGTTGCAAAAGTCCGCTTACAAGACACTGTTTCCGAACGATCCTCAGGGGGGTGGTCCCACATATTGTGCCCAGAAGGATTACTTAGGCTGGACTCTCCATGATGGTGTTGAATACCGACAGGGCACAGCCCCCAAGACTGGATACGCATGGGGCGGCTCTATAGTCGTTCTGTGTCCCGCTCTGTTCGAAAGCAAAGCTGCACTTGACAAGGTCGACCTCACCGAACAGAAGGTCGGTACTCAGCTGGACACCTTGTCAACAAAGGCATTGACTTGGTACCACGAGATGTTTCACATTGCATTTCCGGACATGAGTAAGCACTTCCGTGTTGACTATTTGCGGAAAATGCTGACCTGGTCCACAGTGGTGGGCAATGCGAGGGTCGAACAGGCCCCAGACGCGAGAAGACGCGTTGCCATGAAAGAACGGCGCAAAGAAAACGGTGTTACGGTCCAGAAACCAAGTCCCAGGTATGATCACACAACTTGCCAAATGATGACGATGATATGCTCATACCGACACAGCTGGCCTCAAGAAAAGAAGGGTTGGGTGGAGCGAGCCACCAACACCGATGGCGGTATAGACTGTATGTACCTCGGTCTGTGGGATGCTGCCGCACCTCTCGAGCCGCTCGAAAATCAGGCCAGTGTCAAGAACCCAGAAAGCTATGCGTGGTTCGGGCTGGCTCTCTACCTTACAACGGAAGGCCCAGCACACCAAGACTGGTCCACGGGCGCCGCACGTGAGAAAGCTGCGCCGCCAGAGCGAGTGACCGTCACCATTCCGGGCAAGGTTCCGAGGCACGCAGCAACCGCACTACCTGCAATGACGCTGCAGGGAGCAGGCATATCCTCAAAATTTTATGCTTGAGAATGTTCAAACTCTCCAGGGAAACGCAAGAATATCGAGGCTCCAGTATTCCAATCGATCGTGTATCTCACTCGTACGCTACGCGAATGGACCAGAGGTGAAGATGCCGCGCTCTGATTCTATCCCGAGCAGTCCAAAGGGCGCTAGGATTTCCTCTTCCAATACTGCGCCTAGACCAAGTTGCCACGTTTCCCCATTCTTCACAGCTTGCAGTAAAGCTTCTGGTTTCTCAGCGCTGTCCCAAAAGACGATCAACCTAGCAGCCACGGCTGATGTTTCCTTGTACGATCGCAGGCCATGAATCCAATAAATGTAGAATAAACCATTTCGAAGCGGCAGAGGTGGATTGCGCTCACGCCACTGCGGATCGATATGCATATCTTTCTCAAAAGCTCTTCGCTGCTCATAGGACATGTCGGATCTGAAATACAGCGTACGAAGTTCGCTATACCCACTGCGGAATGGTTCTTGTCTTCTGCGTGCTTTAGGAAGGATGCAAAATTCTGTCGAAGATCCTAGGAGGCATCCAGGCACTAGCTCTTCAAGACAGCGTGCCAAATTGACGGCATATGTGCCTTGGCAATACGCCTTGTAGACGTCCTTGCTTGGCCATTCTGCACGAACACTTAGCAGGATCGATCGTCAAGGCGAGCTTCAGTACTTACGATGGACAAGCCACAACTTTGTAGGACTTTCTTCCGTGACTCCCCAAAACGTGGCGAATCGGCCGTCGGTTGCGCTGGGTCTATCGGTTTCAACGAACTCGTCAGGCGCCCAGATCAAGTCTCGGAGCCTGAGCATCTCTGAGTCATCGAGTTTCCTGAGTGGGCAACAAGTCAAGCTCGTCAATACTTTCACGCTCGTGTGGCCCGGTGGATCAGCCAAAGGCCATGTATCAGATGCTTTCTGTCCAGAGTCATTGCCGGGAGCGGGCAACAACGGCGAAGGCGACTCAAATATGTCGTGGATGTACGGAGCAGCGCTGCGCGCGAAGCTGCGGCACACGAGGCGTACATTTCGAATATCTGACATCTCTCCACGCAGCTCGTGAACAATGAGGCCAATCAACTCAGCAGGCAGATGGAAGCGGCGGCCATTGGCTTCCAGGTCCATCGTGTGTAATTGTTGAACAGAAAACTCGTAAAGGTGTCCCGAAGTGGCGCGTCTGAAAGTGGCGGATCATTTGTGGTAAGAAGAGAGTGGTCAGAAAACGTTGGCGACCAAGGACGTGAAGTTGATGTAGCAGTGAGGCACAGCAGGCGCTTAATCCACGAATGGCTTGAGAGCAGTAGCCAAGACTTTTCACTATAGCACGTGATCGATCATGCCTTTAGAATGGTTTTCACACTACTGATGTGAACTGCTTCCTTCACCTGGGGTGCTTAGCTTCGTGTCGCAAATTGACCGTGGCATACAAAATCTCTCGAACCGGGAAAGGATTGACATTCTACTGTGTTGTAGGTGAGTGAATCCGGTTTCTTGGCATTCGATCTGTTGACATTCGTGTTGGCAGTCAGCTGTCCTCTCGTTGGAGGCCGAGAGTGATCGCCTGTCTCACGTAGTAATTCTTTGCCCGCTCGGCCAGAATGAAATCCTGTATCGCTTGGGAAGGGCCGATGTTCTGACGTTGCTGGCCACATGCTCTTTTCGGCATCTTCAAAGCTGGTGGTGACGCTTGTGTTGCTGTGCTCGTGTTGGGTACTGAAGCCGCTGTGAGCTTGTTGCTGGTAAGTCTCGTTGACAAATGCACGCGAACAGTGCCTCTGGTGTTCGATAGTTCGGAAGTTCGCAACGCTGAGTCTTCTCCACACAATTTGGCTCGGAGCTGACAAAGGTCTTGCGGGGAAGCCCCATCCGGATGTTGGAGGATGATTAGTGATAGAAGTGCTCGCAACCTCAACTTTCGTGCGCAAGAGGATCAGCCTGCAACGGATAAGATGGAAGCATCGCTGATCAGCCTCGGCATGAGAAGCGTTGCCTTCAATCTTACTCCCAACTACACTTCTGCTTCGTAGCTGCTTTCCAAACATCCAGAAGAGTATACTGCTTCAGATTTATCAGCTATCGAAGCTCTGAAAACTTGAGGTGTTGAACATTATGAGCGGAGCCGGCGCGGGACACGAATCAAAGCCCAAGGACGTCTCGTGGACGACACGGGATCTTCTGTTGTTTGCGCACAGTATTGGTGCTACAGTTGATGAGCTGCATTTGATTTATGTGAGTTCAACCAGTCATACTGCTCTCACGAAGAAGGTGTGATGGCGCTAACTGCCCACAAGGAAGTGCATCCCAACTTCACAGCCTTCCCAACCTTTCCCATCGTGCTCCCGTTCAAAGGAACAGCCCACGATGTAGTCGATTTCTACGCCGCTCAGAACAGCGGTCGCCCCAAGATTCCAGGCGTTCCGGACCTCGATTTCAAACGTGTAATTGATGGGGAGCGCCACATGACATTCTTCAAACCTCTGCCTAAAACATCAGATGGCAAAAAATTCCAAATTCGCTCCAAGACACTCGGCGTCTACGATAAAGGCAAAGTCGGCTCCGTCCTGGAATCGCAAGATGATCTCGTAGATGCCGAAACGGGAGAAGTCTACACTCGGGTCCGTGGATCAGCTTTCTTCATCGGCCAAGGTGAATGGGGTGGGCCATCAGGTCCCAAGAGTCAGAGTTATCCTCCTCCAGAAGGAAGATCCGAGACAGCGTCGTATGAGTCCATCGTTGCACCTGAGCAAGCGCATCTTTATCGATTGAATGGAGACTACAACCCGCTTCATGCAACTCCGGAGCCTGGCAAAGCTATGGGCTTCGGCGGGGCTATCATGCATGGACTTTACAGCTTCAATGTCGCAGCTCTTGTCCTCTTGAAGGTCTTGGGTGGTAGTGATCCGAAGAATTTGAAGGAGTTTGCGGCGAGGTTTGCGAGTCCGGTCAAGGCTGGGTAGGTTCTCATCGTCGTCTCTGCCGTGAAGACGCACTTCTGCTAACGCACACTGACAGAGATACACTTGTGACCAAGATTTGGGCGCTCGGCGATGTGGACTCCGATGGCTTCCAGAGCATCCGCTTCGTCACTCAGGTGAAGGGTGGGAAAGTATGCCTCAGCAATGGTCGTGCGAAGATGAAGGTAGTTGACCGAGTCAAGGTGGCGAATGCTTCTGCCAAATTGTAGTCGAAGACGCAACGAAGGATTGCTTTTGACTATGAATATGGCAAGCCATGAATTCAGGGTGATGTTCACAGCTGTGAATGTTCCTTGTCTGCACAAGGTGGAACCTGGACATCCGGACAGTGTAAGCTAATGCGTAGCTGTGGACTTGCCCTTCCCGGTAAAGATTTGGTGGAAAACACTCGTTCGCATCGGATGCCCATGCTGTAAGACCGTGCATCTCCAGCGCGCTAAATCGCTCATCCCTGCCGTCCCATGTTCTTAGATGCGACTGCTACCACCTGCTGAGCAATTCGTCAGATTGAGGTAAGCACACACCCCAGAGCTCAACAAGACCCCAGATGATTCATGTCCTCAACAACAGCATTGCACACGTCCTGCACGAATGCGTCTTCGTCTCTGACTCCCAGCATCTCCCTCCACCAAGTAGCAGTGATCGTCAAATCGCCACCTTTCGCACTCGCAAGATTGAAGTTGAGCGGCGGACCACCAGCATTCGCCGATTGCGAGAAAAGCATTTGATCTACGCGCCACTGTGATGAGGCGTCCTCGGCGGCTCCAATGCCATCGAATACCCCGGCATTGCTGACTTCAAAAGACTCAGTTGCAGGAGCTTTTGCTTTCTTGAGTGCGTATCCTCGGAAGTTCGTCAAGTATTTCAGTAATCCAACTGGCTGGTCTGCAAGCGTTCCAGAAGCGGTAAGCAGTCGCGCAGTAGTGTTCCGAACTTGAAGCCACTCGACATCGCTCAAGTCTTGATCAGACACCCTCGTGGAGGGAATGGACATCGTCTCGACGATGTTCGAGACGTAGTTGGCAATTTGTCCCTGCCCTTTCCCGAGCGCTCTCCGCATATCAATCGGCAGAGCAGCGAGAAAAGAGGAATAGTTCTGCCCCCTCTTCTGCAACGACCTGGCCAATGCCCTCGCAACCAAAAAGCTCACCAGACCTGTCAGCTTCGCATCATGCATCCTCGCCCTCGCAAGCACAAGTTCGAGCACTTCCGCTGGCACAGAAACTACTCTCACTCCCGTAGCCAGCAATTCTCCTTCCTCCGGCAACGTCGGTTTCCCTTTCGCACCTAACCACAAGTCTTCCACCTTATCCTCCACCAACCCCAAGATCCGCGTCACCACCTTTGGAAAATACTCATTCGCCAGCGGTCCTAACAGAAATTTCCACGAAATCGTCAAATTTCCGACTTTTTCCATCGGGGGCAAAGGATTCCATTGTTTCGTAGTCGGTAGTATCGTATCTTCATCAATGTCTTGATCATAAGAAGACAGATTCTGCAACGTTTCCAAAAATGTCGCGTGAAACGCCTGTCCAGATCTCCCATCCGCAAGACCATGCGAACATGAGAACACCAGGTGAAATCCCGTTTCCAACCTCACTACCACAGCTTTCCACTGTGGGATGTAGTCATCTTCGACTATGGGATCATTATGGAGACGATCCAGAATGTTTTGTAAGAAGGCATTGCCTTCGCCGATGTCGTCTACGATATGAAGATGTTGGGAAATATCGACTTTCGCTGGACGCACTAGTTCGAATTTCTCGGTTGGCTGATAACGAATTGTGGTGCTCAAAGCGGGATGTTGAATTATGCAGCGCTTGAGGGCTTTGATTGCTGTGGCTGTGGTGAGTTGTGAAGGGCCAGAATAGGTGCCTATTGTGATGATGTTGTTGTAGAGGGAGAGGTATTCGCGGACAATGCAGCGTTTTTCATTGAGGCCTGGGAAAGCCGGTCAGCTGTTGCTGTTTGTCGTGGTCATGGGCGTGTATTTCTTGTTCGAAGTACTCGTGAAGAGGGTCGAACTTGCCTGCAGGTCGAATGACGTCCATTGCGGTCGTGTTGAGAATGGTGTCAATGCTTCGCGCGGAGAAGGTTGAACTCAGGACCTTGGTTGTTGTGGAGTCGCGAAGCTGGGTATTTCCGATTATTTCTTGCTTTCAATGGTACCGATTGTCTGGTACTTTGGTGCCTGAATGCTGCAGGGCGACAGAATTGAGGTTGTTGGTTATTTTACGATGGTTGTTCCATTGGCTCGGTTGCAGCTCCCTGGCCAAACGCGAAAGCGACGCGAACTTTTCATACCCTTTTCTGCTTAGTTTATCGAATTCGGGTTGGCGACAGGGAGCACTAGACAGGGAGTCCTGAGCATGAATAGACGCGACCGCGCAAGGCACGGATTCCGAGCACCGAGCGACTCGACTGAGCACTTCCGTGCCGAGAGTGAGGAAATATACAATGGGCTATTCATGAAGCTACCTAATCTATTCACAGACGCACTCCTCGTGAAGATCTTCAGCTCAACACCACCGTAAACTCAAAAGGCTCAGTTTTCAGAGCATACTGCTCCAACGTTCTCGGCCCACAAGATCCAGTACCCAAACCATGATGATCAGCATCTAGTCTCAAAATCACGTAGTCCTTCTTCTTGCTTTCCAACTCATAAGGATGTTGTGCTTCATCGATATCTTTCACATCGTAATGCGAAGCCTGGAAGTCGAAGAGATGTCGCTCGTCACCATCTTTCGACTTGACAAATTGTGCTGTCAAACTGGTCTTTGGAGAAGAAAGTTTCACCCAGCGCGTGTCTGTGCGATTTGAGCTTTCTTGTGGGAAGTCTGGCTTGGCCCAGAGGTCCGCAACGTTTGAGGGGTATGTGCCTACGGGCTGGGAGAGTTTCATGTCTTTGTAGCTTTCGCCCGGGCCGCGGCCGAACCATTGAACGTCGTCGAAGGCTTGTGGTAGGCCGAATGTGACACCGATGCGTGGTAGGGTCTTGGGCAAATTCTGGCCTGTTGGGTTGCCTTTGACGTTTAGCTTGACAGTTCCAGAGGGCGAGAAGGTGTACTGGGTTTGCAAGTCGATGCTCCATGATAGGACTGGAGGGGCGAACTTTTGCGCCACATCGACAACGATGCTGCCGTCTTCGGCCTGGCTCCACTTTGCTTCACGGGTGTGCACTTGTGCGAGATGAAGTAGCCGATCTTTCCAATCTCTACCATCACGAGGTGCATCGTTGTCTGTGACTGCGCGATAAAACGTTGGCTCCAAAGGCTGGGAGATGACTTCTTCTCCGTTCTTCTTCCACGATTGCAATTGGCCACGAACTAAGTCGATGCTCCACTGGGAGTCTTGAGCTGTGACAGAGAGCGAGGTGGCAGTTCCCTCTGCTTTCAGCGCTGCATTGCCCGCTGAGCCTACACTGATAGGACTTGGCCCAGATAGTGGCACCTGTAGCAATGCTACCTCGTGACCCTTCTCAGCCCAAGTTGCAGATTCTTTGAGCTTGAAACTCAGGTTGATGAACGACTCCCGCGAGGTATCCGTAGCTTTGGCTGGGAGGGTGAGCTTGCAAGTCGTGTAAGGCTGTACACCCTGTGGCAGCTCAAGGTTTCCAGTCTGTTGTTCCTTGCCAGTCTCATCAATGGTCGTCCATGTCACATCAAACTGATCCAAAGTAGTGAAGTCCAGACGATTAATGATCTCCACCTCGGTGAACGAAGCCGAAGCGATCTGCACCGGCTCCACAGCTTTCTTGTACTCGATGAGAGCACTGCGTGGGGTATGATCGGAATTGAGCACGCCATCCATGACAAAATTGTAATCGTTTGGGAAGTCGCCAAAGTCACCACCATATCCGTAGAACTCCTTGCCGTCTTTGGTCTTGGTAAGAAGACCGTGGTTGGCCCATTCCCAAACCCAGCCACCTTGAAGAGAAGGATACTTGTAGAAAGCATCAATATACTCCTTGATGTTGCCAGGTCCAGTACCCATTGCGTGAATGTACTCGCAAAGAACCAGCGGCTTGTCGCTTTTCTTATCCTCGGCGAACTTAATGATATCAGAAATTTCTGGGTACATGCGAGAGTGCATATCGACGTGTTTGGCTTCAAGATCTGGCTCGTAGTGCACAAGTCGCGTTGGGTCGTAGTTGTGGATCCATTCAGTCATTGCTGTGTGGTTCTGCCCGTAGAACGCTTCGTTGCCCAGGCTCCAGATGATCACAGATGGGTGCAGCTTGTCGCGGTGAACAAGGTGCTGTGCGCGATCGAGGTAGGCTTCTCGCCAGACTGGGTTGTCTGAAGTCCATTTCGCGGCCTCGCCTCTGGTCAGACTTTGTCGCTCGAAGAATGGCAGGGCCTGCTCTGCTGGAGCGAGAGCCGCGTCTGCGATCGTCTCAAAGCCGTGGCATTCCAGATCAGCCTCGTCCATGACCCACAAACCAAGCTCATCGCACAGATCGTATAGCCTGACATCGCTGGGCTGATGAGATGTTCTGATGGCATTAAGATTGTGAGTCTTCATCAACAAGAGATCTTGCTTCATGAACTCGTATGGAACAGTGCGGCCAGAAAGAGGATGATGCTCGTGTCTGTTCGCCCCCTTGAACACAACTCTCTTTCCGTTCACCTTGATCAAGCCGTCTTTGTGCTCCACTTGCCTGAAACCCACTCGGTGGGCAATATGCTGTCCCGCAAGTGATACTGTCAAGTTGTAGAGATACGGTGTCTCCGCAGTCCATTTGTGAGGGTCCTGTACCGGAATGGACACAGAAATTGTTCCAGTTGCCTTCTCGTCTTTGGTCACAGACTTGGAAGCGACGCATTTGCCCGATACGTCAGACAAGCTGAAAGTGAGCTCTCCGCTGCCAGTGACAATCGCCTGGACCTCGAGCGTGGCATCGCGATACTCCTTGTCGAGCGGAGTCTGCAATGAGAGATCCTCAATCCGGGCGTCTTTGGAGAAGCCTAGCAGGAAGACGTCTCTGAAGATTCCCGAAAGCCACCACTGGTCCTGATCTTCGATGTAGGACCCATCTGTGAACTGATAGACGCGGACTGCAAGACTGTTGTCTTCGCCCAGCTTTACGAAATCGGTGATATCGAACTCAGATGGATTGCGAGCTCCTTGGCTGTAGCCGACTTCCTTCCCATTGACGTAGATGTGGAATCCAGAGTCTACGCCCTCAAATCGAAGTCTCAGCTGGTGGTCTTGGATGTCTTTCGGCACTTGAAATGTGGTGAGATACGAGCCCGTCTCGTTGTCCGTGTATGGCGGATATGGCGGGTCTACGAAGAACGGATATTGCACATTCGTGTATTGCGGTCCCCGTCCGAAGCCTTGAAGCTGCCACATGCCCGGTACGGCGATGTCGGCCCATTTTGAGCTGTCAAAGCTGGCTGCTTCGAATCCAGATGGAGCTTCGAGAGGTGAGTTGGAGAGATGGAATTTCCAGGTTCCAGACAATGAGATGGCTTTCGCCTTCGCTGTGTCTCTTGATAGAGCATCCTGCTCGTTGTTGTACAGGAAGAAGTTAGAACGTGGTGGCAAGGTATTACGGTGGAGGACAGCAAGATTGGCCCAGTCTGGCCTCCTCTCAGAGTCAACGCCAATATCACCCATTGTTGCTGCCAGTCGTCTTCAAGATGGGTGCCCGAAGGAAAGCTGTGAACGATGAGGAAAGCTGTTGAAGAACCCTACCTCTATGCCGACAGCTGCTCTCCACATCCCGTAGTGTCGTGGAGTTACCCATGGGGCGTCCCTGCGTACTGTGGGCGTGACATCCTATGGCAAAGCCACTTGGAGGGCGTGTTGCTCTTGGCCATACTTGGGCCGTTGCAGGAGAAATTCACGCCCACTGTTTGACTTTTGCCGATGTTTTCATCCAGGTCGAATGTCGTACCGATACGTGCCGAGTATGTCTTGGCATTGATGGTATCGGCCCGGTGTCCTCTCCGGTCACTGGCAGACTGTCACCCTCTCCCTCTCCTTCTCTTCGCTCTCGTACTGCCATCATAACAATGGTATTCCATATCGCTTGGCTCACAGGTGCTGCGCAGTCTCTGATGACATTGGAATGCGAGCAGATGCATCGTGAATCATCGCACCCGAACGCGAGCCATCACAATTTGGCGTGTCATGGTTCCAGGTTCGGGAAAACCGTGGCCAAGTCGCGTCGCGTTTGACACTTCACTTCAGACTCATTCAATACATCGGCTGTGTTGATTTCTGCAGCTACCAGCGAGCTCTGATTCTATCGCCTCGGTACAAGGACCTCGCGGGCCAGCCCCGAAAACGCCACAACCATGTCTCTTTCAACATCGGATCTCTTCAATCAGCCAACCTTCTCAGACGTGATCATCAGCTTCAGCGGCAGGAGGATCTACTGTCACAAGCTGATCCTCTGCTCCAAGTCGGAGTACTTCAAGAAGCTCTGCGACCCAGACAGCGGCTTCAGTGTACGTGGCGAGAACGAGGAGCTTCTTGCGGTACTGAACAACATACAGGAGAGTACGCAGAAGGTGATTCAGCTCAGAGACGATGATCCGGATGCCGTGGAACATGTTCTACGATATATCTACACTGCAGAGCACAAGTCCGATCAGGATGAGAATTGGAAATTGCAGTTGCAGATAACGAACTCAGCACACAAGGTGCGGAGTACTTGACTATGTGTGATGACTGCAGCTAAAGTCGTGGCAGTACCTCCTTCATGATCTTGCAAATGCAGCAATGAAGAAATTCAAGAGGGTAGCCAGCAGCGAAACCGATCCGGCGGAGGTCTTCGAGACCATGATGCACATTCGACAGAACACGCTGCTTCCCGAGGCTCTCGAAGTGGCTGAACATCTGGAGACGATCCACCTGCACAGTCTCTTGAAGGTACCTGCGTATCGCAAGCTAGTCGAGCAGGACAGAGATAAGGTCTGGGAATTGCTCGATCAATTCAACGACGTTCTGGTGGCACAGCGGGCGGCCGACCTTGTCATTTGCCGCAAATGCTTGAGCTCACAGCTGCGAGATCCTGGACAAGAAGCTGCTCCTTCTTGCCGATGCGTGTCATACAATCAAAATCTCTACGACGAGCGCTTCCAAATCTGGGTGCCTGAGCCAGAATTTGGCGATTACCTAACGCGCTGGCCTTCCTAGTGCTGTATCTGGGACACAGTCCGGTAACTCAGACTTCCGCTTTGGTAGGATGAACGAAAGTAGTCCGCCGTAGTTTGAACTGGGAGGGTCATAAGTCACAACTCAAGGGTATTTGGTAGGGCTGTGTTTGCGGGAAGATGCAGGCCTGCCGCAAATTTGCCACAGGCTAATGATATACTGGAATCTATAGCTCATGGCCCAGGAGCGGAACCGCATCCATCTTCGCTCATAACTCGAGCTTATTCAAGCGAGCTCTTGACTCCTGCTGCATCGTTGCCTCACCTTATGAAGTCGTCGCGTAGCGACCGATCCACTCTGCTCAGTTTCCTCGCACGAAGTCTCTGCCACTGCCTTGTGTCAGGCATCGTTTCAATGGCCGCACGTACTGCAGAGCGAGAAAGACTTTGATATGCCCTTTTCGAGGCAATTAACGCCTCCGAGGTGGGTATAGTCGACCTCCTCGACTTTTCATGCCATCACTCCGTCCTGACTTTTCTCATTGCTCCGACTCCATCGCTAATATCGAACAGATACCACGAGCCTGCGCGCATGTGGCAGACGCCCAATGTCTGCTCGTCTCAAGAATTCGACCAGCTTGTCCAACTTCAGCGGGTCTACGCTGAGGAGGTACCTCGACACCAACCGCGTCCATTCCTCCCGATTCTCGGCATACATCGTCATCTGTTCGACTTCGGCTGGAGTGGTGGCCCTCGATCGCGAATGGGAGACGTAGCTGATGTGGTCGAAAGTCCACAAAACACCATCGCCCTCCGTTGTCGTAAATGTGTACTGAATATCGCAGTCTCCCAAGTCGTCAGTGCAATCTGGTCGAGTGTACTGCTCAGACTGCACGGATGCCAGGATAAGTGACATCGCAGTGGAGTCGAGTGTGACAGTCTGTGGTCTGTTTGTCCTTGGAATTCTACGAATGGTGGCTCTGATCCCATCCATACGATTCAGATATTCCTCGTGCGTCTCTGGTCGGGTTCGTTCGGCTCGAATTTCGACTCGTGTGGTGTTGTTGCTCTCGCTGACGATCGTCAAACGCGCTGGCGCATCTTCTCCTGGTGACCCATCGTTTGGTTCTCCAGGTTCTTCGAACAGTTGGGCTCGACAGGACGGACAAGTATTGTTTCCATCCAGCCAGCTCCGAATGCACTCGAGGCAAAAGTAATGGCGACAGGAGAGGCGAGTGGGCTCGGTCATAGGCTGGTAGCAGATATCGCAGTCGTCGTGGACAAGACTTGACATGTAGTCGCGCCGAGAGGGTTGAGCCATTGTGATGGCTGAGGATCTGCTGAGCTTGTACGATTTGGATATTTTGCGATGCTTCAGTCCCGGCGCAATGCTCGAGACTGAAGATAGCGGATTGCCGCAGTGGGGAGCTCGGGCTCTGGTTGTTGCAGTGAGAAAGTTGGAGGTTTAGGAAAATGTTGGTTCAGCCTATAATGAAAGAAAACCTTGCCGCTGGGTGAATGAACATCTTGTGAGTGGCAGACTCGAGTAGGTGGGTCTTTGATCGCATTCACCGATATGAGGCAGAAGCTGATTGTGAAACAGATCCTATAGTACATGTGCCAATAGTCTCTGAATAGCTCTCTGCTACTCCATCACGCCTGTGGACAAGCGCAAAGGCATGGAATGCTTCACATGTGCCCGGAGAGCGCACATCCCTCGCTATCACAACCCAGATCTCATATGCTTGATAGCGGCACCTTCCTGATCTTGAAAGATCTCACGGTCTGCGGAGCCTCTGAGTCTTCGGAAAAGGTTGTCAGTCTGTGCTTATGGTCTAATTGGAAGGCCTCCTATCTTGCTCATTGTAGGATAGGACCAGGAAAACTTGCGATGTTGCTACGTCAAACTCTCAGCTCCTTGAGCATCTGCACAGCCTCACGTGGTATCGCTCAATAGCGGCGGAAACAAGTCTTCCACACGCTCCTCCCACTATCACTCTCGCAGCAACCCAGGGAAAGTCTCGTACCGCTAAAACAGATTCCTTGCAACGTCCTAACATATGCAATAGCCCGCAGACTCCTCTCTTGTCCTCGTCTTCTGGCCTTCATTCTGCGTCAGTCAAGCTTCATCATCCATCAGAAATTGTCTTGGCGTGGGTATGCAATGAGCCTGTATTCTGGTACTGCACCATCTCGAAGTTGTGCCTGGTAAGCACCTTCAACTTCGATGGCCGGTACGCGGTAGAGGTAGCCGGATAACTTTCGTGCCCACTGGATGTGAGCCATGGCCTGAGCCCATGCCTTTTCTCGAATGACAGACATTGCTGTGTCAGGCTCGGATGGCGTAGGGTAGCTGATGTAATCGAACTTCCAGGTGTCGGCTCCATGGACAAGATATCCCACACGAACCGTAAACGTATATCTGACGTCCCAATCATCGAGCTCATTGTACCAGTGGGACCAATCTCGCTCATCAGTCCGCAGTGCGGCCAGCAATGCAGCCATTCCGGCCGAGTCAAATGTTACAGTTCTTGCGATGCAGTGCGAAGCCGGTCTCTCCATTCCAGTGTCGAGCTCGATTATCCTAGCGGTCACCTTGGATGCGAACCGTTCCATATACGCATCGTTTTCTTCCTCAACTCCATCATCCTCATCGCCATTGTCATCTTCCCCCATTTCGTCGTCCATCTCATCATCAAGTTCATCGTCATCGTCTTGCTCAAAAAGCTTCGTTCGGCACGTTGGGCAGGTGTTATTTTCGTCCAGCCAAGTTAGCAGGCATTCTGAGCAATAGACGTGTCCGCATGGGGTGCGAGTCGGCTCGAGCATTTCATCGTAGCAAATGTCGCACTGGAGTGGCTGCAACGTGGACAAGAACTGGGTCCGGGACGGCAATGCCATGTTTACACCCAAGAAAGGCAATTGCAATGATTCCGGGAGGCTGATTGTCTGCTTGGTGACTGTGCAAATTTGTGCCCGTTGTTGGCGCTCGATGGTAAATATCTTGGATGCTCGAGATTTTGTTGTTCGGTAGGTTGCAATATCAAGAGGAGAGAACTTCGTAGTCTGGAAGAGGCAGCGTTTGTCGAAAAGTGAATGCCAAAGAAGTCATGTGAGCCGTTGCTAGAGATATCGCGATCTTATGGTTCACTGAGGCAGAGTAGCACAGAGTGTAACGGCACGTGGAGAAGTGAAGCCATCCTAATAACTCTCTGTCGTGTCTTATCGCGAATAGTCTATGCAAACAATCTTTCCCAAGCTTCACACACTCCAGTGAGAGACTTGTACCGTCAATAGTCTACCAGCAAACATACTCTACAGAAATGGCAACTCCTCAGCATGCGAGAATGGCCGTAGCCATGGATATGCCACGGATTCGACCGCGAGAAATAGGTGAGATATGACCTTTCCTGCATGCTGGGCTCCAGTCCCTGCGTATGAGCCTTGGGGCAGAGCATTATTGCCCATGTGCCTCACACTCAAAATCATGCAGGACTGGAGAAGCATCCCCACAGATCCTCTCAGTGGTTTCCGGTCCCCTCTCCAGCCACATTGGCATCACCTTTGCTGCTGTCCAGGAGAAACGGGTGGAGATCTACACATGGGTATACGCCCTGCTGCTTCATCAGTACACCTTGTGACACACTGGTGGAGGATTTGCCATCGATTCGTTGTACCATCCATTAGTTGGTATCAAGCCTACGAGCCGCTCCTCATATACTATTGCTGATATAGTATCAACTGTATCGGGCTAGTTCGCAAAATGTCCAACCTTTAAGAAAGCAACACTCAGCTAAAAACAGTCCATGACCGCGCTCTTCTCATGATATCTCATCTTGAGCACCGTAGATGCCCATTCTCTCCACAAGTTGGGTTACCAGCCCGTGCGCCGGCATAATAGAGGTTGAGGTTTATTGGAAGATGTCTGTGATAGAATGAATTTTGGATCGTTGGATGACACTACGAACGAAGGTATCGAGTCAGTAGTTCGCCGAAACATTCGATCCCGAACAAGACACGAGAAGTGTCTCTGAAGTAAGGTACTTACGCAGACAGCACCATATTTAGCGTTCTCGCAGACCAGATTGGGATCACCCCAACCTATCATAAATGTAAGCAGAGGCTGGTGGGTGGCTGAGTGACAGCCCGTGTAGCTCACCATCATTGCACCACTCGTACGGGAATCCATCCGGAAATGTTGCCAGAACTGTGCCAGCGAGGCCGAAGAGGAGAGTGAATGTGGTTGACTTCATTGCGGGAGTGCTGATAGTACTGCTGGCTTCTCGACAGAAAGGAAATGTGACAGACTACCGCTTTATAGCCTGAGCAGCGCCAATAGTGGTTGTGCTGCTAGACGATACGGCCCTGATTGTAGGGTTTGTGCGCTCTCCTAGTACAGATTCGGACCCCTGCTGAGTTCACATGCTCTAGTCACTATAGTAATCAAAAATGACCAGATTTGCTCAGCAGCGACGAACGTACTGTACGATTACTCAACCAGGTTTCACATGTGATCCGCTAGCGATGCAGGAGTTTCAAAAATCACCATTGCAGAGTCAGAGTGTGCAGCCAGTATCCGTGACCTGATCGACAGCTGCAGGTCTCCAGCCCATTCAGGGTCACCGTGAAGTCGGTTTTGTCAAGGCTGCAACAAACAACAGTCAAAAGACAGTAATAGATCAGGGGCATTGCACGCTAAAAGGGCTCGGCATATCATCGAATGACCTATTTAACCTCTTCTGATTATTGATCTTCTCTCCCTGCAAGCGCTTATTGATCACTCATGCATTAGAGGCCTGCGAGAACTGTTTGTGAGGCCAAGAGTCCGTAAGTCACAGCTGAGAAGCCTATCTCTGCATTCCAGCTACATGCTCTGCCAACAAGTCTCTTCCAGCAGCATCAACTGCTGACCATCATCCTTATGAGTCTGAATATGCAAGCATAGATCATGTTAGGTTTTCCAACCATGCCCGCTTTTGATCTTCTTTGGCTGATTCGGATCTCAACGCATCATGCAACACCCCTCCACTGTCTACAATCCGTCCTTGCCATCCAGTTGCCCTCCATGTCTCATCGTGAAGCTCAGTCTCGCGGAGATGCCACAAGCTCCCGTTCAGTCAATTCCGGCATGTAAGAAACAAGCACTCTGACGACGCGGACCCGATTGAATAATTCGTTGGCAGGAATGCTGTTCAGATACCCTGATAACTTTTTCGCCCACATGACATGGCGATCAGCGAGTAGAGCTCTCTGCTCGCCGCGAGCGGCTTCCGATGTATTCGGATCAGATGGAGGATCGTAGCTGATGTGATCGAAAGTCCAAACGTGGCTGGTGTCTCTGTCGACGAATGTGTACATTACATCCCAGCTCTTGATCTCTTCCATCCATGCATCGCGCAAGCGCTGATCGATTCGAAAGGCAGCGACAACTTGAGCCATGGCTTGTGCGTCGAAAGTTGCAATTCGTGGCTCTGGGTTGGCGTCCAACTTAGCTTCGACCTCGTGAAGGACTGCTGTCATCTCGTAGTGGAATCTTTCTATGCTTCCAGGTGGTGGCACGCCAGGTACCTCGTTGGTTTCTGCGGTATTGGCGTTTGAATCTTCTTCCGTCTCGTTGTTCTCGTCGATGTCGCTTTCGTCGTCGTTGGGCAGGTTCTCGAACAGGATGCTTCTGCACGTGGGGCAAGTGTTGTGCTTCTCGAGCCAAGCCAGCAGGCATTTCAAACAGTAGACATGGCTGCATGGGGTGTGGGCTGGCTCTTTCATGGCATCGTAGCAGATATCGCAAGTCTGTGGTTTCAAGCGGGACAAGAAGTCGACACGAGTTGGTAAGGACATTGTTGAACACCAAATAGGTTTTGAGTTGTTGTAACGAGTCTCTATCTTGTGCCAGTATGTCTGTGTAATGGATTGACAGTGTCGAGCTTGAGCAGTAGCTTGACAACGAACATTGTATTGATGAGATGTAGAGGTTGATCGAGAGAAGGTATAATAGTGCTTGAGCTGCCGAAGTTTGCTAGACTGCATCGAACTGAATAAAGGTTCGTAGTCCAAAAGATGCTGCCTTGGAGCAATCAAAAGCAAACGCGCCTTCCTTTGAACGGACAAAGACTTCCTAGCTTACGGCGTTTGCTGGAGTCAGACGGTGAGCGGCTGCTTGCAGAGAAACAAGTCGGCATATGCAGCACACATGGACCAGATAGGGTGATCCTTGCTTCATCATACAGCCTCGAGATCGGAGCTCGCCGTTTTGTATTTGAGGCGTCTTCTACCAATGGCTTCGCGCAAGGTTTTGTCGAAGGCTCTCGGAAAGCAAGTCGGGTGATGAGCACGACTGTTCTTGCTGTCTAACCAAAGACAGGGAATTACGATCACTTTGCGATCTCTCTTGCGAACTTAGCTCTACGTCTGCTTTGCTTGTCGAGACTGGGCGCCTTAGCTACGCTGCACAAGGCGGAGATACGATAATCAAAATCAGGAGCAAGTATGATTGTATCTATGCTGGCATGGTCTACTGGGCAAAGCTAGGTCCAATACGCTCTTTCTGCCATCGTGTGTGTTGGGCTCTCGGCAGCCAACTCCAATCAAACTTGTAGCCCATGACTCACGTGCTGTCGCGGTGGAAGCGAAGCATCTCCTTGCTCGACTCTGAGCTGTTCCACCACTTCGGATAGATCGCTGCGGTTCACAGAGAAGAAGAAACTAGACACTCTCTCCACCCATTCCTGGTGTTTATTCCGATTATCGATTCCTTCCAACACTCGTCTGTAGGCGCTCATGGTAGCGAAGCGTGGGGGATCGTTGTACTCTATACGAACGAACCACCAGCGAGACCCGCTGGCAAGCCACTCGAATACGTACAACACTTCCCAATCAGGTATCTCGGGAAACCATTGCGGTAGTGGCTGATGCTTCGGGGCCAAGCCCAAGAGCAAGCGAGTGACAGAGATGGGGTTCAGATGCACTGGCGGCTTCATGGCAGTCTCGATTTGCCGGCTCGCGAGCTCCTCTTGTTGTCGCTGGGCGGGTTCGTGTGACACGGCAGTGCGAGTTATCCTGCGGAGCTCTTCTTGTACTGCTTGCCTGTGGGAACGGACTGCGTCCTCCACGCCCATAGATGGTGAGCCGTGGCGCTCAGCAGCAGCTCTAGCGCGGAATGCTCTGTAGAAGTTGAGGTAATCCGAGTGGTCTCGCTCATCTGAGCCATAGATTTCTCCGTCGGCAGGTGCAGCCTGGCCATTGCCAGCCTCGATGTCCATTCCTTCCTCCTCATCTTCATCTTCCGAATCTTCCTCATCGCTTGAATCCTCCTCGTCATCTGAATCGTCGCTTTCATCGATATCGGGGTCGCTGAACAGCGTGGTGCGGCATGAAGGGCATGTGTTGTTCGTTTCGAGCCAAGTCGTCAAACATTCGAGACAGTAATAGTGTCGACAGGTAGTGCGCGTGGGCACCTCCATCGGTTCGTAGCAAATGTCGCAAGTCTCCTGGCCTAGCCTGGACATGTATTCCTCGCGCGTCGGAACCGCCATCTCGGAACGGTGAGATGGCGTCGGTTCGGAGACCAGATTTGATGGAAGTGCAGTCGAAGTCTGGCGTCTGAGGGAGGTTCGGCGGTCGTGAAGGCGAGGCGCGGGTGGTGTAGGTGTTGTGATGCAAAGGAGAAACTTCTCGTGGTGTTGTGATGATGATGGCGCTGACAGCGCTGCTGCTGGCGGCGGCGCTGGTGGTAGCGGAGAGGAGAAACAATGGTTTTCGACGGATGACTGACCGGGCCGACAAGGTCGAGCGCGGCGGTCAGGGCGGTGACATGGCAGATGTTGTTGATCAGGGCTGTGCACCAACCTATGACTTTGAGAAGACTAGAATTCGACGGCCGGTGAACCGAAGCGTGACGGAAACAAGGAGCGTGACATCTTGCTCCCGTTCACCGCTGGATATCGATGCTCAAGAGTACGACAATAGAGACCTCAGACTCTCTCAGAGACACTTTGAGCGATCCCAGTGCGTGGACGATGAGGGCGAGGCTACATACTCCATAATTGTGGAACTGAAGCTTACCCTTCACCTCTGACATTCCCAACGTCCACACATGACTTTCACCCTCTCGCACCTAATCACATCCTGGATCATTCCCTTTCGCAGGAAAACCTCTCGGAGAGCTCGCTACTGGAGCGTGATTCCAGCGGGTCCCTGCACGAGGCAACAAATCTCTCGGTTCAAGCCACCGGAGCTACGCGTGTCAAGCAGCCCTCGAGATTGCCCACGTAGGTCCAACCAGGCCCTCCTGCGTTGCCCGGAGAAGTCACGCGCATCGACGAATGCCTTAACCATTTCAACGAACTCCAGATTATGACTGGAGCCCCTGAGCATGTACAACATTACACAGCAACATATTGCTTCGCCCCACGTTTCTACACACGGTACTGGTAGGATCAAGTAGCACATGGCATTGGCGTCACTGGTAACAATCTGCAATGTGTATGAAGCATTAAGCTCAGGCAATCGTACAGGCACCTGACTAAAATTTGGCCGGACAGCATTATTCAGTAGGGTGAAATACGCAAAGCGTTGTTCAAGTTCTCCAAAATTTTCGGCCGTACTGTTCGATGAGGACATTGAAGAGCGTCGGGTCGAGTCTCTGCAGTTGTCCAACAAGTACTAACAACAAGCCTCTCCTCGTCCGGCGAATTCGGCCTGCGAACAGATTTGCACAAATTGGGCTCGCAGAAATGAGCTCTTGAGCATTTCGCCGATTCGACCCTGCCAAAACCTGCCCCTGAAGACCTACTCGAAGCTCCTTTAGTCCCATTCTCCCGTAATTGTGCAGTCATCGATAAGGACGATACCCTCCTGATATCTCAACCTGCTCGCGGCACTGTTTTCAGGCGAGATTATGCCCGTAGTGTCCATACAGCAGTGCTCTGCACGTAAGACATGTCTCCTCTCCCATGAGCCAGATCCAGACTCTCACACATCCGCAACAAATTCGATGTCCACAAGGGGACGGCGGGCCAAGATCCAAAGCCCGGAAGCATTTCTTACAACGAGGGGTATCCAAGTCGGCGATGCATTTCCAGCACTTCATCGTTGATTCAAGGTTTGATCGAGGGTAGGATGAACTGGTGTGTGTTGGCTTGATTTGATGTGTGTTGCTATGAGGCTTTTGTGATGCTGTGGATTGCTTGTGTGCTTAGGAGTTCCGTCGTGGGATCTTGTGGCAGTGATGTTTGTATGCTGTAGTGTCTTGTTCGGCGTTATTGAATACTTGCAAATCGCTGATGGGTGTGCTGGAAAGCAACTTTCTTGACTTTTCTGAATGATTGCCAATAAGAGCCGGCAGGCCTTATATCCTCAAGGATGGCAAGTATGGTGCACAAGGAGAGACAAGGTCTCACTGACGTGGCATCTTAGAGACATGACTGTCTACCGTCTAGGAGCATGTTCGCGGTGCTGCAGAAGCTTGTTTGGAAGCTGTGACCAAAATATGGTTCCAAACATCGCATCGCCCCAATTAGCATAAGACAGAACACTGCACAGATCTCGCAAAGATAAGTCGCAAGGACATCTGTTCCTAGGGCGACGACGCATTGCGTTTGCCTGAAGAGTGAGCGATCTTTGTGAGACACATCTCAAGACGGCATGTGAAACATGGAAGGCTGCACGTTTGCTATGATCGTGAAGAGCCTGATTTTCCGGGAGGTCAGATAACACAGGCATCATGTGTGATACCTTCCATACACATGATCTGGTCGAAAGATCTTGTGAAGGAGGTGAAATCTACGAAAGACTGCTCTGGGTCCTTGCCTCAGTTGGCTTTGAGAGCACGAGTCATCATCTTGCTCCACTCTTCCTTCGTGCTATCGTACCTCTGTCTAGAACATCCATGGAAAGCTCACATCAAGGTCGTACGGTCCTCCCAGACTCTTGTCAGTGCCTTGTTGTTTATGATCGGCTCATTGCGTACTGTAGGAAACCACGATTATCATCAAGCCCAGTCGCTCAATACACGCCAGTGCTCCACGGCTGAGGCATAGAACATTTGTTTTTTGTTGCTTGTTGACGTCCCCCTGGTGCAGTCTAGACTCTTTGGGCATCTCGTGTCGTATCTGCCGCTCCCTGCACAAGATATGCACAAGTTGTTGCGGGCAATCCGCTCCGCAGTCTCCCTCTCATGCCTTTCTACAAGCACGTTATTCGCAGTCTGAGCTCTTCGAGAGGATGATCGACCTCCTCCTGCATGAGGCGACCAACTTCTCTGGACAATGTTTCGGCCGACACACTCCTGAATACATCGCGTACCTTCCTGAACCACTCCCTCTGCCGCGCACAGTAAGCCGACACGAGTGGACGGTTGGCCGGGTTGTAGGATATGCCGCGAGCCCACGAGGGCGGGTCACAGCTGGCACGAGTGAGACGGGCGACTTCATCCTCGACTGTGAACGTGTAGCGTACTGCGCGGGTCCTCAGCTGTTCATGCCAGTCTGGTCGTGCATGCTGCTCAGGTACCAGCCGCTCCAGTAGACGGCTCATCGCAAAGCCCTCGAAAGTCACCGTAGGCGGCGATTGCTCTGCGCGGGCCTGGAACTCCTGCGAGTATGCGACAATTGCGTCGTAACTTAGCTCTCCTTCCTCGTCAGCGGGAGCCGCAGCTCGATGATCGCGGTGCACGCGACCCATCTCCCCGAGCGATTGAGGTTGATCAGCTATTTGCTCAGTGGCTCTGTCGACCGCTGGCGCTGGTGTCTGAGGTTCTTCAAGTCTAGAGACGCTTGCTTCTGGGATCCTCAGGCGTGCGATCATCTCGTTGAGGTTGCGCATTGTTTCCATACGCTGCCCAGCAGGTATCTCGGGGAAGGTCTGTGTTCTATCACCTTGCTGCTCGGCGTCTTGCACAGTTCTTGGCTCAATCTCCTCGAACAGCTGGGCTCGGCATGTTGGCTGTCGAAAGCGGTCAGTGTGTGTTCATTCATTGATAAATGATAGATCTCTTTCGCCAGTCGACGTTGCCTGTAGAGGGAGAACTTACGCAGCTGTTGTTCGACTCCAGCCAAGCCTTCAGACATTCGAAACAGTAGAAGTGCCGGCAGTTGGTGCGAGCTGGGTCGGTCATAGGCTCATGGCAGATGTCCTATTGAAAGCAGTCAGTAAACACAACTGTTGGATCTTGAACGCGACTTTTGCTAGCTGAAAATACTCACGCAGTCCTCGATGGCCAGCTGCGACATGTAGTCCCTGCGAGAAAGCAGAGACATTTTGTGGATGGGAAGCGGAGCAGATGCAGAAGGAATCGATGCTCGTCGACACCTTCAAGGGCTGTCGTTGTGATGTTCTCGAGCCGGTGGATCGTTTGCGGTGAAATAGCTGGGATTCGAGTGGTGGGGTCGGAGTACTAGTGGAGAGAAAAGACAGCTCTTTAGTAGGCGGAAAGGTGGCCGGGCAGGTGAATAGACCTTGAGATAAGTGATTGGCTCAATCAGGTGATTTCCCGGAGAGTTACCATCCTATTCACTATCTTTATACAGAAGTAAGAGTAGAGTCTGCTTGGTCGGCTAGAGGGCTACACCGGGTATGTGAAAATGATGATTCAGTATAATAAGTCGAAACAACAAGCAGGCATATAATGATTGCGCGGTGGGCAAGCATCCTTGATCATCGAGCGTAAGGCTGGATGTCTTTCTCTTCGACGCCTCGGCATGTTCTGAATGTGGCCAGACGGACGGTATTTGTGTGAGTATTGTAGCAAGGCCTTCTAGATGTGTCGATCCGTTGCTGACATTGAGTGGCCTTCAAGACTGTGGATTTGTGATTTACGCAGCAGCTGAGGCTCGACCTGCCTTTGTTGGACAGTGACGATGATCGGGTTGAGTCGGATGGAGGGCTGAAGAACTGGTTGCTTCAATGCTCAATGTCAGAGGATTAGATATCCCAGCAGGTTTATGCATCTTTCATCTCAACAGGTGACTCACCCGGCTGACTTTGAAAGTACCAATCTCGCGACTCACCATGTTGATCGACTGGAGTTCTGGTCTGCCGGCGGTGAGACAAAAGACCTGCGATGAAGTTGATCAGTAGAGACGACACAAAGAAGAAACTTGAGACAAAGGCTGCCTTTGATTGATTCCATAACTCTTGTGGTTGACAACTCCACTGTAATATGGACGACAAATTCCAGGCCCCGTGGACCGTACGGCTTTGATTGCTAGCGGCGCAACTTATCCATATCTGTTCCCAAACCGTGCCCAGTTCGGCCCCAAGGCGATACTCAGAATGTCGTTTGCCCATCCTGCAGCCAGATTACTGCATCGCCCGCTGTCAGTCCCATTCAACGAGCACAACCTGGACCGGATCACAGATGTCAGGCAGTGGCGCCTTCGTTGTATTCTTCATCGGCCATCTTGCGTCTGACAACCGATAAGACTCTCGCCACCGCACCATTGCCTACCGAAGCGCTTGACCTTGGACCTTGCTCAAGAAAAGCTCAAAAGCACTTGAATGGGCGCTCCTCCAGTGGATTTCCAGCCTCCTCCTGCATCAGACGTCGGACTCCTCCATCCAATAGATTGGGCGCCACACGGCGTAGGTAGCTGTCTATTTTGCTCTTCCATTCGTAATGATGATCAAAGAGTGACTCCAACAAGTCCTTCCGCTCTTGATCACTTGGCAAACGAGCAGACCACGAAGGTGTGTCGAAGCTGATTCTGTAGAGTCTGAACATGGCATCACTGAGCTTGAAACTGTAGAGCACATCGCGGTCTGTAATCTCTGTATACCACTCGGGCTGCGCATCTTGTTCAGGCTGTAGACGGTGCATGAGCCGGTCCATGGCTGCGGAATCGCAGACGAATATCTGTGATCTGCTCATTCCAAGCTGAGTGTAGAGTGCGGAAATCTCAACGTGAGTCAGTACACTGTTGGGCTCCACGCGTTGTCCACTCTGGTCGCCGTTGGTCGTCGTCTGTCCTCCTGCGACCGAAGGCTGCTGGTTACTTTGTTCCTCGACGGTGTCTCCCAGAATGTGAGACGCCATTCCGGTACTGTGGAGGTTGGATATCGTTGCCGCGGGCTCACTCAGTGATTGTACTTGGCGTCGTTGACCAGCTTCCTGAAGCCCAATGCCAGGTCGCGTGCCATTGCGTTCAGAGACTGACTGTGACAGACCAAGTGCCTGTCCTGTCGCCAGGCTGGCCACCGGTCGCTGCCTGTCATTAGACTGCGTCGAAGGTCGTCGTGCCTCGTTCCATAGGTGTTCTTGCATCTCCAGTTCCTCTCCTTCCAGACCAATGGCACGCAACATCTCAAGTATCTCGCCAGGCGTCTGCATTTGTCCATCTTGGCTGTGGACAACTGGCGTGCCCTCGTTGAGCCCCAGGCGCGGCTGTTCTTCATGAGCTTGCTCCTGTGCTCGAGAGCCCGGAGCACCGTCGTTAAACAGCTCTGCTCGGCACGTAGGACAAGTATTATTTGAGCGGAGCCAGTCCCGGATACATCCGCGACAGAAGTAATGGCGGCAGGTGGTGGAGTCGACTGTGTCAGTGGCTGGAGACATATGCCACAGTCAGCAGGCGCCATGCTGGACATGTAGTCTCGGGCGTGTAGGAAGTGCCATCGCTGGCGGTGGAAGGTGAATGAAGAGCTGGCTCGGTCTGTTCGGGTATCCCACTCTGGGTTGATGTGAGGGATATGTGGTCTTGTGCCGAAAGTTCAAGCTTGTGGATGTCGTAGAAGTTTTGCTTCTGATTCGAGTGTTGTAGAGGCTAATGTTGTGAACTGCCAGGGAGAAAACCCCAAGTCTTGAGAAGTGCGTGATCGTGTTTTTGAGTAGTACGCTATGGTTATTGCAACTGTGTCGTTGCAAAGCAAGTGAGCATCTTGTGCTATGTGTCTGCGGTTGGTTATGGTCAGTGAGAGACGACTTTATAGCATTGTCAATCGCATGCTAACAGCTTGGGGTCTCACACAAGTGGCGTTTGAAGCAAACAAGGAACGTCACTTGTGCCCAGAAAGGCGAAACTCGTATTGAAGGATGAGACCGAAAGGGTATTTTCTCAGTGCCGTAGGTCAAACGCCGCAAGGTGGCCCAGTTGGGAATCGCCCTAAGCCTAATTGGTGCGAGACACAAGCCCACACATGTCTCAATTCGATATTCTTCCAACGGGGAAAAAGGCCACGCAATATCGTCATGCGCTATCAAGAATGTTGATCGGAAAGGTCGCCGCGGCAAGAGTACAGTTTGATTCATTGCGTCGACATCGGGAGAAGAACAGTGCGTGCAATCTGTCCTGTTGGAGCCGCGTTGGCTGTAAGCTATTTCAGCCTGCTGCAAAACGTCAGTGGCACAATGACCAAGCGGCCGACAGTGTATAGTAGCAGATATCCGCTTGAAACACAAGGTCCTCGCAATGTCATGATCGGGCCCGGTTGGGAAAGCAATCTGAGCAGCATAGTCGAGATGCCTGGGCCGGCCTCCCCTCCACCGCTCGCGAGCCATCGCTCTCGATACTGGACCTTTTTCCGATCCTTCAACCTCTCTCCGCCACAACCCACCAATTATCCTTCTCGTACCCACCCTCCACCACTTTGCCACCCGCAGCAACCACATCGCCCTCCAATTCCCCTTTCCGATACAGATGATAATACCTCAAGAACGTCTCATCCTCCTTCACGCCTTTCGTCTTCTTCACCCACGGCACCATAACGTCCTGATCCATTCCCTCTTTCCATCCTCTTCGACTGCCGTCTTGCTCTAATGCCCAGCAGTACAACAAAGCTTGCCCACCGGGTCTCAGAGTTTCGAGAATAGCTTGCACGGCTTCGATGCGACGCTCTGGAGTTGAAAGATGATGGATGACGGCTATACTGATTGCGAAGTCGAAGTATTTGGGTTGATGAGGAAGGGAGAGAATGTCGGAGATGCAGACGGAATGGGGCTGGTGCTGGCGCGCGATGGAGATGAGGTTTGCAGATCTGGAGAGGAAGAAGACTCACCGTATCAGCCTGTGTACTAAAAGTTATACAGCATATGTACATGGGCATACTGCACTTCATTTAGTTGTTGGAATGGTGACGGGTGACAGACCGATCGGAGCCTATTATGAAAATTTCCGGATTCACAGCCAAATACTTGCCGTTGCCGCAGCCGATATCGAGACCTATCGAGCCGGACGGAAGAGACTTGAGAAAGCGTTCTATGATGGGCCAAGGCTAAGAGCGAGAATTAGTCTCATGAACCAAATGGGAAATTGCGGAGATTGCGGTGCTCACCTTGTAGCGGGTGGACGAGAAGTGGGAGGCAATCTGCTCATAAACGGTATGCACATGCTCTTCCTCGTAGCTTTCGCCATGTTGATTTTCCTGCGCTGGGTCTTGGGTTGACATTTTGATGGCGTGGCAGGAATGAAGTGAAGTGAAGTGGCGTTGCGATGGAGAGTCAGAGACGCACGACGAACACGACTTTTGGCCTTGGCCTCTTGGCGCTTTGTTTGTGCTTTAACTTCTGACTTCACTTTGCTTCCCGCATCTTGCCTCAAGCACACACGGAAGGAACTGCTTCCAGTCCTATCTACGATCTCGTCACTCATTGCAAGTGTGCTTTGGAGTCCAGGACAGCGTCACAAGTCTTGACGGTAGCTCCGCCCATCATCTCAATTTCGCGGCGCCACCGCGCCATTATGCAGCAGACCAGGACAGACCAATGTCGCCGCTAATTACGCTCCTGCAATCCATAGCGGAGTCGCAAGTCGAATCCAGTTCAAAATCGCGGGGAGATCTCGGTCCAGCTCGCCAGGTAGCGCTCTTAGGAGTCGGGAAACGAGTGCATGCACCGTGAAGGACCACTTGGACATGAGCAAGAGAAAATGCTGTCAGTAGCATTCCTCCCAGACCTGAGTATATTCCATGTTGGCCGCATCAGACCCACACTTGAAGCATCAATACCCGACTTCGTTAGTGATCAGCTGCGGAAGACTGCTCAGGTCCAAGACCGTGTGGCGTACCGCACTTCAGATTGTCGATATCTGCAGGGCACACTCCCTTCCTCCTCATGCGTGAGAACCCAAGTGCATCCTATGATGTCGTGGAGAGACCTAGTGCAGACCAGCTGCGGAGAAGCACTTCCCTTCCAGCTTTGTGCCCCTATTGATGGCATCTTCTCACATATAGGTACTATGCACTTCCAGGTCTGTTTGCAGCTCCGAAGGTTTTATTCTGCCGCATTTCGCCCGCACAGAAAGCTTTGTCACATGGACAAGAACCACAGTTCTGACCACTATGAAGCTTTGATGAAATGGCGGGCTAGTGCAGGCATGTTCATTATTCGGCCACAGCGCTAATCGCTTGCTACGTTGCAAACTTCGGAGTTGTCCAGGCTTTCTCATTCGGATTCATCTCCACACCAATTGACACTCCAAGGCTGGCCCGAGCTTACCTGTTAACGTCTTGCAGGATAGTCCCTTGCAGCTTGATGTGACCCTGTCGCAGCCGTTTGCTTATTACTTCTGCACAGAGTGCTGCACGTTTACACTCCCTCGCAACTCAAATTACGGCCTGACTTAGGTGCCATGCAGGCTATTCTAGCATCCGGACTCGCCGGAACAACTTCTACGCCCTGTTGTCCATACATCCCTGTCGCTCGAGCGCTCATCGGAACTCGCTTTTGTCGACTTGTCCCTCGTAACACCATGTGTATTCCTAATTCGGCACGCACAGATGACTGCTGACTTCACCATGTTTGCTCTGCACTTGCTCTACGTCTTACGAGGATTTCCTCGTACTATAAAGACACCTAGCAGTCGATTGCAGCTTTTCGACTGATGCCAGACTCGCGAGCAAAGTAAAAGAGCTTGAACTGCGACTAGCCCCAGCGCCCTACATCAATCACCGTTCCTTCTGTATACAGCTTATTATCACAACGCAGTCTTCATACACTCTTCTGAGCCATCAACAATGCTTGTAAACGGATTCTCTAAGGTACTCTTCATACCATCGCTGCATTACACTTTTGATATGGTACACTAAACAGAGCGACAGGTCCTCCTTCTCTTCCTCGAAATATCAATGGCGACTCTGTCCCTTCAGGCTCCAACTGGAGGTCCTCACTGCTTCCCCTGGACATTCTTTGTGCCATCGCAGTTCATCAATACATTCGGTCGCGTTGTTGTTACCCGGAACATAAATAATCGGGTACAGGGAAGCGGCGGATTCCAAGCTGGAGGACTCCCTCGCATCGACTACAACCTCAGGTCCGCAACCACTCTCCACGACCCGACGGTAGGCCGGCAAGTCACTCTGTCGTTCACAAACAATTACTTCACTGCATATACGGTCCTTCTGCAGCAGTTTAGAGCGGAGGACAATCCTCTTACTGCGGAACCCATTAGGGTCCACGAGTTTCGTGTCCCTGCTGCGGAGCCTGGGCCTATCTGGGATAGCCCGGGACGCTATGAAGGCTGTATCATTTTGGGTGATGCTGCAACTCATGGCTGGGCACTACAAATACGGGGTCCGACCTAGTCTCGCCAGGCTATAGGAGGCAGCACTAGGGACGCATGGCCACCATATCACAGTATCTGTCTGATTCGCTTCGCGCGTCAGCTCCATAGAATATAGTCGACAATGTAACGTTTATTACTATGGGCACTGAGGTCGAATGGCTTTCATGATTCTGTGGACACATGACGACTAATGGCGTAGTAATCCCAAAGAAAAATGGCTCGGTACACGAGATCAATCACAGATATGCTCAAATGCACGTGTAAGAGTAGATTCCATGCAGAAACACGCGCGTCACTCCGAGTCTATATCTATTCGCGCCTGAGTTAGACCTGCAATTCTACCTGGGAGTTCCCTACTCGGCATGTAAGCTTCGTGTTAGCTTACTGTAAGCGCATCCGTAAGCTCTGCCTTGCTCTCCGGTATAAATGTTGTGTGCTCATCATAGTGGCTTTCTACAACATCTCACACGCCTTAAGACAAGAAAACTCGCCCGCTCATCACAACTCTCGCCCATCGATTAGCATCAACAGAAATGAAGCTCCTTGTGCTCCTCACAGCCCTGTCGTGCCTGACGGCTGAAACTATCGCCGATGCATGCAGTGGCCCTATCAAACCTGAAGCTATCCTCATCAACGGAGACGCCATTAGCCTACACTACGTCCTGAGCCTCGGGCTCGGAACAACCAGGAAAATCACAGATAAAGCCGAATATTCAATCCATGCGCGAAACTTTCCGAAGACGGGGAATATTGATGTCCACCTCAAGGCTTTTCTCGACGGGAACGGAGTCTTGATATCACACTGGCAGAGCGATCCGCCTCAGGGTAGTAGGGGAGTCCCAACACAAATGTGGAGAGTTCGGGTAGGGCCGGGGCAGGAGGCCTTTCAATGCATGAACCTTGGCAAGATGGGGACTGGATTTTGGTATGCGTCTCTTGAGAACTAATTGCAATGTTTTGTGTACATCTTGTGTCGCACTCAGAGTGCCTCTCATGATTGCCCTATGTAGCCCAATCACGTTCTAGATACCTCAACCACGCGAGGACTTCAGTGGGAAGAACCCATGTTATAAGACTGAGTTTCGTCTCACATTCCTCGACGCCCAAAGCACGCGCTGAGCTGGAAGAGGTGCACGAAGCTGAGTGATGTGGTTGTATTACGCTTAGTCGAACGCGAGGTGAAAATACCGTCGGGCAATAGAAAGCGCCTGCTCCCTTGTTGCATTGTTCGAGTGCATCGAGTCTCTCGCTATTGACGGAGAGGCGGTGTTTCATTGTTAACGAGTTGAATCTGTATCAGAGGCACCGATGCTCGAGAATGACCACGCCCGAACCGCCAAGCTTTGTGCGCTTCCGTGCTGGATGGAAGAGTCGTCTCTTGAAATCGATGTAGGGATATGCACTCTACAACTGGAAGTGAATGAGCCTCGAGCAGTTCTGCCACGCGTTCTTCCGCACAGAACAGCATCAAACTTGCAAGCTTCGGCAGCAAGATCTCTCTTTGACAACACTTCAAGCTGGTTCAAATGGAACGCTGACAACACCCGCGACGGTAGCCAGAATACGAGCACCTTCCGCCAGTGTTGGAGTTGGAGCTTGTAAGACACGGGCTGCATATTTGCTGGCTACTTTGCAGGGCATGCCGTTGCAGGTAAACTGAGGCGACCCTAGTCAGTCCACAGGGAAAGACGTCTTCCAGGGGAGCTCTGTATAAATCATGGGCTTCTTACTGTTGGCTCAAGGTGAACTCTCGATCGTCGTTGAGTTACGTCCTGTGTTCTGCATTTGAGTTTCGTATAGCATGGTACGTCTCGCTTACTGGGCCTTTGCAACTTTTATGGAAACCGACTTAGGACAGCCTTTTAACAGCAGAGCCACGAAGGGCCTTTAGATTTGTTGAATCATATTTGCGCGTGACAGATTGTATTCCAAACTACAAAAGTCAAATGTGCCGAATGGGGCATCGAAGCGTTTCCACGATAGTCGAGGACAAGTGATTGTAGGCATTTCGAGGCTTGTGAGATTATCGTGTTAGCAGCATGGCCTGTGAAGGAGGATTAAGCTTAACATGGCTGAGCTCGAGGTAGACGTACATGACCCTGGACAGCGGGAGTTAATATCAAAATATGCCAAACTACCTAGAACACGAGAATATCCGAGCGTTGGATTTTCAGAACACGAGGGCAGCTCAATTATGCACATATCCCTGCAGAGAAGACGTGCGACGCTAGAGGTACGCTGCAATCTCGGACATTCGGACAGTACGCGGCGCATAACACGTTATGTCACTAATTGGTACGACCCAAGGAAGCCGTCGGGTAATATGTACAACGAGGCATGGTGTGTGTACCTTGCAGCCACCCACATTAGCTATAGAGACAACGTGGCCAGGTTCTTCTAGCGGCGAGTGGGATTCGCGCTGTCGCTACTGGCACTGCAATCTGTAATCAAATTCTCCGAATGGACACTTGTCAGTCAGAAAGGGCTGCTTCGAAACTCCTCGAACCTCTGGTTCGATCAATCGACCAACGGGAGTCTCACGTCATGCACAATTTAGTATGTAGGTGCTACTCATGAGACTGATGCCGTGTGAACACTCCTTGCTCAACAATTTGTCGAAGGGCATTTTCAGAAGTGCAAGGCCAATGCCTAAGTGCCCAGTCTCTTGATGAACACATCAGGTCGACCTGGTCAAACCTCAGCTGTTGATCCGCTTGAAAGATATGGACGATTGACGGACGATTGGACGACGAAAGCTCGTCATCAGGTGCGGACTCTAGCAACCACAAAGAGGCCGCAAGAATCAATCAGCAACTACTGCACAAAACACGCCGCGCAAAATAGGCTGCCCTTGAGACGAGACAGGTCTGGTTATACCTTCAGGCCACTTTGGGATCAGGAAAACCTCCCACCTGGCCTAAAGAACAATCAAGAGGAAAGTTTATGGTCTAATGAGATCGCATAAGCGTTAGCCTACAGGCAGGCCCTCGGGAACCTTTGTATCAAGACTTGTGTGCGCTCCATGCCTAGAATACAAACTTTCAACGTGTCCAGTGAAACATCACGGTATGGCCATTGTAACTAACAGATTTGGAGGCCACGGCACTCACGCCATACAGAGGGATCCAGTTTTGATCACTCAACCGAGCATTGGGGAAAGAAATTCATGTCTGTCTGCACACGAATCCCACTAACTCCCTTTTCCCTTGTATCACGACCGCTTCGTCTCTCACTATCACTTCGCAGGTGCGGAGCGACTAGTAGGAAGCGCGACCTGTCTTGCTTTCGCACGGGCGGCCAGTCAAGATCGTTCATCCAGCGCAGGAAAATTCTCAAGATGGATACGTCATCTTCTGGCCAAGGATTTCCTTCCAGGTCTCCAGCTTCAGAAGCATTCTTCACCTCTGAGTTTCTGGCATCGATCCTAGGCCACCTCGATGCCGAACAGCTCGCCCACGTCTTTCTCGCATATTTCAACGCTCTCCCAGTAGCAAAGCAGTATCCAACCCTCCATCGTCAATTATTCCTCGAGCAAGAGCCTGGACCCATCCCAAATCGCTGCAGAGTCAATCCGCTCTTCGCAATGATCCTGCAAATCTTCCATCGGTAGCCCGTAAATGTCTTCAGCGCTCCCATCGTGTATGCCGACTGAGGCTTCCAGTTTACGATCGACAGAACCATCTTCCGAACACCCCCAACAGACGCTGAATGGTACTTGCTCGAAAGTCTGCGACCACCATTGCAAGAGATGCTATTCGCTCAAGCCACCGGTCCCCTGGAGATCTGGCCACGAAGGGGACCTCTTAATGTCGAGCCGAAAAGCGATTATGGCCGGGATCACATCACATTCGAGATCCCTTATGTATGTGAGAACGAGAAATCTGTTCGGAATGTGCTGAGTACTATACTCGAATTGGAAGTGCAGTCCAGAGTGAAATACAAGATCGCATCGCAGGAAAATAATGTGGATTATGTTCTTCATAATGGACGCATCGGGCTTGCGAACCTTGCAGATGTTGTGAACTACGTGGGGAAAAACATCGACTGCACGGCATTGCGGCTCCAGGTCAAGAGTGGTACATCCCACCTCGTGATGAAGATTTCTTGAAGGGTATTCATCGAGACCCTGCTGCGGACTATTCAGCAGAAGCCGTACTACATAGAGATCATGTGGGTCCGACAATGCAAAACTACCAATTTCATGGTGTAAGAGGCTGGAGAGGATTCGAGACGATGCATAGATTGCTGGAAGTATCGCCCGCTTCGTATGACGAGCAGAGTTGGAAGTGTTGCGGCTCGGAGACTTTTATAAGCTTGCGAGGGCTGGAAGCGCTTTTCCAATGTACGTGGAACCTGGAATTAGGGCAGAAGATAAAAGCACTATCGCCACCTAGGAATTGATAAGAAGTTGGTCAGGAAGAACTCTATGGCTCTTCTTTTACCAAGCTTGGAAGCGGTGAAATGTTCTGCAATAGCGGCCACTTCTCTATTGCGATACCTATCGCCGCGGACTTGGAGGATGGGGCTCGGGGGTAGTCATGGAATTTCGGGCTCCTTTGCCTTTCAGATCTGATTGAGCGTTGCAGGTTCCAGATCGGCTCGAAGAGGTGCGGTTCCCCGCGGAGTACCGAGCCACGTTTGAAGCCGGCACTCCACTCCGGTTTCTGCAAAACGCCACTACGGTACGAATGTGCTTTTCTACCATCACGAAGCTGGTCGGCGACTGGCGGCGAACGATGCCTATCTCAACTGAGGGTCATACTCGGCTGTCATATCCTCATCCACTCTTCTCCATACCAAGACTACTCCCAAAGCTCTGACAACACAGATGACGAAGGTTCTTCCCGCCTCCAGATGGGGTCGTTGGTCAAATCTGGGGAAGCCTTGGCTGTCGCATGTTGAACCAGGCTATCTTTGCGGAGAAATTTGCCATTGAGTGCACTCCACGAGGCCACGAGCGGGGTGTGGCGTTCATGGCATTGGCAACGTGTGCCTGCCACGATGTTGGGCGACTAGGACTTAAATACAACCAGGAAGTCCAGATCTTTGGTACTCTTTCTATCTCCAAGCACTCCAGCCTTTTGGATCCTGCAACTAGGATCAATTCCCTTACATTCTTTGCATACCTTGACTCCAGCATATTCTCGCATGCTGAGACACCATGGCTACCCACGATGAGAAGAAAGGGCAGCAGTGGACCACAGAAGAGCAGATTGAAGACCTGAAGGAGCGTGAGACGTTCGATGAAATCACGGCGCTCTCCGGCATTGAAGCGACAGCGGCATCAAGAGCCGCATGGCTCATATCCATCACTGTATCGCTAGGTGGTTTCCTCTTCGGTACGTGCAACATTGTCCCACAATCCAGTCCAGGTCGAGTACTGACACCAGGGTGGCCTAGGTTATGATACTGGATACATCTCCTCGGTCCTCGTCAGCATCGGTACATCTCTCGGCCACGAACTTTCCTCCAGCGAACAAGAACTCGTTACATCCCTCACCTCAGGCGGCGCTCTCGTGGGTGCTGTTTTTGCCGGACTCGCAGCTGACAGACACGGCCGTAAATGGCCAGTCTGGGGAGCCTGTATTGTCTTCGTCATCGGCACAGTTCTACAAACAGCCGCTTACTCCGTCGCTCAATTCGCAGTTGGAAGATTCGTCGTTGGCCTGGGAGTCGGCTCTGCAGCGATGATCGTGCCTGTTTACATTGGTGAGCTTGCACCTGCCAAGTACCGTGGTAGAATGATCGCTTTCAACAATATGAGTGTCACCTTCGGCCAGCTCGTTGCCAGTGCAATCGGTGCTGGACTTGCAGAAGTACCAGGCGAAGGTTGGCGAGGGACTGTCGGTATCGGAGCTTTCCCAGCAATCGCGCTGGCAATCATGTTGTTCTGGTGTCCGGAATCACCTCGTCAACTCGTGGCCCATGGCAAGACGGATGCTGCTGAAGCAGTTCTTCTTCGACTTTATCCAACTTCAACACACGAGCAACGCATCGCGAAAATCCGTTCCATTGAGGTTTCCATCGAGGAGGCTACTTCAAGCTTGGAACGGGAATCTCTCTGGGTGGTATTCAAGCGTATTTTCAATACACCTGCCACCGCGCGTGCCGTTCTTACTGCATGTCTCATCATGGCCATTTCCCAGCTCGGCGGTTTCAACACTCTCATGTACTATTCCGCCACGCTCTTCGCCATAGTCGGCTTCAAGAACGCCACGGCAGTCGCCATCGTCGTCTCCGGCACCAATTGGATCTTCTCCGGAGTGAACCTGGTATTGGTGGACAGATTTGGACGCCGCATCCTTCTGGTCGTCTCAGTCGCAGGCATGTCGATTTGCATGATGATCGCTGCGATCGCATTTCACTACATTCCCATCAACCTCAGCACCCTCGAGCTCGAAACGGACGACGCAGGTTGGGCGGGAATTGTGGTTCTCGTCACGATTATCTGCTACGTAGGATTCTACTCATCTGGTGTTGCTACTATTGCTTGGATCGGGACCGAGCTGATTCCATTGGAAGTTCGTGCTCTTGGAACTATGCTGAATACCGTCACTTGCTGGTCTACGAATATCATTATCGCCTCGACTTTCTTGTCTATGATGAAAGGAATCACACCTTCGGGAGCATTTGGATTTTACGCCGGTATTTGCTTCTTTGGCTGGGTTTTCATCGTGTTCTGCTATCCAGATGTAAAGGGCATGCCACTTGAGACTATTCGACATGTGTTTGAGCATGGCTTCGGGCTGAAATACTCGAGGCAGTGGCAGAAGGACAACAAGCATTTGGCTAAAGCTAGCCAGGGGACTTTTGGCCACTAAGTACTCAACTTTATTATGCAGAAGTGTATTGTTCAAATCGAAAGCTCCAGTCGCGCTTTCCAACAATCAATAAGCTGCTCTTCTTTGGTCAAAACTACTAGGCATCGGATCAACGTGAAATGAACATTATTTAGCCCTGACATCTTGCATTATCACGGCAGGAGGATTAGATCGTACGAAGATGTGCTGAGCGGATATTACACAGCCTGAGAATGAGATCCAAGATGTCACAAGAAGTGAGACCATGTTAAAGCACACCATGCGCACGAGGCTAAAAATTACGAGATCTGACACCAATCTCATACGTCGTGAAGCTGTCAGCATCGCTTCGACAAGCTCGAGCTACTCACAATGTCCGCGATCCATGGTGAGCGGCTTCGTGCGCTCAGATATCAAGGAGGACGCCCGAAAAATACGTCTGCTTTGCAGTGCGACAGTGAGCCCAATAGACAGAGCGTCGGCTGCAGGAAGTCATTTTAGAGACGTAGATCCAGTAAGTCATTCTTGTCGCAAATAGCTAAAAGGGTATATCAATCTCGGGGTATCATAATGCGCAGTACCAGTCTTCATCACCCATCCATTACATCGTGTCCTCATTCCATCATGCCAATCCGCACCCATTTTCAACCTCTTCATCCCCACTTTCTTTTTTGTCCTCCTCTAAAGCGGCCCCTCCGCACACCCACAAACACTCCTCGGCTTCCTACACCTCATACACAAACTCCCACCTCCTCCCGGCGGCGCAACCGGCGGAGGCGAATGTTCTTTCTCCTTCTCCTTCTTCTTCTTCTTCCCCTTCCCTCCCCCAAAACACAGCGCCCAACAACATCCCAGCAACAACCCCAAAAGAATCAAAATCACAAGCACAAGAATGACAATCGCCCACCAAGGCGTATCGTTGATTTCAACTCGTATTGCTTCGTTTATGGGAGAGGAACCATTATTAAATTCATCTCCGAAGAAATTTATGATTGTACCGCTGATTGTGCGGTTGAGGTAGTTGAGGTCGGTGGTGTTGAGGGAGATTGTGGCGTTGAGGTTTAAGGTTGAGTTGGGGCTTGAGAAGAAGTTTTGGAGGTCGAGACGGAGGCGGTTGGAGATTGTTTCGGTGATGTTGGTGAGGGAGCGGTCGATGAGGGAGAGGTAGGTGGTTTCGAGGTAGCCGACTATGAGGTTGTAGGTGTTGGTGCCGTTGTTGTTGTTGCCTCCATCGTTGCCACCGCCGCCGCCGCCGCCACCGCCAGTGTTGTTGCAGCAGATGTATTGGGTGTCGTTTGATGGGAGGTAGATTGTGGCGGTTTGGCCGGGTTCGGTGATGGTGGTGATTGATGGGTAGAAGGAGGTGATGGTTGCTGTTCCTCCTGGGACGTAGACTGTGTCTGTGACGTTGCCATCGCCTGCGGTCACTGTGACTACGCTTGGGAAATATTGCGTGACTGTAGATCCGGGATTCGTGGTGGTGCTCACGCTCAAAACATACGATGTCACTGTTCCTGTGCCGCTGGGTATGTATTGCGTCTCTGTAGATCCAGCATTTGTGGTCGTGCTCACGTTCAAGAGGTATGAAGTAATTGTTGCAGTGCCGCTCGGAAAGTACTGAGTCTCCGTCACTGTGCCATTTCCTGCTGTCACCGTTGTCACGCTCGGCAAGTAGACGAGAGAGATGTCCGTCACAGTATTGGTCGTTGTGGAGAAGTTTGTAGAAGTGACAGTCTGGGTGGCTACCGTGGTAGTCGAGGTCGATGTTGCCGAGTACAGAGTAGATGTGATAGTCGTGTTGGCCAGAGTTCTTGTGGTGAGAATAGTAATCGTAGCGTTGTACTTGTTGATGTACGTCGTCCCACCTCCGCAGATCGGTGCTCCTGTCGTGATTGTTCGATCGCTGTAAATCGTAGAGACCTCAGATCTCGTGACTGTTGCAGGCGGCTGGGTGATGTAGCTGGTGCTCGTAATTGTTCCGCCGGAAGTCACTGTAAAGGTATTTGTGATTGTTGCAGCAGGCTGCGTAATGTAGCTAGTGCTGGTGACTGTACTGCCAGCCGTCATTGTCAAAGTGCTGGGATGGCATGGCTTGTCGGGACAGACTGTGGTGGTATATGGGTTTCCATGTTTCTCCTTGTAGACAGTAGTTGTCGAGGGATAGCATTGCGGATGCTCGGTGACGGTGGCTGTTGTAGGATGGCAATACTTCTGTCCTTCTGTTATGGTGACTTTTGTGGCAATCGTAGATGAGATCGTCACAGTGATATGCTTTGGACGACCCGTCTTCGTCACAGTGTACGTTGGACACTCGGGACTGGCTGGATAGGTAGGTGGAGGACCATATTCGTGCCCGGCATGGCTTCTGGCTGTCGCCGTTTCATGCCCATCTTGGCCGTGTTCTGGCGCATACTGATCGTCGTGGTAGCCAGCTGGAGGATGATTGCCAGCTGACACTAAAGCAGCAGCGCACAGCAGACCAACGAACGCAGTATACATTCTGCTCAAGCCCACACGCTCCCTCAGCACGCGTATTCAGATCAGAAACACATCGCCAACCCTCGAGACCCGACGAGTGCGCCAGACGCACATTTCAACTCAGCTCGCGTCAAAAGCAACAGGCTCGCATTTCGCATCACGTCGAAGGCGCGAGGTGCCGACAACGCATCTCCATCGCGTCCTGCGTTCGTCCATAGGGCTCACCACCCGGCGGACACGCGTGTGATGGGTCCTGCATTGGTTCCTGCAGACCATGTGCTGTGACATCGGGCAGGTGAAAGCGAAGCCATTGGCGAGAGCGGATGGCTGGGAGCTGCATAAATCAAGCAAAAATACAACCACTCTGCATTCAAGATGAGAGCAATTGCTGGAAGTGGAAGTTGTTGTTTTTGCTTGGCGAGCGGCGGTGACAGAATCGTGCATTTCGACGTGGCGTTGTGGCTCGAGCTTGATGTTCCTGATTGAGAACTGACTTGACTGTGTCGATCTTGTGATAGTGTGATCCTTTGGGATGTGTTGTCAAATTGATGTCCAATGTATCGTATGCTGCTGAGTAGTGCAAGTCAGTTCGTATCGAATGTTGGTTTTGCTGAATTCTCTGCTCGTCTGCCATCATCAATTCGGTATTCAGCCAGCCACATTGCTGCAAGACGAGCGCCATGCGTCAACCCATGGTGGTGGGCTGAGAGCTTCTCAGCTGAGCTTTACAAAACTTCAAGACGTTGCTCCAGCAAGATATGTACCATGTGCGCTGTGTCGGAAGCTGATGCCTGTGTTGGTGCGAGACCGACAAATGCTTCCCTTCTCGGTGCGCTGGCGAGATCGCTAGTGTACGCAGTGCTGCGTGTGTGCTCTCTCCAAGACGTCTCATGCTTCGCAATCAATTCTCAAGACATAGCCTAGACAGCCGAGCAAGCTGTCCGCGCAGGGGCTTGAGGTGGCGGACAGGCGAGGTGTGTGCTGCAGGCGATGTCGTGTACATAGCTTGAGAGCTCTAAGCATTGTGCATCTCGGCAAAGCTCTACTTGACCATGCTTACATCCAGACCATTGGCAGGTCCTGTGTCCCAAAGCTCTTTCGAAGCTCCTCTGTATGGTGATCATCTCAAACCGTCATTTGACCGGCGTGTGACATTACGGCCCTTCCAAATTCATGTATACCTCTTTGCCCATACCCATGTATTTCATGCTTCCATATCGCCATATGCCTGTGCGTTCCCTCTTCTGCTCCCTCATTGCTTATTCAACCCATTGGGATCTCCTTCCTGCGCAGCCTTCTGCAACTGAGCCGTAGTCATGGTCGAATTCGTGTTCTGAAGCTTCTGCTTCGCAGAGGCCGGAGCAGGAGCGATGGCAGTGTCTGGAAGGTTTGGCGCATTCTTCTTCAGCGCTGGATCGAAGGTGCTGCGGAAGTGTGTGCCCAGTCCTGTCAAGTCGGATGGCTCGGGTTCGTGAGTCGGATCCAAGGCTTCGATTGCCTGGGGACGGGTGGGTCAGCTCAGGAAATACTTCGGGATCATCTGGAGGGATGTTGTGGGGTTTCTTACCGTCTTGGACTCGACTGTCTTTGCGAGTTCTTCTTCTGAAGGCATTTTGGCTGCGATTTTTTGGGTTTCGCTCGTGGAACTGCGAGGTTCTGTTGAATGTGTCTGGGAAGGCAGCATTTGAGGCATTGAACGTGGCTTGGCAGGCACCAGCACGATGACCTCATTCCACGCGTCTTCCCCTTTCTTCACTCCTTGATACAACTTCATTCCATGTCTATCGACAGATCATCGGGTATCTGCACCAATGGCCGCCTCTTGAACGCGCAATGTCGTGAAGATCTTTCCAGGATGATCAAGTCTCAAGCTCGCGAAGTGAGATCCTGCCATGGATGAGTATTGTCGCAGGAGTGAGGAACATGATTGCAAGAAACCTGGCATTCAGCATCCACGATAGCCTCGCCGGAAGAAGAGCCAGACGAACGACTGCAGAGGATGGAATGTCTTACTCGTATCTCAGCGAGTGGCTTCACGCAGCACTGAACGAACTCTGGCTCCGTGGCTGTCATAACGGCATGGCCAGCACTGGCAGATTATCACGCAGAAAGCCAAGCACTTCTCGAAGTCGACAGCCATTCGATCATGACACCCGCGTGGCCTTGCTCTGAGACACTACGCCATCAGCGATCGAGGCCTGGCCGTATCCATGCCGACCACGAACCGTTCAACGGTCGGCCAGCCGCGTGGCTATGGGAGATTGCGCCATCAATTCCCCGCCAACTATCCTACACTTGTCTTGACTTCACCTTTCTGACACCAGGACTGGATTGAACCAAACTTCTGCATTTGATTGGTGTCCCGGTGCCTTGCTGGATTGCTCATTCAAGACTTTATGCGCGGACTATGTAGCCATGGCGGGTAGCTGGCGCGATCAATCTGCTCGCATGTCGACACGTTTAGACGTTACCTCCGTTGCACCGGCCAGTCCCACCACGAAGTCTGGAATAGCCATCACCCAGCAACGATAAATGCGACAACGCTCACCAGACTCGTTACATTGCCTGCCGATAGCGACGGGGAGCCTCTTTCCCTGCCACTGTGCGTCATATGTGTTCACGAGTGCCAATCCACAATCGTTTCCAAGATCTTCGCCACGATGGTCACGGCCCTGCATGAAGCGGTATCCACAGGCTTGCCAGATTCGTCTTTCCGCGTGATCTCGAAGCCTTTGTGTTCATGGTATTGGAAAGCCATCGCTCGATGCAAAGACATCGCGGCGTATTTACGGACCAAAGGTGATACGAGGCTCTGAATCTCTACGCCTCTCGACATTGCACTCCTAACGGTATTGCGCTCTCGAATATATGGCGTGCAGCCGCTGCGATTTTTTAAAGACCTGCCATCTCATTTCCTCTTCACATCACAGCCTCTAGTCCAGAACAACGCAACCTGCCACTTCGTCTGCCACATCTGAAGAGTCAACCATAACACATAAAAGCAGGCTCCATCACTCCAGATCGTCAGTACAATCATTCCAACAGTCTGAATGCGCATGCTAACAATGCACAAATTTCTGTCATTACCACTGCTACTCTTGCTGCCCTGGTCACATACAGCAGCAGCCATACCACTCTTCGTTCGCGATGAGCCATGGGCAGGGAACCAAACATCCCTAGGCAACCAAACACTCACAGGCAATGAAACATTCAGAGGCAACGAAACATTCACACCTGAGGTCTTGGTCCGCGACTACAATACACTCAATGCTACCACCTGGAATGGACAAGAGGTTCCACGATTTCTTCTGGGCGGCAATGTCAGAACCGTAGGACAGTATGCCAACGGCACGACATATGTCATCGAAACTCCTTCCAGGAACAATAACACCGGCAACACCACTTTGACAAGCGGAACTGGACGCCTTATACCCTTTCCACCTCCCAGACTTTTGGCAGCAGCGAACAGCACACGCACGAATAGGACCGCGCTTCCTCCCGATGCTGACGAGCTTTCCAAGGCAGCAGCAAACGGAGTTCTAACTCTCAGCATCGTAAACAAGTGGCCGAGCGAGAACTTACTCGTCTACGTCTCCGGTCTGGACACCAAAGGTGCTCTCGTCATGCTTGGCCAGGATGGCAAGTGGATGAACCCTACCACCAGTTCAGCAACGCCTGAGCCGGTGAAAGGATCCATCGCCATTCCTCTAGGCAAGCCCAATTCAACATTGACGTTGACGCTTCCCGGGTACATTGAGAGTTCCCGTGTTTGGATTGTCGACGGCAAATTGGACTTTTTCGTCGTCGCGACGCCCAACGGACCAGGTCTCGTCGAGCCAGCCGCAGTCAATGCCGCGGATCCGAACTCTCAGAGGAACTACGCCTTTGCAGAGCTTTCCTGGGCCGCAGCATACGGCCTCTACGCCGACATCACCGCAGTCGACTTCGTCGGCCTACCTCTCGGCATCGAGCTCGAAGAAGCCAACAACGCCAAACACTCCATCCTCGGCACTCCCTCCAACGCAGCCGACCACCTCTGCGACGTCCTCAAAACACAAGCTGAGAAAGACAAACAACCCTGGGACCAACTCTGCTACCGCGACTCCAAGAACAAACTCGTCCGCGTCCTCGCTCCCTCAAATCTCATCTCCCAAAAGCCAGACGCTTTCAAAGGCTACTTTGACCGCTATGTCGAAAATGCCTGGACCAAATACGCCAACGAAGACCTCATCATCGAAACCCAAACCGACGCCGGAAAGGTCCCCTGTCGCGTCAAAGATAACCTCCTCCAATGCAAAGGCGACAATCGCCCCTACGCCAAACCCACCGCATCTGATATCATGGGCTGCAACACCGGTCCCTTTGGCATCCAATCCGGTGACAACGGCGTCCATCTCGCCGTCGTCCCTCGATTATGCGCCGCTTTCCATCGAAGCACACTGTTCCTCAAAGGCGGTAATGTCCAACCTGGACTGAGTCCGAAGGATTATTACCGAACGCCGAAGAGTGGACCGAATAGCAATATGCCTCCGAAGAATTATTATTCGAAGTTCGTGCATGAGATTGAACATGAGGGCCGCGGGTATGCTTTTGCTTATGATGATGTTACGCTCAAGGGGGAGTGGGATCAGAGTGGGTTGGTTGCTAGTCCGCAGCCGAGGTTGTTGAGGATTATTGTGGGTGGGACGTAAGTATTGATTTATGGTATGAGGGGAGAGAGTTCGGATTGGATTCTGGGTGTTATGATATTATGAACTTTTACGATGTTGATGAATTAATGATTGGGGTGGTATATGAGGAACAGGTTTCTGGGATAGATTGCATTGATGGAGGAGGTTTTGGTCGTCAGCATGGAACATACGTATAGAATGAACATGGGCGAATTCCAACTGTTATATGCTCAAGGTCATTGACGCCACAGTTCCTGTGCAACGATACTGCAACCTCTCTAGCCTTTCAACATCGAAGCTACCTTACCCATTCGGACCGCTGGGACCTCATGCTGGTCTCCGATGCCGTAAGAATAAATCTCGGACATCGTTCAGGGCATACGGCCGTTCACGATAAGACGGCTCGTTGTGTGCGGATTTTTAGTGGTGGATGTTTCAATCCATTGTCTTTTGTACGTTCGGTATCATGTCTTTGTGTCTGCACCATCCCTTTGTCCTCTTCCATTGCGCTGAGACTATGCCATTATCCTCGTCCCCAGAGGTGTTCTGTTTACACAATGCCCACTTGGGGTACATTAGAGCCTCCGCGGGCACGCATCATCGTTATAATCTCTCAAAATAACCTGCTGCATCGAAACGAGATTCTTCCGAGAACAATTTACTGCAGTACACCCACGACCAACAAATATATCACGCGCCAGCTGCTGGATAGCCGGCATACGAACTCAGACCGTCAAGATGGACTCCTTCCCAAGCAACATCTTCACCTTGCTTCCGTTCCACGACCACGACGCTGTCAAAAAGCCCAGCCAAGCTCGTGGAGATGCTGATCACATTGAAAAGCAGCATGCCTCCATTGCCAAGAAGGATGCAAAGACAACAATCCTGAGTCTACCAGCAGAGCTGATGCTCGGGATCGTCTCCCATCTTCCACCACGAGAAATCCAACGCTGTCGCGGTGTGGCTTCATCCTTCCGTGATGTGATCGACGAGAGCCAAAAGTCGCTCCTCAAAGCCGCTCCAGCACAATACCAAGGCCTAGTGGACGCGCAATACTACAATGGTACTCCACAGGAACCAAGCTTTTGCAAGTTTCTCTTCTGGTATCTCTCCAAGCGCGGCATCTGGAAAGAACCGAAGTACATTTTCCGCAGCATAGACAGAGTAGTCTTCCAATGGCTCATCAACTGGTCATCCGAGATCGGGGCTGCAATAAAGTACTTCCCAGAAAGCGAACGCCCTGCTAAGCAACTCACTGTCACCTGGCAAGAATATCCCGACGCTTTGATCAACACCCTGAAGGCCGTCGGAGCAGCGCTCGTGCAGACTTACATCGACACTCACATCTGGGAGCTCAGTACACATGACATTGTGACGCAAAAGTTATGCTACATCAGGACAGTCAGACAGTTCATGGACATTGTCGACTACACATATTCGGATGACATCGGATCAAAGTTCGATCTGACAGCACAAGCTGCCAAGTTCAATCTTCCATTGAGTAGAGAAGAACTTTGTCAGTACTACCTCGACATCAAAGCGCGTAAGGAGTCAGCTTTGCCCGATTTCCCTCATTCTCTGCCTGCAAGACCCGAGGACAACGACAATGGCTTTCTGAGCACTGTGACTGCAAGAAAGAAGGACAGTAATATCCTTCTCCGCATTCCAGAAGTCGTGAACACGCGCCACGCGTTTCCAAAGTTATACCTCACAGCTGTGGAATTCTGGCCCGGATACTTCAAGGAAAGACGGTTCAGTCTCAAAGAACTTCGCGCGTACCTAGACGTTCATTTGCCGTATATCGGTGATGATTTGGCGTATTGCGTTCGATCGACTTGGGCTTTTGACTTGCTTTGGGAGGCTAAGAAACGGGGCAGGGTTTTAACTGCGTGGGAAAAGGCTGCTGTTTTGGAGGAGTTGTACGTCTGCTAGAGGGGAGGATTTTGTTTGCAACCTTTCGGCAGAAAAGATAGATAATGGTTCTGCTGGGTAGCAGGATAGGGAGTAGTTCTGATTTCATGTATCCAATAATGTCCTCTCAACGAAGCTATCAAAATACGCTTTTCGTGCCTATATCTCTATGTTGTGATCTCTATCCAAGGTGTCTTGTCCACCAGACCGAGAGGGGGAGAGAGCGAAACCCCGGTTAGGGCCCAAGGTCCACTCGTGCCACTGTTGAGCTTATCTGAAAAGCGCCCTTGATGCTTTCTCCTTACTTATTGCCGTTTCGCCGTCGGCAAGTATCGGAGGCTCATTCCAGTTAACAATCGGCGCCATCTGTGGAATTCCTCTCTAGAACTATCCCAGTGGACGGTATGAGATTGATGCTACGCATCCAGGCAGAGTGATATCATGGTGGCGGAAATATGGGCTGTCAGCCATAGGGACGACTGAGTCACAGTAGAAGAGCTATGTTGAGAGTAAGACGAGGAAAGGTATTGAGGATGGGACGAGTGATCGATTGCTAACTAACGGACGAAGTTATTACATACTGTGGAACCGGGCTCCAGTCGTGGAAGTTTGATACTTCGAAAGCCTCCCCGTCCTGGTCCTGGATGTTGGCATTGCATGTGAGACATGTCGACTCTTGTGTGTACGGAATCCTGAGCAATACCGATCATCGACTACGTTCTTGGAACGGATGTCAGTCGGTCAGCGGTGCCCTAAGATGTGATACGGATTAGTCAATGCCAGCTCCTCTTGAGCCCATTCTAATCTCGTGTGTAGAAGCGATTCGCGTACTCCTCATCCAAACCCTTCCCCTCCCTCTTCCATGCCGTTGCAATACTTCTGATCATGCCGTTGAGCTCAGAGTCCATTAAGAAAGTCTCCCAAGTCCAGCACAAACTCTTGCAAAGGACGTTTAGTTCTTTTGAGGCGTTCATAAGTTTCTCTGTTTGATGTCACGTAGTCCAAGCAGTACGCCTGTAGCTCGTCGCGCCAAGTGAAAGTGTAATGCAAATCGTGATCTAGCAGGTCGTCAAAGAAGTCTGGCAGTTGTGGGATCGAATGGCGGGCTGTGGTCTCAGCCCTGTTGCACAACGCATTGTTGACTTCCTGTCTCAAACGTATGTGTGTATGGACACTTTCATGCAGAACAGCACCACTGACGATCATCGGGCCAAAATCGCCTGGGATGAGCCCTTTGATCTCGTCATCAGTCATGGCGCCGAAACTTGGGATGTCTCGACGAAGGATTCCGATATTCGCCACAGAGAAGTTGTCCCGATCGTCCCAAACAATTGGCGCTACAGCGGTCGCCATGTCGAGAACATTGTTGTAGTATCTTGGTGCATCCTCAACATAAAGCTCGGTCCTGCAGCTCGGGCAGGAGTTGCTTTGTTGCACCCATGGCAAAATGCAGTCTTGACAATATACATGCCGGCAGGGTAATTGGACTGGTGTAGTCATCGCGAGGTAGCACACATCGCAGACCAAGGGTTGCAAGCCCGACAGAAAACCCGTTCTCGTCGGGAGAGCCATGATGTGTGTCGTAGTGGTGTATGCGAGGATCGAAAGTTGAGTAAACAGGGTGCGCTGAGCTAGTCCTGTTGCTTTATGTTTGAATAGGGCATACCTCAGACGATACAGGAGGTGAGGATGATCTATATATGAGGATGATAGAGACCGCTACAAACGCCTGAGAATACTATTGTCCACGTATAAAGATTGATTAGGACAATGGCATTCGTGCGCTGATCCGTGGAGAACAAAGAGGGGGAACAGTATCGTAGCGTTGAACATACATCGGGCTTGTGCTCGGCTGGAGATACCGCGTATGAAGATCAGAAAGGAGAGTTGATTACGTTCGAACACGGGGGTATTGCTGACTCCTTGTCTGAGAGTAGCGAGTGTACTATGAAGTGCGCAAAGTGAGTGATCCTGACGATCGATCAACGCCTTCTCAACGAAAGGTAGCTAGCTCATCGCTGCTATTTCGGCGGCCTTGTAAATTCCAGCTGTACCCCTTACTCCATCCCATGCCTTTCAACATTGGCTATAGAACAGTGCACCAAGCTCATCCCTCTGAGAAAGACATGGTGCCATTGATCTGCTCAATTCATAGCGCTCAGCGCCTGTCCTGACCATGCTATATCAACATGATCGGCTGATCGCGGCGCATCCAGTCAGAGTGAGTCTGACATTCATCTCCCTCTCGTGCCTCTTGGACCACCTTGTTCGTCAAATCGACATTGTTGACCGCATTGAAAAACGTCTTCACAGCATCCGTGAATGGCTGCAAGGCATGTGGCACGTCATCCGTGAGCCGGCCATCAGGTAGAATAACGCCAAAGAGCTTGAAAGATCGGGTCATTGGGCACCACTTGAAGCTGTAGCCAGCGTCGAGCTGTAAGAGCTGGTCCATGAAGTCTGGTGTGTCCGGAATTGCGAACGGGAGGTGGCGAGGTGCTTCGACGAATAAGAAGAACCTGTTAAGCCGAGCCATCGAGTCGATCTCGTAACCTAGCTGTCTGTGCATGACTTGGCCCGGAATAATAACACCTGGGATATAGACGTCGCAATATCCAGAAGCAGGTGGCTCAGGCGCGTGGGTCATCTGGACTTGAGACGCCTCTGTTTTGTCAGGGTCGAGAGCGAGTCTTGCAAATCCTTTGCCACGAAAGCGGATGTCCAACTCCTCATGCTCGCTCATTGCCGCGTGATGGGCTACTGTGACCAATTTGGTCGTGAATGTTTCGTTGTCCACTGCATTGAAAAAATTCCGCAATTGGTCCGAGAGTACGTTCAGAAGATGAACCACAGCTCGAATAGTGAGGTCAGGAGCGATGTCTCCATTGACGGAAAGGTGGTCGAAGCCGTAAATCTGTATCGCGGAACGCCAAGTGAAAGTGCAGCGCACGTTGTGGTCCAACAAGCTGTCAACGAAACTTGGAACGTCTGGGACGTACCACAATGGCGACAGAGGGTTCTCGCTGACAATATGATCGTTTCTCATGCGATGTATCCGTATGTAGTCACATATCTCGTCGTGGAGGGTCGCACCGCTAAGTATGACAGGTCCATGATCGATGCTCCGAAGTCCCAAGGTGATCAGCTCATTGTTCTCCTGAATTGCCTGATACAAGTCGACTCTACAGTAAGGGCAGCTGCTTTGATCTTGAAGCCATCTGTGTATGCATTCGTAGCAAAATGTATGGCGACATTGAGTCTGCGTTGGCTTCGCGGCTTGAGACATCAGCTCGAGACATATGCCCTACCAAAGGGAGTCAGTGGAAATTTCGAGGATCGGAGATGCCTTGGTGCGACCACACTTACGCATTCGTTCTCATCCAATGGCCGAAGATCTGCCAGGTATTCTGCCTTAGTCGGAAGCGCCATGTTGTTGATCTCGAGTCGTGAGGGAAAAGGAGTCTGATATTCTGCGGGTGTCAGAAATAGTGCTGGGAGTCGAGAATTGAGCTTTAGTAAGCGCACGGGTGCGCTGCAGCCTGGTTGAGTGCGGCGTGGGGTCGCGCAGAAGTCGCTGTCAGGCTCGAGCTGCTAGTGCTTGCGCTGGAGCGGTGCTCGTGTTCCTGTCTGAATAAATCCGAAGGGGGAGATGAAGCTGGACGGACAAGAAGCTGGCGAACGGCAGCTGAAGAGGTAGTCCGCAATGCCTGTGGTGAATGGCGGATGACGAGCGACCGACGGATGGGTGGCAGCCGCCGACCGGCCCACCATCTCCTGAATCTTTCCGTGCGAAGTGGGCTACAGCTAGAAAAGTGTCATAGACCGTACCTGGAGGTTGAATTGCAGCTGGACTTCCCTCGCAGTCGACAAAAAGACCGCTGAACATTGGCATAGTTTTGAGACACGATTATAGCGTGGCTTCCGAATGCAGCTATTGCGCACGCTCCGCCAACACTTTTAAGAGCGTACTCAGCGAAGTCTCTCAACGAGCAGAGGCTGAACAACGATGCAACGACTTACGTTACTGGGAGCTATCGTAGTCTGAGACAAGCGATCTTATTGTGAGAAGGTATTTGATTGCTTTCTTCCTGGCCGGACTTCGGACCTATCTACCTAGAAAGGGATTGAGACCGCCTCTTCGAACCAGAGTCTACCCTCCAGCGGCCAGCTACCTGCGCTGGACCGACGCTTGTAATTTTCCATACTCCTACGCTGCTCCTGACGCTACTTTACCACTCCTCGTCGTCGTCCTCATCATCCTCCAAATAAAGCCACCTTTCCCATCCGTCGGAGGACTCTATCCATCTGATATCCGCAACTCGCTGTGCAATTTCGAGCATTTCGGCCTCAAGATCAGCTTTGTTCAGAAACCATGACTGACCATTAGCATCGGTGACCTTTCTGGTCCAGCCTTCTAAGTCCTGGTCAAGCCATCTCTCCCACATCTCCTCCTCGGTCTGGTCGAGCCGCTCGGGAGCGATCTTGTACATCTCGTCGAACTCTCTGGCTACGAAGAGTTGCTCCTGCCGCTTCTTCAACTCGAGACTAACGCCTGTTGTAGGAGAGGTCTTCCCCTTGAGAAGATTCTTCTTCCAGTTGTGATCTTTGAGTGACGGGTCAAGGAAAACTCGCTCGCCATATTCGTCTACACGATTGAATCCGGCGAGTTTCTCCTTGGCAGCAGTGAGAATTTCGTGAGCTTCACTTTGCTTGCCCTCCTTTCGAAGTTCATGAGCATGGGCGCCAGCTTCTTCGAACTCGCGTACAAGCTTAGCTCGAATGTATTTGCGTTGAAGCTTTGGTGGCAGCCTGTTGTATGCTTCAGCTTCAGCGCGGGCAGCTTTCAGCTTCTCTCTCGCGTCAAATATTCTGATCCGGAGGGTTTCGGGGCCTTCATGGATTGCCAGAGGTTCCGGTGCGAGCTCAAGCAGTTCATCGCTGTTGAGTAGAGCTTCTTTGGCTGTCTCGAGCTTTTGAAACAGGCGGACGTGGAGCTCAGATTGACCTGCATCTGGGCACTTATCCGGATGTAGGACGAGGGCGAGCTTGCGGAAGGCGACGATGATGTCCTTCTCTGTGAAGCTAGATTCGTAATAGAGACCCAGGATCGATAGGGGATCGTCGAAGCCGTCGACTTGAAGCATGGCACGGAGGTGAACGGCTGAGTTGGTATCGTTGGGCAACATCTTTGGAAGGGTTCCGCCAGCGGAGATATTGATAGTGCTCATGGTCGCTGCTACAGACAAAGCTTCGAATTGGGTTCGATGTGACTTCTTGCTCTGTGTGTTTTCGGGTCTTTCGTGCTAGTGAGGTGGTCTTCGAGTAAGTGTCTTAGTTTGTGGAGACTTCGAGAGTAGAAGAGAAGACGGGCATTACTGTTATACTTGCGAGAATGGCCATCAACACAAGTAGATTGACGAATAGTGCTGGGCGACAAGTGAACAAACTTCTTTGACAAAGGTCGCACAACTGCATTGTCCAGCTTTGGGCATGATCGATGTACTAACACAATGAGTTTGCCGCTACCGCATGGAGAGGCTCCCACCAAAACAACCGTATATTGACAACCATTTTGTCCGAACACGGAAAGTACTCGTAGCTGCCTGAGTCGGGCACGGGGAAGACTGTGGCACAGAAGTATCTATGCAGCACGTCGAGTTGAGACGGTCAGGTCACCGAGATTCGCCGGCAAGTGCTTGAGCAAACAGGACCTGCTCCCGATTGATGCAGCAAGGGTGTCGATCGAAGGACAATTGTATCGTTTACAAGCATCATACACCGTGGTATATCATCCATTGATAAACTATTTCGACTTGATTGATGGAAGAGACCTTCCATTCTCGAATCTAATACAGAGGCCTGAGCAGCACTGGGATGCCAGATGATCGGCGTGCTTAGCGGATGGCATTAGCAGTCCGTACCGTGAGGAGCGATCAGCCAGATGTGATGTGGAGAGCTACATGAGTTCAAGAGAATTTGCGATCGACAATGTTCGATTAGACTGCTTGAACAATTTCCTTTTATCTATTCACCTAAAGAAGAGCGCGCCAGAGCCAGCGTGGTCCTTCAGACCTCGCCAGCGATGTCCCGGGCCGGTTTATCCCCGTCAGCCCCCATAAATTGTCATAGATCCCCAAAGTAGTTCATCAAAGGTGAGTCAATTACAATCTTGTCAAGGGCTTAAGCCTGCTGAGCGTCCTTCTTAGACATCTGCCGAGCCCTTAAAACAACGTGAACTCGTACTCATCGTCCTCCTGCAAGCCACGTCGCACCGCAGTCGCCAACAAGTTCGTCAGAAACTCTCCGCTTGGCTCTTCATCAAACCAGTCTTCCACTTCGTCCGCCCACATCTGCCACATTGGCCCCGGAAGCGGACCAGCCAACTCGCGGTTCATGCTGCATCCACGGTAGGCATACTGCATTCTGCTGCAGAACTGCGTGAACTTGTATCGAATGTCATGGATCGGGATCTGCTCGATGAAACGAGGGGCTTGCAGTGCAGGGTTAGTTTCCAGAGGGATCAACTCTCGCAACAGGTTGTAGAGAGTAGACCCGGAGAGGACTACGGGTTCGAGCCGGAATGGGAAATCACCTTCGTCGAACCCTGACGACTCGTCTTCGCTGTCGGAGTCGTCGTCATACCAGCTGCCGTAGAAGCTACTGTTACTCAGTCGAACCCCGCCCTCGGTCGCGTCGTTGTTATCGCCAGCACGAGTTCCACCGTCGCCTCCGAGATCATATGCCTCAGCCGATCCGTCTTGTCCTTCGATGAGATTGCTGTCGTCAGTGGCAGGTAGTGCAAGTCGGGCAAGTGTCTGAGCATCGATCCGAACATCGTACTCTCGGCCCCAAATTGCTGGGACTGGTGCTCTAGTCCTCGCTCGGTTGACAATGCTGGTTGCTATCGGCCCATTTCCAGGAGTGTTGAAGAAGCTGGACACTTGGTGCGCCAAGATGGTCATGGGATGGTTCGGAATGTCCAAGTGCGTTACGGCACGGCCGTAGGTTCTCACAGACATGTGTTCGTAGCGGAACTCTGAAGTTCCGCGACGTCGAGAGAACGTATAGCGAGCGTTGCGGGTTAACACTTCATCCCAGAACACTGGTATTAGACAGGTATTGTCAGCGCTAGCCGAGCGGATGTAATCGCAGACGTAGTAGTAGACCGCATGACCGTCGAGGATTATGTGATCGGCATCGGGGTCGGATCTGTCTCGAGGTTCTGCAAAGAGCGTCCTGTTGCTGTCAATCGTGACATACGTGCCTATACCAGGCACATATGTGCCCTCGCCAAGGTCCGGAATTGGTTCCGCGATCTCCAGAGGCCTAGCTCTTGGAAACATTGTGCGAGCGTTGTCGGGCACAAAGTGTCGTGTCCTGCACGATGGGCGAGCCTCAACGGGGTCTGTAATCCAGCTTTGTAAGCACTCATAGCAGAGCCTGTGTCCACATATTGTCTGAGCGATCTCCACCGTGGGTTCGTGGCAAGACTCGCAGTATTCGCTGTCTTCTGGGTTTTCCAAGCGCAGCCGCTCGAGCGAGGCCGCCAAAGGCGTCAGGTCGCGAAGGAGCGACATCTTTTCTGCTGGATGTCTTGGGATTGTTGTCGCGTTCGAATGGTTCTGCGCTTGTGCTGCAGTACTGAGTTGAGTTTTCTGATCTGATCAAGTTCGATCTCAGAGGAGATGTCGGTGCCAAAGATATAGATCTTGCAAAGATCGTTGCAAGACAAAGCTGAAAGAAGTAAGTATTGCATACCATTGAGTCGGACAAAGCTTGAGCACCAAGGCTTTTTCGTTCGGTGTACAAAGGACGTGCGAATCAGATATCTCCGTACAATGCCTTTATCTTCGACATGTATGGAGAGGTGGGCTTCCTAGAATCCTGTACGACGGTGTGCTGTTCAAGGTCAATCAGCGATCTGGGGCGAGGAGAACTATTTGAGAAAGCGAGAGACTTATTCTAGACATGAATGATACTGTGTATTAGATGTCCTGTTGCTAAGCTACCCATGGAGTGCTGTGATCAGCGTAATACAGGATCCGAAGCCTGTAAGAGAATGTGAGAAGTTATTCATACGTTGAGTCGCCGTACCTCTCATCTGCTCGCGATGCAGGAGCGGCCTTGATAGCCCCGTTCAACAGGGCGTGCTGTTCTGCGTAAGAAAGCCACTCTCCAGATCAGAACAGCTCAGCGAGGTCGCCAATGTCTCATCAACACTTTAAGCTGGACAAGAGACAGTCGCCTATCCTGTTGGCTGTTCACTGGCGGGGGCTACAGGCCCTGTCCCAGAAAAGCAAACATCCAACTCCGCACTCATACCTTCACCGCGACGATTGGCTGAATGGGCAATAGTTGTGATGACCTGCTCACACTCCGGAGAATTGAAGTAGCTTCGAGCTGCTTGCGCAAATATGTACAGCGGGTGTGCAGGGCTGTCCCAAGCATCCTCGCCCGCGGCCTCTCCACGCACTGACAGGCGGTCGAACTCGTATGTCAATCCAGCATCATGGCACGAGAAGCTGCAGCGAGCATCATAGCCCATCAGTTCCTGGATGAATTCTGGCATTTCCGGTACGGGTTCGGGTTCGATTGGCAGCTCGGCGAGGATCCACGACTCGTTCCATTCGTGAAGCAGTTGGATCTGAGTCATGAGTCTTCTCCAAAGGTAGCCGGCCTCGAGGATGACGGGGCGATACGCATCGCGTCCGGCGGCAGCAGCGCGCTCCGCCTCGTGCTGATTGACGTCCGAGACGTTGCGTTGGTTGTTGTGTGCTTCAAGGAAGCTTTGGATGTCCCGATCATCGTGCCCGACACGATCTTCGCGGAACTCCATAAGAGCCATTGCTTGTTCAATGACCTCTATCATCTCCATGGCCTCAATGGGAAAATCGGCAAAGTCTTCAGCGCCCGACTCCGGTTCATACAGCTCTTTGCGGCATGTAGGGCAGCTAGAGTGTTCTTGATTCCAGCTGAGCAAGCAATCATAGCAGAATTTGTGTTTACAAACCGTCTCCACTATCTGGGTTGACGGTTCGTCTTCGTATGGCACCCTGCATATCGGACACTCAACGTCTTCTCCGTCATCCACATTTGGTGGCTGGAATGGGAGGGGTAATGGCACGAGACCTCGAAGGTACTCAGCTCTCGTAGGAACCGACATGTTTCGAGTCTTCGAATGAATGTCGTAGCGAATTGGAACGGTTCCTGCGATGTATTTCTTCTTGAAGGATAGAGTGTTTTGTGCACTGGTGTTGTGTGTTTCGCGGGTGTTGTTGCCTTCAAGCGGGCTCGTGCTGCTGCTGCAGTGCTGATGTCTTGTGAGTTTTGGGTTTTCGTTCTGATCTCCGCAAGAGAAGGGGGAGCCAAAGATATAAGCACTGCATGGCAGTGACAGCCTGAAGCAGGGAAAGTGAATGTCCAATCTCTGGTTAGCACGTGCATTCAAACGACATGCTTTAGTGAACAAAGCCATCGTCAACCTGCAGCATGACACGTGATGCCATGGTTTCAGGTGAATACAGACAGAGACTGTTGTTGTATGATCTGGAGAGTGGGTCCTAGGTCAGGGACTGAGTTAGCAATCTGTGGTCTGAAAATCCACTTGATCGGTACGTGTCTTACATAGCAGAAGAATTGAGATAAGTTATGAATTCATTCGTGAGCTGCGTCTACTCGTGCAGATGCTATGATTCCTACAGGATGGAGCTTGCATTCGTACAACAGGAACATCCGAGAGGCAGCGTGTTCGAAACCAGATTCGAGGGCCTAGCTTGGGCTGGTGACAATCAGCTCTTGGTGTGGCGAAGTCAATTGGCGGGTGAACTGTTCAGAGCGTGTCGCCGGAGAAGGGCAATGAACTTGGGCGTGTAGAGAGAGCCCAGCTCATTCCATGCGTTCGATATCGTTGGTCGACACGAAACCGTCTTGCCAGCCGGAGATTCGATGGCCTGTGAAGTCATCCCCAACATCCTCGCCCGTCTGCTTTGCCAGCGCGCAGATTCTCGTCGTGAACGCCTCGTTCCCTGAAGCGTTGAAGAAAACCCATAGTTTCTGGGCGAACAGCTCCAGAGCCTGCTGGGAAGCAGCTGCAGAAACACCAACGTGGGCGTCAGTGTAGATGCCGTCGAAATTGTAGCCAGGGGTGTAGTAGCAGTCTTCGAAGCAATAGAAGGCGTCGTAGGTTAGGAGCTGGTCGATCAAGGCTGGTGTCTCCGAGTCCAGGAGAGTGGGCATATTCTCCGGATAGTGTTCGGTGCGTACGAAGGTGGTCAGATCGCGAGGCGTTTCGACACATTCCTGGAGAAGTCTGTGGAGTGATGTGCCGTGGATTACAACATCTGCAAGGATCGGCCGCTCTGCATCACCGACAATAGGTGCTGCTTCGTTCTCGGCGGTCCCGTCTTCGCTTGTGATTCCTGCAGAGCCTTCTCCGGTGAATCGAACCTGGAATTCGTCGTCCAAAACCTGGTGTTCACGCCAGGCTCTCAAGATCACACTTGTTGTTAGGCGTCCATGTCCCAGCAGATTGAAGAAGGCCCGCAATTGTCGTGCAAACATGTTGAAGGGGTGTGCCGTGGCATCCAAAGGTGACTCGTCAGCTACGTCTTGGGTCGTGGTCATGTAATCGAGACTATATGCGAGAAATGATCCCTTCCATGAGAACGTATAACGTGCTTGATGTTCCAACAACTGCTCGAGACAGCTCGGTATTTCTGATACCAGGTAAGGTAAGGCTCGAGTTCCATCGCATTCCTGTAGCTCGTTGGCTTCGCGGTTCCATTGGACTTCGCTGATGAGCTGATTGTAGAGGGTAGAGCCTTCGAGGATGATGATAGGAAAGTGGGCATCCCCAGCGTCATTCAAGCCAGCTTCAGCTTCACTCCCGTCAAGCGCAATGCCTGCCATTGCCGCAAGCTCATCGAAAATCTCATCAGTGAAACTCTCGGTGTCTGATTCGTCCGGCTCTGGCTCATACAGCTCTTTGCGGCATGTGGGGCAAGTATTAGCGGTCTGCACTCAAGCCAAAATGCAATGGTGGCAGAAAGTGTGCCGGCATTTCGCCAATTGTGTCGGTTCCAGCATCGGCTCCTCTTTACAGATCGAGCAAAATGAACTCTTGACTAGAGGCGCAAGGTCCGAGAGGTACTGCTGCTTGGTTGGGAGGTCCATTGCAGTGGTAGGTTTTGAGTTCGACTTCGAGTTCGAGTTACGGGTGAGTCTGTCGTGCAGATGTCGTGAACGGTGTCCAAGTGGTATTGCAAGCTTGCGTTCTGTCGTGTGTTCGGTCTTGGGGTTTCTGGAGTTCAGCTTGATGTGCGGAGTGGAAGGGAAATATATAAGCTCCTCAAGGGGGAAGCAGCCTTGCTTGACAAAGTTACTGTCCGTGGTGAATACGAATGTCAATCACTGCATCCAATGACAAAGGCTTTCATTCACCCTGGGTTTTCTGAGGATGTACCGATGGTGAATATAGTGTATAGTGGAGAAGCATTCTGTTTAGTATCAACGTAGTATGCATGAGCTAATTGAAAGCATCATCCAATCCAAAGTGAGGACTCGTCCAGCGAAGCGCGGGCGTCATGCTGTGTGAATATTTGTGCACAGCTCCTTTGTCGCTGTTGGATAGAGAGGAAGATCCAATGTGCAAGCGCAAAAGTGAACTGTTGACCAACGCGTGTCGGGCGTCGGCGTGTGTTTATTCGTAAAGCCATTTTGAGCACTATGACACTCGCGAGCGACAGCTCAAGGCTCGGGGCATGCGACAATGTAGTGTTGATCTAAGCGCGACTGCATAGTATTGCCGATCTTATGCTCGTCTGTCCAGATCAGTCTCCGCTTGGGGCCCCCATACCTATTGCACAGAGATTCTGAAGTCAGTACCATGCTGTCCGCGCAGCCTCTTCTTGTTTGCACTTGGTGATGAAGGCTTGTAGCATCTCCTGCTCCGATAAGGAGTGTCGAGGACGAGGAATTCTGCCTCCGAAGCCAACTACATGTTTGTGCAGTGCCGCGAGTGGACAGGAATCACGTATAAGTGTTCGGTAGAGATGGAGAAGGTAGAGTATCAGCTATTAGTTCTTGTAAAGTGCAGCTCAAGCATGGCAGAAGGCTGGAATTTCGATAGTGTCCAGCTCTTATTGAGGATCGAGATCGAAATGGAGTTCCGAAACGAGGTGACAGTACAAGCGGAGGAGCAATGACCTCTTTGTACACGGGCGTAGTAAGAGGGCCATTGGTGCGACGTCGGAGAAATGGTTCGTTCAACTGTGCGTTATATAGGCACCTGCACGAAGCCGAGACAGCAATCTTGCTTCCGCGCTGGCACAGGCCACGATCCACGCGTATGTGATATATGCAGCTTTCCGTGCTGCCTTCCTGGCATAAGGATTGAACGCATAGCGGGCAGATCGTAACAACGATGAGCGTTCATAGCAATCAAGAGTCGTCCGACCAAGGGTGCACGTCTCAAGCAGTTCGTTTCCGATACTCGGCCAGCCGGTCCAGCACATTCACGTCGTTCCACAACTCCGCTTGGCCGTTCGTGGCAGGCGTCAAAATGGGCATCCCGACCTGCTCGATCGTGAAACTTGCAGCAACGCTGCCCCACCGTGCAGCTTCAACAACATCAAAACCCGTTCGCACCAGACCGACGGCAAGACCGCCGAGGAAACCATTGCCACCTCCCGTCGGATCGATGACACGGTTCGCATCAGAGTGGTACGCGGGAAGCCATCTCTTCTCATGTGGCCCGAGTACGAAGCAACCTTCCGCTCCAACTCGTACCAGTACGGCGCCTTGCCTCTGCGGCCCGATGCCTGAGTCTAGCAAACGCTGGGCATGTTCTTCGATAACATTCTTCGATGGCTTGTCGGGATGCGTGTACGAGAAGATCGCAGCGAGTTCCTCGTGGTTGGGGCTGATCACGTCGATGTGGTGGAGCGCTTCGAGCGTGTTTGGCAATTCTTCTGGGGTGCAGAGATCGGGCACAGGTTCCCAAATGAAGATTGGTAGTGACTGTGATGCGAATGATTCCGATGTGATGTTGTTGGAAATAGTGGACTTGGCATCCGCCATACTTCCGGCTTCCTTGTGTTTGGCAAGAACTCCTTTGACCTGGTCAATAGCCCGGAGCGGACTGCAAATCAGGTGGAAGGATTTTGAGGCAGCCAGCTCATCGGTAAGATCATCCGCAGTGAGCCGCTTCTTCTCGGTCAGGTACTTGAAGGCCCTGTGTTGGTTACCCGAATATCCATTCCAGCCGCGTGTGGTCGGTGCTGGCCTTGGTCTGATGACTACGCCAGTATCCCACGATGTGACAATGTCAGTCAATTCATCAGGAAAGTCGGTACCAGCATCGACGATCCATCCCACCGAGCGTGATATGGGTGGCGGTGAGAAGAGGCGTGCGCCAATTGCGCTGTAGGTACCCGCTCCGCCGATGACATTCAGTTTCGGGTCTTGGTCCGTACCCTGGGGAGGATAAATGTCGTCGATGATGAACATGCCGAGAGTGCAGAAGTCGGTCCCCAGAGCCGATGCATCTTTTCCAGAGGCCCCCATGTTGGCAGAGAAATCACAACCAATGTGCTGCTGTGGAGATGTCTCGGCCGTGTGTTGAGCTTTGGCGGACTTAAGATTGATCAGTAAAGCTGGTCTGATATTGTGTTTACCGGGGTTGCGGGATGCTGATTGATCGCAGCAGACATGGGCAGCGAAGTGTATAGATTTCACAGGTACTTCTCAGAAGAAGAGCAGCATGTGAAGTTGCTCGTCATGCGTTGGTGCTGGCCATGGCTGAAGGTATATAGTCCCAGTGTGTTCCCGTCGACTTGGCTTTTCTCTAATCCTTCTCTGCCTGGGTGAATTGTTCACCGCTGCCACAACTTCTGACCAGCGAACGCATCAAATTGCACACAGCGACCTGTGAGTGAGATATCTGGTTGATATTGACTTTTCCCAGACTACTACAGAAGATAAGAAGATGATGTAGTAGCGGACTTCGGAAGCCGGCTCGGGAGCATTAGGACTAGCAGGGAGGATCGGCACGTGGCCTGTGCCTTTCCACAAAGGCGCGTTCCACGCTGAGACCGGGGACGGCGAGACGTCGACGCTCCTTCTGGAACATTGTTGGCAAAGTCACTTCGCATCTGCCTTGCGCGCACCGCTCCTCCTCTGCAGACCAACGCCGACCTCCGCCACTCCGCCCCGCCGCCGCGACTCCACTCCGCCCCTGGCAAGCGTGTGGACTGCACCTGCCCGCACTTGGGTAGGAGATCCTTGTCCAGAGCGTTTCTCTGGTTGGCTACCAGCAGCCAGCAGTCACCATGGCAGCTCCGGCACATGGGATGCACAACCTGACCACGCTGATCAAACGGTATGCCTCACTCATCACACTCACCTCGGCCCCCAAGTGAAGCATGTCGGCCGCCATGGACGGCAAGGCAAAGAGCCGCTACGGCTCAGCTACCAGCCCCGTGTCCATTGTCCCATCTGACAACCCGCTGAACTTGCTTCTCCGCAGGCTGGAGGCCGCAACTTCGCGCCTAGAAGATATTGCTTCGTCCGCCCAAATACCCTACGACAACGATTTCCCCCAACAAAATGTCGCCCGCGATGGCCCAACTGCCGCAGGCACCAAGCCTTCCTCCAGCGCCCCCGAGCTCCCCATTGTCACCCCATCCTCCTCACAGCAGACCGTCAAGGCAGCAGAGCCTCTTCCGCCCCGCATCAGCGACATGGACGAGCTGATCAGCAGCGAGGTGAATGCATTTCTAGAGGCAGCTAAAGGGCTGGATCCTTTGGTTGAAGAGCAGGCAGCAGCAGTCGCAAAGGGCTTTGCTGATCAGAGGAGATTCTTGTTGGTGACTACCAAGGCGAAGCGGCCGGATCCGCAATCGCAGACCTTCATGGACCTGCTCAAGGACCTTCAGCAAGATCTGGGCACAGCAGGAGACATCAAGGATAGCAACCGTGGTTCGCCTATGAAAGAGCACCTGGCCATGATCGCAGAAGGCATCAGCACATTGCAGTGGCTCGTCATGGATGGCAAGCCGGCAGATGTCGTCGCTGAGATGATTGGAGGCGCTCAGATGTACGGCAACAGGATTCTCAAGACACACAAGGAAGGAGATCAGGCACATGTGACGTTTGTGCGCTCATACTATGCGCTGCTGAATGCGCTCAAGGAGTACATCAAAAAGCACTACCCCACGGGTGTGACATGGAATGCTGCAGGTATCGATCCAGCACAGGCGATGCGCGAGGTCGATGAGCGACCAACAACGAATGGCACCGCTGCTCCACCTGCTCCAGGAGGTGGACCAGCCTCTCCGCCGCCTCCACCACCGCTGCCCAATTTCGACAATGTGCCTCCTCCGCCTCCGCCGCCAGGAGGTGCGCCCGCGCCCGCAAAGAGTGGTGGAGATATGGGCGCAGTGTTTGAGCAGCTGAACCGAGGCGAGTCGGTGACAGCAGGTCTGAAGAAGGTGGACCGAAGCCAGATGACACACAAGAACCCATCATTACGCGCAAGCTCTGCCGTGCCCGGTGAGGTCGCTCGGGCTAAGAGTCCTGGTCCTGAGATCAAGCCTAAGCCGGGCTCCTTGCGACAGAACAGCACTTCTTCTGCCAAGGCTGCGCCGAAGCAGGGCAAGAAAGAACTGGACGGGAACAAGTGGTTGGTCGAGAACTTCGACTCCCCATCTGCGCCGATCGAGATCGAAGTCAGCATGACGCAGTCCATTCTGATCAGCAAGTGCAAAAATACCACCATCATTTTGAAGGGCAAGGCAAATGCCGTGTCTATCGACAATTGTCCACGATTGCAAATTCTGGCCGACACGCTCGTCTCGTCCGTCGACGTGATTAAGTGTCCCAACTTTGCTCTTCAGATTACCAACACGGTTCCTACAATTCAACTTGATCAGGTCGACGGCGCGAGCATCTACCTAGGTGCGGAGAGCTTGGCGACAGAGGTGTATACCAGCAAGTGCAGCTCCATCAATGTTGTTCTGCCGCCTAAGGGAGACGAGGACGATAGCACCGAGGCTCCTCTGCCCGAGCAGATTCGCAGTTATGTCAAGGATGGGAAACTGGTCAGTGAGATCGTCGAGCATGCGGGGTAGATTTGGATTGGAAGCATTCGTGATGTGTTGTTATAGATATATAGATGCTTGCGGTTGCGGATTGTGTGTGCTATTCCTGTAAGATGAGACGGGCTAGGATAGGTGTCGCCATGTCATGTATTCGTACGTACGGCGGAAGTGTATTCGAAGAAATTGAGATGGGATTGTGATCCTCGCCTATAATTCGCCGGTTCACACGAAGGAGTTGTTTCATCAGCTCGTTGCCAATTGCGTCAAATTTGTTCTGTCATTCCAAGAGGTGGCGCAAGCATTGTAGCTCTCTGACATCGTGGCATATACAAGTGTCAACATGGAAGTAAACGACTCGGCGACTCGAACATCTTAGGTGAAAGTAGCAAGGATCGGCCTTGGCTCCGGCGCGAAGTGAAGCAACCCCCGAGCTGTGCGCCAAAAAAGTTCACGACATCATACACCCCAGCAACTATCTCCTTCGTGGCCTGCTGAATCAAGCGCCGCCTTGTACATGATTTCCTTATCATATTCGACCTGAGGCCGTCACATTGGCTTCCACATCGCATCCGCTCCGGCGCATCACGAGTTTTACGACTTCACGATTTGCATCTGCTTCCATCTACCGAATCTCGCCGCACTCCTCGCGATACTACGCTCGATACAATCCTGCCCGACCGAGCAAAGTTTCTCGACCTCACAAAACTTCGCTTGATTCAGACGTTGCTCAGGCACGTCCAAAGGCTCTCTCGGCGCTGAACGACCTTTTGACGGGTCACACTTCGACTCACAAGACTCCACTCGATCCAGAAGTCACTCAAGCACGACCGGTCGTTGTCTCAGCGCTGAACGAGCTCTTGACTGGTCACAGCTCGCCCCCGAAACGAAAGACACCCGAACCTGCAACGGCACAGACGACGCGCGATGAGAGTCTTGTAGCCGAATTCGCGCCCAAATACCGAAGCTTCGATCCCGACGACACACCCACCGGTCGCTGGCGAAAGAGGCATTCGCTAGGCGCGAGAACAAACGCCACAGATCATGATACACAGGACTCAGAAAGCGCAAGAGACAGAATCAAACTTGGAAGAGTCGCACCGGAAGCTGTCATAGTCTTTCGCTCTCATCATAAAGAGAACTTGAAAGCGCCAACACGAATTGGACATTCGATTCTTGCCAGATCGGATTGGGTCCGGGCCAACAGAATGGGGAAATCACATGTACAGATTCTTACAACGCCTACGGCTGATACGCCAGGTACCACGCTGCTTCTGCACTTCGACAATAAGCGCTACCTGATTGGGAGCCTTGCGGAAGGGACACAGAGAGCATGTGTGCAAATGGGTGCGAGGCTGATCAAGGTCTCGGAATGCTTTCTTACTGGAAGGACGGAATGGACGAATACTGGAGGCATGATTGGTATGATCTTGACCTTGGCTGATTCGTTGTCGTCGAGTGCTCAATTCTCCATGGAGGAGACGCTGAGGAAACTTCGATCGAAGGCTGAACAGATAAAAGCTACGGAAGGCGAAGATAAATTTGCAGAGCTTGAGGCTGAAGCGCAGGCGAAGAAGGATCTGGGAGGTTCATTGACGATTTTTGGCCCACCGAATCTCAATCACACGCTTGCTACTGCGAGGCGATTTGTCTTCCGGAAAGGCATGCCGATCAATATTCATGAGATCCGCGACAATGGCCTTCCGCAGCAGGATGGGAAAGAGGCTGAGTGGCAGCCGTTCTGGGCAGATGACAATGTAAAGGTGTGGTCCATGTCGATATCGCCCAGCTCGGACGGGAATAAAAGCCGTTCATCGTCCATCAGCCCTCTTAAGAGAAGCTTTGATGAGATGCGCGCAGGAGAAGACGGAAACATGGTGCAAATCACTGGAGACTTGACGCAAGAGGATCGCGACTATCTTACCGTCAAGGCCGTCGTGGGAGACATGTTCAATTCGTCATGGCGACTCGACACGCTCTATGAAACTCCCCTTGCCCAAGTCAAGTTGCCCGCGACGATTTTCGTTCGTGATCCCGAGACAAACAAAATCAAGAAATATACCGGACCACTTCCTGGAGATAAAGAGAACCCACTTCCGAATCCCGAGCTGAAGGTACTGGTTCGGAAGCCTTGGCCTGGTGCTCTTATCAATAATCTGCCAGACGTGAAGCCTGCCAAGCAGGCAGTCAGCTACATTTTCCGAAATCACATGCAGCGCGGCAAGTTTCATCCAGAGCGTGCGATAGCGAGAGGCGTCAAGCCTGGGCATAACTTCAGTAAGCTCGCGCAGGGAGAAGAGGTTCAGAATGACAAAGGGGATTGGGTGAAACCGGAAGAAGTCATGGATTCGCGTCGAGTGGGTGGTGGAGTTGCTGTCATCGATTTGCCTGGTCCCGAATATATCGACAATCTTATCGCGCGACCAGAGTGGCGAGAGCAGAAAGTTATGGAGGGTGTAGGAGCCGTGATGTGGATGTGCGGGAAGGATGTGGCCAGTGACGAGAGACTACATGCTTTCATGAACGAGTTCTCGCATTTGGAGCACATCGTCTCCTCCGCAGAATATTGCCCGAACCATATCGCCATGGATGGAGTCGCTGGTACTACAGCAAGGCTAAAAAGAGTCGATCCAGACCGGTACAGAGTGCCTGTTCATGATGTGGAGGGCAATGCTACGCAGCAGTATGGCGGTAATGCAGATTTCGCTGAAGCAAGGAAGAGTCGACCACTACCGGAGAAAGCACATATCGCCGTGCGTGGGCAGAGGTTACAGCTGATACCCTCGGTCGTGTTCAAGCCTGAGGAGGCCTTGATTCCCCTGAACGTTGAAGAGGCCGCCGCGGAGGTCCCAGAGGAGGTGATGCAAGAGGCCAGAAAGGCTCTGGAGGCTGCGAAGAATCCTGGTGATGATGCTCTGGAATGGATGAGGTCTCTACCTCCTGGAGCAGACAATGCGGAAGTCATCACGCTTGGAACTGGCTCAGCGCTGCCATCGAAGTACCGTAACGTGTCATCAACACTTGTCCTGGTGCCTGGCTGGGGTAACATAATGTTTGATGCTGGAGAGAACACTCTGGGTCAACTAAAGCGTGTATTTGATCCTGTAGAGCTGAAGAAAGTCCTACGAGATCTCCGATTGCTGGTCATCAGCCATATGCACGCCGATCACCAACTTGGGACGACCAGCGTCATCAAAGCATGGTATCAAGAAATGCACGACAGCAAACCTGGAGACCGCGTTTCCCAAACCGATAGCTGGGAAGACATTCTTGCTCCTCGCGACCGACTGGCCGTCATCTCGGAGGCCGCTATGCAGCAGTGGCTATATGAATACAGTCAGTTGGAAGACTACGGCTACTCTCGCATCGCACCTCTGTCCCTCAAGACTGGGGATCCGCAAAAGCGTTGGCACAGCAGATTGTCCTGGTTTCTTCCACCTGTTCAGCTAAGCAACTTAAGCACAGCGGATTATCAGGATAAACTCGAGGCCCATACCGTTCCTGCTGAAGCTTTGCAGTTAAGCGAACTTGAGGCTGTTGCGGTGAAGCATTGTCATGGCGCGAGAGCTGTGAGTGTCACACTTCCATCCGGTTTCAAAGTCTCATACTCGGGCGACTGTCGACCCAGCGAAGCTTTCGCTCGAATTGGAAAGGGCAGCACAGTCTGCATTCATGAAGCTACGTTTGACGACGAATTACAAGGCGATGCGGAAGCGAAGAACCACAGCACAACATCCGAAGCTCTAGACATCGCGCAAAAGATGAACGCCCGAGCATGTATCTTGACGCATTTCAGTCAACGATATCAGAAATTCCCGATCCTGGAACGAGTCGAAGCAAGTACAGCTGACGGCGACGTAATGGACACAAATACCGCTGCAGACACTCTCGCGGACGAAGTGGTCAACGACCCCGAAGATGAAATGGCCTCTGGGCCTCTTGAAGATGCTGCTGCTACATTCCCCGATCAAACTACAGCGGAAGGCGACACAGGGAAGCAGTACAACCTCCCATCTAACAAGAAAGTCTATAATGATGATGGCTCAGCTCTGGATGAGAAACCTAAAGCAGTGAAATTCAAGTTGCAATCGGACATGAAAGTTGCGGTTGCGTTTGATTACATGCGAATCAAGGTGGGAGATGTTTGGCAGATGGAGAATTTCACGCCGGCGTTTTTGAAGTTGTTGGAGGTGGAGGAGAATAAGAAGGATGAGGGTGCGGAGGTCGGAGGAACGAATGGGGGTGCTGATGGGAAGGCGGGTAAGAAGAAGGCGAAGGGGAATGGACAGCAGGGGAATAAGGGCAAGGGGAAAGGTGAGAAGGTGAGGAGGAATTGAAGGCTTGCATTAGCGGCGGACGTTGTTGTCGCTCCGATAGATGAATGAGCACGTCGTCAAAACTACTCGCTACAAAATTCAACTCAGACATCTGCGTGAACCATGCTCTCGTAATCGGAGCAGGTATCGAACTCTTCAGCTTCGCGCAGTTGAGACATACATGGGTTTGTTTCAGACGCTGCCAAAATATCAGGCAGCGTCTCCGTGATGACGCCTAAACCAGTGAAACCATGAATCGGATGCTACCACAGTCAGTCAGCAAACTCGTTGTCGTTACCGGACGCAACGTTCGGAGACGTACCTGAGTCGAGTACAATCCTGTAATGATAGTGTCCTTTTCCGTCGGAAGTTCTTTGAAATGGAAATCCTCCTCGCGTGTACCCTCGGGGAGAAATGCGTGGCTCATGCCCCACGAGGTTTCAATCTACAAGGTGGTAGTATTAGCACTTGGTTGGCTTTTTGGTGGGGCTTTGAGGTGTTGCGGGTAGGTTGGGACGTACTTTTATAGCGGCCAATACGTCTTCCTCGATTGTCGGCTCGAAGTAGAGGTCACCGGACTCGTACGCAACAGAGATCGATGTGATGATCTCGCCTTCTGCCCCATGGATTTCGAAGTTCTCTCCAGCATCGCATAAACCGCAATGACCGAGACTTGTGTCAGATTCTGGCGGAGCATCATCGGAAAATTGGAAGTCGATCTCGGTGATAGCTAGTCGTCTTGTCACAAAAACATTGGTCAGGCACTTGAGATGTTCGCCTCGAGGGCCGCCGAAGGTGGTCCAGGTGACGGGTTCAAAGTTTGATGTCCAGTGAGGATGCTGGTCTACGAGATGAAGGCTAGATGGTGGTACGCAGGGATACCATAGTGCCATTCTGCGGAGATTCACGACGCCTGTCTCAGTCTGCCAAGGGTCTGTACTTCTGCCGGTGTCGAAGTAGATAGACACAATCTTGAATGCCTGTATACTTTTGTCAGAACGAGGGAGCATCACATACAGAATTTTGGGCCCCTACATCGAAAGCAAGTCCGACTTGTAAGAAAGGACCGGCCTCGATGAATCGTTCCGTGACGGGAGCACCAGTCGGGTCGCCGAGCCAAGGAGTTTGCTGGTTTGAGCTAGTCAAGACGCGGATTGCGCGCAGACCTCCAGAGTCTACAGCAACCAAGAAGCCCACAATTTGTGAATCGATAGTGCAAGCTTGTTGGTTTGGTGACAAGTAGCCTACACTGGCGGACGGCCCATCTTCCGTGTGGAACTGGAAGCCTGATACATACGTGGCTCCGCCGGCGCCCGCTAGCGAGGCAGCTATGCGAACGATCTTTTCAGGCCAATATAGTCTTCGTTTGTGGAATATTGCGCAGCCTCTGCGATATACTGCGTGAGGCCCTGTGGAAATGTCTGCATGTGAGTGCCCAGAGACCCCCGCCCCAGGACCTTGCCGAACGCCCGGTTGATCTGGGGCCACAGGGGTGATGCGAGCATCCATCAGCGGGACAATCGTCTGTAAAATGGCCCATACTCGTCTTCTATTGCCTAGGCAGTTCTTTCGAAATCTCCCAGTCACTCGCCAAAGGGCTCTGAGGTCAATCTTGTCCTTTTGCTCGAGGGCCTCGAACAAAAACTCGCGGTCGCCTCCGAATCGGAATCGTGACTTCCAGAAGGCCTTGCTCTCGAAGATTGGCCAAAAACTTCTTGCAGCGCTTCGGATGTTGAAGACTTCTTGTGTAGTCAGTAGTTCAGCGATCATTTCTCGCAATTCTAGCGGGAGCTGCGCGAAGCAATCTCCCACAAAGGAGCAATCTTTCGGTCCATTCGGAGGCTTGCTGACCAGGTCCTTTTGAAGCCGTAGAAGGTTAACCTTGCAGGGATCATTATTGAGATACCGCTTTGCTCGAGGCTGTGGCTCGTGCTCCGGGTCCGTCTCTCGGCAGATATCCTCCCAAGGGTATCCCGATTTCTCATCTCTGTAGATAAGGTCTCCGTAACAATGATCCCACGCCAGTCCATGACATTCTGCAGCATACGGCACTGAGACACAGAGCTCGAGCAGACGGCCAATGTCCACCTCATGTGGGGCGACGTATTTTTCAAGCAACGTCCAGCAGGAAGCATGAAGGAGAAAACCGTGCGTGTTGTCCGCGGCTGGTGGTTGACTCATGACCCGAATGGTAGCAACCTCGTCATCGGGCCCGATAGTGCTCCATGTTTGGTTCCGACTAGTCGGAGCAGTGAAGTGGCCCGCATTGGCTTGCTTATAGAGACCGACGCCGGTGACACAAAGCCCTTGTGGAGAAGAATATACTGCAGCGATTAGTGACATTCTTCTCGCGATAGTTGCCATTTTCCTACGATACCTGTGCGGAACTCTTGTAGCCATGACTGAGCTGTTTCGTTTGCTCCGTGGATGTAGAGGCCACAGATAACACACCGAAACTCGACTTCCATGGTGAGTATGAGGGCAGATTGGCGGGTGGACGGCGTATCAGGGCACGCGTGGTGAGTACTGTGTCGTGATGATAGTCTTTCTGCGTGCAGGCAAGGAGCCGGTCTTGAAGTATGCCTCAGGTGACGTTGATGTCCGGATCAGCTTGCTTCAGATGGAGTCACTGGCGAGCCATTGAGTATCTGTTGCATAGCCGTGCACTAGAGTGTTGCTTCTCGTCGTAGACGCGCAGAGGGTTGGTCGCCGACGCGTCGCGTCTACGCCTCTCCTCGGATTCGGATCAAGGCAATTTGGCGAAACGATGCGCGCAGGACATCCTCACATCCTTGCAATGCAACACAAGGCAATGCCTGTCATGAGGACCAAGGAGCGGGAAGAATTGCTCGTCATTTGAACGAGCTCGCTGGCGCAGGCTGGAAGGTAGGGCGGCATTCTTGTGGATGAATGGGAGCAGAATGCTACACTGCAGGCTTACAGGCTTACGGCACCGCTGCCGCTCCTTTCCCAAGCTGCCTCGCTTCGCGAACCAATGCAAGAGCCTCATGCTTTCCGACAGCCGGACGCCCTTCCGCAACCTGAGCACGCAAATCATGACTTGACCACCAGCAGCCAAGAGTGCGAAAAGCAAGAAATACTCAATCCTCCTGTTACAATCACACCGGCCACGAGCAATTAATAGCATTTCTCATCCACAATGCATCCCGTGTGCACGACCGGGGAACGAGAAAATAGTTCCTCAACCGTACCGATGTGGATCAAACACAGCAAATACCCATGTCTTCGCTGCAAGCTCCGGTCTCGCGAAACAACCACTCAGAAACCCAGATGAATAATCAATCTCCTTCAAAACCCGTACACGGTTGCCGGTCGGTTATTCTGCGAAAATGAGGGTGAGGTGGTAACAAGAAAGCTAGGCATCTGTAACCTCGACGCCACGTCGGAACGGCAGTTCGAATCGCGAAGCCCTACTTCTCCAGCACAACAACCACAGCCAAAGAGAAAACACAAGGGGAGAGCTCTCCACATTAGCCGGGGAAAGATCCAGCTAAGCGAACGCGAAGTGGTCCTCTCTCCGCAACGCCAAGCCGCCACCTGTCACGCTAAACTCCACGCGAACTTCTCTGCACGACGCCAACACGTGGGAAGCGACGACTTTGTCCCTTTGTATCCATCGTACAGCATATTCGGTGCACTTGGCAGTGTCTTGGACTGTGCAGGATGTTGATTGCCGTGCATTGCTTGCCTCGGGCATCCGTCATTCGCCACGCGAAACCCGCTGCCGTAGGGAGGTAAGCAGCTGTTCCGGCAGAACTGGGGCATCTCGTAGGATTGGAATGCCGGGGTGTTTTTGGCGGCGTGGAGAATGGAGTGGTCACTCGCTTGCTCGAATTGGAACCGATTTTAATAAGTTGAGAGTGCACTGTCGATCTTTGCGTTGACCTCGCTTTCTTTTCTTTCTGCTCTGCGGTCCGGTGCAGTTTGTTCTGTCAACTGCTGTTTCTGCAGAACTTTCAAGATGGCGGACCACAAGGAGGCTTCAGACATGGTTGAGGATGTCCCGTTGAAGGTCGATCCATATTCGCAGGACAATATCACATGGACGGAAGAGGAGGAGACGAGAGTTCGGAGGAAGCTGGATCTTCAGATTGTGCCGATGGTGAGTGACAGGACATGCGGGAGACATAATTGCGCAAGCTGACAAGTTTCACAGGTGACAGTCTTATACCTCCTCTGCTTCCTCGATCGTGCCAATATTGGAAATGCTCGGTATGCATTATGCCCTCGAAAGATGTTTGAATTGCTTGAGCATACTTTCTTCGAGCCCATGCTGATTCTTGGACTGCAGAATTCAAGGCATGGAACGCGATCTTAACCTCTACGGAGTCCGCTTCAACTGGGCACTCAGTGTCTTCTACATCGTATACTGCCTGGTCGAAGTACCATCGAACATCATCCTCAAGAGAGTCGGGCCCAGATTCTACATCCCGCTTCTCGTGGTCGGCTTCGGTCTTGTCTCCATGTGCACAGCATGGGTAAACACATTCAACCAATTGTGCGTTGCTCGCGCATTTTTGGGAGTCTTCGAAGGAGGCACCATGCCCGGAATCGCTTTTTTCCTGTCTGCATTCTACAAGCGCAAGGAGCTCTACTTCCGTGTGGGAATCTACGTCAGTGCAGCTTCCATGGCTGGAGCCTTCGGAGGTCTCCTCGCTGCAGGTTTGGCTAAGATCCCTCGATGGGGAGTGGAATCTGCACCAATCCATACATGGCGGAATATTTTCTTCTTCGAGGGTCTGCTGACAATGATCATCGGAGGTCTGGCTCCTTTGATTTTGCCACAGAGCCCGGAGACTTCCACCTGGTTGACTGAACGAGAGAAGTTCATCGCCGCTGAGAGATTGCGAATCGAACATCGAGCGAATGCGAACCAGGTCGTGAAGCCGCACCATATCAAGCGTGCTCTGCTCAACATCAACAACTATATCTGTGCAGCTGGATTCTTCTGCATCAACATCACAGTCCAGGGTCTCTCGGTCTTCATGCCAACTATTCTGCGCGATCTGGGCTGGACTGCAACGAGGGCACAGCTTTACAGTGTTCCAGTCTATGTGTCGGCTTCTGCGATCGCCATTTTGATCGCCTTCATCAGTGACAAGACGAGGCAGAGGGGTTTGTACTTGGCTGCATTCACCACTTTGGGCATTACGGGCTTCGCAATGCTCCGTGCAGACATGTCAGCCAATGCTCGTTATGGTGCTGTCTATCTTTGCGCACTTGGCGCGTTTCCGGGAGGGCCTGGGTTCCTCTCGTGGGGCTTGAACAATGCGGCTGGTAAGTCGTGTCACTTCGAATGGCGTCATCTTAGCGTTAAACCAATTACTAACAACCTCTCCAGGTCCTGCTGTTCGAGCAGTCTCAGGCGGATGGATCGTGACTCTGGGCACATTGGGCGGAATTGTCGCAACATGGACATATCTGGCAACAGACGGGCCCAAGTTCCCGACTGGACATACCATCAACTTGTCCGCGCAAGTCGTGGTCTTGTTCTTGGCGATTGGTGGCATGCTTTACTGTTTGTACGAAAACCGCGTCCGAGCGCGTGGTGGACGGGATAGTCGACTGAACGGGCTGACCGAGGAGGAGATTGCAGACCTGGGATATCGGCATCCGGACTTCAGATATATGGTTTGAGAGAGAGATCAGCTTATGCACGAATTCAACACGGACATGATTGATGACGAAGACGAAGCATGTTTTGTGTGCAGTGACCAGAAGTATCATGGTGAGACATTCGAGTTTGCCCTAGGGTTTGCTCTAGAAATGCATCGTCCCACCCTGCTGATTTTGCTGATGAGGAAAGGATCGGCCGAAGGAGTGAAGTGAAACCTTTGATTACACTAAGCATGGGCATTCGCAAGATGAGTGATCACTATCGTTGCGATCTTTTATTATGCCGGCCACCAGGGCCGACTAACAGAAGCTAAGTCATGAACGGCAGTCTCGACTATCATGATTAGATCGTCGAAATTTCACTTGGTCTATCTGCGTGAGCTTAGGCATCAGCTTGCCTCTCAATCGATCATCATTACTAAGATCACCAATACTGGTCAGCATCTTGATCTTCAGGGACATGACTGAACAGACACGAAATAAATTTGATATCAAGCGGTTCTTCAGCATCACAAAATCTTACGAGAAGTTGCCAAACGAGGATCTGTCTGAGGATGAAGTCGAGAATGGCTCAAGTGAAGACAAGAATGCCACGAGTACGAATGCAACCCGCAGCCAAGTATGTGCCCCTCTGGCCATCTTGATACTCCTGGCAGTATCCCTTACCGCCGTTCTCTGGGCCTGGCCGACCATCAAGACTCTCACATCGACATTTGGCGTCCCAATCGATCGCTGCAGTAACGGCAAAATCCCAACAATCCGTCGTGAATGGCGGACTTTGACGCAACGAGAGCAATTCAACTATATTGCTGCCATTCAATGCTTACGGAATGCCCCATCACACTTCTTCCTTGACAGGAGAGATATCAGTCGATACATGGATTTCGTATACGCGCACTACGAGAACCTTTTTGGAATGCACCACGCTGCAGGATTTTGCCTTGGCATCGATGGCTACTAGCGGTATTTGAGCAGAGTCTGAGAGACGAATGCGAGTATCAGGGCTCGATGCCTTATTGGGATTGGAGTTTGGATTGGAGCAACCTGGGAAGATCACCAGTGTTTGATGAAACGTTTGGGTTTGGAGGTGATGGGAACCCGATGCGGGAATCTACGATGTTGAATGGGAGTTGCGTGACTACGGGGCCGTTTGCGAACATGATGGTCCCGAAGTTTCCAGAGGCGAGTCCTGGTGAGGAACATTGTTTGAGTAGGGAGTTTGGGTGGAAAAATGGTGCTGATGGAGATAAGCTGAGAAAAGATTTTTTGCGAGGTGTGTTGCAAGAGGCAACGTGTTGGAATTTCACGAGGGCGTTTGAGCGGGGGCCTCATGATACTATACATTGGTATATTGGTGGAGTTCTGCCTACCGTGTATTCACCGGCAGGTAAGCCAAGCACGCGTTTCAAAGTGTAGATTGTTTGTGCTAATTCTGCTGTTAGATCCCATCTTCTACCTCCACCATGGTCAAATCGATAGATTGTGGGCGATATGGCAGAAAGCTGGCCCCGGACACGGAACGGATTACACTGGTTATTATACACTGAGCACAGATGCACCCGCAAGAAAGGAAGATAATATTCCTTCCAAAGGTCTTGCGAGGAATGTGACGGTCGCTGAGATTTTAGATATCGAAGGCGATGTACTCTGCTACCAACATGATAGCTATAACGTCTAACAACCGATTCTTCCCATAAAATGCCGACTCTGTTGCTCGGAGACTGTTCAATTTTACCGTAGAGACAACAAGAGCACCACGCTCTCATTTCTTGGTCACGCATAAAGACAAATGTGACCCGTTGCCGAGTTGCTAGACAAGTTTGCCGGACTCATTGCCGGCTCATGCGAATTTGTTACTTTCACGAGATCAGCTGTTCGGCACGTGTGTTGGGCTACTTCGAATAACTTCGAAACAGACTCTTGAGCTGGCACGTCCTATTTTACAGCAGGCTGTCCAGGAACAGCACTGCCGTAGGAGAATATGAATCAACACCACAATGCTAAACTTCCTCTCTCTTGAAAAGCATGTTGTAATTTGCGACGCACGATGCCGCACGCAGCTGGAATGTGTCGGCATCAAGGCGATCGAGGTTCTTGCTAGAAAGTACTTTGCAGATCCAAGAGCGGGGTGTTGGTGCGATTGCAGTCTAAGGCTATGTACAGAGCCCACCGATTTTGCTTCCTCCCCATTGTCTTTTCGAATAGTAGTACAATGTCAATCTGTCCCTCCGCCCCCCGCAGAAGGTATCTATGAAGAACCTGGACGGCACTCCCAAAGCTTCATGGAGTGCACCGCCTTGCAACGAATATGATCGTTGGTCAAAGCAGATCGATTCATTCTCCAAGATAGAGGTATGCTATTGCTATCAGCTCAAGAACTCTTATGCCTTGTTGACAAGCATTCCATCGACATACCAATGACCAAATTCACGACTCATTCTTTCTTGACAGGATCCGGGAACAATAGAAGAGTGAAAGACGCTCCTACTTGTAGCAGACGACACAGCTAGGATCACGAGCACCCTCGCAACATGGTAATGTTCCTCTCGTGTCCAGATCTTTGACTACGAGGTTCTCGCCAGCCGGCATGGCGCAAACGAGGCCGAAGAGGGTCGTGGCGATGAAGAGAAACCTCATTTTTGGGCAGGAGAGACCGTGATCTGGTATGTCTGTCTGGGAAGGTGGTAGGTAGGTAAACAAGTCGAAGAGTCGGGAATGGGTAGCAAAGGACAAAAGCAGCTCTAATATATATATGTAAGTGCTTTGAGACATACGGGAACGTGAACTGAGTTGTGCTGGGGGTTGCTAGCAGACTCCTATCTCGGATCCCAAGACTAAGACTTTGTCTCGACGACGCAATGGCCGACGATAGCGCGAGATGCTGTGAACGTGGATTACTGATCTTTGCCGGACTAGCCTTCACGTTGAGGCTAGTGAAAATTGGCGTTGGGTCTGTCGGAGATTCGAGAGGCCAGAGTAGGAATGACACAAGCCGCTTGTGATCCCTTGGACCTAGGGTGGCACTGTGGCAGGAGTTGCGGTTGTCCGGCTCAGGCCGAATCGTTTGAGGCAATGACTGCAGCTAACTAACAATCGTTAACAGGTTGATCAAGTTGTTGATCGACCACCACTAGGGTGCACGTAGCAATTGATTGAGATCGGTTCGACTGTAGGTCTTGTAGAGACACACGCGTTCTAAACATTTAGCATGCCTAGAGAATACATTCAGAGGAAAGATCTTGAGTGAATGAGGTACACAAACTGCCTAGGCAGGCCGACTTTGCTTGGCGGCAGAGGAATCCACTTCAATTTATTGATAGGAGTTGGCCTGAATTGCAAACACTAGCCTTGGCAATCAGGTCAAAGGCCGTAGTCAATTACAATCGGACAACAGCGACCGTGAGGACAGAGTCCTCAAGGACCGAGCAGAATGTGGCGCGAAGCGGTCTGTTTAGTTAGGACGAATTACAGAGTCTTCTTATATGCTTATCTCGCACGGCAAGGGACAACTTTACACGACAGAAATGGCGTTCGGAGCAGAAATCGAGCTGATTTTCGACACCTCTATGAATGCTATGCACCGAGATCATTGAACATTCCTCCCCTTCTCTCGAGGAAAAAAATTGTTGAAATGACGATATGTAGCGCTATATAGCAGTCGCACGTCCAGCACGCTTGGATAGCTGTCCAAGTCGCGTGAAAAACATTGTGTTGCATAGCATTAGTCCTTTTCTTAGCAGCAACTTTAAACTGGAGTTGGAGGCTGGTTTCCAGTCTTTGCATAAGTCTCTAAAAGCAAATGAGTTCGGGCCCAAGTGATATCTTTGCGACATACCAGATCTCAGACCCCCGACGGCCTTCTATGCACTAATCTATTGATGGGGAGGGCCGGTGTAGCACGGAACGCAGCCATTAACGTGGATATAGTTGCCGTTCTTGTCCTGCGCACAACACGGCGGCGTTTCTCTCTTCTCCAGATCTTTGGCGATAATATTGTCCGTGGCTGGGATGGCGCAAACGAGGCCGATGAGAGTCGTGGTAGCGAGTAGAAGGAATCTCATTTTCGATGTGTTGAGTTTGGAGGTTTTATGCTGAATGGAGTCAGATCGAGAAAGTTGACGAAGAGGTGAGTCTGGGAGGTGAAGAATGCGGTATTACACGTCGCAAAAGATGGGTCTTTATATACAATCGTGCCGTGAATGAGTGTACAAAAACACGGTGTGCGGGAGACATGCATTCATTGCCACTAAGACTGCTCCTTTTCGGAAATGCCCAAATAGTCGATTGCACCTCATGATAGTAACAAATCAACGGGGATGCCGCGAGACACCGTGAACATGGTCAGTGACCCTTTCTAATATAGCCCTACGATAAATACAACACACAAGGGCTTTCTCTCAGCCCTTTTCACCCTTGTTTGGGCCAGTGCTGAGCATGAATTCGAAATGAGTATGATGGATGACGAACCATGAGCGTTCTATGTTACCGAGGAACGTTAATGTGAGACAAGTGCTGTCGAGCCTCGCCGCCAAATCAGTCGATCCTGCCAATGCAGTAAGACCACTTGATGATTTCAGGCACGGGAATCTCCAATGATGGCTGGTAATTACTACTGCGACATTCATTCGACAATCAAGGGCGACATAGAAAAGCTGAGTCGCCAAAGGGAAGAAAGAAGCAGCGGTACAGGTTCAAAATGGGGATTCCGAGCAAAGGTTGGCAGGCTTGTTGATACTCCAACGAATGCTTTGCATAAAGGGTGAGGATTGTCCTTCTCTTTCTCTGGAGACGATATCCAAACCAGAGGCAGGGGTTGGCTCTCCAAGGAACACGAGAGTGGTCGTTTCAATTGCATAGTCGTCTCTTTTGCAGCAAATCAGGCTAAATTTAGAGACTGGGCTCTGGTATTTGCGTTACTCTTCAATATTGCACGGGTCTGGAAGGAACTAGTCTCCTTCAACATACCAGTGAAGCACTCGAGGTTTTTCGAAGTACCAATCTTAGCGCTTGGGAGGGGGCCCGAAGCCGCACCACTCGCAGCCGCCGACATAAATCGGTTTACCGTTCTTGTCCGAGTCGCAACATACCGGCTCTCTCTTCTCCAGATGTTTGACCACATCTTTGTCTGCTGTTGACAAGGCGCAGACGAGGCTAAAGAAGGCGGTGGTAGCGAGCAATAGAAACTTCATCGTGGTTGAGTTGAATCGGATCGAGGAAGTTGATGCGTAGGTGAGGTCGAGGAACGAACGGAGTAGCAAAGGTCAAAGGTGTTTACATATATACAAGTCCGCATGCGAGGGGTTGAGGACATGGTCTACTAGAGAATACAAGCAGTCGCTGACCTCTGGAGTTGCACGGGAACTTCTGTCTAGGATTTTCAAATAGATGATCGTTACCTACCATCCCGGCACAACAACGAAGATGCCGCGACACACCGTGAACATGAGCCTATGAGCTCTCCAAACTTGCCTCCACTTCTGCGCTAGCACATCTGGTCGCACACTATATTCAAGGCTCGCTGAGTACACACAAGAACCCCATTTGCTATCTTATATTCACCGAGAACTGAGGATATAACAGTCCGAGAAGACGGACGTCATGTGGAGTACAGATACTAACAAGGCTCCTGCATGTTAAAGAGCATATCCCTTTTATGGTTCGACAGCGAGCTTGTGTTGGCTTGTTTGACGCAGTGACGGAGGTCGAGGCGAAGCAGATCCGCCATAGCTCCTCGCTATAGGGCCCAGAGAACATCTGCTCTGTGTCCCGAGACTTCGTAAAGGAAACAAAGCAGCTCATTGGAGGTTGCGCATTGCAGCCCTTGTAAGCCTGACCGGAGTCGCGGTATGCCATTGGAGCAGCAATGGATAGAAGGCAGTAATATCCTTGCAGCCCTGACGACTATCCTTCGCTCGATAGTGGAGCAAATCTGCAGAGTAGAAGCCCTATAGAAGCCCCATTGTAGGGCTAATTGTAGGGCTAACGCTTTGATACAGCCCGGACAACGTCATAGTCACCTCGGTGCACCGAGCGACGGAGCTTTTGACGCATAAGGATGAGTCCATGCAAGTCCCCAAACATTGCTGGCCGCGCAACATCACACTCTGTAACACAGAGAGGCTTTGACAACAGGCTCCTCCCAAGAAAGAGACCACGACGCTGAGCCTCCCCCAACATTCCATGGACGAGTGCGGTGAGAGATGCCTGTCTCCTACAGATCAGTGTCATCCGGGAGTACATTGTATGGACATGTCAATCTTGCATTCGACCTCGGAGAGTGCGTCTTGTAGCTGGATCCGAATGGCTCCAGATATCTCCGAACATCCGAGCGGGTCCCACGATTTTCAGCTCCAGGCCTGAGAGGGAGCAACGTCACTCCAGATCAGTCTTCACTCTACGTTCTTCGTAGCTACCAGGCGGGAACACTGTCTGGATCATCAGGCACCAAGGCAGAGGCAGACTGACAACCTTGAGGCCTAAGGCAAATCTACGAGGCCTCAGGCATACTCACATGAGCCTCATTGGCGTGGCTAGCCGGATAGCAGGGTTTTGACAGCAGTTTCGCCCATTGCCTCGCCAGGATATCGTCAGACACATGGGCAACGCAGAGGCAGCATTCCCACGAGCATCTAAGCGATGAAGCAGAACGACAGCCACAGCAAGTTTCAATTCCAGCAACCGTAGGATCTGGATGCAGGATGCCTTCTGCTCTGTCACTCGAGCAACGCCAATTCTGCATGGAAGGCTGTGGGGCATGGCCATCGTACAGGCATCCTTCTGATACGACCGGGCAATATTCGGAGATCGGTCCGTCGGTGAGGAGGAAAGTTCACAGGTTCAGCTTGAATGTCCACGGATGCCGTGTTGTTGTTTCTCATGTCGCAAGCTGCTGACGCTTCCTCGCTTCTCCGCGATTCTTCTGGTCTTCGATTGGACGTGTTCCGTGGAGACTGGCGGCGATGATCTATCCCGAATGATACCCAACGCCATACCAGACTCGTTTTGGAGAGCGCCGAGGGAGAAGATGTGACTTGTTCGTTGTGTGAAGAAGAAAGTGGAATTGCAATGGCGGGTCTGTCGGGAGTGGCCGTGCACGCGACATTCGCTCACGCCACTTCTCCTCGTCTCCCTCTCTGCCTTTTCCCCATCCACGACAAATACCGCCTTGTGAAACTGTTCATCGCCGTCCGACCTGGATTTCCTGGCCGATACGGCAAAGTGTCGTGCTTTTGGCCATTCTCAGGCAACGCCGAAGTCCTTGTGCCTTACGAACATGCCTCGACGCTCGCGTGCCGGGTACCAGGACCAGGCTGCATAAGTGCCCCAGCATCTCCGGGATGATACTAATTCCAACGCACCCAAGGTCCAGGATCCCATGCCCACTGTCTTGGTGAACATCGCTTCACGCGCTCACAATTGACAGGTTCCGCGCCTCGCTGGAGCACGGTATGAAGAGCTTACCCAATTTTTGCACAAGTCGTTTGTCGTCTATTGCAGATCCTGCTACTAGCCACTCCCAATGGGCCCATCGCAACGCTCCGGTCGGGTCTCCAGCACGTTACACAAATGCACCGCAGATCATTACTTCAAGGCCTGGCCTGGGTACTCATTCACAACTTCTCCATCGTTGTGGCATTCTCATGATGAGCCGCAAGTGGGCAATCGAACTGGAAGGTTCAGCCCAAACGAGCCGCCGACATGCTGCCATGATGCTTGATCAGGCGCTGTCAAATGTGTCGTTCGGTAGCTCATGCTGGCCGCAAGAGCTCAACCACTGCCCTTCGTCCAGGTGCATCCTCGTCAGACTTTTGCTACTGGTCAGAAAATCCTCCTCTCCAGCTCATATCCCTAGCACATTTAGCGCAAGCCACAGAGCTCTTGACCAGAAAACGCGTAGTGCTGAACCCGCCACTGTGGTACGCACAACTGTCCATGCGTCCGGGATGCATGCACATAAGATGTCCTCATCCATCCCTCTGGGAAGGAAGTCGCTGTACCTCGATCAACAAGGGCGAAAATTCCACATCATCTGATCTTTGTTCGCAGGCCGGCAATGATCAAACTTCGTATTAATCTTTTAATCTCTGCTTCACGCTCTTTTTAGGACATCGACCCCATCAATTCAATACACGACCATGGCGTCCGATGCCATACACGCGCCCAATGGAGCCAAGAGCCTCTCGCCACTCCCTCCGGTCATCCATCGAGGCCTGTCAGCCATCACCGCATTCGGTCTGCTGTCACTACTCTCGACCGCTATTCTGTTCATACATCTCGTCTATCGCCTGTTTCGCCGAGACAAGTCGACATTCCCCCGCTTTCACCAGTATCTGATCCTTCTCATCAACCTTCTCTTCGCCGACCTTCAGCAAGCTCTAGGGTTCGTCCTCAGCCTACAGTGGATTGCAGACAATGGCATCTTTGCGCTCACTCCGTCATGCTGGACTCAGGCGTGGTTCCTCAACTCTGGCGATGTCAGCAGTTGCGTCTTCACACTCGCAATGGCCTGCCACTTGTTCGGTGACATTATCTTCGACTACCGCTTGAGCCGCATACCTTTTCTCATCTCGATCGCCGGAGTCTGGGCATTTCCTCTCTTCCTCGCAACTATTGGTATGTGCCGGTCAGCTACTGCTGAGCTCGAATAAAGCTGACAATTACCCGCAGGCATAATAATGCATCCTCAAGATTTCTACATGCGCGCTGGGATGTGGTGAGTCCTTGCGACAGCTCGGCAATTTTGTCGTTCATTGATAACTGATCATCTGAGATGCAGGTGCTGGATTAACGAAGAATATATGCATGAACGTCTCTGGTTACACTATGTCTGGATCCTGTTCAGTGAGTGGTCTTCTAGTGTACATGTTTCTCTCTTTTCTGACTTCTGTCGCAGCCGAATTCGCTGTCGTCGGATTATACACGACAATGTTCGTCGTCCTACAGCGGAGAATCAAGGACTTCTTCTACGTCTCGTCACAACATCAGATGCGAGCAGAATCCGCTGCTCGCTCGGTCATCATCTACCCGGTGGTATATGTGATCTGCACGCTACCAGCAGTTGTTGCGCGGCTACGAATCATGACTGGACACAGCGTGGGCTATGCCGAACTCACTTTTGTGGGAGTCATGATGACAAGCAACGGCTGGCTGGATGTTCTTGTGTACGCGCTGACCCGTCAAAGCCTCGTCTTTGGTATGCAAGCACCCGAAGGCGAAGAAGAGAATGTCCATGGTCTTGACACGTTCACATCCTGGGATCCGTACCACCACGATGAGTTTCGGGATCAATTGACAGATCTTTCGCCTCCCATCAGCTATGGCAGCAAAGGACGCGAAATGGAACAGCAAGTATTCAACAGGAAGGACAGCATGACGGGATTACTTCCAGGAGATCCATTTGCGAAACAACCACCTGTTGTAAAGTACTACGACCAAGGACTTACGACTCCACAATCTGTGGTACGGATCACAAGGAGCGAAGGCGATCTGAGAAAACCTGGTATGCGATTCCCGCGAAGGCGTGATCCTAGCAGGAATGTTCGGACAGCAAGTCCGGAAGAAGAGAAGCAAGTGACGCTATTGCGGTCTTCAGCGGCTGCTGGCGAGGAGAGTAAGAATGGGAAATCTTCAGAGCAACGGCATGATTCTATACAAGCAGAAGAGGGCATTGATCCGGATGGCATTGGAATCGCGATTGATGGCATTGGAACTGCGACGGATGGCATTGGAATTGCGAGATGCGAGTCTCCGAGCACGGCTGGGAGTCAACATGTTGTAAAAGACCCAGCGGAAAGGACATGAATTGTACAGATGAATCAGGTACTGTAGATAGACTTGTGATACCCCAGTGGGAAGGTTTTGTTTTTGCTTTCAGCTTCCAGTTTCGAGTGGTGTGACCATTTTCTTGAATCGATAGTCTTTCTGGCTGCACGTGGTGGCCACGCTACGAAGAAGTCATGCCATCCGCTTTCGGCCTGTCGCCTAAGGTGAAACATACCGTGCAGTGGATGAGGTGAGATACGCAAGGGACCATCTTCTCCCCCTTGCTGATGATGATTAGCCCTATGCAGGCACCGTGGTCTTCGCGATCGTCACTAATGCCTTGCTTGGCGAACGTCGGATCGGGATGCTGTCTGTGTGGAAGTGCCTGGTTGGTGGTGTCCGGGGAATATTAGCCGCTTTGTGATTATAGACTACACGTGCTTGGCATGCGGAACAGCATCTGGGGAGATACGGACGGCAAATGAAAGTATGTTACAAGACTCCAATCAAAAAGCAGAAGCATGCACATAGTACTACGACGCGGCTACATGATTGTCCTCGCTTCTCGCAGTCTTCAAAATTCAAGATTTGCTGAGGCGATGTACTTCGATAAAAGAGTGCGCCGCTCGCTACTGCTCTAACAGAGACCTCTTGAGCGTTTGTGTCATCTGCTCCTCGTATTCCGCTGTCGTGGTCCGTAGCAAAGGCGGCGCAGAGCGACTTGCTTCAATGGCCTTGATCAAATCCTCGTCCACTAACGACTCATTTCTGTCTTCATCAGTGGCGCTTTGCGTTGCACCAGGAGTCGCTTGGTCTGTTGACCTGCGTGGGCTGATGCTGGAGCGGGACGATGTGGATATTTTGCTCAATCTGTTCGGCAACAGCTTGCTGGACCAGCCGGATTGTGGGGTGCGACCATTGCCTTCATCCTTCGACTCAGACAGCGTGGGAAGTTTCTGCGGCGTGTCCGTGGTGATTTTGAGCGCTGGGGTTGGCCTTGGTCGTCTTTTGCTCGGATCATGCGCAACGTTAGATGGGGTCCGAAACACGGTTCCTGCAAGCTGTGTTAGTCTAGGGGCCTGAAGAAGGTGAGTTGACTCCAAACCAACCATTGTCCTCCGCCATCAGGTTGCGCGGGAAACCGCTGATTGGAAACTCTTCCTCGCGACCGCAGTTTGTTCGTAGTTGCATTGCAATGGTCGTACTTGACATCTGGTTGCTGATTGGTATCTCGATAGGGCGGAATTCGAATATTCCTTCCTTGATTATGCTCTGAACTTCGATCGCAAACTACTGAATCCTTAGCAGGGCATTCGCAACGGATCATGAACACGGCGCATCGTACTGATTGTTTTGCTTGGGGGAACTGTTGATGAGAAACAGTGACGTGCGGGCGGAATCTGTCTCGACACTGATGACCGAGCCATTGACGCATACTTCGCACGTTGTTATGGTCTTCGAACTTGCAATGTATGCGCCCTGACGGTACGGTCAGTCATAATTTCATGGATCTCAAAAGTTCATACCTCGACAAATTTTTGCCCCTTGCCCAGCTTTGATTTGTTCTGTGACAAAGTAGAAGGAAGAGGCGATGAGCTGGAGCGCAACAATTTCAGCACTGAACTGGAATTCCGGCGCTCGAAGCTTGTCTTTGACCAGCTCATGTAGGCGGGAGACATCTCTTTTTGCATCAAGGGGTGGCGGGTCTTCTCCAAGCTCAGGATTGAGTCGCGTGTAACGCTGCGCATCGGTCGTAGGATCGAGATCGAGTGATCTCACAAATGACTCCCAAGCATTTTCTGCATCAAGAATGTTTTCAAATCGCTTGTACTGGTGTCGACCCATCAGCCCACACACACAGAATCAAAAACTGTTGCTGAGACGTACGACTGCTCGGAACATGTTGAACAACCCGCCTCTACGGCCTTTTGTCGCATTCTTGATCCTTTCCGTGTGATCGAACGACCTGTGTCGAGGAAAAGTCAGTCACGCATTGCTCCAGTTGGAAGTATGGCTACGAACCCTCTTGGATGATCGGCATCATAATCCCCAGCTCGTGACCTGCCCGTGCCAACCGAGAGAAGTAAGTCTGGATGACTCTTTGCTGTGTCTGGCCAGATGAGTTTACGCTCGTCGTTGGCCAACTGTGCAGGGTTATTGTTGTAAAGCGCGCCATCCAGGTAGGTGCAACTTGTCGGCTCATGGAAGTACTCCCTGAAATAATCGGGCGCCGCTGAGGTCGCCGCCGCTGCTTCGTATACCTTCAAGCCAAGCTCAGGCATATCAGATCTTACAAAATCGTAGAGGGAGCCGGCAGAGCTTTGTCGTCCGTAGTTGGTAAATATCAGCGCTTTGTCACCCAATCCGGATGTCGCCGTTACGGCCACCTTGATCGGAAACACTGAAGCATTGTCCTTGTCCCCAAAGAGTGGCTGGTCGCCCAAACTCTTCTGAAGTGCCCCCCGCAGCGGCTTAGTCTTGTACTTACTGCCGTGTGACAGCGTGGTCAACTGCTCTAGGCCAACGAAGCCTGCGAACTCTCGCTCAGTGAAGGCTTGGTCGCACAATTTCAAGAAAATTCCAGTGCACGCATTCACGGACCCCTGCTTGACCCCAAGTCCTAATGCGATGATACCTCCAGTACTACAACATGTCAGTTCTTGCTGCGGCTCAGAAATTCGAGCTCTCACCTTGTTCCAACGATTAGATCGAAGAAGGCTTGTATCTGGAAACCGCATCCAAGTGTGTTTTCGATGAGACCAAGTACTGCGAGCTCGATGATTCCTCTGATGCCGCCTCTGCACTTGGCAATTAACCAGGGATTTCACGGAGCATGGAGTATACGTACCCATCAAGGCACAATACACGAGTGCCGGCGTGTTCCGGCTTGAAGTTGATCCTGTGGTCTGTAATAAATGGCCGGTCGTGATGCAACGGACAGACAGATAGGAGCCGAATATGGGGCCTGACTTCTTTGCCATACGCGCGGCTGCACGCAGAGCAAAGTACATGACCGCAAGGCAATGTGTACTCAGGTATCGCCATCAGGCAGGAAAAACAGGTCGTGTGACTGACGAAGTGCTCTGCGCCTTGAACCTGATTGAACGCCTTGTTGAGATGCCGTTGGTGAAAGTTCAGGATCGCCGTCGCATCCAGATCTTCATGTGGGCTCTGCGATTGTCGAAGTGCATCCTGAAGGGCCATAAGCTGGAAATAGACGTCACCAAGCCAACCCTGATCAGCAGTAGAAGCAGCGAGGTCGGTTTCATAGAGACCTTTTCCAATAATTGTTCCTTTCGAGTCCTGATGACCTTTGCTCGTGTGGCCGACCCTGACATTGACGCACCTGGTATCTTTGTACTTCCACGAACAAGGCAAATATTTCTGACAAAATTCCTCGAACGCATCCTTCAGGTATTCCTTGTACGAATCGAAGTGATCTTCAATACTTCCTTTGCAACATCAGCGTCGTGAGGAATAGAGTGAGTCTCACACAAACCTTGTCTATGCTTGATACAATCAAAGAAGATGTAGGACGAGACAATCTTTGCTAAATGTTCAAACAGCCAGACACCACCTTGGTCGGGAAAATGGCGCTGAAGGGCGCGAGGGAGCTGGAGAATATGTCCCGTAAAGTCCTCCGGCAAAGGATTGTTGAGCAGAGAAACTTTCACGAAGTTGAATGGCAGATCCCAATCCATCGAAGCGAAGTGGTCGAAAGCGGCCTGTAGGTACATGTTCAAGTCCTCGTCGTTTAACAGTCTTCGCTGTCGTCTCCTCTCTTCACGGGACTTTCGACATTGCGCATCAATCGTATCCTGGAGGATGGCAATCTGCTTTTCCATGCGATTATACCGGCCCTTTTTGGGAATGCGGACTACGGTGAAGGAGGCGTAATACATTCCAATAAGATCCTTCACCGAGTCGATCTTAACGCCAGGTGTATATTTCCATTTTTCCTTGTGCGCCTGAAGTTCATGGGCATTTGTGAACACCTTATCGATTTGACCCAGAAGATTGTCCGTGGCTGCTTCCGTCTTCCATTCACTCTCATGGATGGCAAGATCCGAAGCATTGAGGGCAATGATAGCATGCGGAAGAGTCGGCTGGTTGACCGAGTTTTCGAGCGACGAAGCGGCCCAGTCGAGCAATTTGATGAGCACTTGAGCTTCAAAAGTCCTACTCAAAAGGTACGTCAGCTTCAGGAAGTCACATTGGACGGAAGCACACCGACCGTGGTTTGTCCAACACGAAAACGACAACGTCAGAAAAGGTGTAAAGCAGGCGCGGGTAGAGTATCGTTACTGCATGTTCGCGCATCCTCAGCTTCTCAGTCGTCGCCCAAATCAGCGGCCGGATCCGACCTTGGAAAGGCCCACGTGATAGCTGTGTTATTAGGGTCGCGTGAATTGTATCAGCACTACCTCTGCGTGCTCTGTTCCCCAGGATCTCAGGGGCTCTCGCTTGCTTTGCTATCGGATCGCCTTCGCCTCCATTGAGCCCTTCGCAATCCACGTATAGATGAGGAAAGTCCTGATGATAAGTCGCTGGCCCAGCATACAGGTGGACATCTCCGGAAGTGGCAACTGTGTCGTCCCTTACTGAGCCTACCACTGGCGACGGAAAGTGGATGTCAGGCATGTCGTTTACGGTTTTCATAGCTTGACGGCCGATAAGAATTTTGATCAAGGTGCTCTTTCCCGCAGCAGTTTCTCCAACGAAGGAGATCAGTTGCGGGTATTTTGGTGGCCTTCTTTTGCCAGGGGGCGTGGTGGACGGGCTGTTGGCCATCAATGTTGCATATGTGCCCCAGTCCTTGAATTTGTGTCCCTCATGTTGATCTCTCGTCACCTCTGCCCAAGTCAGCCAGTCATTTCACGCTTTCAAAAGGTTGTGTGAAGTATTGCTGACCGAACCACAAGGAGTTTACATCATTCCGGTGTAGCTTGAGTGACTCTTCTCTTGACCGTCGCGCCGAGAATACGTCGTTATAGAATTGATACAGGCCTTGATCGATCTTTTCGTGGGGTATGCGATCGCTGGTGTAAATGAGGTCCTCGTGCGGTCCCTGAAGCTCCCAACAACGATCGCAGTATGATCGCCCGCAGTTTTCACAAAACCAGGCGTCGGGGCTTAGACATTTGTGGTTGCCAAATCCAGCACACTGTCTCCACATCCAAGTGCCTTGCAAGGGAGAAGTCATTGTCTGTGAAAGAAACTAGTCAGGCTACCAGATATTGCGAAGGTGTGCGAGAGCAGGTCGGTCTATACGGACGGTGATCCTCGAACTCCTTGCTATAGATGGGAGGGCGGCCTCTGGATCCTGCATGAGATTCTGCGCACCAGATGCAACGCAGCCTTCCGTGGCAGACGCATATACGCCCCTCTGTCGCATTCAGCTCCTGGCGCATTCAGCTCCTGGCGCATTCGTGGCTTGCATTCAGGACTGATTTGCGCCGCAGTTTGGAGTAAGACCAACATGTGCGAATGCAAGGCTGAAGCACCTCGCTTACTTGAGTGCAATACTGTGGGATGTTGTTTGTCTACAACCTGATGAGGCTCGAGAGCAGCTGCAAGCTCACCGTAGCCGGAAGAGAAGCCAAGGAGGCGAGGTTGAGTGTTTCGAAGCCGTTGTTTGGGGACTTCCTGCTGCCATCGACCTCCGTCGGAGACGTGACTTCTCTCTCCACGTTTCTACATTCCGAACATGAGAATGAACATAAGGCTCTCCGTCGACAGCAATGTCGATTCCGAGTGCGATTGCCCACCCCATGGGGTGGCACAGAGCCCCGCCTATGCGTCTCAGCTCAAGCTTGGGCGGCAGCCACCATCCGAATATACGACACCATACCATCAAGGCGCAGTACGCCACATGCGAGTGACTAGAATGCGCTGCTCTGCACTCCGATGGGATTGAAGCGAGGTTAACTCTCTGACGGTGATCTCGGATCGCATGTATCGTGTGGCTCGCTTCTTCCCGATCGGTCACTGAGATATTCAGCTCTGCATGCGTAGCAGTGCAACGGCAGCGACCTCGTTCGTGAATGCTCTGTGTGATGGTAACGTTACTGTTGGCCAGATGCACGTTGAGACTGTGCAAATGACTTCAAGCTGTTCACGGCGTCAGCAAGCCCATCAGCAAGCTGTCGTGTCTGCCTTCGTGGGAGTATGCATTACAGCTACGCCACCACGGATAAGAACTAATATTGGGCAAGATGGCGCACATTTCAGTTTGCCAGTCCAGCTCCTCGCGCGTGATCTTTCGACGATCATGCGGTACTTTAGTACCCGAGCCTTGTTGCGATCCACAGGACGAGAGCAGCGTACCTGCTGCGGCCAGATGATTCAGCATCCGGGCGCAGGACGGCAAGTCGATCTATGATTCCGAGACACTGCATCTCGACCAATTGCTTTCAGACCAGAAGTCTTGTTCACTGCAGCGGTGGCCCAAGCTTCCTCGTCGTCTTCTGCGGCGACTGTGTTGGCTGAGTATTCGCCGCTCGATGTGGCCGATCAGAATGCGGAACGGATGAGTGACCTAGAAGCTTGTGTCAGGCCGTTGATTGCCATGACTTTGCGCTTGCGTATTCGAAAAGGTCCTTGGCATCGTCCAGCCGGAATGCCGTCTCCGTAGACGGCTCATACATTTTGGTCAATCTACCGCTTCGAGTCAATACAGACAGCACGTGGTGAGTAGGGATGGAAAGTAATATCGATAACACCTGGATTCACGCTGGTCAACATTGGGTACAGGGTAGCGAGCAAGGTTGGGTTGTTCTTGCTTTGTGTCATCCCATCCTTCCCTACCCCACAAGCGTGGCTTCAGGGCCAGGATATTTTCCCTCGGGCCCATCTAGATGTGCATCCAACACCGCGCATACGCCACTCTGCACAGCTGCCACGGCCTCGGGAAGGAGCTTCTTGAGCTGTTCTGCGTTGCCGGCCACACCGGCCCATGCTTTGTGCCCCGAAGCAGCCTTGGCAATGCCAGAGTAGTCGGGAGTCGGGGCGAATGAGATGTTCAGTGCTTTGTTGTCAACTTTCGACCCTTCACCTTCGGGATGGACGAGAAGCATGCTCTTGCGTGGTGCGTTCCAGCCTGTGAAAAGAGAATCGTTAGCAAATAAGCACTTTCTGGGAGCTCTACCAAGTCTGGTACAATGAAGCTCACTTACCTTGGTTGTTCAGCACGATCGTCAGGACTGGAATGTTGTACCGCTGTGCAATCCAATATACAGACCCAGGAACCGAGAACAGATACGTCCCATCACCCACGATCTGACAAACGAATTTGCCCTTATTCGTCCCGCCATTCTCGAAATCTGTTGCGAGCTTAATCCCGAGGGCTCCACCACCACTCCATCCTAGTCCGCCGCCTCCACAATTGATCCACGAGTTTGGTAAAGTCGCTTGAATTTGGTCATTTACGAACGCTGCATTTGTCACAGCTTCCACAGCCCATATTGTGTCTGGCGGACAAGCATCGCGAACTTGTCGAATCAGGTAAGGACATCCGAAGTGGCCTTCTTCTGATAAGACAGCTTGCGCTGCGATTGTGTCTAGTCTTGCTTGATGTGATGCTTTTCGTGCTTCTGCCAGTTCTGAGAACCGAGGTGATGAGACTTTCTCCTTCATGCTGTAGTTGATGTAGGCTGTTATTTGTGTTAGGGCTGTCTCGGCGTCGACTCGATATCGGGCGATAGCATTGATGTAAAAGACTGGCATTTGCTGTTTCAGTGTGTCGACATCGATGTGGAAGATTTTGGCGTCATCTCGAGGTCTGCATTGGGTTGGGATCCAGGGAACGTCCACGTCCAGTAGAACAATGACATCTGCTGTTTTGATGCTTTCGTCGACGCCATATCGCAACCCAAGCCATGCGGGATGGTTCGCTGGGAAACACATATCGCTTCCACCGGTGTCCAGTACTCGCAACCCCTTGACTGTGTCCGCCAATGCGACCAAGGCTTCCACAGCTCCCGGATTTCTTCCACTGTATCCTGTGATGACCAATGGCTCTTTTGCTCCCACCAATGCCTCGCTCACGGCCCTCAATTGCTTCGTACTCAGCCCTCCCAGTTCCACTGGTGTCCAATGTTTCTGATCAAGCGTATAAGGCTCAATCTCCTCTTCCATCGCCTCTCGCGCGCCATACAGGTACACCGGGCCCCTCGGCTCACTGACTGCAAAGCTCAACGCCCTGTTCACCAGCTCTTTCACGTTCTTCCCGCGTTTGATTTCCCCTGTGTATCGACAATACTGGCTCACAATTTGCTTCTGATCAGGCACATCCTGAATCCAGTGGATGTACTCTGTCCTCGACCCTCTGTACTCTCCATTCAAAGTATACGGGCTCAGACCCGCGAATATGAGAACTGGTGCTCTTCCGCACGAGGCGTTGTGAACTGCAGCCCCGAGGCCCTGGGTACCAACATCGACGTGCACGATGACGCATTGGGGTTTGTTGGTAAGGCGAGCATAGCCATCGGCCATAGAGAGGGCAACCATCTCGTTCGGACAGGTGATGATACGGGGAAATTGCGCCTTCTTTTCATTCTGACCTTTGACGATGGCTTCGATTATGGAAGGGTGGTCGCTGCCGAGATTGACGAAGACGTGGGTTATGCCGGCCTGGAGAGGAAGCGTGGTTAGTAAGATGTGATCTCCTGTCGTGAAACTGTCTTGAGGGTAAGCATGACGAAGAGTAGCTTACTTACCTCCCATAGTGCCTCGAAGAAGGCGAATGATGCTGTGTACATGTTTGCAGATCTGTTGTACAATCTTTCTCTAGGTGAAACAAATGCGCGCAGAGAGGTTTCGAGTAATCAGAGTAAGGAGAAGACCATGGCTCAGGACTTACACACGAAGGTGCAGTCTGGGGCAGCTGTCATTCATACTGCCGATGCAATGGCCGACGTCGCCAATGCCCCGCAAGAGCTCAGCGATCCCTCCACGTTGTCATGTTGCCGCCACTACCCGTGAGGAATGATCGGTGGCAGATCATCGTCGACAGCTGCAAGACATCGACAACTGGGAATGGGCTTTCATGAGGAGTCTCCTGAAGGCAGATACCGCGATGGTGGAGGGTGTGGCACTTGGAGGAAGAGGTATCGTTACAGAGAGATCCGGTTCGAGGTTTGCCGTGCCTAAGCACAATATGATTGGCTGGAATTGAGCGGGCGCTAGCGGATGGCTTCCGTCCATCGCTACTGGCTCGACAACGGTTTCCTGCTTCTTTGCGTACACTGCGACACACTCAAACGTTACAGAAATCAAGCACAGCGCCTCCACAGCAGATGGGCGAACCGAGTACATGCATACGGCTCGAGCGTTCTTCATGATACGACATGTCCACTGCAGCCGAAGGATTGCACAGCCCAATTGCTTAGACTGACGCGTCTGGTCAGACTGACGCCTCAGCTTAGGCGTCCGGGTTCCACAGCGCAGGACAAGTTTTCAGCTGGGTGATGCAGTGCCCATCAGCTTATGGACCGCAGCCAGGCTGACCCTCGGCCGATGAGGTCTTTTGCACCAGTCCCATGGACTCGTTGTAAGGCTGGGCAGTCCCAGGCGGATCGTACAATTGCTTCTCTCACGCCTGGCTGCTAGCGGGTTTTGCCTCGTAACACTGTATAACCGCCTGACGCGGCATCACTCATTCCGTGCGTCTACTTATGCGCGTCGTGTGAGCTGCCGGCACACGAGGTTTGTTTGCTCGGCTGAGAACAACGGCCCTGCCAGAGGATCATTCCCCTCGCGGCGGGCAATGATCAGATGGAGATTTATTTTTGCTCCGCCGGTAAGACGCGGGCAGTGCTTTGCGTACAGTCCGCACAATGAACTCCACTTGTGCACCGAGTTTTCAGCTCGCTGAATGGTGTGTCGCCTTATATACAGGCAGATGACAACACCACGAACAGCACAGATCACAACACCTTCGAACTACGTTCTTCCTACATCATGCGCTACTTATACATCGCAGCATTCGTCGCTGGAATTCAGAGCTTGGGCGTTCGGGCAGACTTTATCATCGCCAACACGACATCATGTTACGGCGCATTCCCGATGAACGCCTGCAAAGACGGTGTTCAGGTCATCACTGAAGGCACCGATTTCAACACCTCTTTCTCCTGTGACAAGTTGTGGCATGCACAGGATCATTCATATGTCAAAAAGCACAGTGCTTCCTCGATCTCGACAAACTTCACTTCGACTGGCAATGTCTGCGACGGCGAGCCACTTTTCTTCTCGCGAAACTATACAACCAACAGTGTCAACGGCACGTTTGACATTTACAAGGGCAGGGATGATTCGGGAGACCGCATTGGTCAATGCGAATACATGGAGGCAAAGATGTATGAGAGCAAGCGAAGATGCTCACAGCTACTGGGCACGATGTTCTATATTGCGGAGTACAGGTGCAATACTACCGCATGTGGAGGCGACAGCTCGACCACATCTTCGACGTCCACAACTTCTGCATCCCTCACAACGTCTTCCTCCTTGACAGCCTCCTCCTCGGCGACTTCTTCATCAACGACATCCTCTTCTGCAATAATATCATTTTCTTCTCCAAGTGCTGCTTCGACTAGTGGATTCTCAACAACGACGAGGTCATGAATCATTGCCCTGGTCGCACTCGCGTGATCAATTTGGATCAGCCTTGTAGAAGAATGTCATCTGGAACTTTCTCGGCATACGGCATTTATACTCAGGCAGATCTGCTGCGGTTAAGCGATGACAGGATTTATTGCTTGCAGACAGGTCAAAGTACGCGAAAGCGAGGCAGGCCAATTAGACTGAGCTGAGAAAGCGATCTCAACGCACCTGGAATGTTCGCGGGGACTAGTGGGACGTTATCCAAACTTTGACGGCAACGGACCACGATCTACAACTGTTTTACCAGCGCAGTGGTACCTGGTAATATATCATGCTGGTGGGACATTGCATCGCACTGCACTGCACGACAAAAATGCCTCATGTATGACAGGGACGAATGTGACAGTCTGGACTTGTTCTCCAGCATGCCCACCTGGTCCATGCCACCCTAGAGAAGCCACGATAAGTCATGGAACATCTTTGCATGAGAAGTGTCGCATGTGGAACACAGTTATGATCGAGCCTTGCTACAGGCACTCATTGGGCACGATTATTGCAGACCGCAAGCTTTGCAATCAGCAGCCATTGCTCGGTCAATGGGAGACTTGGTATCGATAACAAGCCGTGCGTCTGCGCTGACTCGTGACCACCGGGCCAAGGGCGATTTGGTCTCTGCACAGTCGAGCTTCACGCCTTACCACCTGGCCTTAGCCAAGCGACAACAAGCAATTGGCAGCCGTTGACTGTTGAATCATGATACTTCTCGACATCTAGCGTAGCAGAGTGTTTCCGCTGCGTGCCTTGGCAGCAACCTTACACACCATACAGGCAAGCATTGATGTGTTGATATCGCGATCGCATCTGCTTGAACGTCACACTACTTCTGCACCATCTCGAGACACAATTTCCAAATTCGACGAGATGGCATACTGGCATGGTTTCGCTGTCTCATGCAGACTGACCGGCACTTCGGGTTCCGAGACCTAACTCATCAACAAGGCGGCGCATTAAGCTTCTCGCCACTCCCTGTCTGCCATGAAGTTGGTTGTTAGTGATAACAGCTAGCGATGTCACAGTTGATTGGGATGACGAGTGCATACACTAGGGGCATACTAGTTCCTTCAGTGCTTGACTTCAAGCCGAACATGCTATCCTTGCCGAGCCCGGCCTATCACAGTGCCACTTGACTCTGGTCTGGTTCCGGATTGGGTTACCAAACGACTCAACTCAGCTCTCGGACGACACCATCGCCAGAGTGTCGGGTTCTCGATCACCATGGAGAACGCCGCAGAGATTGCACGTGGAAGGCTTCATAAGCTCCGACCGCCGATACTCTACTCGCTGCTACCCTGAGAAGCGCTCATAGTAGGCTATGGCGTAGCCGCTTTGGGACGAGCCGCCTTTTAGTCTATACCATAAGACTACCACCAACGAACGCCTAGTCAACCAAGGCGCAAGAAACCTCTTGCGAAATGTCGAAGGGAGTCTGTCTGGTCATCGGCGGCACTGGAGGTATTGGACAAGCTATCGCAGAACATCTTGCGCAACGAAATTACACTGTCATCGTCGCAGCTCGCAACATTAGCAAAGGCAACGAAATTGTCGAAAGAATCAAGTCAGCCGAGGGAAAAGCGAGTTTCTTACCTTGCGACTTGTCAAATGAATTCTCGATCCGCGAACTACACGCCGAAGTCTTTCTGTTGCATGGACGCGTCGATGTTGCGATCAACGCGGCTGGAATATCAATGCCATCTGGCAAAATTGCAGATGCTCCGGTCGCTACATTTCAAGCGATTATGGATATCAACGTTACGGCAGTCTTCATTTCAATGCAGGAACAACTTCGCATCATGCTGGGCCAAACACCGCGGAAGGGTCATATCATCAATATTGCTTCGATATGGGGCTCGGCTGGGTTACCATTCAATGCCAACTTTTGTGCCTCCAAGCATGCCCTTATCGGGCTCACTAAGACTGCTGCGTTGGAATACGCTTCGGAAGATATCTCTGTCTGCGCGGTCGCACCAGGCGCCATTCCTACGGGCATGACGGAGAAGTGTCACAGGCAAGGCGCAAAGCTTGGGCGTGAGTGGGGCAAGGTTGTAGAAGACATGCCCAAGCAGTATCCGGTGGGACGATATGGGTCGCCCGAGGACGTCGCAAAGGCGGTCGCGTACCTCATAGAAAGCGACTGGAGTACGGGAACGATACTGACCATAGACGGAGGGTGGAGTGCTGGATCGAGTCTGCTTCACGCGACGGGCACGTAAAATTGGATCGGTTTTGGTCATCCCACTGGCGACGCGCCTCCGGCTTTTGGGCAAAGAGAGAAAATCGCAGTCGATGCTTCGTTTCCATCACCAGAGTTCCAGTCTTCCAGTCAAATCCCACGTTGGCGCTTGCGGTTCAGAGATCTTGAAGTGCTACTAATGACAAACGCCCCCAGAAGTTGTCAGTGAGGCATGATTCGAATTCCTCCCCGGATGCCCAGCGGACCTGAATCCTGAAGGATTTCTGGTGTTCATCTGTTGCTGCTCTTTCGTGATATATAATATATCCTGACGTCAGTGCCGTGTCCATGTGGAGTAAGCGACTACTCTAGCGAGGGCTAGTGGGCTGTGGGTAGCAGCTGAGCTGGGACCGTGAGATGGCGGAATCTCACTCACGGATGGACGTTTGCCAAACAACAGTAGTTCCATCCAAGCCTCAGTGCATACACCAGAGGAGTACGAGAATGGCCATAGATAATGTGGCTCAATTTGAACTGCATATGATCAGAGCGCGACACTATCACAAGGTCCAGTTCTTCTTCCTTCCACTATTGACGACTGGCTAAGTGTACCCAGAGCGCATTATGGCAAGAGAAGCTACGCGCCTTGCAATCGGCACTTGAGATCTGCGAGAAATCGGAACTTCCGCAAACGAGGTTGCGCAGGCAAGATGTTCTTTTCGAGGTCGGAGGAATTCGCCGACGGTTCGGACAACATAAGGAAGGTATATGCACTCTACACGAAGCGCTACAAGCCAGTGAGGACCCGGATTCATTGAAACGTGCACAAATTCTCGGTGAGCTGGGCGTGCTCTACCGACACGTCAACCAGTATGACTTGGCGAGAAGCACTTTCAAGCAGCAGTACGTTATCGCCAGCCAGCAAGGGATCGACGGAGAAGCCGAGATGTGTCGTGCGCTCGGGAACGAGGGCATGGCTATCTATAATATCTACCAGTCCACAACGCCCACCCGGCCAGAACTGTTGCTAGAGGCCTTTGACAAGCTGGAAGCGCGGGTGTTGCGAGCACAGAAGCTTCACGATAGACTGTTGAGAGATGATTCTCATTCTCCATCCGTGAGTCACTCGCTCATTTGGCAGAAGATAGGAATGTACCGTCTTACACTGTGCTATATAGCAGCTGGTAACACTTCAGAAGCGGTGCTCCAGGCCGAAGCGTCGCAGAGATTACAGACCGAAGAGGAACCCACTGTGACTGGTTATTCGCGGTTCTTCTACGGAAACGCTCTCTGGCACAACGGTCAGCAGGAGAAAGCTCGCCATGTATGGAGCGCACCAGTCGGCGTCTGCAGCGCTGTGCACTCAATCTGCAAAAAGCCAACCGATGAGACCGTTGGTTACTTGTCGCTACTAGCTTCGGCGGGCGTGGATTTTGATACGTACGATGAGCAAGGCTTCAGTCCTCTAGACTACACTGTCCTCAGTGACAGCGAGGATGCGAGAAAGATGGTTGGAATCGTCTCTAATGCTTTACGGGCGTCCATTCGGCACCGTCTAGAACGCAGCGCAGGCCGATCTCAGGGTAACGCCGGCGGAAATGGTCAGAGACCCTATCATGAGATCGTCACAGAGCAAGTCGAGGAAGGGGTCTCTGTGCGCCTACGTTTGGCCAATGTCCGCCGGTATTATCGATCAATGCTGCAAGAGAATTTCCGCCCGGAGCTGCGCAAACAAGACCTTGCCTCCGTGGCTCCTCTAAGAGACATATATGCGAAATTACTGATCGCCGACCCTCAGAAAGCCGCCATCTTCGATAATTTCAATTTCATAATGTACTCAGACTTCAAGGCACGAGGACAACTTCCTGTTTGGGGCGACTTCAGGCACAGTTCTTCAGAGATGACTGCAACGCGACTGGTCGACAATGAGTCATCTCCGGTCAACGAGCGTTCGTTCACCATCTTCTTCTCATACCGGTGGCTTGGAAATAACAATAGTCCTGATGACGAACATGGAGTCCAGTACAATCGGATGATCAATGCTGTCGAGGCTCTCCTACAATATCGTAAAGACTTGGTACCAGAGAATATAGGCCTGTGGCTAGATTGTGCTTGTATTATGCAAGAAGATCCGGAGCTACAACAAAGAGGAATCGATACACTCCCGTTCGCTGTCCTTCAGTGCGATGCTATGATAAGCTTGGTCGATGATCTCTACTATACTAGAGCTTGGTGCGCTGTGGAGGTCAACTTGATCCAAGAACTTATCAAGAGTTATCATGTTCATACGTGGTGGGAGCATATTCTGCATGACCCAGCAAAGGATCCATTCTCAGGGACTTTGAGGGCTGGTGACTGGCGACGGCCCCTGGAAATCAGCAAACTACAACTGACGAAGGAGAAGATCGATCGGCCGAAAGTGGAGTTCCTGCTGAGGCAGAGTAAGCTATTGGGTCGAGACGACGCATGATACTGTACCGCCGGCACATCAAGCTTCGAGTTAGCTACTGTATGCCCTCAGCCTCGGTATCAAAGACCTGTGTGGTTCCTGATGTAAGCAGCATTTAACTACGGATCATGTTTGATGGTGCTTGCTCCCATTTCTTATACAAAGAGTCCGCGTTCATGCGTGATCCCGCCACATCAGGTCCCATGTGCACTTCACTGGCAAACACAAGATGGTCGCACATCTACAAGCGCTGAACATTGAAGAAAAAAAGGAGCTCTGTCGTGCCTCGCGGCGAATGGCATTCGAGCGATATCGATGTTGACAATCCGCATGCTACCCTGTTCTTCTAGGACTCAAGTCGACGATTCTCACAGAAAGCTGAAGTGATGGGACCTACTGACGGCAATCAATATACGCAACCTTGTGGCACTGCTGGTGCTACAGCTAAAGCAGTGTCACTGCTCACGGACGCCCTTCGCTCGATCTTTCCAGAACACTCGGATCGAAGAGTCTCGAGGCAGCATACGGAAGGCCCTCTCGGGGCTGTATTTGGGGGAAGGTGCGAGAAGTTGAGGGTGCGCTGCGGATGATCAATGACCCTGCCGAGCCTTCATATCTGCTCCGTCTCTGTACAAGATTATCCACGGAACATCGTCGATATATCAGGTTCCTGCTTGCTGCTGGTGCAGGTACCACTATAGTGGATGGTGTTGGGCTGACTGCATGGGATCGCGCGCGTGAGAACGGCGATACGGAAAAAGAGCATCTGTTGAATGATGAATTGAAGATTCCACCTGTAGCAACTCCAGGAGCAACAGGTTTGAGCACGATCTCGTGCGCTCTTGATTCTGTGTAGGTTGCACCATTCAGCGGGAGACCGCAGTTGCAATAATTACAGGACAGAAACAACTAAGCTGTCTGCTTACCGACCATGTAATTTTGCATTATATCTATTGTCGCCAAGCCTTTTGCTCGACGCCAGGCTCAAACTTTCGTGCCCGGGCCGGTGGCACGTTGGTAGGTCAAGCTATCACCTACGACCCATTTCCCCGACATGTCAACATCAATCCTCACAAGACGAATTCTGCGAAGCGAACACATTCAAATTCGCGCAGTCAGCCACATGACAAGAACAATGGGCTCCGCACCACCAAAATCAAAAGTCCTCCTCGTCGGCACTGGCGGAGTCGGCGCAATGGCCGCCTATGCCTTGGAAAAAGGAGGCCAAGCAGAAGTCACAGCAGTTTGCCGCTCAAATTACCAAGCTGTCAAGGCCAATGGCTTTACGATCGACTCCATGGAACATGGTCATAACATCACTGGGTTCCAACCTTCAATCCTTCGAAATACCGTACCAGACGTTGCGACAGAAGGACTAAAATACGACTACCTCGTGGCTTCGACAAAGAACATACCGGATATAAACCCAACTTTGTTAGATATCATCTCATCTGCTGTTACAGAGGGACATACAACGATTCTGTTGCTGCAGAATGGATTGAATATTGAGAAGCCGGTTATTGAGCAGTTTCCGAGGAATGTTGTACTTTCTGGTGTTTCGTTGATCGGAGCGACAGAAGTTGAGCATGGTGTTATACGACATGATGATTCAGACTCTACGAAGTGTGGGCCTTTTGAGGGACAGAGCGTCGAGCCTGAAAAAGCTGTTGCCGAAGCGAATCGGTTTATTGAAATGTACAATGCTTGTGGAAAAGTGAAGTGGTCTTTTGATGAGGATGTGAGGTTTACGCGGTGGAGAAAATTGGTGTATAATTCTTCGTATAATAGTGTTTCGGCGATTGTGGGGATGGATACGCCGAGGATGAGGATGAGTGTTAGTGTTATTGATGATTTAGTGAGGCCTGCTATGTTGGAGATTATTGCGGTTGCGAAGGCTGCTGGTGTTGATTTGCCCGAGGGAGTGGAAGAGGAAATTATTAGAGTTGATCCGACTGGCACGGAGTTCTGGCCTAGTATGGGTCAAGATGTTGCGAAGGTATGCGCCTGGCTTCTCTCTGCTTACATTGAATTGGTCTGTGCTACCGGAGAGAACATGACTGAACAGGCAACAGGGCAACTTCATCGAAGTCGAAAATATCGTTGGCGAACCAGTGCGAGAGGCAGAACGACTTGGTATGCCTGCACCGATTCTCAGGACCATCTATGGGATACTGAAGGCGATCCAATTGAGGACCAGGGAGAAGAAAGGACTATGGAAGCCAAAATTCGAGCAAGGTAATCCTTACACATGAGCATACAGATAGCGACATGGCAGGTCTCGTTCAAACGTGTCCATGACACGCGGCGATCGGCAGCGGTTCTGCTGTTCGTCATGAATTTCTGCGATCGACAAGCCATTCCGGAGAATCTCATCCAGGAGTGCGCGGGAGTCGGCAGCATACTGGAAACAGTGGTGAAAATGAAGTTGGGTGATAGTATAGCGGACGGCGTAGAAATGATCGTGGATATCGATTCGTGCGAGGAACTTGAGAGCGACGGCAGCTCTGATAATTTGCTCACTGGCTTCGACAAGAACATCGAAATACTAGAAGTATATCCATTTCTAGCTTCGACGGTCGATGTGTCCGTGTTAGAAATGCATTCATGTCACGCCCCCAAACCGGACACATTTTCGCTCGCTCGCTATCAGACCGGATCGTTACAGGTAAGACCTGATCCATCCCAATAATTGCATACCATCGGAGTGCAACATTTCTGCCCCCTATCACACTTTTCTGAACGCTTTTAGTGTGGCACCACCAACTAGTAGACGCTTAGCTTACTCCCTTTGGTTTGACAATGGTGACAGTGATGTTTATTTTCTCCGCCTTCTTGAAGGCAGTATAGACCCTGAGATCTAAAGCAACACTTGTCATTCTTCGGATTGCAGACGGCTGTGCAGTAGCAGTCAGATATAGGTCTGGCAAAAGCTGCGATATGACGAACCGTTGAAGCCAAGACATGTGTTCGCTTTTCTGACTAGGGCGAAAACTTCCCCAGTCAGTACTAACGGGATCATGATGATAGATGGACGCATGATTCTGTTAAGAAGTAGAGAGGTGTGCAGTAGAGTAGCAGAGTGATTCTGAGAGATACCTGCTCCCTTCTTTCTAGATATATGTACGTTTTTTTGCGCCTGTGTCGGGATCTATTCTTGTCGGACCTCTCGTGTAAAGTCCATAACCTATATTGGAGCATTGATTAGTAGGTTACATCTCTTCAAACTGTCTCAAGGCCTATGCTTGCAAAACCTCTCGTGTACAGTTATATTGGGGCATTGATTCGTAGAACACATCTCACTTCCTTGGCATTTGCAACCTTAGTCGCAGCCAATTCAGGGACGCTTATCTCAGCAGAAGAGCCTGGAAAAGGCCTTGAGTTTGAGCTTGTATTCCTTGAATTCGTATATGCCGGTTAAAACGGAGTGTATGCTAGAGCAAGCTTCTCGTACGGACGCGGAGACGTCCTCGGCATTGCAACTTAAGCGGAGCTCAATGTAGCACATCCTTGCAGCTGTATGGACAAGGTGCGTTGAAAGACATAATAAGACCGCCTTCGGCATACGCAGCGAGACCGGATTCTCGAGGATCAACAGAAGCTCGGCGCAGTATACGGATAATGTCAGACTCGCGAAGTAAACAGGCGGGGAGGAGCTTGCGGGTGCCACACGTGTGAGGACTGGAAGCTGGAGAGGATACCTATGCCCACCGCCGAGAAAGAGAGATATTAGTAGAGACATGAGCGGATGTCGGCGGAATGAAGTAGAAACTTTGTTTCGTCCGAAGATCCTAGACTTAGGAGTGAGATCTCGACCACTGCGAGCTGAAGTGGGACACCGGGAAGCGAGCAACCATTTTGACCCGTTTGGAATCTGCATCTACCCAATCACAACTTCAACCAATTCCCTACTCCACTCCAAGTCTCCGCCAGGACAGCCTCCAAGCTCCCATCCACAATCTTGTCTTCAACAATGTACGTCCCCGTAGACTTCCTCACCCACTTAGGTGCCTTCGCCCACTTGGCATCGATCTTGATACCCTTAGGAGTGTCCTCTCCCGCAGCAATATACGTCCAATCCGCCAGTGGTTTCGGGGCGTATGCGCCCTCACCTAACTTCGCTTCCGGATCACTTGATGGCTGACGACCACCATTGTGCATGCGATATCTTACTGAAGGGTGCATGAATTCGCGAGTGTTGAGGAGTGGTTTACCGGGCATTTGTTCGCCAGACTTGGGATCTGTCAAGAGATACTCGCCAGGTGTGCGAGCTTTTCTCCCCAGAATTGTATTCAAGAGATCACCATCTGAGGCTTTGATGAGGCCCAAGCCGTACCCTCTTCCTTCCTCGGGAGTTTTCTTCTCGATGTAAAAGTCTCCGTTTTGCTTGCGCTGTCGAAGGAGATAGCCCTCGTCAAAGGCCAAGAACTGCGAAAGCTGCGTGAGCATCCACGCCAGTGTGATATCAGAGATGTTTGTGTCTTGAAAACCACCTCCAACTGTTGTATGAACGCCGGGGAACCAGCATTGTTTGAGTTCTTTCAGCATATGAGAGCTGGAGTCTCGTGGTGATTCCCAGACTGTGGGTGCGAAGGCGTATCGTTGCTCGTCGAGAGCGAGGGCTTGGTAGGCATTTTCGACATTTGGTGCTACTTGGGTGTTGACGAAGGAGTATTCGGTTTTGGCGCTGTTGTAGAGGCTGATGCCGAAGGGTCGTACGTCTGGAACGCCGAGGGTTCCGACAGTGTCTAAAGATTTCGTTAGCTGACACGATCTCACACAATGCATAGATCAAATATTGGCTTACCGAACACAGCAATTGCCTTGATAGGAATATTTAGTCTTGTCAGCTTCTTGCCAGCAAGTTGCTCATTGTATGCTTTGTCTCCAAACTTTGGTCGCCCAGCAATTGGCCAAGCCGCGCTTTCGTAGCCAGGCTCGTAGGAAGCAATATTTTGATTCTCCCAATCCTTGAAAATTGGATAGAAAGACTCCAAGCCAGTTTTGGTCAAAAGTCCAACTTCGGCGATCAAAGATCCCACAGATCGTGCAGTGAATGCACCCCTCGAGAATCCAACCAGGAAGATCTCATCTCCTTCTTCGTAGTTCATGGCGAGGAACGAGTAGGCCTCTCGGATAGCTTCGTCAATTCCGCTGCCAAGGTAGCCGCCGACCACAAAAGAGTAGGCATTGGCGTCGCTGCCGAGTCCTCCTTGATAATAGACGAGCTGTTGTACGCCGCTTGGGGATCGTGGAAGGACAGCCCGGCAGATGCGTGTGACATTGGAAGGTGATGCCAGTCTGCCTTTGGCTCCAGGACCGGACATAGATGCGTTGTAGCCATTGTCGCTGTTCACCCAGGTGCCATCTATGGCGAGGACGAGACGCTTGCCCATGGTGGAGATGTGACTGCGTTGATGATTGATTGGAGCTAGCCTGTGATGCTTGTAAACCTGAACTTGTTGAGTTCGAACACCCAAGCTGCAACAAGACTCAGTCAACTTCGTAGAAAAATATCTCGCTCGAAAAGAGAACATACCTCCAGCTCACGCACAACGATGCGGCTACCTATATACCCATCCTCTCATCAACCCCTCCAATGCGCAACTCTCCACCGCCCCATCCTCGCAGCAGACTGGCGTGCAGCATTACGAGTCTCGAACCCCAACTATCACGCCAGTCGCGCCAGACGAGAGCTCGACAAACGCCATCTGCACGTGGCATCCACGAGTCTCTGGCCGCACGTTCCAATCCAACCAGTGACACGTGCAGATGGCGGGCGCCACGGCCCTCGGACTCCCCGTTGTGGCGTTTTCGAGACATCTCAGCTGATTCCCATTGCTGTTTTGAGCTAGAGGACCGGATTTGGGGAATGCAAGGCGAATTCGAGCTGTGATCGTCAGAATTCTGGAACCGTGGTGAAGAGTAATGAGGACGGGGGATGCGGGTTGTGGGAAGGAGAGGGAAGCGACTGGAGACAGCCTTGGCACGCCAAGTGTGAGTGGACTTCGCCATTCACTCGGATCAGTGGCTCATATTCTGGATGGACGATCTTGCCGCAGAAAAGGTGATAGTGATAGAAATCAAGCATAAACTGCCGAATATGTTGAGAAGTGTGGGGAACTGTCGTCTCGCGCAGCTAGCATAAGTAGCCGTTCGCCATCACTTGGTATCTAATGTATATCTTGCTCCCACATGTCAATGTGCACAATCAATGCCCGAAACGCCCACGCTGGAAGCAATGCTCAAATCCTTGATGATCGCGACGTGCATTGTCATTGCAAGTCTGCTAGTCTCCTCTTTCTCCTCTCCACATCGCGCATCTCCTCAAGCATGTCGCGGTTGAATTGTTCGTATCCATCGAGGTAGACATGATGCCCGGCCTTTCTCGTGATAATGACTTTGTAGTCGCCATTCTCCAATTTTCGTTCCTTCTCAGTCGCGTTCTCCAGAGCTTTCTTCTTCTCCGCGTTCAGCTTCTCGACAGATTCGTGTCCGCCCTTGACGTCCATCCAGTCGTTCTCTCCATACATGAAAGTGATGGGCACTCCCGTTTCGCGAACCCGTGCCGCAGCTGCATCTGCGCCTACTGCAGCATTCGACGATGGATCTCGTGATGACGCATTGTCAGGAGCTGGAGTGGCATGAGGCTCGAGATATTGTCGTCCTACGCCTTGAATGCGGCGAATCAATGGTGATCGTGCAAAGGCTCCTGGTGCCAAAACGTGAGCCAGAGCATATTCACCAGATCCTCGTTGACGGAAGAGGGAATACGAGTAATCGTGCAGCGCTTGAGCTTCGTCTTCAGGAAGATGCGCGAATCTTCGACTTGTCCAGCCGGACACTAATCGCGGTCCAAGAGGCCCTGATAATCGAACAATTGAAAATGGTGAGATATTGGCATCCCATAATGAGGTCAGCCACCACGGCATCTTGCGTTTTGGCGGCGCGGGCTGGCTTCGCGAAGCAGACTCTCCCTGAGCCTGTGTGAATTCGTTTTGCATCGTGCTTGTTTGCGGTTCCGCTTCCTCGCTGACAGCGTAAGGATCTTCGGGTATCCCTACGGGACTGGCTAAGATCAACTTGTTCAAATGTCCTGGATACTTCAGCGCATAGCACACAGCCATGTATCCTCCCAAGCTGTGTCCCATCAATGTCATCTTATCGATGCCCTTCTTCACACGCCACTCTTCCAGCGCATCCACGAACCACGACTCCGCTTCACGAGCTTTGCCCTCGCGATCCTTTGCCTTGACTACGCTGAACGGCGGCCGACTTGACCTGCCCATTCCCAGCATGTCCAGCGCGTAGAGTTTCCAACCCGCCAATCGTGACAAGCCCTCGAAGTTCTTGTAGAAGAATCCCAGCCCAGCTCCGTATCCATGCAGCATGACCAAGTTATTGTCGACTTTCTCGCCTATTCTTTCAACGCTGAATTCATTCAGGTAGCGATCTTTGCCCTTCAGTTGTACCATTTCACTTTGCCATTTCCGCGGTCCATAAGGATCTTTTGAGCTCACAGTACGCTGCATGGACCCGTCATCCACGCTAGAGGCCGGTTGATCGCTCAGATTCATCGTACTCGGGTTCTTACTCGCCGGAGCGCTTCCAGAGGGCGACGCGACAGTCGGCGGGCTTTGCAGGTAGGGAATGAACGACATGACCTTGTGCTCAGTCACTGCCGGCGTGAGCGACGCCCACCATTGCGAATACGCCTCCTTGTATCCAAGTGGAAAATACGAGGCCTTCGGAGGAGGCGCAGTGCCGTTCATCTCAGCTTCCTGTTTGGCGCGTTGACGCGCGAGAATTGGCTTGGGAAGGTTGCCTGTGGGCGCGGTCGGGGGCTGGTAGGAAGAGCGATCGTCGTCGGCTGAGGATGCCGTAGCCATGGTGGAGTGTTGTCTGCGTGCAAGGGCTATCGGTGGCGATAGTAGACGGGACAAAGCGAGTTTCGGAAGCGTTGAGTGGATTGGTGCAGGCCAGGCGAGGAGATGTGCTCCTGCTGCTGTCCGGCGGGCGACTGCAGCCACTTTTGTCTGCTCGTCACGATCGCCCGTTCACGCTCCTCGGGGTATTTCAATTGTGTCTGCAGGCAGCAGCATTGAAGTGAAGTAGCACCAAACGCGCAAGTTGTCTTCTGTGTGGTGAGCCGGCGGCGAATGACGAAGCATTCCTCCCACACGGACAGCGGTCGGCGGAGTTAAGACGGCGGCGAGGACGGGCCGAGTGGTTGTTCCGGTCTCCGCTCCGGCGTGCCCAGCCACGTGCAGAGCAGCACAGAACGCACATGCTTCACCGAAGGCCAGTCCAGCTGCTGCTACTGCATACTCCACTTCCAGCCTCCTCACCACAAGTCCGGGCGGTGAGCAGCCTGCCCACGCACATCAAAGGACCACAGCACCAATATTCACCTCTCCTTCTTCGACACCCTCACCTCAGTCACACATCGGCCCACTTGTGAAGCACAATCCAGACCGAAAGTGGTCCATCTCATCAAGAGGGACACTCCAAGACCAGCTCAAGCTCAGACCATGTCATTATGTCCGACCCGATAGACCGCATCGTCAAAGGTGCTCCGCCACCAGACGTCTCAGCAGAACAACTTGCTGCTAACGCTCGAGCATCTTCTTCCAAGCGAAATTCCGTCACAGCTCCAATTCCTCCAGAGATCAACCATCCAACATACAGCAATGACCCCAGAGATGCACTTCCCAGTAGTCCACCGCAAATCTACCTCAACTTACTCATCCTGGAAAGTAGTCTCCGATTGCAGTATATCAGTTTACGGACCAGGCTGAGATTGCATTTGCTCTTGTTTGTTGGACTGGTAGCTTGGACTGTCACCTTTACTTACCTTCTCTTCTTCCGGCCGCGAGAAGATGGCAGTGGTGTGGGAGGCAGTGTGTACTGGGTGCTCGAGACGGGCGAGAAGATGGGTTGGTGTTCGGGCTGCGTGACCCTGCTGCTGTTTTGGGGAACAGGAATGTACGAACGAGGCGTGAGGTGGCCAAGAAAGTTCATCAGCACCACCAACCGCGGCCTTCGGGGTTTTAACCTCAAAGTCGTTGTTGTGAGAGGTGGTCTACTTCGCGAGATGGTTTCATGGCTTGCTTTGCTAGACCCTGCTGGCTGGTTTCGCGAGGAAAGAGTCAACTTCCAGATTGTGCCGCGGGATATTGAAAGTCTGGCTGGTCAAGGGAGTGGCAAAGAAACGCTGCATTGGAATGCCCATGCGGCGAAGTATGGCTTGCTGGAAGAAGATATCGCGCCTGCTGGCGACGTTCTGCGAGTGCTTCTGCTGCCCAAACCCTTCTCCCCCGACTTTCGGGAAGGATGGGACACATTCAGGATGGAGTACTGGGAGCGAGAGAATGCGCGAAGATCACAACTGAGATCTGTTGTGCGAGCACGGAAGCGAGAGGTTGCCAAGAGAGAAGGTGGATGGTTTTGGTGGACCGGCTGGCGAGGCCGGCATAATGTTACCATGAATCCATTCAGTCGACGGAAGACAAGACGGCAACAAGAACTTGAACGACTAGCTCTACGAGAAAAGATCGCCACCGAAGCACTCAGACCACGAATCGGCGGAGAACGACGAAGAAAAGAGTCCCTGCTGCACGGCGGACTTCCAGGATCGAGAAGTGCATCTAACAGCAGAAACACTTCTCGAGCTTCCACTCCCGGTCCTGATGGCGATTCTCGTCCATCAACAGCTACGAAAGAAGGGCGGTCGAGACGAGGAAGCTCGGCCAGCAGTGTTGGTGGCCGACGGCCGAAGAAGCTCTCGTCCCTCAACGAGCCCTCTCGTCTCTCTGCAACAGAAACCCTGCTCTACGACGAACATGGCCGAGATATCCTGCAAGAAAACTTAGATCGTCCTGGTCCTTCACCTCGGTCTTCCTTGCGGCATTCTTCCAAACGAGACAGCACGATCAGCACTGGGAGTTCGGATTGGGGCGAATCGAGGGAGAACAGCTTCGACATGAGATCTACTGATACCTTGAGCCCACCTGCTGCGACGAGACATTCGCCTAGGCAGAAAGAACGAGAGCAGCAGCAGCAGTCAATTCTCGGAGAAGAGATTAAGCAGGAGCCAGATGAGGAATGATGATATCCGAGTCGGAGGAATGTTGCTGTTAGTATATAGGGATGAAATATCAATGACTCGTACGATCCCGGTCCTCTAGGTATGGTGCAGGATCATAGCTAGAGAGGCAACAAGAAGTTGGCCAAACGCCCATGCGGTCTGCCAATCTCCTTTGGGACCCGCCCACAACACAGAAGCGAGCCAGACTATCGCCAGCCCTGTCAATGTGTATACACTGCCAGTCCGCACATGGCGACTCATGCGGCCCAGATTCCATCCCATGGTCACATAAATGCCGCGCATCTCCACCGAAAAGCCCAATGCTTCGGCATTGACTGGTAATCCTATGGCCTAGCCTCGATTAGTTGACTGGCGATTATGCCTGGTAAGGTCAGCGCACCTGGCGGCGGTATACAAAGCTTTCTTGCAGGAAGCCTCGCTCGAGAAATACTCTCCCTTGGGCTCGCTGGGAATTTTGTATACATTCTTTCAACCAGTGCCGCGTGCGATACCCACGAAGCCGCTTAGTAGCTCCAGGTACCTGATCAAAAATGCAGACTTTGCCTAGCATTTGATCCTCCAAGCACTCTTGGGTGTGATCGTCCGGTCCCCAGCATTGAGAATCTGCTAATCCGTGCTGGACTATCGCTTTGGCATCGTCCAGGATTCTCTGAGCATGTTCCCGTATGGCTTCTGCGTCTAGGAATGTAATCTTGACCGGAGCTCGGTCATTCTTACTGATGTCGTCGAAATGGAACTGTCACGTATGTTGTTAGCGGATTTGATTTTGGAGCAGTTATCGTGAACTCACCTTCACTTCCTCCACGGTACGTATTCCGTACCAAGGTAACCATCGTTTCCATCTGCCGTGTACCCTGTACGCGGCTTCTCGCATCGCTTGCATAGCATGGATCTCGTAGTTTGCCAGTTTAAGACGCTCATCGTCCAACGACATCTGCTCAGCGCCTATGGGCGGTGTTGTGGACTCTCTTCCTTCGAATATCCCTGCCAAGTCTACGATGACAGTCCAATGAAGTAGATCATCTCGGAAGCAGAGAAAGCATGCATTGATTTCTGGAGCAGAATCAACAGGCTCTGCGGTGGCGGCTTTCGTTTGAGCACCCTGGACCTTTGGATCTAACGCGAGTGACGCTCCTTGCTGATTGTGCCTGGGAGACCTTTGCTGTGAAGTGGGCACTCCATTCAATGCTTGTGGGTATTGTCGGTGACTCCGTCTGCCTCCAGGCGTGCCAGGGCTATCCGCGGCACGTATCAATTCGCGCGTGCGACGTACTCTCGCGGGATGACTGAGGAGCTGCGTTTCGTCTTGGTCATTCGAGGACATAGTTTGACCAATACAAGGCTGAGTTGCGATCACGCTGTCGTCCCCACAAGTATGTGTACTTGGCATGGTGTCGCCTTCTCGACTGATGCACAGGGTCTCAGATCGCTGTTGTGAGATACTCTGAGTTAAGTGAATAGAAGTTGTAGTTAAGTGAATAGAAGTTGTAGTTCAATAGATATCCAGTATCGCCGAAGAGCTCGAAGCTCCACCCCTGTCGTCTCGAAGGCTGTGTTACATCTTTCCTTTCATTGGTGCCTTTCTGACCGGTGAAGCGATAATGCGCGGCTATGCACTTTCCTAAGGCATTCGCGCATGCAGTGCCGCGCAGAGCCACTCGACCCTATACCCATGGGAATAAACTCTACCAACGCCAGTTGCAGTCCTGCCTATATCGTGCCTGGAAACTGTCTGCCCTTATTCCTCTCCCACCAATCCTCCTCATGCGCCGCAATCAACTCACACTCTTCACCCGTTGCCGCATCGAATTCTCGTAATCGTCGGATACTCTCTGCCGCTTGCTCTTTATCTACGTGAATACACAATGTCGTACCTTCGGGAGATTCCCATGTCCCGATATCTTTTTCTCCAGTCAGTAGCCGTCTGTCGTGATATGCGTCGCCGCAGAGCAATTTCCACTTCGAGGGGCCTATCCGGCAGAGAAGATTTAGATGCCCGGGCAGGTGGCCTGGAGTTGATATTAGGTATACTGTGCCATCGGAGAAGAGGTCGAGTGTGGAAGGGAAGGGCCCGAGAGGTTTCCATTCTGGTGCTTCTTCTGGATTTGATAGCTCGATTGTTCGATCAGCGGGGAAAGTAGTTGCATCGAAATGTTGATGGCTTCCCATTCCTTTGAGGCCGTTTTCTAGGACGTCTTTGGCGCCGTTGCCGATGAGGAAGTTCGCGCTGAGAAAGTCTTCTGGATCGCCGTGGTGGTCGTAGTGTACGTGGCTGAGGATTACGAGATCGATGGAGGAGGGTTCGAGACCTCCGGATGAGAGTTGTGATGCTACGCCTGGCGAGAGATTGTAAGGTTTCCGGCCTTCGATGTGGGTTTGTAGAGCTGGTGGGTAGAGCGTTGGTGATTTGCGGAGACCGAGGTCGAACATTGTGTGGATTGGTTTGTTGTTTTTGGTTGAGTTGGAAGAGAGATGTGGACATGATGTCCCTGGGGTATTCGGATGGGTTATCAGAAATGTGAGAGAGGGAACTGTGCGTTTCGCGCCTGGTTCGGCGGGTGAAACAAAGAAGTGGTCTGAGAGAGTGATGAAGCCTCCAGCAATGGGAGAGACAGTCACGTAGGCCTGATCAGGTGAGTCTTGTGGGAGAGGCGAAGTTGAAGTAGGCATATTTGCTTTTCCTGTGTCGTCCTCGAACGCTTGTACTCGTTGAACTCGGAAAATTTCTGTCGTGTGAAGTGGATTCGACCCTGTCTGATCGTAAGCATATCAGTGAACCCAACTTACAACTAAACAGGCCTTGACTGCTGTAGTCGAGACAGCCAGACCCTACGACAATTAGCTTGCCGAGCTAATAGTGCTGCTTCCCCGCTATCCATATATCAGCAAAGTCTTGTCCATAGTCAAGAGTAAGCTATGACGATGGCAGTGTGAAGCTACTCCAAAGGTTGGAGTGGACGAGCGGGCACAGCTCCTGCTGAAGCTTGTTCCGACATCGCAGCGAGAGCTGCAAGCTCCAACACGGATCTTCAGAGGCACGGGAGCAGTGATGATGTAGCTTCTGCAAGCATTCGAATCTCATTGCTTTCTTCTGTGTTGCATGTCGCCCTTTAGCCGTGGTCATACACATTGTCCGTGTCCTCTAGACCTGTATACACACCGAGTCAGCTGCCACCAAAGCACTCTTGCGCCAACAGCTTCATATCATCTCCCGATCCTTCACGAGCGTCAGCGGTAATGGCTTCTTCCAAATACAGCCCCGAAGATGTCAAGCGTGCCCATGAGATTTTGTACAGCGAAGGCATCAAAATGCGATACCAGGTTGCTGGTAAAGAATATGTCGACAAATCTCTCGCGGCGGCGAACAACCCATTTGCAAAAGCCATGCAAGAGGTAGGCCAATCCTTCAGCATCGATGAGTATCATACGCTCTTGCTAATTCTTGTGATCAGTATGTCTCGGAATCCTGCTGGGGCAGCATCTGGACGCGCCCAGGCTTGGAACTGAAGACGCGATCATTCTTGAACATCGCCATGCTGTGCTGTCAAAATCGTGGAACAGAATTGGCGACGCATGTGAAGGGCGCTTTGAACAATGGTGCGAGCGAAGAGGAGATTCGAGAGGTGATATTGCAGGCTGCATGTTATTGCGGAATGCCGGCAGGGATTGAAGGCTTTCGAGTTGCGTGGAAAGCAGTGGAGGAGTGGAGGGCGCAGAACCCGGGCAAGCAGAGGAGTGGAGGGGACGCGGCAGAGGCGGCCGAGGACAGGCATGTGGATCTGGATCTGGCGAGTCGCGCGAAGGAGGAATAGAGGGTCACGCTCTTTCATACCTATCGAGATGTCAATGCACCTCGTGGTGCCACCAGTACTCCGGACTCCGTCGTCCCCATGTCTCCGCTCTTCCATGTCAATGCAAAGAGGGTCATGTTCTCATTCAAAGTCTTGGGCATTGCGATCAATCAGCCCCTACACAAAGCTCGTCAACACTTCAACTCCTGTGTCACAATCGCTCATTGGCCGTCACGTGCCTTCCTCCAGTTCTCCTCTTGCTCCTGCTGCACTTCACTCAGATTCTTGAGCGTCTCCTCCAGGATTTCTGCTGCGCGTCGGTGGTATTCTTCCTGTGCCTTGGCCAGCTCGACCAGGTTCCTCAATGGCTCGGGAGTGTCCAGAACATTTCGCATGATGCTCGTGGCCTCGTCGACCTTCTCAACAAATGTGTCCTCGGCGGCCTCAATGGCATTGCGTTGCGCTTCGGTGTAGTTCTCCTCGTGCTTTCCGCCAGCGGAAGCCTTGGACTTGACGGCGTCTAGGTTCAACCGGGCATTCTGCACCGCGGTTCGTGCCTTGTCCGCTGCCTTGATCGACTGGTTGAGGGTTGTGCTCCAGCCCGCAAGGAACTTGCCCTGGATCTTCTCGTCTTGATCCAGACGAGCCTCTCCCACCTTTTCTGAGGCAATCGCTAGCTTCTCCAGCCCTTGCGCGAGCGGGTCTGGCTCCGTGCTGCCTTGAGGTGTGGCGGTCGAGACGGTTTGCGAGCCGAACAGGCAGGCGCGAGCAATGGCGTGAGAGAAGGTCTTTGGCTGAGGTTTGGCGGAAGGAGGCGCAGTCAGTGCGGCTTGCGCTTCGGCGGCGGTGCCGGCTTTGGAGAGGAGGTTGACCTGTGAATATACTGATCAGCGAACCGCTGGAGAGCGGCAGACTGGACAAGAGGGACATGAGGGAGTGCTGTACCTTCTCACTGATGCTCTTGCCCAAGTCCTGGAAGCTCTCCTTGACGTTGGGCGGGTAGTCGTAGGCCTCGTTGGCGTATTGGCTGGTGGCCGCGAGCAGGCGCTGGTGCGTCAGCTTGAGCGCATCAATTCGCGTCTCGAGCTCAACGTAGTCGTGTGGCAGCTCTGTCTTCTCGCCCGCATTGCCCGTCTGTTCTTTGATCCATTGCTGGCTGCGCGTCGCAAACGGTGTCACCGTCGACCCGATCGTGTTGGTGAAGGCGCGGAATTTGTCCATGTTTGGTTGCGACTCGGTGGTTTTGTTGCGCAAAGATCAGTGGACAAGATAATTGAGGGAGGAGTATGCGAGAGTGGTGCTGTCGTCTTGTCTACTTTGTTGAGGCCAAACAGCTGCGCCAGGGTCCAGGCAACCAGATGTGGCTGAGCACGTGACTGCCGAAGTGAAACCTAAAGCCCTCTTCCGCTTCCATACACACACGCGACTTAACTTTGACTTCCATCCCCACCACAACCAAGTGTCTGTAGCTCTGGGTCAGGCCAGTATGCCGAATCCAGCAGCCTACATCTATAGCCCACTCAGCGACGATAGGGAACACATCCGACTGCTGACGCTACTTCCCTCTAGGCAACGTGATGCGCCATTACACGGCAGCTTGACAGTCAAACCTCTGAACTCGTTCTTGCCTCGCTATGAAGCACTTTCATACACTTGGGGAACAGACATTAGTCCCGAAGATCTGCTTCTCGATGGCAACGCCCTCACCATTGCACTTCATCTACGTGATGCTCTGCGGCGACTTCGACATCGATATTGCACGCGCCGTGTCTGGATTGATGCTGTCTGCATCAATCAAGCCTATGGACGGGAGAAAACTGCGCAGATTGCCATTATGCGAGTGATATACGCCAAGGCCGAGCGGACCATCGTGTGGCTTGGAGAAGACACCCTGGACGGGGAAGCCGAGATCGCAATGCAGGTCTTCACCATGGTCAACACGAGACTAAAGTACAAGCATTACACACAGGTGTTATCAGACGCTCTGGCCAGATTTCGAAATGTAAAGTACGATCTGATGCGATGTTTACCAACTTCTCTGAGGCCAACACGTCCCCGTATGTCCGAATTCACTGCTTTGCTTCGCACCACGCGGTGGGGAGAACGCCACACATTTGAAGCGGAAGAACTGACAGAGATCTTGGAACGCTTGAAGGAGAATGGAATCGAGGACAAGATTGTGCCGTTTCTTTGCAGAAGATGGTTCAGTAGGCGGTGGGTGATTCAAGAAATCTGTCTTTCGCGCCGCGCAGTACTGCTGTGTGGACAATGGACGCTGGATTGGAAGGTATTTGAATCAGCACTCAACGATATAGGAAAGACTCCTCTGTTCACGAAAGCCGACCAGACCGCATATCGTTTGACGGTGACCTCGTCTCTCTTTCGTGGTCCAACTGAAAACCGGTTCATTGGCGCAAGACTCGATGACTGGGCAGACGGCAGCACTCTGTTTGAGAATTGTGCTCGCGATCTATTGTTCGAGCTGGACACATTAGGTCAATTCCAATGTGCAGACCCTCGCGATATCATTTCAGCACTTGTGGGACTCTGGAGCCCATTTTCTGGCGTCGCGTTTATCGACTATGACTTGACCACAGAGCAAAACTACAGTCTATTTGCCCTTCGAATGATCGATCTCGGTCTGGCGGTGAAGCTATTGTACGCTGCGGTGCAACGACCGGATTCAGATCCGGCACAGGTTCGTTCACTTCCGTCATGGATACCAGACTGGAGAAATCCCATGCTGTCCAGCCAGACACAGCCTCAACTGATAGGTCAATCGATACGCACGGCCATGCCGTCGAAGGCCCAATCAATGGGAATCGTGAGAGTCGCACGCGATCGATCGACAATTTACCTCAAAGCTGTTATACTGGACATAATATCAGGTTGGCATAACAAAAACGGTCCCAGACGTGATCGGGACGGCTGGGCTATCTCCAGAGTGGTTACTCAGCTCGGGGGCTCCGGCGAAGTCCTCAACCTGACTGGGACAAGCGTGGCGGCTTCACGCGAAGATGTGGCGCATTTACAATGGAAGTTTCCGAACCATCTTGTACAGCCCGGAGACATCATCTGCGCCATTGCGGATAGTCGTCCATTCACAGAAGCACTTATCATGCCGTACTATCCCAAGGAGCCAGTGAAGAGCCTCACGATGGGTCTGTTTGTTATTCGTGCGAAGCACAGCTCACGAGAGGAGGGAGCGCACTCACAGTGTTACACGCTGATCTCAATCTTGACTTCCTTTACGCCCGGGAACACCGAAGCTGTGCGGCGAGTATTCTTGAACGAAGAGTATGAGGATCTTATGATCGTTTAGCAACAGTCTTCTCAACCTACACGTGGTTCAGCATGCCGACGAGGGCAGGACCAGCAACTCTGTTATATAACTATGATAGTCATTGCCGGACAGCGAGCAGCACTTCGAGCTCACGTGTGCGGAAATTTGCGACCTGCACTCACTGATCGTATTTCAGAACATGGCTCTTGCTTGTGAGGGCACTGTAATCACTTGCCTTTGAACGGATTAATCAGTAGTCATCACGAAAGAGGCTCAGACCTGCGCTAGTCTTCGCTGGCCCCGTGAGTATTTGGTTGTGGCATGTTTTGCTGATACTAGTCACAGAGTAACGGACCTCGGAGACACTTCGTATATGCGTAATCTATCAAATTGTCAGACGAGGCAAGCCGCAACAAAATAGCGGACCCATATGTCACCTTTTCAAGATCATCATGCTGGGATGTGGCTGAAGTACGGAAGAACGATACAGCAGAACCTTTTGAGGTATCTTAAGATGTTGAGTATGGTGTCACGAAAGAGCGTTCGGACCCATTGAGACAAAGCACCGGCATTTCTGTGACTTCCGATGGAATCGTGTCAGCTGGATTGGCTGCCAAGAAGATCTCTATGGGCCTGAATCGTCAATTGACTGGCTTGGATCCTCCGCCACCCCTTGAGGAATTCACCTCAAGATCCGTCACGGAGAAAGTCACTGTGCCGGCAATGACTGCTGTGGTTCTCTTCACTCGAAGGATTTGTTACAGAACTGCCCGCTCTGACAACAGCCTCAGGATAGCTGTGAACACCAGCGCCAAGGTCAGATTTCTCCCTATCGAGGTCAAACATACTTGCTGTGTACTTTTCTCTGAACATCGGTCACTGTCTCATGAGACTTTGCAGGATTCACGAGATCTGTTTACGCATGGCCGCACCGCCCTCCGTCACATTGACGCTGTTCTGTGAAAAAGGAAGAGGCAGCTTACAGTGTTTGAGAAGGAGTGCGTAGCACGACTGCCAAAAGACAACATCGCCTGCTGAGACACTTCAGCAGAGACTAACGACCACGATGTCAATGCTCATCGCCATATTTCTGCGGCCATGCCGGTCCACATAGCGAGGCCTCACGATCAGCGCACGTCGTCAAATGAGAACCATTCCATAGCGCCATTCGGTATTGTTCTTTCGGCTCCACGTTTTCCATACACATAGAGTTCGAGATCGCGACTGGGCGGCCATGTGTCCTCCACATTCTCGTATTCTTAGTCCCGGCTATGTGTAAGGCAGCTTTGCCTAAAAGGGTGAATGATCTATCTTGCCAAGCGCATAGCTTCGCGGCAGCTCGACGTCTACACTTTATTTTTGGGCGAATCCAAGGCTCCGGCATTATTGGCAGGTTGGAGCAGAATTGGAGACGCGATAGAAAGTTCTTCCGTGTAATGACGGCACATGAGGGCAGATTGACGAGTTGGTTCTGGTATGTGGGCATATATAATGTGCCTGGTTCAGTGGCGTACGACAACACTATCGAATACATCACACTGCTCTTGTGAGACATTTTGATCAGTCTCTGCGCAGTGAACAACACACAGAAATGTCTCGAGTTGCGACTTTGGCACTCGTTGTGCTGCCAGCAGCTCTGGCTATTGAGCGCCCAAATGGCGTTGGAAAATTACCAGCCTTGGGCTGGAATTCATGGGTGAGTGACAAAGCACCAGTGTGATAACCTTGTACTAACACGAAGAAATGCACAGAATGCCTACTTCTGCGACGTGGACGAGGCGAAGATCCTGCAAGCTGCCAACGCAATGGTCGACCTCGGGTTCAAGAATGCTGGCTACGAATATGTCGTCCTCGATGACTGCTGGGCAGTCAAAGAAAGCCGTGATCCTGTCACGAATCGAATCATGCCAGATCTCAACAAGTTCCCAGATGGCATGAAGGGACTTGCAGACAAGGTCCATGCGCTTGGTTTCAAGTATGGCATGTATTCTAGTGCCGGCACTCAGACTTGTGCTAGCTATCCTGCATCCTTGGGAAATGAACTTCTCGATGCTGAGACTTTTGCTGAGTGGGGTGTTGATTACTTGAAGGTAAGTGTTGGGCTACTTTTAGTTCGTTGTCAGCTTTCTGATATCTCGTACAGTATGACAACTGCTATCCCACGGCTGAATCACTCGACGACTGCGTCGCTTGTAACGCAGACCCGAACTTCGACAGCATTGGCAAAGTCAACGGCACTTGCACTGCTGAGACACCACAGACCAGATTCTACCAGTGGCCGGAGACTAGGCCATTTTGTGCCACTGAGTTCCCTGAGGACGGTGTAGACTACTCTACAAGCAAGACTGCAGGGAGATATAACGCGATGCGAGATGCTCTGGCGCAGCAGAATCGGACGATTCTTTACAGTTTGTGTAACTGGGGTATGTTGGCAGAATTTGTTGGTCATTGTACACGATCATGCTAACATAATTGTTCACCTAGGTCAAAATCAGGTCTGGACTTGGGGCAACGAGACTGGTAGCTCTTGGAGAACGACCAACGATATTGGTTTTGGCAATCGTAAGTCGCTCACAAGCAAACGGTATGTGCAAGCTTGAATGTGCTGACTGAACAATTCCAGCCGACTGGAACCGTGTCACTGAGATCCTGAATGTGAACTCGTTCCTCTCAGACTATACTGACTTCTGGGGACGTAATGATCCAGATATGCTCGAGGTAAGATACTGTGCATACCTACCGAAGACACAAATTCCAGTCCAAACTGACGACTATATTAGATTGGCAATGGCTTCTCTTCCGCCGAGGAACGAACCCACTTCGCTCTATGGGCCATCATGAAAGGCCCTCTTCTCATCGGTACCGACATCACGAAGCTCAACCGCGAGCAAATCGGCTTGCTGCAGAACTCTTATCTCTTGGACTTCAACCAGGACCCAGTCATTGGCAAGCCGGCGAAGCCTTACAAGTGGGGAATCAACCCCGATTGGACTTTCAACAGCACTGTGCCTGCCATGTTCTGGTCCGGGGCGTCCAGCAAGGGAACAATTGTTGCGACATATAATGCTTTGACTACGAATATGGAAATGGAAGCTGTTTGGGCCGAGGTACCGGAGCTTAGCGGTGAGAGGTATAACGTTGTTGATGTGTGGACTGGGGAGGATCTGGGATGCAGGGAGGGAAGCGTCACGAAAGATCTGGTGGGACACGACACAGCAGTGTATCTCATTACTGGAGAGTGCTAGAGGAGCTGAAGGAAAGGCATCTGCTCTCTCGCATGTGTCTCAAATTGTAGGGCTGGCCTCTTGCGCGATGAATTGTTATTCCTGCTTCCGTTGCCAAAATCCATCGCTCGGAGGCAGTGGACGTTAAACCAGATCCTACGTCTCTCAGTCTTTGTTGTGCTGCGAAACCTACTTAGACAACATCGGTCTCGGTCAGCATCAGACATCGCAGCGATGAAGACACAGAGCCAGATGGGAGGCACAGTATTACGTGAAGGAAGAAGATCTAGGTCTTATCAATCTCGCCATCACAATAGGCGAGCGTGCGATATTCCTGTACCATCTTTGCTGATCCTAAACATCACAGTGTGCCAGAACGTCCGTTTGAGTCTCTTCGGCCTCGGCCTTGAGGGTACATCGATGTCCTGCTTTAGAACAAGGATGCGCCTATAGAGAACGGAATGAAACAAGTCAGCTCTCTTTACCGTTCAGCGTTTGTTCCTTCCTTTGATCAGACTTACAGATGCGCAAGGCGTTCTCTCCAGCACGTAGCCCTCTGGACTTGTGGCCTGGCACCACCCACTGGGTGACCCTGAGGCAACGATACATGTCTGATGAGGAAGTATCAGTCAATGAGAGTGTCGTGCTTGGGAATAAAATGGACATAAGACGAACCTGGGCAGAGGCATTTCCGCTAAATAGCAGCGTGAGTTGAGCGATGGCGAGAGAGATTCTCATGTTGGCCGCTGGAGGAGAGGTCTGTGTTTGATTAATGTGGGCGCTGCTTGGAGTCCGCAGCAATTGTTGCGAGACCGAGTGAGATGGAGCCGTCTTAAGTAGAGTCCGTCGAGTGCATCAATGGCTGCAGCCCTGACCCAGTGCTCAGATAATGACTCCAAAGCGTTCTCAGTTCTCACCACTCCTGACCTCCGATGTTTATGCGAGTCCATACCGACTTGAACGATTCCAGGTACTATCGGACACAGAGTCTACCATACCGCAATTAGCTAGGCGTAAAGGACTTCCTCTGCTGATACAGGCGAAGCAGGCATCACGGAAGGGCTGGTTCGGGCAATGAAATCTTTAAAGCTTGTTAGGAAGTCGCGAAAGAGGTCCTGAGTGCGGTCTAGCTGAAACTTGACAACAGTCGCAATAGTTCTAGACCTTGAATCGAGTTGTCAAACCTTCTTCTTGCCACTGGGGAAGCAGGGTGTCACCTTGGGACAGGCCAATGTCACAAGTCCGCTGAGTAATGATCGGCTGTCGGTCGGACAATGTATTTGCCTTATTAAGCGGAAGTAATTATTCCCTGCACGTGTCAACGAAGCAAAGAGCCCGTATGCACAGACTCACCATGTGGTGAGAAGATCGACTATTCACACTCAGAGTCGCACTTCGAAGACCGATGATCCATTGCAGTCGTTCCGTTGAACGTACCCTATCGCTCACACTTACATGGAGGTGGTGAGGTTCAGAGGATGCTCCTTCTCGTCGAATGGCATGTAGACAGCACGATCATCCTCCGCACAGCCCGAGCATCTGCAACGCTTTGTGCCGTGGCGGACGCCTGAGGTCGGTGACAGAACCTAATGCTAGTCAGGGATTGGTGAACATGTCAGGCAGACACGAGTTCATGAGATCCCATACTGCACAAGGTTTCACCGGCGCAGCGGATGGAATTCATTTCGGTAGTTGCAAGAGTCGTAGATGATAGGGATGAGGACACATCGACAAGACCTTGACCTGTGTGAGACCGGTTGCTATATCAATATTGTGTCGTGTGCTTGTGCTGAGTATATCCACAAGCCACTGGTTGGTATGGCAGGCTGCAACGTCTGCTTTGCTCTGCCCCTCCATGCGACTGCCGAGAGAAGGTGCTACGTGATTACGCTGTAGCGAAGAGCTCATCAACTGCAACTCTCGTCGTGCCTTCAGCAAGTGAAGGCTTCGTCGCAGAGGCGCGTGTCGAGTTAAGTAAGCGGTGCTGCATCACGTGGATCTATCAATTGTACTCGCTATCAGTAATCGTACAATTCATTGATCTTCTTCCCTCCTTCCGGCAACTTGACTCTCACGATGGCCCCAGGCTGAATTCTCAGATCCGTTCCGTTGTTCCAGTCTGGCTGGAAAGGCAGCTGGTTGATGTTGATATACAGATACCCATCTTCGCCCACACTGCCTCCATCTGGCCACAAGATTCTGGGGTCTCTCACGAACGGCTTGGTCAGTCCGTCTGTGGGGTCGAAGTAGTAGACTGCGTTTTGCTCTGGCATCAGCTGGTAGATCTTTCCATTGGAGTCGCCCTCGAAACCGTTGGCGTTCCCGCCTCTTGCGCCATGAGAGGAGACATTGGCGTGTGCGAAGACTTCTGCGGAGGCGCACTCGGAGTCCTGGACACGGAGATTGGCTGTGGGTATGGACCAGAGATAGTTGGTTGAGAGTGGCGAGTAGTACATGCGCTCCCCATGTGGGCTGAGCTGGAGTCCATCGAGACCTTCTTTCTGCCATGTTGTGGCTTGGCCTTTTTGGACGATGTACTTGGGGATACCTTGATAGGATGGCAAGGCATTGAAGCCTCGCAGGACCGAGACGTCTTGGTCGAGTCGACGCCAGGAGTCTCCGGTGCCGAGGTCAACCATGATGAAGCCTGGACGGCCCTCGTTGCTGCTGTCAACCAAGTAAGCAATGCCTTGGCCAGAGGTGCCCGACAGATCAGGATTAAAGTCGAAGCGAAGATCATTGAGATAGCTATCTGGGTAGTGTACGTCGGCTGGAAATGTGTATGTCCGATATATGGTGTTGTTGTCGAGCGAGATTGCGACTAGCTTTGGCCCGCCCGGCTGAGCATACGGCATGCTGGGCTCGCCCTGTGCATTGTGTACTGTCGGTCGACCTGTGTCAATAGCCCAGAGTGTCTCGGGACGGCCGCCTCCAGCAGAAGTAATGTAGATTGCTTGTACAGATATGAAGGCCGAGGCATTGCCGGATCCGAAAGGGATACCATTCCATGTGGTGTTGAGCTGATCCGGAGGAAGGTTGAGTTCCGCAGATGGGTAGGGCTCTTCCGCGGTCTCATTCACAGCCACGCCTAGGGTGTATTCGTAGTCGCCACGAGTGTATGTCGCAAAAAGGCGGCCATCAGAAGCGACTGCGATGCCGATTGGCCATTGATCGTAGTAGTAGTGGACTTCTTCGACTTCTGGCCCGTACGTGCCGTTGTCGACGCGCAGTCTGGTCTGAAAGCTGCCTGCCGGCGTCTCGAAAGTGGCATTTTGAGCCTGCGCGATGCCCGAGAGCAGCAGAAACGAGATTCCTGTTGTCGGCATCATGATGGTGAGGGCCGTGCAGTGTGATTGATGAAGAACAGGATGGAAATTGGGTTTGAAGCAGAAGCATCACTCCTTACATGGCATCCGGCAACACGGCCGAGTTGTGCTACACGCGTGCGAGTACTGAGGTCATCACGTTGAATGTCGATGCCGGAGGGAGAGTTCGAAGATCATTGGTGACGTTGTTGTGCCGTGCAGAAGGCGGGCGGGCGGGCCAAGCTCCGCTCACCAAGTCAAGCTTTTCCGCTCTCTTGGGACTTTTCCTCCTCCACAGGCACGCAAAACGCCCTGCAGACGTGTACTCTGCTCGTGAAGAGCAGAATCGGCCGCTTTGCCTGGATGGACTCTCGAGGAACTGCCTGGTTGCCGGCCCGTACGCTTCCGAGAGGCATGTTTTGTAGGGTTGGCATGGCTAAAGCCGTCGGGTTCTCGTAATAGTGTAATGCTTTGCAGTACGAATTGTATGAAGCGATGCAAGGAGTTGGACTTGTTCTGGGGAGAAGAAGGCGATCCAAACACGAATGGAAGTGGGAAATGAGGTGCACGTGGTCCGGCCCGTGCGATGCTTCATCCGCGATCGTCGACATCAGCTGCCAACTTCCAACTCTTCCTTGCAAGCGCCGAACCCAAACGGCGCCTACTACGAAGCTGTTGTTGGTATAGCAATCTGGAAGATGCGAGGACTGGTGGCGTGGCCCTCCTTCAGAGCTGAGCTGCTACCTTGAAGCCTCCACGGCGCCTTCCGAAGGTCGCCGCTCTGTGGCGCCTCCATGCTGCGGCAACTTATCGGTCAACACCCAGATCTTGCACTATCTTTGGTGGTATCAATGCCATGGAACCAGGTAATCCGATATCGTAGAGGCTCATGCATTGAATCAACCGCCGAGCAACTAGAACTACCGAATCATGCCGGACGAGAGGAGCAGCAGTGATACGCGTTCCAGGCAGCGAGCTGGTAGGAGTCCGGACACAGAGGGTGTTGGACACAGCGAGTACGATGCGGAAAGTCTGGACAGTCACGGCCCTGGTCGTTCGAGCATTCATCACACTGCCCGGCACGATGCTCTGCGACGCCGCAGCTCTGGTGTTGGACCTTCTGCACTCAAGTGGAGGCGTGTTGCTTCGCCGCAGAGAGTTGAAGGTAGCCATCCAAAAGCATCTTGGAAGCCAAGTCTGCGGTCGTGGAATGACGACGACGAACCAACTTGGTGGTTCGCCAGTACGGCTATTCCGCTGTTGGCAGCAACCCTGGGACCACTCGCAAATGTGCTCTCCATCGCGGCACTGGTGACGTACTGGAGAATGTGTCTGGTCAGAGGAGTGAACGAGAAAGGCGCCTCTGAGTGCGCGTGGGACAGTCTTAGCGCCTCACTCGTGCCTGAGCTCAATGGTCAAGAATTTGCAGACCCAAGATGGTGCTACAATCTCAACATTGTCTCGCTAGTCTTCGGCTTCGTGGGCAACTTTTTCCTGCTCTGCAACTTCACCAACCGGATAAGATATGTCGTTGCACTACCTGGCACCATCATCTGTTGGTTTGCGGCTACTGGTATACTGATCGGTATTACAGCTAGCATGCAGATGTACGCGCCCCCCACCCGACCGCAGCAGACTTATACGCAAGGCTTTTGGTATGCAATTCTCGCGGCAACCTCGTACCTCATCTGTGCAGCGGGTCTTATGGTAAACATGCTAGGATTCTGGCTTGGGCATTATCCCCACCGCTTCACTTTGACCGACAGTCAGCGAACCTTGATCCTGCAAACCATGATGTTTTTCGTATGGCTGGCTGCCGGCGGTGCAATTTTCTCCGCGGTGGAACGTGGCCCCGGCACTGAGACAGACGACGAGTCAGATGGCACTGAGTCTGCGAAATGGAGCTTTGTGAATGCGTTGTATTTCTCGGATGTGACGATCCTCACAGTTGGATTTGGTGATTTTTATCCTCAGAGTAATGTGGGCAGGGGTCTGGTCTTTCCTTATTCCGTTGGCGGGATCGTGGTCCTTGGTCTGATGATCACAAGTATCACTGCCTTCGTTCGCGAATTGGGAACAGAGAATGTTGTCAAAGGTCACAAAGAGAGGACACGAGCGAGGACTATAGATCGGACTGCAAAGACATCGTTAGAGTTGGAATGTATGCGTACGGCAGACAATACTGGCCAGACGACAATTTCAACAAATTCCGATGCTGGAAATTCATCACTACCACATAGACTTGGTTCTGATGATGGTAGTCAAGGGGGAGCGTGTGACGACTCTCGCCAACATTACAGCAAGACCGCTGTCAGAAGAGCCACCACCTGGGCACCGCATCGTCGGGTTTTCCCGTCCCGACCGTCCAGACTCGTGCTACTGAGGGCAGAAAAGGATCGATTCGAGGCAATGCGTCGCATACAGAGATCGACTTCTCGCTTCAAGAAATGGTACGGACTTTTGATGTCAGTGCTGGCATTTGGATTTCTTTGGTGTATCGGCGCCGTCGTATTCTGGCAAGCTGAGAAGAGCACTGCGAACGAGATGACATATTTCAAGGCGCTCTACTTTGGCTACGTATCGCTCTTAACAATCGGGTATGGCGATCTTGCGCCGAAAAGCAATGCGGGACGCCCTTTCTTCGTCTTTTGGAGCTTGATCGCCGTGCCAACGATGACTATTCTTGTGGGCGATCTTTCCGACACGATTGTTCGGCAATTCAAACAGGGTACATCTGGAATTGCAGACTTTACTGTGCTGCCACAAAAGGGGATCTGGCGTGGGCTTCTCCACCGACAACCTCGAGTGGTCGCTTTTATGCAGGCCAGGAAAGATAGAAAGCAGCTAGAGGAGAGGCAAAGGGGAGGATTGCCGTATGGGCCCGAGCCAGAGAATGGGATTCCGCAGCCTACCATCGATGAGCTCGCCTCGGAAGATACCACTAGAGCTGAGCTCGCTCAAAGACTTGCCAACTCGATCAAGCAGGTGTCTCAAGATACGAGAAAAGGAAAGGAAAAGAAATATACTTACGAAGAATGGGTCGAGTTCACTCGCCTGATCCGCTTTACAGCCGATAAAGAGGAGAATGAGCTGGCGGAAGACGACGACCTAGTCGAATGGGATTGGCTTGGAGATAAAAGCCCCATGATGGCCAACAAGAGCGAGGCCGAGTTTGTGCTGGAACGCCTTTCTGAGAGTGTCAGCAGATACGTGCGAAGGGTCGAGAAGGCTCTTGCAAGCAACGAGGAGCAACAAAAAGACCGTGTTTCGTTGTCTGATTCTTCGCGAGACACAAAACAAGACTCTCCGTCGCATCCAAACGAGGCTACGAATACTATTTGAGTCTGGCACAGTCGTCTGACACAGGTCTATCTGCTTGCTGGTTCACTCGTCCTCGTACATTGAAACTTGCTATCAGAACGCATCGCGAAATCTGCCGCGACATACTCGGTTGACTCCAGAGGGCACATCGATCACACACAACATGGCACTCCGTCACAATATCTTGATCAGTCTCTGCCCTACACACCATCCTGGGACTCCCATCGACACCGTCTGGCGCCCACCGACTCGAAGATGGGCATCCGTCGATCCTTACAGCTATCAGGTCAGTGTCCGCACTTCCATCGTAACGTTTATCATAAATTTTGCTGACATATGGCGCAGGACGTGCTCGACAGTGTCAGCCACTACTTCAGCGCGACTCCCAGTGCGCATCGAGTTACGCTCCACCTTCCCCGGCAGTGTGATGTGACTGTGACATCTCAAGATCTCAGACCTGGCGGGCAGTACCACTTGCTGGACAGGCCAAAGGCTCTTCACCTTCATGTTCATGTCGACAGGAAGGATGGAAAGGATGGCGCCATTCCGGTTGTCAAGCCCAACGAGTCGGCAACGAACTCCCAGCATCGTGGCTCTGGTGATATCTCACAAGATTTTAAAGCCATTCCTTCGACAGATGACAAGCAGGCAGGACCGAGTCGCAAGGCAGCTGAGAATCCGCCCCTGCGCATGCTGAAGATCGCCTCGAAGCGCGAGCCACTACAAGCCACTGCTGGTCCCCAGCAAACAAAATCAACTGAGAGACAGAAACGAAGCAAGGACAGATCGGGCAACATCCCTATTGCACGACCTATACATGAAGTCCTCAGCAACAGCGATGCGGTGTTACCACCCAATCAGAAACTCATCAAAGGTCTGACGCCGATCGATCACTCCACTACCGAACAAGTCCAGCGCCCGAAAGATCCAGCTCGCATCACATCTGCGCAAAGCTCGCCGCAACTTTCCAGAATGAGCAGCGCGTTATCATCATCATCACTGAGCGACCTCGGCGATCTGGCCTCATCTGATCTACTGCAGACTGAAAGTGAACACCAACCTGATCTTACCTTACCTGTGCAGAATCCAGTTCAAGTGTCTAGCACCGAAAGCACAGTATCAATCTCGCAGCAGACATATCTCAGAGATCTGATGCCAGTCAAGAGCCCTGCTGGTACACCGAGGGAGGAGCAAATCTTCATGGTTCGGATCGGGCGTACTGAGCAGAACATAGGCAATGCCGGTGACGGCACGGTAGCCTGTCTAAGCCTGATTGTTGCAGAAGCGGGACCGCAAGACCTAGAATACAGGAACTGGAATGTTGCATGCTGGTCCATCAATGGCATGCTCGTTGGAGGGTGGGGAAATTGCCTGTCATTGCTCAACATAAATCCACGCAGAACATATCAGGGTTTAGAGATCGACTTGGTCTTCGACCCTCTATTCGAAAGCCTCGTAAAGAAGGACGCTCGTGAGGCTCTGCTCGTCCAACTCCGCAGAGACAGGATCGAGGACAAGGTAGCACCCCAGGGCCTCCTTCGAGCGCCAATCATGCTCGTGCACAGCGAACACGAATTTGAGCCGGGTTGTGAATATCAGCAGCTCGAGCAAGGACACATCCACATCGTCCTGGACTTCATCAACAAGAGTAGCCACGATTCTCTCGGCACTAAAGTTAACATCCAGTTGGAGGCTGACATGACAGAAAGCTTCGTTGACATTCTGCGCTCCGCGAAGGAGCAAAAAACAGACACTGGGACAATTGACTCGCTGATGGAGGAGAAAGGTTTGGACATTGAATTGTGGGTCTTGCCGCAGGACTCGGGACGACATGTTTATCTGTGGAAGCCGGACTCTGGACTGGTCATTGGCAATTTTCTCAATACAGACGTTTGGCCAGGCGGCAAGTCGTTGTTCATCGAAGCGGTCCTAAAAGACACGACAGGTAGACTGCAAGACGCTGGAAACGAGAATGAGAAGTCCTCCTCACCAGCTACCGGAGAAGCGTAGGGTGTGCCTAGGGCGTGAACAAGAGTTTGTAAGCTCATGAAACAAAAGCCGAGGAGTTGAGCAGACGTGGAGGCTTCATGTGGCTCGTGATCGAAGGATTACGAGAAAAGGTATGTGCCGCACACGCTGTCAATGTATCTTGAGTGGAGCAACTGCGTGGCCACGACCCACATTGAGTAGTTCCAAGCGTTTTCGCCGGACCTCGTCTACCAGTAGCACGCCATGCTTAGTAGGCACGCAATGCAGCGTAGCGAATGGTCAGTGCAGTGCGGAACAGATCTCGCCAAAGAAGGTCGAGAGAGGGAACGAGATGAACACTACTTCAATGCGAGGTTGCACTTCAGGCCACCGCAATTGAAGTCCTTTGGAAACATGATCCTCACTATTGCTTAGATGTGATAAGCTCTCGCTCATCGCTGTGATAGATCGCCACACAAACTCGTGATGAGCCTTCAGGTCCTCTTGCCAGCTCAGAGGCAATGCATAGCTCCACTCGTGATGAAGAGACCAATCACACTTGATTGGACTCGGTGTGAAGGTAGCGAGATGTGAAACATTGCGCATTGTGCTGAACAATTCACTTGCTGTCCGGATGAATAGTTCATCCAACCCCAGCTATTTCGGGCCGAACCTTGACATCACGCAATCGGTACGCGATGACATGGTCAGTTGACGCCACATGCAACTCCGATCGCGACAACCGCTCCTCTATTTCATCAAGCTCATCGCGCAGAGCTGTCGCCATGTCCATACTTTGTTGGATATACGCCTGCAGCCATGGCTACCGCCCAAGTGATTAGACCTGGTCCCATTGGACAGCCCGATATCGACTATGCCCCGAATCTCGACAAATACCTTGCTCGTGTTGCACGTCGTAAGGAGACCGAACAGCTTGGCAACGAGCTTCCAGAAGACTTTCCGAAGGAATTGAAGTCGGATCTTGTCTGGGACGGCAGCACGATTGCGAAGGAGTACAATTTCGTTTATGAGTTGACTGCCAAAGACCTAGAAGAGATCGAAGTTGCGTTGGTCCATTTTAAATGTCAGTCCCTCTCCCTTTGGAGACTTGGGCTTACTCTAACGTTATCGAAGCTTTGAACAAGCCGCTTGGCTTTATCAACCAGGACACTTTCCCGCTGCCTGGCCTGCACGCCAATCTTCGCGAGATTTCGGATGAAGTTCACAACCGACGCGGCTTCAAGGTTCTTCGAGGTCTGCCATTCGAAAAGCATGATCGCGAAGAGAACATCATCATTTACGCTGGAGTTTCTTCGCACGTCGGCCCAATCAGAGCGCGTCAAGACCACCAATATGATGGCAAACCAGCAGATGTTGTGTTGGCTCACATCAAAGATCTGAGTGCCATCGTAGATGCCAACAAGATCGGTGCACCTGCCTACACTACTGACAAACAAGTCTTCCACACCGATGTCGGCGACGTGATTGCATTGGCATGTCTTGAGACAGCTGCTGAGGGCGGCGAAAGCAAGCTGTCCAGCTCCTGGACTGTCTATAATGAGCTGGCTAGGACGCGACCAGATCTTATCAAGACTTTGGCGGAGCCGTGGGCGAGCGAGAAGTATGTTGTGGTTCACTCTGCAAGAAGTCCCTCTCTGACCAAAGTCACAGTTTCAGTGGAAGAGGCGAGAAGTACTCGTTGAAGCCGCTGCTTCACTATCAACCCAGCACTGAATCTACCCCGGAGCGACTGATCATTCAGTATGCGAGGAGGACATTTACCGGCTACTGGGGCTTGCCCAGGTCTTCAGATATTCCTGCTATTACTGAAGCCCAGGCAGAAGCTCTCGACGCCCTGCATTTCCTCGCAGAGAAGCATGCTGTCTCTCTTGGCTTCAAGAAGGGTGATGTGCAGTACGCCAATAATCTGTCTATTTTCCACGCGCGGGACGCCTTTAAGGACACCCCAGAGCAGCAGTGAGTCTTGCAACCAGGCCGATAGCACCAAATTCACGTACTGACCAGGCACAGACGCCACCTTGTGCGACTTTGGCTACGCGACCCTGAGCATGCTTGGCCAACGCCTGAGGCTTTGAAGTCGAGATGGGGCATATACGATGGCGTGACACCTGAAAATTCCGTGTTCCCATTAGAGCCAAAGATCCGGAGTGCGAGCGCAGGGAGCAACAACAACAAGCCTCTTGAATAGTTCACTCTTTGCCGCATGTCTATGCGATGGCCCGATGGAAAGTCGGACCGAGAGAGGTTCATCCTATGCAGCCCGACAACTAGCTTCTTCCCAACATGTTGGTGGTCCCGCGAGCGTAGAATGCAGCGCACGTGGCAGTATGGCACAGAAACCCTAGCCCCGTAACCTTGTTTCCACTTCTGATGTGCTGTGGGGGAAAGTCGAATCGGATCGGACGTTGAAGCACACCTAGGGCTCAACGGATGTCTCCAAGAGCTAGTTTCGCGTTATCAGTATGCAGTCCTTGTTCCGTCTCTTGCCGTGTGCATCCTCTGGTAGCATTTGACTGAGCCAAGCACTCCGCCAATGCGACCATTGGCTGTCGTGCGAAGCGATAGGCCATGGCATTGGCCTTCCTAGGGTACCCGGTAATGTCGCAATCGGATCTCTCTCGCGTGCTCGGTGAAGCAGCACAACGTGGAAATGTTGCTCCTGTTGAAGATCATCGGCTAGCAGTTTGACGAGCTCCATATGTATGGCGTGCGATGGTGAAATTTCCAGTCGAGACCACGAGATTGTCAGCTTGGCCAAAGTCTGGTACTGTGCCTGGAGCCTTATATTCGCTACCTCTCTTTGTGATTACGATCCTTGTATGAGCTGAGCAACTCCTCCAGCTGTCGGGTCACACAGCATCTTCACACGGCAGTGAGCCGTCCACCCTTTCGAGATGTCAGCATTGTTCAGAAACCGATTCAAGCCCGGTAACGATGCTGATCGAGGCGCATCTACCACGCAATCCGTGACGGCCAGCGGCAATGTTCAGGTTTCCGATGGAGATCTCAAGTACATTGGAGAACAAGGCGGTAACAGCTCAGCTGTTGGATACCAAGAGGCGAGCGGAGCACCAGTAGAAACGCAATCACCCTTGGGATACAATGTTGGGCCAATTACGATCATCTTTCTGAATCTCTCGAAGATGGTTGGAACGGGTGAGTAAACTTGTGATGATCGGTAGAATGTTCGCTAATTCATGTCAGGTATCTTCTCAACACGTATGTGAGCAACCCTAGGATGACAGAAGCGAGATACTGACAAATGGCTGCAGCTGCCTCGATTTTGAGCGGCACAGGATCCGTAGGGCTCAGTCTGATCATGTGGACGCTCGGGTTCTTCACTTCGGCATCCTCCCTGTCAGTGTACCTGGAATATGCAGCATATTTCCCATCCCGGTCCGGTTCCGAAGTCGCATACCTGGAACAAGCGTATCCTCGCCCAAAATGGTTTTTTCCGACAGCTTTTGCGACCCAGAATGTCATCCTGTCCTTCAGTTCTGGTAATTCGGTCGTCATGGCCAATTATCTATTCAAGATCGGCGACTATGAAGCGAAGGACTGGGAGACGAAGGGACTTGCAGTCGCCTGCTACACTTTAGCAGTGGCAACTGTCTTGTTTAATACCAAATGGTCCTATCGAATCAGCAACGTGATTGGTGGGATCAAGCTTGTTACATTGATATTCATCGCCATTGTCGGACTGGTCGTGCTCGGAGGTCACACTAGTGTTGAGAACCCGACGGCGCAATTCCAAAACGCTTTCGAGGGGGATGCATCTGCATACGGCGTAACCAACGCTATGTACAAGATCATCTTTGCATGTACGTGAAGTTCTTGTGTCTGAAGATGAGAGTACTAACCGAGACGCAGATGCTGGGTATGAGAATGCCTTCAATGTGGTCAACGAGGTCAAGAACCCGGTCAAGAGCATCCGCAACAATGGATTTGCCGCAGTGTTGGTCGTTACGATCCTCTACATCCTGGCCAATGTTGCATACTTTTCTGCAATTCCCAAGGATGAGATCATCGCAGGCAGGACTATCGCTGCTGGACTACTCTTCACCAAGGTTTTTGGCAACCATGGTGCTGTGAGAGGTCTCAATTTCCTCATCGCACTTAGCTCGTTCGGAAATCTGCTCACGGTCTTGATCGGATCTTCGCGCATGATTCGAGAGTGCGGACGTCAAGGAGTGCTTCCATGGCCAAAATTCTGGGCTTCAACCAAGCCATTCGGCACCCCAGCTGGACCATACTTCGTCAAATGGGCTCTTACGGTGCTCGTCATCTTAGCTGTTCCCGCTGGAGATGCGTTCTCATTTATCACCGATCTGCAGGTCTATCCTTCGTCGTGTTTCAACTTGGCAATGGCTCTTGGTCTCTACATCCTGCGTTATCGCCGGAAGAAGTTGGGTCTCCCAAGAGCATCCTTCCGGGTCTGGGATGTCGTTCTCGTGTTCAACATTTTCGTCCAGTTGTACCTCATCATCATGCCGTGGTATCCACCGGATGGAGGTGCTACTGGTGGAGATGTCAGTTTCTGGTATGGAACGTACATTGTGGTGGGTATCGCCATATTGCTCATTTGTGCGTCGTACTATGTTGTCTGGATCATCTGGATCCCCAAGATCAAGAAATACGAAGTGCGTCAAGAGATTGTCGACCTCGGCGATGGTGCACAGTCGCACATGTTGGTGAAGGTGCCATACGATCAAGTCGAGGAGTGGGATGCTGTACACGATGCGACTGGACGCAAGTTCGACCACGCCCAGCTGAGCGAGTCGAGCTCGCAGGACGAGAAGATTACTGTGCACCCAGAAACGAAGGGTGTACAGAATTTTGCATAGGGGCCCCGAGGTGTATAGATCCTGTAGAAACAACAAAGCAATGCTGTTTGTGGGAGCCGCACCTCCAGAGTACCGACTGAAGTCCGTTCCATGTTTGAACAAAGAAAGTTTAGCAGCCGCAAGCAGCCCTGTCCACCATTGTCGAAGCGTGTAGTATCGACAGCATGTTACGAGCTCGAGAATCCGGCACAAGGCTCCTCCGGCGCACTCAGTCGCCATGATCTACCGTCAAAGCCGTACGATTCTCACCTTGGGAGGTTATCTCGATTTTCATTCAGTCATCGGACGCCATTGGCCTCATTTGCCGATTGTCGATTGTTGGAGACAAAGGTCATACGAGTTGTGCACACGGGTCCGGATGCGCCATAACAGCCACCGTTTGTCTCACGGCCGAGTCGGATGTTCCAAGTGGTGCGATAATCTTACGCCGCTGCTTCGTACGGACAGATGCGATTATACTTATTGCTTGACGGGTTCCACATACTGCTGGTCGCACGATCCAGAAGAGCCGCCTCGTAGTGTCCTCGCGATTACGGACAAATATGCAAACATCAGCGGGGCATGGCAATCTTCAGAGCTTTCTGCCTTTCGACGGAGTTGAAGTTGATGCCTGCGGGGTGAATGCATTATTCGATAGTTAGTACGCAACTGAGACTCCTCCGTTGTTGGGGACTCTGAAGAACGTGATTTGAGGTCGTCAGAATGGATTCAGCTCAACGATGCACATGCATTCGCCGCGGCCCGACTGAGTGAGTGTATCAAAGCAGCCAAGGATTTCCTGTCGAAGGCATTGTACAAGCAGCTACCAGCAAAAGCTGTGTTCCGACTGTTCTCCTCAAAGAAATCGATCGGTCTCCTTCCTACCACGCACTCCACTCGGAGAACGATGGCGCAGACGTCAGATGAGAGGCTGATAAAATTCACCGCCGTCCGGAATGCCCACACGAAGCGGTCATTTGGACGAGCCCTTGCGATTATAACGTGACTTGCTAGCTTTGTCGAACAGTTCCTGGATACCATATCGTCTTCGCCTGCCACAAGCACAAACGACTAGGCGAAGCTCGGGCGCGACAATTTCGAACGGAGAGTCTTTCACAAGCACGGCGCCGATGCCCAGTCAAGCGGTATAGACCGGGCAGGTGCGATCTAGAAGTTCGGATTGTGCGCTGGTCAGGCTCGCTACAGGAAAAGGATGGGTTGTGCAGAGAAATGAGGCATGACAGATGATGCCATGTAGAACAGAGTGCAGATCCAAGATAGCTTGGTCGAATGTGCCATCCGAGGTAAAAGCGTCATGGTGAACCAAATTTTCCTGCAGTCACAGTTGCGTTCTGCATTTTGATTTGGTAGGGCGCGATGGAGCGGGAAACCAGAGCGGCAAAGCGGGACTCAAGTGCTGTGAAGTTTGCCGCGCGCGGGAAAGTCGAGCAAAGGCGGGAAAGAGCTCTAAAACAAATAAGTTACAATCAACGCCCTGGTGTTGTCAAGCTTCTCCGTTTGAGATTTCATCCTTGCAGCATTTAGAGTTCTAGTAGAACTACCTAGACTTTCGTTATGGGACTACCAGAAGCAGAAGAACCACGTCGCCAAGACTTGGAGAATGGGAACGATGAGCACGAATCCTTACAACAACTCCCTCCAGCGGACGGCGGACGACAAGCTTGGTGTTTCCTGTTCGCCATATCTCTCTTTGAGGCGGTCATTTGGGGATTGTAAGAAGCGCGGCTGTTAGTTCAAAGACTACACTGACATTCCCAAAGGCCATATGCATTCGGCGTCTTCCAAGACTATTATCTGACCAACCCGCCCGTTTCGAACAATCCGACAGGGATCTCGGCTATTGGTACAACAACTCTTGGTCTTATGTACTTCCTAGCGCCGTTCCTAGCACTCGCAATGCAGCGCTACCCTTACGCCAGGACGCCTTGCATGATAGCTGGGCTGGTTATCACTGCTGCCGCGTTGATTGGCGCGTCTTTCTGCAACAATGTGCCGGGTTTGATCTCCACTCAAGGCGTGCTTTACGCAATTGGCAGCGTCCTTGCATACTTTCCTGGAATGCAAATCATCGATGAATGGTTCATTAAGCGACGAGCATTCGCCTTTGCTGTGGTCTGGGCTGCAGCGCCGTTAGCTGGATGCGTTCTTCCGTTCCTTATGCAATGGCTGCTTGACTCGTATGGATTTCGAGTCGCACTTCGAGTGTACGCCGTGGTCGTGGTAAGATAAAGAGATTTGCCTTGCCCTCTACTTCAATACTGATCTCTGCCTACAGGTCGTTCTTCTCGGCCCAGCAACAGTGTGGATCAAGCCACGAATTCCTATAACACAATCCTGGAAGACCTTGTCACGGGAAGACTTCGCTTTCATGGCTCATCGGCCATTCTGGTGGTACTTCATTGGAACGGTCGTGCAGTCCCTTGGGTTTTTTCTACCAAGTCTGTGGATGCCGACCTTTGCCAAGTACTACAACTTTCCCGGCTTCGCTGGTCCTCTTGGTGTCGCACTATACTACAGCTCCTCCTTCATTGGAACTGTTGTACAAGGCTGGGTCGTGGACCAACGCGGCGTGATTATCAGCTTGGCAATCACCACTGTTGTGAGCACGATATCCGTCTTTGTCTTCTGGGGCTTGTCGACGTTGCAACCGATCTTCTATATCTTTGCAGTCACCTTCGGTGCGTCCGGCGGGGCGTACAATGCGACTTGGGCAGGTTTCGCCATTGACCTGAAGAACGAGGGCTTCAAAGTTGATACCATGTTCCTAATTACGCTGATGGTGTTCGCGAAGGGAGTAGCATCTCTTGCGAGTGGGCCGCTGAGCGAGGGTCTGCACGGCCATGGGCTAGGGACTGACTCAGGGTTCGCCTACGGAGGTCCATACGGTGTCATGATCGTGTACACTGGGATATGTAGTTTGCTGGGAGGCGTTGCATGTGTGAGGAAATTCTACCAATGGCTCCAGAAGCGGAAGTCGGCCAACAGCAGCTGACCTGGACGTCGAGTGCTGAGATGCATTGGAGGTGTCGCGAAGGAATCGATAGAGTATAGACATAGATATTGGTCATCGGAAGCGCAATTGGGCTCCTGCTGTGCGGGCATCACTTGCCTGCGGATTGTTGGCGTCTCAAGACTTGTCCGCTCTCGATCACCCGCCCGAACAGCTTTCCCGCCTTCCCGCTTCAGATTTCTACTTCATATGGGGAAGCCGTCGATTGGTGCAGTCCTGAGCCTTCTCTTTTGCTCGCCTTGACAGACGACACACACCGCCTGACATGCTCTCAAAATTTAACATAGGCGCTGCAGCGTGGACTCCGCCACGTGTTCGAAGTCCTGCAGCTCAAGATAGACTGCCGCTGCCTTTGAATCTGCTCTTCGCCTTCGCGAGCACGATCACAGCAGCGAATTTGTATTACATATACCCAGTCCTGAACAAGGTCGCCGAGGACTTTGAGATCTCGTACGAACATGCAGCGCTGGTACCCACGTTGTTACAAGCAGGTTACGGAAGTGGGATCTTCTTTCTGTGTACTCTTGGCGATCGCTACCGGTTGAGGCCCATTATACTGGCGCTCATCACATTCGCAGCGGTGGATTAGCTTTGCCTGTGCCTCATCACCAACTTCAATGCATTCTGCGCGATGAGCTTCGTGACTGGACTTGCGTCGGTCACACCGCAATTCATGATCCCCATGGTCAGCGCTTTGGTGCCACCTCACAGGCGAGCCGAGGCCATCTCTATCGTCTTCTCTGGATTGATGCTGGGATCTCTGCTGCCGAGGTTTCTTTCCGGAGTTATCGCACAATTCACTGTTTGGCGAAACATCTACTGGGCTGCTCTCGGATTGCAGGCTCTCGTTTTTGGTCTGCTCTGGTGGTTCATGCCAGACTATCCTGCGCCTGCTTCAGCTGAGCTGAGATACTTCCCAGCTCTATGGAGCATTGTGCAACTTGTCACAACGCAGCCAGTGCTGGCATATGCCCGTCTCATGGTCTTCTTTTCCAATGCAGTCTTTGCATCCTACTGGACAACTCTTACAGCGCTCCTCTCGTCCACTCCTTACAGCTACACTCCGATCCAGATTGGCGCTTTCGCTCTCATCGGTATCGCTCCACTTATTTGTGTACCATTCTACAGTCGGTTCGTTATTGACCGGTTCGTTCCAAACTTTTCGGTCATGCTCGGGCTGCTGTATGCGGTCTGTGGCGTGCTGGTTGGAACCTTCACGGCCGAGCTGAGCATCGCGGGTCCTATCATTCAGGCCATCGGCGTTGATTTCGGGGTGCAAACAGCAAGCGTCGCGTACAGAGCTGCGATTTACTCATCTATACCAGAAGCTCGCAACCGTACGAACGTAGCGTACACGGTGGCAGCGTTTATTGGCCAGCTCAGCGGGACAAGTATCGGGAATCGGCTCTACGCTATAGGAGGGTGGTCCAAAGCTGGCATATTCAACATCGCGTTTCTGGCTGCAGCAATCGCGGTCACAACACTTCGAGGTCCCTGGGAGACCCAATGGCTTGGATGGCGAGGTGGATTCAATATTCGGCGGCGAGACGTGGACCACGAATTGAGCGTCATAGAAGCGCGCCAGGGCTAAGGAGCGAGAGTTTTCTCTGCTGATCCCGTGTCAGGCTGAATGGGGTTATGTAGTCCGGATTTCGAGACAAGTTTTCTTCGGAAGGGTTCCTAGTGGCCACGTTGACAATTCCTGTGTACTGACACAAAGCATGTCCTGCCAGAAACATCACTGCCGATCCCATACCAAGTCCAGCGACTGTGTAGGGAGTAGTGTGTCCAGCCCTGAAGCAGAGTGGGCTAGCCAGTCCGCGTCCAAGATGTCGAAATCTGGCAGCGGCGGCGGCGGCATCTCGGTCGCTCCTGTATTCAGGCTCTGATGATCGTTGAAGGGAGGGCCATAAGCAGAAGATCGTGTCACCCGTTCGATTGCATCAGAGCATCGTTCCAAGCACATGTCTGCTATGTCCCAGCCGTAGTTAGCTCTAGCGTCTTGCAAGGTCTGTCGGAATTGAATGAGCTTAGACGTGCAGCGACTTAGTTGATCTGGATCATGACTTTCGATCATGCATCGAAGCAGCATGATGATGGTTGAGACCAAGAAATGCGATGAGTGCGCGAACCAGAACTCTGAGAAATGCTCGGGCGTGAGCATGTTCACGTAGTCCACGATAGTGATTGCGCTTTCCCGTAGTGACATGATGCGATATTGCTTCTCAGTGTCGATAGGGTACGCAGTCTGGGCGGTGGCGGCGCGAAGATATAGGCGTTGGACCAGTAACCTGACTGACAGAAAGCAAAATTGCATGCTGCTGTGGCCACTGGGAGGACCTTTGCGCAGGTCAATGCTACAGAGTCGCCGCAAGTCTGCCTCCCAGTCATCGAGAGCACACTCGATTTTCCTCAGCGTCCTTGGCACCTCCTCCCATCGGGTCTTCAAGCCATGGACGAGTTCTAATAGGTCGCTCAAGTGACGTGTCAAGTAGCAGAATTGCGTGTTCTGCACTGCCATCAGGCTCGCGCGGAGGTCATCATGGACAGGCGCCCAATCCGCGGGATCGAGCACGACTACATCGTAGCGATCACTCGAAATGATGGGAGGTGTTCCATGAGCATAGCTTCCCCAGCAGTCATGTATGACGACCGACCACCACAGCCTCTTCCGCAAGGATTTCTCTTCTTGCGAAGCTGACCATCGAGATGAGTCACGATGGAGGCCCATGCTGTGCGCCAGTGCTACCATCTTCCCTGTAGTCAGAATGTTCGTCGTGACGGTGCGAACAGGTCGGCCAAGGAGATCCAACACCGCTGCAGTGATGGTAGAAGTGGTCGGCACCAAAAAGTCGCTCTGCAATGCGGCAGTAGCAAGATTCACAACGCGGCCGAAATTTGGTGGCTGTCGCCCGGCCAGTAGTGGAGACTTGTGCCACAAGGGCAGAGCCAGCATGTATATGTAACAGAGGAGCGTGCTCGTGACTGAATCGGCGTTACTGCGCACGGCGTGCATGTCTACGATCGGGAAATGCGGGTGAACGAAGCGAGAATACAAGCTGACGAGCTCATCTCGTGTCGATATGTCGAGCAGCTGCTGCATTGCTGCCAGTTGCGTCTTTCCTGGATGTCTTGCCAGCTCCAAGCCGGCGTGACCAGGCGGCACCGTGACATAGACCATTGCTTCTTCGCTGCCGTTGCTGGAGAAGACCGTGTTGTACGCAGTGACCCGCCCGTGGCGTGGGCGTGGCGGACCTGCCCCAACGTCGTTGCCGCTGCCATTGAGATAGTTCTCTTGCAGTCCATGCGCGTCGAGAAAGTCTTCCAGTATGCGCACGTCTTCGGCGACTGCAGGTCCTACGAGCATCGCTGTCTTTGCTGTTGGTACATCGCCGGCAACATGGCCGGCTGTTGACGAAGATGCACTTGGCGTCGCATCAGGATGCGCTGTAGCATTCTGTGGGAGATACCGTCGCCGCTGTCGAACGCGAGGAGGCGCCGATTCGTTGATCTCATCTTCTTCTCCTGTCGAGCTGGCGTTTGGCGGAAGAAAAAGACACGCGCGACTCAGCCGACGACAACGCTTGCAGGTCGCACTATCGTCGTCCACTTCACATCGTACTTTTCGTCGCCGGCAAGCATCACAGGCGGGGATCTTGTGCGATCTATACGGTCGTGGCATCGCTGTCTTCGGTGGATGGATGGATGGATGGATGGAGTTTATTCCGCCCGGCGCTAAGCACCTAACGTGTTTGATAAGCATGTGAATCAGATAGGCATGTGCATCAACTTCCATCTCGTATCCACCACCATTACTAAACGCGTCCATTATTCCACCATTTTACGCGATGGCACCTCCAAACGAAGAGTGTATTCAGAATGCTGTTCGTGATTACCTGTCAGGTCGATTTCCAAGCGTGCGACGCGCTGCAGCCGCCTACGGAGTCAAATATTCTACCGTCAACCGCAGACTCCATGGTACGGCTCCAAAGACTGGTACACCGCCAACGAACAGAGCCTTGACTCCGGTAGAAGAGGAGGTAGTTTATCAGAAGATTCTGGACCTAGATTCACGTGGTTACTCGCCAACACAGGCTGTAATCAGAAGCTGGGCGTCCTCAATAACCAAGGCACGGAATGGACAAGAGGTTGGCCAAAGATGGGCTCATAACTTTGTCAATCGTTATCCAGGCTTGGAAACAAGGCTATCACGGAGGTTATCAAGCCAAAGGGCAAAGAATGAGGATCCAGGGGTTATCTCAGAGTGGTTTACACTGGTTCAAAACATGATAGCCTTCCATGGAATTACAGAGCACGACATATACAACTTTGATGAGAGTGGATTCAGGCTTGGACACTGTCAGAATACCATAGTTGTTACTGCTACAGAGCGTAGGCAACGACCTAAGGCCTTGGTTTCTGATTCAACGCAGTGGCACACAGTCATTGCCTGTATTAATGCAGAAGGCTGGTCAGTGCCTCCATATGTTATCTTCTCTGGCAAGGAAATGAACAGAGCCTGGTTCAAACACCTACCACCAAACTGGAAGCTTGGAGTTAGTCCTAAAGGCTGGACTTCCTATAACCATGGAATAGCATGGATTCAGCACTTTGATGACTATACCAAGCACAGAACTGTTGGTCAGAAGAGGCTCTTGATTCTGGATGGCCATGACAGCCATATGACACCAGAGTTTGAGTCATTCTGTGAGGAACAAGGCATTATTACCCTCTGTATGCCTGCACACTCCTCTCACTTGCTACAGCCTTTGGATGTTGGCTGTTTTGGTCCATTAAAGAAGGCATATTCAGCCAGAATCCAAAGGCTTGGCATGGTTGGATACTACAGCCTGATCAAAGAAGACTTCCTACCACAACTCAGGCCTGCCTATGAAGCTGCATTTACTCCAAACACGATCAGAGGTGCCTTTAGAGGCTCAGGCTTGTTACCACTCGATCCACAGGCTGTGCTGTCCAAGCTGACACTGCGTTACAAAACACCAACTCCACCACCACTATGTTCATCAGATACACAGAATACCCCTCAGAATCCAAGGCAGATTGAGAGGCATACAGGCAAAATCAAGGCTAGGATTGCTAGGCATCAAAACAGCTCACCAACCTCAATTATTGAGGCAGTGGACAGGTTGTCAAGAGGGTTAAAAAGGTCACAGGCTGCTATGACATTACTCCAGGGTGAACATGACAATATGAAGACTATTATCAAGGAATTACAGTCTCATAGAGCCCCAAGGAAGAAGATTAAGCTAACACTTGGCCTTGACACTGATGAATTGGCTGCCAGAGACATGGCTCAGTCACAGGCTCAAATAGCAATGGAGTTGGTTAGTCAGATTGAGAGACAGCCAAGAGCCAAACCAACCTGCAGCAAGTGTGGTGTCCAAGGACACAACTCAAGAGGTTGTCTATTAGATAGAGTAACTTCTGAGCATTCAATTGATCCATCTTTGAGGTAGTTCTGACACCTATAGCATAAGATATCAAGAATCAAAGTTATCTACCTCGTAAAGTTGATGCACATGCCTATCTGATTCACATGCTTATCAAACACGTTAAAGGGCACACTACGGATATTACGTCATCACATTGCTTCCGGAAATTTTCCTGAACTCCAAATAGCCCATTCGGTTTGTCCTATCTCAGTTCTCCTGCTCCTTCTGTCCTATGTTGCCGGAAACTCGTACTAGGTTAGTGTGCACAAGCTCTCTTGAAGTCGCTCCTCCAAGTGTTCACTGTCCCATCTTCAGCGAGTGAAGCGTGTCTTGTTAATAGTACGAGGGTGCGTTGGGGGAAACGGTTAGTAGTAGTAGGTGTAAGGTTGGTGGCGTTGTGTCCTCTATGTGTCTCGGTTGGCCGTCACCTGGCTAGGGGAAGGTTGGTACGATGAGCTCTCGAGACGGCCTGTAGCCATAGCGAACTGGATCGTCGCCAGGACTGCGTCTATTGCCGGTTTCCACTTCTCGTTGTCTGATGCTGCCTTTCCTCCGAGAAAAAAGGAGAGGTTGCCCCTCATAGTGTCTGTATGTTGTAGCATCTGTAGTCGGAGATCATCCCACAGACGGCACCGGAATAAGAAATGCTCGACGGTTTCAGTTGCTTGCGTGCATGCGCACAGGTCTGATTCTGCAGCTCCTATCCGGTGAAGGTAACCATTCAGTCGTGACATTCCGGTCCGGAGCTGTGCCAACACGCTCGCTTGTTTGCTTCCGAGGCGATCGTATACCATCCGTGTATGTGGACCAGGTATCGCGGTGTCGATTCGTCGTATATGCTTTCCTACGCCTTCGATCGGCTGCCGTCTTTTCCTCGTTTCTGCTTTCAAGTGGCTAATAGCAGTCGATCTAGCTGCTGGCCGGGTCGACTGTGGTATTTGACCTGGCTCCGTTGCAGCTTTCGCCGCCTCTTTTGCTTTTTGGCCAAGCTCAAACTCTGGAGTGGGACACCACGCCAACCGGACAGTATTGTGGCCCTGCAGGGCCCACGCGCTCTTATAGATTTGTTGTATGGTTTCCTGTCCTGACTGCTGTCTAGGCCGGCATACTGCCTGTAGTGCTGCTCGGTTGTCTGAGAAGAGATATATATTCCGCGAGACGGTAGATAGGGGTATTTGTGCAAGGCCTTCTGCCAACGCTATCAAGGCCGCCGTGTACGGGTTGTGCTCCGTCCTTGCTGATACTGTAGTCGAGACGACGGTGGATGGGGGCTCTCCCCGTTCGGTGTCTTGTATTGCGACTCCTGCGCCGACAATGTTGTTCCTCGCCGAGGAGCTTGTTGCGACACAGATACCTGCGCTCTGTTTGGCAGCGTTCACCGCTTCCTCTGTCGTTTCCTTCGCATCTGCTGCTAGTCGCCGGTGCCACGGTGCTACTGTGTATGGCGCGATGCTCTCCATACCTCTTGTCGATACCTTGTAGGTAGTTGACATCTGTTGCAGCGGGGAGCGGAACCTCCGGGTCGGTATAACCCTGAGTTTCGACAGCGGATTGGTCGTAGGCAGCGAGAGGATATCGACCCATGTGCTCGCGGCTTTGGCTGCGTGTCGTTGCTGGACTGTGCGCATGCTTGCCTCTGCTTCGGCCACTTCTCTTGCTACTGTGCGGAAGCAGCCCGTGACTGCCTGTGCTCCGATTCTTTGTACTCGATTTACTGCAGCCGCAAGTCGCCCTTTACACTTGTACATCCACACCGGCGATGCGTAGTCGACTACTGGCGCCACCATTGTTTCGAACAGCCTGCGGGCGGTAGATGGTGACAGCCCTCGCAGTCGTTTCAGTGCCATTGCAGCAGTAAGACCTGCAGTGGCCGCTCGTGCGATATGCTGTTGGAATCGAAGTTCCGAGTCCACGACCACTCCTAGGATCTTTGTGCTGGTCACCGGCTCCACCTCTTGTCCCTTGACCAGAACTGGTCGGACGCTACTTCGGCACGGTATTCGCGTAAAGTGGATAAAGGCTGTCTTGTCGCCTTCAAAGGTGGCACCGCTTCTTTGTTCCCACTCTATCGCTTGGTCGACAACCGCCTGGATCCTGCCTTGGTTTGCCTCTGCAGAGGGGCCTGTGACCCACGCTGTGTAGTCGTCGACAAATGCTATAGCACCGCCATTGCTATCGATCTTGCGCTGGACTAGGTCCGCATTAAAAAAGAGGAACAGGACTGGTGATAGTGGCGACCCCTGCGGCAATCCTGCTTGCTGTAGCGCTTGTCGCTCCGATGCCTGGCCATTAACTACGATTGTAGCCGACCGGTCCGAGCAGAAGGAATCGATCCATTTGACTAGCGTTGCGGGGATGCCCCTTGCTTGGAGTCGCTGCAGTAGTCTTTCCTTACACACTCCATTATATGCACCTTTCACGTCGAAGCTGATCAGGCTGAGCACCCTCCTGTTACGCCATGCCTTGTAGATGTGTTCCTGCAACAGGAGGATCGCCTGTACTGCCGATCGTCTCTTCCGAGCTCCGAAGTGGTTTGTTGGTAGGAGGCCTGCGGTTTCGACCGCATGTGATATCCTTTCAGCTACTACTGCTTCAAGCGCTTTGCCAAGCGTAGCGAGCAACGAAATAGGTCGCCATGCCTTCGCAGCTGTATAGTCGCTCTTGTTAGGTTTCTTTAGTGGAATGATTTTGGCTGTCTTCCATTGGGCCGGCAGTATACCCTCCCTTAGCGACGTTCGAAAGAGTGTTAGAACCCTCTCCTTTACGGCCGGCCATACCCGTTTCCACACTACCGCCGGCAGCCCATCCTCTCCTGCTGCTTTCCACGACTGCGCTGCGAACACGCTCCGTTCAACTTCGTCCATAGTGAGCGGAGGCATATGGACTGGCCTCCTCTGCTTTCGCTGCCCTTCGTCCTCGATCACGGGCGGAAGGGGTGGAAAGAATGTTGATAGCAACTCGGTCGCCTGCTCTCCCTTACCACTTGTAATCGACCCATCCCTCCTCGTAAGGGGCGGGATCTGGGAGGAGCCTAGGCTGGTATCGGCCTTCATATACTTCGCCGCCTGCCAGATGTTGTTAGTGTCGTCCAAGAATTCTTCCCAATGCCTCCTCTGCTGCTGACGGACGGCATCATGGTATTCCTTAGAAGCGATCCGTGTCTGTTTCTCGAGTTGTTCGCTATAGGTGCCCGCCCTGCGATAGCTCCTTGCCCTGTTCCTCCAACGGGTATAGATCTGACGAAGCTTAGTAAGGTCGTGTGTCCACCACCTTTTAGCATACGGCGACGGTTTCGCGACAGGAGTAAGTGCGTGGACTGCTGCAAGTACCGCACTCATGAGTTGGTCGGCCTGCGTCTGTACATCCACTAGTACATGCCCGTATATGTTTACGGCCAATGGCTGGAGTGTACTAGTAATCTTCGCACAAATCTCCTTCCAGGGTGCATTCTTGAGTAGCAGTCGTGGCTGGACTATATGCTCTGGCATGTCGACATTAATGGTGGTCTCGATCGCGTGGTGGTCCGATCCGTGCTCTGTCCCATAAATCCTACACCGGACGAGCGCGGCGGCCAGTTCCTCGGAGGCGAGCACCAGATCGATGGTGCTTTCGTGCTTGCCATTCTGCCACGTCTTGGTACCCCTCGGTAGGAGACTGCGTAGCGCAGAGTCGTTCATAAAGTCCACGAGTCCGTCTGCCTCTCCTTGTCGGGCAGGTGAGATGTCGTCCCCACCCCATAGCTGGTCATGTTGGTTGAAGTCGCCAGTTAGAAGTATATCCATTCTTTCCCTCGTTACCCGTCTCCTTGCAGTGTCCACGCTTTGCCGCAGGAGCTGTATCGTCTCCGCGAGTGCTTGCGGGTTGGCTGGCACCACGTAGACCGATGCGATGAACACCGACCGATCGGGTAGATGCAGCAGCGCTGCGGTAATATCGGGAGAGGGCACCGGGACTGGCTCACTCTCTATCCCCTTCCGGATCCAGAGCATACTTCCAATTACCCGTCTGCCTTCGCGCGTTTCCGTAGGTATCATCTTGGTCCAGTGTGGATGGCCTAGCGGCGCGGTCAACACCTTGCCCTCTCTCACAAACGAGCAAGGTTCCGATAATGCGATGACTCCGAAGTCCTCGAGGTCTGTATCATTCATTACGCTATGTTGCACCACTCGCCGCTTGCCGACATTTAGTGAAAGGACCTTCAAGGGGCTAGGCATTAGCGACAGGAGGAGGATACAGTATTCGACAGTTCTTGCTGTACGATTCGTGGGGTCCACCACATGGGATGCACTTTGGAACCAAACCCTCGGAGTCGCATTCGGTGTGGCGGTGACCTTCTTGCGCGCACTTAGCACACCTCTGTGGTTTGTTGCACGTATGTGCGATGTGGCCTATCTCCTGGCACCTATAGCACTGCATTGGTCGTCGGCGCGGTTCACAAACCCGGGTGTATGCCGATTCTCCTGCTACGTGGAAGTACTGTTCTTGTAACAGGCGTGCTGCGTCGTTGCCTCGGGTTAGGTAGACTATCATCGACCCATATGCCTTCATACTTTCTTTTCGGCTGATCCATACAATCTTGGCGATTTTGGTCTCGTTCTCCTTTTCTAGCATCTCAATCACTCCCGGTCGGAGGTCCCCCGTCTCGGTGATCACGGCCGTGCGGTTAGCATTGTCGACCTTGATTGGGTGGAGCTGGTCCCGTAGCACGCGGCTTCCCGGTGTCGCGGCTGCGGTCTTCAACATCGCCTCTTTAACCTGTGCCAACTCGCCCTCACTTCTGCAAGCTACGCGGATTCGGTCGGCGTTGCGTGGGTCCTTGGTAACTGCCACACAGCGCCACCGTTCTTGTCCTTCGACTCCTCGCATCTCTCTCTCTATACACTCCCTGACCGCGCCGGGGTGGGTCCTCGCTTTCTCGGCCTCGTCGGCTCTCGAGATGTCGATCGTGCAGTAGAGGGAGTTTGTAAAAGCTGATGGAGTTGTGCTCATCGTGAGACTGCGGATGTTGCTAGGTTGACTGTCTGGGGGTGTGCGGGCTACTTCCGCATACGAGCGACTTCCATTAGTAGGTACGGCTACGTTAGCCAGTTGTTCCTGAATGCTCGCTGCTACTTGCTGCTGAATGCTCACTGCTACTTGCTCTTGTATTATAGTTGTAATTTGTTCGATTGTTGGTACCTTCGCGACTATTTCCTCCAGCTGTTTCAATTTCTCTTCCGCCTGTGCTGCTCGTTTTCCTGCCTGTTCCGCTCGCTTTTCTGCCTCCTTGGTTCGCCCTTCCGCCTGCTTGGCTCGTTCTTCTGCCTGTTTTGCTCGCTCTTCCGCTTGTTTTGCTCGCTCTTCCGCTTGCTTCATCTGTGCTAGCATTTGTCTCTGTGGTGTATTGTCACCAGCCGCCGCCGTCGTTTGTTGTATACTATCCCTGCCCTCTTCTACTACGTCCAAGCTCTTTTCTCCCGCTGCCCCAGACTTTGTCGCATTCAGGGTGTGCGTGCCTCGATGCAGGCTCCGGTAGTTGATGGTGCCGTGCGATGCTACTCGTTTTGGGCGCACGGTGATATACTCTCCGTCTCCCGGAGGTTCCGCCATCCTCCTCTTCTCGCTCGTCTTCAGTCGTCGCTGAGTATGCTTCAACAGGTTGGATGGATCGTCCTTAGAGTATGCCGCACGATCTTTTTCGCTCACAGATAGAGTAGTCCCTGTCTTCGGTGATAGGCGAGCGGCGACATTCGTCGGCATGAAGATCGGCGGGCCCACCCGGCTTGGCGATTTTGATCACGGCTTCAGACGAGGATCTTGAGCTTGAGGTCTGGGTTCGTCTCTCTATCTACAGGGGCTCGAGTGCCATTGGCGTTGAAAGAGCGCTCAGCCACGACGATGGGCTCCAAGAATTGGTCCTGTCACAACGCAAGGAGAGCGAGATAAGAGCTGGAGCGCCCACCGACGATTTTGCAGAGACTCGGTGTCAACATGCGCCTCTGGCAATCAAAGCTGGCTTGATTCTCATCTTATGCACCCTTGGAAGCTCAGAGCTGCTCCGAAAGTCGGAGAGAAGGGAGCCAGCCAAATGTAGTATTCCCCGGCTCTAAAGATTGCATATGCTACAACGCGAGGAGAGCGGGAGAAGAGCTGGAGCGCCCGATAATGAGCTTGCAGAGACACACGAAGTCAACATACGCTTCTAGCAGTTAGAGCTGCGTCAATGCACATCGTATGCCCTCTTGAAAGCTCAGAGCTGCTCGAGAAGTTGGAGAAAAGGGAGCTAGCACTCGACTCGGTCAATTTGCCAATGTAAATAGTACCTCACCCTGCCGTACTCCTTCTCGGCCTGTTCGAGTTCCTCGTTGCTAACGATAAGGACCGTCTACGCTTCGTGTGATTCTCCCGCATGAGCATATGATCGAAAGCCAAGACCTTTGCCTCCTCCCACTGCTCTGGCGAGTATTCGTATCCATACTCCACGCTGGTACTAAGGGGGTAGAAGCTGAAACGCCAGCGTTGCCACTGTAACCCTTGGTCAAGCGGCTTAAGACGATCTCGGCCATGGCCACGTTGTGCTGGTCGATATAGGAGTACACGACGAATTGTTGAATGTCCGGGGACTGTCGGCCGAGAATCGCTTCGAAGAGATTCATCAAAAAGTTGGAGCCGTAATGTGTGCCATGGCATTTAAGGCGTTTGGGGACATTAGCCAATCTTGTTCTGCCAGGGTGATCGCCTCCGGACGAGCATGGAGATCGCGGAAGAACGCCTGCGATCGCTCTGATCGCGTTGCGCTGCGACAATACTTTGGAAGAGCCTGTATCCTGGCGTTGAGTTAGCGAACTCACGAGTCGATAGACCTCACCATCTGCCTGTCGTTGTTGAAGAGGTACTTCTCCGCCGTGTTGATGACTCGAAAAAGCTCGAGTTTCTAGTGCCACCGCCGGAGTTTTTTACGTCCACCTCGAATGTTCTAACAAAGACAGGGTTTCGCCGCTGCTATGCCTTCGGTAGCCGCAAAGGTGGTTATACGTCTGCCCGAGAAGTTTCTAGGACTACCGCCGGAGGAAGAACTTAAGTAAGAAGACTCGAAGGGTCTAAAGCTGCCTTGTTGAGCGCCTACTAATAGAGGCGAGTCTTTATAGAGCGCGTTAAGGATATAGAACGCTCTTATAGTTATTAACTATAATTATACGAGATCGAGTCGGCTAAGGCGGCTCTTTCGACGGATATAGTACTAGCGAAGTATAATTATTATATAGATAGATAGATAATTCTTATACGCCGGTCTACCTCTTTTAACTAGAGTAAGCAGCACGCTCTATATAGTTCGGTCGAGGGAAAAGCCTTCGAAAAACCCTCGCGTTCTCTTTTACTTTGCAGTCTGCGTAGCCGCTTCCTTCGTTCCTGTTTTCCTTCGGACAATACTAGGTTTCTAGCGAGTCCTCCTCTCACCAGGTCCTATCCTTTCCCTTCTCTCTTCCCCTTCCCTCCTATACCTCTGTTCTGGCAAGTGAGAACTGCTCTAGGATACCTTCTTGGATTAGCCATTTGGCCGTAGCATGCAGTCCTCTTTTTGTGTTTGCTAGGTCCTTCCAGTTTGTAGATCCTCCTTCTTGGAACAAAAGGTGTCTTCTCTCCCTCCACCTGGGGCAGAATATGCATACATGTTTTGGTGTCTCATGCCCCTGCCCACATTCGCAGTCTGGTGTGAATCCTGGGACTCTCCTTTTGGTGAGGTATTGCCTCATCCCAATGTGCTCTGTCCTCAGGAGTGTGACCATTGTGCTCTCTGGTCTGGTAAGTCCTTTGTGCAGGCTTGGTCCTATGGCAGAGGAGGTGGTGGTTCTCCATGCAGGTGGCTGTTCTCCTCCTGCCCTAGCCCTTCTTTCTTCCTTGTCCTTCTCCCACTTCCTGTCCCACTGGTGTTTTGCCCACCATGCCTTGCAGCCTGGGTGTGTCTGCATTGTTGTCTCTTGGCCTTGGACCAGCTGGAGGATTTCCTCCTGTCTGGTTTGGGTTGGTGTTGCAGGGTTCCTTGTTCTCCTTCCTGCTTGTGCTTGCCTCTGGATCTCCCTGCACCTGTCTTTGATGTATTGGTATGCAGGTTGTGTTTCTTGCTTTTTGGATGCTTGTCTGGCTAGGTCTTGGGTGTACAAGTGGAGAGGAGCAATGTTTGCTTCTCTCTCTAGGACAGCTGTTGCAACTGACTTGTATGCTCCAGTAATGTTCCTCAAGGCCTCCCTCTGGACCTTCTCAATAGGCTTGGTGAGGTTCCTGCAGTAGCCTTGTGTGCCCTCTGGGCTGGACCAGACTTGGCAGCCAAAGGTGATTGCTGGCCTTACCACTGCTGTATACAGGTGTCTTGCTCTTTGGAATGATGCTCCCCATGTAGACTTGCACAGCCTCTGGAGTGATTGCATCTGGTGGGCTCCCTTTGTTGCTGCCTGTTTGATGTGTGGGCCCCATTTGAGCTTGGTGTCCACCCATACCCCAAGGAGCCTGAGTGAAGGCAGTGGTTCCCCATTAAATCCCTGGATTTGGACTGTAGCCTTGAGGTTGTGTTTCCTGCTCCTGGTGAAGTGGATGAGCTGGTACTTCTGTGGTGCAAACTCTGCCCCATGTCTCCTTGCCCATTCTTCACATTTCTGGTGGGCTTTCTCCAGTTGCCTGCAGTTTTCCTCTGTGGACATACTGTATGTGAGGATGTTGGAGTCATCCACAAACCCCATTGCTGAGGTGTTCCCTTCATGCAGTGTTGGGAGCAGGGTAGAGGCAAAGAAGAGGAAGAGGATTGGGGATAAGGTGGAGCCTTGGGGGATTCCTGTGTTCTGGGGCCTTGGCTGGTCCATGAACCCTCCTAGCCTCAGGCAGGTGGTCCTGTCTTGGAGGAATGATTGGATGAAGCCAACAATATGTCCTGGGAAGCCTTTTATTCTGATGTTGTGGAGCAGCCTCTGGTGGGAGACCTTGTCAAATGCACCTGAGATGTCAAGGCAGAGCATTGATGCAACTGCTCCAGGCCTAGTCTTCCAAATGGTTCTTACTTGTTCAGTAATAAGGTCCAATGCTGAGGTGGTAGACCTGCCAGGCCTAGCACCCATCTGTTCTTCTGGGAGGAGCTTTCTGTCTTCAGTCTCTTTGGACATCCTCTTGGCAACTATAGCTTCTAGGACCTTTGCAATTGTGTTGAGCAGGGCAATTGGTCTGTATGCTCCTGGCTTTGTGTAGTCTGGTTTCTGTGGTTTCCTGAGCACCACTGTGGTAGAGTGCTTAAAGGCTTTAGGGTGGTATGCCATCCTCAGGCATGCAGTGAAGAGTTTAGCTAGGATTGGGGCAAGTTGTTCCCTGCATTCTTTGAGCAGGAGGTTTGGTATTTGGTCAGGTCCTGGGGCCTTGTTGCTAGGCAGTTTTCTGAGGACTCCTTCTACCTCCTTTAGGTTGACCTCCACCTCCATCTGGAATTGGGGTGGCAGTTGTGTGTGTTGAATGTCACTTAGGTCTGCCTCCCTTGGGTTTGGGAAGAAGTGTTTTGCTAGGATTGCAGCCTTGCCCTCGTTGGTGTCTCCATTATGCTCTGTGTTAGCTAGGCTTGGGAAGTGTGGCAGTTGGTGCCCTTGGTTTGCTCCCTCTCTTGCCCATTTGGCCATTTTCCAGATCTTCTTAGGGTCCTCTGTAACCTCTTTCATTAGTCTTCTCCACGCTAGGTTTTGCTCTCTCCTCACAACCTTGCTCCTGGCATGTGATGCCTCAAGGTATTGTTTGTGGCTCCATTCTGTCTTGCTGTTCCTCCATTCTCTTCTCCTTCTCCTTGCTAGCTTTGTAGCATCCTTGCACTCCTGGGTCCACGCCATCTTTGCATAGCCTGATGGTCTGGCTGTTGGAACTGTCTCCTCTATAGTTCTCTGGATGGAGGATTGTATTCTGCAGGCTAGGGTGTCCAGGTGTTCTCTTGTGTCAAGTGGGAGTTGACTGAGTTGGTCAATGTCCTGGGCTATAAGGTCCTTGACTCTGGCCCAGTTGGCGGCTCTCCACTGCTTTCTCTGGCCTCTTCCTGTTGGCCCTTGGAGGTTGATGCAGAGGGTTGTCCTGAGAGGGATGTGGTCAGAGCTGTGTGTTTCCTCTGGGAGGGCTTTGCATTCCTGGATCAGGTTCTGGAGGGAGAGGCTGACAAAGACCAGGTCCAGTGTTTGGCAGCTGGCCATATGTCTTTCCCATGTAATTGTCCCTGGTTCTAGGGCCAGCTGCAGGTGGGCCTCTGCAGCTGTTGCAATGAGTTTGTCTGCCATATAGTGCTGGGTCTGGGTTGTGTTTCCCCCCCATTTTGGGTGGTGGAGGTTGAAGTCTCCTACTACTACATGGCTAGTAGTTGTGTCTTTTGGGGCTTTTGAGAGGGCTTCTTGGAGTGCAGGGATAGTCCCTTCTTGCCTGTGGCTTGTTGGCCCTGAGGGGTTGTAGCAATTGTGGATAGAGACAGTTCCTGCGGGTGTTTGGATTTGAATGGTTACCAAGTCACCTGTGTTGTGGAAGAGTGGTGTCCAGCTGTCCGTCCTGATCTTGTCTGATACCAGTAGTGCAACCCTTGGATTCTGTTGGGGTGGGAGGACTGCAAAGTATCCTTTCTTCGTCTTGGTCTTGCCATTTATAGTGTTTAGCCATGGTTCCTGCAGTGCTATTACTGTTGCCTCTTCTGCTGCTTGGCTGTTAAGGATCAGAGTCTGGGTAGTGTTCGACCTGTTGACATTGTGTTGGTAGATTGTCAGGGTTTGGTTATTCATGGGACACCTGGGAGAGGAGCTCAATTGGGTCAATGTCCATGTCTTCTTGGGGGGTGCTTGTTTCCCCTTGGGTGTCCTCTTTCTCCTGTGTAGTGGGAAAGTGGAGCTTGCTTGCCTGCTTCCTGCCTGCCATTGCTGTTGCCGTGGTGCCCAGGGGCCTGCCCTTGTACCTGACATCCCTCTGTAGGGGCTCAGCTGGTGAGGCTTTCCTCTTGAGGATTGAGGGTTCTACGGCCTTGTCTTGTGTTGGGTCTGAGGCTGCCTCCCATTGTTTTTTGAACCACTCTGAGAATGCTCTTGCTTTGGCCTTTGCAGCTGCTTTGTAGCTGCATTGGAGGGAGTATGCCTTGTGGTCTCCTCTGCAGTTGCAGCATTTGACCTTCTTTTCCTTGCACTGGTCTGTCCTATGCTTCCCTGCACACTTCCCACATGTATCCTCTGTGGCCCTGCAATGGGTAGTAATGTGTCCAAAGCTGTTGCACTTTAGGCATTGCACTATCCTCTGCTGTGGGTGGTATGGTTCCACCACACACCACATTGAACCAATAGTAATGCCCCTCTTGCACATTTCTCTTGCAGTCTGCCTGTCCTGCACTGCCATTACTACTGAGGAGAAGTTGGTTTCTTCCCTTGCCCTCTGGTTCTTAAGCCAGAAGGCTTTACTGATCTTGAGTCCTTCTGGGAACCAGGTAAGGTTGTCCTGGTCCAGCTGGACCCAGCTATTCGCATCCTCTGGTTTCCAGGAGGTCCTGATGCTGTGTACAATCACCTGAGTGCTTGGCACTTCCACCTGGGCTCCTGGGTATGCAGCCTTGAGCCATGATTGGTCCTTTTCCAGCCTGCTTTTCTCTCCTTCTCTGTGGAGGATGACTTTGAGGTCTCCACTTGGGAGTTTTTGCACAGCCTTAAATTGCTGCACTCCGAGTTTCCTTCTGAGCTCTTCGTGGCTCATCTTCTTTGCTGTCTCCCTTTCTTCTTGGTTTCCCATCTTCACTGAGATGGTCATAGATGCCTGAGGCTGGGGCCTTGGCATTGTGTGTCCAATTTGGGCTGTTTGGGCCCATGTTTTTGGGGTGGCAGTGGTGGGTGTTGGGCGGCTCTGGAGGGTTTTCTGGATCGCTTGAAGAGTCTGGGACTCTTCCTGGCGGAGGGCGTGGTGGAGGAGGGCCTGTTGGGCCTGCTGGAGGAGGAGAAGGGTCGGGGAGGGGGAAAGGGTCGACTGGGAGTCGAGGTGGCTCTGGATCTGTTCGGTGAGTGTCTTTAGGTTCTTTTGGATGGTCAGTTTCAGAGTATCGGTGTTAGCAGTGGTTTTCTGGCCTTGCGGGCCAGAGGGAGGTGGTTGCGGGCGGGTTTGGGTCGCCTGGGAGTTGGAGACGCAACCTCCTTCTCCCGGGCTCCCTCCTCTGCTCGCGACGTCGCGGTGTCGGTCGGGGGGTGTTGTCGCGTGTTGGGAGGCCTCGAGGCCTCCCGCCGTCGTCGTCGTCGCCTGCTGGGGCGCGTTCATGTTTTTCCTTAGTCTTTTATAATAAGTATCTATAAGTAAGGTTAGAATTAGAATAGGTCTCTTCTATATAATAATTATGCCTGCGAAGACCGATTGCACGCCTCCACGCGGCCGCAGGCGGAAACAGGCGGTCGAGCTCGCAACTCGACCGTGCTGGCAAAGTGCACGGCATGGTGGAGCGGAGTGGTGGAGTGCGAAATCCGGTGCGGTTTCGCCAAGACTACTCCGAACAGAGGACTACCACCGAAATGGTTTTGAAAACCATCCGACGACGACCTACCTGCGTTAGAAACAGGTCCGCTTAATCGTGAGCGTGCGAAAGAGCCGCGGAACTCCTAGGCGTCGATAGGACACCTCTGGTGTATGGGAGGAATCCTCAGCTGAGGGTATTTGGAGCCAAAAGGACAACAAGTCACCCAATATGCAGTCTCTGGATCCGAACCACCTACCTCTGGAAGGCTTTGAGGGGACTCGGAGAGCGTACGCGTTGTTAAGGCCGGAAGCAGATGCGTTATGCACTTGGAAGAGCCGAGGTGAAAGAGCTAGAAGGGAGGCGTTAGTTGGCGGGCAATGGAGCTCGGAGTAACGCTACGAAGCCCGTAGGGGCCTGTCGATTGCTCAGGTGCGAGTAGGAGGGTTTTGCCCGGGGCACAGCCTTACAAAGAAGGACACCTAGTCCAGCAGTCACCTAGAAGAGCTCGGAAACTTAGGAAGGCCCACATAGAGAAGCAGGCAAAGGAGACACAGAGAGGCGAGCCGAAGGGAAGACTCGAGGCAAGAAGGAGGGGGTGCAAGGCGTGAGGAGGCGAGGAGGAGGCGATACATTGGTTAGTGGGTGGAAACGCAAGAGCACTGCTGCCTGGCTAGGAGTAGACGCTCGAGCAAGCCTGCGAGACATGGCCGGCCATAGCCAAAGAGATGCGGTATGGTAACGCGAAGGGAGTCATTCTCCTGGGGCGTGGTGGGCAATGGCAGCGACTGAGACACTGTCTGCTCAGCCCGAGAGGACGGACGCGCATGTCGGTCTTGGAAGAGAGGCGACCGGTCTTCAGTTCGCTGAAGTCCGAAAGAGCATAACCAAGGCTTAAGGAGCAAACAGTATATGGAGCGTAGGGTAGGGGCTTTGGCCTGGGGCCTCTCCCTCGAAGCGATAAAGGCGCAGAGGTGTCCCTAAGCGGGAAAGCGTGGGCAGACTTTGTCTACCTGCCTTACATAAGTTTGTAGGAACGAGTGTAATTATATGCTGGCAAGACACCTGTATACAGCAGTGGTAAGGCCAGCAATCACCTTTGGCTGCCAAGTCTGGTCCAGCCCAGAGGGCACACAAGGCTACTGCAGGAACCTCACCAAGCCTATTGAGAAGGTCCAGAGGGAGGCCTTGAGGAACATTACTGGAGCATACAAGTCAGTTGCAACAGCTGTCCTAGAGAGAGAAGCAAACATTGCTCCTCTCCACTTGTACACCCAAGACCTAGCCAGACAAGCATCCAAAAAGCAAGAAACACAACCTGCATACCAATACATCAAAGACAGGTGCAGGGAGATCCAGAGGCAAGCACAAGCAGGAAGGAGAACAAGGAACCCTGCAACACCAACCCAAACCAGACAGGAGGAAATCCTCCAGCTGGTCCAAGGCCAAGAGACAACAATGCAGACACACCCAGGCTGCAAGGCATGGTGGGCAAAACACCAGTGGGACAGGAAGTGGGAGAAGGACAAGGAAGAAAGAAGGGCTAGGGCAGGAGGAGAACAGCCACCTGCATGGAGAACCACCACCTCCTCTGCCATAGGACCAAGCCTGCACAAAGGACTTACCAGACCAGAGAGCACAATGGTCACACTCCTGAGGACAGAGCACATTGGGATGAGGCAATACCTCACCAAAAGGAGAGTCCCAGGATTCACACCAGACTGCGAATGTGGGCAGGGGCATGAGACACCAAAACATGTATGCATATTCTGCCCCAGGTGGAGGGAGAGAAGACACCTTTTGTTCCAAGAAGGAGGATCTACAAACTGGAAGGACCTAGCAAACACAAAAAGAGGACTGCATGCTACGGCCAAATGGCTAATCCAAGAAGGTATCCTAGAGCAGTTCTCACTTGCCAGAACAGAGGTATAGGAGGGAAGGGGAAGAGAGAAGGGAAAGGATAGGACCTGGTGAGAGGAGGACTCGCTAGAAACCTAGTATTGTCCGAAGGAAAACAGGAACGAAGGAAGCGGCTACGCAGACTGCAAAGTAAAAGAGAACGCGAGGGTTTTTCGAAGGCTTTTCCCTCGACCGAACTATATAGAGCGTGCTGCTTACTCTAGTTAAAAGAGGTAGACCGGCGTATAAGAATTATCTATCTCTATTTATATACTAATATAAGAATTTATAGGAGTATGTTGGAAAGTGCAGTCCAGTTGGACATTCTGAGAGACACTTTGGGACAGCATATTAGGTGACATAGGTCATGTGACGTTAGGTCACATGACTAAGCTGATGCCCCATCTCAGGAGTGAGATGCAACCTGTAACTAACTAACACAATCAACTCGGTTGGTTCCTACCTATCGCCTCTACTTCTACTGCGCTATACGCCTTACGATCCGACCTGCCGACTACACAACTCGACAGGTTATGAGCCCGGGTTTGCAGAGAGGCCCTAGGTAGAAAGAGTTAGCCTTCTCATCCTCAAAGTAACACCTGTTACCTCTTGTAGGACCTGCAGTATCGACAAGACAGAGAAGTAGGAAAAGAGCATAAGGGAGACTGGAGGCAGATCCCATCTGCACTGCCTAGAAGCTTTGGAAGATCCTGGTTGCAAACCAGAAGTTCCCAAAGGGCAGGTAAGACAGAGAAAAGCCTAGTGAGGCACACTCTGCTTTGAAAGAGAAGCACATCAAAGGAGTGTAAAGAGGAAAGGATAAGCCTTGGATTGCAGCACCCAAGTGGATAAGACTGGGCCCAAGCACTAAGTACTGCCAATACCTCAGAACTGGCCAGTAGTGCCCTTCTGAGAAGGTGGATCTTTTGGAGGTTCTCCACCTAAGAACCTAGCCAACTCCCCCAAGAGAGAAGAGTCCTTGGAAGCCTCAGCTGAGAGAGAAGAGTCTCAGCACACAGGGAAGGCAGAAATCCAGAAACTGCCCATCAGATTAAAAGAGCTTGTGTTTCTGGAGTTTGGATTTGTTTGTTTGATTTTGCAGAAATGGATTCAACAAATGAGTCTGACAAGAGGAGAACACCAATCTTGACAAGAGAAAACTGGAGACTATGGTTCAAGCTGCAGGAAAACATACTTGGAGGAAAGGGAATCTTCTGGACAATCTCAGACCTCAAGGGGACACCATCATCCTCTGAGTTGTCTGAGGCATCATCAAGCAAGGGAAAAGGCACTGCATTCTCAGAGTTCAGTGCAAACTGGAAGAAAGACAATGCAAGGGCAGTGCACATCTTGATTGAGAGCCTTGGGCAAGACGACCAAGATGAGGTTATGGATGAAACCAGAGCATATGACATTTGGACAAGGCTGCACAAGAAATACAGCAAAGTCCAGCAAGCACATGCAATGGCTATTGTCCAAGAGTTTGTGACATTCAAGATGGAACCAGGAGATACAATCAGGAAATCATGGGTTCACCTTGGCAACCTTGGAAGAAGAATTGCAGAGATTGATCAGAGGGAGTCTCACTACAAGACACCTGAGACAAGAATCAAGCACCTGCTCTTTGCACTTCCAGCAGAATATAAGAGCACAAGGCAAGCCATCCAAGCCCAAAGGGACTTGGAACCTGAGGAAATCCTCCAACTCCTTGAGGCAGAGGAGTCAATGCAGCATAGGAGCCAGTCCCAAGAAACGGCAATGTTTGCCAAGGGCAGAGGCATACAGCACACAAGACTGAAATGCCACCTCTGTGGAGAGGAGCATTTTGGAGGTGTTGCCAAGTGTCCACACCTTGACAAAGCCAAGAGATTTGTCAACCCAAGACAAACAAGCAGGGTGGAGAAGAGAAGATCACCACCCAGAGAGAGCAACTTCAGGAGGAGATCATCACCAGACAAGGATGCACTGAAAGAAATGGTGAAGAAACTCAACCTGAAAGTACAATCCCTTGAGAAAAGCCAAAGATCAAGGAAGTTTTCCAAGAAGGCATATGCTGCCCAAGAAGATGCAGAACCTTCTGCAACAACTGATGCATCTCAATCCCCATCAGAGGATGATGATGTTGATGAAGTTGCACACCTCACAGCGGAAGCAAAAGGCAAGTCAAAACCATCTGAATGGCTTCTTGACTCCTGTGCTTCTTCCCACATGACTGACCAAGAATCACTTTTCAGAGAACTGAAACCTCTTCAGAGGAAAAAGTGGATTAAGGTTGGGGGTGGTTATCTGATAGCTACACATGTGGGAAATGCAGTGGTGGGTGGCCCAAAAGGAAAACTGATTGTACTCAAGAATGTTCTCTTTGTGCCTGGGTTGGGAGTAAATCTTGTTTCTTGGAGCCAGTTCAGCCAGCAGTATGGTGTTCAACCACCAAGTTTCACTCTTGTTTCATTGTCTGGGAAACCAGTTGTCCAGACAAAATTGATAGGAGGAGTACCATTCATTGAGGAGATTGATAACACATTGCAGGAGCTTGCAATGTCGTGTATTAATCAGAATCAAGAGAATGAAGCCTATGCCTTTGAAGCCCAGGAGAAATCCCAAGATCAGTGGGAGCTTTGGCATAGGAGACTTGCACATTTTGGAGAGGGTCTTCTCAGAAACCTGCACAAGGTGTCTGACTTGAGGGCTCAGATTCCCATTCCAAAGGAACATCAACCATGCAGAGTATGTTCCTTGGCAAAGATGAAAAAGCACAGAGGAAAAGAAACTGAGAGAAAACCCCAGAGGCTATCTCTTGTTTCTGTTGATGTCTGTGGCCCTTTGCCTGTCTCAAGACTAGGATACAAATGGTGGCTTGAGATTGTTGACAACTTCTCAAGGAAGAAATGGGCTTTCCCAATGAAATCCAGAGAAGATGCACCAAGTATCCTAAGAGATTGGAAGGTGAAAGCTGAGCTGCAATCGGGAAATCCCCTCCAGATTGTAAAGAGTGATGGAGCAAGAGAGCTTCTTGCTGTGCTAAAGCAGTGGGAGAAGGAACATAGCATTTCCTTCCACACTACTGAGGCATACAACTCCATCCAAAATGGAGTAGTTGAGAGGTCAATCCAAACCTCTGAAGATCATGTGAGAGCAATGTTAGAAGATGCCCACATGCCCATTGAATTCTGGCCAGAAGCCTTGGCAGCCTGCATGGTTGTCAGAAATTCTCTTCCAAATGGCCCAGAAATTGATGGATTCAAAGTGTCACCAGAGGAGGCCTTTTCAGGCATTCAACCCTCTGTGTCACACTTCAGAGTTTGGGGTTGCAAAGCAGTAGTCTACATGGATCCAAGGTCCCAGCCAGCTGGGATGAGATCAGACAAACTGATGAACAGAGGCAAAGATGCTGTGTTCATTGGGTATGTTCCAGATACTGCCAAAATGTGGCTCTTTTGGGAGCCTGACATGAGAGCTATCAAAGCTCACAGCACTGCAACTTGGTTTGAGCATGAGAAAGGAGGAGAGATGGAGCTGAATGTTCCCAAGCTCAATCAGTCAAGCAGTGCACCTGTCAGGAACCCAGTGGGCAGACCTCCAAAGAAGCCAACAGCAGGTGCACCACCTGCAGCTGCTGCACCTGCAGTGCCAAGACCAGATCCTGAATCAACTGGTGAGTTGATTCAGCCTCAGGCACCAAGTGCCAAGAAAGCTGCAGGTCCCAGCCAAACACTCTTTGTACAGTTGCCACCTCCACCAAAGGACAAGGAGGAGTACCAGAGGATGGAGGATCCAGAAGAAGAAAACTCTGGGGAACCACTTCCCCAGCAGGAGAAAAGTGGAACCACTGAACCACCTGAGTCCAGCCAGGAAGTCAATGGACAAGCCAACCCTGGCACTAGTGGGAGACTGCATTCCAAAGCAAAAGGATCAACTGTTGCACAGCAGGACCCGCAAGGACACAGGGATCAGGAGGGGAACCAAGACCAGACCCATGGCCAAAAGAGAAGGAGATCTGTCTCAGATGAAGGACCAGGCCCAGAGCCAAAGGCACACAGCATGGTCACAAGACAAGTTCTGCAGAAGAGACAGAGAGAACATGGACAGGAGGAAGAGCCAAGTGCCAAGCACCACAGAGCATTCCTCAGCCAAGTCCAAGGCCAAGATTGGGAGTGGATTTGGGAAGCCCTGTCAGAGGTTCAAGAATCTGCTTATGCAGCAATTGCTCCTCAAGTCTCAGGACTGAGACAAGAGGTGCCTATTCCAAAGTCCTACAAAGAGGCAATTCAGGACCCCAAATGGGGACACATGTGGGAAGATGCAGTCCAAAAGGAACTGACTGCATTGGGAAGCAACAACACCTGGACAGAGGTTGTTCCCCCGAAAGGAGCAAACCTTGTTACATCCAAGTGGGTGTTTGATGTGAAGAGATCAATCAGTGGAGCCATTGAGAAATTCAAGGCAAGGCTGGTTGCAAGAGGATTCTCTCAGAAGTTTGGAGTTGACTTCCAAGAGACCTTTGCACCAACAGTCAGGCATGACACTCTGAGAGTGTTCATGGCTGTGGTTTGTGAGAAGGACTTGGAACTTCACCAAGTGGATGTGAACAATGCATTCACTGAGAGTACTCTTCAGGAAGAAATCTTCATGATTCCACCTCCAGGAGTTAAGATTCCACCTAACATGGTCCTGCAAATCCTGAGAAGCCTGTATGGACTGAAGCAAGCAGCAAGAGACTGGAACAAACTCTGTGTCTCAAAGTTGAAACAGATTGGGTTCACACAATCAGAGGTGGACCCATGCCTCCTCATCCACCAGGAGAGAAACATTCTCATCCTGACCCATGTGGATGATATCCCAATTGCAGCACCAAAGCTGAAGGATGTGCTTTGGTTTAAGGAACAGCTTGGCAAGGTCTTCAAGATCAAGGATCTTGGAGAACCAGAGAAAATCCTTGGGATGAGGTTGACAAGAGACAGACAAGCTGGAACATTAAAGCTTGATCAAGAACACTTCATCCAAGAGAACCTTGCAAAGCTGGGAATGATCAGAGAAATGGCCAACCCAACTCTCTCACCAATGGACAGTTATGAAAGTCTGAAACCAACAGACTTGTATGATGAGAGAGGGAGCAGATCAGAGTACCAAAGTCAAACTGGTACCTGGATGTGGCCCATGGTTATGACAAGACCAGACATTGCTTTCTCCCTTGGCAGACTGAGCTCATACAGTTCAGACCCAGCCAAGAGGCATATGCATGCTCTGAAGAAACTGGCAAGGTACCTAAGATCATCCCAAGACCTGGGATTGATGTTCAGGAGAAATGGAGGAAAGCTGATTGGGTATTCTGACTCTGACTATGCAATGGACAAAGCAGACAGAGTCTCAATCCTTGGAAGCATCTTCTTCCTTTGTGGAGCCCCAGTTTCTTGGATGAGCAAGAAGCAAAAGTCTGTTGCAACATCAACAATGGAAGCTGAGTACATGGCTATGAATGCATGTGCAAAGCAGTCTCAATTCTTGGCAGCACTCTTGAGAGAGATGGACTGTGCAGGGTTAGTGGGAGAATGCCCATTCCAACCCACTGTAAAGGCCCATCCTGACACAGTTAAAGAGTTGAGGCCAGTACAAATTATGGGAGACAACCAGGCAGCTTTGACCCTTGTCAAAGATGCACACACCCATGAGAGATCTAAACATATTGATGTTGCATACAACCATGTCAGACATCTCTGGTGGCAAAGGAAGGTTGCAGTGGAATATGTTCCAACAAAAGAGATGGTTGCTGATGGCCTAACCAAACCAAAGAATGGGCCACAGTTCCAGGAGTTTGTAAGACAACTCCAACTTGCTTGATAAAAGGCAAAAGATTCATGCCCCAACTGTGGATTGAACTCTGGACCTTGGAGAAGCAAAAGTCCAATCCATGTAGGTTGAGTGTTCAACCACATGGACCGGAATACCAAGCCCAGGAGTTGCACCATGGGAGAAGTGGCTTGCCACACTTGATGAGTAATCAGAGTCTGGTGATCCATATATGGCTCAGAAGAAAGGACTGGAAGAAAAGCAAAATGGTAAGGGGAAACCCCCAGAGAGGATAACCTTCTGGGCTCGCCTATACCACGATACCAGGCCATGGAATTGAACCAAGATAGATTGGGTACACAGCTCCAACCATGTGACCACAGCACCCAATGACTCATCATAACTTGGGGATGGATTTGAATGCAAGAAAGCAGGCAGAAGACCATCTGGCCTGAGTGGGAGTGTTGGAAAGTGCAGTCCAGTTGGACATTCTGAGAGACACTTTGGGACAGCATATTAGGTGACATAGGTCATGTGACGTTAGGTCACATGACTAAGCTGATGCCCCATCTCAGGAGTGAGATGCAACCTGTAACTAACTAACACAATCAACTCGGTTGGTTCCTACCTATCGCCTCTACTTCTACTGCGCTATACGCCTTACGATCCGACCTGCCGACTACACAACTCGACAGAGTAAAGTAATCCTATTAATATAGAACTTTAGAGAATACTCTAGATAGCCTTATCTAGGACGTTAAGATTAGAGATAGACTATAAGACGCTCCCTCCTAATAGAATATAGCTAATCTAGTAAAGTTAATACGGATACCTTTGTCGCGGGCCTAGCCTAGGCCTCTCGAAAGGAGCGCGGTGTTAGGTTTTAATCAACGGGAGCTGATGACCTAAGATCTCACTAAGCAGAAGCTTAAGCTCGATCGGGATTTGAGCTTGTCGGGTAGTCTAGAGGGAGGCAACGAAGTAGGAAGGTTCACTTGATTCCAATCAGTGAGATAGAACAGTGAGTTGTACGCGATGACTATCTAGAGAGGCGATACTCATCGCTGCTAAATACAAAGGAGATGTTCCCTTAGGACAGAGCATCGCTCTGTCCTGCCTCTGTCTCAAGAGAGAGACCCTCTGCAGAGGCATCCTCCTCTGTTTCTGGTGGTTCTCACCAAACAGAGTAGGTCACGTGGGTGGGTGTCTTGGTCCCAGGCGCTGTCTCCACCAGGGTCATCCCGGGTGTGATTGGTCCGTGGTGTTCCTGCGGAACCAGACCGTAACACCATCCCCCATCTAGGTTAGCTTCGTCCCGAAGCTTAATAAGGTCCCCGCGTCAGTGTTCGTCACCTTCAGCGCGATGTCTTCCTCTTCTCCTTCCCGATCCAAAAACCGTATCCGGGGAAAATCCACCATCGAACGTGAAGAGCTAGCGAACGATCTTGCCAGCGAGGGAATAGAGATGGCGCCTTGCACCAACTGTCAGAAGGCCCGTGTGAAGAAGGGTGAAGAGAGGCCGCGCTGTATCCTGGGTGCGCGGTCGAAGAAGTGTTCGGAGTGCGTTCGGAAGAACTGCAAAAGTTGTGACGTGAGCCTGTCGTATGCTCAGTGGAAGCGTCTCCGGGAGGCGCGTGACAAGTTGCGTCGGGAGATCGAGGCTCTCGAGGAGGAGGAGGTAGAAATCATGCAGCGTCTGCAGGATCGCCGGATGAAGAAGATTCGCCTTCGGAAGCAACTGCGCCTTGCTGAGCGAAGGGCGGAGGATAAGACCGGCGAAGCGCTGGACGAGCTGGAGGCCGGAGAGCCTCCACTCGATGAAGCTTTATCCGAGGAGCCCACGGTCGAGATTCCAGAGCTCCCTTTTCTCCACGGGATGCTTGAGATGCCTCTGGATTCGTGGGAGGCAGTTTGTGGTCCTGATTCTGAGATTCCCTGGTCCGATGTCCTCGCTGGGTCGTTTCCGAGGGAAATTGCTCCTTGTCTATGATTCCCTCTTCCGGTGGAATTTGTGGAGGAGCTGTTTGCAGTTGCCGAGACTGGATTTCGGTTCCCAGGTATTTTCTGATTCGGGGTATCCCTTCCACTTGATAAGGTATTTCTGACCCCTTTTCTCTAGGATCCTTTCGACTTCGAACTCGTCTTCTTCTTCCGGCTGGAAGTGGAATGTTTCTTGGCATGGTGTTTCGGCGTCGGCGGGTTCTAACAGAGATATGTGAAATACTGGGTGGATCTTTGCATCTCTTGGTAGCTTTAGTCGGTAATTGACTGGCCCTCTGGCTTCGTCAATCAAAAATGGTCCGACCTTGACTTGATCCAGCTTTTTGGTCTTTCTTCTTGTCCTAAGATTTTTGGTGAGGAGATAGACCTTATCCCCCTTCTTAAGCTGAGGTGCCATTTTTCTTTTATCTTGCCTGGATTTGGCGATTGTTTTTTGTGAATCTTGGATGCGACTCTCGAGTTGTTTGTGGATGTCTTTCATGTCCTGCGTCGCAACCATTGCTCTGTCGGCCTGGGGATGACTATGTGGGTCTCCGAACAGGTTCGGATTTCGTCCATAATTCGCGAAGAATGGCGTAGCCTGCGTAGTCTCTGATTTGTGATTGTTGAGTGCTATTTGTGCCATGGGGAGCAGTGTAACCCAGTTGTCTTGTGCGTGATTGATGTAGTGTCGTAAATATTGTTCCAGGGTCTGGTTTGTCCTTTCCGTTTGCCCATCTGTCTCTGGATGGTAGGCTGTAGATAGTTTGTGTTTGATTCCGATCGTTCCGACTAGTGTTTTCCAGTAGTTTGACGTGAATAGTTTGTCTCTGTCGGTAATAAAGACTTTCGGGAATCCGTGGTATCGTACCAGTCTGTCCATCACGAGGTATCCGAGTTGTTCTGCTGTGTATCTTTCGCTTGCAGGTATGAAGTGTGCATATTTGGTGAGCCTGTCGACCATGACCATGATCATGTCGAATGTGTTTTCAGTGACCTTGTCTTTCGAGGGTGGGAGTTTGGTAATAAAGTCCATTGTAACTTCGTCCCAAGGTTGTTGCGGCGGAGTCCTGAACTGTATATGTCCGTATTTCGCGTGTCGTTCGGCCTTGTTTCTTTGGCAATGCTCGCAGCGCTTGATATATTTAAGTACCTTTTGCCGCATTTGTGGAAAGCTGAAGCTTCTCTGGATAAGCTCTACGGTCTTGGTTGCTCCCGGGTGTCCCTTCGAGGGATCGTCGTGATGTTGTCGTATGCATTCTTCTTCTCGGTCCTTCGGTACCTGGTATTTTCCTTGTAGTATTGGAAACTGTTCCTCGGTGTCGTTGAGGATTCGCACTATGTTGTTGAATTCTTGTGTGTTGGCACTAAGGCTTCCGTCCGGGTTGGCCTTGAGAACTCGTTGTTGTACGGGTTCTTTTCCTTCCATGTAGTCGACTCTTCGACTCAAGGCATCTGCTCTACCATTCTCTTTTCCTGGAGTATAGCGGATTTCGAATTTGTACTGTCCGAGCAGTTCCGACCAGCGGGCCTGTCTTCGGGTCAGTACTTTAGTCGTAGTGAAGTAGGTCAGATTCTTGTGATCAGAAAGAATCGTTAGTCCTGGTGCTCCTTCCGCGTAGTAGTTCCAGTGTTGCAGTGCTGCAACGATGGCTAGCAGTTCCTTGTCATGGACATCGTAGTTTTGTTCCGCGGGTGACATTTTCCTTGAATAGTAAGCCACTGGGTGTCGTTTCCCATCATGCATCTGTGTGAGGCATGCTCCTATGGCTAGATCCGATGCGTCAGTCTCGATGAAGACTGGCTTCTTGGTGTCGAACATCATCAGTACTGGTGCTTCGCAGCACATCTGCACTAGCCTGTCGAATGCTTTCTGATGTTGTTGTTCCCATTTCCATTTGAGGTCCTTCTTTGTAAGGTCTGACAGCGGTGTGGCGATCTTAGAGTAATCTTTGATGAATTTCCGATTGTAGTTGGCTAGTCCAAGGAATGACTGTACATCCTTGACTGTCTTCGGAGTCGGCCATGTTTTGATAGATTCGATCTTTTCCGGGTCGATTGCGATTCCTCTTGTATTGATGATGAAGCCAAGGAATTTGACTTCCTTCTTGTGGAATTCGCATTTCTCGGGTGCGGTCCGGAATCCTACGTTCATGAGTCGTTGGAGGACTTCTTGGACTATTTTGACGTGCTTCGGCAGGGAGCCCTTGGTGTATATGAGTATGTCGTCCATGTAGGCGATAACGTAATTGTCGAGTAGGTCCCTGAGAACGTCATTCACCATCTCCTGACAGGAGGCTGGTGCATTGGTTAGTCCCATAGGCATTACCCTGAACTCATAGAGTCCGTAGCGTGTTCGGAATGCCGTTTTCCATTCCTCGCCTTCCGCCATGCGGATAGCATAGAATGCGTCTCGTAGGTCGATTTTCGTATACCAGTCTGATCCGGTAAGTCTGTCCTGTGATTCCTCAATGTTGGGTAGCGGATATCGGTTCTTTATCGTTATGTCATTAAGTTTCCGGTAGTCGAGGACTTGTCGTGTCTTCCCGTTGGACTTTGGAACGCCGAAGATAGGTGCGCCTGCACTGGACTTGGATTTCTGTATCCAGCCCTTGGCTAGCATCTTGCGTAGCCACTTATCTTCTTCTTGGAGCGCGTGTTCGGATTTGTGTCGTAGTGGCTCGAATGGGGGCTCCTTCCCGGGCATCAAGTTGATCCGGTGATCCCATGTCTGGTGTTTAGGTAAAGCGGTGATGTCTTCTACCTCTTCAAAGAGTTTTGCCCATTTTTGATACTCTTTGGGGATAGCGGGTTCCGAAACCGTATCCTTCGATGGTGCGTTACTTCCATCAGTTCTCGTGACTTGCTTGTCCTTCTTGCCATCGAGAGTGACTGTCCGAGTTGGGCTCGATTGTTTCGTAGCTCCGGGCGGCTGGAGTGTCATTTCGTTGATCTGTCTCCTAGCCTCATCTATCAGTGAACTCTGTCGCTGCATAGGGTCAATGTCGATAACGCAATCGCATTGTTCAAACCTGAGTACTCCTCGTCTCCAATCGATGATTGGATTGTGCTTTCTCAACCAAGTTATGCCTAGTACGACGTCATGACTGGCCATGTCCGTGATGTCTAAGACAATTTCCTCGTGGTGCTGTTGGATAGCAAGTGGTAACGGAATGGTTTCTCGTTCCACGCTTGGTAACGATGATCCGTCGACTGCGATCAATTCGTACCCTTCGTCTTTCGATTGGGTAGCTATCCCATATCGCTTCACAAATGATTTGGAGGCAAAGTTCCCGCTCGCTCCAGAATCAATCATGGCTTGGACCTTGTGTCCGTTGACGGTAATGTTGGTGCGGAAGACTGATGTTGATGCTTGAGCGCTTTCCGTGTTGCAGAACTCTCTTTGGACGCTCATTCCTTGAGAGTCGATCCTTTTCCCGACTGGGTCTCGATGGTAGGTGTTCTATACCATTCTCGGATCTGATGTGACGTGTATCTGATCGTTTCGTGTATTGTTTTCTCCTCTGGTGTTTCGATGCAAGCGTACATCGATTGACATTGTTGTATCTTGGCATATTGTTCGGAGATTCGGCGTATGTTGTCTCGTGCTGAGTTCGGCACGATTTCTTCGCTTGGTGTGACATATCCAAATGGTGTGATCGTGCTTCCGATAGGAACGAGTTCCTGTACCAGTGATCTGAAGTCGTACTGTACAGAGACTCTCGGCTGGTTCCAGAGTTTGATACGAAGTTCCTTAAGTGCGCGATCGAACTTGGTGGGGTGTAGGTATCGTTTCCCACCAATTCTCGGGAATATGTCTTCTTGTCGCATAGCCAGGAATAGCATAACCTTGCGCATTATTCCTGCTTGGGTACACGTGAATGTCGTGATTTCGTCATCCGGGTCTGATTCTTCATCGGATGATTCTTCCGATACGTCTTCTTCGTCTGCGGACGAGTCTTGCCCTTCCTCCTCGGAGTCAATTTCAGGAGGGATATTCTCTTGGTTTTCATGGCAAGATTCGTCGTTATTTTCTTCCTCGGCGAGTCTGAGGTGTGGTGCTAACTCTTGCAGCTCCTCTGGAATAGGCAAGGGCCTACTTCCGTCATCATATCGCCGGATTGGAGGATCTTCTTCCCGGATTGGTTCGATCGGGAAGAAGTTGTTCTCCCTCTTGGAAGGGATGTGGGTTTGGCATGTGTCATCGTAACAGAATCGCCAGTGAAGGCTTCCGTGTCCGTGACGTTCTTCCCAGCGGATCTGTGTTGGGATGCTTCGTCGTTGCATCATTCCGAACGTCCGTTTTGTCGTAGGTTCTTCGACCATTGCATCCCTTAATGCTTCGAGTTCGTTGGTGATTCTTCCGTGCTGTCGGACCAGTTCCTTGAATCGGTTGTATTCTTGATCTGACCACAGCCCGGTCTTTGAGGTGAGGGGGTGCATTTCGTTCTCGATTTCGCTTATTTGTCGGTCGAGCCGATCGAGTAGTATGAGTTGGTCGTCTTCTTCGGTAGTCGCCTTGTTCTCTCTCTTCCGAGATATCATATCGAAGGTCCTTACGTCTCTCTGGGTGTTATCGGAAAATTGACTTGCTCGGATCTGTTGATTTATCTCTTGGACAACCTTGTTCCTTTCTCCCACGATTCGATTGTGGAAGTCGCGAAGCTTGTGGGTTGACTCGGTGCGTTCTTGTCCCCGTGCTCTGAGCGAGTCTTCTTCTTCGCGAACCAGGTTGATTAGTCGATCCCATTCTTCAAGTCGTTCATCGAGGTTTATGTAGTCTTGCTCGATGTTATTTTCTCGCGCAATCCATTCTGGCGGGATTGGCGTTCCTTCCGATTTTCGTTGTATCATGCCTAGAAGTCGGACCTCCTGAGGGGAGTTATTGTCGTTATAACCTCCTCGTCCTTCTTCTTTTCGTTGCATCGTGTTGATGGATTGTCGCTGCACCATGTTCTTAGAACGACAATCCTTCGCAAAGTGGCCTGGTTTGCCACAGTTGTAACAAGTCTTATCGCTACCTTGTTTCTTCTTGGGTTTGCCCTTTGGCTTGCCTCTTCCTTTGATCTTTCGACCTTTCTGGGTAGCGTCGAGTTCCATTGGTTGGGGTCCGTAGTATGGTTTGTTGGACTGGTTATTTGGCTTGGAATGGTATCCGCGGTTCCTCCCATAGTCTGGGGTGAACCCGGCCGTTCCTCCAACCTTGGAGTCGTATTTGCGTTCCAGTGCTCTCTCGTAAAGCCGGTCATCGATCTCTATAGCCGCTTCGGTCAAATCCTTCAGGGTGTCGAGTGTTCCTCCGTGGTTCATCAACTGGTCCTTGACCGAGTCTTTGAGTCCACGTCTGAACATCGTCATTAACGCCTGTTGGTCCCATCCAGTCACCTGAGAGTGTTCCTCGAACTTGGCTGCGTATTCGGATGCTGAGGTACGTTGCTTGAGGTGCTGGATAACCCTGATCGCTTGGGTTACCTCGTTCGAAGATCCGAAGATCTCCTTAAGTTTGATCTTGAAGGTCGTGTAGTCCCTGAACATGCCGGTGGGATCCTGTCGTCCCTCGCTGTCCAGATAGACCTTGAGGTGGGGTTTGATCCAGTTCTGTGCACTACCTCTGAGGTACGTGCTGGCAAAGACAGTCTTGAGGTTTCCTTCGACGGGGTTGAACATGAGGAACATGTCCATCTGGTTGACCCAATCGTCGAACTTGTTCCGATCTCCATAGAAGTGGTCAGGCTTCGCTGGTTTGAAGCTTCTCAGTCTTGGGCCACTATCTTCATCGTCGGAGTCATCTGGTGGAGTCGGTCTTGGAGGTTGGACTGGCTTGCTGCGGCTGGATCCTGCTTCGCTGGGGGCGGGATTCCCCCTGGAGCTTCCCGTGGTAGACATCCTTAAGGGCGTACAAAGCTGTTAGGTTTTAATCAACGGGAGCTGATGACCTAAGATCTCACTAAGCAGAAGCTTAAGCTCGATCGGGATTTGAGCTTGTCGGGTAGTCTAGAGGGAGGCAACGAAGTAGGAAGGTTCACTTGATTCCAATCAGTGAGATAGAACAGTGAGTTGTACGCGATGACTATCTAGAGAGGCGATACTCATCGCTGCTAAATACAAAGGAGATGTTCCCTTAGGACAGAGCATCGCTCTGTCCTGCCTCTGTCTCAAGAGAGAGACCCTCTGCAGAGGCATCCTCCTCTGTTTCTGGTGGTTCTCACCAAACAGAGTAGGTCACGTGGGTGGGTGTCTTGGTCCCAGGCGCTGTCTCCACCAGGGTCATCCCGGGTGTGATTGGTCCGTGGTGTTCCTGCGGAACCAGACCGTAACACGCGGCTCCTCCCGTCGAGAAGAGTTTTCTTCGACGAAGAAAAGAGAAGTCGTCTTCTTCCTTTCTTTGTCCTACGTCTTGTTAAAATACCTACCTATAGGTTACGTAGTTCCCGATACGACTCTGTCCTGCCCGACGTCTTACTCTCTACCTTCCGACCGACAGCCTCCGCCCGTTACAACCTTAGAGCCTTAAAATAAGTAACTTAGTAGTAGCTATTCGATACTAACTACGCTATAAAGAGTAGTCTTATTGTCCTAGTATAGATTTAGCTATAACCGCGTAGTTTAAAGGTATATACTACTTCTAAGCTTAGGTTCCTAATAGAATAGAGACTTTAAACGATAATATAGCGCTTCTACGGCTCGAATCGGAAGCAGAGTAGCCTATCTAGGCGCGAGAGATACGAGAGGTAGTCTAAGTCTCTCGTAGGAAGTTTAGACATTTTATAGACGACGCTTTAACGTCTATAGAGGAAGCTCGGTCTACCGCTCTATTACTCTATAAGTCTATACTATCCCGCATTTTTTTACGCCTTCGCAATAGCCTAGAAATATTACCTATTGTTGTGAACTGACACTCCACTGGGCCCTGCTGTGAGTCATGTATATTGGTTCCTATATACCCGGGACCCCAGACCCTGTATACTAGCCCCTATATAGTACCATTCGATAGTGTAGATAGTTTTGTATCCTCTTTTGCCCGACAATACGAGAGAGGGTCCCTTAGTGCCCCCCGATAACATGCGACGATACGCGACTTCGTAACAGGTTATGAGCCAGGGTTAGCGCTATTGTATTCCAAGCTCCGATAGAAGGCGAGGCGCGGTTCACCGACAGAGTACGGAAGCCGAAGGCAGGACAACAGGAACGCTATTGGCAACAGCGAGACACCGAGCTAGAAGAGCAAGGAAACAGCCCGAGCTGTGGCTGTATAAACAGGGACAGTAGCAGCAGAGACTGCGCCAGGAGCCTGCGGGTGAAGACAGGCACACAGAGGAAGGACTGTGCCCTCTGTGCTCAGGGACAAAGGACAATGTGCCCCTGTATAAAGAAGGAGCAAAACCCTTTCCATGGTTAAACATGAGTCCCAGATTGCAACTGGGTGTAGGACCCCATGGACCCTAGCTGAGGGACTGAAAACAGCGGTGCAGCTGCATGCAGAATTGCAGCCAGCCCACCTGCAGCTGAGACCAAATGCAGAAGAGAGAAGAGCATTGAGGAATGATAGTTAGAGTGAGGACACCAAGACAGACAACAAGGGGAGAGGATGTTGCAACAGAGGGCTGCAGAAAGTGTAACAGCAACCTGCAGTACACCAAACCTGCTGTTGGCAGAATAACACTTCAGAGACTGCACCCCAAGCTGTCTGGATTAGTACCTTATCTCTGGTGCTGGGAGAACTTGCCAACTCTCAAAGGAAGATCTTGCAGTAACCAAAGGCTTGGTTTATACCAGATATGTTATGTTCAGGGAGGAAGCAGTTGCAAGGCAGTTCTGACATGGACTGCTGATGGCTCATAACACTTCAGAGACTGCCTGAACCTCTCACTACCTCTGGAGGCCAATGGTGAATCCAGGATCAAGAGGAGTCATGAACCTACCTTTGTCTTATGGGATAGCTACAGGAAGTCCTGAGCTGGAGGGTGCCAAAGTGGTATGCTCCCTTGATTCCCATATGCCAGCAGGAAAGCACGGCTGCTTGATGGCCGGATCATTCCAACAGGAGGCTCTAATCTGAGGAGGGACAGAGGGTGACCCATGTATAGGAAGAACCCTGCAATCATTTGACTTTTCCCCGCTTTGATTCTCCTTGGGACAGAAGGACAACTTTCCATCTGACCCAATACTAATTCTACAAGACTACAATGGATACTCAAGACAAATCCTCCGGACTTCAGAAAAGACCATGCCCAATCCTATGCAAGGACAATGCAGAAGGATGGTTCAGAAGGATGGAAATCTTCTTGAGGGGAGAAGACCTGTATCACACAATCTCCCATGAGACACACACACCCATCACCCCAAAGTCACAGTACAAAGCAATCTGGTGGATATCTTTGTGCATAGGGGAGGATGATGAAGAGCTGGTCTCAGAACTCCAAACTGCAAAGGAGGTTTGGCAAGAGCTGAAGAAGAAGTATGCAGACAACCAAGCTACAGGAAGGAAACTTCTGAAGCAGTACTTCAGTTTCCAAAAGGCAGAGGACATGAGCATTGATGGAGCATGGACACACCTTCAGGCACTTGGCAAAAGGATCAAAGTTGCCCAACCTGAAATGGCTGCTGCCATAAACCCAAAGGCAAGAGCACAGGTACTCTTGTCTGGGCTTCCAGAACAATGGTCTACCATCAGAGATGCAATAGATGGTCAACCCTCACTGTCACCTGAAAGCATACTCTCAATCCTTCAGGAGAAAGAGGTGAGCATGCCTGCAGGCAGCACACCTGTGGCCTTTGCAGCCCGAGCTGCATCATCAAGAGGATCATCATCTCACAGAGGAAGAAGATCAGACAGCAAGATGTCTGACAGACAAGGACTGAGATGCAAGCTATGCAATCAAGCTGGGCACTATGTTTCAATCTGCCCATACTTGGAAATGGCCCAAGGAATGATAAAGGTGGTCTCTGAGAACAAGATCTCAGATTCAAAGGCCTTGGCCCTAGTTGCACATGATCAGGATGATGATTGGGATGAGGAGATGGATTGAACAGCCCCAGTGCACTGTCAAGGGGAGTGTTGTGAACTGACACTCCACTGGGCCCTGCTGTGAGTCATGTATATTGGTTCCTATATACCCGGGACCCCAGACCCTGTATACTAGCCCCTATATAGTACCATTCGATAGTGTAGATAGTTTTGTATCCTCTTTTGCCCGACAATACGAGAGAGGGTCCCTTAGTGCCCCCCGATAACATGCGACGATACGCGACTTCGTAACACCTATCTCTATAATATATTACTCGACAGCTCGTAACTGTTTTGTGCTAAGCTTAGAAGCTTTCTCTAGTCTAACACAAGTCGTTACGCGATTCCGCGGGCGTCTGCTACCTAGTGTAGCCGATTAACAGTCCCGCGTCTAATTTTATTCGCTTTACGCTGCCTAACACGCAAGTTTCAGCCTCCTACGAAAGCACAAAAGCATAGTATATAGTGCTAGACACTTGCAGATTATATATATAATACTACGGCTTTGTTACGGGTTAAGCTAAATGTGTACGCTTTCAAGATTTCCGCAAGTCGTTAGGACTCGCAGCTACCATTAGGCGCGTTAACTTCTTGCCCTAATCGTTTAGAATCTTCCCGAGCGTTTTGCGGCTGCACAGCTTTGAGTCATATGCGACAGTACATAACCATCGCCTCGGATCGTTGGCTTGTAAAAGGTCTAAGACGCCGTCACGCTCAAGACGGTGCTCGGGGCTGTGGAATTAGCTAAGGGCGGACTGATTCCTTTTGAAGCTTTGCGCAAAATTTCGTAGCGTTCTGGCATTTGTTCGTCTATTTAGAAGCCTTGTCTTGACTAGAAGAAGCTCGCGGGCGCAAGAGCCAACGAACGTCCCATTAGACTCCGATGGAGCATAACACAGACGGGTGTAGCCCTACTTTTGAGAAGCTATCTGATTGCCCGCCAGCCTCACATCCTTCGCAGGCCCAGCGGCGCGCCATTCGCCATCCCTAGCCCTCTTACAGACCTCCTGGAGCACATTCCCAGCCCACCGAAAGTCGTCCTCACCCAAATAGACCTGTGCCGAAAGTCTGACCCACCACTTGCCTCCGTGAATCAAAATTACTAGGAAGGTATTATAATCCTCCACTAATACCTTGCTCATCCACTGAGCGATAGCGACAGCGACAGTGTACGTGCCCTCGGCGTCATCCTGCAGGCTGAGCGGTAGGGCGACATTGGAGAATGCGCAATTCTGCAGCGTGCCTTCAGCATTTTCCATGACTTCAGTTGCCAGTATTCCAGCCACGATCTGCCCAGCCTTCCTCGCCAGGAAGGTGTAGTACGCCATGATGGCCTCTTCGCCGTTATTTCCGTTCCAGGCGATCCTTGCCCTCCAACTCAGGGCGGCCTCGACGCATAGGTACGGGTTGGTATCGATCGTGCCAGTAAATTCGAAATTATTGATGAATTCGCTTTTTTGGCTGGGCGGCAGCGGGCTCACAAGGGCGGTGTTGGCCTTTGGGACAAACCCGTGGCTAGTGGGCAGGCTGGATCGCATCAGAGGCTGATTCTTGACAGGGCAGTAGAAGACAGCACAGCCGCGCGGTACATGAAGCCATTTGTGCAGGTTTGAGACGTAGAAGTCGGGATCTAGCTGGCGAAGATCGATGGGAATCTGCCCTATGCTGTGGGCGCCGTCGATTAGGCTAAGGATGCCTTGGTTGCGGCAGACATCGGTGAGCTGTTCAAACGGAACGCGAACTCCAGGCATGCTAACGATTGTGTCAAACATCGCCAGTTTCGGCGTCTTGCCTGCCGCTTTGACAGACGAGACTGCGTCAGAGAAAGCCTGAACGAGAGCGGCATCGGAAATAGGATACGTCACTTCCACGGCTTGACTTTGAACAGGTGTCGTTTCCGACAGGTATTCGATGGTTTTCTGGCAGGCTCCGTAGATAGTGCTCAGATAAATGATCACATCGCCGGGCTGCCAGACGAGGTTCCGCAGGACAGTATTGACGCCGGTGGTGGCATTAGGAACGAAGACGATGGTGTCAACGGGCGCATTGAGGTAGTCGGCAACGATTTGGCGTGATTCGTCAAGCTTCTGAGGGTACGTGTAGCGAATGAAACGATCTGGCTGACCCTCGCATTCGTCTTGCAGAGCACGAAGTTTTGTCTGCACAGCCTGAGGGTAGGTGCCGAACGAGCCTGTTTGCGGGCCTCAGCATGTGCAGGATCGACAGGGCAGCAGGAATACCATGATTCAGGTTGCGGTAGCCGTTCTGCAGAAGAAATTGCGTTGCGGCTTCCTTGCCGACTTCGATCGTAGTGGCGGGAGGAGGCATGTTGTCGATGAAGAGGATGAAGTGCCAATGGCAACGTCTAGATGAGGTCGATAGCGTGCTTAGTCATCGCTGTTTTGACTCATCGATTGGTTGCTGTCATAGGGCGCGGACAATAGCTGCATTGCTTGACGACGCTACGAGATCGCTTTCCCGCGGCTTATGTGACCTTAAGGTCCGGCGATACCCTGTTAGCGATAGAGGTTGGGAAACGGTGTAAAAAAGACAGGCACGCAGGGCCCGGCCGGGATCGCACGTCAGCAGAGAACGAGTCATTTCACCCGCCGTTGCTAACGAGATGTTGAATCAGGCCTGATGAGTCCTTTGACACGGTAAAACGATGTGCCAGCCTGCCGTCGAAGGGCCGAGTTGCCGTGGTCGAGATGTTCAAAATAATGTTATCTTGTACCCTTTATCAGGCGGCGAGAGTGACGGCGTTGCCGTCAATCTTCCTGTAGCGTCATGGAGAGATGATCCAAGGCGATGCTGGTGCAGCGAGAGGTTATCTTACCTCTTGGAGCGTCACTGCCTGCGACAGTTAATGAAAATCAAGTGTTTTGCGAGGACCTAATCGGCCTGGCGGTTCTGTTCCCTGCGCCCTTGATGGTTGTACTGTCGTTGATTGAAGAGTCAAATTCAACTGTCGCAGACCGAATCACACCATGTCAACGTCTGGTCAGTGAACGTGCTCTCCATCTGGAATCCCATTTCCTGTGGCCCATCAATGTGTTGTAGTTCAGAGTCGTACGCTCCTAGCTCAGAGGAGGAGGATTCCCTATTTCGCGCCGAAGACTTGTTGTTGAAACGCTGAAACGGATGTCAAAGTTTTGCTGCCAACATCGCAGCTGTCCGAGGTCGCGATTGTTGCGTCGAAGCTGCGATGAGACTCTGGGATACCTCTCCGCAGGCTACCACAGATCCGGAGGATCATGATGCCGAATTGCCTTCCAGTCACGATCGAGGTGCATCACATTATTGAAAGCCCGTAGAGTAGGCATGATCACTGGCGACGACGACATCGGAGCCGCAAAACTTGCCCAGACTCGTCGTACGTTTTGTTGGTGAAAACACATGCTCGTAGCTTATACATGGATCAGCGAAGACAAAGGTACTACAATTGAAGCCCATGTCGTAGTGCCAAGCGGTCATGGATTCCCAGCCCGCGCGACTGCTGCCCTGGCGCAGATTGTCCTCTGCGACTGGACGCAAAACGGCAAGTCACAGCTTGTGATATTTCAACGCGTGCATAAGCTTTCCTTCCGAACGTGAACGCGCAGTTTTGCTGCAGTCTCGCAATCCGGCTTGACGAGCACACGCAGACAAGTTGCGCATTGAAGCACGGCTGATCTGACCCAGATAACCTCGTTTGCCAGCAGCATCGATCCTTGCCAACGAGAACAGACACATGTTGTCACTAATAGCTATTAAAAATCACGTGGGAATGTGGGATACAATGAGTACCCCTCCATGTCTAGCCTGCTTCCACTAGGTAGCGGACAGTGTTTCGGCCGAGAAGTACGGGAGCTGTGGCGTTGTTGCAAGGCTCTCGCATTGGCATTCACTCGGCGGGGAACAACCGCGAGAGCCAGGTGTCGTGATCCTTGCGGAAAATGAACGGGAGCGGGTTGTGTTGCGGTATTCTACCAGACAGGATCTCCAAGCGGATAGTAGACCCCAAATGACAGCGGTGAGCATAGGTGCCCGAGAGAAGTTAGAGCTTTGTGGCACACGACGAGAGATCGCAGGCCATAATTCCGTGAACTGGACGCTTTCACACTAACGTGGCGCCGGTGGACAGCCCCAAGAGCCCTTATTGTCGTGACGCGAGTGTCAGAGAAGGGATCGTGAAGGGAATTCGTGGTGTGTGCCTAAGGAAGGTGCCTCCGATACGGATGCCCTAGCCACAGCGCCATAGTGATCTTATGAAGCGCTTATACCCAGCGACGAAGGTCCGCCTTACACGCAGACGCCGGCCGACTCGAGCAAGTATGACAGGCTCGCCGACAATGCCGTCTCCTTCTGGCAAAAGTAAGTCGGCCGCCAGAAGCTCGTGCCTATGCGGAGCAAACACTGTCCTCTTCCCAATGGCTATATTTGAGACCAAGACGCCTATCCAGCGCGAGTATCTTACGGGCCACGGTTGGGAAGGACCAACAATCTGTCGAGCTGAAGAGCCCATTGCCGGAGCACACGGCACTATTAGCAATGTTCAGCTAGAGTTAGAGGCGTAGTACTTAAGAGGCCAATCTCCGGGCCGAGGCGTCAAGTTCCCCAGATCGGGTGTTCTGTCGAAAGAAATGTCCTGGCGATCTGCCTCTTATGCGAGCGGCGCGGGCGGTGTCGCGAAGGCAGCCTTTTAGAAATCGACACACCAAGCGGGCAAAGTCTCGAGAGGCGGTGGCCCGGTGGAAGAAGCAGCCTCTGGGCGGTACTGCCGTGTGCTGCTACGGGCCTAGTGGCCGTCTCCTCAAGACCGCGACAATGACGGGTGCGCTGCACATGCCTGACCGGCGGCAGACTTTTGTCCGACTTCAAGTCACTTATCGCGTGCTTGAGCAAGCAGTTTCCTGTAACTTAAACGCGACGTGCGAGCGCATCGAGGCTAGTAAACGGCGCAAGCCTGCAGGACATTTTGAGTCGGTATATAAAGTGCAGACGAGAGGCTGCGCTGCTAAAAGAGACGAGGCAAACCGCGCTACAATCTATAGCAATCGTTAACCTTGTCTAAGCGTAGACGAGCAGGGGCTTTGCGCCTCGTTAGAGTAATAATCGTTTTCTTATAATAAGTTGCTCTCCGCGTTTTGCTTTGCTATAGAGTACGTGCTCGAGTCTAAGCTTAGATACGGAGGCTTATATTTAGGTTCTAGGATAGCTTAGTCTAATATCGAATAGGCCTATTCTATAGCTAGAGGGAGCATAGATTCTTTATCTAGAGTAGCCTAGTTTAAGAATAGGCCTATTTAATAGCTAGAGGAAGTATAGACCCTCTATATAGAGTAGCTTAGTCCGAGAACAGGTCTACTCTAAATTTTATCTTAAGGTCTTATATAGGCAAATTTATATAGATAGATAGATAATTCTTATACGCCGGTCTGTTACGTCCTGCCGGTCCGCTGGCAGCCTAACCCTAATCTGATATGGGGTTGGCCTAGGAAGTGTCGATCCTCGCAATGTCTTCGTGGTATATCAGAAAAGGTCCTGAGAGGTTTGTAACATAACCCCAAGAGAGTTGTATTGAGTTGAGCACGAAGCTCCTATCCTACGGTAAAGAGCGTCGTCTATATAGCACCTAGTCTTCTGCACGCTCACCTTGATCATTGTGACCACCGTGATCAGTGATCGCTGATCGCTCTGCTGCTCAATGATCACTCACGTGATCCTCAAACTGATCGCAGCCACTCTGCCTGATCAGTTCTTGGCTGTGTCGTCCAATCAAACCGTAACACGGTCTACCTCTTTAATACTAGAGTAAGCAGCACGCTCTTTAGATTTCGACCGAGGGAAAAGCCTTCGAAAAACCATCGCCTTCCTTTTACTCTGCAGCCTGCGTAGTGTTACGTCCTGCCGGTCCGTTGGCAGCCTAACCCTAATCTAATATGGGGGTGGCCTAGGAAGTGTCGATCCTCGCAATGTCCTCGTGGTATATCAGAGAAGGTCCTGAAAGGTTTGTAACATAACCCCAAGAGAGTTGTATTGAGTTGAGCACGAGGCTCCTATCCTACGGTAGGGAGCGTCGTCTATATAGTTCCTTGTTACCTATGTGATCATCCTGATCACTGCGACCGCAGTGACCCGAGTGATCACTCCGTTCACTCTGCTCGTTCTGCTCACTCCTTGGCGAGTGAGCACGGCTCCTCCCGTGTTCGTTTCTCTCCTTACTGGCCAGCGGGTGGCCGCGAGGGCCAGACCGTAACACCATCCCCCTTCTAGCTTAGCTCCGTCCCTGGAGCTTATGGTTCCGGTCCGCCCCTCCATCTTTCGTCATCTTCTGTGTCCAACATGTCTTCTTCCTCCTCCAAACATCGTCGCCTTGATCGTGTTGCGAAGATTCTAAACGACCCGTTCCCCGCAATATCTCCCTGCGATCGTTGCCACAATCGCGGCCGAAACTGCATTTTCATCTCGGATTTCTCTATCATGGCATGCAGCGAGTGTACGCGTCTTGGTCGTCCCTGCGTTACTTCGAGCATCAACCGTCTTGACGCCGTCGTTGACAAGCTGTCTGCCAAGATATCCGCGGACGAGCAAGAGTTGGTCGCAAGCATGGACGAGATGGGTGCCCTCCTGGAAAAGATCCAGGATCTGCGTCGTCGCATCGCGCGTAACAAGACCGTTCGTCAGGCGAACAACGACAAGCTTGATGAGGATATTCGTCACCTCGTTGAGTCGAGTTCCAACACGGACCTGAACGAGGGTCTGTCGGAGAGCGTGGTTTGTGGACCGGTCCTTGCGTGATGTTGGGCTCCCTGACCTCTTTGACTGGTCCTTCGAGCCGTTGTCGTCGTCCGTTCCTGGGTATGTCCTTTCTTCGTATTTCCGTGGTTGCGGTGCTGATCTCTCTGTGTCTAGGTCATCGAACCAAGAGACCGCGGTTCAATGAGCCCTTCGGGGTTGTCTCTCCGAACTAGTCGGATTTCGAGGAGTCTTCCTCGCATTCCCGGTATGCTGTTGTCCGAGCCATGGTGTTCATCTCACGGCTGACCTTGTTTTTCTTCCTGCAGTTCCGCGCGTAGTGGCCTTCCTCGCCACACTCGTAGCAGGTGAAGCCTTTGCTCTTCAGCTTCCTTCCTCGCCTACGTTCGGTAGCATCCAACTCCATTGGATCTCCGTAATCAGGGTCCTGACTTCTGGCCTTGAAGCCCCCTCTTCCGCCTCGAGCGGGTATCCGGTGTCCAGGCTGTACGAATCGGTCGTATCTCAGCTCCTGGAGTCTTTCGTCGATTTCCTTCGCTGCTTTGATCATTGCACCAAGCGTCGCTATGCTGGAGTTTCGGGATAACTCGGCCTTGACTGAATCCTTCAGTCCCAGGTAAAACTGCGAACGATAGGCAGCGTCGTTCCACTCGAGATCGGCCTGATATCCTTGGAATTCTGACGCATAGGCGGCGACAGAAGTGGTTTGTCGGAGTTGTCGGATATGGCGATCGGCGTGTGCCTCCTCGTTGGGTATCCCGTATAGATCATTAAGTTTTTCTTCGAACTTATCGTAGCTGTGGAAGATTCTTCTGGTTTCCGTTTCTGGTTCATCATCTGAATTCTGGCAGACCAGCCAGTCCTTCAGGTATGCTCGGAATCCTCTGGCGGCTCTTCCTCGTAGGAAGGATGCGGCATACAAGACCTTGTCGGCCTCGCTATGAAACTGGTGCGCGTTGAAGTGGAGGTACAGCTGAACCTGCAGCTGGAAGCTCTCCAACTTCTCCTTAGTCCCGTCGAACGTCTCCGGCGTGGATATCTTAGGTGCGTGGGTTGACTCGTATGAGCCCGCTGTGCTCATAGTGGGAGTCGATTGTTTCCCGCTTCCGTTAATCGACATGTTGCTCATTCGTTCCGTGATTCCAGTCGATAGCTGTTGTCGTGATGGACTTCTCGTGTCGGCGACGTCCTGAGTCTTTCTTGACATTGATCGATAGCGCTTCCCTTCGGCTTTTGGTGCTCAAAGTTGTTACGTCCTGCCGGTCCGTTGGCAGCCTAACCCTAATCTAATATGGGGGTGGCCTAGGAAGTGTCGATCCTCGCAATGTCCTCGTGGTATATCAGAGAAGGTCCTGAAAGGTTTGTAACATAACCCCAAGAGAGTTGTATTGAGTTGAGCACGAGGCTCCTATCCTACGGTAGGGAGCGTCGTCTATATAGTTCCTTGTTACCTATGTGATCATCCTGATCACTGCGACCGCAGTGACCCGAGTGATCACTCCGTTCACTCTGCTCGTTCTGCTCACTCCTTGGCGAGTGAGCACGGCTCCTCCCGTGTTCGTTTCTCTCCTTACTGGCCAGCGGGTGGCCGCGAGGGCCAGACCGTAACACCATCCCCCTTCTAGCTTAGCTCCGTCCCTGGAGCTTATGGTTCCGGTCCGCCCCTCCATCTTTCGTCATCTTCTGTGTCCAACATGTCTTCTTCCTCCTCCAAACATCGTCGCCTTGATCGTGTTGCGAAGATTCTAAACGACCCGTTCCCCGCAATATCTCCCTGCGATCGTTGCCACAATCGCGGCCGAAACTGCATTTTCATCTCGGATTTCTCTATCATGGCATGCAGCGAGTGTACGCGTCTTGGTCGTCCCTGCGTTACTTCGAGCATCAACCGTCTTGACGCCGTCGTTGACAAGCTGTCTGCCAAGATATCCGCGGACGAGCAAGAGTTGGTCGCAAGCATGGACGAGATGGGTGCCCTCCTGGAAAAGATCCAGGATCTGCGTCGTCGCATCGCGCGTAACAAGACCGTTCGTCAGGCGAACAACGACAAGCTTGATGAGGATATTCGTCACCTCGTTGAGTCGAGTTCCAACACGGACCTGAACGAGGGTCTGTCGGAGAGCGTGGTTTGTGGACCGGTCCTTGCGTGATGTTGGGCTCCCTGACCTCTTTGACTGGTCCTTCGAGCCGTTGTCGTCGTCCGTTCCTGGGTATGTCCTTTCTTCGTATTTCCGTGGTTGCGGTGCTGATCTCTCTGTGTCTAGGTCATCGAACCAAGAGACCGCGGTTCAATGAGCCCTTCGGGGTTGTCTCTCCGAACTAGTCGGATTTCGAGGAGTCTTCCTCGCATTCCCGGTATGCTGTTGTCCGAGCCATGGTGTTCATCTCACGGCTGACCTTGTTTTTCTTCCTGCAGTTCCGCGCGTAGTGGCCTTCCTCGCCACACTCGTAGCAGGTGAAGCCTTTGCTCTTCAGCTTCCTTCCTCGCCTACGTTCGGTAGCATCCAACTCCATTGGATCTCCGTAATCAGGGTCCTGACTTCTGGCCTTGAAGCCCCCTCTTCCGCCTCGAGCGGGTATCCGGTGTCCAGGCTGTACGAATCGGTCGTATCTCAGCTCCTGGAGTCTTTCGTCGATTTCCTTCGCTGCTTTGATCATTGCACCAAGCGTCGCTATGCTGGAGTTTCGGGATAACTCGGCCTTGACTGAATCCTTCAGTCCCAGGTAAAACTGCGAACGATAGGCAGCGTCGTTCCACTCGAGATCGGCCTGATATCCTTGGAATTCTGACGCATAGGCGGCGACAGAAGTGGTTTGTCGGAGTTGTCGGATATGGCGATCGGCGTGTGCCTCCTCGTTGGGTATCCCGTATAGATCATTAAGTTTTTCTTCGAACTTATCGTAGCTGTGGAAGATTCTTCTGGTTTCCGTTTCTGGTTCATCATCTGAATTCTGGCAGACCAGCCAGTCCTTCAGGTATGCTCGGAATCCTCTGGCGGCTCTTCCTCGTAGGAAGGATGCGGCATACAAGACCTTGTCGGCCTCGCTATGAAACTGGTGCGCGTTGAAGTGGAGGTACAGCTGAACCTGCAGCTGGAAGCTCTCCAACTTCTCCTTAGTCCCGTCGAACGTCTCCGGCGTGGATATCTTAGGTGCGTGGGTTGACTCGTATGAGCCCGCTGTGCTCATAGTGGGAGTCGATTGTTTCCCGCTTCCGTTAATCGACATGTTGCTCATTCGTTCCGTGATTCCAGTCGATAGCTGTTGTCGTGATGGACTTCTCGTGTCGGCGACGTCCTGAGTCTTTCTTGACATTGATCGATAGCGCTTCCCTTCGGCTTTTGGTGCTCAAAGTTGTTACGTCCTGCCGGTCCGTTGGCAGCCTAACCCTAATCTAATATGGGGGTGGCCTAGGAAGTGTCGATCCTCGCAATGTCCTCGTGGTATATCAGAGAAGGTCCTGAAAGGTTTGTAACATAACCCCAAGAGAGTTGTATTGAGTTGAGCACGAGGCTCCTATCCTACGGTAGGGAGCGTCGTCTATATAGTTCCTTGTTACCTATGTGATCATCCTGATCACTGCGACCGCAGTGACCCGAGTGATCACTCCGTTCACTCTGCTCGTTCTGCTCACTCCTTGGCGAGTGAGCACGGCTCCTCCCGTGTTCGTTTCTCTCCTTACTGGCCAGCGGGTGGCCGCGAGGGCCAGACCGTAACACGTAGCCGCTTCCTTTGCCTCTGTTTTTCCTTCGGACAATACTAGGTATCTAGCGAGTCCTCCTCTCACCAGGTCCTATCTTTCCCTTCTTCTCTCCTCCTCTCCTCCTAGTCCTCTTTCCCTGCTAGCGAGAACTGTTCTAGGACCCCTTCCTGGATAAGCCACTTTGCTGTTGCATGCAGTCCCCTCTTTGTGTTTGCTAAGTCCTTCCAGTTTGTAGATCCCCCTGCTTGGAATAGGAGGTGTCTCCTCTCTGCCCATCTCGGGCAGAACATGCATACATGCTTCGGTGTTTCATGTCCCTGCCCGCAGTCACAGTCTGGTGTGTAACCTGGGACTCTCCTCTTCGCGAGGTATTGCCTCATCCCAATGTGCCCTGTTCTGAGGAGTGTGACCATTGTGCTCTCTGGTCTGGTGAGCCCTTTGTGCAGAGCTAGTCCTACAGTGGAGGAGGTGGTGGTTGCCCATGCAGGTGGCTGTTCTCCTCCTGCTCTGGTTCTCCTCCCTTCCTTTTCTCTCTCCCACTTCCTGTTCCACTGGTGTTTTGCCCACCATGCCTTGTGACCCAGGTGTGTCTGCATTGTGGTCTCTTGGCCCTGTACCAGTTGGAGGATTTCCTCCTGCCTGGTTTGGGTTGGTGCAGCAGGGTGCCTTGTTCTCCTCCCTGCTTGTGCCTGTCTTCTGATCTCCCTGCACCTGTTTTTGATGTATTGGTATGCAGGCTGGTTGTCCTGTTTCTTGGCTGCCTGTCTGGCCAGGTCCTGGGTGTACAGGTGAAGGGGGGCAATGTTTGCTTCTTTTTCCAGGACTGCTGTTGCAACTGACCTGTATGCTCCTGTGATGTTCTTCATTGCCTCTCTCTGGATCTTCTCAATGGGTTTGGTGAGGTTTCTGCAGTAGCCTTGTGTGCCTTCTGGGTTGGACCAGACTTGGCAGCCAAGTGTAATGGCTGGTCTGACAACTGCTGTGTACAGGTGTCTTGCTCTCTGGAAGGATGCTCCCCATGTGGATTTGCACAGTCTCTGGAGTGATTGCATCTGGTTGGCCCCCTTCTCTGCTGCTGATTGGACAAAGCTAACTATGTGGTCTGGGAAACCCTTCATTCTGATGTTGTGGAGCAGCCTCTGGTGGGAGACTTTGTCAAATGCACCAGAAATGTCTAGGCAGAGCATTGATGCAACCGCTCCTGGCTTGGCTTTCCAGATAGTCCTAACTTGTTCTGTGATGAGGTCCAGTGCTGAGGTTGTAGACCGGCCTGGCCTTGCACCCATCTGTTCTTCTGGGAGGAGCTTTCTTTCTTCAGTTTCCTTGGATATCCTCCTTGCAACTACCGCCTCCAGGACCTTTGCTATTGTGTTGAGTAGGGCAATTGGTCTGTATGCTCCTGGCTTCGTGTAGTCTGGCTTCTGTGGCTTCCTGAGCACCACTGTAGTGGAGTGCTTGAATGGCTTAGGGTGGTATGCTATCCTCAGGCATGCAGTGAAGAGCTTGGCCAGAATTGGGGCAAGTTGGTCTCTGCATTCCTTGAGCAGGAGGTTTGGTATCTGGTCAGGCCCTGGGGCTTTGTTGCTAGGCAGTTTCTTGAGGATCCCTTTCACCTCCTCTGAGTTCACCTCAGTTTCCATGTGGAACTGGGGTGGCAGCTGGGTGTGTTGGATGTCACTCAGGTCTGCATCTCTTGGGTTTGGGAAGAAGTGTTTAGCCAGGATTGCTGCTTTCCCCTCGTTGGTGTCTCCATTGTGCTCTGGGTCAGCAAGGTCTGGGAAATGTGGCAACTGGTGCCCTTGATTTGGCCCCTCCCTCGCCCATTTGGCCATCTTCCAGATCTTCTTAGGGTCCTCTGTTACTTCTCTTATAAGCCTTCTCCAGGCCAGGTTCTGTTCCCTCCTCACAACCTTGCTTCTTGCATGGGAGGCCTTAAGGTATTGTTCATGGCTCCATTCTGTCCTGCTTTCCCTCCATTCTCTTCTCATTCTCCTTGCCAGCTTTGTGGCATCTCTGCACTCCTGTGTCCAGGCCATCTGGGCATAGCTTGATGGTCTGGCTGTTGGGACTGTCTCTTCTACTACCCTCTGGATAGAGGATTGTATTCCCTTGGCTAAGGTGTCCAGGTGTTCCCTTGTGTTGACTGGGAATTGATTGAGTTGGTTGGTTTCCTGGGAAATGAGATTCTGGATCTGGGTCCAGTTAGCAGCTTTCCATTGTTTCCTTTGTCCCTGCTTTGGTAGCCCATAGAGATTGACACACAGGGTTGTCCTTATAGGGATGTGGTCAGAGCTGTGTGTTTCCTCTGGGAGGGCTTTGCATTCCTGGATCAGGTTCTGGAGGGAGAGGCTAACAAAGACCAGGTCCAGTGTTTGGCAGCTGGCCATGTGTCTTTCCCATGTGATTGTTCCTGGTTCAAGGGCCAGCTGTAGATGGGCCTCTGCAACCGTTTCAATAAGTTTGTCTGCCATAATATGCTGGGCCTGGGTTGTGTTTCCCCCCCATCTTGGGTGGTGGAGGTTGAAGTCTCCTAGGACAATGTGGTTTGTAGATATGTCTTCTTGGGGTTGCGTAAGTGCCTCTTGGAGTGCAGGTAAGGTCCCATCTTGTCTGTGGCTTGTTGGTCCTGATGGATTGTAGCAGTTGTGAATGGAGATGGGTCCTGCAGGTGTCTGGAGTTGGATGGTGACCAGGTCTCCTGTGCCGTAGAACAGTGGCTTCCAGTTGGTGGTTCCAATCTTGTCTGACACCAGCATTGCGACCCTTGGGTTTGGCTGGGGTGGGAGGACTATGTGGTATCCCTTCTTGGCCTTGGTCTTGCCACTTGTTGTGTTGAGCCATGGCTCTTGTAGTGCAATAACCGTAGCCTCTCTTGCTGCTTGGCTGTCTAGCAGTAGGGTTTGGGTGGTGTTTGACCTGTTGACATTATGTTGGTAGATCGTCATGGTTTGGTTACTCATGAGATACTTGGGAGAGGAGCTCAATTGGGTCGATGTCCATGTCTTCTTGGGGCATTTCTGCTTTTCCCTGTGTGTCCTCCTTCTCCTGTGTAGGGGGAAAGTGGAGCTTGCTTGTCTGCTTCCTGCCTGCCATTGCTGTTGCTGTGGTGCCCGAGGGCCTGCCTTTGTACCTGACATCTCTTTGTGCAGGCTCAGTTGGTGGGGCCTTCCTCTTAAGGATTAGGGATTCTGTAACATTGCCTTCTTGTGTCGAGGCTGGGGTTGCTTCCCATTGCTTTTTGAACCACTCTGAGAATGCCCTTGCTTTAGCCTTTGCAGCTGCTTTGTAGCTGCATTGGAGGGAGTATGCCTTATGGTCTCCTCTGCAGTTGCAGCACTTGACCTTCTTCTCCTTGCAGTAGTCTGTCCTATGTTTGCCTGCACATTTCCCACAAGTGTCTTCTGTGGCCCTGCAGTGGGTAGTAATGTGCCCAAAGTTGTTGCACTTGAGACATTGTACTATCCTCTGCTGTGGGTGGTATGGTTCCACTACACACCACATGGATCCAATAGTTATGCCCCTCTTGCACATCTCTCTTGCAGTCTGCTTGTCCTGCACTGCCATCACGACTGATGAGAAGTTAGTCTCTTCCCTTGCCCTCTGGTTCTTGAGCCAGAAGGCTTTCTTGATCTTGAGCCCATCTGGGAACCAGGTCAGATTGTCCTGGTCCAGTTGTACCCAGCTGTTTGCATCCTCAGGCTTCCAGGAAGTCCTGATGCTGTGTACAATCACCTGTGTGACCGGTGATTCTACTTGGGCTCCTGGGTATGCAGCCCTAAGCCATGATTGGTCCTTTTCCAACCGGCTTTTCTCTCCTTCTCTGTGGAGGATAACTTTAAGGTCTCCACTTGGGAGTTTTTGCACAGCCTTAAATTGCTGGACTCCAAGTTTCCTTCTGAGCTCGTCATGGCTCATCTTCCTTGCTGCTTCTCTTTCTTCCTGGTTTCCCATCTTCACTGAGATGGTCATCGATGCCTGAGGCTGAGGCCTTGGCATTGTGTGTCCAATTTGGGCTGTCTGGGCCCATGTTTTGGGGGTAGTAGCAGTGGGTGTTGGGCGGCTCTGGAGGGTTTCCTGGATCGCTTGAAGAGTCTGGGACTCTTCCTGGCGGAGGGCGTGGTGGAGGAGGGCCTGTTGGGCCTGTTGGAGGAGGAGGAGAGTTGGGGAGGGAGAAAGGGTCGACTGGGTGTCGAGGTGGCTCTGGATCTGTTCAGTAAGTGTTTTCAGGTTCTTTCTGATCATGGTCTGTGTCTGTGTAGCGTTAGTGGTTTGTCTCTGGCCTGGTGGGCCAGAGATAGGTGGTTGCTGGCGGGTTTGGGCCGCCTGGGAGTTGGAGACGCAACCTCCTCCTCCCGGGCTCCCTCCTCCGCTCGCGGTGTCGCGGTATCGGTCGGGGGGTGTTGTCGCGTGTTGGGAGGCCTCGAGGCCTCCCGCCGTCGTCGTCGTCGCCTGCTGGGGCGCGGTCATGGTTTTTAAATTTTCCGTACTGTTACGAAGTCGCGTATCGTCGCATGTTATCGGGGGGCACTAAGGGACCCTCTCTCGTATTGTCGGGCAAAAGAGGATACAAAACTATCTACACTATCGAATGGTACTATATAGGGGCTAGTATACAGGGTCTGGGGTCCCGGGTATATAGGAACCAATATACATGACTCACAGCAGGGCCCAGTGGAGTGTCAGTTCACAACACTCCCCTTGACAGTGCACTGGGGCTGTTCAATCCATCTCCTCATCCCAATCATCATCCTGATCATGTGCAACTAGGGCCAAGGCCTTTGAATCTGAGATCTTGTTCTCAGAGACCACCTTTATCATTCCTTGGGCCATTTCCAAGTATGGGCAGATTGAAACATAGTGCCCAGCTTGATTGCATAGCTTGCATCTCAGTCCTTGTCTGTCAGACATCTTGCTGTCTGATCTTCTTCCTCTGTGAGATGATGATCCTCTTGATGATGCAGCTCGGGCTGCAAAGGCCACAGGTGTGCTGCCTGCAGGCATGCTCACCTCTTTCTCCTGAAGGATTGAGAGTATGCTTTCAGGTGACAGTGAGGGTTGACCATCTATTGCATCTCTGATGGTAGACCATTGTTCTGGAAGCCCAGACAAGAGTACCTGTGCTCTTGCCTTTGGGTTTATGGCAGCAGCCATTTCAGGTTGGGCAACTTTGATCCTTTTGCCAAGTGCCTGAAGGTGTGTCCATGCTCCATCAATGCTCATGTCCTCTGCCTTTTGGAAACTGAAGTACTGCTTCAGAAGTTTCCTTCCTGTAGCTTGGTTGTCTGCATACTTCTTCTTCAGCTCTTGCCAAACCTCCTTTGCAGTTTGGAGTTCTGAGACCAGCTCTTCATCATCCTCCCCTATGCACAAAGATATCCACCAGATTGCTTTGTACTGTGACTTTGGGGTGATGGGTGTGTGTGTCTCATGGGAGATTGTGTGATACAGGTCTTCTCCCCTCAAGAAGATTTCCATCCTTCTGAACCATCCTTCTGCATTGTCCTTGCATAGGATTGGGCATGGTCTTTTCTGAAGTCCGGAGGATTTGTCTTGAGTATCCATTGTAGTCTTGTAGAATTAGTATTGGGTCAGATGGAAAGTTGTCCTTCTGTCCCAAGGAGAATCAAAGCGGGGAAAAGTCAAATGATTGCAGGGTTCTTCCTATACATGGGTCACCCTCTGTCCCTCCTCAGATTAGAGCCTCCTGTTGGAATGATCCGGCCATCAAGCAGCCGTGCTTTCCTGCTGGCATATGGGAATCAAGGGAGCATACCACTTTGGCACCCTCCAGCTCAGGACTTCCTGTAGCTATCCCATAAGACAAAGGTAGGTTCATGACTCCTCTTGATCCTGGATTCACCATTGGCCTCCAGAGGTAGTGAGAGGTTCAGGCAGTCTCTGAAGTGTTATGAGCCATCAGCAGTCCATGTCAGAACTGCCTTGCAACTGCTTCCTCCCTGAACATAACATATCTGGTATAAACCAAGCCTTTGGTTACTGCAAGATCTTCCTTTGAGAGTTGGCAAGTTCTCCCAGCACCAGAGATAAGGTACTAATCCAGACAGCTTGGGGTGCAGTCTCTGAAGTGTTATTCTGCCAACAGCAGGTTTGGTGTACTGCAGGTTGCTGTTACACTTTCTGCAGCCCTCTGTTGCAACATCCTCTCCCCTTGTTGTCTGTCTTGGTGTCCTCACTCTAACTATCATTCCTCAATGCTCTTCTCTCTTCTGCATTTGGTCTCAGCTGCAGGTGGGCTGGCTGCAATTCTGCATGCAGCTGCACCGCTGTTTTCAGTCCCTCAGCTAGGGTCCATGGGGTCCTACACCCAGTTGCAATCTGGGACTCATGTTTAACCATGGAAAGGGTTTTGCTCCTTCTTTATACAGGGGCACATTGTCCTTTGTCCCTGAGCACAGAGGGCACAGTCCTTCCTCTGTGTGCCTGTCTTCACCCGCAGGCTCCTGGCGCAGTCTCTGCTGCTACTGTCCCTGTTTATACAGCCACAGCTCGGGCTGTTTCCTTGCTCTTCTAGCTCGGTGTCTCGCTGTTGCCAATAGCGTTCCTGTTGTCCTGCCTTCGGCTTCCGTACTCTGTCGGTGAACCGCGCCTCGCCTTCTATCGGAGCTTGGAATACAATAGCGCTAACCCGGGCTCATAACCTGTTACGAAGTCGCGTATCGTCGCATGTTATCGGGGGGCACTAAGGGACCCTCTCTCGTATTGTCGGGCAAAAGAGGATACAAAACTATCTACACTATCGAATGGTACTATATAGGGGCTAGTATACAGGGTCTGGGGTCCCGGGTATATAGGAACCAATATACATGACTCACAGCAGGGCCCAGTGGAGTGTCAGTTCACAACACGTACTACTATTTAAGAAATTCGAATTTTTATCGATAATAATACTAGGTATATAGAGGCGAATTTGATTTCTAGAAAATCTGAAGCTTTCTCGTGTTTTAGAGACTTTAAACTACGTGCCGAGAATTCCGACTCGAATTCTAGTAATAAACGTCCTAGACTAAAGGTCTTAAAAAGCGATAACGCGAAAGAGCTCGTTAGTTCTAAAGTAGAAACTCTACTTAAGAATAGCGGCGTAAAACACGAGCTTAGTAGCCCCTATAACCCCGAACAAAACGGGCTTATAGAACGACCTAATAGGACACTTTTAGGCAAAGTACGCGCCTTATTACTAGAATCGGGGCTTCCTAAGACGTTTTAGGGCGAGGCATTAGAAGCGGCTGTATTTCTATATAATAGAACGCCGCACTCGTCGTTAGGCTTTAAATCCCCTTACGAACTAAGATATAACAAGCCTCCCAATCTAGATAATATAAGAATCTTCGGTTCTATAGCTTACTATACTCGAGTAAAGGCTAAGAAACTAGATACTCGAGCTAAGAAAGCGATTCTTATAGGGTATAGCGACTCTAATATCTATAAGCTATACGATTTAGAGTCTAGGAGGGTAGTTTGGGCGCGCAACGTTACTATATTAGAAGGGCAGTACTATAAACCTTCTAGAAATAGAGAAGAAACGCCTCTAGAATCGACTATCTTGCTTGAAAATTCTAGAGGAAGCTCGGACCCGGTCCAAGCTTCTTCTAGCGGCGAAAACCAAATCTCTCTAGATACGCCTAATAACTTACTAGATTCTAGTTCTAGTAACGCTTCTAGTAATAGTCTAGAGGGCGACGAGCTAGTAGACGATTTAGAGACGGTTTCTAAGGCGCCTAAAACTACTATAGGGGATATTACGAGTTCTCGTCCTATTAGAACTCTAGAAGACGACGGCTTAGACAACGAGTTAAGCCTCTATACTCTTATAGCTAGTAATAATAGCGATGATCCTACGAGTTATTCCGAGGCAATTAATAGCCCTAATAAAGACGATTGATTAGAGTCCATGTCCTCGGAAATTAACGACTTAAATAAGCTTAAAACTTGGGACTTAGTCGAGTTACCTAAGGGCTATACTACCGTAAAAGGCAGGTGGGTCTATAAGACAAAACGCGACCCTTACGGCAAGCTTATTAAGTTTAAAAGTAGGTGGGTTGCTAAGGGTTTTAAGCAGGTACTAGGTTTAGACTACGACGATACTTTTAGTAATACGTGCCGTCCCGAAACCTAGCGTGCTCTATTCTATTTAGCGGCGTATAACGATTGGGAAATCGAGCAAATAGACGTAAAACTCGCGTTTCCTAATAGTCCTATAGATAAAGAACTATACGTCGAGCAGCCTACCGGTTTTATAGTTAAGGGACAAGAGCATAAGGTCTGTCGCCTAAATTCTGCTTTATACGGCTTAAAACAAGCTAGTAGGCAGTAGTACCTATTCTTCAAATCTATACTAGCAAAGTATAGCTTCTATCCTTTACTTAAGGATAGCGCGGCCTTTCTTAATAAAGAGATAGGCGTTTATATTACGTGCCACGTCGACGATATGCTTATATTTAGCCCTAATATTAGTCTAGCTAAAGAGTTCAAGACTAATATCTCTAAGTATCTAGAGATTAGCGATTTAGGCCCCGTAAAACACTATCTAGGTATAGAAGTATCTAGAGATCGGCCTAATAAAGTAATAGATAGATAATTCTTATACGCCGGTCTACCTCTTTTAACTAGAGTAAGTAATAAAGTAATAACTCTAAGTCAAAAGGGTTATCTACTTAAGATCTTAGAGAAATATAATAAGAAAGGGCTAAAACCTGTCTCTACGCCTGCAGAACAAGGTATACGCCTAGAGAAAGCTCGGACCCAAGCCTCTATAGGCAAAATCAAGGAATTTCAAGGCCAAGTCGGGTCTCTAATATATTTAGCGACTGAAACACGACCCGATATAAGCTACGCGGTCGGCTAAGTCGCGAAATTTATATCTAATCCGGATTCTACGTACTTCAAAGCGCTAGATAGGATCTAGAAATACTTAAACGACTCTAAGAGTCTAGATAAAACGCTAGTATTTAAAGCGTAATCTCCGCCTTTACCTAGAGGCTATAGCGATATAGATTAGGGGGGCGATTATACTACGCGTAAATCTACGATAGAGTACGTATTTTTACTAGGTAACAGAGCGCCTATTAGTTAGCGTTCTATCCTTTAAAAATCTATAGCCCTCTCTAGCTACGAATCCGATTATATAGCCCCAAAAGAGGCTACTAAAGAGGCTATATTCCTTAAAGATTTACTTAAGGAACTCGGGCTAGAAGATAGAGCAATTACGGTCTATAGCGATAGTAGTTCGGCAATACAATTAGCTAATAATCCCAAGTACTACGCGCGATCTAAGTATATAGATATATAATATTATTTTGTACGCGATTCTAACGAGAACGGGCTTATAAAGCTAGTTTAGATCTCTACTAAAGAGTAAGTAGTAGATATCCTTACTAAAGCTCTAGAAAGCCCCTTATATTTATAATTAAGGGAGTATCTACTATAAGGTATATTAATTAGGCGATACATTAGCTTAGGGCGATTAGAATACTAAGATATACGCCCTTAAAAGGCTTATAATAGCCTAAGAATACTTAAGAAATTTTAAGAAAAGTCCTAAAATCTAAAACTAGGCTCTATTTATAATTACTAGATAAAGAGGTAAGAATAAGTAGTATTAAGCACTAGATATAGCTTTAATATTATAGATAATAGCGATATAGTATATATTGATTATTCTAGTCTATCGCCTATAGCTATTCTAGCGTTATAGAGACGTCTATATTTATATTAGAATTAGTAAGAATAGGATATTAAGTATTTATAGACTCTAGACTCTAGAGAAAGCTCTAGAAGAAGCTATTAATTAACTTTTTCTAAAGCGACTCCTATAGCCTTAAGCTATAGTCTATAAAGACTATATATTGCCGCGGGTAATATTAGTAGTAGTTATTACGCTATAAGGACTAAGATTATAAGATTATAAGGCCTGCGAAGACCGATTGCACGCCTCCACGCGGCCGCAGGCGGAAACAGGCGGTCGAGCTCGCAACTCGACCGTGCTGGCAAAGTGCACGGCATGGTGGAGCGGAGTGGTGGAGTGCGAAATCCGGTGCGGTTTCGCCAAGACTACTCCGAACAGAGGACTACCACCGAAATGGTTTTGAAAACCATCCGACGACGACCTACCTGCGTTAGAAACAGGTCCGCTTAATCGTGAGCGTGCGAAAGAGCCGCGGAACTCCTAGGCGTCGATAGGACACCTCTGGTGTATGGGAGGAATCCTCAGCTGAGGGTATTTGGAGCCAAAAGGACAACAAGTCACCCAATATGCAGTCTCTGGATCCGAACCACCTACCTCTGGAAGGCTTTGAGGGGACTCGGAGAGCGTACGCGTTTTTAAGGCCGGAAGCAGATGCGTTATGCACTTGGAAGAGCCGAGGTGAAAGAGCTAGAAGGGAGGCGTTAGTTGGCGGGCAATGGAGCTCGGAGTAACGCTACGAAGCCCGTAGGGGCCTGTCGATTGCTCAGGTGCGAGTAGGAGGGTTTTGCCCGGGGCACAGCCTTACAAAGAAGGACACCTAGTCCAGCAGTCACCTAGAAGAGCTCGGAAACTTAGGAAGGCCCACATAGAGAAGCAGGCAAAGGAGACACAGAGAGGCGAGCCGAAGGGAAGACTCGAGGCAAGAAGGAGGGGGTGCAAGGCGTGAGGAGGCGAGGAGGAGGCGATACATTGGTTAGTGGGTGGAAACGCAAGAGCACTGCTGCCTGGCTAGGAGTAGACGCTCGAGCAAGCCTGCGAGACATGGCCGGCCATAGCCAAAGAGATGCGGTATGGTAACGCGAAGGGAGTCATTCTCCTGGGGCGTGGTGGGCAATGGCAGCGACTGAGACACTGTCTGCTCAGCCCGAGAGGACGGACGCGCATGTCGGTCTTGGAAGAGAGGCGACCGGTCTTCAGTTCGCTGAAGTCCGAAAGAGCATAACCAAGGCTTAAGGAGCAAACAGTATATGGAGCGTAGGGTAGGGGCTTTGGCCTGGGGCCTCTCCCTCGAAGCGATAAAGGCGCAGAGGTGTCCCTAAGCGGGAAAGCGTGGGCAGACTTTGTCTACCTGCCTTACATAAGTTTGTAGGAACGAGTGTAATTATATGCTGGCAAGACACCTGTATACAGCAGTGGTAAGGCCAGCAATCACCTTTGGCTGCCAAGTCTGGTCCAGCCCAGAGGGCACACAAGGCTACTGCAGGAACCTCACCAAGCCTATTGAGAAGGTCCAGAGGGAGGCCTTGAGGAACATTACTGGAGCATACAAGTCAGTTGCAACAGCTGTCCTAGAGAGAGAAGCAAACATTGCTCCTCTCCACTTGTACACCCAAGACCTAGCCAGACAAGCATCCAAAAAGCAAGAAACACAACCTGCATACCAATACATCAAAGACAGGTGCAGGGAGATCCAGAGGCAAGCACAAGCAGGAAGGAGAACAAGGAACCCTGCAACACCAACCCAAACCAGACAGGAGGAAATCCTCCAGCTGGTCCAAGGCCAAGAGACAACAATGCAGACACACCCAGGCTGCAAGGCATGGTGGGCAAAACACCAGTGGGACAGGAAGTGGGAGAAGGACAAGGAAGAAAGAAGGGCTAGGGCAGGAGGAGAACAGCCACCTGCATGGAGAACCACCACCTCCTCTGCCATAGGACCAAGCCTGCACAAAGGACTTACCAGACCAGAGAGCACAATGGTCACACTCCTGAGGACAGAGCACATTGGGATGAGGCAATACCTCACCAAAAGGAGAGTCCCAGGATTCACACCAGACTGCGAATGTGGGCAGGGGCATGAGACACCAAAACATGTATGCATATTCTGCCCCAGGTGGAGGGAGAGAAGACACCTTTTGTTCCAAGAAGGAGGATCTACAAACTGGAAGGATTTGGCAAACACAAAGAGGGGACTACATGCAACAGCAAAGTGGCTTATCCAGGAAGGGGTCCTAGAACAGTTCTCGCTAGCAGGGAAAGAGGACTAGGAGGAAAGGAGGAGAGAAGAAGGGAGAGATAGGACCTGGTGAGAGGAGGACTCGCTAGACACCTAGTATTGTCCGAAGGAAAAACAGAGGCAAAGGAAGCGGCTACGCAGGCTGCAAAGTAAAGGGAAGGCGAGGGTTTTTCGGAGGCTTTTCCCTCGGTCGAAATCTATAGAGCGTGCTGCTTACTCTAGTAGTAAAGAGGTAGACCGGCGTATAAGAATTATCTATCTATCTATAAGATTATAAGACTCTAGATAAGCTAATCTTAGAAGAGCGTCTTAGAAGAGTAAGCTTAGCTTATTCTAGACTCTATTTCCTAGTTAAGTAAGTAGATAGAGAAATTACTCTATAAACTACTACTCTTTGTCACGGGCGGAGACAGGCAGGAAAGGTAGGTGATGTCACAACAGGTACGGAGTGCTACGGACAGGCTTTATAGACACTGCGCTACCCTATAGGTAGCCCTCTTTGACAGGACGTAGCTCGAAGAGAGGAAGGGAGAGCTTTCTCTCTTCGAGCGTACAAGTGTGCAGGCGCTCCCGTGCTTTCCGCGCACGTGAGCCGGGGCCGGCGTTACTAACTTCCGCCGACTTCCAGGCAGTCTTATGTCTACGGGCCCAGCCCGTGACATTACTCCCTTCCTAGCAGTGACGCTCCGAGTCACGTTCTTTCAAAATAGGGCGAGTGCAGCGCACTCCCTTCCTAGGCAGCGTGCAGCTCCTCTTCCTCGGGTCTTACCCGAGGGCAGAACAAAACAGGACAGATACTCTGCAACAGCGGAGCAAACAGGTTAGCTCCTGCAAGCAGGAGCCTTCCACGGTATCGCCTTTGGTATGTACAGCCCGCTCGAGGAACCCAATCCACCATCGTTGCTGCGACTAGTACATAGAATCCAAAGACAATACCGGAGCTTTACTGTACACAGTTCTTCGTGGTCAGGACGGCCCTCTTACTGCACTAGAGTCACTGGGTGGTCAGGCCAGTCTCATATGCAGCCCCTCAATTTACAGGAACCCCCCGGAGGGGACCCCCATAGTCAGTTTTGTCTGATTGGTCGCGAGCAGAAGATTCCAGATCCAACATAACTCTTCAGAATTCGGGTTGCTTCCGTGGTGCAGCGGTTATGATTGTCCAGCAGGAATCTGGGGCCTCGGGTTCAATCCTCGTTGGGGGCAGGAACCAAGTATCGGATTTCGAGCGGTTCAAGCTGTAGGCGCGTAGCAGGGGTCATGTGCAGGTGGGCGATGAAGTCGGGACATTTTTCCCGGCGACGACGGGTGAGATATGGCCATTCTCGGCGGGGAGGTCAATCTCCTCGGGGTCACGCGTTCGAGTCGGTTCGGGGCAGCGGCGTTGGGTGTACATTCGGGTCGCGACCGGTCGGAGGGGGTAGTTGGCGGAGCAGGCGGGCGTGCCAAGAAGTCATGTGACTTTTTCCGGGGTCTGGATGCGCGGAAGATCTTCGACTCCAGTGGGCTCGTGTAACCTCTGGCGGTTATCGCTGCAGCCGTATGCTAGCGCAAGTCTGTAACGTCCAACGGATTTCAGGCATTATACTGCGGCAGGAATCGTGCTTAGTCAGCTCGTCCAGTTGGTCTGGGGCACAGGTGTAGGCCGAGAGACACAACGTCTGTCTCTTCGGTTGCCATGCTTGACGCTCGAGGTTCGAACCCTCGACGGGCTATGCATAACGTTGATAGCACCTGCGGTGTCTCAACGTCGTGCCGACTTTTGCTCTTTACACTGGCATTTGGCGGGGCGCTGGTTTGAGCGGGTACCGGCGGTGGAAGTTCCGGACGAGGTGTGGCACATCCTCGATAATCGTATCGGCAGGTTCTGTAGTCGGTACGTCGTAGCCTTTCCATTTTACTACGTAACGCAGTCGTTCTTTGCCACCGCGGCCGCGGCGGTCGACCTTCGAGTCGACGATCTCTTCGATTTCCCATTCCTCGACCCCGTCGACGATAACGGGCGGCGGCGGGGGCGTACGCTGATAGCCGTGCGGGTTGTTCGCGGCAGGAGTAAGCAGATCGTTGTTAAACACCGGGTGCAGCTTCATCGTCGCTGGCAGGTCTAGTCGGCAGGTATACGGTTTGACCTCAAGAATGCGGAACGGGCCTAGGTTCTTCCAGTCAAGTTTCTTCGTAGGGCGGAGGGTCTTGATATTCCTAGCGTCGAGCCAGACTTCTTCTCCAACAGAGAACTTGCGTGAGGCGCTACGGTGCCGATTTGCAGCCTCTTCATATCGGGACTGTGCGAGGCTGGTCTCGGCCTTTAGGAAGTCGGTAATCGCCTTCATATCTGCGACGAAAGATTCTGCTTCTCGACTCGCAGGGGCGTCGGTCGTATGCTGTAGGACTTCGGTTCCTAGGAGGGGTTGGAAACCGTAGGTAGCTAGGAACGGAGACAAGCCGGTAGTTTCGGAGAATACTGAGTTCGCTGAGAATTCCGCTAGCGGTAGCCATTCTACCCAGTCGTCTTGTAGGTACGAAACGTACGCACGCAGGTGTTGTTCGAGGACTGCATTTAGCCTCTCGGTCTGGCCATCTGTCTGCGGGTGGTAGGCAGTCGATGGGGAGCAGGTAATCCTTAGTTTCCGCGTAAGGTGTTTCCAAAAGTCAGACATAAACTTGGCGTCCCGATCAGAGACAATGTTAATCGGTTTCCCGTGGAGTCGGAAGATATTCTTAACAAACAGGCGAGCAATCTCTTCGGCGCCGTCGGTCGTGAGGCATGGGATATAGTGGCGTAGCTTCGTAAGGCGATCGACGACTACGAAGATAGCGTCGAACCCTTCGGACTTAGGTAGGTGTGTAATAAAGTCCATCGAGATCGAATCCCAGGCACGGTCGGGTGTCGGTAACGGTTGTAGGAGTCCTCGATTACGTTGTCGGCTAGGCTTAATCCTACTACAGACATGGCAGTTCTGGACCCAGCGGCGGATATACGCGCTCATACCTGGCCAGTAGTAGTCCCTCGATACGATCTGGTACGTACGGGCTCTTCCAGGGTGTCCGGCAGCTGGGGTTTCGTGGCAGAGGCGGAGAACTTGGTCGTAAAGCTCTTCGTCGTTCGGTACGTAGAGTCGGCTTCGGTAGAAGAGCAGGTCCTCTCGTAGCTCGCACTGCGCGAGCTGGATCGTCGGGTAACGGCTTTTCCCTTCTCGTATTGCGTCTATTATCTCGCAGAGGGTCTCGTCGGTTCGGTATCCTTGCCTTATCGTTTCCTGGAGCTCTTCGGGGATCTGTACTGCACTAATAGCGTCTCTCGGCGGGGACTGTTCCCTTGTTCGGATTGGGAAGGCGTATAGCTGCGGTTCCGGCGTAGGCAGCGTATAGATCGTAACCTGGTCGGAGAACGATACTCGTTTTTGTTTCCTAGGGGCAGGGAGGTTTTCTCGTTTCAGAATCGTTTGGCTCTGGTGCTGTAGGCGTTCATCCCCCTCTTTAGGCAGATCATCTGACCTCCTGGTTAGAGAGTCGGGTTTTTGCCCTTGTTTCCCTGGTCGGTAGGTAATCTGGAAGCGGAAACGGGACAGAAATTCGGACCAGCGCGCTTGCCGGCGGTTAAGTTGCTTTGTCGTCGTAAAGTATTCCAGATTCTTGTGGTCGGACAAGACTTTGATCGGGTGTTCGGCTCCCTCGAGTTCAGGGCGCCACTCTTCGAAACAGCGGATAATAGCAAGCAGCTCTTTATCGTAGATCTCGTAGTTACATTCGGCAGGGCTATGCTTCTTTGAGAAAAAGGCGATAGGTCGTAGTATTCCTTCGTTATCGTATTGGGAGAGGATCCCGGCGGATACGTAGTCGGAGGCGTCGGTCTCGACGATAACTTCCTTAGTCCAATCGAACGGGGCGAGTATCGGGCCTTCTACGAAGGCTTGCTTTAGGTCGTCGAAGGCTTTCTGGCAAGCGGGAGTCCAGGCGAACGGTGTGTCCTTGCGCGTAAGAGCTGTAAGCGGCTGGCAGATTTTCGAGAAGTTACGTATAAAGCGACGGTAGAAGTTCGCAAACCCTAGGTAGGACTGGACGTCGGTAACATTCTTCGGTTCGGGCCAGTTCTGGATTGTCTGAATCTTTTCGGGGTCCATCCGGATGCCGTTTTGGCCAACGATCATCCCTAGGAATTTAGTCTCGTGTTGGAAAAACTCGCACTTCGATAGCTTTGCGTAAAGTCCTGCATCTTGCAGCTTCTGTAGGACAGCTCGGACGTGTTTCTCGTGTTCTTCCCGGGTCCGGCTATAAATCAGGATATCGTCTAGGTAGGCTGAGCAGAATTGGTCGAGGAATTCGCGCAGAGTGTCGTTAATAAACCGCTGAAAGGTTCCCGGCGCGCCGGTGAGTCCGAAAGGCATAACGAGGCTTTCAAATAGTCCGAAACGGGTCCGGAATGCAGTAAGGTACTCTTGCCCTTCCTTCATACGCACATTGTTAAATGCAGAGATAATGTCGATCTTCGTAAAGTACTTCATTCCGCTTAGGTTGTTCAGAGTCTCGGTCGTTAGCGGGAGCGGGTATCGGTCCTTAACAGTAAGCTCGTTTATCGCGCGGTAGTCTACGCAGAGCCGTAGGCCACCTCCGGGCTTCTTAACGAATAGGACAGGGGAGGCGACTGGGGAAGAGCTTGGTCGGATAAAGCCCTTCTGGAGGTTCTCGTCTAGCCATTCCTTTAAAGCTTGCAGTTCGTCTCGAGACATTCCGTATAAAGGGCCAAATGGCAGTTCGGCGCCCTCTTTTAGCTTAATGTCGTGGTCGTACGGGCGGTGCGGGGGAAGCTGGTCGGCTAGCTTCGGAGAAAATATAGAGCTGAAGTCACGGAGGCACTCGGGCAGCTGTCCTTCGATATCGGCCTTTTCTTCGGAGGTGAATATCGACTGTAGGTCCTCGATCGTCGTATAGCAGAGGCGGTATCCTCTCTGTTGCATAGGCGGGGCGGCGTACTTCGTAGCAGCTTGGAACGATATCTTGAATACGTCGACAGTCTGGCGTTTCCCTTCCTGGATCCGGGGAAGACGTTTCGTATACATCTGGACAGGTCGGGACTCGGCTGGAACAGAACAGTGCTTCTTACAGTATTCGCTCCTAAACTGGAGGGTAGAGCGGCTCGGGCGAATATCGGGATCGTGGACCTCAAGCCACGGGTATCCTAAGATAATAGGACTACCTCCTATCTCGGTAAGGCGGAAAACGACCTCCTCTTCTAGGTGGTCGTTAATTCGGAGCATACAGCAGGTGCCATAGCGGATAGCTACCCCTTCGGCGTTGCTATCGGCGTCAAACGGAAGCATAATAACCTCTTTCTCTAGAGGTTGAATACTAAGGCCTTGGGCCTTAGCCCATTGCAGGTCCATCATTGCGTAGGCTTCGCTACCAGTATCGACTAAAGCATAGTCGGAGACAATCCTCCCTTGCAGGGAGATTGAGAACGGGATTTTCGGTGACGTAGATCGGTCGTGTTTATACGGAACAGCAAGTAGTGGTTCGATCGAGGAACGGGAGACACGGATAATTTCAGGCAGAACAGGGCTGCGCGGACCTAACGCCGGGCTGCGACTGAAGCCAGGCGTACTCCGTTTTCCGACGGCGGAGGGGAGGGGGGAGAATTGGTGCGTTGCGGGCTCGGCGGGGATCGGCCTCTCGAGGGAGATATAGCGGCAGCTGTGCGGCGGCGTTCAGCGTCGCGCCTCTGAATAGCTAGGGGGCGACGGTCGGGTTCAGGGCAGCCGGCGACTTGGTGTCCGGGTTTGTGGCAGCGGTAGCAGTTCCCAAGCTCTTTGTCGGTCTTGCGACCTACGTCTAGGTCCATAGGGTCGCCTATGTTCTTAGCTCTCGCAATAGGGCTCTTTTCTTGACGGGTAGGCTGGGGAGTGCGAGGGCGGTTATCGGGCACAGCGGTACGAGTATTCGAGTTCGTCGGTAGGCGGGGGCGTTCGGTCTGGCGTTGGTGTTGGCGGTACCGGTTATCGAGCTTCTGTAGGTGTCGGGTATAGGCGCGGTACTCCTGCGTAGGGGCTTCATTATGTAGGAGCATATCTTGGAGTTCACGGGAGATAGCCTGAGTAAGCAGCGGAGCTAGGGCTTCTTCGGCCATTTCTCCTTCCTGGGCAAGTCGATCGAATTCGGCGATAAAGGTACTGAACTCCTGGTTGCGTTGTTTAAGGCGGTATAAGGCGTTCTGGGCATTCTGGATGCGGTCGGGGTCGCCATAGGCAGACTCGAGGAACTCGAGGAGTTGCGGGTAGTCGACGAACTGAGGCACGCCATATTTCGTCTTCGGTAGCAGGAGGTTATACGCGTCGCCTTGAAGGCGGCCGGCAACGTACGTAAGGCGGGAGGCAGCGGAGGGGAAGCGGTCCAGGTTGGCAGTCATTTTAGCGTAAATCTGCTGGACGAAACGGCGGAGGTCCTTCCTTTCGCCGTTGAACTGGGCCGGGTCGGGGAGTCGTTCGGAAAGAGATAGCTTGGAAGGTGTGGCAAGAGCAGGCGTAGTCTCTCTTGCTGCAACATCTTGAACAGCCTTAGCGGTAGCGGAAGCAGGTGGAGAGTCGGGCGTAGGTACGGTAGGCGTAGGGTTCTCGCGCGCAGCAGCGAACACCCTATCTCTCTCGGCCTCAGCGGCGAAGGCCTGGCGCCGAGCGGCCTCAATCTCTTGTCCCTGATACTGGATAATAGCGTTCTTATCCTCCAGCTCTTTCTGGTATCGGGAGGCTAGCGATTGCGCTCCCTGGGCGCTCTCGCGTGCATTTTGCAATTCCTCCTCGAGGCCTGAAATATAGGCATCGAGGTTGCGGAGGTAGAAGAGCCACTCGGTAGGGCTCTCTTGTACATACTGGGTTAGGTCGGCAGGCTGGTCTACCGCCTGAGGAGGCGACGGTCGCTGGGACATCGGAAGTGCGACAGCACCTAAGGGTAGGAGCTACGTAGTGTCACGGGCGGAGACAGGCAGGAAAGGTAGGTGATGTCACAACAGGTACGGAGTGCTACGGACAGGCTTTATAGACACTGCGCTACCCTATAGGTAGCCCTCTTTGACAGGACGTAGCTCGAAGAGAGGAAGGGAGAGCTTTCTCTCTTCGAGCGTACAAGTGTGCAGGCGCTCCCGTGCTTTCCGCGCACGTGAGCCGGGGCCGGCGTTACTAACTTCCGCCGACTTCCAGGCAGTCTTATGTCTACGGGCCCAGCCCGTGACACTCTTTTAGAGTATTAGATTACGATTACGTAACTACTACCTAATACCCTTTAGGTAGTTATATAACTACTACCTAATACTCTCTTGTTACGGTCTGGTTCCGCAGGAACACCACGGACCAATCACACCCGGGATGACCCTGGTGGAGACAGCGCCTGGGACCAAGACACCCACCCACGTGACCTACTCTGTTTGGTGAGAACCACCAGAAACAGAGGAGGATGCCTCTGCAGAGGGTCTCTCTCTTGAGACAGAGGCAGGACAGAGCGATGCTCTGTCCTAAGGGAACATCTCCTTTGTATTTAGCAGCGATGAGTATCGCCTCTCTAGATAGTCATCGCGTACAACTCACTGTTCTATCTCACTGATTGGAATCAAGTGAACCTTCCTACTTCGTTGCCTCCCTCTAGACTACCCGACAAGCTCAAATCCCGATCGAGCTTAAGCTTCTGCTTAGTGAGATCTTAGGTCATCAGCTCCCGTTGATTAAAACCTAACATCTTGTTACGAAGTCGCGTATCGTCGCATGTTATCGGGGGGCACTAAGGGACCCTCTCTCGTATTGTCGGGCAAAAGAGGATACAAAACTATCTACACTATCGAATGGTACTATATAGGGGCTAGTATACAGGGTCTGGGGTCCCGGGTATATAGGAACCAATATACATGACTCACAGCAGGGCCCAGTGGAGTGTCAGTTCACAACACTCCCCTTGACAGTGCACTGGGGCTGTTCAATCCATCTCCTCATCCCAATCATCATCCTGATCATGTGCAACTAGGGCCAAGGCCTTTGAATCTGAGATCTTGTTCTCAGAGACCACCTTTATCATTCCTTGGGCCATTTCCAAGTATGGGCAGATTGAAACATAGTGCCCAGCTTGATTGCATAGCTTGCATCTCAGTCCTTGTCTGTCAGACATCTTGCTGTCTGATCTTCTTCCTCTGTGAGATGATGATCCTCTTGATGATGCAGCTCGGGCTGCAAAGGCCACAGGTGTGCTGCCTGCAGGCATGCTCACCTCTTTCTCCTGAAGGATTGAGAGTATGCTTTCAGGTGACAGTGAGGGTTGACCATCTATTGCATCTCTGATGGTAGACCATTGTTCTGGAAGCCCAGACAAGAGTACCTGTGCTCTTGCCTTTGGGTTTATGGCAGCAGCCATTTCAGGTTGGGCAACTTTGATCCTTTTGCCAAGTGCCTGAAGGTGTGTCCATGCTCCATCAATGCTCATGTCCTCTGCCTTTTGGAAACTGAAGTACTGCTTCAGAAGTTTCCTTCCTGTAGCTTGGTTGTCTGCATACTTCTTCTTCAGCTCTTGCCAAACCTCCTTTGCAGTTTGGAGTTCTGAGACCAGCTCTTCATCATCCTCCCCTATGCACAAAGATATCCACCAGATTGCTTTGTACTGTGACTTTGGGGTGATGGGTGTGTGTGTCTCATGGGAGATTGTGTGATACAGGTCTTCTCCCCTCAAGAAGATTTCCATCCTTCTGAACCATCCTTCTGCATTGTCCTTGCATAGGATTGGGCATGGTCTTTTCTGAAGTCCGGAGGATTTGTCTTGAGTATCCATTGTAGTCTTGTAGAATTAGTATTGGGTCAGATGGAAAGTTGTCCTTCTGTCCCAAGGAGAATCAAAGCGGGGAAAAGTCAAATGATTGCAGGGTTCTTCCTATACATGGGTCACCCTCTGTCCCTCCTCAGATTAGAGCCTCCTGTTGGAATGATCCGGCCATCAAGCAGCCGTGCTTTCCTGCTGGCATATGGGAATCAAGGGAGCATACCACTTTGGCACCCTCCAGCTCAGGACTTCCTGTAGCTATCCCATAAGACAAAGGTAGGTTCATGACTCCTCTTGATCCTGGATTCACCATTGGCCTCCAGAGGTAGTGAGAGGTTCAGGCAGTCTCTGAAGTGTTATGAGCCATCAGCAGTCCATGTCAGAACTGCCTTGCAACTGCTTCCTCCCTGAACATAACATATCTGGTATAAACCAAGCCTTTGGTTACTGCAAGATCTTCCTTTGAGAGTTGGCAAGTTCTCCCAGCACCAGAGATAAGGTACTAATCCAGACAGCTTGGGGTGCAGTCTCTGAAGTGTTATTCTGCCAACAGCAGGTTTGGTGTACTGCAGGTTGCTGTTACACTTTCTGCAGCCCTCTGTTGCAACATCCTCTCCCCTTGTTGTCTGTCTTGGTGTCCTCACTCTAACTATCATTCCTCAATGCTCTTCTCTCTTCTGCATTTGGTCTCAGCTGCAGGTGGGCTGGCTGCAATTCTGCATGCAGCTGCACCGCTGTTTTCAGTCCCTCAGCTAGGGTCCATGGGGTCCTACACCCAGTTGCAATCTGGGACTCATGTTTAACCATGGAAAGGGTTTTGCTCCTTCTTTATACAGGGGCACATTGTCCTTTGTCCCTGAGCACAGAGGGCACAGTCCTTCCTCTGTGTGCCTGTCTTCACCCGCAGGCTCCTGGCGCAGTCTCTGCTGCTACTGTCCCTGTTTATACAGCCACAGCTCGGGCTGTTTCCTTACTCTTCTAGCTCGGTGTCTCGCTGTTGCCAATAGCGTTCCTGTTGTCCTGCCTTCGGCTTCCGTACTCTGTCGGTGAACCGCGCCTCGCCTTCTATCGGAGCTTGGAATACAATAGCGCTAACCCGGGCTCATAACCTGTTACGAAGTCGCGTATCGTCGCATGTTATCGGGGGGCACTAAGGGACCCTCTCTCGTATTGTCGGGCAAAAGAGGATACAAAACTATCTACACTATCGAATGGTACTATATAGGGGCTAGTATACAGGGTCTGGGGTCCCGGGTATATAGGAACCAATATACATGACTCACAGCAGGGCCCAGTGGAGTGTCAGTTCACAACACATCTCTAAATTATATAACCTAACCTAATACTTTCTCGATTTAGAAAGTGACTAGAAGTACTTCTATCCGACTACTTTTTTTTAGCTAGAAAGTTCTAGAAAGCTCTAGAGCAACTACGTAAATAGTAGACTAGAAGTTTCTATTAATATCCTTCTCGACTAGCTTCTAGAAGTCGAGGTAACCTCGTAGAAGATCGATTTCTAATCGATATTCTATAGTATTCTAAGCTATTCTACGAGGCTCTATCTTTAGTATTACTAGTCCTAGTGTCACGGGCTGGGCCCGTAGACATAAGACTGCCTGGAAGTCGGCGGAAGTTAGTAACGCCGGCCCCGGCTCACGTGCGCGGAAAGCACGGGAGCGCCTGCACACTTGTACGCTCGAAGAGAGAAAGCTCTCCCTTCCTCTCTTCGAGCTACGTCCTGTCAAAGAGGGCTACCTATAGGGTAGCGCAGTGTCTATAAAGCCTGTCCGTAGCACTCCGTACCTGTTGTGACATCACCTACCTTTCCTGCCTGTCTCCGCCCGTGACACTACGTAGCTCCTACCCTTAGGTGCTGTCGCACTTCCGATGTCCCAGCGACCGTCGCCTCCTCAGGCGGTAGACCAGCCTGCCGACCTAACCCAGTATGTACAAGAGAGCCCTACCGAGTGGCTCTTCTACCTCCGCAACCTCGATGCCTATATTTCAGGCCTCGAGGAGGAATTGCAAAATGCACGCGAGAGCGCCCAGGGAGCGCAATCGCTAGCCTCCCGATACCAGAAAGAGCTGGAGGATAAGAACGCTATTATCCAGTATCAGGGACAAGAGATTGAGGCCGCTCGGCGCCAGGCCTTCGCCGCTGAGGCCGAGAGAGATAGGGTGTTCGCTGCTGCGCGCGAGAACCCTACGCCTACCGTACCTACGCCCGACTCTCCACCTGCTTCCGCTACCGCTAAGGCTGTTCAAGATGTTGCAGCAAGAGAGACTACGCCTGCTCTTGCCACACCTTCCAAGCTATCTCTTTCCGAACGACTCCCCGACCCGGCCCAGTTCAACGGCGAAAGGAAGGACCTCCGCCGTTTCGTCCAGCAGATTTACGCTAAAATGACTGCCAACCTGGACCGCTTCCCCTCCGCTGCCTCCCGCCTTACGTACGTTGCCGGCCGCCTTCAAGGCGACGCGTATAACCTCCTGCTACCGAAGACGAAATATGGCGTGCCTCAGTTCGTCGACTACCCGCAACTCCTCGAGTTCCTCGAGTCTGCCTATGGCGACCCCGACCGCATCCAGAATGCCCAGAACGCCTTATACCGCCTTAAACAACGCAACCAGGAGTTCAGTACCTTTATCGCCGAATTCGATCGACTTGCCCAGGAAGGAGAAATGGCCGAAGAAGCCCTAGCTCCGCTGCTTACTCAGGCTATCTCCCGTGAACTCCAAGATATGCTCCTACATAATGAAGCCCCTACGCAGGAGTACCGCGCCTATACCCGACACCTACAGAAGCTCGATAACCGGTACCGCCAACACCAACGCCAGACCGAACGCCCCCGCCTACCGACGAACTCGAATACTCGTACCGCTGTGCCCGATAACCGCCCTCGCACTCCCCAGCCTACCCGTCAAGAAAAGAGCCCTATTGCGAGAGCTAAGAACATAGGCGACCCTATGGACCTAGACGTAGGTCGCAAGACCGACAAAGAGCTTGGGAACTGCTACCGCTGCCACAAACCCGGACACCAAGTCGCCGGCTGCCCTGAACCCGACCGTCGCCCCCTAGCTATTCAGAGGCGCGACGCTGAACGCCGCCGCACAGCTGCCGCTATATCTCCCTCGAGAGGCCGATCCCCGCCGAGCCCGCAACGCACCAATTCTCCCCCCTCCCCTCCGCCGTCGGAAAACGGAGTACGCCTGGCTTCAGTCGCAGCCCGGCGTTAGGTCCGCGCAGCCCTGTTCTGCCTGAAATTATCCGTGTCTCCCGTTCCTCGATCGAACCACTACTTGCTGTTCCGTATAAACACGACCGATCTACGTCACCGAAAATCCCGTTCTCAATCTCCCTGCAAGGGAGGATTGTCTCCGACTATGCTTTAGTCGATACTGGTAGCGAAGCCTACGCAATGATGGACCTGCAATGGGCTAAGGCCCAAGGCCTTAGTATTCAACCTCTAGAGAAAGAGGTTATTATGCTTCCGTTTGACGCCGATAGCAACGCCGAAGGGGTAGCTATCCGCTATGGCACCTGCTGTATGCTCCGAATTAACGACCACCTAGAAGAGGAGGTCGTTTTCCGCCTTACCGAGATAGGAGGTAGTCCTATTATCTTAGGATACCCGTGGCTTGAGGTCCACGATCCCGATATTCGCCCGAGCCGCTCTACCCTCCAGTTTAGGAGCGAATACTGTAAGAAGCACTGTTCTGTTCCAGCCGAGTCCCGACCTGTCCAGATGTATACGAAACGTCTTCCCCGGATCCAGGAAGGGAAACGCCAGACTGTCGACGTATTCAAGATATCGTTCCAAGCTGCTACGAAGTACGCCGCCCCGCCTATGCAACAGAGAGGATACCGCCTCTGCTATACGACGATCGAGGACCTACAGTCGATATTCACCTCCGAAGAAAAGGCCGATATCGAAGGACAGCTGCCCGAGTGCCTCCGTGACTTCAGCTCTATATTTTCTCCGAAGCTAGCCGACCAGCTTCCCCCGCACCGCCCGTACGACCACGACATTAAGCTAAAAGAGGGCGCCGAACTGCCATTTGGCCCTTTATACGGAATGTCTCGAGACGAACTGCAAGCTTTAAAGGAATGGCTAGACGAGAACCTCCAGAAGGGCTTTATCCGACCAAGCTCTTCCCCAGTCGCCTCCCCTGTCCTATTCGTTAAGAAGCCCGGAGGTGGCCTACGGCTCTGCGTAGACTACCGCGCGATAAACGAGCTTACTGTTAAGGACCGATACCCGCTCCCGCTAACGACCGAGACTCTGAACAACCTAAGCGGAATGAAGTACTTTACGAAGATCGACATTATCTCTGCATTTAACAATGTGCGTATGAAGGAAGGGCAAGAGTACCTTACTGCATTCCGGACCCGTTTCGGACTATTTGAAAGCCTCGTTATGCCTTTCGGACTCACCGGCGCGCCGGGAACCTTTCAGCGGTTTATTAACGACACTCTGCGCGAATTCCTCGACCAATTCTGCTCAGCCTACCTAGACGATATCCTGATTTATAGCCGGACCCGGGAAGAACACGAGAAACACGTCCGAGCTGTCCTACAGAAGCTGCAAGATGCAGGACTTTACGCAAAGCTATCGAAGTGCGAGTTTTTCCAACACGAGACTAAATTCCTAGGGATGATCGTTGGCCAAAACGGCATCCGGATGGACCCCGAAAAGATTCAGACAATCCAGAACTGGCCCGAACCGAAGAATGTTACCGACGTCCAGTCCTACCTAGGGTTTGCGAACTTCTACCGTCGCTTTATACGTAACTTCTCGAAAATCTGCCAGCCGCTTACAGCTCTTACGCGCAAGGACACACCGTTCGCCTGGACTCCCGCTTGCCAGAAAGCCTTCGACGACCTAAAGCAAGCCTTCGTAGAAGGCCCGATACTCGCCCCGTTCGATTGGACTAAGGAAGTTATCGTCGAGACCGACGCCTCCGACTACGTATCCGCCGGGATCCTCTCCCAATACGATAACGAAGGAATACTACGACCTATCGCCTTTTTCTCAAAGAAGCATAGCCCTGCCGAATGTAACTACGAGATCTACGATAAAGAGCTGCTTGCTATTATCCGCTGTTTCGAAGAGTGGCGCCCTGAACTCGAGGGAGCCGAACACCCGATCAAAGTCTTGTCCGACCACAAGAATCTGGAATACTTTACGACGACAAAGCAACTTAACCGCCGGCAAGCGCGCTGGTCCGAATTTCTGTCCCGTTTCCGCTTCCAGATTACCTACCGACCAGGGAAACAAGGGCAAAAACCCGACTCTCTAACCAGGAGGTCAGATGATCTGCCTAAAGAGGGGGATGAACGCCTACAGCACCAGAGCCAAACGATTCTGAAACGAGAAAACCTCCCTGCCCCTAGGAAACAAAAACGAGTATCGTTCTCCGACCAGGTTACGATCTATACGCTGCCTACGCCGGAACCGCAGCTATACGCCTTCCCAATCCGAACAAGGGAACAGTCCCCGCCGAGAGACGCTATTAGTGCAGTACAGATCCCCGAAGAGCTCCAGGAAACGATAAGGCAAGGATACCGAACCGACGAGACCCTCTGCGAGATAATAGACGCAATACGAGAAGGGAAAAGCCGTTACCCGACGATCCAGCTCGCGCAGTGCGAGCTACGAGAGGACCTGCTCTTCTACCGAAGCCGACTCTACGTACCGAACGACGAAGAGCTTTACGACCAAGTTCTCCGCCTCTGCCACGAAACCCCAGCTGCCGGACACCCTGGAAGAGCCCGTACGTACCAGATCGTATCGAGGGACTACTACTGGCCAGGTATGAGCGCGTATATCCGCCGCTGGGTCCAGAACTGCCATGTCTGTAGTAGGATTAAGCCTAGCCGACAACGTAATCGAGGACTCCTACAACCGTTACCGACACCCGACCGTGCCTGGGATTCGATCTCGATGGACTTTATTACACACCTACCTAAGTCCGAAGGGTTCGACGCTATCTTCGTAGTCGTCGATCGCCTTACGAAGCTACGCCACTATATCCCATGCCTCACGACCGACGGCGCCGAAGAGATTGCTCGCCTGTTTGTTAAGAATATCTTCCGACTCCACGGGAAACCGATTAACATTGTCTCTGATCGGGACGCCAAGTTTATGTCTGACTTTTGGAAACACCTTACGCGGAAACTAAGGATTACCTGCTCCCCATCGACTGCCTACCACCCGCAGACAGATGGCCAGACCGAGAGGCTAAATGCAGTCCTCGAACAACACCTGCGTGCGTACGTTTCGTACCTACAAGACGACTGGGTAGAATGGCTACCGCTAGCGGAATTCTCAGCGAACTCAGTATTCTCCGAAACTACCGGCTTGTCTCCGTTCCTAGCTACCTACGGTTTCCAACCCCTCCTAGGAACCGAAGTCCTACAGCATACGACCGACGCCCCTGCGAGTCGAGAAGCAGAATCTTTCGTCGCAGATATGAAGGCGATTACCGACTTCCTAAAGGCCGAGACCAGCCTCGCACAGTCCCGATATGAAGAGGCTGCAAATCGGCACCGTAGCGCCTCACGCAAGTTCTCTGTTGGAGAAGAAGTCTGGCTCGACGCTAGGAATATCAAGACCCTCCGCCCTACGAAGAAACTTGACTGGAAGAACCTAGGCCCGTTCCGCATTCTTGAGGTCAAACCGTATACCTGCCGACTAGACCTGCCAGCAACGATGGTGGATTGGGTTCCTCGAGCGGGCTGTACATACCAAAGGCGATACCGTGGAAGGCTCCTGCTTGCAGGAGCTAACCTGTTTGCTCCGCTGTTGCAGAGTATCTGTCCTGTTTTGTTCTGCCCTCGGGTAAGACCCGAGGAAGAGGAGCTGCACGCTGCCTAGGAAGGGAGTGCGCTGCACTCGCCCTATTTTGAAAGAACGTGACTCGGAGCGTCACTGCTAGGAAGGGAGTAATGTCACGGGCTGGGCCCGTAGACATAAGACTGCCTGGAAGTCGGCGGAAGTTAGTAACGCCGGCCCCGGCTCACGTGCGCGGAAAGCACGGGAGCGCCTGCACACTTGTACGCTCGAAGAGAGAAAGCTCTCCCTTCCTCTCTTCGAGCTACGTCCTGTCAAAGAGGGCTACCTATAGGGTAGCGCAGTGTCTATAAAGCCTGTCCGTAGCACTCCGTACCTGTTGTGACATCACCTACCTTTCCTGCCTGTCTCCGCCCGTGACACCTAGAGTTACCTAGTGCCTATACGCGATTACGCGTACGTAGAACCTTCTAGTACGCGGTAATAGAGTATATAAGAAGGCCTATAGCGCGCAGTATAGTCGACTAAGCAAGTAAGGAAAGCTTTCTACTCTTTACTCTTACTACTACTCTACTCTCTTACTCTACTCTCTATCTACTGTTACGGTTCTGACCGTCACGACTCCCCCTGCCCAGTCATCTTTCGTGGACACACGGCTGCGCCCGGTCACGGGACAAGGAAGGATCTCTCATACCCTGAGAGATCCTCCTGCATATGAAGGAACGGATCTCTCGCTCTCTCGACAGAGCAGCGGACCGGGTCTCTCACGTACACAACAGACCCGGAGGAACATATGGGATTCTCCTTTGTATATAGCGAGCGATGAATATCGCCTCTCTAGATAGTGATCGCGTACAACTCACTGTTCTATCTCACTGATTGGAATCAAGTGAATCTTCCTACTTCGTTACCTTCCTCTAGACTACCCGACAAGCTCAAATCCCGATCGAGCTCAAGCTTCTGCTTAGTGAGATCTTAGGTCATCAGCATCCCGCTCATAACCTAACAGCTTTGTACGCCCTTAAGGATGTCTACCACAGGAAGCTCCAGGGGGAATCCCGCCCCCAGCGAAGCAGGATCCAGCCGCAGCAAGCCAGTCCAACCTCCAAGACCGACTCCACCAGATGACTCCGACGACGAAGATAGTGGCCCAAGACCGAGAAGCTTCAAACCAGCGAAGCCTGACCACTTCTATGGAGATCGGAACAAGTTCGACGATTGGGTCAACCAGATGGACATGTTCCTCATGTTCAACCCCGTCGAAGGAAATCTCAAGACTGTCTTTGCCAGCACGTACCTCAGAGGTAGTGCACAGAACTGGATCAAACCCCACCTCAAGGTCTATCTGGACAGCGAGGGACGACAGGACCCTACCGGCATGTTCAGAGACTACACGACTTTCAAGATCAAACTCAAGGAGATCTTCGGATCTTCCAATGAGGTAACCCAAGCGATCAGGGTTATCCAGCACCTCAAGCAACGTACCTCAGCATCCGAATATGCAGCCAAGTTCGAGGAACACTCTCAGGTGACTGGATGGGACCAACAGGCGTTAATGACGATGTTCAGACGTGGACTCAAAGACTCGGTCAAGGACCAGTTAATGAACCACGGAGGAACACTTGACACCCTGAAGGATTTGACCGAAGCGGCTATTGAAATCGACGACCGGCTCTACGAGAGAGCGCTGGAACGCAAGTACGACTCCAAGGTTGGAGGAACCGCCGGGTTCACCCCAGACTATGGAAGGAACCGCGGATACCATTCCAAGCCAAATAATCAGTCCAACAAACCATACTACGGACCCCAACCAATGGAACTCGACGTTACCCAGAAAGGTCGGAAGATCAAAGGAAGAGGCAAGCCAAAGGGCAAGCCCAAGAAGAAACAAGGTAGCGATAAGACTTGTTACAATTGTGGCAAACCAGGCCACTTTGCGAGGGATTGTCGTTCTAAGAACATGGTGCAGCGACAATCCATCAACACGATGCAAAGAAGAGAAGAAGGACGAGGTGGTTATAACGACAATAACTCCCCTCAGGAGGTCCGACTTCTAGGCATGATACAACGAAAATCGGAAGGAACGCCAATCCCGCCAGAATGGATTGCGCGAGAAAATAACATCGAGCAAGACTACATAAACCTCGATGAACGACTTGAAGAATGGGATCGACTAATCAACCTGGTTCGCGAAGAAGAAGACTCGCTCAGAGCACGGGGACAAGAACGCACCGAGTCAACCCACAAGCTTCGCGACTTCCACAATCGAATCGTGGGAGAAAGGAACAAGGTTGTCCAAGAGATAAATCAACAGATCCGAGCAAGTCAATTTTCCGATAACACCCAGAGAGACGTAAGGACCTTCGGTATGATATCTCGGAAGAGAGAGAACAAGGCGACTACCGAAGAAGACGACCAACTCATACTACTCGATCGGCTCGACCGACAAATAAGCGAAATCGAGAACGAAATGCATCCCCTCACCTCGAAGACCGGGCTGTGGACGGACCAGGAATACAAGCGATTCAGGGAACTGATTCGACAGTATAGCAGGATAACCAACGAACTCGAAGTTCTAAGGGACGCAATGGTCGAAGAACCTACGACAAAACGGACGCTTGGAATGATGCAACGACGAAGCATCCCAACACAGATCCGCTGGGAAGAACGTCACGGACACGGAAGCCTTCACTGGCGATTCTGTTACGATGACGCATGCCAAACCCACATCTCTTCCAAGAGGGAGAACAACTTCTTCCCGATCGAACCAATCCGAGAAGAAGATCCTCCAATCCGGCGATATGATGACGGAAGTAGGCCCTTGCCTATTCCAGAGGAGCTGCAAGAGTTAGCACCACACCTCAGACTCGCCGAGGAAGAAAATAACGACGAATCTTGCCATGAAAACCAAGAGAATATCCCTCCTGAAATTGACTCCGAGGAGGAAGGGCAAGACTCGTCCGCAGACGAAGAAGACGTGTCGGAGGAATCATCCGATGAAGAACCAGACCCGGATGACGAAATCACGACATTCACGTGTACCCAGGCAGGAATAATGCGCAAGGTTATGCTATTCCTGGCTATGCGACAAGAAGACATATTCCCGAGAATTGGTGGGAAACGATACCTACACCCCACCAAGTTCGATCGCGCACTCAAGGAACTTCGTATCAAACTCTGGAACCAGCCGAGAATCTCTGTACAGTACGACTTCAGATCACTGGTACAGGAACTCGTTCCTATCGGAAGCACGATCACACCATTCGGATATGTCACACCGAGCGAAGAAATCGTGCCGAACTCAGCACGAGAAAACATACGCCGAATCTCCGAACAATATGCCAAGATACAACAATGTCAATCGATGTACGCTTGCATCGAAACACCAGAGGAGAAGACAATACACGAAACAATCAGATACACGTCACATCAGATCCGAGAATGGTATAGAACACCTACCATCGAGACCCAGTCGGGAAAAGGATCGACTCTCAAGGAATGAGCGTCCAAAGAGAGTTCTGCAACACGGAAAGCGCTCAGGCATCAACATCAGTCTTTCGCACCAACATTACCGTCAACGGACACAAGGTCCAAGCCATGATTGATTCTGGAGCGAGCGGGAACTTTGCCTCCAAATCATTTGTGAAGCGATATGGGATAGCTACCCAATCGAAGGACGAAGGGTACGAATTGATCGCAGTCGACGGATCATCGTTACCAAGCGTGGAACGAGAAACCATTCCGTTACCACTTGCTATCCAACAGCACCACGAGGAAATTGTCTTAGACATCACAGACATGGCCAGTCATGACGTCGTACTAGGCATACCTTGGTTGAGAAAGCACAATCCAATCATCGATTGGAGACGAGGAGTACTCAGGTTTGAACAATGCGATTGCGTTATCGGCATTGACCCTATGCAGCGACAGAGTTCACTGATAGATGAGGCTAGGAGACAGATCAACGAAATGACACTCCAGTCGCCCGGAGCTACGAAACAATCGAGCCCAACTCGGACAGTCACTCGCGATGGCAAGGAGGACAACCAAGTCACGAGAACAGATGGAAGTAACGTACCATCGAAGGATACGGCCTCGGAACCCGATATCCCCAAAGAGTATCAAAAATGGGCGAAACTCTTTGAAGAGGTAGAAGACATCACCGCTTTACCTAAACACCAGACATGGGACCACCGGATCAACCTGAAACCCGGAACGGAGCCCCCATTCGTGCCACTATTCAAGAAATCCGAACACGCGCTCCAAGAAGAAGATAAGTGGCTACGCAAGATGCTAGCCAAGGGCTGGATACAGAAATCCAAGTCCAGTGCAGGCGCACCTATCTTCGGCGTTCCAAAGTCCAACGGGAAGACACGACAAGTCCTCGACTACCGGAAACTTAATGACATAACGATAAAGAACCGATATCCACTACCCAACATCGAGGAATCGCAGGACAGACTTACCGGATCAGACTGGTATACGAAGATCGATCTACGAGATGCATTCTATGCTATCCGCATGGCGGAAGGCGAGGAATGGAAGACGGCATTTCGAACACGCTACGGATTGTACGAATTCACGGTTATGCCAATGGGATTAACCAACGCACCCGCCTCCTGTCAGGAGATGGTAAACGACATTCTCAGAGACCTGCTCGACATATGCGTCATCGCATACATGGACGATATCCTCGTCTACACTAGAGGATCTCTTGAGAAACACAAACGACAAGTACAAGGCGTATTCGAAAGACTCTCCCGAGTAGGATTCCGGACCGCACCCGAGAAATGCGAATTCCACAAGAAGGAAGTCAAATTCCTTGGCTTCATCATCAATACTAAAGGAATCGCAATCGACCCGGAAAAAATCGAATCTATCAAGACGTGGCCAACCCCGAAGACAGTCAAGGATGTGCAATCATTCCTTGGACTAGCCAACTACAATCGGAAGTTCATCAAAGATTACTCCAAGATCGCCACACCACTGTCAGACCTTACAAAGAAGGACCTCAAATGGAAATGGGAACAACAACATCAAAGAGCATTCGACAAGCTAGTACAGATGTGCTGCGAAGCACCAGTACTGATGATGTTTGACACGAAAGAACCAGTCTACATCGAGACTGACGCATCGGATCTAGCCATAGGAGCATGCCTCACACAGATGCATGATGGGAAACGACACCCAGTGGCTTATTACTCAAGAAAAATGTCACCCGCGGAACAAAACTACGATGTTCACGACAAGGAACTGCTAGCTATCGTTGCAGCATTGCAACACTGGAACTATTACGCGGAAGGAGCACCAGGACTAACGATTCTTTCTGATCATAAGAATCTAACCTACTTCACTACGACCAAAGTACTAACCCGAAGACAGGCCCGCTGGTCGGAACTGCTCGGACAGTACAAGTTCGAAATCCGCTACACTCCAGGAAAAGAGAATGGTAGAGCAGATGCCTTGAGTCGAAGAGTCGACTACATGGAAGGAAAAGAACCCATACAACAACGAGTTCTCAAGGCCAACCCGGACGGAAGCCTTAGTGCCAACACACAAGAATTCAACAACATAGTGCGAATCCTCAACGACACAGAGGAACAGTTTCCAATACTACAGGGAAAATACCAGGTACCGAAGGACCGAGAAGAAGAATGCATACGACAACATCACGACGATCCCTCGAGAGGACACCCAGGAGCAACCAAGACTGTAGAGCTCATCCAAAGAAGCTTCGGCTTTCCACAGATGCGGCAAAAGGTGCTCAAATACATCAAGCGATGCGAACATTGCCAGAAAAACAAGGCTGAACGACACGCAAAATACGGACATATACAGTTTAGGACTCCACCACAACAACCATGGGACGAAGTTACGATGGACTTCATCACGAAACTCCCACCCTCGAAGGATAAAGTCACCAACGCCACGTTCGACATGATTATGGTCATGGTCGACAGACTCACAAAATATGCACACTTTATACCCGCAAGCGAGATATACACAGCGGAGCAACTCGGACACCTCGTAATGGACAGGCTAGTACGATACCACGGATTCCCGCAAGTCTTTATTACCGACAGAGACAAACTATTCACATCAAACTACTGGAAAACACTAGTCGGAACTATCGGAATCAAACACAAACTATCTACGGCCTATCATCCAGAAACAGATGGACAGACGGAAAGAATGAACCAAACCCTGGAACAATACCTACGACACTACATCAATCACGCACAAGACAATTGGGTTACGCTGCTCCCCATGGCACAAATAGCACTGAACAACCACAAGTCAGAAACTACGCAGGCTACACCATTCTTTGCGAATTATGGACGAAATCCGAACCTGTTCGGAAACCCACATAGTCATCCCCAAGCTGAAAGAGCAATGGTTGCGGCAGAGGACATGAAAACCGTTCATAACGAACTCAAAAACCGCATCCAAGACTCGCAAAAAGCGATCACCAAGTCTAGGCAAGACAAAAGAAAAATGGCACCTCAGCTAAAGAAGGGGGATAAGGTCTATCTTCTTACCAAAAACCTGAAGACAAGGAAGAAGACCAAGAAATTGGATCACATCAAGGTCGGGCCATTTTTGATTGACGAAGCCAGGGGACCAGTCAACTACCGACTCAAACTACCAAAAGATGCAAAGATCCACCCGGTGTTCCATGTATCACTGTTGGAACCCGCCGACGCCGAAACCCCATGCCAAGACACATTCCACTTCCAACCAGAGGAAGAAGACGAGTTCGAAGTCGAAAAAATCCTGGACTACAAGAATCAGAAATACCTCATCAAATGGAAAGGGTACCACGAATCCGACAACACCTGGGAGCCGGAGACGAACCTTACGAACTGCCGGCCACTCCTTGAGCAGTTCCGTCGGCAGGCTCTGCCACAACTCCGTCGAGAAAACCCCAGAAGGCGGAATCCGCGGAACCATCCATAGCACTCCAGGTCAGAGGACTAAGAGCAAGACCAGACGAGTCCCCGGGAGCAAGGAGAACACCCGCCTGTTCCATGGCACGTTCCTCCTCCTCCATCTCCTCGAGCTCCCGCTCCTCAAGAGCACGACCAGCCTCTACTTTCTGGTCCAAGGCATCCAACTGCCGCCGCAAGCGCATCTCCTTCGCGTGCGCCTTCATGAGCGCATCTTTCGCCTGATCCAGCTCGGACAGTAGCTTCTTGCGCTGTTTCCCGAGGCGTTCCCATTCAGAGTCTGTTATCCGCGCGTCGCACCTCTTCGCGTTGCTGGCATGACAGTGGGAACACTTCCCCGACGAAATATGGATCCGACACACCAAGTTGTTCTCTTGACAGCGAGAACAAGGCTTCATGGCGTATTCTCCGAACTGGTGAAATCGAATGGCACGGCGTTTGCGTTTCTTCGTAGACGGCGCGTCAGTAGGATTGATGTTGCAAGGGAAAGAAAGAGACATCTTTACCACCAGGTATGACGAGTCCCCCTGCCCAGTCATCTTTCGTGGACACACGGCTGCGCCCGGTCACGGGACAAGGAAGGATCTCTCATACCCTGAGAGATCCTCCTGCATATGAAGGAACGGATCTCTCGCTCTCTCGACAGAGCAGCGGACCGGGTCTCTCACGTACACAACAGACCCGGAGGAACATATGGGATTCTCCTTTGTATATAGCGAGCGATGAATATCGCCTCTCTAGATAGTGATCGCGTACAACTCACTGTTCTATCTCACTGATTGGAATCAAGTGAATCTTCCTACTTCGTTACCTTCCTCTAGACTACCCGACAAGCTCAAATCCCGATCGAGCTCAAGCTTCTGCTTAGTGAGATCTTAGGTCATCAGCATCCCGCTCATAACCTAACATCTACCTACGACGTCTATACTTCCTCTAGCACTTCCGCTATTCCTAGAATACGATTCTGCTAATCTAAAAATAGACTTACCTATAGCTAACTTAAAGTTATAAGGAATATCGATTAAAAATATCGCTTAGATTAGAGAAGGTCTATCCGTATATTACCTCGTTAAATACTTCCCCGGCAAACTATAGCGATCCGTATAAGTAAGCTACTATCGAGGCCCTATTATAACCGAGATATTTCCTTAAAGTAGCTCGACTTCTTCTGCGTAAGAGCAGTAGCTCCGCATCTGTAGTGTACCTTTCTCCTAACTTTTAGTGCTACCCGGCCTAACCTAGCGCCAGATCGTGGCTTGGATCGCTAGCACTACCACTACACCTTTTTCTAGATACCGAGGATAATCTCTAGCTTCTGGGGTAGATAGACCCAAGGGCATGCCTAGAGATCTACCGGAGACGATGCTAGCACGCAATGCAAATAGGTCATCTCTGCTATACGGAATTATCCGGCGGTGCTAGAGGAAGATAAGGCTGCGGAAATTGAATCAGGCTCGTGCTGAAGCAGCAGCGGCATGCGCACCCATTGAGACTGTACTAGTATTTTTCATCGACAACTGCTACAATGACGAGAACGAAACACTGCCAAGCCATTAAGGACGAAAGACAACGTGCATTGAGATGCTACCAACCATTGATAATGTAATTCGACTTGAACGACGCCCGACGACTATCCCTATCCGACTGTGGTATCGATGATGAGGACTGATATAGTCTTGTCCCGAATCAGCCCCTTATAATAGTAGCAAAGGAGGGAAACCACGACATCAACGAGCACCTCTCCTTTTGACCGGTACTCCTATTCTCGACCCCGAGCAGCGCCGTCCTCTTCGTAGCGATACCTGCTTCACACTGCGGATAGCGCACTTCCAGAATCTCGGTCAACATGTCCCTCAATGGCCTGGTGTACTGCGAGTTCCAAACCCTCGTGTGCTGTTTGTACAGACATGGCGGAGCGGGTCGGCTCTTGTAGCCCAGGTCGAAAGACTGGTCGCTATGAAGGAAGGCGTTGTCGAGATCAATATGCCATTTTGTGGGTTCGGGTGACACTCCTCCAGATCCATGCGTGGAAGAGCTGATGTCTTCGCTCAGTTTCGAGTCTGCACGCTTGCTGGAAGTGGTGTAGTTCGAGGTCGGGAAGTAGTCTCGTGAGTGATCGGCAACGAGGGGCGGTTGCTGACATCGCAGGCGCGCGGTTGCTTCCGTGGAGGATTCAATCTGTGGATCCGTGTACGCAAAATGATCTGGAGCCATGTCCATTTTCGATGAATGATTGCGGGTAGCTAAGCTTTGCTCCTGCTCGTCAATGGATGAGTCCGCGGCAGGTATCGGTATTGGATGCGATGTGGAGAGCCTGTGCTTAGGAGAGGTTTGTAGGTCGCAGGAAGAAGATGCTTCGATTCCTCTCGCAAACCGCTCTTTCGAATTCTGAGTCGAAGAATCCTTATTCAAGCAAGACCTCTTCGGTTGACCTACGGGGTACAGCCTGCCACTCGAGTTCACGAAAGTGGGTGATTGCTGCCGTTGTTCGGCCCATATCTTGCTCCCGCCCGTCATCGTGAAAGTGGCGGCACTGACGGCTTATGCTGCAGCGGCCTCCGGCGGAAGATAAAGTATGCTCGTGTGCGACTCAATGGCACCAACAATGCAGGATTGTTTGTGCAACAATGACCTCCGATAGCGCTCGTGTTTGCCTCAAAAGATGCACGGAAGATGGCCCTCCCGTACGACAGTGCTACTATAGACACCACGATGATTCACGGCTGCAAGTGAAGTGTCGTAGGGGAGAAGTGCGGTGGCACGCTGCAGGTCCGACACGGCACTTTGTATCTCATGCCGGCGCAAATGGTGAATAGTGATGGTAGTGCGTGAGATGCATTCACGGCACCCTCTTCACCTTCCCAATGACCTCGCCCAGAACAGCGACGAGCTCCTGCTTGTCCGCTTCCTTCTTCTCCCTCTCCAGCTCGACCTCGCGCAGTTCGCGCTCCAGCTCTTTCATTCTCTGCTCCTGGCTCTGCTCGCTATTACCCAGGCCCGGCAGTGAGTTCACAATGTACTCAATCTGCTGCTCCTTAAGCACCAGATCCTGTGCGAGTTCTCTCAAGCCCGTGTTGAACTTGTCCGGATCCTCTTGCTCGGGAGTGGTGACCTCGGGTTTCGCATCATTGTCACCATTGGTCACGGCCGCGGCGGAGCCTTTCTTCTTGTCCTTCTTGTCCTCCTTGTCATCGTCGTCGCCGGCGAGGCGGAAGTGGGGACCCTGCGGCTGGCCCTCGATTGTGCCATACGGATGGCGATTCTGAATGTAGTGCAGAGAAGCGTACATCTGGTTGAGGAGGTCATCCAGGCAGTCCTGAAGCTGGGTGAGCCGGTCTGCCATGATGCCGGTGCGCGACCGCTACATGCCTTGGTGGGTGCGGTATGAGTAGTGGTTAAGTCGCGACCAGCGGGCATGTGGACGGAACTCCACGCCAAGGCCCCGCGTGGAAGTTTCGCGTTCGCCCTTCCCCTGCGCGCCGGCTCCGTCTGTCACATGCAACATTCATTCACTTCGCATTCCGGCCACGATAGCGCATTGGCAGGAGCATGAGTGCCGTCGAAACACTCTCATGCTGGCCCGTCATGTTCTCCTTCGACAACGCTTGAAACCCCCGCAGCTGCGTCGCGTGTCGACCGTTTCTCCAAAGTCGCGCCGACCTTCGACGAGGACCAGGACGGAGCAGACCAACGATGGGTTGAACTCCTTCTTTCATCATTTTGCGCCGCAGGCAGCACCGGAAAGTTCACCTGCTGAGTGCCGGCCGAAGCCTGTCTCGCTCCAGCAGCATCTCGCACAACTCGCTCGTGCCCGAACAAAGCACCATGCGGCCGCAGAGGCAAAAGCAGAGGCCCGGCCGGAGAGACGGGGAAGGAAGAGAGGAGAGCCAGGCCAGACGAAGACAGTGAAGGGCGGGTCAGCTACCGCCGTGACAACACTGCGCACACGAAAGACGAGACGCTCGTCCACCACCGCCTCTTCTCCGCCCCGCGTAGCCCTACGCGCTGATCAGACCAAGCACCACGATCTCGCAACCTTTCAAGCATACGCAGCAGCTCGCAATCTCAATCAATCATCTACCGTGTTCAGAGGGACAAACTTCGAGTACATGGTCCGGCAGGCTCTCAGCGCCTACCACTTCGATTTGCACCGCACAGGAAAGGCGAACGACCTTGGCATAGATCTACTCGGCCAGTGGTCGCTCCCTCAGAACACGGGAGCAGGGAAGGAACTCGCTGATGCACGAGTTCTCAAAGTGCTGATACAATGCAAGCTCAGCACTGCTCAACCATGCAATGTTAGAGAGTTGGAAGGTGCATATGTGGGGGCCCCGTCGGGCTGGAGGGGAGATGGAGTCATGGCATTTCTGGTGTCATCCAAACCAGCTACAGCAGGTGTACGAGCAGCACTCCAACGCAGTCGACTGCCGATGGGATTTCTACAAATCACGGAACAAGGACAGGTCCGGCAGTTCATCTGGAACACTATCGCGCAGGAGGCGCGCCTCGTGGGCATGTCGGCTACCAATTCGTACGCATCTAGGGCGTCCCACGTTCCCGAAGGAAACATTGCGCTGGTCTTTCAGGGTCGACCTCTCTGAAACTTCTGTCTCGACCATTCTAAGGCAGGAAATCGACAGCAAGTAGGCATGATCACATCTCAGACAGGTGTTGAAGGCACTGTTACGCTTCTTGTGTACCTCATGTGGCTGAAACTTCGTCGATTCGACGGAGAGAGCGACGCTCTGACTGGTGCCTCCAGCTTGAGGAGGTCGTGTCCCACACAGCTCATCAAGATGCTGTCGCTCTTCTTTGCTACCCCGAGGAGCACAGAAGAGCTCAACATTCTGGAGGATTCCTTGACGACGTTGTCATGAAAGCAGATTGTGTCTCCAGCAAGTTCTCATGGTACGAGTCTGTCCGATACCAACCTGATTACCTGAGAAAAATGTGTACCATTGGAGTTGCGGTTGCATTGTTTGCATCTCTACTACCGGTAAACATCGTCAGTCGCATTACAGGCGAGGCACCATTGGGCTAGCTGTGTTTAGAGTCTGTAGATAGCAATTGCGCCGCATGACAAGAGCCTTATCGTACCTGGGGTCTGATCCTGGCACATCACCACGCTCCAGCAACTTCTAGTGCTCAGACCATTGAATACAACAGGCCTCCTCGCGGCACAATCCAAGCAAACCAGGGGCACTGGCTCATCGTCACCAAGTGGAACACCCTCAGAATACTGCCCATGCTAGCGGTCTTGCCCCTAAGCCCTCTCCCACGGAAAGTGCGATGCCGGGTGAGCTGGAGAAGCAGTGACGGATTTCAATTTCAAGGACGATGGACTCATGGCGCGGTCTCTGGGAGTTCTGGCAAGTGTCATTCGCTCCTGGATTACCTTGAGGAGCACGAAGCTGCCTCTCATTCTGGAGCGAGCTGCACTGGCATTGCTCTCTTCGAGTGACAACACGATACCCGATGATCTTGAATAGCGACGGAGGTTATCTCTCTCTATTCAGATAGGTATGCTGTCGGTGCAGTCTCTGGACTGCTGTCTCGGGTGTGATCACAGCTGGGTGCAGAGGCGAGCTCTGGCTCGTAGAGACAGACAAGGTGGTGATGCTGATTTCGAGAAGCTGTTCGGAACTGTTGTGCCCGAGGACTTTACATTTGACAGCAGAGATCTCCGCTACCATTCGGAGAAATGTGTACTGCGATTGAGACCCGTCACGGATTTCTGCTGTTTTAAAGGGAGTGCGTCTTCGTGCTGGGCTGTACGGAGAAGCAGAGAGGTCCCTCGCTTTCCAGAGATAGAGAATTTGCAGTGCAGATCTGCCCGTGCTCCAGCTATCATTAAGAAGTGGAAGATTTAGTGGCTCCTAAATGATCGAAGTATTTTCCTGCATCAAGTGGCGGTCGTTCGTACCGCTGACGGCACTACGAAGAACTTTTCAGCCATTGGATTGTAGGTGATGCGAACGTTGGGGCAACGATGTGGTGGTAAGCCACGTCTGCCATATGGCAATGATGGGTCGTCAGGTAGGTGAGCATGTTGTGCGATGACATTGTCGCGCGCAGATTGATATGCCTCGAGCACAAGATATGTCTTACCAGGTTTTTCATGCTACTAACAATACTAATCAAACCAAGCTAAGCTAACATGTTGTCGATGTCGGCTCATCCGGACATTGAAGATGATATAAATCATGACAGGTCGATCAAGTTTGAGAAGCAGAATCACAGGCTTCGCAAGGTGCTCAGTAACATGTGAAACATGCTTTTGTCTAGCTCAACGAATCGCGTGGCAATAGGTCAATGCACCAACCGGGACCGGGCTTCTTCAGGCCATCAGTTCTGCGGAAGAGTGTATCGATATCAATACAAGACTGGTGAGCAGTATTGACTCGTGGAGTCGCGTAACGAGTACCACCACCGTCTTTTCAGGAGGGTCAAACGTCTTGGGCAGATCTTTGCAGTTCAGTGGTAACCGGAGTCAAGCTCATGGGCGAAAGGGACAGTCCATCTCACTGGGGAGTGGTGACGGTCTGATATTTACTTCGAAGCGTCGCCGAAAAGTCTTGGAGTCCCGGTAGGTCGCTGCGGCGCAACGGCGCTTAAGGTCAATCCAACATGAAAGAGTCTCTCATTTTCGCAGAGAAAAGTATGCTTTACAGGCTATCAATATTCCATATCGCTTTCGTTTCGCTTTGGGTATCGTGACATCTCATCGTATGCAGCATAGAGCAGTAAAGCGCCTGCTCTCCCTTCCCACCAATGCCCATAACCCAATATGATCCCACTCACAACCAGGCATCGATCCTCCTGACCAGCTCCACAACCACATCAAGCGCCGCCAATTCGTCTTCCAGATGTTCAGCCATCCAGCTCCCCACATTCACATCTTCCTCAGCCAGCATTCGCATCAATCTCCTGACCTCCTCAACACCACCCTCGCACAACACTCTTTTCAGTACATCTCCGTCAATATGCATATTGTCCAACCGGCTATTCGTAGTAAGCAGCATGATTTCCGCAACTTTGCTTCCAAGTCCAATAGGGACTGCTCGGTTCTGTCCAAGCATTGCGTCTTCGCCTGCTGTATACGCCGGACTTGTGTGCGAAAATGGAGACAACACATCGCTCCATTCAACCAGCCGTTGCAACCAGAACAATTTTCGCCAAGTAGACTCGTCTATTGTCGCAATGCTGAGTATGGTGCCATCTGTAGCGGAGCCAAGGATTCGGCCAGAAACGAGCCCTGCAGGCCTTTCACCTTTGCGTGCTGTTGGCGGACTGGGTCGAAGACGTGTGAGTGATCGCGGCAGATGAGCTTCAAACTGTAATGACGCTGATCGGTGCCCGTACTCCGAGGCCACAACTTCATCACCACTTGGTATCGACATGCCAATCAGCTGTCCGTATTTCGAACCCGTGAGGACCAGTGGTGTGCTCTTCGCTACAGCATCGTTCGCGCTCGGCAGCCACAGATGGCTGAGCAGGTAATCCGCCCTTGGACCAGTGCATACTGGCCGCAAAGCGGCTGTCCCGTCTTCCGGACTGATCGTCACGCACAAGACCACCACAGAATCAGCAGCAGTTGTGATCACGATCTCTTTGAGATCACCGCCAGCAGGCTCGACAGTAACATAGACCCCGGCGCTTGCTAGCGTGAAAGCTGGGCAAAATGTTTCCCACTTCATTTCCAAAACATCAAGCTTGGACATGTGCACTTTGTTGCCGGCACATACAATGTAAGTCGTGTCATCGTACAAGGCAAGAGCCGTCACCTCTTGATCGAACTTGACTTGTCGAGTCTCTGCGACGCCAACAACTTCCCAGCTCTGAAGTTTGGGCTGCAAAAACGTGACTTTGCCGCCTCTCATTCCACTTTTCCTGCGATAGCTTCCACCAACAAGGATATAAGAGTAGGTCTTTTCACCACCTCGCTTGAAAGACCATGGGAGCATGGCATTGATCTTCTCGCCAGGTTGCATGTGATGTGTGTAGGAAGATCTCGTTCCCTTGGTGGGTATGAAACCAATCACTGGCCAGAGTTGTCGCCTGAGGTCAGATGACGCTTGCGCTCTTGACGGATGAGGACGGGCATCATAGTGAATGCCAGAGCACACGAGATGACGTACAGATTCGGCGTAAACCAAGCGATTGGGAGTACCGGTTGTGGGTATCTGTCTCGGGACAGTGGCAAGCTGGTCACCGAGCTGAAGCACGATCAGCTCTTGACCAGAAATGACCAGCAGCTTCTCAGCAACAGCATCCGATGATAGATAGTGTGCATGGGGCATCTGCGCGACTGCAGTGACCGCGCCTTGAGCGAGCTCGGGCTGTGACTTGTCTGTGATCCAGATGTTCTCTATAGAGAGTGCGCCCCTCGTAGCACACCATGAAACAAGCAAAGTGCTGGTTCCTGTCATGGCAATAGCTGACGACGCATCGCTAGGCAGTGTCGCTAGTCGGACAGTGCTCGTCCCGAGCGTCAGTGTTTGCAGATGCTCGAAGGGCTGGTCTGCCTGCGAATTAACAATGTACGAAATAAGTGTACCATCCCTTAGACCGCATGCAGCCAGAAGGGCACCGTTATCCTGCAAGAGCGATAAATGATCACACGAAACCTGCTGTCCACCAGGCGAAGGCAGCTCTGTGGTGAGCAAGATGGCTTTGGGCCTGTCATCGCAAAATGAAAGCAATGCAATTTCACCGTTCGCTGTTGATACAAGGACAACTGTATCATACCCAACCGCTGTGGCTGCCACACAGAGTGGCTCACTGCTCAAGGTCAATCTTGAGCTGAGCTTGATGCTGCAATCATCATCACCAGCAATGTTGTATACTGCAATCTCGTACTCGTTCGCATGCCGTATCGAGGCCACAATTGTAGCGCTCGCCGGCACTAGGCATGCAGAAAGAATTTCATCGTCGTGGCCCATTACGAGCTTTGAGGTGTCTTCAAAGTTTGGGTGTAGTCCTTGTGATGCACAAATACTCTTTGGTGTCACCTGCACAAGCGTATCGTCCCGAGTCATGACCGCAGCGATCGTTCTCTGCTCCAGGTCAAACGCAGAGGATTCGCTGACATCTTCCGGATTGTCGAATTCTGCATCGAGCTTCAAAAGCATCGTTTCCAAGGGACTGGAAAGCACAATGATGAGCGATCCTGTCGCCAGATCTGGCAGTACCGAAATGTTCGATACGGTCTGCAGTTCCTCCAGCGGGAGAAATGCAAGAGCGCTGGCTTCAATACCTCGGCGGAGCTCGCTGATTGCACCGTGCGGCTGCCGTCCAGAAGTGACAAACATGCTGTCGATTTCCTTCACACGGCTGCGGCCAGACAGCGCGTCCGACGTGATAGTATCCGTCACCGAAGCCCAGTTAGGAAGCAGCTCGATCAACTGCATGCTCATCGTGTCCATTCTGCTCCTCTCTTCGATCCTCCTTGCACTCGGCCAACTACCAATGGACACAATTTTGCCGCCGCTAGTATCTCCAGCTACGCAAAGCACGTCAGGATCGCCCTCATCTCCGAGCGACGCAAAAGCTGCACCGACGTGGCAGTCGAAACTACCAGCAATGCTTTGAGAGATGCCATGCGAAGGGCTCTTCGGTATGGTGACATACAGCAAAAGTCCGTCTTCGCGCACGAGGTATACGACATCTCGCAAAGATCTGGCTGCTTGGCTGCGACGTGGCTTTGCCCAACTAGTCCACACCGGAAGCATGCTAGAGTTGCCAGGAAACAGCCCCATTTCATCGACGGGTGCGAGAGGGGTACCCGTGACTGACCCAGACAGAATGTCTCGCCACAAGGTGGGTTGGCTGCCCACGACCAGGATGAAGGCAGCGTCCTGAAGCGGTATAAGTAACGTCGGAACTGTATTGGCCGACTCGAGGGCTTGGCCAGGATGAATCTGAGCTTGGACAGGTCCAGCGGTGCGATACCAGTCTATGCGGACCGCCTTCATCAGTCCACGTTCCAGCACGACGACGAGCAGGACAATGTGTTCGACATCGTCGGCGGGCGGGACCAGAAAAGCGATGTGCTGAATCACGCCTTGGACATGTAGGCGCCTCTGGGCTGATACTGGACACCAGTCGATGGCGCCAGTCCTGATCTCATCCTGGATCTGGTCTCTGGGCTTCGCAGCATATATGATAATTTCATTCTCCTGTGCAGCAACTGCCAAAGCCCGAGAGCACACGTCGATTGCAAGATGCTGGCCAGGTTGGTACAGTATGCGGTCGAAGGTTGGCATCGGGAGGGCTCTCTGTGCGAATCGGTACCCTCCTTTCTCGTCCCAGCGCAAAAACATGAACGCCACGTCGTTTGAATCGAGCGTGAGGACGATTGATTGGGGCGGGAAGGCGGCGACGTCCAGAGAGCTGGTGTTCTTCTCCAATTTGATCAGGAAGTCTTCATCATCGTCATCGTCTTCGTGACAGAATACCGCTGCATGGCGTATGCGGGCATCAAAGTCATTCTTGAACGCCACGTGCTGCAAATGTCCCTCGTGGCCAACCTGCTTGACGTGAATGGACGTGTCCCCTACAAACACAACATCGTTCAGTCTTCGATGTCGAATGCGGGCATGCAAGATGAATTGAATCGCAGAGCCTTGAACATTTGTCTTCGTGTACAAGCCGACGATCGGTTTGGACGGGACAAGGTTCCTCTCCATTGCGCGGACATACCAGATCAGGTATTGGGTGAACCAGAGTGAAGCTTGAGCAACGAGTCTGTGGCGAGGGGCGGGTACAAGTGCTCACAGGAGTACCTGGAGCAGCTGCAGCGATCTTAGTTGGCAAAGCGAGGCAGGCATGCATACTCCGTTGTACCAGACAGATGTGGCAGCTCTCAACGATGATTCACCACTTCCACGACCCACGTTGGACGGCTGCTTCTCGCAGACACCAGCCGCGAAGACTGCCCTGCGGATTTGCTTGTCGATGTCCAAGAGGGCGAGAAGTCTGTCAGTCCTGCACGGTAGGCGCACGCGAACGTGTGCTTTCTCAATGGGGCCAGCCGAGGACGAACAAACCGTTTCTCGGGACAGCAGCGGCAGCTTGTAGACGCGTGGTTTCAGATAGGACGGGAGACATGCGATGACCCTGCACTCGCGCACCGCAGCTATGGCCTGGTGCTGTGCCTGAAGTTATGAGACCACCCGTGAACTGCTCCCGTTGGGCATCGACGTGGTCAGCATGCGGTGCCAATGCAGTGATCCGGGCGATGCACGGCACGACGAGCAACGTGCAGCGCGTCTGCAGCAGCAATGAAAAGGTGGACTGGCTGTCGAGCAATCACAGAATGTGATCAGTCAGATTCTGCGTGCTGTGGTCCCCAGACCAGGATGGCCGCCAACAAGCGAGTCTTGCGAGGGGGCTCGATGGAAATTCAATCAGTCGCTGGATAATCTGATTGGAACGATGATGTCCGATCGCGCCCACAGCGCCCGCATATTTCGTAAGTCGCGAGCGAGGTCGATGGCCTTGGGAGCTGACCGCGTTGCGATGTGATGCGGCGGCGCGTGTGTGTCAAGCGGAACGCGGTTGCCTTGGCGCTCATCCCCGTGCGCACGTTGAACGCCGGCAGGGTTCACGAGATGACTTCACCTTCCGATCTTCGATCAACCGCTGCTGCACAACCGTACTGTCGGCGCCTGTGGAAGCGGGTGCACAGATCCACGTCGCACCGGTGACACCGCAGGGAACACAAGATGTACATCGCGTCTGTCCTTACAGCACCAGGACCGCAGTGCCACCCGCGCCGAGAATGGACACTCAGGATGGTAGCCCGGTAGAGATGGAGCATCAGGACGTCGATGCGGAGATGTCCTCAGTTCCAGCTTCTGGAAGCTCGACACCTCTATCCAGCAAGGACCAGGAGAAGGTCACTCGCATTCTGGCTGCATGTCGTGAACATGATCTCGATGCCCTATCCGAGCTGGCCTCGTCCCCAGGAGGCTTCATCGAAGATGAAGTGCGACGAACTGCCTGTAGGTATCACGAAAACCTGCTTCTACTGCCAGCCGCGCGCTGATCATTTATAGGGCCGGTGTTACTGGGAAGCCACGACGACACGAACAGCATACCTGACTGGCACGATTTACCGCGCCACCGAGAAGAAGGCCAAGTGCAATTGGATGTAGATCGCTCGTTCATCTACTACCCAGACAGTAAGTCGAGACCTACTCGGTATTACTACAAGCTAACGCGAGCAAGATGAGTCCGACAAGCAAAAAGACCAACGCAGACACGAGCTTTCGCATGTCATTACCGCAGTCCTCCGAAGACATCCTGTACTCTGTTACTTCCAGGGCTACCACGATATCGTGCAGGTTCTCCTCCTGGTTTTGGGCGCCGACGCAGCGGAACCGGCGGCTGCGCGGCTCTCGCTCCTACGCATCCGCGACTTCATGCTGCCGACCATGTCAGCTTCGCAATCGCATCTTCAACTCCTCCCCGCTATCTTATATGTTGCGGACCGAGAATTGTATCAGCATCTATCGAGTGCCTATCATCCTGCTCCATTTTTTGCTCTCGCTGCAACCTTGACGCTATATGCGCACGACATCGAAGGCTATGGAGACATTGTGCGACTGTTCGACTATCTGCTGGCGAGTGGAGCAGTTGTCCCGGTATATTTGTTTGCAGCAGTAGGTCTCACCGCTTCTTCTTACGCACGAGTTTGGGAGATGCTGACCTATTCGTGCAGATTGTCATGACACGGAAGAAAGAATTACTGGACATTGAGCACGATGAGCCCGAGATGCTCCACTCCATCCTCTCCAAATTACCCAAACCACTGGATCTCGAGGGCTTGATCTCCAAGACACGAACACTCTTCACACGATACCCGCCCGAGCGGCTCCCAAACCGAGCTTGGAGCCGCGTGAGCTCATATTCAGTCCTCAAAACGACCCGCGATCCCCAAACGCTAGCCGCACAATCGCTGTCAGAAGGCGAACAGCTCTATGAAAAACATGCAGCCGAGATACGCAGGCACGACATTCTGGTCAGGGCTCAACAGCGCACATATGCATTGGCTCGCAAGTACCGACGGCCAGCCAGATGGACCGGAGCTGCGATTGCCGTTGCCGTGCTAGCGTTGTACATGCGCCGCGCAGATGGTGCAGTACGCATTGTCGAAATGCTTGGTCGTTTGGGCGACACTGCGTGGCGCTTTGTGGGGTCTTTGGCACCATGATGATGTGCAGCATGTGCGCTCCACATATTTTGTTATTAGCATCGGGCAGCGAAGCATCAAGCAAGAATTGAATCTCCCCATCGCGCGTGGGATTCACCGACATTCGACTTGAGTCTCGAGCAGGTTTCACAGTACAAAGTTGTGGATGATGAATAACGGCGAAGTATCTGAGGCAGTTGCAGGGTCGTCAGCATCCAGGCAGGTTTTGACAGCAGAAGCAGAGGCCGCGACGAGAGCGTTTGGTGCCTATTTCTTCTGATCCAGACCCCGCTGGAATTTTCTCAAATTGAGACATGACTACCCTTCGAGGAAGGTTGACTGGTCGACATGGCGGGAAGTCTCGGCCGCTTCACCTAGCGAAGAGGCGCGCCTCCGATATCGAAGCCTGTTGGAAACGTATCAATAGTTCAGCGGAACATTCATAGTTCAAGTCGAGGAGCGCTGAGACGTTAAAAGAGCGGCACTGTCCTGCAGCCTGATAACTGGGACGTTCAGCCTCGGCAGAAGAGCTCCTCATTCCTCGCAGGTCGAAATGGCTAAATGCTCTCAACGCACAACAGACCGATTGAAAGGCACAGCGATCCCAAATGCTTCGAATTTCTTCCGAAAGTCACGTCGTTCTCCGCAGGGACTAGGGTGCAACTTGAGAAGAGGCACAACTGCGCCGCAGTTACCATTGGGGATCGGAGTGGAACGGCCGCTGCTAGCTTTCAACCATGAAGCGGAAGGAACAAATGTCATCATCTCACGTCGACAATATTTCAGTCGATCTCATTAACATGCTATGTCAACACCGGGGGTATTGTGCAGGCCGTGCCTTTCGTCAGAAGACAACGAGCTTTCAGAACAAAAGCCATGTCAGATGCCATGGCCACAACAGCAGAACAACTTTTGTTGGGTCGTTTCCTTCATCACAACGACGAGAAATGCATGACTGTTACTGCGCTCCCGCCTGTGCACTGTCCTCCTGAGGGCCAGTCTCGTCAATTCCATTCCCGCTCTCCAATTTCGCTTTCTTCCGCGCAGGGCCATCTTCCGTCTCTGCGTGCGTCTGCTGAAGCTCGTCCAGCTTACGCTGAAGCTCCGCCGCGCGTGCATGAGCAGTGGCCAACTCTGCAGTGAGACGCTGCGCCTCTTCCTCGTGCGCTCGCTCTCGTTCTTTCGTTTGGTTTTCGCTTTGCTCCAATTCTGTTACTCGGCCTCGAAAGAGGTCGTTGATGACCTCCAACTCGCTCACCCGCGTGCGAAGGGTCACGTTCTGGCTGAGCAGATCTTGCACATTCGAAGGCTGCTCCAACTGGCCGTTCTGCTGTCCGTTCTGTTGGAGCGCGAGATGTGGTAATGACGGACTGGCGAAGGTGTCGGAAGGTAAGGACACTGTATCGAAGATGTGCTGTGGTGCGATGTTGGGGTTACTAGGCTCGATTAGCAGGCATGCGGCAGTGGGGGACTTGCGAAAGACACACCTGTGTTGCTGGTGCAGGCCGGGCGTCTGACTGCGCGCCATGGAGTTAGGCGAGCCTGGCCGAGCCTGCTGGTCGTGGGCATGTCCCACTATGCCGCTGCCCATGGGCAGTCCGTGCTGGTGTCCAGTCTGTACGGCATGCTGCAAATGTGCCATGTCCGGATGCGCGGCGGGATAGCCATTGGACATATGTTGCAGGCCATTTTCTCCGCCATGGCTGTCTCTCTTCTTTGCTTGCGAGGCCTTGACACGGTTCCTGCTCTTGATGACATCCGTCTTCAAGCTGATAGGCCGAGGGCGTCCGTGCAGCTTGAGGAAAAGTCCGCAGGCATTGCACAGTACGGAGCCGGATTCATCGCGCCGCCACAGCGGTGTCGTCGAGGTCTGGCAGTTGGCGCATATGGGAGGCTGTCGGTCATGTCAGCTAGGAGCGCATACGTGGGTGCTTGATGCTAGGCGATTTGAGTTTTGGTCGAGGGCGACAATTTGCGGAGAGTATCGATAGGCGATAAGGCGCGAAGAATAAGCGGCTAGCAGCGCGAGGGAATGGGCGACAACAGCGCTGGCTGACAACTCACCCCGGATCCATTTTGGTTGCCGTAGCCCGCGGTCGCGGGGGCGCTCTGGCTCATGGCCACGGTGCTGACGGGAGTGTTCGATCGAGTGCTGTGGGTGGAGAGAGAAAGACGTTAGTTCAGTGCATGCTGTCTTGGCCGAGATAACGAGACGCCGGCAGTGGGGATTCAGCAGCGGAATCCCTGCTCCAGCACCGCCAGAGCTTCGCAGCGCTCGCACTCTTGCTCGTGAGGCCGCTCATGAACTCGTGGGTGTGTGTATGCACATACCTGTCTCCGCTATGGCTCACCACCGCAGCAGGCGCATTGGCCGCGAGCGATGCCAATGTCGCCAACGAAATGTTGTCCGTCCCTATTCGTCCGCTGAACGAGGCCTGCCGTGGATGCGAGCTCGAGTGCGTCGACGCTGTTGAGGGTGGTCGGGGTATGCTCGCGCCGGTGCTGTGATGGTCGCGATGCGCAATGCTGCTGGTTGGGCGTGGGGCTTCGGCGAATACAGCTGGCGGTTTGTGGAATGGTTGCGATGCGTTGGGGACAGCGTATTGAAGCATTGAATCGGCGAGAGGTCGTTCGCGGGCGGAGCAGCGTGAGTGGACTTGTCGTAAAGCATGTCGATGTCGTACATTGACTCTCAGAGCTGCAGAGGATGGGCGCAAAAGGTGGGCGAGATTCGTGGTCCAGCACAAGAATTATTAGAATTACAGGTATGTAGGAGAAGCGACAATGGCACACCCAATGCTCGACGACTGCACCAATGCTCTTGGGCTGATGAATAAGAAGTTGTTGCAGAAGCAAGAGAGGGCAGCATACAGCGATTGCAATAGGAGAAAGTGCAATAACGAAGGGTCGCACCTGCTTCGATAAGATAACATTATTGAGACCGGGATCATGGCGTAGGCGTTTGCAGTAGCGCCCACAACGGCAAGCCGAGCGCCCATCTCGATTCGGCTCATTGTCATTGGCATCAACCATGGCGCTCTCGCAGCGTGCACAACGTGTGCGAAGTGCAGCATCGTCGTCGTGCGTATTGCCGCGTAGGCCATACTCGTCGTTGCCCTCCGGAGTGAAATCTTGCGCTGATAGTTCCTGCCTTGTTCAGATCTATGTCGTGGCGCGAGCTACAGCCTCGTGCCCGGATCGAATGCCGGCTGCGCTGCGATCTCGCTGAAGCAGCACGTCGCCGAGCAGTCGCGGAATCAGCGAGGCATTCATTGGATATTGACGACACCTTCACTCATTTGCAGCGGAGATTATTGCGCGGCTCCTACCTCCTAACTCGCGCGTTGGTCGATCATCCGCCCGCGGTCCGCGAGTGGCTCAATCCTGGTCACTGTGGCTTGACTCTCGTCCCTGGATGTATCGACGTGCCATCAACTTCGCGTCGTCCACCCACCGCCGACATGGCTTAGCCGAATTCGATGATTGAGACTGCATTGATCTTACGGCCCTTCCCATCGCTCGATCATGTCGTCGAAACGTCCAGCGGCCTCGGGATATGCCCGCATTGCGCAGGCAGAGGAAGAGGAGGAGGATCAGGCGTATTCCGACATCGAGGACCCGTTCGTCGATCCGGCAGTAATCTCTTCCCCGAATGCCCAATATGCGCCCATACAGCCTGGTCGTCGCGGCTCCATGCGCATGCCAGATGGCTCTACATTACCCAGACCCGGCAGACGGCGGCGAGCGAACAGCGGAGTGGACATCAAGGCAATCAACCTGAGGCTGGAACGCTGGGCAGAAGAGATCAAAGACCGCTTCAAACGGCGCAGAGTGAAGGGAAAGAGTACAGAAGAGGAGCAGCTGGAGATACATCATTCTGTATTTCATGCACCAGATTGGATCAGGCCCGCAACGAAAGAGACGTTGGAGAATGAGCGCGACGACACAGAGCGGCTCTCAAAGTTGGAATTCGACGACCTGGTCGAATCGGCGCGGACTGCCATTGAGCTTGGCCTACATCCAAAATTGATTGCTCAAGGTAGCAGCGGGTCATACTTCGCACGCAATAGTGGTGGGCAGACGATTGGCGTCTTCAAACCCAAGGATGAAGAGCCGTATGCCAGCAAAAACCCCAAGTGGACAAAGTGGATACACCGCAATTTGTTCCCGTTTGCCTTCGGACGAGCAATGCTCATTCCCAACCTGAGCTACGTTTCAGAAGCCGCGGCATATGTGCTAGACTGCCAGCTACGGACGAACCTTGTGCCTTACACGGACGTAGTTGGACTCAGCAGTAAAAGCTTCCATTACGACTGGATGGACAGAAGAGCATACTACAGGAAAGGCAGGCCATTTCCGGAAAAGTTGGGCTCATTCCAGGTGTTCTTGAAGGGCTTCAAAGGGGCAACAGAGTTCTTCCAGGAACATCCGTGGCCAGATTTGAACAACCCCAGCTTTCGAGATGCTCCATCACGGAAGAAGCGCCGAAAGAGATGGGACGAGACGTGTCGACCGAGCAGTAGGACGAGTAACAGGCCCACGACAGCCACGACTGATGGCTACAACACCGAAGATGAAGAGGACGATGCAGCTGAAGCCGGGAGAAATTCCGAATTCTGGACCGAAGAGCTTCAGCAAAGCTTTCGAGAGGAGCTCGAAAAGCTGGTGATATTGGACTATGTAATGCGCAACACAGACCGAGGCTCAGACAACTGGATGATCCGAATCGATAGGGATACCAACAAAGCGACAATAGTCAAGGAGCCACCCAAAGCGAATGGTGAAACAGACACCAATGGCTATCACAGGCGCAATGAGAGCATGAGTGCGTCCAGATCTCCTAGCAAAGCGCGAGAAGTGGCTGTGCCGAGGATCGGTGCAATTGACAATTCGCTATCATGGCCGTGGAAACATCCTGATGCATGGCGAAGCTACCCATTCGGTTGGCTGTTCCTTCCGGTCGGTCTGATCGGAAGGCCTTTCTCAGAGAAGACGAAACAGCACTTCTTGCCTCTTCTCACGTCAAAGGCCTGGTGGAGCGAGACGCAAGTGAAGCTCCGACAGTGTTTTGAGATCGATGCTGACTTTCAGGAGAAAATGTTCGCAAGACAGATGGCTGTGATGAAGGGACAAGCCTGGAACGTTGTTGAGACGTTGAAGACACCTGACCACGGGCCGCTCGAACTTACGCGACGAAACCGGGTGCATGTCTGGGACGATCTGGTCGATATTCCTGTCGCTGTGCCATTGCCGCGGGCCAGTGAAGAGATGCGAATGAGAGCTGCTGCTGCGAACGCGGAGGAACACAGACGCCATGCACTGAATGGCAGTGCCCCCGCCATCGACATGATGGACGACGAAGAAATGGATATTTCCGCTGCGCATCCATCAGCCTCGACAATGGATGGCAAGCTGCTGGAACAATATGGATCGTCCCTGCCGAACGAAGCCATACTCGTTCCCAATCGTTTCAACACATCGCGGCAGAACTCTTCTCAAGATGTTCATGAATCGCAAAAGCCATCAGAGACGGCCACCAAGGAGGTGAAGCTGTCTGCAGCAGCAATGCGATCGCCAGACACGCAACGGCCCGGAGCTTTCAGGTCGCGAACCGGCGATCATCGCCATCGCGTATCACTCGATGTTCCCCGCACGCAATGGATGTCTTCGCCAAATCAGCCCAGGTCACGGCGTTTCTCTCTCAGCTTCGCGAGGAACAACAGCGAAGATGACGGAGATCTTGGCTATGCAGCCACTTCAGAGAGGGAAGGTGCAACAAGGAAGGTCATCGTGGAAAGGCTCGAAATGGTCAAGAGTCGGGCGCCCGTCTTCAAGTGGTGCTAGTCGGTCGATAAGATGGCTCTGTGTGGGCCCCAACATCTGCTGAAAAGCATGGACAAGTGCAGAAGCTTCAGACCCCAGGAGGGGTCTGGATGTCGATCTCTAATCAGCGTCAGCGTGATAGAGGAACCTCGTTGAGATCTTACTGTCTACATTATACAATGCTAGATGCATCTCAGGCGGTCCAGGATCAATACGTTGATCGTGACTGCGTAAGTGCTCGCGTGATCGAGTTGTTGACTTCTCGACCGATGAGCATCACCGAGGCCGTCACTTGAGTGGCCCGTGCCCGTGCGGCATGGGTCGAGTACAGCCTCGAGAGCAGCTATTTGCACAATATGTGCTTCGTGCCATCGTCTCGGCACATACGAAGGGCCGAGGACAGTTGGCGGTCGGTTTACGACTCGACCGCGCATTCTACGCTCCGACAAGTCGAGCGGCGGGAGCGAACGGCTCCTGTGTGACAGTCAGCGCGGGCAAGAATCCAAATATTGCTAACAGAAGTGGATTTCGACAAGCAGTACGGCATCGATTGACCAACCACGCATGGCGCTTCCTCAAAACTCGCTTGAGCTGACAAGTGGCTCTGAATGTGACCTGCGCTTTCGACAAGCCTACACTGAAAGTGCAAACTTTCAGAGAGCATCCAAACAAAGCTCTCCAGCTAGTGCCGAGCAAGTATCGCTCATGCGACGTACCACCTGCGAGCGTTCGGGCACAGATCTTGTCCTAGTAGAGAGCTTCGCATAAATTCCGCCGGACTATCAATCCGTCCCTCTTTCTCAACCCCTCAACTGCTCCATAACATCCTTCAACCTCTCCCACCCCTCCGTTCCCTCCCAAGAATCTTTCCCTCTCCCCATAATTCCCCTCAAAGCGCTCCTAGCCTTAAACTTCCAATCTTTCATCACAACCTCTCCAGAACCAGCCGCCATCCCTTCTGTCCTCTCCTTCGGCCCCAAACTCTCATAACTATCACAAAGTCGCACTGTAGCCTCTACTACAGCATTCCACTGCTCTTCTTTCCCATTACTCTCCCACCCTGGCTGATTCGTCACCGCCCTCCAAGCTTTTTCTTCGGCGTCCAGAGCAGTGGAAGGTTTGTCTCTCCATAAAGCGAGTTTTGTTACAAGATGCCAGAGCTCGGCGGAGCCTGTGATTAATGGAACAATATGTTCGTCAATGAATTTTACTGTCATGCGGGTGAGGCCTGGGACATTGGGATCGTAGCCGGATTCGTTTGAGGATATGATGTGGTTGACGAGACTGGATAGAATTTGGACATCGATGCATTTCTCCCCGTCTGTAGGACCACGGAGTTGAATGATTTGTCGTTGAGCTGTGAGGATGTCTTGGTATGAAGGAGGTCGCAGAGAAGCGGCGACGATGAGCACGTTTTCCCAGATGCGATGTGATTCGTGTTTAAGTGAAGCCGCACGTTTGAGGGCTTTGAGGGCGTCGAAACGGACTTGCTGGCGCTTTTCGCCTGCAGTGAGCTCTTTTTGTTGAGAAGGCTGTGTTTCATCTTCGTCGTCTAGAGCTGCAGATTGTTCAGTTGAAGTTGAAGGCACTGGCGCATCAGAGTCGTCTTCGTCTGTTCGAAGGAGTGCAGCGGCAAGGTTGCTCCAAGATTCGGCGTCCGTGTCATCGAGCTGCACACACCGGGAGAAGGCTTCGACTGCTCGCTTGAATTGTGCCAACTCGAGCAAAGCACAACCCAGCGCGAACCATGATTGCTGATTCAGCTGGTTGACTCGTAAACTCTTGCTGTAAGCCTCTGCTGCGCGAACCATATCTTTCGCGGCCATGAAATGCCGCCCGATCGATCTCTGTGCTCGTGCATATCGCTGATTGGAGACTTCCCAAGCTTTCTCGTACATATCGATCGACTGATCAATATCACCCAGAATGCAGTACAGGCGAGGAGCATCAAGAGGAGCAGGATCTCTGGCGGGACCCAGCCATTCCTCATCCTCTCCGACATCGACCTCTGATTTCTCTGGACCGCCACCTGTGGCATGGAACAGTTGTCGTCGCACAATCCGTTTTGCTTTGTCTTCGCGCTCTGTTGCAGCCCAGCACAGTGCGGCTTCTGCCCACATCTCGAGTCGCTCATATATCTCAAGGGCGGATCGCAGTCCACCCAATTGGACCCATCGAGACGCAAGCTCCGCCTCTAGCTCCCATCTTGTCGGGGTAGCGAGCTGGAAGATATACCTCACTCGCTCTGTCACTGGCGCACTCTCAGACTCTTTCGCTTTCGGCAGGAACGTCGAAGTTGCTACCGACTTCTCGGAATCCTCCTTGCTAGAAGAATGTTCAGGAGTTGTCTCTGCAATGACTTGATCGACCAGAGCTTGCAGCTGAAGGAGACCTCGCTCAATCGTACGAGACTTGTATCCCTCGATCCTGCTTCGCACAAGAAGAGCCTGTGTATAGACCTGCCAATTTGAGCTTCCGCCATCTAAAACCCGCGTAGCATACGGAAGTGTCTCTTCTCGCGTCAGACCGTTCTGCGGCAATGTATTTGTGATTGACGAGGCCACCAGGAGCAAGATTGTGGAATCGAGAGGTTGCAGTTTCGGCTGGTCGCCTGGATCAAGTGACTGGAGTACGGGCGGTAGAGATTCCAAATTTTGCATTTCTGTGAGAGACACATCACTGGGTTTGTCCTTCGTGAAAGATATGCTTTCTAGCAGCGTGTCATCGTTCAGGTCCAAATTCTCTGGCTTGGTCTTGCTGGCAGCGGTGGCAGAGCCTGAAGACTCTTCGACTTGCTCCCCGTCTTCGGCACTCTTTGCCAGCACTACCAGCTGGCTAACATCTTTTTGCTGATATTTGGTTCGTTTCCCAAGCATTCCCACCAATGCAAATTGAAATTGGTTCTCAACCTTGGCCTTCTCCAAGTCCTCTCGCGCGAACTTGTCAAGCCCATGGTGGATGTGTATACTTGCTCGCTCCAGCAGGAACTCGACGTGCAATGTGCGGTCACTTGCTGCTGTTAGTTCATCGTCCAGTAGGCCAAGATCATCGTATATCACTTCTTGGATCGTTGAAGAGACCTCAGATAGGAGCCGCTGGTGGAAGAAAGCACTTCTCAACTTTGCCCACCTGGCAGCTTTGATGTTCTTCAAGACTGCAGGATTCGTGAAGATGGCATCTGCTAAGCACAAAAGCTCAATATTCGGCGTGAGCTTGTACGCAGCAATGCCATCGACGGTGAACCCGGCAAGAAGCTTCTGTCGCAATGTATGGCGAGCATGTTTGTCGGACACCACATCAGATGGCAGAAGCGACTCCGCAACATCGAAAGCCAGTGGTGGGCCGGTAACATTCGATTGCACAAAAGCCAGTAGTGCTGCATATCCTATGCAGAAGACCACGGCTTGCAACTCGGCTCTCGATCTGTCTGCCAAAAATATGCCCATTCGTTGAAAGATGAAGTCATTCCAGGTGTCAAAGTCGCTCAGTCGAACGGTCTGCAGTGTTTCATTCTGCTCATGGCCAAACAGTAATTTGGCCTCAGAACTTCGCAGGATGTCTTCGTATTGCCCATTTTCAAGTTTCTCGATGGAATGTGCGACCTGCGTTGCGAGTTCTTCTGGTAAGGTTGATTGAAAGTGTCGCAGCAGAGCGTCAGCCATTTGAGAAGTCGCAATAAAATCGGGTTATCACCAGAAGATTGACGTCTGCGGTCATTCGTTGCTGGCGATATTTTTTGATGACCAAGTCACAGCCCCACCTGTGCTGAGAGTGGCGGCTCGTACCGCGAAACCGAGATGCCATTTCCTTCTCCATGCTTCTCTCCTGTCAACATCCTCTGGTACAGTGTCAACGGCCATCTTCTCTGGACTGTCATGGTCAATTATGCCCCTCAGATGCCATATAATGCACCTCTTGCCTCACTGGGCACGCCCGATGAAGCTGACGGCAGATCCGGCGTGCACCACGCAGCTCGGCCTGAGCGAACTCAGCCCACGTACTGAATCTGCACGCCGAAGGACCACTTTCCTTCCAGATATAGCTTTACGAGGTCTTCAAGCCTTTTCATCATGAGCTTGGGCAAAGAGAAGCTTCCAACATTGCGCAGCCATCCGGCTGTCTATTTCGGCTGCCACGAGGCGAAGCCATGCTGTGCAACAATCCTTCGACACCAAAGTCTGACCTCAGCCCGCTCCCGACCCATTGTCGCTTCCTTTGGCCCCATATGGACTTTCAGGCAAGTGGATTAGCGAAGTAGGCCTCCGCCACGTGTAGAAAGAATAGCTTAGGATGGCGAGCCTTGTTTCGTTGGTCAGCTATTCATAACAGGTTAAGAAGAAGAAGCACTCACAATTTCTGTCACAACTCACCCATCACTCATTCAGACGAACGCAAGCATTTCTTTTCACCTCTATCTCCATTGTGTTAACGCAAGCCTTTCCTCTGGATCGCGGCTCTCGGTCAAAAGCATCAGCACTCTAACACCAACTACCTCCAACCATGGCGTCCCCACCACTCGCCCTCAAAATCGCGCTCGGCCTCCTTATGCTCGACTCCCTCATCGAAACAGCCTTCATATCCTCCATGGTCCGATGGCTCCACACCCGAGCAGGCCGCGACTTCCTCTTCACCTCATCCTCCAGCAACCATCCCCTCCACGGCAAACCCCTCAACCTCCTCGTAGACCAAGGCCACACCTCCAACGGAGCCGCAGGCACAGCCTTCGTCCTCATCGGCCTAGGCGGAATCCTCGCCCTCAAACTCCGCCACCACGCAACCTCGCACCCACACAACACCCGCTCCAGCACATCGACCTTCTCCAAAATCATCTACACAGCTTGGCTAATCTTCACCTTTCTCTCCACGCTCCTCTCCCTCGGAGCCCTAATCTACACATTCACTCTCACATCCTCTCACACCAACCAACACATCGACACAACTCTCGCCGCATCACTCAACAACCAACCCTATCCAAACCAAGTCCCCTACCCAAAAGATTCTTGGACACCAGAGAATTGGTTCAAAGCAGTACTCGAAATTCCTCTCGTCAACCAAAGCGACAGAAATGCAATAAATTTCCATCTCCGAATCATGGAAGCCTGGCGATGGAACTTAATCCCCATGTTCATTTTCGGATTAGCAGTTTCCGTGTGCGCAACAATCGACGCAGCAGCGCAGTGGAAAAAAGATCGACATGTACGAAGTTTTATGCACGAGGGGAAGAGGCTGTCGGTGTAATTAAGCAGATCTACCAGCGATGGTGGCATATTCGGTACCATGGGAGAGGCGCAGCGATCACATTAGCGAGCGAGCATTACGGGAGGAGGAATTCTGCGTCAAAGTTCTTCGAATCACTGTACATAGTTTTCGTCGTTTCATTATATTACCAACAACACACCAGAGTCCCACACAGAGCCCTGCGCCTTTTCGAAGCCACTTTGCCTCAGGAAGTCCTCAGATCAATAACCAAGAGAGCGACTCGCGCCTTATAAAACAAGGCTCACCCGTAGTTCACGCCCACCCTGTGCTGTTTGTGCTTTTTATCAATATCCAAAAAAGAATCTTTGCGCTTTGATTGACGAAGTTTTTGGGTCACATGTCCAGATTTCATCATTTCCATCCCAAAGTACAACGCCTCCAATGCATAATTGTTCACACGTTTCTGCTGCAGCTCCAATCCAACGCCATCAGTCTGAAATGCTTGTCGTTCTACATGGAAGCAAGTTCAATGTCGATTTGAGCATCGAGGAAAGCCCTCTTCTCGCCGACCAATTGACATTGCAACTTTTGCTCTGTCAAAGCTTTGAGTTGCTTCTTGGTCACGCTGTCCATGTCAACCTCACCGAGGCACTCGCGAATGGCCATCGTGATGGCCTCGTTCGTCGGGCCCTGGGTCTGGAAGCCGTGTAGAGATTGTGGGTTGGTGCTGCCAGGTCGGCTTCCGAAAGGTCCGGCACCAGGGACGGGCGATCGCCCGCCATGCGAGTACAGCGGAGGGGATTGCATGTTGCCCATAAGATTGTCGGTGGACTGGTGCTGTGGGCTGTACTGTGGTCGATAGTGGTCGCTCATGCCGCCCATCGACATCAGACGCTGCTGCGACTCATTTGGCGTAGCCTGATCGTGGTAGCGGCCAGTCATTGCCGAGAACGTCGAGTTGCGTCCAAGTGCATTGTATGGGCCAGGCGATTGCGGCGGCCGGAAGGATTGGTTCTGTGGGAAGCCCGTAAGGATAGTGGAAGCCGGCTTCACACTAGAATATACCGAGCGGATGTCATCCATCTCGTAGCCACCTGCATCGTACATGTGCATGTCCTTCTCCTCAAACATGGTGCGGCGTCCAGGAAGGTTGTTGGCAGTAGCATAGTCGTCCCATCGTTGGAGGGGAATGCTTCGAGGGTCGAAACCCTCATCGTCAACAGCAACGACTCGCTTGTCACCCTTCTCTCCGACGACGACACGGGTGTTACCCCACGAGAAATCATCTTGCTTCCAGAACGAATACACTGGCAAGACAAAGGACCAGATGGGATATGCCAGAATGTAAATGATCATCCATCCAATGTGTTGCCACTGTCGTTTGACCAAGAAGATGATAGCCTGCAGACCGTACACAGCCGCAAGCATGACAATGGAAATCAGCGGGAATTGTCCAGTTCCAGTAGCTACGACGTAAACCAAGTAGACAAGGTATGCGCAGGTTGCCGGAAGAATGAGGGTACCAAAAAGATCGACGAAGACCACAAATCTCATGCTGAAACAGCAGAAGCCACACAGGTCTACCTGCATCATCTCAGCCAGATTGTGGATGGTCGAGTTGATCCAACGACGACGTTGCGAGAGCAGGACACTCCATTGCGCAGGTGCTTCAGTGAGCGCATAGGCATCAGGAAGGAACTTGTAGGACATTGACGGGAAGTGCTTGGTCATGATAGTCGTCAAGTAACGATCCTCACCGAGAGAGAACAGGTTCTTCTTGTGGAGGGTGTCGATGTTGTTGTCCGCGTATTCAGCGATGACCTTGTCGGCGATGATAAGCGGGCGTCCTTTGTCGGATGTGCGTAGTCGGTACATGCAGAAACTGCATCAAAAGTCAGCTACTAGCTCCATTTCGTTGCGAATGAATTCACTCACCATCCAGGTAAACACGTCACGCTACCGAACAAGCTCTCGAAAGCCTTGGCCAGGTGATGGGAAATGTAGTATTCGTACACTTGAATCATGGTCCACCAAGAGCGTTCCTCGTTCTCCAGAGATGTTTCTCCACAGATACCAGCAATCTTTGCATCGTTGGCACAAGCCGAGATCAGTCGATTGAGTGAATCCTCCTTGACCTTGGTATCGGCGTCGACCATGAAAAGATATTCATAGAGCTCCGGGTCAACACCAATAATGTTGTTGATTTGATGGAACATCTCCAACTCCAGTGGGTTCATGGCGGATCGATGGTGCACGCGGTTCAAGAAGCTCATCAGCATAATCTGCGAGTCACGCTTGCCACGATTGCCAGGTTTCGACTTTTGCTGCTCAGACTCCTTGCCGACTTTCACAACGACAATGTAGGGGACGACATTGCCTTCGTATTCGTACAAGCCGGAGTATACCTTGCCGTAGTTCAGCTGCTCGCCACCGAGACCAAGCGACTTGAATGGCAGAGCAGGAGGGTCAATCTTGGGATCGACACCAAGAATGTCGAGCACGATCTTTGGCGTAGGGCGGTCATTTCCGCCTCCGACAATCATTCCATCGCAAATAACGCAGATTAGTTTCCTTTTGTTGTCATATGCCAGAGCAGTTAGAGAGTCGAGGCCTTTTCTCAGGGAATCTTCACCTTCCGTGTATGCCGGAACCTGGCAGATGACGAACTTGTCCTGTTGAGATGGCCTCTTCTTGGAGCCGAGCTGGAGAGCTGCCAGGAACTTGATGGCAATGACAGCGCAGAGGATGATGGTGAAACCCAACAGGATGTAGCCATTGACCTGGCAGCGAGCAGACTGGCGGAAGTCGGTATCACCGATGTAGAACATGTTGTTGAGACAGTTCATGCTATTCGTGCGGGTCGTGAAGTTCAGTTTGTTGTTCCAGTCCTCGGTGATGTCCGAACCGGGATTGTTCTGTACCAATTCCTCAACGTCATCTGCGAAAAAGCTGTAGCTCGGGAGGTCGTTCTGCTGCTTGAGCGTGTAGAAGTAGTCCGTAAGGTCGTAGACCTTGTCATCGATGATGAACCATTTGCGACTGTACTTTTGGCCGTCACTTGTCACGGCAGACCTCTTGTACACGAGTTGACCCTTGTAGTATTCCTTCATGCGTGGCAGGAAGTCGTCGACATACCAGTTGATGTTGTTGAGCTTAGTCGTCCTGTCAGGCTGGAATTGCGGTCCGGATTTGTGCTCTCCGTTGGGGTACAGGAGGGTGTTGTTGCTCTGGAGCTGGATCGAGGTAGAGGTGACGAGGCCAGGGCAGGCAACGGTAAGCGGAGGCACGATGTAGGGAGTCACGTCAGTTCCGGCGAAAGGCTGCATGTTCTCCTCCGTGGTATCGATGTTGGTGTCCGAGTGCTGCAATTTCCAGAACTTGCTGAGGTCGTAGACACCGCCGCGGAAAGACACGAAGAAATCGTCATCTCCCTGGTGGTAGGAAACTTCCTTGCGATTCCACGCCTTGTCACGATTGGGGCATAACAGGTTTCCAAAGGCAATGATGTAGAAGACGATGGTGAAGTTCAGAACCAGAATCAGGAAACACAATGCAAACTTCTCTCGCCAGGCCTGTCGAACATCTCTGCGCTTCATTCTGCCGATTGCGGAAAGCATGAAGGAAGGGATCCAGAAGGTGAGAGCCCAAACGAGGGCAACCCACATCCTGCGGCCTTTGGTGACCTTCTGGACGACCAACTCCTTCCCTGCGGCCTGCTCTGCATCGATCTCGCCTTCGAATCCGATCCAGTTTCGCTTGTCGTCTCCTTTGAAGCCGAGGCCATAGTCACCACCACTAGTGCTGCGCATGGTGTGGGCTACTGTTGGAGCGAGCGACTTCGCGCCCAATCTGCTTGGGGCTACTTGACTTGGGTTATGGGCGTGCATCGTCTCGCGATTGGGGTCTTCAAAGAAACCGCTGTTCATGCCCGGGCCTTGGTTGTAGCTCTCCATACCAGCTGCGCCGACCATTCCACCAAGCATTCCGGGTGCGGACATGTCGTCAGCTGGCTTCATATCGAGCATACTCTCGGCTTCCCAGTAGGCACTCTCACGCATCCAGATGCGTTCGTGGCCAACAACGACCTCGCCGTTGCTCCAGCCGCGTTCCAGAATCCAGCTCTCTACTCCTTCACGGCCATCATGACATCCGAGGCGGCGGTAGCGTTCGACGAACTCTTCCACATCAAAGTCCGCGGTGAAATCAAGCTGCTTGGTCCTGTAGTTTGCCCACTCAGCCAGTCGCCAGCTTCGGATTTGACTGGAGACGCTTCCTGCAGACCACGGAACGCTTCCCGGAGCCACGTTAGCAAATCTCTCCGGAGGCTCATCGCTCGGGTGCAGGCATAATTGGAACCACACTCTGCTGCTGCCAAGGGTGTTCATCAGGTTGAAGCGGCCATTGGATCCAAGTAGGATTCCCTGGCCAGAAACAGGGTACAACATTTGGCGCAGAAAGCTTTCGTCCTCGGTTTCGACGCCAACTTTCTCGAGTGTACCCTGGCGGCGGTCAATCCAGACCTCTCGCTCCTTTAGAGATGTGCCTTGGATGCCCAGGTCGGCTTCTGACTTTTGGACAGCTGCGTCCATTTCCTTGATCACAGATGCGCCTGTAGGTTGGATTGGCAACCCATCTTCTTTCATCTCGAGGTTGATTCCGACTCGGTCGTCGAAGACTGTTTTCAGGCTGACAGCCTTGCCGACATGTTGGGCAGGGATCTCAATGACAGTAATGCTCACGCTGTCGATATCGTCCGCGCTCGGCGGGGTCATGGCACCATCGCTGCCGCTGCTGGAACCTAGGGCCCGGCCAGTGCGAATGTCATGTCTGATTGCCTCGTTGGCTTGTGCAATAACCCAGTCCACGAGAGCTTCGTATAGCGCTCCGATCAGAATCTCTCGCTCTTCCGTAACACACTTCTTGAGGAGCACTTCCTCGTCAATGTCAAGGAGACCTGCCACTTCCTCGCATACTGCAATCAGCTCTTCCTGTTCGATAAGGTACCCTGTGGCGTCTCCAAGTCGAAGGATGGCGGAGACGACTGCGAGGAGACTTCTGAGACTCCTTCCCTTGATGCCAATGGCCTTGAGGGACTCTCGGAAGTCCTCTGCAGCTGCTGCATCGTCGGCGGCGGGCAGAAACGCAGGAGGACCGTAGGTGTCGGTCTTCCGAAGAAGGGCATATTCATGTGGCTGTTTCAATGACAGTGCCTCACGCTCTTGCTCCGACTGTGCATGAAGGAGATAGTAGAAGACGTCGAAGGCTCTGTAGCCGGGCTGTGCTGGAATATGAGTAAGTCCGCCCTCCGTGTCGATGCCGGATGTGGAGAGGGCGATGGAGGCGCCGGTCAGCTCGCCTGTCAGGGCAAGGGTGAATGTTGCAGAAAGCGCCGAATACCGCGGTAGAGATGGATTAAAAGGTGTAACTGTGCGCAAGAAAGGCTTCAGGGCGTCCAATGCGGTGTAAAATGTGCCCGGGACGCTGAGAGGCAGGGCGGAGACGAAGGGTGCGAAGAGTGATGGCGTGGATTGATGGAGAGAGCTGTAGCGGTTGTCAGTCTTGCCTGCGCCTGTGTGTCGTTGCGTGATGGGCATACCCAAGAACAATGCACGCGTCCTCTGCTCGCCTTCGAGCATGTTCCCATGTCCTCCTGGCTAGCTCCGAGTCTACTGCACCGCCATATCGGCCATCAGGACCAGTGCTGCATCCCGTCTGCCATGTGTTGACGACCAGGCTGGTGCTCGATTCGAGCGCATAGGGCGTGCCCTCCTTGAAGCAGCTGTGCAAGGCATTGAGCAGCGTCGTGGTCGAGACCTGGGACGACGATGGCTGATTGTGGTTTTGCATCGTGTTGGTCCTCGATGCGTTCGAGTACGTCGACAGCCGGTATCCATGTTGCGCCATGGCTGGCCGAGAGGTGTGCCCGCGAGGGCGTGGACGCGTGCGGAGAGCGCAGTTGAGATGGTCGCCGGCGGGCGTGCGGCTGTATCAAGTTGTGCCTTCCCAGCTTTGTGGTGCTCCTCGACGCGACTTCGGAAGGAGCGGGACAACGGCGAACGAACGTTGGTTGGCGGATCAGAAGCGAATGTGGTGCGCGAGAAGCGAAGGTGAGGTTTCGGCGGGCGTGTGAAGCAGGAGTCGTCGGCGCCTGGTGAGGGCAGATGGCGAACGAGGACACGGAGGTGGTGTTGGTGGTGGTGTTGTGCCTTGAAGTCCACACACAATCCACAGCTCGACGGGCGGCGCTGGATCGGATGGGGAGGCTCGCTTGTCACACAAGCTCAAGACAAACAAGGGGCGCAACTTTCCAGGGCGGGCGGCAGAGCGCTGATCACGCCAACCCAGAAACGCAGCAGAACTCGGAGAAATAGTGCACAACCACCACAACCGCACGGCGCTCTCACCACTCTCATCGCATGCTGGCCTATTCGCCGCAATTGTTCTATTACAGTCCGTCGCCAGACACCTACAACTGCGCTGTGGCTCGTATTCAACTGGATCGGCAGGCCGGGTTCTGCCATCTGCGAGACAGTGGTGGCGAGTGCAGCCGCTATTTTTGGAGGGTCCTTCGAATACACTACAGCATGCATGAACGTCAACAAGGCAGCGAGCTCCCAGCTTTCGCCCAGCTTCGAGCTGCGTCTGACGCGTCCTCCAATGCACCCGCCCAGCTCACGCGCACTCGGCAGCTCACCGTTGCCGCATACGAAGTGGCAATGGAGAGAGCGTCAGCATCATCGATACTATAGCTTCCACCGACCGTTGTTCTCGACGCCGTACTCAGCGGGTCTGACCAGGGTGGGCCTGTCTCGCTGCTGTGTAGGCGATCGCGCCGCTTCGTCCACACGAATCTGCAAAGCGCGCTAGCGCGTTGGGTAAAGTTTTTGTTGGCGTCGAAACCGTGCTGCAGGACATGCCGCCGCGCGCCACCCGGCTGCGCGTCGATGCAGAACGCGTCGCGGTCGTGTGGTAGGGAAGCACAACGCAGATGCGGTGCACAAGGGCAGTCTCGTGGCCAGCGCTGCATGCCGCCCTGTCCGATGCTGCTGAGCGGTGCGGGTGGCGGCGTCGAGGGTCCCGGCGCGGTGTGCTGCAGAAATCGCGATGGCGACGAGGGGAACGATGGGGCGGCTGCCGGAGAGTGCTAAAAACTATCCTGAATTGCCCAGGCCGGCTAGCCCAATATCCACCAGCCGCAGTGTTCCTTTTCTCAGCACTCAGGAGAGCCCATGCAGGCAGGGATCGCAGGCGCAGCGCGCTCTCGCTGGTGCTGTGGGCAACTGTGGACATGCTGCTCGAGTGTATGCGTGTGCGTGCCGGGGATCCATCTTCCATCTCACCACCACCACCACTTCTCTCACCGTCGCCGTTGTCGTTGTGTTCATCCGTTTGTGCCTTCCCATACACTCGCTTTTCGACACGCTCGCTGGCCAAGACGAGCAAGAGCCGCACGCGACGTGCCATCGCTCCCGCCCACAACAACAAAGTCGCAGCCTCCCTCTCCCCGCGGGGCCTGCGCTCGACATTCGCTATCACCACACCCATCGCCCGCCTCACGAGGCATTAATCCGCCGGTAGTGCAGTTGCAACATTAATACAGGCCGCGCGGCCATCACCGCCGACATGGCCGTCAATCAGCAGAACCTGGCGGCGCTGCCAGCCCACTCAATGTCGGATACAAACATCACCTCGCACATCGCCTCCCGCTTCCATCAACACCTGCCCATCACCACATTGTCGTCGCAGGGCTACATTTCTGTCAACACATACAACTCCGCCGCCAAGGGCCCCAATGGCGGCAAGGAAGGGAGCGCCATGGGCGCCGCTGAGGAGCTCGCCAGTCGCATGTGGACGAGACTGGGAGCGCGACAGGAGAACCAGGCTGCTGTCTTTCTGTAAGTGCAGAATGGTGGACATCTCTGCCGAGCAACTACCTGAACACGGCATTCACATGCAGCGACTTGAAACGTGAACGACAGGCTAACTTGCACACAGCGGAGAATCTGGTACCGGCAAAACCACAATCAGATCACACCTGCTCAGCAATCTTCTGCAATACAGCAGCACGCCACTCTCCAAAAAGCTGTCATTTGCCGCATTCGTTTTCGACTCGCTCACGACGACCAAGTCCATCACAACACCTACCGCATCCAAGGCAGGTTTATTCTTCGAGCTTCAATATGACACCACCTCTTCCATCCACCCTACACTCATTGGTGGTAAAGTCTTGGACCACAGACTGGAACGCAGCAGAGTGGCAGTGGTACCACCGGGAGAGCGTAACTTCCACATTCTCTACTACCTGCTCGCCGGCACCAGCCCCGCGGAGAAGGAGCACCTGGGACTCGACCTCAATGGCAGCACCCCAGCGGGTGTAGGAAATAGGACCTCGATGGGCAATGGCAGCAAGCGATGGCGATATCTTGGACACCCTTCCCAAATGAAGGTCGGCATCAACGATGCGGAAGGTTTCCAACATTTCAAGACCGCTCTGCGCAAGTTGGAATTCCCACGCGAGGAGATCGCTCACATGTGTGAGGTCCTCGCAGCCATTCTTCACATTGGTCAGCTTGAATTCATGACCACACAATCCACCACACCTGCACCTGATGAGAGCGGTGGTTATGGTGCCGAAGGTGGCGAGGACATTACTGTTGTTAAGAACAAGGACACTCTTGCCACAATCGCAGCCTTCCTCGGGGTGGGTGAGCGAACGCTCGAGCAATCTTTGGGTTACAGGACCAAGATCTTGCACCGCGAGCGAGTCACCGTCATGCTGGACCCGAAGGGTGCGCGCGAGAACGCTGATGAGCTGGCAAGGACTCTGTACAGCTTGTTGGTAGCCTTGGTCATGGAGAAGATTAACCAGCGGCTTTGCGCCGTGGAGGATCAAATTGCCAACACAATTGCGATTGTGGACTTCCCCGGCTTTGCACAAGCAGCGTCCACTGGGAGCGTGCTGGATCAGCTACTCATCAATGCCGCCAACGAGTCGCTGTACAACTTCTGTCTGCAAAGTTTTTTCGAGCGCAAGGCAGAGCTTTTGGAAACGGAAGAAGTGCCGGTGCCGGCTACCAGCTACTTCGACAACACTGACGCCGTCAAGGGCCTGCTCAAGCCCGGCAATGGAGTACTCAGCATCCTCGACGATCAAATGAGGCGTGGCAAGACCGACATCCAGCTGCTGGAATCTTTGCACAGGCGTTTCAAGGGCAAGAACCCGGCCATTGAGGTCGCCAGCCCCACCGTAGTTCTCCCAGGCACTAACTTCCAGACACCGAACCAGTACCCCAAGTTCACCATCAAGCATTTTGCTGGTGAGGTAGAGTACCCAGTGGAAGGCTTGCTTGAGGAGAATGGAGAAGTCATCTCCGGGGATTTGATGAACCTCGTCAGCACAACCTCAAGCCCCTTCGTTTCTGAGCTCTTCGGACAAGAGGCTTTGAACAAGACACTGCATCCGCAAGATCGCACTGCCATCACACAGGCTTCTGTGGCTTCCAAGCCATCTCGGATGCCCAGCACCGTCCGCAGGAAGGGCAGCCGCCCGGCTCGCCTCCAGCAGCGTGAGGAGGACAATGGAAGTGATGAGGGAAGGACCAAGAGCTTTTCGCGCTCGAACAACGGTCCTGCTGCCGAGGCACAGCAAGGCGCTGCTGCACAGTTCCTGGCTTCACTCGACATCATCAACAGGGCGCTGAGTGCCCCGAACACCAACCCCTACTTCTTCTTCTGCCTCAAGCCCAACGACCGCAGAATCGCAAATCAATTCGACAGCAAATGTGTTCGAACACAGATCCAGGTGCTTGGTCTTGCTGAGATCGGGCAGCGGCTAAAGAATGCCGACTTCAGCATTTTCATGCCATTCAGCGAATTCCTTGGGTCCGCAGAGGGAGAAGTCTCCATTGTTGGCTCCGAGCGCGAGAAAGCAGAGCTTATCCTTGATGATAAGAGCTGGCCTAGCAATGAGGCGCGAGTAGGCACTACCGGTGTCTTCCTCAGCGAGCGTTGCTGGAGACAAATATCCAATGTGCCAGAGCTCGGAGAAGCTCCTCCCGCTGGGCCCTACGGTGATGAATCCTATGCTAACTCCGGCGTTCTCACTCCGGACGCCAAGCGAGGATTCGGCGAGTCCAAGGTGCAGTTGCTGCAAACTCCTGGCTCTGGCTATCTGGACGACAAGGCAGCCGGGTACTTTGGTAGCAGAGATCTGGACGCCAAGTCCGAAGCTGGAGCATCTGCTTTCCGCGAGGGAGACATGTTCCGTAACCTGGAAACGCGATCTCAAATGGCGGAGAAGGGCAACGAAGTGAAGGCTGCCGAGATTGAGGAGCGTCCAGCCTCAGGCAGTCGCATTCGCTGGCTCGTTTTGGTGTACCTCTTCACCTGGTGGTGTCCAGACTTCCTCATCCGGACCGTCGGTCGCATGCCTCGGAAGGACGTTCGGATGGCTTGGAGAGAGAAGTTGGCCATCAACATGATGATCTGGCTCTCTTGCGCATTCGTCGTCTTCTTCATGGTTGGCTTTCCCATCCTCATTTGCCCGACTCAGCACGTTTACAGTCTTGAGGAGCTGACAAGCTACAACGGAAAGGACGGTGCGCAGTCGTACATTGCGATTCGCGGTGTCGTGTTCGACCTTGATGCATTCATGCCGGCGCACTATCCTTCCATTGTGCCTCAGTCTGCCCTGAAAAAGTACGCCGGAACGGAAGCAACAAATCTCTTCCCTGTTCAAGTCTCGGCCATGTGCCAAGGCGTCAACGAGTCTGGCATTGACCCAGCCGTCCAGCTGAGCTTCGTGACATACAACTACAGCGGCTCGACCGCAGCGATTGGTGCTCAAGATACCAACGCGCAGTACCACGACTTCCGCTGGGCCACCAATGATTCTCGGCCGGCCTGGTTCATTGAGCAGATGATTATGCTCTCGGGACACTACTGGAAGGGCAACATTGGCTACTCTCCACAGTACCTCAAGACTCTCGCATCCAAGCAGAATTATGTCGCCTACATTGATGGCCGCGTCTACGATTTCACCGATTACATCGCTGGCGGCCGAGCACCACAGTATCCTTCCGACACTGACAGACCCTCTACTCCGCCCAACTCGAACTTCATGGACGACAGAGTGGTTGATCTGTTCCAACAGCGCTCCGGCCAAGACGTGACCAAGTACTGGGAAGGTCTCAACCTTGATCAGGGTCTGAGAAACCGCATGCGCACTTGCATGGACAATCTCTTCTATGTCGGTAACCTCGATACGCGAAGCAGTCCGCAGTGTCAATTCGCGAAGTACATCCTGCTGGCGATTTCGCTGCTGCTGGTGTCTGTCATCTGCTTTAAGTTTTTGGCTGCCCTGCAGTTTGGAAAGAAGAACGTTCCGGAGAATCTTGACAAATTCGTTATTTGCACAGTGCCCGCATACACGGAAGACGAAGACTCTTTGCGCCGTGCTATCGATTCTGCTGCCCGTATGAGGTACGACGACAAGCGCAAACTACTCTTCATCATCTGCGACGGTATGATTATTGGTCAAGGCAACGACAGACCAACTCCACGCATTGTCCTGGACATTTTGGGCGTGCCAGAGACCGTCGATCCGGTACCTCTCAGCTTTGAATCGCTCGGCGAAGGCATGAAACAACACAACATGGGCAAAGTCTATTCTGGTCTCTACGAAGTGCAAGGTCACATTGTGCCCTTCATCGTTGTCGTCAAGGTCGGAAAGCCATCTGAAGTCAGCCGTCCCGGTAACCGTGGCAAGCGTGATTCTCAGATGATCCTGATGCGCTTCCTCAACCGAGTCCATTACAACCAGCCCATGACACCCCTCGAGCTCGAGCTGCACCACCAGATTCGTAATGTGATCGGAGTCAATCCTACCTTCTACGAGTTCCTGCTGCAAATCGATGCAGATACAGTCGTAGCTCCAGACTCTGCGACGCGCTTCGTTTCTGCATTCGTCAACGATACCAAACTCATCGCTGTGTGCGGTGAGACTGCGCTCACGAACGCCAAGGCATCGTTCATCACCATGATGCAGGTTTACGAATATTACATCTCGCACAATCTCACCAAGGCCTTCGAATCGCTCTTTGGATCCGTCACTTGTTTGCCCGGTTGTTTCACCATGTACCGCATTCGAGCTGCCGAAACTGGAAAGCCGCTGTTCGTGTCTCGCGAAATTGTCACAGATTACTCTGAAGTTCGTGTCGACACCCTCCACATGAAGAACTTGCTACACTTGGGAGAAGACAGATACCTCACTACACTTCTCATGAAGTACCACTCCAAGTACAAGACCAAGTACATCATGCGCGCTCATGCCTGGACAATTGCGCCCGACAGCTGGGCGGTGTTCATGTCGCAACGTCGTCGATGGATCAACAGTACCGTTCACAACCTGATCGAAGTCATCCCTCTGCAGCAGCTCTGTGGTTTCTGCTGTTTCAGTATGCGATTCGTCGTCTTCTTGGATCTTCTCTCCACCATCGTTCAGCCCGTCATCGTCGGTTACATTGTGTATCTGATTGTCACGGTGGCGAAGAACCCCAGCACTGTTCCGGTCACCGCCTTTATTCTCCTGGGAGCAATCTATGGTCTTCAGGCGATTATCTTCATCGTGCGCCGCAAATGGGAAATGGTTGGCTGGATGATCATCTACATGGTTGCCACCCCGATTTTCTCTTTTGCTCTTCCTCTCCTTGCTTTCTGGCACATGGACGACTTCTCCTGGGGTAACACACGTATGGTTACTGGTGAAAAGGGCAAGCAGATCATCGTTTCCGATGAGGGCAAGTTCGATCCAGACAGCATTCCAAAGAAGAAGTGGGAAGAATACCAAGCCGAACTCTGGGATGCACAGACACGAGATGATGCCCGTTCTGAGATCAGTGGCATTAGCTACGCTACGAAGAGCTGGCACCCTGCAGCATCTGAGTTTGGCTACCAGCAACCAGGTCACAACAGTCAACTGTCCATCCCTGTGATGCCTCACAACGCATCGCATATGTCCCTCGCATACTCGGACAACGGGATGCCAATGGGCATGGGCGCGAGGTCAGAGTTCGGTGACATCTCATCGGACATGCCATCTGATGACGCTATCCTGGCTGAAATCCGCGAAATCCTCCGTACTGCAGATCTCATGACCGTCACCAAGAAGAGCATCAAGGCAGAGCTCGAGCGACGATTCCAGGTACCAATGGACTCGAAGAGACAGTACATTGGCAGTGCCACTGAGGCGATCCTCAGCGGACAGCTTTAGGAATGTAATCCCTTGATCGCATCTGAGCTCAGTCGTCGGCTGCGCGCTCGAGCGGAAAGTGTTGAGTTTTGCTCTCTTGTACAGCACAGTATACAGCGACCGGCCAGGCTGAGGCTTCGTGGTGGCGGCAACGCCCCAAGCAAACTCAAGGAAAAAATGAAGAAGTTGGTGCGGCGATCCAAGCGTGAAAAGCCAAAACGGACCCAGAATCAAGGGCCGCCACGACCTTCCCATGGCAGCTCTGCAGTCGCTCGATCGATGCCCCGCATTTGCGATCGTTGTGTTGCCGTCAGACAGGCAGAAGATTGTCCGCTGTAGGCTGGCGCGGACTGCTTGGGGCAATGCGACATGCCTCATCATATACAATTCTCAGAACGGCGCGAAGAGCAGCTCGAAGAGCCTTTCCCAGAAGACTTGGAATATGCTCGAACGCAGAATCTTATCCCGCACCGTGGTGGCCCACCTGCGGGACTGGGACTTCTCTCTATGGAATTCCATGAGTCCTCGAGGCGTTACGACGCTCAGCGTGAGCCTGTTGGAGACGAGCCCGTCGGTATCGAGCCTGTGGACATGCAGTATGTGTTCCCGTCGACTGCGGACGAGTACACGGTCGAGCCCTCTGCTTATCCGTCTCGGACTGTGAGCCCCGTCTCAGCGGGCTCCCTTCCCACTTCAGAAGTCAGTGCACTGGTCGAAGACAATCAGAATCTGCAACACGGCGATAGCGCAGATGAACCTGAAAGTCAAGTCACCCATGATTGAGAGAAGCTTCACGCTCATTGTCTTATTACCATCGTGATGGAGGTTGCAATGCATTGGTTTGGAGAATTACCTGCATGGCGGAATACGGAGTCTTGTTTTTGGGAATTTCGCGTCGCACACACGGTTTACAACACAATAATGAAGTGAAATGCAACAACAACAAACAGCAGGAAGATCAACTTTCACTGAATCGGAAGAAGAAAAAGCGAGTGGTGCAATGGCGTTTCTGTGAGCGGGAATGATATGTCAGTCAGTCTTTTTGGAAAGGAAACGGAATGTACAGAACAGAAATCAGTAACTTGGATTGTAAAAGACATTAGTTGTGGTAATCATTCTTGGAACAGACAGACGTAGAAATGACTTTCTTGTGCCTGCTGCTCGATGCTTGTGCTTTCTATCGCGTCAACGATTTGGTCAATTTACATCTTACTTTGACTTTGGATATTCGTTGTTCGTTCTATTCTGCACTGATCGTGCGAATAGTGGTTAACGCGAATAGATAAGCTAGATGTTGGCCAAGGGGAGTAGCGGCCGGGGTCTTTTGTGCAACTACGCAGATTCCTCCTTCGCCATTGTTGAGGAGGGAAGTACTGGGGTCGAATCCGCCTTTCCTCATATTGCTGCCGATGCAGCCACCGTTCGACTTGACGAATTTCTATACCTAACCGCTATCTTTCGCAAAGGACAGCTGCTGGTACTCAAGCAATGACAGCAGCTCTAGGTGCTGGTTGTTTCTTCTTAACTGTCATGGTCAGCAACTTATTGTGTGGGATAGGTATCTCGATGGAAAGAACTCTGACTCTTGGAAATACAAGACATGAAGTGTGCTAACAAAATGCGGAAGGATCTTTTGAGTTGCCCTTGATGATATCAAGGTTAGACTAATAATGCGCGTGCGATGATCCTTTCGAGCTTGCTGCCTGCGGCGAAGCGCTGCGATGAAGCAGAGCTCTGAGGTCCGAGGACAAACACATCGACAACTCTTCATGTCATCACCTCTCGTTATTCGAGCGGCCAGCAATATACCGCGCGCCTCCTCCATCGCTCTGCGGAGATCGCAATCGCGCAGCATGCTCTTCTCATGGCTGTTGATCCTCGCATCACTCTGTACCTACGCTTTCTCAGCCGTGCAGTATCCTTTGAGGTTGGCAGATGGCTGGAAGTATGATGATAGCTACTCAGAGCCAGCTGTCTCGCTGAAAGGTTTGGTGTGTCATGGAGGATTTGAATACACATCAAATTGCTCGCTGATTTAAGTCCAGACACTGAGACACGTTTACCATCGCGGAACCCACGACTATCCCTCGCTGCACCAATATCATGATATATCAATAAGGTCCCGGGTTGGCGAGACCCTGCCTGTTGTTCACGCAGTGCCCATGCACGTAGAACGCTTAGTCGACCGCCGACAGAAATCTATCGACTCGCTCCTGGCAACCGCTCGATCTCACGGTCAAGCAGCACGTCTTTCTCCGGATGATTGGACCGTTGCTGCGCTGCTAGGGCCAAACACGACCGACAAGTCCACGGTCATCGCATTGGCGAAAATGGTCTACGATGCCTATGTGCCAGAACCGTTGGATAAAGAGTGGAAATCAATTGGTCCTGCCAATCACTCTATCTTCAACCACTCATTTTCCTTTGGCTGGGACTCTGATGGTCTGAGAGGGCATGTATTCCTGGACGAGACAAACAGTACGATGGTGATCAGCCTAAAGGGAACTTCAATGGCATTGTTCGACGGAGAAGGTTCCACTCGCAAGGACAAGCTGAATGACAACCTGTTCGCATCCTGCTGTTGCGGTCAAGGTGGTCATTACAGATGGAAGGTCGTTTGTGATTGTATGACTTCGGCTTTCTCATGCAATAACACTTGTTTGACGTCTTCGCTGGAAACGAAAGACCACTACTACAACGCCGGACGTGAAGTATACGGAAACATTACTGCCCGATATCCACACATATCAAACGTCTGGTTGGCTGGTCACTCGCTCGGTGGCGTTGTCGCTTCTCTCCTGGGCACGACCTACGGCGTCCCAGTCATGACTTATGAGGCATTTCCAGACGCTTTGGCAGCATCACGTTTGGGCTTACCAACACCTTTTGGATACCATGTTGGCCAGTCACGATTCAGCGATGCAGGGATCTACCACTATGGTCATACTGCTGACCCTGTCTTCATGGGTACCTGCAACTCCTTATTGTCGGGCTGTACGTTGGTGGGATATGCGTTTCAGAGCATGTGTCACACCGGAAAGACATGTATCTATGACACGGTGAAAGACCTGGGATGGCGGTCGAGTGTAAGCTCTCATCGAATTGTTAGCGTCATATCGGATGTGCTTGAGGCATATGATCATGTACCTGTCTGCGAGGAGACGACAGATTGTCAAGACTGTTTTAATTGGAAGTTCTACGAAAGTGATGGGTCTGAGAACTCCACAGAGGGACGTTCGCCTAGGTCAACGACACAAGATTGGACATAGCGGCTCGATGATTCTGCGCCTTGAAAGATTGTTGCGTTGTTACCAGATTTCCTGCCTCATTCCTGTTGCAAAGAGGGATAAAGCCACCGAAAGACATCTCTAGGGCACAGATCTTTAGCTAAACTGGATCTTGTGGTGTGCTCCCAACTTCCATCTTCATTCCTTTTGGCGACACTGGACTCTCTCTCGACAAACATGGGATATTCTGGGACATCGTTCTGGCCGGCCTTGCTCCAACTCACGGCCGTTTTGTTTCCATCGTTGAGAGTCAATTCAGTGACGGCGGCCGGCTTCCAGCTCGAAACTCGCGCCCGACGATACCGGACCATGGGATGGATAAACTCATGAGCGTCGTCAGAATAAGCGCCAGGAGTCCGGGTCTGCCGACCGAGAAGACGAAAGAATGTCCCTGATAATCCGGCAAAATTATCGACGATCTTACCGCATCCCCAGCCAGAAGGATCTCCATTCTGCACCAGGGCTGTGGTATGTTGAGAGATCAGAAGGTCGATTGCCTCAGCTTCGAATGTGAGCATGGTGCCAATGTTGTCGATCTGAAGACGCAAGTCAGCATTTGCCCGCAGCCGCCGGCTATCCATAAAGTACTTGCCATCCAAGCCAATGTGTTGGCCGCAATTTCGCCTCGGTCACCATTCTCGATGGGGTCATCTGCCTGCCCGCCAACATTACTGTGCACGCCAGGAAACCAGCATTGCTCAAGGCGCTGCTCTTTGCTGGCTGTCTGGTGCCACATCGTTGGTGGGAACGTGATGCGCTTCTCGTCTAGTGCCAGCGCCTGGAAGCCGTGCTGAATGTCTGCATACAATTCCAGGTCAGCGTGAGCTGGCGAATTGTTTAGTGGCGGACATACTTCTCGGAAGACTGGTATCATGAAACGCATATTTCTGGTTGAGAGGAATGCCAACAGCCTGCAGAGCTGTTACACCAGGCCATTGTGGAACACCCTGCAGAACAATTAGTACTGTGTTTATGACAATTCTTCGATTCTTCTAGCCTCACCAAAGCTCCTACCGTGTCCCAAACACCAACGACTTTCACCGGGACCGTCTTTATCTTGAGCCGATCACCGTTCTCTCGATACCATTGACTTTTCTCAAACGGAGACTTGCTACTTCTCGCTCGATATGCCTTCCACATTTCGGCAAATGATCCCATGTTTACTGCAGACAATATTCCGACATCTGAGACAAGACATGCAGCTGAGCGTACAGTGAACGCTCCTCGACTGAAGCCCAGAAAAAAGAGCTCGTCTCCAAGCTCATAATTGTTGCTGATGAAATCGTAGACTTGGGTCACTTCGATATCGAGACCCCATCCTAGACCTCCTGAAAGCTAATGAGCACGATCTTGGACAGGTGAGACATGCATATGGAGGGAATGGAGAGTACGCACCTTCAATGGCTTTAGCAAACGGGAGACTGGTACTTCCCAGTCCGGCATTGTACGACACGACTTGTGTAACGATCTTGCCATCCACCACGGCGTGTGGGGCTATCGCTCTGGCAATCTTGGCCACGTTCGATGGCGTGGAAGCATCGCCAGTGTTTGCAGCCATCCAAGTGCCATCGCAGCAGACGATGATTCGTTTGTAGTTTGCCACTTCGGGCATGTTGTACAGGCGAGCAAGACAATGAAACTCTCGGAGGTTCAGTGTTAGTGTCGATTGAGACTTGCCAGACAAAGGAGACCGTGGCGCTTATTATTCCTCTTGTTCGGAACGCATCTCAGCTTCAGCTAGAGCGGAGAGGCCCCGAAAGAGCTGAGAACCCCAGAGTAATGCAATACATGCTGAGAAAATGCATCTTGCCCGAACGCCCGTCAGCTGTGGGCTGGGTTGCATTCAGGCCGCATTCGCATTCAAGCAGCCAGAGCAATAATGCGATCCAATGACTTTGGTCCTCTTCCGTTCACGTGAAGTAAGGCGCGCATATATGCCGTGTATGGCCAAGCCATGCTGATCACAGGTGAGAGCCAGTCCGTGGCGGGAAGAAGCCAATAAGCAGCCACGGCAAAATGTCCAAGAAGATTCAAGATACATACGATGCATGGTTGTGGCACAAAGCGGCTTACAGCTCAAGCTTGCAGTCGGGATGAGCTCTTGGTCCTGTCGTGGCAGTTGCCAAGGGATATGCTTGCAGTGACCGAAATCGTGATTCGATGGTACCTGCGTTCAATATCATGCAAGAGGGATGGGACGGCCAGGCGCTCAGCTATTCGTGTTCGAGCGTGAATGCTCGATTGACCGGTCACTACGTCAGCTTATCGTAAAAATGAAGTAGATGCATACATGTAGCTTTTGCCACAGAAGTGTAGCGAGCGAGGTGAAAGATTGGTTGTTGTACGAATGGTTCTCCAAGTGCGATGTGTACGGATCGATATACATGACTTTCTCCGCGACGAGTGAGTGTCATTGAGCATCGTTGTTCGACAAAAGATCTCCGGTCGACTTGATGCACAGCGCACGACTGCTTCTCAGCTCTTTACGCTCAGGTATCTGCGTGAAAGCCAAAGCCACACACGTTCTGCATCAGCAAGCAGCGAGTCTCAGCTCTTGTACAGCCAAAGTGCCTGCACGACAGCGCCTCTCCGCCATCCCACACATCTAGCATTGTTTCGCACCCGCGCTCGTTCCATAGCAGTTACCCGCCTCTCCATCATATGAGGCAGTGCAACCACTTGGCTGGTCGAAGTTCGTCGCTTGACCACACGATTGACAAAGTTGACGATATCCGGCCGTACAGTAGTACTAATCGCAAGCGGAATGTGTCAGTCGACAGAAAGTTTCACCTTTGCGCAGTGTAATTCGTTCCATACCAAGTTCGCTGCCGCGTCGCAGTAGTATCTACAGAAGCGCAAAGCAAATGTCAGTGATCGTGGCTGGGATTACATGTGGATCCGTAGTGTGAGCTACTCAGAGTGACTCACCCATTGCCGCCTGGAACGTCGTTGCAGCTTTGTCTCGTGGGTGCGTTCACGAACTTGCTTTCCCCGGGATTGAAGCCTTGGGGGGCAGGCTTAGCCGCCGCGAGCATGGCGACGCTCGCGAAAAGGAGAGATGTAGAAGTAAATTGCATCTTGCAGAGTTGCGCAGTGTTGTTTTCGTCGGTGTAATGAGGATGTGACGGTGAGCCTCGAGTGTGGATGTTCGCCGCTTTATACGCTTCACTGTGGTGAGGAAGGGCCAACAAAGTACCCTACGTTCTATTCGAGCCCGCTTCTCTCTTCCTTGTGCGAGCTTCTACCTCGTCGCAATCTCGTATGATCACCCAAAATATCAACGAGTGACCCTAAGTCCGAGAACGATGAGCGTTCAAGGCCAGGCCGGGAGGGCTCGACACGTTCTGAACAATGCACTCGTCCTCGCCAATGAACAACGGGCATATGCCGACCGAACACGAAGACCATGGCCATCCTAAAGTTGCTGTTTTGACTTTCTACCGACCAAATGTGACATGACGAGCTCCCTCGGGCTCGATCGAAGCTGGAGTGCGAGGCACAGGGACCTTCGCGAGTGGTCGAGACTCGTTCTACGGCAAGAGCCATATTTTTCAGCTTGTTCCCTGCGCTTGCTGAATGTCAACGAGGCTGTAGTGGTAAGGAACACAGTGCGAAGACGTGGGTGCCTCGTATGGAAACTTTAAACCTCGCGTACATGTCCAGAGTGGTGCCAGTCCAGGTCTGCTTTCGACGGTTCTGATGCGAACCCTCGTGCCCGTTCATTCATGCAGCACATAGCGCGCTACAATCGCAGGAAAGCATGAAGCGTAGGCCATTATTTTTGACTCTTGATTATGTCGCATCGACCCCTGGTTGTTCTCGTGCTTCATTGTAACGGCCAGGCCCGAAGGTACGTTAGGTGGTTGCTTCAAGCTCATTCCAAGACGCTCGGGCCGAAGCCCTGGAAGTGCAAGTCTAGTTCGGGACTTTTGAGCAGCGTAGCCTTGCAGTGTGGCAGAAGGTCCAACTTAGGTCGTGTACGCGGCGTCCGTGCTGCGTAAGGCTAAGGTACGCGTGGCAGACCAGAGGGCTGGTAGACTGCACTGAAACGCGCGGATCCTGCGTGGCCAATTTATGATCCCAGTTTTGTCTGCACATATTGCTACTGCGGTGATGCGGTTTAAAGATGATGCAATATAGCAATGCCACTCAACGCTTGTCAGCGCCCTCGTAGGTGTAGGGGAGTTTGCTGGTTTCTACATCTTGACGAACCTTGCGGTGTTGCGCAACCTCCAGCTGTTCCACGCGGCCAGAAGCAGTCTTCTCTAATATCACTTACAGGTTTTCGAGAGTGTTCGAAGCGAGGCTTTGCATAGTGTGGATGTTGGATTTTCTATGACTTGGCAGCGTCAATGTCAGCATTGAGCGAAATGCACAGGCCATCCTTCTTATTTCTGGGTCTAAGGATTTCTGCTAAAGGAGCCTGAAACATACTTCGCCGCAATCCAAATGGCTCAGAAGCTGGGTGTATGGTGAGATTCTCTTATCCGCACGAGGTGAGTGAAGGTGGGCAGAAACCTTGACCAAAAAGATGCGTGAGGGCAAGCTATACCTTGAGCCTGCATGGTAAGCACACATCCTTTGGAATAGAGGCCTTGCGCTGGTAAGCTCAGCTGAGTTGTCTTTCCAAAGATGAGCTTGTTAACCACATCTGTACACTCCGGTAATCTACGCAGGAAGGGCTTGACGAGAACGGCTATGCCGCAGACTGGCCACAGCCCCTGCAGAAAGTGTGGACTAGAACTCTGGGCAGTCCCAATGCTCCCGAGGAACGCTATTGGGCAGGGGGCCCCGAGATCTGGTCACGAAGCTGCTACCGTGTGTCGATGCAATAAAAATGCAGATGTTGATGCCCGGCGACTCACACAAGCCAGAGGAAGAATGATCGGGCGCAACGCAGAGCTAATGCCGTGAAGCTCATTTTGAAGTCCAGAGGCGGCATTTTGTACAAGTGGATGGGCGCCACCCAGATGGAACGCGAATTCAGTTAGGCGGTAAAATCTACGCTCAGTAGTTGTGGAAGAGGATATCTCGAACCAGCAGCTGGGTAACAGTACGTTGTCAGTGGCTCAAATCATTCTTGTCCAGATTGTCGGTTTCAGACGTGTATCATGGCTCTCGGGTCAAGACAAGCCACTGCCGTTCAATGTAGGAATTTCCTATTTCGCGGGTTGTCGACGAGATGGAGATGGTTGTGACGAAGACACTATGGAAGAAAGAACAGGTTGCGCGAGACGTCGGACTGGTACCCCTGCCACTCAGCCCTACCGGCGCCACACTAGCCCCACATCTATCCGTTGCTTGCTTCCTCTCGTTGATTTCCGTGACGGCATTCACTGGCACCCACCACCACGACTGCGACAAACCACCTCCGCCGCCTCTTCTACGTTCGACCGCTCCTCCGCCACCGCTCGCTACTCCGGCGACTGCCCCAATGCAGGCTCGTGCTCCACCGAGCTTGTCCGTCACCACCGCCCAAATGCCGGATCGCTGAAGGAGCCGCACACCCCTCCATCACTTCCCTCACGGCGCAGACACACGCGCCGTGCTGAATATGGCCGCCATGGAGCGGCGAAGAAAGCGTATGCACGGGTAGCTTTGCCTACACTGGGGAGTAGACTAACGTCGCCAAGGAGATTTAAAAGAACAGAATGTACGAGCATGGAATGGAGACAGAGGTAGGCGCGCGAACTGCTACGAACGGGCGCGCAATTGCGGACACTGACGATGATGTCCGCTCAGATGTATTCGAGGTACAGAGCTCGCTAGACTCGAATATGAAGAAGAACACAGCATTCATCAAGCGTCTCCGCACCGCCATTACCGCTGCCAACACGTCCACGTTTGTCCACGAGGTCCGAACCCTGTCGCTGCACAAATACCTCACCGAGATCATTTCAGCTTGCTATGAGGGCTTGACCAAGCTCAAAGTTGCTGCAGACATCGCTGCTGGAGTGGAGATCATCAGCGCGTTGCACCAGAGATTCGGTCCGGAAGAGTTCACTGCGTACCTGGGATGGTATCTGGGCCGCGGTTTGGCTACTCCAGACAAGGCACAGCTCAAGGCACTGGCTCCGGAAGTGCGTGAGAGAGAAGAGAAAGATCGCATCACGAGGCAGCGAACATTGCTACGGGTTGCGACCGAGCTGTGGCTAGTGGGCGCACTCAAGAGCCTGGAGGACATCGCCCAACCGGCCGAAGCAGGAAAGGCGGGCAAGGGCACAGAAGCTGGTGCTAAGCCCAAAGTCAACGGAGCGAGACCAGATGCTGCTGACCCAGAGCCTTTCCCTTTGGAAGTGCTCAAGGACATGCTGGGTCATGATCGCGAACATGTCAATCTGCCGCTGGTCGTGCTGTTCGTGAAGACATTTGCATGGGACATTCTTGGATCAAAGCACGGCAAGAGCGAGGGCCGCCAAAAGGTTACTGATGACGGCGCAGTGAGTAGCACAAACGGTAATTTCGACTCCGCGACTTCCACCGAGCACGATGACGGATCTTCACCTGATCCTCCAATGACGCCTCCCGAGCTGCAGCAGCGATTCCGAAACATTCTCCAACGATATTTCGATGATGTCAAAGCCCACATCCTCCGCGACCAGCAGCGGCTCGCAGCACAAGGGAAACGCAATGCAGAGGCATATGTCAAATCGGGCGAGGTCTTTGAGGATCGCCAGTCGAGCCACGAGAAAGCTCAGAAAGCGCAAGAAAAGCTCGTATCAAGTGCGCAGATCCTCGCTGAGGTTTTGGGTGCTGAGATGCCTGACCTGTCCGAGAAGGACAGCAACAATGCAGGGCTGGAAAGCAGCATTGGCCTGGTGAAGACAGGCGAGTATCTTCGCGGTCAGGCCGAAGGTGCCGGGATCTGGGAAGACGAGGATGAACGTCGCTTCTACGAGAACTTGGTGGACCTAAAAGACAGAGTGCCTGGCATTCTCTTAGAAGACGGCAAGAAGAAGAAAGCAGACAACGACGAGCAAGTCGGGAAGAAAATAGAGGATCCTGCAGATGTCAAGGAAAAGCCCGCAGAGAGTGACGAGACTTCGACCGCGATTGCGAACAAGACCGTCGGAGCGCAAGTCGACGCACTTCTCGCTCGCTTGCACGAGCTTTCTACCAAGGATCAAGTCGACCAACTGGCCATCGACTTCTGCTTCTTGAACTCCAAAGCTTCGCGCAATCGCCTCATCAAGGCTATCGAGGAAGTTCCAAAGGGTCGCACTGATCTTCTCCCCCTCTACGCACGCCTGATCAGCACACTCGGCCGCCACCTGCAGGACGTGCCTGATGCGATCATCAAATATCTGGACGACGAGTTCCGAAGCTTGCAGCGCCGCAAGTCCAAAGACTTCCTTGGCCAGGTTCGCATGATCAACATGCGGTACATTGCGGAACTCACCAAGTTCGGCGTGGTGCCAGAGCATGTCATCTTCCACTGTCTCAAAGTCAGTCTTGACGACTTTTCCAGGATGAACATCGAGATTATAGCAAATCTTCTTGAGAACTGTGGAAGGTATCTTCTACGCAATCCAGAGACATCGCCACGCATGGTGTCCTTTTTGGAGACGCTGCAACGCAAGAAGTCGGCACAGCACTTGGGTCAGCAAGAACGCATGCTCATCGAGAATGCGGTGTATTACGTCAACCCTCCTGAACGCGCCGCCATCCAGCAGAAAGAGCGCACCCCTCTCGACCTATTTGTGCGAAAGCTTGTCTACACGGATCTTAGTAAGAAGACGCTCGACAAAGTGATCAAGCAGATTCGCAAGCTCCATTGGGAAGAGAGCGAGGTTGTGGAGATCCTCCGCAAGATCTTCGTCAAGCCCGGAAAGATTCGGTTTGGCAACATCTACCTGCTCGCGATGATGCTCGCTGCGCTGTATCGCTTCCACACCGATTTCGCGGTCACGGTATTGGACGAACTCCTGGAGCGCATCACCGTCGGTCTTGAGATCAACGACTTCAAATTCAATCAACGCAGGATTGCCGAAGCGAAGTACTTGGGAGAGCTGTACATGTACCGCGTTATCGACTCGGCACTCGTATTCGACACCCTGTACAAGATCCTCAACTACGGACACGCGAACTACGCCCAACCTGGCGAAGTCTGCATGATGGATCTGCCAGACGATTACTTCCGCATCCGACTGGCTTGTGCATTGCTCGAGACTTGTGGCCACTGCTTCGAAAAAGGAGCTGCGAAGAAGAAGCTGGACTTCTACCTCTCCTTCCTACAGTACTATATCAATGTCAAGGACCCACTTCCAATGGACATTGAGTTTGTGGTTCAGGATACGTACAACCATCTTCGGCCTCAGTGGAAGCTGGTACTCAATGATCTCCAAGAAGCTTCGCGAGTCTTTGGCGAGGCCTGCAAGCAGAATTACCAGGACACCGCATCTGGCAAGACTGCTGAGCCTGAAGAGCCCGAGGAGCCAGAGGCGGCAGTTAATCTTTCTGACGACGAACACCGCGATGGCGACGAAAATGCAGCTGATGGAGATGCGACGCACTCTGGCAGCGATGATGACAAGGCACAAGGTGATGATGACGAAGCACGAGCTAATGAACAATCTGACGAGGAAGAGCACATTGTGGTGACTCGACCTGAAGATCACAGAGATCCAGAAGCAGACGCCGAATTCGACCGCGAACTCGCCAAACTCATGGCCGAGAGCGTCGACTCTCGCAAGTTCGAGCGCAAGACGATGTTCGATGTCCCGCTTCCCATGCGTCGCACGGTGCGTGATGCTACAGCCAATGCTGCTGAAGGCAGCGGGGATGAGGCAACAGCGCAACCACAGACCAATGGTGCGGGCACGATGAAGTTTGCGCTCCTCAGTAAGAAGGGCAATCGTCAACAGGTAAGGCCCCGGGCTGAGGTTCATAAAAAGACTACCCTAACCATGCATAGACACGATCGATCGATATGCCTTCGGACTCTGCATTTGCAGTTGCCATGCGCTCGCAGCAAGAAGCCGAACGCGCTGAGCAGCAGCGTATCAAGAACCTGGTTCTCAATTACGATTTGACGAACGACCAGGAAGATGGTGAATTACCCAGTTTTCATTATGTCCAAGCTTCAGACAAGAGCGTTCGACTCGTCGGTACTGGCTCGCTCAACAAGAGGGGCCCGCAGCAGAATGGTCGACTTCAACATACGACTGTCAGTGGCGGCGACGAGAAGATCGGAGCTCCGTCTTCAGAAGCGAAACAGCAAATTATTCGACAAGACTCATTCACTGACGAGACAGGCGCCTTCGAATCCCTCCACAACGGCCCGCGATACGACAAATCGGGCAATACGCGCTCGAAGCAACGCGCACGAAAGTTGCAGCTTGGAGACATTGATTGGTACGGACGCTCTGCCCCTGCTTGTTCAGTTGCTTCGGAGCGTCGTGAGGGGCAGCACAGTCTCGACGAATACGTTGTCGACAGCAAGTCGAAGCGCGGTCGTCGCTCTGGCGCTTGCCCTACTCGTGACAGAGCTCACAAGCAGCCTCACGCTGCACAAGGCTGACCGGTGGTCATCACCGCTTGCAGGACATAACGAGATTGGTAGGGGACGTTTCAAAGTCCAATACGAACAACTCTCTACACGACCACTTAATGATGCAATGGTTACGCATCACATCTTGCCTTTGGGAGCATGACAGATCATCACTGTCATCGCCAAGCCGACGACGATGAGCCGAAGTACGATCGCCATAATCGATAGTCCCGATGACAACCGGTCTAAGAAAGATCACTCGGCCCTGCGTCGAGATAGGCGATGTCTGCACATTGTGCAAGACGAGGCAGTTCGATCATGTCGCAGGAGGCAAGCGAGTGGAAGTTCGCACCCACTCCTGCTGGAATGGGGATGTAGAGAGCATGGGTGGAACGCGGAGAGGAATCCCAAAGCACACAAATCATACTTCGAATGGGACACGGTATACGTGAGTGAGAGAGGAAGGGCAGAATGATTTGGCGAGATCGGAGAGAACATTAGCTGCAGTCGCTCATTAAGACAGCTCCTTGGGTCGATTCATCCATAATTTCCACCGGCATTCTCGAGAAACAAGGTACGTTCGTACAAGTGACTGACCGACATTGAATAGGTTCTCTCTGCTCCACAACATTGCTCGCCAAAAGACCGAAGAACGCCTCAACACCGTGCTTTTCGTTCGTCGCGTGGATGATTCGTAAGGCATCTCAATATTCGTCCAGGTCATCATCTCTCCAGGTGTCCTCCGAAATGAATGTACCGTTCTCTTCCCTCCGCACCCGGTGAACTCTCCTGCAGCAGTCGCCTCTACTGCGCCGCAGCAGTAGAATGATAACCATGTCCCTCGACCGATCCGGCATTCGCGAGTGTCTGCTGCATCATTTCACGCTTGTAATCGTTCTTGTTGAAGCTCTGGACTCGGTCGAGATTGGGACGTGGACTGCTGGATTCTTGTTGATGTTCGTGGTCATCCGAGGTTTGGGTTGAGGCGAGCTGGGTAAAGAATCAGTTTGGTACGATGATGGGATGAGGTGGGGAAAGTGGAACTCACGGCTTTCTCGTAATTATTTGTTACGCGACGCTTCAGCACACCGGGTTGCTTTGCGGCGTCTTCGTGATCGTAGCTTGAGGCGGAGGGAGTTTCGGTGGGTTTTTGGTCGGTAACGAGGGAGCGGGTTGCCTGATGAAGAGGATCAGTGGTTTAGTCCCTGCGCTTGAGGCTGGAGAGTCATGTGCAATACCATTGTGCTTGGCTTTTGATAGCTATAAGGATGGGTCTCAGAGGTTGGAGAAGACATGATGATAACTATTTGGAAATTGTTGTCTGGTCACGGGAGCCCTGGCAGTAGGCTAGCTTGTCGTCGAGAGTTCGGCTTGCGGGCGTCGTGTGACCTGGGATGGAGGACCGGAGGACTGGATTCGGTCAATGCAATATGGAGAGTTCTGGAGCTGCGACGACGAGGAAGTGAAGATGATTGTATAAGTACATATCTATTGAAGAGCTCCTTCTATACAGTGGCAATGGTTGCACGGTTGGTCCCTACCTTACGTAGCTGGTGCTCAACGGAAAGAAGGTCGGCGTTGATCTTGCCTGTGACAAGCTGTTTCTTGCTCGCCATGTGCAGTTGTAAGCAGCAGTTGCTGGGCGAGATGAGGGGAGGAGGTAGGGAGAGCTCTGGACTACATGATTGTACAAGAAAAGGGTCTGGACAACCTCGTGCAGGGTCATGCTGGGAGGCGCTGATCACCGTTCGAGCGCTGCAAACAGTGGTGCGAGTCCGACACCGACATGTCAGCGGCAGGGAAAGGAGGGACTCTGGCGCGCGTCATGCGTGTGTGCACATGCGAAATCAGGCGGCTTTGCACAGCGGCACGCCATGTGAGAGAGAAAGTCGATGCCGATGCTCGGGCAACGTCAGCAGCACCAGCAGAAGCGTTTGCTTGGCCCCAACGGCTGCCATCTGCCACAGCCTCCACCAACACCCGAACCTCCTCTTCACAACGTCGACACAGCCATCGCATTCCATCTCACGCGAGGCCAGCCTGACTGACTGAGCGGACTGACGGCGCTGTCGCTTCGCCTGCGCCTGCTGCCCAAACCGTCACACCACCAGCGACAGTAGTCGGTGAAGCTGCCCTTATGCACTCCACCTAAGCAGCCGGTGCGTCAAGCCTCAACCGGAGCTGGCACGCTCATCATGCGCGGATCAGGTAAGGCGTTCTGGTGCAACAAGCCGTCCTCCGCCTACCAACGGCCAGGCTAGAAGGTTTTCGACAGAGGCTGTACAGTGCTCACTCTATCCTCCTGCACCCTCTGCATCTTCGACACATTCACTGTCCTCTCTCCCATAAAGCCCTCGCCGTTCGCTACTTCGCCGTCGCTGTGGGAATGCGAGCACTCACACCACCTCGTCTTTCGCGACATGAGACGGCGCACCTGCTGCCATCATGATCTATCCTCCGTCTCCGGCTCTCAGTGCCTGCGATTCCTTGGACGGCATCGATGATCTGGACGCCTTTCTGGCTGCCCAAGGACGACTCTCCCACTTTCCAACACCACCGACCAAGAATCAGCCTCGAGTTGAGGTTGTCGAGTTACCGCCTGATGACGACGACGAGGCACTAGAAGACTCGCTTGTCTGCACAGATCCCATCGCAAATGCATTCGCACGGGAAGCAGCTATCGAGACGAACCCCAGTGCGCGAGACGCAGATGCCATCCATTTCATCCTCGTCCGAGCCGACCTGCCTCTCGAAGTGGTTGCTACGGCCTTCAACATGATCTCGGCCCTGCGGATGAGCTCGAGCTCGAGCAGCCTCGCCGGCTATTCTCCGGACCTTCTGACTGTAGCTGCCCTCAGCCTCGTGGTGTCGTATACCGATGATCATGCTCCCTTGCCTGCGTGGTACTCGCGATATGTTTGCAGGCATGCTCATTCGCCACAACGGATCAACAGTACGGCCTTGGAAGTTCTTGCTGCGTTAGACTGGCACATCCACACATTCACGACACAAGAAGCATACGGACGCGCTCTCACCGCATTCTGCAGCTCAACAGTCATCGAGCCAGCATATGAACCAGAGCATGATGTTGACCTTGATCATCCGGCTCATGGACTGGATGTGGCGCCATTGAAGCTCGTGACATCACACACTTCCATCGCTCGCTTTGAGCATGGCAATATCACGCCTGATGACACGCCGCCTTGTTCAGCTCGCGACGACGCATTGGTACACCCGCAGTTTTTGCGACTGCTTTGAAGCATCACGATTGGAACGGATTATGGCATATGGTGGGGTACGGGCATTGGCATTGGCATGGATATCGGTGTTTTGACATTGCGTGTCAGCATTTGCACATGGCATCTCATGATATCCCTTCAAGCGAGCGCTATATGGGTTTTAATAGCATGGAGTAGTCGGTATGGTCATCAACATTGAACGTTGAGGTTGCACGAGTCAGCGCGCACAAACATTTTACCAATTTCAGCCATTTTCGTATTCGTGTGACGAGACCACGATGCGCCGATCTGCAGGCCACCGTACGAGCATTGGTAAGACTCACAGTCTTTCCACATCGTGAGTACTAGAACGCTGTTTCTTCTCGTCTCATCTGTTGCCCAATAGTGAATATTGGGTGCGTCTTCGGATGCCGGCTCAATTGCTCGCGACGTCACGCCAAGCAACTGCTTAGATCTTACCTTTCGACAACATTTTGTTCCTGCTTCATTGCATGATACAATTGCATCTCGTTATTACACAAACCCGTCCACAAACAGCAGCCATCACGGTGCGGAGTTCAGAGCAATTGGAAGCTTTGGCGGCGGTGTCTGGTTTGATCCTGCTTACGATAGGATAACCCGCTCACGGAGGAATTGAGCTGTATTTATCCGGCAATGTCCTCAAAGCTGATAGCTATAAAATGTAGTGATACAATAATCATACACGCTGTTCTCACCAAGATACCCAGTCTCTTCTCTCTACCATTCCAATTCCCAACAATAAGACAAGATGGCCGACTTCGACCAACTCCGCGCCCAATACCTCTTCATCACCAAAGGCCGCGTCGCCGTCGTGACAGGCGGCGGAACCGGCCTCGGCCTCATAACAGCCAAAGCCCTCTGCGCCAACGGTCTCAAAGTCTACATCACAGGCCGCCGTATCGAAAAGCTCAAGGAAGCAGAAATTCAAGACACCGAAAGCGGCGGCTCCATCATCGCCCTCCAAATGGACTGCAACGACAAAGAAAGCATCTCCTCCGGCGTCCGCGAAATCACCTCCAAAGAAAAATTCCTCAACCTCCTCGTCAACAACGCCGGCGTCACAAGCGTAAACTACGGCCCTTCAGGAGCCCCCACAGGAACTGTCGAAGAAATCAGCAAAACAATGTTCTCGAACCAAACTTTCGACGACTGGCTCTCAATCTATAAAATCAACGTCGCAAGCTACTATTTCACCTCCGTAGCTTTCCTCCCTCTCCTCATCAAAGCCCGCGAAAATGGCTACTCCGAAGCAGGCAACATCCTCAACATCAGCTCCATCTCCGGTATAACCAAAACTTCCCAAAACGGACAATTCTCGTATAATGCTTCCAAAGCCGCTACAATCTCATTGACCGAACAATTGGCAGTAGAATTTAAACGACCGGATTTGGAGGTGAGAGTTAATACTCTGGCGCCGGGGTATTTTCCTAGTCAGATGAGTGTTGATAAGGGAGAGGAGGAGGCGAAGGGGAAGGAATTTTACCGCGATTTGGAGGGGTATGGGGTTCCGTTTGGGAGGTTTGGACGGCCGAGGGATTATGCGCAGGCGGTGTTGGGGTTTGCGATGAATGAGTATGTTAGTGGGAGTACGTTGGTTATTGATGGGGGGTGGTTGTTGGCGCATCCGTAAGTTTTTTGCTTGATGAGTGTTTTGAAGAGACGGAAAGGTCTATTGTGTTGTAGATGGGTATGTGAATGATATACTTTTGAAGGAATGTCTTTACACTCAGAATGTATCGAGAAGCGAGAAATCATGTTCTTGTTCGGCGCAGTAAACTTGTGATTCTTTTCGTCGTCACGGCAAAATGCTGGGGTTGTGGGTCGCGCTGTGCGACGGCGGACCAATCTACAGGGTGCCAGTATGAGAGCATGCGCACATCAAGATCCATCGAAGAATCGCTATCCTCATTCTTAACATTTACAAAAAGAGATCGCCACGAGTTCTAATGCATGTGCTGGAGGAAAGTGCTTGCGAGTCGCTGCCGCGGTGATGACCCATGTCAGCGAGGTCAATGGCCGAGGCAACTCCACTTCATCACAACCTCACTTTACACTTTAAGCATAACACTCCACATTTCGGCTATAGAATCTGCCACTGTTATACCTTTGATATTGATCTCTAGGCCCTCACTCGACCAATACCTTGAATCATTCGAGAAACTCACATCACTTCTGTAGCAAACATAAGCATGCCACGATCGCAACGAAAGACACCTGTGATCATCGGTGTCGGCGATGTCGTCAATCGCTCCAAGAAAGTCCAAGATGCCATCGAGCCACTGCAGCTCATGATACAAGCAATACAAAAAGCTATCCAAGACACAGGACTCGCAGCCTCATCCCTGGCGGAAGTTCAACGCTCCATCGACAGCATCTCCGTAGTCAGCACCTGGACCTGGCCGGCCGACTATCCAAACCTTATCGCAGAAAGATTAGCATTCAAGCCTCTTCACTCTGAATACACCATTCATGGAGGCAACCAGCCGGCCAAGCTCGTTGATGAAGCGGCACGTCGAATCTCCTTGGGAGAAAACAAAATCGCTGTCGTCACCGGCGGCGAAGCATTAGCATCTCTTACAGCATGCGCTGCTGCCAAGAAGATGCCACCTCCAGGCTGGACTCCCCCATCACAAGACGTCCAATCAGTTTTCTCACCTACAACGCGTGATCTCGTAAAGTCTGAAAAGGATCCAGGTGCTCAGCACGACTGCGGGAACCCCATCCAATTATACCCATTCTACGAGAACTCGTTCCGTTTCCATCGCGGCCAAAGCATCCGTGACAACCACCAAGAATCCGCAAAACTGTACGCCGACTTTGCCAAAGTCGCAGAAAAGAACGAAAATGCCTGGACATACCCTTCACCCGCAAAAACAGAGACCGACATCGCACGAGTCGATAAGAACAACCGCATGATCTGCTTCCCATACCCATTACTCATGAACGCCTTCAACACCGTCAACTGCTCCGCAGCTGTAATCCTAACATCTGCCGACCACGCCCGAGAGCTTGGAATCTCCTCCGACAAATGGATCTATCCTCTAGGCGGAGCCGGAACATCGGATTCCAGTGAATTCTGGCTACGACCCGAATACTACTGGTCTCCATGCATTTCCCGCTCCCTCGACGCCGCACTCGACATAACAAGCGTCAGCAAAGAAGAAATCGATCTCTACGATATTTACTCCTGCTTCCCCATCGTTCCGAAACTGGCAGCTCATCATTTGGGTCTACCACTAACAGGCGGAAAGAAGAGTTTGACGCTTCTTGGTGGGCTAACGTCCTTTGGTGGTGCAGGGAATAATTATAGTATGCATGCTATTACGGAAATGACGAGACAATTGAGGAAAGGGAAAGGAAAGACGGGACTTGTGCTTGCTAATGGTGGCTGGGTGAGTTATCAGCATGTTTTGCTCATGAGCCGGAGTCCGAGGAGCGATGGATTGCCGTATCCGGATGAGAATCCTCTGCCGAAACTTGTGACGGATGTGCAGGTGCCGAAGATTGTAGAGAAGGCGGAAGGAGAGGCGATTATTGAGGTCAGTCTTTACACTCACTGCGGATCACATTGCTTCGAACTAATGCAAACAACAGACATATACCGTACAATTCTCTCGTGACGGCAAGCCCGAGCTGGGATTTGTGATCGGTAGGCTGCTGAAGACTGCAGAACGCTTCATTGCAAACCACGCAGATGCTCAGACCTTGGCGGAATTGAGTAGTTGGGATGTGGAGCCCATTGGGAGAAGAGGCTGGGTGAGCAGTGGCAAAGATGGGAGGAATTTGTTCACATTTGTTGCTCGACCTGGTCAACAGCTGTTCAAGCTGTAATAAGATATACCAACAACAGTTTGCAAAATATCTACGCATTGGATCGAAACAGGAGATCAGTTTCCATACCAAGAACAGTGCTCTTTCGAGTCTATTCATCCTAATCAATCTGTCTTATAAACCTCATTCTGTGGTCTCTCTTTATATCATCTATCCCTCTCTATGCTCTCGTCCTATAACCCCAATCCTACTCCTCCCCCATATCAAAAAGCAAAAATTCCGCCTTCTTATCCCCTACACTCTCAACCTCAACCTTCCCCGGTCCCATCGCCTTCACAAAAGCCCCATCTCCCTCTCCCAATTCCACATCCCCAACCCTAATCCTCGCCCCACCACTCTTCGGCTGCGTCTTCCCACTCATAACAACATGCAAATAAACATTCCTCTCCCCATCCTTCACAAGCTCATGCACCACCTTCTTCCCCGGACTCAAAATCGAAGCATCCATACTAACATCCGCATAAATTTCAATCGGCTCTGTCGCACCTTCTTTCCCAGAATGTCGATCTTTGGACTCCATAATCCTCACCAACTTATCACTCTTCATCTCATCCGTATACTTCCTCGTACAATAACTCGGTTTCAATCCCCTAACATTCGGCTTCGCCCAAATCTGCAAAAAATGCACATCCTCTTCTTTATTGCGATTATACTCCGAATGTCTGATCCCCGTCCCCGCATTCGTGAATTGTACTTCCCCTCTTCGCAATTTCTCCAAATTCCCCATGGAATCTTTATGTTCGAGTTCACCGCTGACGATATATGACCAGATGCCGAATTCTGCGTGACCGTGTGTTCCGAAGCCTGTACCGCGTTCGACGCGGTCTTCGTTGATTACGCGGAGGGGGCCGAAGGATTCGAATTTGGGGTCGTAGTAGGATGCGAAGGAGAAGGTGTGGAAGGTGTAGAGCCAGCCGTGGTCGGCGTGGCCGCGGGTGTTCCAGGGTCGTTTTGTGATTTTGAGGGGTGATGAGGTGCCATTGTTGGCGGTGACGGTTGCTGTAGTTGTGCTCATTGCTCGTTTGGCTGCGGCTGTTGTAGTGGGTTCTGCGACTTGTGCGACTTTGGGGAGAGCTGCTCGGAGACTGTTGTAGAAAGCCAGTATGATTGCTAGAACCGCTATGAGTGTAGCTGCTGTTTTGAAGTTCAAGGAAACTGGTTTGGAAGACTGTGTGCTTGAAGCTGGTTGCTGTTGTTCTTTGGAAGACATCGGAAGCACCTACTTGGCCGCGAAGGCGATATTTATACTATTGTGAGCTTGTAGCTAGAAGCATGCGGAATGGTCGATGGAGGATTGCCAATGATGTGAAATAGCTGACAATTGATGACGGACCTCGGTAGTAAGCTTAAATGGCTCAATCGAGACATTTAGTCAACTTTGTTAACGGGGATTTCTGCCTTTTTGCTTGCAAAGATGTAGGCAGTGCGGAGTTCTTTCCAGTGCCAGTTCTTTTGAGAGAGTAATGACTCTGCGTGCTTTTCAATACTGAAGTCGACTCTGCCACAGATTACCAGAGGTGAGCCTGTAGTGCCTACGCAGAGGTCAAGGGCATGCGACAGAGGGAGCAGCCAATCGCGAAGATCCTCCCATTTCACGGCTCCACTGCGTCCAGACCGCGTCGTTTGCCATCGTTCACGCGCCAACGCCGTTCAATTTGACCCTGGCGGTTGACGAGGATGAGACAATGGGAAATAGAGCTCAGATCGATTGCTGGCATCCATAGTTGCCAGACAGAAAGGAGAAACGTTTTGTATTGCTCTCGCTGTGGCAGTTGTCGAGGTAGATAAGCTTTGCGCCTCATCCACAGTTGCCGACCGGTCCAATGGTTACGAAGGGGTAACGAGAAGGCCTCGCGTACTCTCAGCCTTGATCACTTGACATCTGACAGGTGCGATGCCTTGCAGTCCTGTCGTCAAACGCCTTTGACTTCTCTCTGGAGTGGGAAGACCTTATTCGTCTTCCAAATGGGCCTCTTTAGGTTCCGGTCGCCAAGACGAAAGTCCCTGATTGAACTCCTGTCTTTGGCTTTCGTCCTCGGAATCTTGTGGTATTTCTTCCACGGACCTCACCCCGAATATGATCGGCCAGCAGCCAGATCCAAGAAGGAAGCCGGACAAGCACTGCCATGCTCACAACTTCCAGGAGCAGGTGACGTGATCGTCGCCTTGAAGACAAACACTGCCGAGTTAGAAGAAAGGCTGCCAGTCCATTTTGATACCACGCTACAATGTTACCCGAATTACTTACTCTTCTCGGACTGGAAGGAGACATTTCAGGGTCATGAGATCCGGGATGCGCTGGATTCTGTCGACCAAACAATCAAGGGCTCACATCCAGACTTTGAGCTATGGCGAAGACTCCAAAAAGGCGGACCTGATTCTCTGGAAGATGAAGAAATGTGGGCGTCTGAAGATACGACGCGGAAAGAAGATAAGTGGATGTGGCTACCGATGATCCAGAAGACCTTTGCTGAGCAGCCAGACCGAAAGTGGTATGTGTTCTTGGAGTCCGACACATATCTCTTGTGGGGCAACCTGCTCGCCTGGCTCAATACACTGGATCCGGAGAAACCTCATTACATTGGCGCTCGCAAAGAGAGCCATACTTTGTCGTTTGCATTAGCCGGAGCCGGATTCGTCCTCTCACATGCAGCTGCCAAGGCTGCTGTTGATGTTTTCGAGAAGAAGAAGCCTGTTTGGGAAGGACTCACGAAGGAAAGTCCGTCTGGTGATGAAGTTGTGGCAGGCATGATGGAAGCTGTGCAGGCACCTTTGACTCCAGCTTGGCCGATTTTTCAGCGCCACAAACCAGCGGAGATTGACTATACCACGCACAGCGATGGAAGGAGGTTGTGGTGCTACCCTTCAATATCGTATCATGGCCTGGTCGCGGCCGAGATCGCGGAGTTGTGGAAGTTCGAGCAGCAATGGCTCAAGGATAAGGTAGGTCGACGTGCCCAACATAATGAAGTATGTGCGCTGACAGTCATCAGCCAAACACAGTGATCCGTCACAGCGATGTCTTCAACTCATATATCATGCCTCGCCTCTTGATCAGGTCCGGCAGAGTGGATGACTGGGACAACCTGAGTGGCAACTTCTCCAATGGCACCCCAGCGGAATCCGTGGATCAATGTCGCGAGATGTGCGTGGGTCGTATGGAGTGCGTGCAGTTCGCCTTCTCCAACGGCACTTGTGAGTTCTCGCCAATTCCAAAGATGGGCATCCACCGAAGAGGAGTGCGTTCGAGGTGGATGCTCGCGAGAGCGAAGGACTTTGCCGACAAGATGGAAGCTTGCGCCGGCGACGAGATGTGGTTGTCTGTCAATGGCACTATTCCCAGCGCTCCTTCCCTGCCCACGCAAACAGCCTCCGACGAATGGAGATAGAGCTCAACGCTTGGGCATTCCAACTCCAAGAGCTTTCTATTACTTGCCTGCGCAGCTCACTCAATCCGGCTGCCGAGCTCTAGCAAGTGAAGCTAAATGTGATACGTTCGTTGAAGCGATCTGCAAGAACGTGAAGGCAAACAAGCGCCCCAGGTGCGCGCTGTGAAAGTGGCGTTTCTGTCGATACCTTGGCATCTTTGCATGCAAACACCAACATCAACATTGCGGATCATTCAACAACAACGCGCGCCATCACAAGCGCCGACACGTCCCTCGCACCATCACAAAACGATCGCCAACGCATTAATCAGAAGTCACAGTCACCCGGGCGCGTGTGGCTGTGAAATCGCAATCATGGCCGACTCCGCTGCATTCCAGAACTTCTTCAAGGACAAGGAGTACTCTGACATCACAATCAAGTTCTCTGGTCGCGAGATTCCTTGCCACAAGATGATTATCTGTACCCAGTCAGACTACTTCAAGAAGCTTTGCGGAACCGGTTCACGCTTTGCCGAGAAGAATCAGAAAGTGGTGGAGCTCAAAGAAGATGACCCTGATGCTGTCGAGGCAGTACTTCGATATCTCTACTTTGGCAATTATGTCTCTGGATCTGAGAAGAATCTGAATGATTGGAAATTCCATGTCGAGGTCACTACAGCGGCCAGCAAGGTAGGTGAGGCACCCATCGTGTCTTCGAGCCCTGCTAATGCCTGCAAAGTACTTGGTCCCGAAAGTGGTACCCGTTGCCGTAGAGACCTGCATGAGGCTCCTGGACAAACTCACAGCAGCGGAAGATGTCTATGATGCTATCGTCTACATTCGCACACGCTGCGCACACAATGAAACTCTGCTGCAGAAGGCCAATGCTCTGCAAACCAAGCACATCACAAAACTCTTGATGGAACCCCGGTTCGTCAACGACTTGAGCACAGCAGAAGTTCGCAAGCAGTTCGACAGGCTTCGAAAGCTGGTCGGGGAATCTTTCGAGCGGCATTCGTACGTCTGTAAGAAATGTGGCAACACGAACCCCGCCGCGTATTGCTATTGTACAGGTGGGGGTGTGAAGGTTTCGCGCGCGAAATATTTCGTTACGATTGCCAGAGATCCCTGATTCACGCGCAAAGCCTCGATCAGAGCATGGGGCTTCGGCTGGAGTGACGAGATTTCCGTAAAGCACAAGTCATAAGAGACCAAATGCACTCAGCAAAGCATACTGGCCATCATCTTGAGTTTGGGCGGGGGATGATTCCCATGAAGTCAGTGAGCTCCTCAGACAGAAACACATGATGTTCCAGCACGTGCAAGAATTAAAAATTCACAATTCCTGCTAACTCAACAATGCTCCATGTCTACATAAGAATTGTGTGCGAGAGACGCCCTCATGACAAGACAAGCACAAGCATGTGGTCCGATAACGCAGCTCATTGGCCATCTGCGGAATGCAGGCTCAGCCGGTGAATTCTAGCAGGTGAATGAGATCGCAACATAATCAGCGGTGTGGGCCCGCCCGTGTGGTGAATGAGTGCGGGAAAGAATTGTCTAGTCCTTGCACTAACCGACTCGTCCCATCTAGAATCTCGGTTGACAAACTTCCAGTGCCGCACAAAAGAAGCGACGCAATCATCGAAAGGCGCCCTTTAGCGCCGCTACTTCACTCGCTTCTTCTCCTTGAGGGCTCACCAACGCGCGCAGAGCGCGCGCCATAAAGCTACTGCATCAGAGTCCCTATAACACATCGGTCGCCATCATGGCGAATCGTCTGTCCACCACGCAGGCGCAAGCCGAAGTCCCAGTCGAAAAGAGTCTCAGCAAGACGCTGTACGACGACGAGAACTATTCCGACGTTACCATTGAATACTCTGGTCGCCAGTACCGCGGCCACAAAGCAGTCCTCTGCACTCGATCCGAATACTTTGACAGGCTCTGTGGGAAAAACTCTCAGTTCGCTGAGAGCACACAAAAGGTTATCAAGTTGGAAGAAGACGACGCGACTGCCGTCGAACGTATGATTGTCCACCTTTACGGTGGCCCTTACGTTCCCTCTACGACGAAGGACAACGAGTGGCAGTTCCACGCCGAGATCACTCGTGTTGCCGATAAGGTACACCATTCATCCCTATTGCGCGTGACAATCGTCCTGTTGCTAATGACCATCAGTACCTCGTCCCTGGGCTGAAGTCCAAGGCACTTGCCAAATGTATCGAACTACTCGCCGCCATCATCGACCCGAGCAAAGTATGCGACGCCGTTCTTGAGATCAAGAGCAGATTCAACGACATCGACGCGATCACCAAGCAGGCCACGGCCATGCAAGAGGCCCACATCTATGCCCTTCTGCAGCAGCCGCAATTTGTAGAGAGTCTCAGCGAGGATAAGAAGAGCGAGCAGCTCTTGAAGGTGTCTGCAAAGCTCTCGATGGTGTCCGAGCAGCTCTCTGAGCTGTGCGATGCCACCCGCTGCCAGGTTGAGAAGAAGGGATGGATTTGCAGCAAGTGTGACCGCATCTACGAGTACCAAGTAACATGCGTGAAACCAGCGTGTAACGGTTCCACCAAACACTCCAAGTACTGGATTCCAATGAAGTAGATCTGGCGTGGAACCTTCTCTACTGGATCGTTTGGGACACTAATTGGAAAGATACGATGTCGGCGTCTGTCCACTTTTGCGGCCCATGTCATAGCTTGACAGGCGAGAATGATCGCTTTTTCATACGCATTGGAGCAGAGAGATCGACAGAACATGAGCAACAGAATGAACACAGAAACAGAAATTCGAAGCAGGATACTTCGGATCGGAGAAAGCGACTCGATTAGGCAGCGCGACGCGCCATAGAGTAGAGTTGAGGGCAAGTTTGTCTAGCAGACAGATCCTATCAACGCGCAATGCAAAATTGCTCTCATTCCAGCTCCAAATATGTCTGAGTGGCTGAACGCATAGCACAACGATCGGGCCACAGGCTTGATGCATCTTCTAGAGCTTTCGCTGGATCTGTGTCTTCCGTACCTTGGTATGCCACAAGTTTTCAAATTCTGACAGGAATCTTCTTCATAGTCGTTACGTGAGACTGGAATGAGCCATAATACGGTGCTGCCATATCGAAGATGGTACAAAAGACATTCGTCTTGGCCAGCCAGGATGCAAGTATGTGCTCTCTAAGGACTGCAAGGAGATCGAGTCGCGGGAAAAGGTGACGTGAGACGAAAGCAGTATGGAACTAGGACTACGATCGTACAAGAGCAAGAAGACTGATAGCTCTGCGATGAAGGCGGCTCTGAAACGTCTCTGCTAGTGGGAAAGAACCTTGGACATTATGATATGAGATTACTGATCTCATGCTGCTTCGACTTTTTACTTCGTGAACGCCGAGGATATATGCGATACCATCCCGACATGGCGATGGTCGAAATCAGGCTGTGTAAGAACCTGTACGCGGCCGCCAACCACTCGGCACATCGATCCGTTCACCTTAGGTCACCGCATAAACCGCTTCAAGCTCTTCCCCAGATAGCCACGCGACAGCGAGAGCTTGTTGATCCTTTGTCCAATGAACCTGCCGCCTCTGAGGCTTATCCTTGCCAAAACATAAACTCTGCTGAACCTTGAGTTCCAAACTCCACCATGATGATGAGTGATAGGTGCTCGTTACGGCCGATCGTAAATGTAGACCATAAGCACTATTGAATCTTCTGGCCTCGCTGTCGGTGCGAGACGCATGCCGTGAGGTGATGTTCTCCGGGATGTAAATGCCGCTGACTGAGCAGGTCTGGGAGTATATAGACGGCGAAGTCCCACGAAACCGCTGGAAGCTAGATTGTGTCCCAGCGGATAACTCTTGTGGTATCGGCACAGAAAATCAAAACATGGCAGCGACTGCAGTAGGTCCCAACTTTGAATGCGTTGGCTCCCAGATGTTCCCGCACACTGAGCATCATCAGGAACAAAACGGTGTCAAGATTGGCGGAGGCCAGCGAAGTTTCCATCAAGATTCTGAGGCGCCGTATATGCTGCCAAATGAGTACGCTTCCTCACTGGACACGTCCGCAGATGCGATCAAGCTGAGACATTTGGTAGCTCCGCGGAACATGTTCGTCTCGAACGACAATGCAGAGTCCTGTCCGCAATCATGAATCACAAGATCCCTCATGCACCGCTCGATCTCAATAAGACGCAACGCCTGCTCGATATCGGCTGCGGCACAGGATACGTGACCAAGACTTTGGCAGATAAATTCCCAAATGCCCAAGTCTACGGCGTAGACCTCACTCCAGTGCCACAAATTCGAGAATATCCTCCCAACGTGCGATTCCTGCAAGGAAATATCGTGACTCAGTCACCAGCGGAGTGGAAGCCTCTCGATGGCAGCGCTAGCTTGACTGAGCACGAGAATGTCTTCGATCTCTGCTTCGAACGTCTCTGCGTGAACACAGTGCCAGATGCTCCAGGATTCCTCAAACGAGAATACCATCTCCTCAAACCCGGAGGCTGGATCGAAATGCACGAGATCGGTAGACCGACAGTCCTCAGAGACGGCTCCAAAGCAACCGGGATTGATGTATTAGAAGGCATGGAGAGTACCTATACAGAAAAGACCGGAGCAGTAATGCGACCCGGCGACGTCGCAGCAGACTGGATGCGAGACGTCGGTTTCGTCAACGTACAGGCTCATGAGTATCTGTGGCCAATCGATATTGCTGGTGCAAGCGCGGAGCTCCGAGCCGAATTGAGCGATATTACCGATGGAACTCTCGCCCGGGACCAGGTGGATGTTGTGACGAGCATAATTACGCGGATGAATATGAAGGGTCTGCTAGATGATGAAGCTGCTGGCGTCATGGTTGAGAATACCAGGGAATTTTATCTTTCAGCAGATGTTCAGAAGTATTATAGATTTATTGTAACTATTGGTCAGAAGCCGGAATAGGAGCTCGAGTTTTGTCGAGTTGGCAATTGAAAATGGTTGTCTCTGGATCCTTGAAGAGACCCAGGCCTCCCACCAGAAAGCAGAACAGAAATCAAGGCCAATTCTGCGCACTCTTCTCGGCGTCATAACTGCTTTTCAGAGCCCCCAAATTCTCTGCCTTACGCAACGTCGCTGAGGCACCGTGTCTCGACAAGCGATGGAGGCGTAGAGCCAGGGTTGCGACGTGAGACGACGACGTGTAGGTTTCTCAGTCCCCATTTTGCTGTCCACAGCTTGCCAGGCCTGGGCATCAAATCCTATTTTTGCTTGAAGTCTCAATTGACGCAGAAAAGACCACGGATTCGCTTTCCCAGATTATGCTTCTTCTTCGTGTTGTCGCCGCCAGCTGTATCGTGCTCTTCGCGTTGATGATCTGGTTGGCCATGAACTCCGCTCCGTCCCGGTTTCTCCGCTGCGAGCGCAGCATCGTGTCGGGCGCGTCCAATACGCTCCCAAGCACTCTTTTGGTGAACAGGCAAGTCCGCTGACTCATCTCGATGCCGTTGCGCCGGATCGTATCTATCATCGACAGGACTCCTCAGCGTAATAGATTGCGCTGCCTCTGACGCACGATCCTCGTGAGGTCCAGAATGGGTTTCTGGATAGCCCAGATACGGCGTGATTAATGCCTCACGTGGCTCGTATGGACTCTTCTCAGCCATTCGGACACAGACGGAATACTTGGAAAGTAGCTGGCGGTGCCCACGAACCCGCCCGTGCTGTCGAGTCGTTCATGCTTTCGCTGTGGCAACAATGGACACCACTTCGCCGCCTTTAGTTTGGCTGCCGCTGTCAAGGCTTCTTTGTTCGAGATCCCGCATTCCACGACCTTCAATGGTGCCAAGTAAGCGTATTTCTTTGTCCACTTCTCTCCAGTCCTGAGCATGCTACCCTGTCGGTACTTTTGTGTACGTACCTCGCATTCTGCCTTTTATGTTCTTCCTGAATCGCATGAACAAAACCAGGACCGTTGCGAGACAACAAGCCAAGATGACGTATACGATGATAGCAGTAGGTCCATCGGGGCGCCAGCTCCATTTCGATTTTGGCTTTTCAAAAAGACAAGATCGTTTCGACTCCAGGTCGCCATTGATGGCGGATATGCAGATTTCCGGTAGCTTCGTCGCAGCACTTGAGTCGACAGCCACGACGATGCTTCGGTCGTAAATAACAGCGTCATCAGAGTGACCATCGACATAAGCCAGATATGCAGCCGAATGGTCGTCAGCTTCCCATGTCAATTGCACTGCGGTGTCATTCACAGTCTCTGACCGTAGCTGCGATGGTGCCTGCGGAGCTTGAGTGGTGCCGGGCCTGACTGGTCGACCGAATGTAGGTAGACTGCCTCCTTCCGGGTCTGTCCAGACTGAAACTGAAATGTCCAAAATGAAGCCAACGATGGAGTATTGACCAGATTCTAAACCTTCGAGCTTGGCAGACTGTTTGCGAGTCCCGGCACGCAGGGTAAGATCATTCATCATTCTATTCGTGTAATCCACTTCATACTGCGTGATGTTCCATCCATCCGCATCTTCCGGTGGTGACCAGCTCGCTTCGAAACCCAGAGCAGTTGGCTTGGTGCGCACCTTCCTAGGAGGTGATCCTGTCCTCCTATCCGAAATCGCAGACACGGGTTCGCTCGACCAGTCGCTGCATCGCTGCCCCAAGCAAGATCGCACCTGATATTCATATTGAATACCAGCACGCGGCAGAATGGTGTCAGTCCTATTCATCCCGACTCCGTATTCAGTGATCCACTCCTCGTCACCACTGCGTCGTCGTACGTTGAAAGCTGGTATGCCCCAAGGTCTGTCCCAGGTGACAGTAATGCCCATCGAGCTTCCAGAGGCTTTGATGTTAGTTGGTGGGTCGGTAGCACGATCGGTCCACGTGCTGGGAATCTCAACGGGCTCCTGGCCGATGGAGTAGTGGTCGATGAAAGCTTGCGAAAACGCATGCGCGATTTGATAAGCCCCAAGGTCGTTTGGATGAAGTCCATCAACTGTCGAAGTGCAATTGCGGTGGGGACCACAGGTGTAGACTCCAGCAACGTCCGCGTAGTGCACTGGTGAGTCCACCGTACTCCAGGATGTATATGTAGCATTGAGAAGTTCATTGTATGCTGTTGTCCGTCCTTCGAGGTCTGCATCGCTCAACTCCTCGTGAACTACGTTGCCGATAATGAATTTCGTGTCAGCTTTGTTGGCGCGTGCCACATCCACAATTGTCTTGATTCTCTCGAGCAATTCCTCAGGCCTGGCACCACCCCATGATAAGTCGTTGAAGCCTAGTAAAATGAGAAGCATTTCCGGTTCGAACTCCTCAACACGGGCCTGTATCAGACCCTGGACACGTTCGGCTTTCTCGCCAGAAGTCGCGAAGTGGTGCGCGTCGAAGTCAGCCGGCACTTCCTTGGCATAGCCCCATTCAATTCGAGGAAATTCGTCAAGAAACTCGATTCCTTGTGGTGGGAGCTCTATGAGCCGTGGCGGCTGTGGAGGATGGTTAGGCTCGGGCGCGCAGACACCTGTTATGTCAGCGGTGATCGGCAGCGCTGCAAGTATCGCGCTCACCAGTGTAAGGACCAACGAAGTTGAAAGGTGTATTCGTCGATTTGAGCCACTCCCAGAGTCGATACCTCCAAGTGGTATCTGCTTCGAAACCGTGGGTGATGCTATCGCCAACGATCATGATCTTGAGTGGCGCGCCGTCCTGCCTCTCGGACAGACTGTTCCTGACTGTCTCAGGTGCCACGTGCTCCGCGTTCTGCATGGCGGAGGCTATCGCGATGCTTGCAGCAACGCGCAGCAACTTTGAGACCCCCATCGCTCCTCAAATTTCTAGATGAGCATAGTCAGTAAGTCAGGGCAGAAATGATGTACAAATGGTGCGAAAGCAGCATTTCCTCAGGAGATGTGCTGAGCAGGTGCTGGGTCTAGCACGCCAAGCAGAGGAAGTTGAATCGCCGAGGCAGGCGCTGGAAGAAACCTAGATTTCACAGAGAGGCGGCAGGCCTGTGCCACAGTACGGTCGCACGCCGCACGCAGATCTCTTCGTTTTTGAAGGATCCATTCTGGACATATTCGCGTATAAGGAGCAAGCACACAAGCACCCTCGCAGCTCATCGTGAGCGCAGTGAGACGGCGCGTTCTGGCCTGCTCGCCATCTCTTCGGCTGTGCGGCGGCAGCCGTGCTGGTAAAAGCGTGGATAGCAGTGCGCATCTTGAGCACGACACTTGTGTGGATTTTGCTGTCTTGACTGCAGAGACTTTGCTTGAACACGCGAGCGAAGATTGGGGAGGTGAAAAGTCACAGGTGAAGTTGAAGAGCGGACCGGGTTCTTATGTTGTGCTACTCATGGACGCAGGGATGGCTCGGACCTATCTCCTGCCTCCGGTAAACGAGATATACGAGTCGTTGATCGCTCAACCGTCACTTCCATCACAGCTGCTCAGTCCAAGGCTCTCGTATAAATACCTCCATTGCGCCCGCGTGGATGTAGACCTCGTGTCTTCAAGGCTCTTACGCAACCTCTGGCACTTGCGACAACCACAACCAGTACCAGTGCCAGCTCAGTCGTGCAGGCATGGGCCTGAAAAGGCGTTGGAGATGAAGAGGGTACGAAGTGACAGTACTCATCAAGATGGTGTCCATGAAGCCAGTCGGATCTCGAAGCCTTCACTAACAAATCACCACGAACACTTGCTGAAGTTGCCAAGGCGAGTGCTACTTGCCCTTTCCGGACAGGCGCTGCTGGCTGCACACTTTTTCTTCACCTTCGGACCCGTGATCTGGTCGCGTTCGACAGCAAAGACCCATCTCCGCATAGAGCGGCTCGTGTAGGAGGGAGGAGCTTCGCACAGCCTGGCTTGGCGGACAACTTGGACCACTGAAGCTTATCCGCAGCCCTCGTTCAGTGCCACGCGAGATTCTGTGCTTAAGTACATCAGGCTTCCAGCATCTGGATCCACGGCAATTCGGTGCCAATCAGCGGCCCATCACGCTATCACGCGACGTACGCAAGGCGCTTGTGGCGGAAGCCCATGCAATAATGAAGGCAACCTCGAGCGAAGTCTAGATGACACTTTGAACTCTACGAGCGAAAAGGACGCAACCCTATAACACATTGCCGCGTCTTGCCCGTAGGATTCATCTGTCGTATGCTGCTATAAATTGCGCAACATAACGCTTTGCTCGCAGTCTTGCGGAGCTGTGTCCAGTTGGCTCGGATTCACACTTTCTGATTCGTCGGCCCTCGAGACGATTTTCGCTCCCGAAATCTTGTCAGTGATCGCGGACGCGAAATTGTTGATTGTTTCGTGCTGAGCAAGACGATTTACCCGGCAGTCTGACACATTATCATGAATCAGTAGTCACTTCCTAGACGAGCTCCATGCCATAAAGACTTGCGGTCTGAGCATCGAAGAACTTGACACGCATTCAGCATTTTGACGTCCTGCGACCCATCCGACCTGCCAGAACAGAACAACGAACACTCATCACAATGCGACAGGCACAAATATCAACATGGGGTTCAATACCGCAGCTGTTTGATGTCCCCGATTTGCCAGCTCCTTCACAAAATGAAGTCCGCGTCAAAGTCGAAGCCACCGGCGTCCATCGAGTGGTACGATCAAGAGCAAGCGGCAAGCACTACTCCGCTGAGCACCTTCCCCACATCCCCGGCATCGACGGCGTAGGAACAACAGAAGACGGACAGCGAGTTTACTTCATCACCTTCGCAACTGGCACAATATCAGACTACATCAACGTCTCCAAGTCATCAATATTCCCAGTACCAGACGATGTGTGCGCACGACAAATAGCAGGAGCCCTCAACCCCGCCATGTCGTCCTGGATGGCCTTCAAAGGGAGAACATCAAATCTCCCACCAGACTTCACCGTCCTCATTCTCGGCGCGACATCAGCCAGCGGAAGAGTTGCAATCTCACTCGCCCGTGCCCTCGGAGCGAAAAAAGTCATCGGAGCAGCACGAAACACAACAGTATTAGAAAATCTCGACCTGGACCAAATCATTACAATCGCCTGCGAAGCCGAGCAAACCGACTTCAGCAACCTCGACGACGTCGACGTAGTACTAGACTACGTCTACGGACCTCTCGCAACACATCTCTTCGAATCACTTCAGACTCCGAAACCCGTACAATACGTGCACATTGGAGCATTATCGACAACAGAAATCTCACTTCCCGGTCACGTCCTGAGATCTAAAGACATCACAATACGGGGCTCCGGCCCAGGGTCATGGTCAATGCAATCGTTCATGAAAACGTTACCGGATTTGCTCGCTGCGATGAGACATGTTCAAGAACAGCCGATCAGAGTGGCGAAGTTTGAGGATATAGAGCAGGAATGGGAGCATAGTGGGCCGGAGAGGCTGGTGTTTGTGCCTTGAGGAGGGAAGATGGAAACGGGAAACGAGAGCATGAGATATATACGATTCGGTACGATACAAAAGCATAGCAGATGCCCCTGATGATCATGAGATTCTGAGATACTGTTTTCGCTCGTATTTCCAGAATGTGGTCTTAGGCCACACGCGTTCCAGGAAGAGAACGTGGAAGAGGAGACGTGCACATGTCAAAGCCTTGGTTCAAGCACGCATACGCATGTCCCATTCCCTTGAACGTGCCGCTATGCACTAGTTCTGCTGTCACTGGTGCCAAGAGCCAGATCTCTCAAGCTCTCCCCATCAACTCGCAGCTGCACCCAGTCCGTCATCTGCACTGCACCCAAGCTCTTGTAGAACTCCAGACTCGGCTCGTTCCACTTCAGACAGCTCCACTCCAATCTCCCACCATCGATCTTGAGCACCTCTTGCGCCAACGCGCGTATCAACAACTTCCCGTATCCTCTCTTTCTGTACTGCGGTCGCACGAACAAGTCCTCCAAATATATGCCCGGCTTACTTCGCCAGGTGCTATAGTTATTGAAGTACATCGCCATGCCGGCCACGGCACCAGGGGTGAGTCCGGCATGTTGGTCAGCTTCAGACAGGGTGGCAGGAAGTCGGAGGATGAGAGTTTTGGCGTAGCCTGGGTTCGTGTGTTGAGTTGACGCCTGCGAACCAGGCGCTGAAGGAGCGAAGGTGAGGGTACGAGCGAGGGATTCTTCCGTGGCTTCGACTTTGCTGGCTTCTTTCTCGTAGTCGGCGAGCTCCTTGATCATGGCGAGAATCTCTGGAACATCTACAATCTGGTCAGATGAAGCTCTCTGAGAGCAGCCAAATGAAAGTCCAACCTTCGCGCGTCGCGTGAGCGATCGAAGGTTGTTGTCCACTCATCGTGGCGCTTAAGACAATGCTGAGCTTCAGATCGAAGCCCGCAGTCTTGTTTCGTTTCGGAGGTGGTATGAACTTGCACAACTTGACGCCCTGCGGGTGGGGCTCATGTTGCACAGTCCAGGGTCTGTATCCACCTCACGGCTATACCCGGCCCAGATGTGAAGGTCTCACGTAGGCGTGATATTCTGCTCAGCTTTCCAATGTGATGTTGGCTATCCTCCAGCGAGCTGCAGCATGCTTCCTCCATCGGTGACTCCGTTGGCGGGTGGCAGCATGGACTGTGCGAGATTCTGGTGGCCCCACATCACCCGCCACTTGTTCGTGGAAGTGTCGTGGATCATGTAGGGGCAAGTCGAAAAGACGTCCGCCCAAAGCCGTTGCATGAAGCGCTCCTTGATTTGATGCGTTTCGCGATTACCATACACTTCTTTATCAATGCGTCCTTGGATCACAATCGCTTCCAATGCGGTGTACTTCCCAAAATGTGCAAAGGGTCGTATCTGTGGGCTGCTGCGTCGAGGCACATGGATCTGGGGCAGATTCTTGCCCCGTGCCCAATCTCGAAGCTGATCCCAGTCCTTGGTTGGCAATGGAGGCAAGATGCGGTCGAGCAGCTCAGCATACCATTTGCGATGCAGATTGTGCACACGCTTCTGGGGCATTGGTAGGCCTCTCGCGTTGGTGGCAGGAACATTCGGCTTCAGGTTCTTTGGGTTCCTGCGGGTGAGAGCGGGCGGTTGGTTTAGCTGTTGCGATTCGGCAAGAGCGTAAAGCGGGATAGTTCGCGCTGTCTTCTCTTTCATGGCTTGCATCAAATCCTCTCTCCCAGTGGTGGCCAAGAGCGGCTGCAAAAGCTCGTGTCTTCGATCGCCAGTCCTGCCGTACGTGTGGCAGAGCACCTGGAGCAGTGATTTGCGCTCTCCCGCGTTCGCCTTCTCCAGCATGCGAAGTCTTTTGCGATCGAGTTGTAGCAAGTCCGCCTTGCGTTCAGCGTAGTTTGGATTGTCACGACGACTCCAGACACGAAAGGCTCGCTTTTTGCTGTGTTCAAGGGCCTTCGCCTTGAAGAAGTTCCGAGCATTGGGGTCTGGCAAGTAAGAGGCTTCTCGGAGTATCGCTCGAAGGAGACTTCTGTACTCAATACTGGCTCGCGAATCTGGGCCAAAGCCAATTTGCATGCTCCCTGCTCTTTTCACCACGCTCTGCACTTGCGCGGGCGGCGTCTGGAGCGTCGCATAGTCGGCGATGTGCAGTACTCGGGGAGCGACACATGCTGCACGAGCCTGTCCTCGCGCCAGACGAAAACTCATATCATTGCCATTACAAGCGCGAGTGTGAGCGACGCGAGAAGCTCCACGCCACGACCTGGTCCGTTTTGCCGAGCTCCCGAGAGCTTGGCACCGACGCGACTGCTTCGCCAAAGACACGCGCTTTCTGCACGCACACCGCACACGTCGCGCGCTCTCACGTTCCCACGCTGCGCATACTACTGCTGCGAACAGTAGCCCGAGGGTGCGCTTGCGAGACACGTCCCACCCACCGCATTCCACCCTTGCATGGGTGCCCACCCACCGCCGCCGCCGCCATGCCCACTCCCCACCAGTCCTTCCACATGTCGCAACAATCGCCGCAGCAGTCGAGCAGCCAGCCCAACGGTCACGGCGCATATGGCGCAAACCATGGCTACAACGTGAGCTTCGACGGCAACCAGCAGCAACATCAGAGCGCATCGCAGCCCGCGCCGGCGACTTATGCGCAAAGCTTTCCCAATGGACCTGTCAGCAACCCAGGCTATGCGCGGAGCTTCGGCGAGGGAGCCATGAGCGCCATGCGCCAGTACAACGAGAAACCGCAAATATATACTGTATGTGAGATGTCAGTGCGACTGTCATGTCTTTCACTAAAACTTGCGCGAACAGGCTGTCTACTCTAATGTGTCCGTGTACGAAATGGAGGTCGGCGGTGTTGCTGTCATGCGCCGCCGTAGCGACGGCTGGTTGAATGCGACACAGATCCTTAAAGTCGCGGGTGTCGACAAGGGAAAGCGCACCAAGGTCCTCGAGAAGGAAATTCTCACTGGCGAACATGAAAAAGTGCAGGGGGGCTACGGCAAGTACCAAGGCACGTGGATTAGCTATCGCCGGGGCCGCGAGTTCTGTCGCCAATATGGAGTCGAGGACATTCTCCGACCGCTGTTAGACTACGATGTGGCCGCGGATGGATCGCAAGGTCAAGGCGCGCAGGAGACGCCGACCAAAGAACAAGCGATGGCCGCCCAGCGAAAGAAGTTCTACGCAAACTCCAGCTTGGACCCGAGACCTAACGGAGTCCCCGGTGCGAATGGCACCTTCTTCTCCAACATCTCACCCACAACGAGCGTGGCATTGGCTGCGATGAACAAAGCCGCGCGACTCAATTCTCCTGCGCCGAGAACGAGCAATACTCCTCGGCCCTCAAACATGCGGCAATCGCAACGAGAACCATCAAATAGTCAACAAAGCGTGGCCTCTGATCTCGACGGCAAGCCAGATTCTGGATACAGTACTCAACTGAATGGCGAGCCCCCGAGGAAACGCATGCGACCTGACAGCCAGACTCAAGATATGGGCCCACCAAACTTACCCTACGATACCTCCATTCGCTCTACCACACCAACAGAGCCAAACATGAGCTTTTACGAGCAGAAACTGATGCAAGACTCTGTCAACTCGCATGGCGACCCTGTAGCGCTGGCACCCTTGCCCAGCCCCACCACGGAGCATGAACAGGAGAAGATGAATCTAATCCTGGACCTTTTCGCCGAGCAAGGTCGTATGGATTACGCATCACATCCGGCCCTAACACAGTTGTCGAACGATGACCTAAATATGCCACTTGATGCTTCTGCCAACAATGCTCTCCACTGGGCAGCAACTTTGGCAAAGGTGCCCCTACTGAAGCTCCTGATTCAAAAAGGTGCTAGCATATGGCGGGGCAACGCCGCAGGACAGTCGCCACTGATAAGTGCAGTGTTGGTGAACAACTCCTGGGAGCATTCGTGCTTTCCAGAATTGCTCGAGCTTCTTGGTCCGTTGATTGAGGTCCGCGACCTGCAAGGTCGAACGATCCTCCACCACATTGCTGTTTCTTCAGGCATAAAAGGCCGTGGTCCAAGCAGCAAATACTATCTGGAGGCACTGCTGGAATTCCTTGTCCGAATTGGGACCAAATCAGACGCTGCAGGAGGTTCTCAAAACCCACCAAGCGTGGCAGCAGCAGCGGCAGCACACGCTGATCAGGCTACCAATGGCGACAATTCCAGTCAGGATACAGAACGACCATCAGACCAATTACGCGGCCCTATCAGTCTTGTTCGCTTCCTCTCGCAGATTGTCAACGCGCAGGATAAGGCTGGAAATACTGCGCTCAACCTGGTGGCCCGAATTGGCAATCGTAGTATCATTCAGCAACTGCTCGAGATTCATGCTGACCCTAGCCTTCCCAATAGGAAAGGCGTATCTGCCAAAGATTTTGGCGTGGGACTCGAGCCAGGCGAGCAACCACGCTTTGTCAGCGGCGCCGGCCTCGCCAGCTCACAATCTGGACCCGCACCATATCCAGGAATGGCATCTGCAAATGCAGACGCAGACACCGGTGGTGGCGCAGCAGCGAGCCAAGCGGAGGACTTGGGTCAAGAGGTCATTGCTTGTGTGTATCCACCCATCCATGCTTCATGAAGAACTGAGCCTAACTGACACCAGACTACAGCTATGACATCCATGCTTACGCAAAATCTTGCCTCTCACAAAGAGCTTTTGCGTTCCAAGACGGAAGCGATTGACCGAATGAACGAGCAAATTCGTGAGCTCAGTGCCATGCAGAAGGCCGATCTGGAGAAGTTGCAGGAAATGAAAGAGCGAGCGCGACTGAGAGCTGAGCGGAAAGCGAAGATCGCTAACCTGCAGCGGGAAATTGAGAAGAAGAAGTCTGCCAACAAGAAAATGCAGAATCGAAGAAAGTCACAGTCGCCCACAGAACAGATTGATCTGGAACCCGACTGGCTTACGGATCTTAACGATAACCTTCACAGCACACGCATGGATGCCCATCAACGACAGCTCATCACATCGAGTCTGCCGACACCGAACCTCATCAAGGCTCGACTTTCCGCTTATCAGAAGTCCAACAGCAAACTACAAGCGCAAGCAGAACAGTTACGTGCCAAGTCGACGGAACTGGAAGGCTTATATCGAAAAGTCGTCGCCTTGTGCACTGGGGTCCCAGAAGACAAGCTGGACGAGGCCCTGCCTGCCCTTGTTGCCGCTGTGGAAAGCGAGAGAGGGACGCTGGGTGAATCCGATGTGGGACGAGTACGGGAGTTCTTGAGAAAGACGGATAGTGGGAGAGATCTCGAGCAGGCGACTGAACATGAGCCACAGCTGATGATCAATCCTACGATCACGGCTGCTGCAGAAGCTATGGAAAGAGCACATCAGGATCGTCTGGCAAGTCAAGCGGCAATGCGAGCTGCTGCGCAGGGAGCTCGAGTGAGATGAGCGGGAAAAGTCAGTGTTCGAAGCTTCTTTGTAAGAACTCTTGAAAGTTGATTCTGTGTCAATGATTTGTCCCACTTCGTGATTCCTCGTTGCGAATCTGGTGCCACGCCTGCTTCGCCTCTCGACACAGAGTGCCCCGGCTTCGCTGCTAAAGGCAGAGACATGAGGATCGAAAGAATACTTGAGATCCTGTGGCATGTGAAGCGCTTTTCCCCGGCAGAGGGCGCAGCCGTAAGTGCAATGCTGGCTCCAAGGAGAAGTGCTGGATTATGGTGACCAGACTGCCCTTCCGTTGGTCTCAGCATGTCTGAATTTCGGCTGAGTTCCGTCGGAAGTATTCACCTGTGTTGAAGCTTAACTTCAGGCCGCGCGCTGATTTTACTATTGCCAGGAGTGCGACTGGCTACCAAGTCCCGGGCGATTTATTTTTCCCATCTCTGCGAGAATGCGACAAGCCTATATGTACCACCACACCCTCCACATCCATCCTCAACTCACATCAGAGATCGAAAGATAGCGAACTTCACTTCACGCCGCAAATCTCGCACAACAACAGCTCGTAAAATGGTCTCGACAATGAAGTCCATCAAGAAGACACTGGTGATGCTCTTCATCAGCGTCAACCTGCTCGGGACGATTCTGCCGTGCGCGGGACTTCCACAACAAGGCCTTCTCCCATCCGACTCTCCAACCACGCCAACCTCGCCTTCTCTCTCCTGGAACGCATCCTCCTCACCACTCTCGGAGAACACCACCACCGTGACAACGACCCACCTCTCCAACAAGAACAAACCCCCATCTATCTACTGCAAATCATTCTGCATCCACAAAGGCCTCTACCCAACCTTCGACTACGGCCCCGTAAATCTCAACACCAGCAACCCAGACACCCTCCTCACCTGCCTCGACAACATGTGGTCCCACCTGAACCCCACCACCCACAAAAACAACCACCCCAAAGGCCACCCCACCGACTGGCGCCGCAAAGGTTTCCATTGCAGCTATTCCCACATTTTCCAACTCTCTCATCAAACTCTCCGTAAAGGCCGCGCAACCCCATCGAAAGTTCTACAAGGATGCTACGCTTCAGCGCAGAAAGCGGCGGAAGAGGGGAGAGAATGGTTTAATTGTCAGGTGAAAAGTTGGAATGGAATTTCGACGCATGCGTGGTTTGGATGGAGCTTGAGGGGTTGTAAGGTGATGAAGTGGGGACATATCCCGGAGTGTAGTCCGGAGATTTTTGAGGAGCAGGTTGGGGGGATGGATGGATGGTGTTGGGAGGAGCCTTGTTCGAGGGTTTGAAGAAGTAGCAGGGCGGTGAGTTTCGGGTTGATTATGATTTTGGGGGTCTTTTTGACGATTGTGGCGAATCGGGTTGTGATAGCGTGGGATCGATAGCGAGCGAGGGCCTCCTTTTGGACTGGATGTAGCCGCAGAATAGAATGACCAGCCAAATTGAGACGATTTATACAGTACATTCTGTCTATATACAGCCCCATAGGCCCGAGTAGAACAGCGATCTGGTCTCTACTGCCTCTCTGCCACACGTCTAAGGAACCCAACGCCGACCATTTGCTCCACCGCTTAAAACGCACAGCACAAGGCAACAACTTCTTTCCCCCGACTACGGCGTGCTACCGCATTTACCCGCTCCATGCGTTTCTCTCCTCTTCAAATAACGGGCTAGGCAAAGGTGAGCTCTTCTTACTCCCTCCGTTGCTATTCCTCTGATCCTTTGGTTTCAGCTTGCCCCCATCATCAAGATCTCCTTTCCCAAACCACCGATCTCCACCATCATCGTCTCCAACATCATCATACCTCCTCTCCTCCCAGGGCTGGTCTTGGTCGACCTCATCTTTCGGCTTTCCATTTCCACCACCCTTCCCACCGAATGCCTTTCCTCCATCCAAGTCGTGGCCTTGAGTGTCGGGGACCTGCATCTCCGGCCGATCTGGATTGAACCCATGCCGGATGCTTTCTGCTTCACTTCCATCTTCATCAGGATAGGTCTTGACGAAGTGTTTCTGTTCGACAGAGTTCCACCCCGGACCGCCTTCCTTCCGCGCTCGCACGCGCTCGACTTCTTCGGCTTGATGATCTTCAACTACAAGGTCGACAAGTTGGGAAGAGTGGGATTTAGTGGATGATTGCGATCGGGAAGAGTGGTTGCGGACGAGCTTGTTGACAACGGGAGTATCCTTGAGAGTATCGACGACTTTCGCTTTGGCTTTGCCCTTGTTGGAGGAGGAAGCTTCGCCCGAGGAAGAAGAGGATCCGGGTCGGTTATGCTGATGGACTTCGTTTTTCAGAGCCGCGATCTGAGACTTTCGCCGCTGACGTTGTTCTTTGCCCGGCTGAAGAAGGGCGCGGTTGGTGGTTTGAGAGATGGTGTTGGGATTGGCATAGAGTCGGTCCTCGCGAGTGGCGTAGTGAGTGTTGATAACTGGATAGTTCCAATCACCAAACTCGAGAGCGCGAGCATTGGTGTAAAGACGCTCCTCCTCCGGATCGAGCTCGGTCTCTTCAATGTCATTTGTGGCACCGTAGCCTAGGCCTTTACTACTCCTACTGGTGGAGCGGTCTTTGCCTTGACTAGGACTCAAAGTTCGAGCGTGACTGGGATTATATTTCTGCAAAAGCGGCTGCCGTGAGTCGGTTGGTGGAGGGACCCAATACTTGCCTCTGCCGTTGCGTTCATACCGCATGCCTTCCCTCATTCGAGCTTCTCTGCTCGACGACTCTTCATGAGCCATGACGTTGTCATTGGCGTCGAAATTGCGATAATCATATTTCTTCCCACTGAATGTCTCTTTGCAGTCTTCAATCAGGTCGCGGGGTCCGAAGGCGTCTCTCAAGGCAAATCGTATAGGCATACGTGCATCACTGATAGTCTGGTCCGCGTAATCCTTCCAGCTGAATGCCCACCATTGCGCTATGGCGAAGAAGGGCATCTCAAAGCAGATGAGCGCATCTTGGATAGCAGCGGCCAAATTGTCCGCGGTATAGGTATCTCCCACGCTCGGGATCACGCCCAAGGCGACCAAAATTGACAGGAAGAAGCCCTGCCACCACGATGCGAAGATGATGCCTTTGATGCAGAGGAACTTGGGCATGGGTCGGAATGGCTGCAGGTCTTGGGACATGCAGACCCAAAACAGAGCAAGATCGTACAGGGACCAGCAGATGCTGACATTGTAAATCAAGCTGGTCCAAAAGTATCCTGAATCAACGGCCAAGATGCCCTCCTTGAAGGTGCCTGTGGCCTTGCACGCTACGGTTGTGATCGCCAGCGCGGGCTTGATCCACACGTACTGCAGAATACCTCTCTTGATCTGTAAAAAGGTGTGGGGATCACTGATGTCCACTTTCGGGAAGACATGGTTGAGCGGCCACAAGTGCTGGACGGGCGGTCTTCCATGCATCATGATAATCAGACTCCTCTCACCTCCCAGAAAGTTGATAAGGAGCTGGAAGAAGGTGTAGATGACGAAACCCTCGTAGACATCTCGGAATGGTTCAATCCAGAAGGCGACTCGGAGGGAAGTGAGGGAGGCCCATGAGGCGGCGGCGAAGATGGGAACGAGGACGACGATTCGGATGACATGGCGCTGGAGGAGCGGCTTACGGTAGTTTTTGGCTTGGAGGAGGATGATGATGATGGTGAGCAGGGTTGAGACGAGAGCGCAAACTCCTAGACACGGTGAGCGTGGCGGTCTACCAGAAATGCTGAATTGTAGACGGACCTGCGACAATGATCACGGCGCGGGCAAAGCCAACGCCAGTGCCTCCATCTTGATCCTGCTGTCCGCCTGCCACGGCGCGTGCAGCAATATCCCAGGCAGCCATGGAAGCTGTTGCTGGGCCCGTGTGGTGACGGAGGGATGTTTGGATTGTGCTATCGCATGGTCGAGTATGATCAAAGCTCCCAAACTGCTGCCTCGAGAGGATGCAGGTGTCGATGGGTAGAGCTTTGGTGTTGTGGCACGGCGGAAGTGATCATCTGCCCATCACCGGCACAGACACAGAGCTCCAGTTCCAGTTGCAGCATCGCAGGGTCCACTTCTGGCACGCGCCTGTCTCAGCGGCGATGATGCACGACTGCGGCGGGAGCGCCCATTCCCTTCCGCCCTCTCCTCTTCCACCTTCATCACAACGACCTCCACGACATCTGCTTCGATTCGCAGCTGTTCATTGCCGCCTCAAACATCGCCTCTGCCGTTGCTATAGCGAACGCGTCGTCGGACACCTGCAGCGCCGTGCCTGTCAGTGAGCGCGCCGAACTGGGAATTCTGCCCACTCCTCCGCCTCCTCCGACATGGACATCCCCGGCCGTCGAGTGAAAGCTTCACGGTCAGGCGAATAGCATTCCGCTGTGCACCAAACTCAACTTTGACGTGTGTTGACACTCGATCCGCCAGAGCCAGGTTGGCACTGACGATGCGCACTCTTTGTTTACTGCTGCTTGTGTTTACAAGAAGACGCAACCACATGCTGAATACTGCAGCTCGCCATCGTTTATGATCCTCATATCTGACTGCATGACATTTCTCACAACCATTCTACAGACAGTCCTTTCATTTTCGCAGGACAGAACATCCCATCTTCTCACAATCTTGACTACCAGCTTATCAACACAACACAATCATGGTGAAACGCAGAGCGGGATCACCGGATATTGATCGCGCTCAGAAACGCAAGTCGCTGGCTGCTCTTGCCATGAAAGCATCGAGCAGCTCCCTCCGCTACGAACAGCAAGGCTCCTTTCTCGACATTTTCACTGCTTCCGGACGCCTCAAGCGCAACAGCACTCTCAGCCTTCGATCGTCTTCACGACCATTACTGAAACAAGCACCCATAGAGCCTGGCCTGACGCTCGCTGGCCGCAGCCTCCAGACCCACGCAGATCACGATGTCGCATCCATCAAAGAGCTCCTCCTGTTTCCTACTTCACTTGCCATCATGAAAAGCAGCTGGATTTTCCGCTTCACTGTCAACTGCACGCCACAACTGGGACCTCCTCTACCTAGACATGTTGAGGATATGCTCTATGAGAAATACTTGGGGCCTCGTATGAACCCGCGCCCAGAAGCGTTGCCGTACATTCATCTCGGTTCAACTGCTCTGGGCTTCCGCCTCAACTTTTATCTTGTCCTGCCGTACGCATCTCACGCCCCAGGACACTCTGGCACAGGCAACATGTGCTATACCGAATTGCAAGCAGTGTACGATCTCTGCATCCGGCCAGCACTGGAGACAGCCTATCCCAAGCGTGGACGTTGGCCGTCCTGGATCGAGGCAAAGAATGAGTCACATCTGAAACGTAAGCATTGTTCGTTCCTCTTCTTGTCAACAATGTATGCATATTCATTCTGACTCAGCATTCACAGCTCTGAAATCCCGCCGCAAGTCTACCCGATCCGAAGCGCAAGAAGAACGCATGCACTGCGGAGGGCTACAAACCCTCTGGGATGCCATCGAAGTCTTTTGCGAACATCAAGCTATCGCTCATATCATGCGCGGCAAACATCTCGTCGCCTATGGCGATGTCGATGTACATGACTGGCAATCTGACTGGCGGCCCACCTGGGCTCAATTCTCCCAGCTTTGGAATGATGCCATTAACCCCGTGCACGTTGGCCCAGGGACCAAACTGAACTTGGAAATGCAACTCGGCTTTGACGAATTGGACATTCTGAAGGACTTTCCAGAAATTCCCAGCAGACCTCGAACACCCAGTGCGAGAAGCTCTCTGTCTTGCGATCGGCTACCACGCGTTCCCATGACTCCGACGGGGCCTAGGCATTGCATGTCTGTTGCTGACTTGTACTCACCTCCCATGACAGCTCCTCCAAGAGTCCCTTTACCACCTGTGCCGACTCTGATGAGGGCCGAGAGCAGCATCTCTCTGCCGAAGAGAGTGAGCACGAGGAGAGTGAGCAGTCGGCATTCGATCAGGTGTGTGGATCCAAGTTTGACGGATCTGAGCGAGATGAACGAAGGGGAGTGAGGAGTGCGTTCTTCAGTTTTGATCTCGGATTGAGTTCATTGATTGCAATATGATGGTCTCGCTGAGAAGGTGCTGTGGCTGTGAGAACGGGTTTTCGTATAGTTTGGCTCTGTTAGCGCAGAGGATTTCGACTGCTCTTGCGAGCATTTTCTTATTGTCTATATGTGCGTGTTTATACTACAGACAGAAGGCACCGAATAATGGAACTTAGCACTGAAGCCGCCCGAGCAGCATCAGTCTAGCATCGGACTAGCTGTGGACAGCAAAATGGAACTCCGGAAGCACCGAACGCTCCAGTGTCTCTCGCGACCTGAATTGCCTGCCCGTCTTCCTTCTCCACACCGAGTGCCTGAATACACGCGACAAAATGTAGAGAGACACAAGTGAGCAACTCCATGCTAAGATGACTCTGAACGCAGTACTGAAGCCGCGGACCCAAAGGCGAATTTCCAATTATACTCAACAGCTCCTCCCGGTGGAAAATAGACGGCGCCAATGGCAGCTTCTGCAGTTCTATCTTGCGCAGCAAACTCTGCCGGGCGAACATCAATGGCGTCAATGGCAGCTACTACCTGGAAGCAAAACGAAGACGGGATCAAGACTCCGTGTGATCCTCTGCCCGTCGAAATCGAGTGCCCTTTCGATTACCGTGTCTCCGCCTTGCGTAGCGTGGCCGAGGAGCTCTGTCTAGACAAGCGAGGCATCTGCAGAATCCAGCTCGTGAGAGAGATCGCAAAGGGAGGGTGTTGCTCAGTCTCCAGTTTGCTGTTCGCAAATCACGCAGTCTTCCGAGGTGTGCACTTCTTTCCACGGAGTCCAAAGTTTTGCGCAGCAGCTTCTGCCAGACAAATATGGACGGCGGCGTCAATGGCAGCCACCACCTGGAAGCAGAACAGAGCTCATGATTGAGAATCTGTACTCCTCTGCCTTTCAATCCTCGCATCTCCGCCTTCTGCAGCGTGGCCGAGGCGCTCCGTGTCGACAAGCGCGCCAGCTGCGGACTTCAGTTCGCGAGAGAGATCGCAAAGTGAGCGTATTTTGCGCAGCGATTCCTGCCGGAGAAGTAACCGTGGATACCTCTGAGTGCAAGCACCGAACCAGATTGTCGCTCTCGATGCATGGAAAGCTCTCCTGGTTGGCTTGGTGACATGCGGTTGCACTCAGAGGTCGTTGCATACAGAGGTAGCCACGAACATGGACGCGCCTTCTCCCTTTCTGCGAAACACCGCTCCTGCGTCACACCATCTTGCTACTTTGACTCCATCGCACGGAAGAATATCTTCATTCTATCGCCATGGCTGTAGCAAATACTCTCCATAATCGCTATTCAGGGCAGCGGTACGACATCGCAAGATTGCATACTGGCGACGCGCTCGAATTCGAGAGCTACAGAAAGTTCTTCGAGGCCTCCTCGTCGCAGAAAGACGATCTGCTCTGCGTTTTCGCCGGAATTGATCCAGGAGAATGGCCCAACAAAGATCCTCCGGCAATGTACATCGAGACTTCTCGCAACGACCCCATTTCTGTGCTTGATACATTCGTACGCGATGCGGAAGCATTAATCGAGGCGCAGCAGACGACTGCCTTCGAGACTGGAGCCCGCGTGGAGCTCATTCCAACATGTTTCATTAAAGACGGCAGCCAAAAGGGCAGGGCAGCATTATACTACAATGTCATGACATCGGGACCGCACTCCCCTCGCCGCATCGAGGACTTTTTCGAAATGTTACAGCCTGGCTAGCATAAAGGGGAACGCAGTTTCTGGATCTGGATGACAGTGCGGGAAGACTTTGATCATTGGACCACATTAGCGATCAAAACCGACTACCAACTTGCCTCTGAAGCGACCCGCGCTCAAGTTGGAGAATGGATTGTGTCGTATGGAAGTGCCTGCGTCGGGCTGAGTCACATAACTACCCGGGATCTCGAATTGCTCCGTCGCCACGCCGAGCCCTCGTTGCTGAGAAAGGGAATGCGTGTGAAAGAGATCAGAACTTGGGTCGAGGTCGCTTCGAAGACTGGACAACTGAGTAGACAGTACTCTCGGCTCGGGCAAGGAGGTCGATTCTTCACGGTCACAGACCTGTTCCTCGAGGAGGATCACAAGAGCTGCAAGAGGCCGACGTTGCACGTGGTATTTGAGCTCGAACTCTCCAAAGATGAGAAACCGACGAGAATCTTTTCTCTAGACGACCCTCGTCAATACGAACGAACAGGAACAGTGGACCCCAGTCAATTCAGTCCACAACGTCAGATTTTGTACGCACCGATATCTCTGGACATCAACAGATCACACAGCGCGATCGACCGCAAGGCAGAGGAAGGTCATTCATCGATGATCTTCACGTGCGTGAAGGCAGCGCCATCCGGAATGGCGATACTTGTCCCCGCCAGATGTGTCAATGGCATTTGGACTGGTCACTACTCGCGAGGTCAGATCACGCCTGATCCAGACAGCCTGAAGACATCGAACGAGCTGCGCACCGCTGGTGACATTGTGATCAAGGAGATTCTACAGGAGACCCTGGACGAGCAAACACAGCCCCTTCCGGGCTTACCCAGTCTGTCGCTTCTTTCGTGGAATCCACCAAACTTCTTTCCGGACCAGTCACACTATCCCATATACCTTGCCGTTCGACTCGTGAATCTACTTCCATCGTCCTGGGGCATCGAAAACCTGGCTCTTCCTCCTGACATCTCGTTGACTGTGTAGGACAAGCGGCAAGAAGATCAGCTGATTTGCGAAACACTTACAAGGATTCTACGCGACCTGTCGATTCCAGATCTCGCATGGAACATCAATCCGCAACGGCTCTTCGTCCCGCCTTGGAAGGGCAGCTGGAAATGGTGTCTCTGGATCTTGCCGCAGAGAAACTTTGGCACAATGCATCGAAAGGCGCACACTTTGGACATTTATCTGGATGAAGAGTACGTTAAACAAGGAAACCGGAAAATGTTCTTAGAGGCGCATCTCTTGCCGAAGAAAGAAGATAAAACGGGATATAAGCCGTATGGAGTGGTGGGGAGGAGTGTGTCACTGAACTTGTTGAATTCTTTCGAGCCTAGCTTAAAGGAGTAAATTGTGGTCGGTATCTCTGCGTTGATTTCATTGTTCGAGGCACCGAGGGTATAGAAACCTGGATTTGACCCAGGTCATGGCTGCCAGAAGCAGCTGTGCGAATTGTTAGTGAGCTGGCTGTTTCTGTGTTACATGTATTTTGTCTGCCTGCTTCTCATTGTCGGAGGCGTCGAATCTACATCACAATGGAGCCATTTCGAATGCCGGCCGTCAGAGGCAGCTGCGAAAGGTGTGACTGGGTCTGAGGTTTGCCTGCTGTCTTGCTTGCCTGCCTCTCATTGTACCACCCAATGAGTCTATAGAAGGTATGACCAAGCCAAGTCACAACTTCCCGAAGGACCTGGACAAAGCATCGCCGAATTCTCGACAAGCCTGTTCTTTCATTTGTCTTGCTCAGCAAAAACATTCTTCTCGTGCTTCGATATCAGCATCAGCTGCTAACTCTCATTTCAGTCCACATACTATCGATTCCGCAAAACATGTCGACATCTCAGCATCGAACATCAGGCGCTATACCTGTGACGGACCCAGTCCCCGCCGCCTTCTTCATTTTCGACTGTCCCTTTCCCGCGCAGTGCCAGGATGACGAGTGTCTCGTAGAAGTCTCCTTCGACTTCCCCGACTCGACTCCAACACCATGGCCAACACTCGGATTCCTCATTCCGCTGGCCGCAGACGTGTATACGCTCAGTCAAGGCGTCAAAAACGCTTGCGATAATGCTATAGCCAGGAAGTGGCGGTTTCTGAACGACTTGTATGCCTTTGGAAAAGACATTAAGGGTGTTGCGAGGATCTGCATGCCGGATGGGTCGGATATCTTTGCGAATCGAACGCGTACTGGGAGAATTCGAATTGAGTCTGTGAGCGACTTGTTTACCAATGCGGAGCGGAGGGATGGGGATTGTGTGGTTTCTGTGCGGGTTGTGCTGAGTGTTATCGAAATGACTGATCGGTTGGCCGCTCAGCCTACGGGTCCACCACTAGAAATGGAGAGAACACATTCGCTCAAACTCCTGAAGATGGCAGCAAACTCCACACATCGCAACATGGAATCCGTGGTGCTTCAATCACTTGCGACTGTCCACAGAATTGGTCAGTTAAGGCATGGTGTATTGACTCGTCGGATCAACGCTTTGTGGATTGGCTCAGTCGACCATACAAGCCGGGACAAAGGCGTGGAAGTCCTGGAAACTGCAGTCGTGCCGCTCGAGATCAACCAATTACCAGAACTCCCGACGTTGACTTTCAACGACTACTCCAACTCGAGCAACGCTGGTCTCTCGGACGTCCTCAAACAGAGCGGCAGTCGAATCGAACTCGCGGTCCGACTGGTTAATAGACTTTCAGGACCATTCTCCGGCCCAGTGCGAGAGGATGGGCGTCTCCCAGGCAACGTCATCGTCTCCGTCAAGCACGGCGAGAAGCAAAAGAATCTCATCTGCAAAGCCTTGGAAGAAGCGCTTCGCGATTTTGGGGCGAGACCTGAAAATGCGAGCACTATTGCTTCCGTGTTGTTCCACGAAGATTTCAGACCGAAATGCGAATTCCAACTCTGGATTTTGCCACAAGCTGCACGACCGAAGAAGCTCTTTCGTTTCGACGGTGGTTTGGTAAAATTTCTGGACATGGCGATGGTGTTGGAAGGAAATACGAGAATGTACATGGAGGCTCATATCGTGCCGACGCGGGAATAGGAAGCTCAGATCGTGCCGACGCAGAAAGAGCAGAGCCGTACGGCGGCATGGTGGAACCCTCGGCGGAGTAGAGGCCCCCGGTTGTGACCACATTTGACCAGGAGCCAGTAGTCCAGGGATGGTGATCACAGCAATCAGGGGAGGTTGCGCCATCTTTTCAATTGTGTTGAGCAGATCAGGGAGCTTGCGCGCCGCGATCCAGTGAAGGAGAGGAAATCAGAGGACTTTTTACGTCCAATGGCACATCGTCTCTGGGAGGGGCGCGATGGCGCTGGTTAGTAATAGATCCGCACATTACAAAAGTACTGTCTCTGACAGGCGCCTTTCAGAATATCTTCACCGGTAGAGTCCAAAAAGAGCCAAAATTCGTGCTGGCTCTACACGTGGGGTACTGCAAGATTGGCGAGCAGATTCAGCGTTGGTAGAAAGCGAGCCGCAGCAAGTCGTCGCGAATGGAAACTGTGCGGTCGCACGAATTGTGCTTCGCTTTTGGCGTTTCCCCTCTTCACCACACAATGTGCGATCGCATACTGGCTTGTACTTCTCTACAAGTTGACAGATCGACTGACAATCTTTGGCGCATGGCGGCCATGCTTCTGATCCTTTGTCGATGTGTAGCGTGGTTCCTGAACATCTCCCGTTGAGCCTGTTTGGACCTCATGGAATGTGATAACATTCAAGTGAGCCTCAAACGCTGGAATCCCGCTGTACTCCGCAGGCAAGTCGACGAGAAAGGCAAAGCGCAGATGACGTGGAGCATTTCGGAGTTGCTTTTTGCAACGCGATGGCGATTGTGCAGAGTGCAACTGAAGGGAAAAGTGAAGTCGCCAGACGCAGTGTTGAATTTGGAGAATGATATTCTTGGCATTACTTTTCGTACAGCTTCATGTTTTGCGAAAGCACGACTTGGTATCTGATTCTATCTAACCATACACAGCAGCACGCTGGTAACCAGGGAACTGTCTCAACTGAGCCTCATCAATCTCGCGAAGTTGTGGGCAGCTGAGCTGCGACACAATTTGGCCGAGAATGTCGGTGATTGGGTTGAGGAGACCGAGGAGGATATCTGGCTTGGCCTGTGCAGCGAGCTGGAAGACGAAGCATCCGAGGTTGTTGCCTTGTGCGAGGTTGCCGATGTTGACGAGGCCGCCGGACAGGTCCTCCAAGTTGACGCCGGTGAAGGTGTTGGGGCCGTTGGTGTTGCCGCCGATGGCGAGGAACTTGGGGTGGCTGTAAGGGATTGAATGTTAGCGAGTGCTTGACGGATCCTAGTATAGTGTGTAAAACTTACAGGAGCGCAGCGTTGAGCAAATCTGCGATGAAGTAGGTGACCTCGTATGGGGCAGCCTGGGAACGACGGTACCAGTTGTCGGGGATACGCTCATTGCCAGTCTTTCCGCCAACCAATGAGTAAGAACCGGACTGACCCTGCACACCGAACCAAGATGCAACAGTCTCGTGCGAGAGGAAACCAACTGGGTTCTCAGCAGAGTGGTTGGCCATGAAGCGGTAGATGAACGTGTACGCAGCAGGCTGCACGGCAACACCAGCGAATGGACCGTTGAAGAAGTATGGGTTTGTCTGGACTTGGGTATCGAAACGGTGGGATCGGAAGTTGGTCAAACTCTCGAGGGTGAGGCTGCCTGGAGAGTAATCGATCATCTCTTGGAATTGGCTGAGCACCACCTTCCAGTTGTCGCCCGCCTGGTAGAGATCACCTCGGGTGGGTGAGGCATCGGTCTCGTACTTGTTGTGTGAGCCGATCAGGCCGTTTCCTCGGAGGAGGCCAGCGCCGCCTGGTGGTCCACCCATCGACCATGAGGCAAGATCGCCATCGATGGTAGCTCCAAGGATTGACAAGAAGCCGGCGAGGATACGCCCCATACCGACGACCTTAGTTGTGGCATCAATGTATTGCTGAATCGTGGCAACGCCATTTCTCTGTTGATATATTAGCTACTGGTGATGTAGGAAGGCTCGGGTAACGGACTGGCAAGACTGTTGAGATGTTAGCGGATGTCTAGTTATGAGACAAAAACAAACGATTCTTCTTACACCCATGATTGGCAAAAGCGTTTAGACCTGGGCAAGGACCTCTCTGGTCGTTTGGACCAGCAGCCTGCCACTCGTGCCCACTGCCGGGGCCGACATCGATGAACTGCGTCGTGGCATCGAAGGTTGGGTTGGCCTCGAAGATGGCAGTAGCACCACCAGCTCCAGCTTGACGCTTCAACATGTCCACATCAACGGCTTCGAGAGCCTTCGCCACGAGCTCAGGATCGCGCCTAATGGCCTCCTCCATAATCTTGGCAGGGAAGGCGCTCGCGCCAACGGCGAGGAGTAGAGGTGCTGAGAACTTCATGATGATGGCTACTGCAGAGTCAACAAGTTGAAAGAATCGAATTGAAGCAATACAACAACCCCGGTCACAGATCGACCAAACGGCAACAATACTTATAGTCTTACATGACCATCACAAGAATGTGACGCTGCCTCGGTGTATTTCCAACATCTTGGTTGCGTAGGTGCGTAGCATGCCACCAGTGTAGTCCGGTGCGAAGTCAAGCGTTGCCTAGTTCAAGGGTCAGGATGAACAGAAGTCATCAGATTGGACAGATCGCAAAGCGTGCACAAACTCCGACCACGCAAACCCACGGGGCCCCAAGCTTACCTACAACCGTAAGTCTTGGTTCCAAGCCCCGGGCTAAACGTGGAGGTGATCTGCGCGGGGAGGAGGCAACTTTAAAGTTCTCGAATGAAGATCACCTGCCAAAAGGGGTAAGAGGTTCTTTTCGTCCCAATCAACGCCGACGTATTATGAAAGTCCTCGGCAGTACGGCCTCACGAGCATGACGATCGTCTGCACAAAACTGTGCCCTAGTGGTTCGCATTCGTCGCTTCTAGCGTTCTTCGCTGCGTAACTCCGTCTGGATGGATCAGCTCGTAAATTACTCGCGATCGTTTAGGCATTGTAGGATGTACTGTGGATCCATCTCAGCGCCATCGACTTCATACATAGAAGAGGAGTGCCTGTCAGCACAGCATACCTGTTCGTGATCATTCAGAGCATTTTCTGCGTTGCCTCGGTGGCGCGCGCCACACTTCACACTTTTTCGAAGCCCGCAAGCCCGCAAGCCCGCAAGCCATCAGGCCACCCGTTGCCACAGAGCCTCGTTTCCACCTTCCTCGCACTTGCATGATAGCTCGTGTCATGGTGACATGTCATGGCTCCTCACATGTGCAATGTGCACAGCCGACAGGTTCGAAGCCATGCGAAAATCTATGGCCGACTGCAGAAACGAAAGGGTGAAGTCACTGAGGCCTCATCGTCCGCAATCGCCATCACGAAGAGTCGAAAGTGCCCTCGAAACCTGCTGCCCAATTGGCGATCGAACACGTGCGACTGCAGACCTCTCCCGCCTTCCCTCGTAGATGTCTGGGTCATGCACAAGAGATGGGCTAAGAGATGCACCCATGCTTGACTTTGCGCGAACACAAGCATCACATCCTCAAGTTCGCAAGCTTCAAATTGAAAGCTGCGTGTCGCACAGCTTTCCTCTTCGAGACCGCTCTCCAGCTGACCACGTGTACGCCATGCAGAGGATTCTGCCACATGGACTCTGCCTGCTCTGCTCGTCGATCCATGATTCATCGACCATGGCGTCCATGCCCGTGGATACATCTGAATGCAACTACCTCTGAGTGCAACCGCAGGTCGCTAAGCCAATCAGCAAAGCTTTTCATGGACCCAGAGGCAATCCGGGCAGGCGCTTGCACTCAGAGGTAGTTGCAATCAGAGGTATCCACGGCTAGACTCGCACCATGCTTCGTAAGTTTCAATCCATTGATTGCGTTAGGCGAAAAACACTCTCTTTGATCCCGAGGCTCGCCCTGCTCGACGCGAAAGCGAGATGGTTCAGCTGCGCTTCAAAGACTGCAAGCGCTCGTGGAGCCTAGCATGATTGCTCTGGAAATCACCTGGACTGAGCCCAGAGCCTGTGTTTTCTCGACTGCAGAGCAGTAGACGCCGGAGAAGTACCGAGTAATATTGACTCATGCATGTCAAAGATGTGCCCGACTTGGCCTATCTGTCCAGTGCATGATGATTTGAAGCACCTGCTGCAATGAGTGCTTGAGTTGCACGGTCTCATGAATGAGGTCGCATTCACAAAGGAGACTGAAAGTTGTGTCATCTCGTCCTGTCATCAATAGCAGTGTCTACACACCGAGGCCGGAGTCAACTACGAGCTTGACTCTTGGTTGGCTTTTTTGCCAAGCACATCCTCAATTTTATCAACCTATTGACGTGTAAGACGAAGCATTTCAATTCGCTTTCTTCTCCGGCATGATCGTCATTAGTTTACTCACCATTTCTTCGATCTTGTAAGGCTTTGAGATCACATCCTGCATACCGCTTTCGAGCATTTCATCTAGCTGAGCACCTCGCACGTTCGCTGTGACACCAAGGATTGGTATGTGTTCGATCTGGCCTTCTTGTTCGAGCTTGCGAATCTCCTTGGTCGCTGTGTTGCCGTCGAGAATTGGCATTTCTTGGTCCATCAAGATCACATCGAATGCCGCTTTGTCTCCGCTGGAAGCTTTTGGTGCAGCACGCACAGCTTCAACAGCTTCTCTGCCATTGCTTGCGGTCGTCACGTTGAAGCCTGCGCTATGTCAGTGTTTCAAATACACATATTCGCCCTTGGGGAATCTCACCTTTCGCTTCCAGCTTGCGAAAAACAATTTTCGCGTTGATGACGTTGTCTTCTACCAGTAGGACATGTGCTCGAGACCCAGATCGCTTGATATCCGCCACTGGACGGCTTTGAGTCTCCACTTCAGGTTTACCGTCTCCGATCAATTCTTGCGATCGTAGCCTTCCCGACTTCTGTTCAACTTGCGATATGCGCGGGCGCTGGGCAACTTGATAGGTGTTGTCTTGTTTCGGCATGTCGGCATCGATGTCGGCGCTGTCCACTACGTTGCCACCCGGAGTACTGCTGAATCCTTCTGAAGTCTGGTTCCGCGCCGAAGGTGTCCAGTCAAATGGCTCGAATCCATCCAGTTCGGACGGAGAGGCGATGCCCAAGCTTTTGATCTCGTCGCGAATCTCATTTTCACGCTGCAGCCCTTCCAGAAAATCTGCATCTAGATCGCACCGTTTCACCTTGAAGAAGAACCCAAATGTACTGCCTTCGCCTTCCTTTGAGTTTACTCCAATTTCGCCGCCGTGGAGGTGACATATCTTCCTCGAGATATTGAGGCCGAGCCCACTGCCGCCATAGACTTCTTCCGTCTTCGGTGTTGCCTGTCGGAACCTTTCAAAGAGCTTTTGTTGTCCTTCGGCGCTGATGCCGATACCCGAGTCCTGCACTGCCACCATAATGTATACGGGATCTCCGTTCCCCCATTCCGTGCTGTTTGTTGAGTCCATCCTATAAGCAAGGTTCTCGCTCTGGAAGAAGACGACATTTGGTGGGTAAGACTTCGGTCTCTCCAGGCTGGCACCTACCGAGCAGACCACTTTCTTAGCCCCTTGAGCACGAGTTGTGAACTTGACGGCATTGGTGATTAGATTGATGAGGACTTGGCCGATACGCGGCATGTCTGCCAAGACGGTTCGGACCCCAGCTTCCCGATATGATGCGTCGACACGATACCCGAGCTGCATTTGCTGCTTTCTGAATTCGTGTTGGAACATTTTCAACGTTTGCGCCAGCTGATGACCGGGATTCGATGGCTTTGGACGCAGTGACAGCAGAGACGCGTCTAATTTCGAGAAGGACAAGACATCATCGACGATGTTCTTCTGATGCGACACGCATAGTGAGATAGTCTCGACTGCTTCCTCTATTGCCTTGGTGTCGATTTGGTCGCCAGTTTTGTCTCGGACCGAATCGCCAATGTCTTCGGCGCAATGAAGTACAGCACTCAAAGGATTACGAATTTCATGGCTGATCATGTCGATAAATCTCTCTTGTTGTTCTTTTCGCTCACGAGCCTGCTGCGCTGCTTTCCTCTCGTTGAGCTCGGCACTTTTCTCGGAACTGATGTCGACAATGCTGCATATGAAGCCTCCCTTTTCTTGTAGACTCACGTGCTGTAGATTTTCATCATCGAGAGGCGTAAGGAGTAAAAGGCGCCACGGATGTGGTTCTCCTCGGGCCCTGAACTCTGTACGTAGTTGCTGCTGACTCGAGAAAGCCGTTTGATACGCATCCATGACTCTGTCGTAGTCTTCTGGATGTATACTCTGTGGCCAACCGGTGAAAGACTTGTCTTCACTGTCAAGCATCGTAGTCAAATCATAAAAATGTTGATTGACAAACACGGCGCGAGCATTATGATCAAGAATAGCTAGTCCAGATGGTAACATTTCCGCAAAGCGGCGAAAGAACGGGTGCTCGTCCAGGGGTGCGTTCTCGACCTGCTGGACCTCTTCGTTTGGATTGTTGGCTCCGCTGCGATCGATCACAGTACCGCGCTCGCCACCCCCCATCTCGAGCGATCTGTATAGCATGGGCCGGGGAAGAAGCTGAATGAGGACTCCTTCCGGATCCAATTTCCTCTGGCCGTACGGGAGCAGTGGGCTGGCAATGGCCGTTGACTGTAGCCGCATCGCGTTGCCTGCTTCTCGGAGCAGGCCGTGACCCTGGATCTCTTTGGGCACACCACGCGACTTGACGGCCTCTATGACTTCCCTCGTCTCTGCTGATAGACGTTCCGAGCACGGTTGGCCTTGCATGTCGACTCCACCAGCATCTTCCCACTGCTTGTTATGGAAGAGCGTGAGCTGCCCGCCCCAAAACACCGCCGCAGCATACGGCAATGTGGTGATCGTCACGGCATGGCTACGCAGCTCACGGGGCCAGCCTTGGTACTGGCGGAAAGGGCATTTTTGCCATGTCTCTGCACTCCCGGGCAGAGGATTTTCATCCTGCTCTGGCCTCTCGTCATCGCCGGATTGGGAGGAATGCTTCATCGCTTCATGTCGTGAAATGGCACACGGCTTGTACGGGGCGGTTGCACTTTGGAAATCGGCTTCCGCGGGGCGCGAGTCCAGCTCTTTGGCGATGCGGTCGGAGTGGTGGTCACGCATTCTTCGCGGTGGCGGCCACAAAATGGCAGGTTCCAGTCAGCCGCTGGCTATGACGTCTCGAGGCGGGACCTTGGCTCGTGACACTCGTCACATTGTTGGACGCATCCTCCGCCGGCGACACAAACAACAACGTCGGACAAGCACAACAACGTGTGCGGAGCCAAAACGGGCGATGAGACATGGGCGGACGCTGAGTGAAGTCAAGACAGTAAGTATTGCTAACTCTGCGGGCGACACTCCGATGCTGTCGATCGATTCACCTCCACCGCTCTCATTGGCCCGTGCCGCCTGGAACCACGTCCGCCAGCTGCGGAGTCTGCCTCCGACTATGGGCTGAGCATCAACATTGCACAACGCGCCACGCCTCAATTGGTGGGAACGGGCACATCGAGCCCGTTCAAAGTGATGGATATGTAGGCGTACAGGGCCGTGTACTGCACCAAGGCAATTGCGCCTTCTTTACCGAAGGCCTCGACCGAGCCCTGCCACAGATCATCCGGTAGTGGTCCAGGAGCGCTGCACAATCGTCGTGCCACATCGTACGCGAGACTGCAGCTGCTGTTGAGATCCGCCGGCTTCCGGTTCTCCTTGATCCATTCAATTTGGCTCTTGCTCAGATAGCCCGCCTTCTCTGCCACGTTCTCATGGGCGTAAAGCTCATAAGCAGCCTGGAAGTTGCCGCCACACACGAGAATGGCAGTCTCTTTGGCGTCGTTTGGTAAGCCTTTCAGGCTGCCTACGCTGAAGATTAGGTCCGTGGCTCGGTGTCCAAGTTCTGGGTAGGCCATGAACAGGGCAAGAGGGCCTATGAGAGCTCCATTCTCGTCTTTCCAGCGAAAGATCTTCTCATTGAATCCGCCAGAGCTCAGTTGCCCAGAGAAGGTGTCGTATTCTGCTTTCTCTTCTGGCGAAAGCTCTCCTGGACGACGAGGAGGAACGCGAGATCCCATATTGGCGAGCGTCCGATTCGATGTTTCTCCGCGTGCAGTTTAAGAAGTCGTTGGGCAAGGACAGAGGTCAGAACGACAAGTTCAGACGGCGCGACCGCTCAAGAGTACATCTGACGATCTCCATGCGCATCTGACTTTGGGTGGTAGCCGAACGGAGTGATGCGGAGTTTCTGATCATGGATGGGATATCCTGCGATTCAGTCATCTTCCTGGCATCACCTCACCTTCCGCGCCTGTCCACGGCGCTCACGATGTGACTCGGAGGAACTGTCTGTCCAGCACATATGGGTGAGATCTTGAAATTGTCAGGAGAACAAGACAAAGCCAACCTTCATCTTGGCGTCATTTGTGCCTGTATTGCCGAAGCTGTTCACGACTTTTCCCGCCAACTCTCCGCAAAGCGCCTTCCATCTGGGTATCAAACTGTGTGTAAACATCTCAACTCGCTGTATTTTACTCCATCCTTTGCAAATGCTACGCCAACGCAATCTTCCAGGCCTCTGCTGCCATTGGTCGAGCCACTTCGGTACCCATTAGCCATCCTATACCAACGATTGTGTCGATTAAAGCGCGATTCGCCACGGCCAGCCCCCTCATGGACGCCCAATGCGCATGCGGACATCCCGGGTACAGGTCCAGCTTGGTTGGGACGCCGGCACTCTTGAGCATCTCTTCATAGACGAGCCCGTCATCGCGCAGAGGATCTTGGCCACATACCTGAAGAAATGTCTTTGGCTGTCCAGCGAGCGGTGTCTTCGAGTTTGCTGCGTACCTCAAATCTGAGTCTCGATCCCACTGCACCGCATCCATCATCATTCTCAGAGATTCTTTCGCCAGGGACGATGATGTCGACGAGTTCTGCTCTAAAGAGATGAACCGCGACTTGTACTCTGGTGGACAGCAACCGCTGTGCATGAGTGATGGCGCCGCGAGCCACTGACCAGTCAGTGGATACGCCAGACTCTCTTCTTGAAACTTTCGAGATAGTGCGGCGGCGATCGCAGCTCCGGCAGAAACGCCGCCAATGATGAAACCCTTCGTTGGATCGGCCGCGAGAAGCGGCGTTGTGGCATTCTCCGCGATCCAATACAGGTTGTCCCACGCATCGTGCTGGGCGAATGGGAATTTATACTCTGGTCCACATCGATAACTGATGTTGACCACAGTCGCTCCAAATGACCTGGCGCATATCCGTGCTGTCTCTGTAAGTTGGTCGTTGTCACCTCCGATAAACCCTCCTCCAAAGAGTAGCACAATCAAAGGGCCAGGCTGCGCCTTTGCGGGTCTGCATATTTTCGCTGAGCTCCGGAACCCATCCCGCATTTCAACATCGTGGTAGAATTCCTCGCAATCGCTTGGAGCAGGACCTAACCTTTTCAGGTTGGCTTCGATAAAACCACGCAGGGCTCGGCGGGCAGCCAATGGATCTGTGCTTGGTGGAGGCTGTGGGTACTTTGCTTGAAACTGGGCTGACATCAGAATCATCATGTACCCCGAGGGTTCAGCTTTCGACTTACGGCGGCAACCTCGGGATGAGTTTGGGCACACTGTTCCAACTCTGCTTTTGACAATAGCATTTTGTCGACTATAGGCCGTGAACGAACGAAGGTGTCAACCACTTGCCGGTTTGGTCGTTGTTTCGATTGCTCCAATGACGGATCCTTCCACGCGGCCTCGATCGTCGGGAGCTCACTGAAATCCAGGTTCAATTGACAAAACCACAGAACACGGTAGAAGAATAACACTCTCACACCTAAGTGACAGAGAGCGCCGAAGCACACCTTTAATGCTGATCATAGGCCCTTCCGGCCAGCTAGCCTGTTGCTTGGAAACATAGCTCAAGTACAACAGCGATTTCCTACTTAGGTAATAGCAGTTTCTTCACGGCTAGAACTCCCACTTACCCAGCAACACACCGACAACCACAAACCTCCCAGACAAGCATCCGTGGCATCTTTGACGTCCACGTGCGGCACTTGTCACTTTTCAGTGTGATTCGCGGAGTCTCCGGCTTCTTCACGCCTTGCGGAAATGCGACTTCCTATTTGGGAAGGAGTAGCAGAATTTTCCTCATTGGCTGAACGCCCTCGGAGAATGATACGAAGACAGACATATGTTTGAGAGCCCTGCAGAGTTCCACTCTCCATGTCCTTCCCTATGGTATGATGCCACGCGGCACTTGCTATGCATATAAGGGTCCGGGGACCACGTGGCTGCATATGCGTGCCATAGTGCATTTTCTTTCGAGATCGCGAACATGCTTGCTTGCTGCGCTGCTTATGGCATGGAGCCCTAGGGCACTGATCAATGCTCACCTCATGCTCTGCAGCATTGAACGCCAATGCCGTATGTCGGCTCTTCTCGAATCTAATCACCCTAGTTCTGCTTAGGCTAATACCGATCAACCCTCAAGCATGTAGGAAGCATATCGCCGCCAAGATAGGAACAAAAATGGTTAATGCAGCACCACATGGGACTTGATTCTCTTTCATTTCTGGATCGAGCTTTATGCATACGCCCAGCGAATCTACCAAGCCTTCTGGAACAAGAAATCAATTCCGCAGAACGTCCAGCGAAGCCGGATGGAACACGCCCTATGTTTCTGATATGTGGCCTCGCGTACGTAATCCAGCCCTTTGCAAGCCTCTCGATCCTTCTCAAAGGAGCCGTGACGATGGAAGGTCAGATTCTACGTGTTTTTGCAGAAACACTTATCGGAGGTGCAGAACCCGCGGCCTTGATTTCGCCCATCATTAATCACTAAGTCAAGCCAGCCTTGGAAGACATGCACTAGACCAATGTGTTCAGGCACTACGTGGTAGAGCTACCTCTAAGTTAGCATGATCGACTCGGGCTGCAGAAATGTCCATCTGCAAAGTGGACGCATCGCTGAGCGGAGCTATTCATGCTCGGTATCGAAGCAGCTTACCATAAGGCCAAGCGTTGGCTGCAGACGGACGACCGAGCATCACTTCAGTCGTGAACAGCCGTGTGCACAAGCAATTCCCTACTCTGGCGAAGATGGAGCCTTGGAAGCTGTGCCAATATCGCAATCAGCCGGCGGATGTTCCTTTGACTAAGGCTGTCCTTAGTCACTGAGCGGAACACTCGCAAATGGCCAAGAGCCTTGTCACTTCTTGGTTATGCGAAATCATAAGATGGTGCATTCATGTATCTCAACAGTTTAGGTATGTTTCAATTCTCATGCTATTTCCTGTTTCGCTCACTTTCAGGAGGAGTATCTCGCCTCGCGGAGACCATTACTCACTAGGTCGGTATACTCTCGAGCGCATAGCTGAGGGTTCTCGATGCTCTCAGCTCTACATCGCCCTTCCTGCCTCTTTCAAAGTGCGCTCTTGCAATCCCACGCAGTGTGACTTTCAGCGGCCTTTAATTCCGGATCCGACAGGCTGGGAGAGTCCTCACAACACAAGATAGCAAGAGCACAGAGATGGCTGCCGGCCTCCAGCTGTTTTATAGAGTTCTCGCTCAAGCTTCCCAATCTTTGAGGCCACCGCTGGAAAGTCCTACCAGGTCCGTGGGAAGCTTGTGAGGTTGAGCGACATGATGGACCCAGGCTTAGGGCGGTCGACCTGAATAATGAAGATTGGGTATTCTTGTGCGGCGTTTCTCGGAGGACTACGGCCCTTTTTCTGTTCCAGAAGTTCGCATACGACATTGCGAAAGGCTAGTTCTATAAGCTGTACAGTGCGGTTAGCATCTTTTCCCGAAGCAAACTCCGAGTGCTTGTTGAGGTATGCGATTGCCCGTCTGCTGATTTCATCCAGTAAGGTGGTTTGATCCTCACCGTCGCCGATGTAAAGGACGACAGATCCCAGGTATTCCCGATGAACTTCTTTTGTACCGTCACAGTAGAAGGTCGATCTGGACGGGTGACTCATTCCGAACTTTTCAGTTTCCCGAGTCTCGGGAATTATATGCAGAACGTCCATGTATTGGGGGCCTTCAAGGGCCAGGATAGCAGACGGGTAGCGTGGACGCCGTGTGCCACTCACCTGACTCAACAACCGTGAAAACATGGTTGGGTGGTCCGAGTTGAGTGTAATGTCCGTGTACAACTGTCGATGAGTCGTGAGCGGCAGATAGGTACACTATATACTATAAGGGTTGAGTCTTCCAGCCAGTCAGGATTTGCGTATTAGTACTGTCCTTGGGATAGGAGCCTAAACCTTATGCTGTAAGTACTTACCATGTCTTGGATGAGAAGTCACATGAACATGAGCAATTCCAGCGAAGGGCTCGCTATCAATAAGTGAAAAGCTTCAAGGTTCAACTAGCTTTACGGACAAAAGTGTGGACGAGTAGCGTGGCCTTGTGCACTATGCATATCGATCTTTCTATAGGCTTGCGCAGGGACGACTAAGGTGGCATCCAGTATCGCAGCCGCCGAAGATTGCGCGCAGACCTTGTTGAGGCAGACTCTAGACCTGGGTGAGCGTGAACGAGGTAGTTACGTACCTTCGTGAGAGCCTCCGAGCCAGCATTCGTAATGAGAGCCTGCCTCCTTCTTAGGCGCTTTCTCCCACTCAACGAACAAGCACTTTCCGGGCGTGAAAATGTGTCGTAGGTCCTACTATTCTCTCCTTCGTCACTCAATGTCCTCCTTGTCTCCCTTTTTCGCCTGCCCTTCCTGACCATCTTGTACGTGCTTTTCGCCTTCCGCATCCAGCTCCTCATTCTTCACACTGTGCCCACACTCCACATGCCCACATTTGCGCTTCAACTCTTTCAGAGCATCCTCCATACAAATCTGCCCACAATGCCAAAAGTCCGTGGCTCCGATTCCGTAAGAAATAGGCAACAAATAAGGACTCAGTGCCGCACAGCGCGGTGCTTCGCAAGACCTCGGTCCGGGTGGGCCTTCGATTCCATACCTCTTCCTTGCAGCAAAAATGCCAATGTGATCCTCATGTTGTAGGATGGAATCCTCTTCCAAAAATGTGTTCGGCGTAGTTTCGAACCTCGTGATCCCAGCTTTGATGAATTGCTCCCTCTTGACTACAAACTCCTTCGCCATGGCCTCGGCAGTGAACTGTTGCTGCGCAAGAGCTTGATAAGCACGCAGCTTATCTTCTGGGCCTTTATGTGCGATCGCGAGAACTTGTGAAACTTCTTTGACTTTTCTTTGTAGGTAGGCCAACATGATGCCCACGAGATCCTGCTCGGCCGGCATGTCGATTATGGGACAATTGGTGCGGACGATGATAACGGCGTTGTGAACTGCGTCATACGCGGTGTCGCGTTTGCCGAAGTTGGGACTGGAGGTGTCGAAGGTGGTAAACAGCAAATCGTACACCGGGTTTGGATGCTCTGCCGCTGGGTTTGCATTTTCTTCTATGTCGCTCGCGAAGGGCTTAGTCCAAACTTTGAGCGGGACATTGAAATGTTTACTGATAGTTGGCTGAAGCCAGCCGGGATCAGCGAGGAAGTGCTCGCGGGTGATGGAGATGAGTGAGAGGTCGCCAATGGAGAGCATTGGGCCTGGAGGTGCCAGGAGGGCCAGCAATTTAGGAGGGAGGTCTGACAGAGGGGGCATCCGAACAGACATCGTGGTACCGTTGTCGTCTTTCTATCAGGATCGGTTGGCAAAGTGGGCGCGGGAGAGCCAACTTCGCGAGGGCTGCTGTGGTTTTTGCTGGTGCAATGTTTGCCTGGGCAATTAACAAGCTGTGTTGACAGGTGAAACAAAAACGGAAGAGTCTGTTTGTACTCAACGAATCATGACGTGTGTTTTCGGAGATGAGAATCGATATGCAAGTCGACTCGGGGGCGTTTGTTCGAGTTCGCGGGAACGGTGTCGCACAAGCAGCAGTACTACTTGTGCATTCGTTCAAGTGAAGGCAGGCTGCGCGATCATGGACCACTGATACCGACCTTCAGATCTGGAGCCACAGATCCCGCGTAATTCAGGCTATAGTAATTCTTGAAATCTGGTCAAATTTCCTTCGTGGCGGTCGCCGTGCGCCATCAAGCCGCGCCGTATGTTTATTGCCCAGACCCAAGCCCAATGTAATATGTAATATGTAATGCCAAAGGGATCTACGTGTCGATGGAAGTCGTCCTGTTGTCAGCGGTAAGCGGAGAAGGAGATGTCACAATGCTTGGGCTGTACGTTAATACCACGTGAGACCCGAAGTTTGGAGACAACCTGCTTTCGTACACCTTCTCAGCAGACATCTGTCCATAATTATGCCGAACGCCGAACGCTTCAATGTACTTGCCGATTACATTCTTCATCTTACACAAATTGACTGCTCTGTTCCACGCGCTACCTCTTTCTCTGCGCGCCTCTGAACAGTAAACCTCCAACCACACCAGCAGCAACGGCCAGCCCGCCCACGATCGCAACGCCAACCAGGCCTTCTTTGTTGACCTTATCCTCAATCAACTGGCTCAAGCTCTGACTCTGCAGATTCCCGGGCTCAATCTCCAACAGACTGTCATTATATCTTTTCGCCTCAGCATAATTGCCCAACTTGTAATTGCCCAAAGCCAGATAGTACAGGCACTCTCGTCGGCGGTCGGGCGATGCGCGGAAGATCTCGGATAGTAGTCGCACGCCTTCTTGTTGTTCAGGTCGTGAGTTCGATTTGATCAGGCCCCAGGCATAGTTGAACTTCGTTTGGAGGGAGACGTATTCGCCTTCTTTTTCGTATTGCGAGCGGAGGACTTGGAGTTCGGCAGATTTGAGGGCGCTAATGAGAATGCGTCAGGGTTATGGAATGTGTCTGCGGGCGAATGAGGTAGTTTGGGCGATTTTTGTCTGGGAGTTGGATCTCGTCATGATCGTACCTTTCTGCATCCGCAGCGTCTGGGAGGAAGCTCATGTTAGCGTCGTTTCTATGCATAGTCTTGTCCCTGGACACTGGATAACAAGCTTACATGGTAAGTGTTCGCCCATATTCGATACTGTCTGCTCGGTAATGTGAAGTTGAGACGAAAGATGGAGTGAACGTGGTTGTCGCCTGCCAACTCCCGAGAGCTTCGCATGTGGCAGCTGCGAACGTCACAGGGCCAGGGTCCAGCAGACGGGAGCACCCGTGACCTTCCGTTGCTGCGGGCGCGAGCTTTGTTTGGGAAGTGACGCGACATCGTCAACACAAGCTAACATTTTGAACCACCACATCGACATTCAACAGCACACGAGAAACAGAAGCGGGAGAGCGACCCAGGGTTTGAGAAGGTGGTTATATTTGCCAAGGACCTAGGACCCGATCATCAAAGGCCACACAAGACCGGCAAGATGGTGCTTTTCGACGAGGATCCAGTGGAGGTAGGACATTTCATGCGAAGACGGTCTGCAGGCCATTACTGATACTTCGCAGCTCATGGCAGAGGCCACAAACAAATTTCACATCACCCCAGACAAAGACTCCCTCACACGAGTTCACGAATCTCTGCATGCCCTACACCAAGCCCGGGCTCTCCGCCTCGACAACCAAACCACGATCCTCTCCTCGTTGTCGCGCAAACTCAACAAAGTCCACTCCTCGCACAATTACGACGTCGAGCGCCACGATGCAGGCCAACACGCGCAGAACATGCTCAAGATGGACACTGAAAAGTTCCGGATTGCCAAAGGCGTGAATGACGCTGAGATTGAGAGCGAGAGATTGTCAGGAGAATTGGCGGCGCTGAGACAACAGCTGGAGACATTGGAGAGGGAGGGTGTAGAAGGTGGGAGAAAGGCCGATATGGCGGAGGATGAGGTCGTATTGAAGCTGCAATTCTATCGGAGTTTGGGAATCGATGCGAGGAGGGACGAGGGAACTGGGGACTTCAAGCGAGCCGTGATCAGGAATGGGGAGAGGGGAGATGTGACGGTGCTTGATCTGAAGGACGATAGGGTCGACGTGAATGCGTTTTGGAGTGCATTGTGAGTGCTGGGCGAGTATTCGTGTTTTGGCTGGCGTACTGGCGTTGAGGAACCAAGATACCAGGTGTGTTTATTTATGATGATACTCATGTCTTGCAACGAAAATTCCACCCGGGAAATCTGCATGCTCTTCGTCCATGATTTTCCCATCAGAGACATTCTCGACTCCTTCTATGCTGCTGCCGCCATTGCAGCCCATCTGGAGAACCATTCGGTATGCCAAGGGCGGCTGAATCGGTGAACTGAAGTCACCCGCGGCTTGATCACCCTTAACCCCCACGGCCTCGTATTCTGGTCGACTTCACCTGTTGGTGTTTCCTGAGCCTCAATTCTTGCCAAACTCCACACAACGTCGCGACGAATCTTGGTGCAGTCAGGAATGCTGTGTTCTCGAAGTTGAAAGCTGCCAAGACAACGTGTCGACCAGGTCGCGACTCCCACTTCCCGGGTGCGAACGAGCAGAGCCAGTAATAATACATTCCTACAGGCACTCCCACCGCCCGAGTCTAGAATTTCTTAGCACAAGCACAACGCTCCGCATGACAAGATGAACGCTGAGAGCGTCGAGGCGAACGAATCCATCCATGCTGAGGTATCCAATGCCACTCAAGCAGAAGCCACGGTGGCGTGAAAAAAGCGCTCTCCTTAACAGCATTTCGTCGCTCCATGTGCTCAAATTCGTGGAGCACGAATTGCATCTCCTCATGCTCGGACTGACTGGTGTTCGAATTACGTTCAAGTTGTGCATGCCATACACATGCTGCGTGATGTCGCCGTTGCACCTCTCGCCATTCACCGTCAAACGCCATCAAACGGTATACCAGATTTGGCTCTGCATTGGCGTCAAAGAGTTCCAGGCGGGCAAACAGAGTACGGCGGACGATCAGCACCGACATTCCGCTGGTTGGAGCTACCTCCGAGTTTAGGGCGCCCTCAAGCGCTGTCGTGACGAGTTGCGAGCGCTGCGAAGAGCCCAGAAAGACCCAGACTGCGGCGTATCAACGGAGCTTCCGGAGGGCCGGAAGTTATGCGCCATCCGAACTCAATGTTATGCAATGCAATGTCACGCGTGTTGCAGCATCCAAACGACGAAGACAACATCATACCGGGTCCTGCTTGACTGCACGCTGCTGACAAGATTGAATCCCAAGTAGAACTTGCGGTCGCACGGCACAGTGGACTGATGAAAAAATCTTCAGCTAATGGTCCGTTCGCCCAACTTTTAGCATTAATGGCCTACATCTTGAGTTGGATCCGGGAGAACGGGATATCTGATACTGTCCACCACCCGCCGGAATATATGCTGTGCACGGGCTTGGTACTCGTAAAGCTGCGAACTCATGATCTTGGCGACATGGCGTACATATGGCACTCGCTGGACCTCACCACACAAGTCGTGTCGCTGAACATGCAAAGACACATTTCATCATAGCCTCATGAGATGTATACGTCGCGCAAGGTCATCATGTTTCTGCAGCGATTCCGATCACAAAGGAGAGACTTGGCATGAAAAGCATTGCGAGTAAGCACATCTCGGCCAACAAAATTGTGGAGGCTCCAGCAGGCTGGGCCTTCCGGGGCTACTCGATCTAACGAATCTTGGCTTTCAAAAATCATGTTGAGCTGGAGACCCTGGTAAAGACGGACGCAAGAGGTATGGCAAGTACCGGACCTGCCGAATGGAGCGATCGTATCGTGCCGCACGCGCTGACATCGACCTAGCAGGCCGCAAGGACGGAGGCTCTTGTTGTCTCCTTGCGAAAGTTCCATGGACTATGTGATATGACATGGTTATGTGCTCGTTTCCATGAACCAGCAATCCCAGTCTGATCCTGCATCTGTAGCGTCTGAATGTCAACAGGGCCCTATTTGTTGTAGCCAAGCTTCAGCAAGCACCACGGCGCCGGAGAATTCCACTATAGCAGGCCAGGCTCAGCGTGGCGAGCATAGGCTATTGGCATTCAATCCTACTGCAGAAGGACAGACTTCATCGCAAATGGATGAATCGGCAGCGAAACCCCTCTATCCCTACGACCGAGCTGAAGCTAGCTGAACTCTCGCAAGCGACACTTGCAGTGCATAGCGCGCCCCCCTAAGGCTGGCATGCAAAGCTGCTCTGTCTTCCAAGTTCCAACTGACTCAGCGACATGGACTAGACATGGCTTCACTCACTAGCGGTATCGGAAGGCTCCGGTGTGTTGAAGGATGACACAAATGTGCGTCCCGCCCCGGGAATCGGGACGAGGGCGTCAATTCGGCATCATACTCACCAATCTCATGCCTATATCGACCGAAAATGAGCTCAATGTGAACAGTCTCACTGCGCAGGCTGACAGAAATTGCCATCGGCAATAGTGATAGTTACTCTTTCGGGAGCCGACCACAATTACGCACTCACCTCTACACGAGTGAGCACACTGCAAGGCAGCACAGGTCTTCAGTCTGCTAGTAGAATAGCTGCAACGAAGACGAATACCGACAAGTTCCAGTTGCAGGCCGGCCGCAGTCTGCGCGATGCCGCTACAAGACCTTTCCGTCGAGATTCTGCACCTCATTTGCGAGGTCTGCCCAACAGACACACTCCAGGACTTGCGACTCACGTCTCAGAAGTTGTGCACTGTGGCCAACAAACATCTCCTTCCTGAGGTCGTGATCTGTCTTGAGGCAACAGATCTAAGACGACTACATGAGATATCCAAGAGCTCGGAAGGAATCCGAAATGGCATCAAATCACTCATCGTTCAGGCTGACGCATGCGCCTATACTACGGACGAGATTGAGCGATTCCCCTCTTTGCAGAAATGGATGAACGATCGGACGGAATTTCTCCTGCAGTCGGACGCTGAACTGCTCGAGCTGAGGCGGACAATAAAGAGTCGACGACAAACGCAACAGCGAAGAGACCTATTGAACCAGCTGGAACACTTCTTGAAGGAGACACACGCTTTACAGGACGATCAAGCACTGGCCGAGACATATTACGCAGAATTCAGGCGCCAATATGTATCACAAAAGAAGCTCTTCGGTGTCCCCATTTCACAACAGACTCAACAAATGCCAGCTGTGATAGTGCGACAAGTGATCAAGGACGCTCTCTCTCCGCTGATCAAGAGCTGTGCCAACATCAGTAAACTCGCCATCAATACCGAGCACGCAGTGCGACGGAACGCCGGGCTTACGAACAAAAACTTTCTGCAAAGTCTCACAATTCCGCACCGATGCCCCGGCCTGGACTTACTGCTCGGCATCTGCGAAGCAATTTGGCCTGTGGCTATCGAATCTGGCTGGAAGGTCGACGACTGGAGTCTAACAGGCATAATACCAAGAAGCGTACAACAAGCGACGCCCAACGAAGTTCCAGACGAGGAGTTACCAGTATTCTTGCAGTTTATGCAGAACTTCCGCAAATTCTCTTTATGCTTCAACGGCGCCAATGCCAAAGACGAAGATTATGATCGTGGGGTTGAGAGCCAATGGGCCTTCTACCGCGACGAATTCGCAGCAGGGTGTACGATTTACTGGCTGCCATACATGCCGAAAATCGAGGATTTCCGCTTGACATATCCTGTGGCTCCTATGGTAGACTGGCGCGTCGATATACAAGTCGCGCTCCAGGAGAAGTTCATTCCCCATCTGACACTCCTCCATATCTCCAATTTCCAGTGCGATACCGAGGGACTGGAGCGGTATCTCGTGCTGCATAAAGACACTCTCCAGGATTTGAAGCTCTCCGATGTGCACCTGAGGGGCTCCAACTGGCCAGCCTGTCTGACTACGATCGCAGGAAGGTTCTCATGCCTTCGGCGCGCGAAACTGTTAGCTCCACTCACAAGTCTTGATAGTGAGGTCGACGAGGAGATGGTGTATTACATTGGACAATACATGCAAAGCAGCGCGCAAATCGAAGATCACCAGAACGCGGTAGAACGCTACATCTTGATGGGCGAGGGTCCTGCGCCGAGTTGGACAGTGGAGGAGATGGTTGAGACTGATGGTGAAGGCGATGAAGAGGGAAGTGTCATGGACTACAGCGAAGGGACGGCAAGTGAAGAGAGCGACCAAGACATGATGGATTGATTGTACTGACAGTGACCCGCGCCACGTTGTCACCGGGGACATGAGCGCCTGAGGAGCGGAGTAGTAGGCTTCAACAAGCACAATCAGGAGACATCATCTTTGCTCGATAGGATCGATGCAAGAAGGAGGAGGATCTGCTGCGAATAACAAGGCCCGTTCAACACTGTGAGACTCTGTGCACAAGTTCCCCTCCAGCCAGTGGGCAGAGAATGGCCGAGTTAACCGAGCCTAACAGCGATGTCTTCAAGCCGCGCAATGCACACAATGGGCCCAAGCAACCAGAGGTGGAGGGAAAAGGTAATCACTTGACATCAGAGCGATCGGGGTGAACAACGGTCACCTCACAGGAGCAATGCAATCATCGCAAAAATCGACCCCACGACACCACCTTGAGCAACCATCACACCAGAAGCAGCTCCACTCGAAGTCTCGGCTGCCGCACTCTGCGTCCTACTCGCAGTTCCCATACCACTCGTCCCCGAAGTCCCCGTAATGAGCGTCACACTCGCCGTCGTAGTCTCGCTCGCATCCGCAGAAGCACTCATCGTCCCCGTCTCCACCGCCTCTCCACCTCCACTCAATTTCTCCACCCCACCAGTAACAGTAACAGCAAAAGTCTCCGCATCATCATAAGTCGTCGTGCTCATTCCCGGGAAATTCGCTCCTGGTCCACCTGCGCTTTCCGTACAGACTGATTGTGCAACATTACAATCTTGATACCCAGTGAAATCTGCGTCTGCGCCCATTGTCATGCGGTAGCTTGAGGGGCCGTAGGTCAAGATTTGGGTTGGGAAGAGACCACATTCTTCGGCGGTGCTGGGACACGCGAGGGTCATTGTTGTGAGGGAGTCTTGGACGGCGAGGACTGAGGCGTCGATGGAGAAGGTGTCGTAGCCGTAGAATGGGAGTTGGAGGGTTTTTGTTGATTGCGACATGGCGAGTGGGAGGATGCTGAGGAGGGTTGTGATGGATTTTGATGCCATTGTTGTTTTCTGCTCTTCGCGTCCGAGGTGTGCTTAGATTCGGTTTTGATGGAGTGCCTTGCTGCAAAGCGGTGTTTTCTCTTCTTTCTCGAGCTTGTCGTTCTCAGGTCTGCTCGTTGTCCTTGGTAAAAATTTCTTGCGCTGTCGATGTAAAGAAGAAGTATTTAATGAAACATTCCTCGAACCAAATTATGAGAAAGAAGTCATCGCTTACCTCACCATCACCAATCATAGCTCCAAAATCTAATCTTGGTGCCGTGAAAACGTCTTTCCGGACCACTTGTGTCACTCTCTAGCCTGTTCTGGCGAATGTGGCGTTGAGAAGGAGTCAGGGCGATTGGTGCTTGATCCTCCCAATCTCGGCTCGGCATGAGCTTGGCGCGTTCCCCGACAGTGGCGACAAAATATTGAGACCAAGAAACAGATGTCAAAAGAATTATTGTTTCGTGCTTTTCACTCTGCACTGCGTCTGCCATAATTTACAGACCATGGGTATATGCTTTCCTATCCCTCCCTGACGCCGCTTTTGAACGCTCAAATGACAAAACAAACAGACCGGGAATCTCTAAGGATTCACCTTGATCATAACCGCCTCACTGGGAACGCCATTGACCATAGCGAACAACATGTATGTCCCAGGTAACATTACTCCAGCATCAGATGGTAGTCTATACGATCTTGAACCATCTTCGTTCTCCGCATGGTCGTTCAAAGGTATTCTTCTTGAGTCGGTATCGACCGAATGTGTTGCACTTCCGAGTCTCAGCATAGCTGCAGTAATCTCGCCTTTCTTGACGCGGTCTGGCTTTTGTACCTTGAACCGCACTTCTTCGCCCACGCGAACGGTTTTCGTATGTACATCTGTAATCGTGGGACGAGCGGCCAGCGTTTTGCCGTCTTCCTCGAGCAGGTAGGGAGGAGTGTATATCTGAAAGTCGAGATGATTCTCTTCTTTTGCACATTGGCTGCAGAGCCCGCCTCCCCCAGAGAAGATGGTCCCATCAGGCAAAAGAGCAGCAGTGGAATGGTATCCTCGAGCGATGCCTGGGTCGGGAAGGAGCGTGAATTTCTCTGTAGCCGGGTCGAAGAGTTCCGGCACTGTGACTGCTCGGAAATCGCTGAAAGGGCGGGAATACGCTTGTCCACCTAGGATCATGATTTGTCCATTTGGCATCGTAACTGCGTTCGCGAATACGCGGGCACGATTCATACTTGATAGTTTTCGAACTTCGGCTTCACCACTAGGCGAGTCGATGTTAATAATGTGGGCGTGGTCGAGGGCCTCTGCTTCCTCGTAATCTTTTGCTCCGCCTGCGGTAAATATGCTTCCAGTAGTCGCGTCGTACATCTGAAAGACTCCGCACATGGCATCTGTATCATCTCGTGTTCCAGCAGGAGCATGACTGCCTTGCCCACTTGTGTAATACCAGTTCATATTCCGGCTTGGTCCTGCTTGAAAGACTGAGCGATCCTTCCACGACATCAACCAAGCATGGTTATCAGAACGATATGCTCCTTCTCTGTCAGCAGTCTGCATTGGGTCAGCTTGGCAGCCTTCCAAGATGGTCCATTTATTTGTAGCAGGGTCGTAGACTTCGCCCGTCTTATTGCCTTCTTCGCCAGATCCTGGACCAATGATGATACTACTCCATGATCCGCCGATGGTGAAGATTCTGCCGTCAGTCAAAGTCACTTGTGACTGATATGCGCGAGCAATTTGCATTTCCGGAGCCTCGTAAAATCCATTGGTCGCTTCAGCATGCATGCTGACTTTCTTCGCCGTTGACCCTCCTGTGACAACAATTGTGCCATCGAATCCGGTACTGATCCCGGGACAAAACATGTCATGATGCGTATTGTTCACTAATAGCTCGCTGATCTCTCCAGTCTTAGGGTCCCAAGTAGCTGACCATGTTAGGCCAAATTGTCCAATGCTATGTGTATGCTTTCGCCCGGAAGCCCAGGCAAGTAACTTCCCGCTTGGCAGAACCGCTATTGCTGTCGGTACAAGCGGAAATGGGATGCTGCTACTCCAGGATCCGAGATTCTCTGCTGTGACTGTGGTACTGAGGCTTGCTATTGTCGCCAAGGCGAATCCTGCTATGCTGTTGAGCCGAAACATTCTGCTAATAGTAAGAGAAAGACAATAAGAGAAATGTTGCGAGCAAACGAGGGCCCTTCTGCAGGATCGCGAAAATGATACAGCGCTATGCCTCTCGTCAAGCTGGTGAAGTGCTCGAACTTTGAATGAGACATGCTCTCCTGGATCGCCAAGCCACGTTGTGTAGACCGTTTGTGCAGCTCTGGCACGCTAATGGCTATCCGGACGCCACCCAAACCGATAGGCGGCGATGGTCAAAGAGTTACCGCATCTGTCACATATCAACCGTATATGGCATCTGATCCACGAGTTGGTAGATGCAAAGCCGATTGAGGGACTATCATGGGTAGGTATTCGACTTGGACGTTAGCGAGCTTCATATAAGACTGCATGTTCGACAAAACTGTCTCTTCTTATAGACTATGGCCGGTGGCTTCGGCCACGGAGAAGTGCGAAACGGCAGTCGATAAAACGTGCGGCTAATATTCTTCGCCGAACTCAAAGGCATCAGCGGGCACAGTGCGATGTGCTGTTCCAGTATGGAGCTTGCAACAGGGCGCTTAGTTCGCGACGGCATGATACTGTCATGTTTGTGGTCGCGAGAATGCGTTCGCAGAATGATATACGTGGCTCGGCAGATCCGGGACGAAGTCGATCCATTTGGTGTTGATGAGTTTGAAGTTGAGATGGTCGTTGATTCTCGGGCAGAAAACGGCAGCAACTTGCCAAGCCAAACGGCAAGGGCAGTGACACTTTGAATTGCCTTGCCGCTGCATGTTGCAAACCCTCTTCGTCCGGCATGGAACACCGCGGCGTCAAAGGCACGATCGTCTCAAAATCATCCGAGGGCCACAAATCCTCGAGGTAAGAAATGTGACGCGTGACACACTGCGCATAACACCGTAGTTGTACATGTCTCATTTCCCCTTCCTACTCTTCGACTACTATCCTCTCACCTTCCTGTAACTTTCTGGCTTCACGTACTGCCTGATAACTTTACCACCCCAAACAGGCACCAATGCAGCTCCCAGAATCGCTGCAAACCTCCACACGAAACCCAAACTCCATATGAAGCCCAGATCGAAATACTCGCCCAAAAATGGTACACTTACCAAATAAATGACGCTTGTGCTCACGATGCTTGCAATCATAATCCAATGCCATGTCGTGATTTCCGCAGCCACCATGCACAATTCATTAATGATGAGGACGCTATATGACACAGCGACCATCTTCTGAAAACCGGGTGTGTTGATGGGAGTGTAATCCGGGTCTGCCAAAGCGGCTGAATTATTGGCGGAGAAGGAGGGCACGAGGAGTTCGGCACCGCCTTGAATGATCAGACCTTGATAAATGGATATTGCGAGCCAAATGAAGAAAGTCTTGTACGACAGAGACTTGCCAAGAGTGAGTTCTTTGTAGAGTTCAGGATAGAGGTTCGCAAGACCTTCATCGACGTCTTGGTCCAGTGTCAGAGAGAAAACCGGCATCATGGTGTAAATTGTGGCGTAGCCGACCAACAGCCAATCGCGGTAGAGGGCGATGGGTTCGAATTTGGAGGCAATGCTGAAGACGGTTTGACAGATGCTGATAATAAGACCACGATGCATGACGAATTGGGCCAGTTTGGCGCTGCGGCGGTAGGAGTTGCGGCCGTGCCAGACAAGCAGTTTGGTGAGGTGGGCAAATTGCTCGATGCTGAAGTCGGCCGCGAGAGAGGCCTGCTTGCCCTCCTTGCCTACAATACCCACGCCAACATCTGCAGCTTGGATCATGGAGACATCGTTGCCTCCATCGCCGATGCAGGCAATGCGCTTCTTAGTATAGGCGCGGATGAGATGCGCGATATCTGCCTTCTGTGTGGGAGAGCAGCGGCAGGCTATGACGGCAGGAAGGCGAACAGCAATGCTGATGAAGGCGTCCTTGTGGTGTTGTAGGTAGATGGCCAGAGACTGTCCATCAATAAGGAGCGCAGCATTGGTTTGGTTCTGTATCATACTCAGCAGGTCGAGAGCGGCGTCACGACGTTTAAGCCCAGCAATGGTGTGGATGGTCTGACCACGAGACACGAGCTTGGAGGAGACCGCTACGCATCGAGCTGTCTCAACCTTGTCACCCGTCAACATCCAGATCTTGATGCCAGCATTGCGCAGAAGCTCGAGCGAAGGCTTGACTTTTGGTTGTAGTTTGTCTTCCACACCAGTCACGCCAAGAAGGTTGAGATTGTGTTCCAAGTGCTGCCTTACGACCAAGGCCATGGCCGCGTCTCGTCCGGCAAGACTGAGTGAGGCTTCTGCGTAGGCATCCGAGAAAGCAGCATATTGTTGCGCCGTCAGAGGCTTCCGACCAACAACAAGTGTTCGCAAACCCTCCCGCGCCATATTGCCCGTCTCTTCCTCAAGCCAGTCGTTCGCAGCAACGATGGACGTCATGACTGTGTCAGCGCCTTTCTGGTAAAACACAATCTCGCCATCCTCGTCTTTGTTCAAGCTAGAGTCACGAATGAATCGGACAATAATGCCCATACGTTTACTGTCGCTGGTGAACGGAAAGACGTTGAGCACTTCGACACGCACCACAGTCCTGTTGTCGCCAGTATACTGCAGTGTGATTGACCTGCGATCACGGTGCTGCAAGCGTAGGCCAACAGCCTCAGTCCACTCCACAATCGCAATCTCGTCTGGCGAGGATGCCTGGTACGAGACCTTAGGCTGACCATCGTCATCTTCCTCGGTGGTTGGCGTGACGTTGTGGCATAGAGCCAAGGACAGCACGAGGTCACGTACGCGCAATCCGATTTCTCGTCGCGTTCGTGTAGCGCCACTCAGAGAGTTGATGCCTGCTGAGGGACTGAACAAGGCACCAGCGGGTGCGTCCTCTGCAGCCGAGAAAGCCTGCGTGACATAGCTGACGACTTCTTCCATGGCATCTCCGCCATAGCTGACAGTGCCAACATGAACTTTGCGCAGTTCCATCTCATTTCGGGTCAGTGTGCCGGTTTTGTCGGACAACAGATACTCTATTCGTCCGAGATCCTCAGGAATCGTGCTCGTTCGCACGACTGTGCCAGGTATATCCGTGTCATGATGGATAAACCAGGCATAGACGCTCTTGCCCAGGTCGAGGTTGACACGGAGGGAGATCGGCACAATCGTGCTGAACAGGATCAAAAATCGCATGGTAGCGATGTACCATTTCCTGCCATCATGTTCTTTGAAGCCATGAATGGCGACTAAGATAAAGCTCAAGGCTGCGGTCAAAATGCAAAGGATTTTGACAAGGCTATTGATTTCCAATTCGAGGAGGCCTGTCTTCGAGCGCGAAGCAGAGGTCGAAAGCGCGGCACGAGTCTGTGGCCCGGTATATATTACGACCGCGTGTACCGTTGTTGACGAGGCGAGTACTGTATTTGCCCACGCTGTGTTATCGATGTTCAGAGGTGTTGATTTCATATCTGTTGCACGAGTGTCTTCCGAGCTATCCTCTGGATGCGGGTCGTAGGCTCTGTGCTTCTTTGGCTCCAGTTCAATGGTGCCCACAAAGTCATTGACTCGTTTGTCTGGTTTGCCAGCGGTCACTCGCAATCTGACATACTCGGATGCGGGCAATGTCTGCGCAAGTGGTGTGGCCAGGCGCAGCTTCCAGTCGGTCTCTCCGTCCAGCTGATCAGTACGAACAAAAGCTTCACCCCCGCCACTTGGGTCGGATGAAGTGGTCTCGTTGCTCAATTGTACTCCTTGCATAGATTGACGTTGTAGACGAGGGCTGACAGGTGCAGCGTTCTCGCCCATGTCCACAAGGGCTTCTTCGGCAGTCTCCTGTCGAGGTTCTGCCTCTGCCTGAGCGGATTCTGCTGAGAAGCTCTTCAGGATGACCACATCTGCAGGCACTCTTTGGTCCTTCTCGAGTACAATCACATCGCCCACCTTGAGCTGGGCCGATGGTTTGATGATTTCAGCAACGTCTGACGAAGGGGCGTCTACATTCTGTGTGCTGTACTCTTCGTCCTGCGCTTGCTGTAGCCTTGCATCTTCTGCGGACACTCTTCTCCGCTTCCCTTTCTTCTTTTTCTCCGTTATGCTCTTGATCTTCCTCTTCTTGCTGCTAGCGTCTGTACCGGAGAAACCAGGACTGTCGAATCGCAGCACTCTGTAAGGCTCACTGTTGGCTTCTCTGTCCCGTTTCCTCCTACTCAGATCGTCGAACGCCTCTTTACTCAAGGTGATCATTAGTACAAAGGCAAGTGGCGCGATGTATGTCGAGAGATAGCCGATCCGTAGTGCTGGAATGATTTGCGACAATGCGACGAGTAGGAAGTACATGTTGAAGAAGAACTTGAACTCGTTGAAGAGTGTTCTCGGCAAGAACGACCAGGGCGTGTACTTCGCATTCGATATGGCATTCGCTGGGAATCGCGACGGTTGTTTCTGCCCCACGGCAATATTTCTGGCGCTCGCCGGATCATGGTCGTCTTCGGCTTCGTCTTCGCTTGTCGCAGGCAGCTGGATGGAGGTTGATCGGTTCATGAAAGGCAAATATTTCCAGATGCCTTTTCGTCTGCGATTGTCGCCAAAACGGTCTGATCCAAACTGCGATACCTTACGTGTGCCTCCGTTCTGTTGCGAAAGCAGCGGCGCATCATCATAGGCAGACGCTCCTGAGCTGGCGGTCGACGGCTTCGGTCCATCTTCATGATCCCCTACCAGCGCTTCGAGATCCTCTGTGTCTTCATTCCGCGGTCTCCGTCGCCCTCCAAAACGCAGATTCCGCAAAGGTATTCGCGCAGCAAAGTCATGGCTGATGCGACCAGAACTCGGTTGGCGCGAATGAGATGGAGTGCGATCGGTGGCAGGATGCGGATCAAGCTCGTTCAGGTCGAGATCCAGATCCGAATCGCGGTCGTCATCATGGAGGCCATCCTGTTCGTGAGGCTCGTGGTATCCATTCGGCGTGGTCATGCCTCATTGCATAGGGTGAGTAAGGTTCGGGGAATTCGCGAAAGGACGATGGTGAAAGACGGTGGTGAGCGCGGGACGCGTGGCTATTTGTTCAGTGCTTCTCTGTAGTCATGTGCTCGTCGGCCGTTTCGGTTCGTGTACACGTTGCTCGTATAGGGAATGGGGACAGGAGAGACGAGGAATAGTGCTGCCTCTGTTGGAGCCCTTCGTGCTGCGCTGCACATGCTTGGGGGATGGCGCGTTGGCGGACCGGGCGATCATCCACATGCGCAGCTTACCACCACCAAAGAAAGCACACCACGCTCGTCGGCCTCTCCTATTCTGCCTGTTCTATTCTTCATCCCCTTCTCCGCCAGCTCGACGATATTCGCACCACCGCCATTATGACCTTCGTGTATTAGTAGACTTCTTCCGACTTCGTTTCCGCGTGGGCGCATTCTTGCTTTGGTACGTCAGACTTTCCGCTTCCAGAACGTGGCCTCGGAGCTCGGGGCCCTGTTCAGAGACACGCTTCCTCAGCCCAGACGCGATGCGCACCACCCGCACCACCTCCATTGTACCACCGCCTGTCCCCATCTAACGCCATGCGCTACAGTAATTCCATCGTCGCGACCGTGAGCACGTGCTAGCCCGCCATGACCGACGACGATTACCCCAACTTCGGCAATGCCTGGACCAGCACGGCCTCCAACACGGCCTCAGCTGGACCACCCCCGGGCGAGTCAGCATGGAATCCAGCGCATCGTCCCGACTCAGACCAGCGGCACGCCAGAACAACTTCGACCGTAGACGCCGATTTCTTCCATCAATTATCCGAGCCCGCAAGCGAGCAGACCACGCAGGAAGTGGCAATGGACGAGCTCGCGGACGAGGCACAGCACGGGGCAGAGCAGAAGGCGCCGAGCATAACTGTAGATACACGCAGCGTACAGCTCGGTGAGTCTGAAGAAGTGGTGGACTCTACAGGACCATCAGCGAATGCCGGGGTGCCCATAAGTCGAGCAGAAGCGGACGGCGGGAGTGAGCCGAGTCCTCCAAGCACAGCCATCGAAGAGATATTGGGAGACGATGAGGCGCCGATATACAGTTCGAAGCAGACTGCGCAGAAGCAGGAGGAGAAGCTCGAGCAACATATGTCCGTACCTGACCGTGAACCCCTTTACATCAGCTCGCCGGGAGATCAAACACCTATCTCCCACGAAGCCGAGATCGAGAGTGAGCTGGCCAGACACCATGAGCAGAGCGAGTCATACGAGCATCAAGGCGATCTTACACAGATGGAAGAGGCTGTAGACGAAGCTCCCACCGCATCCCTACTGGCCGACGAAGGAGCGCCGCCGACAGTGGACGAGGTGCAGGACGAGAGAACACCACACATGCAGGCAGTGCAAGAAGACTCTGTGCTCGAAGACTTCGACGGTACTCCAGCATTCGGAACACCTCTTCCCAAAGCAAAGGTCAGCATTGGCCAGATAGACCGGAGCTTTACCACCAACTTCACTGAAGTTCCGGCCGCAGAGGAGGAACAAGAGCAAGAAGAAGAAGAAGATCGACCGGACAGCTCAGAGTGGCCATCAGCAGGAGACGACAAGACGTTTGGAGAACTACTGGATAACGAACAAAGCGGAATCACACACGTGAGGGGCTTCTCCGTGGACCCAGTATCGAAACCTGAATCAGACCCGTGGGGCGGCACGGACGACGATGACAGCTTCAACGAGCTTTTAGGGAGCTCGCACAGCCCGTTCTCTCAGGACGTGCCGGTTGCGCAGGCTGAACAAGTGTCTTCGGTGCAAGCTCCAGTGACCGCGCCTGAGGACAAGACAGAAGATGACTTGGCAGCTGCCTTTGCCTCAGTACTGCTGGACGACGACCTGCTGGAGGATCCGAAGGATATGGACATGTCTGCCATTTTTGGAGACGACGATCCTGGGTTTTTGGACGACGAGCTGCTCACAGACTCGCAGCCCTCCGCACCAGCGCCAATCCTGCCTCCTGCCCGATCGACAGACACGCAGCGAGGGCAAAGCCCGTACGTACCTGCGACAGCACAACAAAAGCCAACTCAGCCAAACTCGTTTGCCGCACCCAGTGCTCAATTTGCGCAGCAAAATCATGGCAGATCAGCTGGAACACCGTCGACCGGCCTCTATGATGTTTATGGACATGGCTCTGTGCAACCGCAGCAACAACAGCGCCCTGCCAGCCATTCAGCTCAGAGTTTCGTCGATAAGGCAAAGGGAGGATATCAGTCGCCCTACGATCTGCCCATGGAGGTGGTCAAGCCCAAGCAACGCCCACGACAATCACCTGCACAAAACCAAGCTGCTCCTGTGGCTCCGCCGAGAAGCAGCAGTATTTCTTCGTATCAAGGACAACCATCGCTGCAAAGGGTGCCCACTGGCCCACCACTAAGCGGTCCCACGCCACCACCACCAAATGCCGGCGTTGCTCCTCCGGCATCGACAGGTAGTGTGCCACCTCAAAAGCCTTCAGCGTCCGGCAATGGGTTTTTCGAAGACCTCCCAATTGTCCCCAAGACACGAGCGCGGCATTCGGGAGCATACACCCCACAGCAGTCTTCAGCGTCCACTGCACCAGCTAACCAGATGGCTCCTCGTGGACCATCTGCGCCACAGATGCAAAGACCACAAGGGCCCCCGACGCCCGCTCATCATTCCTCTTATGGCAATCTGCGACAGCCAGAAAGGTTGCCACTGCTTCCTGATCAAGTCACGGGACCAACACCCGCACCAACTCCATCTATGCCTCCGGCCAGCCAGCGTTACTCCCCAAGCTCGTTACCCGCACCTGCACAAAATCAGAATCGATTCTCTCCCGCGCCTCCCTCGCAAGCGCCGCCTGCAGCCGGAACTCGATATTCTCCTGCGCCCGCAGCGCAGGTGACTGCAAAGAAGTATGGGCCTGCATCCACGACAGCTCATGGGATTCAAAGCACTCACGCATTCGCACCTCGAACAAGCAGTCCTCTGGCATTTCATGGCAGGCCGCAGGTAGACTCACAGGGTCCTCCGTCGATGTCTTCGTCGCCGCCAAAGTCAAATGGCAGGGCCTCTCCAGCAATCCTATCACCGCCCAGGTCTGGCAGCATGGCATACTCCCCGAGCGAGTCGAGGGCTACCTCACTCAGCAATCTTGCCTCGCCACCACAGAATATCTCAATGCAGCCTCCTCCAGTGCAAACGAGGGGTTCAAAATACGCTGCAAAAGTACCCACGGAGATGCCCGCTTCTGTCATAGCACCAGGCGCAGCAACATCATCTTCGCAAAAGCGTGCATTCCTGGCGCATCGCAGACAATTTTCACGCGACCTAGACTTTGTGGCACCGCAAGATGAGCATGCTCATGATCCTTTGCAGAGGTGGAAAGGGCATCCGATCTTCACCTGGGGCGAATCTGGTACCGTGATTAGCAGTTTCCCGAAACAGACGCCGTTCTATGCGGCTGGCCAAGGGGTGCCCAGCATCAAGAGTACGCCGGGTTCGATTACTGTACAGCAAGCTACGACTTTTATGCCCATGGATGACTTGAGCGCGAAGTTCCCAGGACCGTTGCCAACCAAGGGCAAGAAGAAGAAAGATGTCCTAGCATGGATGACAAGCAAGATTGAAACTCTCCAGCAACACGCAGAGGCTGTACGCATGGACTTTGACATCGAACCAGACCTGAAGAAGAGAGTGCAGGAGAAGCTCGTATTGTGGCAAATCATGAAAATCTTTGTTCAGCATGACGGCAAATTGGAGGGCGACAAGAAGATCGAAGAAGAAATCCGAGCTGTGCTTCTACCGAACTTGGCACAGATGAGCCAAGCAATGGAACTGCAAAGCCCCGTCAATACGCCTGGAGCTGGTCCTCAGGCTGAACCTCTGGACAGGGTTGTCATTTTACAACTCCGACAAGCACTTCTCGAAGGTCAGCGAGAACGCGCCGTGTGGCTTGCTGAGGAGAAGAAGTTGTGGGGCCATGCCATGCTCATCGCCTCCACCATGGGGCCCGAAACATGGCAGCAAATCACCCAGTCATTCGTTCGCTCGCAAGTGAAGACTGCTGGCAGCGATGCACGCAGTCTTGCCGCACTGTACCAGGTATTCGCGAACAACGTTGAAGAGTGTGTAGACGAGCTCGTTCCTCCCTCTGCTCGCGCAGGCTTTCAGATGATGTCAAAGACCGAAGGCGCGGTGTCCAGAAACCCTCTTGAGGGTCTCGATCAATGGCAGGAAACTCTTGGCCTCATTGCTGGCAATCGCACACCTGCAGATGGTAACTCATTACTGGCTCTTGGCAAGCTGCTGAGCAGCTACGGGCGCGCAGAGGCTGCGCATACGTGCTTCTTGTTCGCGCGCGTATTGACAAAGCACACTGGGGCTGATGATCCGGAAGCTACTTTTGTGCTCCTCGGTGCGAACCACCAACGGCAAGACGAGAGCTTCGGCAATGATCTTGACTCCATCATACTCACCGAAATCTACGAATGGGCAAGCTCGTTCTCACAGCAGCGAGCTGAGTACACGCCACACCTACAGCCCTTCAAGCTGAAGCACGCGCAAGAGCTTGCCGCAGCAGGTCTGAAGAACCAGGCCCAGGCATATTGCGACCACATCGCCAAGGCGTACCAGTCTACAACGAAGCCATCGCAGTACTATCATCCGACCTTCACACAGACCGTCGCAGACCTCAGTGCTTTCTTGTCGCAAACTCCTCAGACTGGTCCGCAGGGCCTGCTGTCCAAGGTATCAAGCGCCAAGGTATCCTCTAGCGCATCGAGCTGGTTCACCAAATTTGTGGCAGGCGACGATGACCAGGCCTCTAATGCCTCTGGTGCTGGTAGCGACACTGCCGGACCATTCGGCGGCGTTACTGGCGATTCACCCGACATCAGCCGTGTTGGCTCCTCGTCAGACATCAATCAGATGTACAACCCGATGATGGGAGGCATGCCAGCTTATGGTCAACCGGGGATTTCTGCGCTCACACAGCAGTTCCAGCCTTCGTCCGCGCCCATGCAGCAATTCCAGTCATCTTCGGCGCCAAACAACAGCAGATACGCACCTGGGGCTGTCAGCAAGTACGCCCCCATGTCAGCAGGCAGCATGGGCTCCAATGACCAAAGACCTGGCACGTCTTCATCGCGGTCGTACGCGCCATCTCCTCAACCTTTGGCTGTCCCGCGACCGGACCTCCAGAAAGCTGCATCTGATTACAGCAACGACTCGCGACCAGGATCGTCACACTTCTCGAGTGGTAGCTACGAGCCGAGGCCTCTACTGAGCGAACAGCCCATCTCGCACTCATATTCACCACTGGTGCAACATCAGGAAGCGTCATCGTACAGCCCACAACCACCTTTGGAGGACAGGTCGAATGGAGACTCACCACAATCGGGGATGCCGGATGCCGAGGGCGGTGGCTACATGCCGCCCGCTGCGAACAGCTATGATCCAGGCAATGGATATGGCTATGAACCACCTGCGTACGTACCTTACGAGCCGGAGCCAGATAACGAAGAGGAGGATGAGAAGCCCAAGTCTAAGCCCAGGCGCAGTATTATGGATGACGATGACGACGATCTGGCCACGCGCGCTGCTGCGCTAAAGATCTCTTCACCAGCCCCCTCATCGTCAATGTCCAAGTCTGAAGCGGATCGCATCGCAGACGAGGCATTCAAGAAAGCTGCCGAAGCTGACGCAGCACGCGATGCGCAGAAGAAGGCGGAGAAGAAGGGCTGGGGCATCGGACTTGGAGGCTGGTTCGGCGGCAAGAAGGGTGACCAAGGCATCCCGCAACAACAGTCCGGACCCATCAAAGCCAAGCTTGGAGAGGAGAACTCGTTCTACTTTGACAAAGACCTTGGCAAATGGGTTAACAAGAAGGACCCCAAGGGTTCAGAGGGTGCCGCAGCTGCCACACCTCCTCCACCAAAGGGACCCCCCAGCAGAGCAACTAGTGGTGTCATGGGTCCTCCTTCTGGTCCACCTAGTCGTGTCAGTTCAGGGTCCGGTATGCCTCCACCACCCGCGAAATTGCCTCCTACGCCTTCGATCCCGGGATCGGGACCTCCTTCGCGAGTCGGGACTCCAGCAGATGGTACGGGTGCTTCTTTGATGAACCCTGCGGTCAGCGCGCTGAATGGTGGTCCTCCAGGCTCGACGCCACCCAGTCGACCGGGCACGAGTTTGAGCAATGCTAGCAGCATCGATGATTTGCTTGGTGGGCCACCGGGACCAAGGAAGGCGGGTGGGACTGTCAAGAAGGGAAAGAAGGCGAATCGGTATGTGGATGTTATGGCGAAGTGAGAGGAAAGAGATGGTTGTGTCAGGTGATCATGGTGATGAAAGAGGCTTGAAGTCATGGGATGTTGTGTCTCGAGACCTCAGCTGTGTGGATGCTTGAATGAGACATGTGTGGAATGTTGTTGAGCATGGGACTTTGGGCGTAAAATCGGGTCGCTTTCGCAATGTTTGGCATATCTCTATGTCGTCTCGTTTTGGGGAGTCAGAGTGTGTGTAGGATACGTCTGGGCGTTTCTTGGGAAAGCATGGGACTGCGTCATGAGGGATGCACGACGGCGAGAGAGACCATGTTGTAGATTAGATGAGCGCATTATTTGTTGGTGATGGCTCGTAAACGCATATACTACATACTACTACTATTAATTGTTACGCACATGAAAACTGAAGAGCATCACTACATGTACCTTCTTGTCTACAGAGTCTGCTATAGCTTTGGACGACTTGCGAGTAGTGCTGCCCTCTGGAGTGGTCTTAGAATACTTCTTCGGCGCGAGGAACGGAATCTGTAACTTGCTGCCTTGGATGAGGACGACGTTGACTTGGTCAAGAGGAATTGTGTTTCTGGAGAAAAGTGATAAGGTTAAGGGTCTTTTCTCTCACTGCCACGTTTGAGAATGTCAAGTGTCGCGCGACGCGGTTACGGGTGGATGGTGATGGCGCCAGGACAGGCACGGGAAATGACGTTCTCAACCTTTTTCCTCGCAGATTTGTGATACCAGTGATGAGGATCAGCTTCGAGTCTTTTTGCTTCTGTCTTCCTTGACATTGTATCTCCGCCATAAGCGCCAAGTTTCCTTTTCAGACATGTTAAGCAGAATCGCTACGCGGCATCTTACACTTGGCTGTATAGAGTTGAGTTTTTCGTCTTTTGTGGCAGTGTTGTGCTGTAGCAATCATGAATCATGAATGCACGAAAGTCAGTCGGCACTCGGCTCATGTCTACATGGTAGCCGTTCTAGGCCTTTGGTTACAGGGCGGTGTGACTGGGTTGGACTTGTTGAAAGCCCTGACTGGTCAACTTTAATGTCCGCTTTGAGATATGGGTTTTTCGTTGGCCTAGCGCTTGGTCAATAATCAGCTGCCTGGCGGGTGTTGGCGGCTGAAGTTGGGTTGGACTTTCGGAAGGGATAGCAGAGCGAGGAGGGAGAAGCAGATGATTTTGGGCATGTGGTCTTGCGATGATGATGATGTGTATAGGACGTTTCGCTACTGTACAGTACTATCGCTATAGGCGTTAAACGCGATGTGCTGAGTGGCTGCTTTCTTCAAGTATAGTGACGTCGATCATCACTGGATGGATGCCGATCCTGGTCGCGTGAGCATGGTCGTCTTCTGTATAGTACTTTCTTACTACTTCTGCAGCTACTCAGGTTGTGTCGTTGGCAGCCTCGTGACCAGTCGTTGCGGTCTGGCTGACTAGAACTTCGGCTCTCCACATCTTGGCTTCAGGCTACGAGGGACCCTTCTCACTTTCCCACCCGAGCTGGTACGACATGGCGTGAAGCGAGGTCGCCTTGTAGACGACTAAGACTGTGGGCGTGCAGTCAAGCAGCAGGTGGCTGGCGGTTTGGCTGGCGGATCGTGGAGTGCCGGCAGGAGGCTGCAGATCTCTCCGACGTCTCTTCTCGCGCATGTGTTCGATATGACGACAGCGGGCTTTTCAGAACGAGAGTAGACGGTCTGGATAGTGCCAACTGGTTCGCAGCGAGTGGTTGGTCGGAGTGCGCTGCCGTCCTTTGACGTGGATATGCCCGTTGGACAGTTTGACAACGCATCTCTTTCTGGCATCCGGGGATGCAACTCTGTGCAATCCGACCTCGGCACGCTCTTGTGCAAGCGCCGTGTCAGAATGATTCACGCGGCCTCCACTCGCCGCACTCCAGCCAAGCTTCTCGCCCGACTTCACTCTCTCCCTCACGAATGGTGGACAGCTTCTGCACGGCTCCTGATGCTGCATGACGATCGCAACAAGACGAAGTGACCGCTCAGCTGGGCCGCAAGCCGCTCCCCATTCCACGCTGTTCTCCTTTCGCTGCCGCGCCTGCACAGCTGACTGCCGATCCGTCTCCCTACTAACGGCCTACAGCCACATCCTTCCACCGCAGCAGTCGACATCGAACAGCACACCAGCAATGACGCCCGCTCTCCTACGCTCCCTCAAGCGCCTGGCGCGGGCCAAGCCCTCCACGCCTGGCTTGACTGCCACGAAAGGGACGTCAAGACGGAGATCTCGGAAAGTCATCCAACCTGTTCCCGCATTCGATACCCTGGTGCCGAGCAAAACTCAGCCTGCTCAGGTGGTATTCGTAGGGGATCCTTGTGACAACACCGACGTCAGTGCACCCCATTCCCACACTCACGCCCAGGCCAGCAACAATTCTGGCCCTTGTGCATCATGCGTGCAAACATGCTCGGCGAATGTGGAGAGACATCTACACCAACCGGATCTACGCTGCTGATGCCACCGTGAGCGTTTCTTGTCGTGTGCTGTGCACATTGTTGTATAAAGAGGTCCAGCCGTTTCCCTAACCGCCCGTTCCAACCCAAACTTCACTGAAGATCAATCAAATTTTTAGCCTCGCTCGTATACCACCCTAGCGGAGAATATCTCCTTAGCTCAGAGTTTCTACCCGCTGCTGCTGCGCAATCTTACCTAGACTGGCAGTTCCACCACACACCTTATTACCACGAGGCCGGCCCTTCCCACAATCAACTCTGGCCAGAACCTGATCTTTTTGCTTTCTGAGCGTTTGCCTCCTACCGAGATTTCTTTTCAACGACAGTCAACGGACAACAGGACGGTCCTTTGCGATGCATTCTAGTGTAGCGAGAGTGGCCTTGGCTGGCTTGAGCGTGTTTGCGAGCATTGCATCTGCTGCGCCTTTGGAGCAACGACAAGCGAATCTTAGACCGGTCATATCAACAGACGTATGTCGTGTTGTACCTTGCTGGAAGTGCACATGTAGCTAACTGATGTACCAGTTCCCCGACCCGTCAATAATAAAAGTTGGCGACACATGGTATGCTTTCGCATCCCAATCTCTCTACGACTTCCGAGACATCAAAATTCAAGTCGCAACTTCAAAAGACTTTGCCACATGGACACTCATGGAAGGCTACGATGCCCTCGGCACAATGGCTCCCTGGTCTCGATCCGACGTCTGGGCACCTTCCGTCCACCGACGAGACGACGGCAAATACCTCATGTACTACTCCGGGGTCACCACAACAGGCGGTGACGGCCGCTTCCACTGCGTAGGCACAGCAGTCTCCGACACCATTCTCGGACCCTACCAATCCAACAATGATGAACCATTTGCATGCCCCATTGACCAAGGCGGCGCTCTCGACGCATCCTACTTCAAAGACGGAGACCGACACTACGCTCTCTACAAAATCGACGCCAATGCTTTAGGAAACGGCGGTTCGTGCGGGAATACCGTCGAACCCATCCTTACCACCCCTATCGTCATTCAAGAAGTCCAAGCAGACGGTACAACCAAAATCGGAGAACCAACTACTATCCTCACGAACTCCGTCTACGACGGTCCACTCGTCGAAGCACCCTACATGATCCGCAACGCTGATGGAGTTTACGTCTTATTCTTCTCATCGTGGTGCTATACTACCGACAAGTACAGTGTCTCGACTGCCTACTCTAATAGCCCTACGGGTCCATTTGAAAAGGCTAAACTTCCGTTGTTTGTTACGGGGACGCAGGGGTTGATTGGACCTGGTGGTGGAAGTATTGCGGATGATGGGACGAGTTGGGCTATGCATGGGTATGAGTCCAGGGAGAGAGTCGGTGGGAGGAGGAGTATGTATGTTACGCAGTTGAGGTTGCAAGGGAGGGAGACGATTTCGACTTGAGGGGGGCGAATTTCGGGGAAAGGGGAAGGAAAAGGATCTCTCGTATGTGGAATCTCATGGCGTGTGTAAATTGTGAGGAGATCAGTTAGATACCCAATATCTCTTTTTTCTTTTTACGAAACATTTCTCATGGTGTGTAACGAGGACCAAACGCGAGAGCTTCAATGGAAATGTTTGTTGATGGAGAAGATAGCGGGAGAGAGGTTCGCTGGGGAAAGAAGAGTGGCTTGGATTTCCACTCTCGGGTTTTTATGGCTTCGCAAATGGTGATGATCGACACGTTTGCACATGATGCTGAAATTGCCTACCGCAGAGATCCACAGCATTAATTCTTGCCACTTGAACAATTCCAGAAGATATTCCACCAAGTTGGCAACCCGGTCGATTCATCTCTGTTGACCGAGACTCTGTATTAGAATCAAGTTCACGAATTTTCTTCAACACTCCTGAGATGTGGAATTTGTTTTTTTTCGAAGGCGGAGGGAAAGAGAATGTATTGCAATTGGTATTTCGAGCTGAACTCAACAACCATTTTCTACGAATAGAGTATTAGAGGGAGAAGTAGCTATGAGCAGAGATGGTTTCATGGGGTCCTTGAGGCTCATTTGCAGTGGGAGGCACATCTATCTCTCGGTCAGACTAATGTAGTTGCCTCGTTCTGAGAGGTCTTGTTGTGGAGGTGACTACTTCCCGTGAAGCAACCAAATCTAAGGCAAGAACACCCACAACCACGCAGACCTCGGAACGATCGAAGGCACCCGCCTGACTTGGGAGGTATAGGTATATCAAATTACGTGTTGATACTAATCAGGTGATGGGGTCGATGCCTCCCTCGGAAAAATGAGTTGAGGGTTGCTGTAAGTTGGTGGGACTGATTCCAGGAGGATTCTGAAGCAAACGGGCCATCCACGAGGAAAGCTTTCCAGATGTCGACTGAAAGAACGTCCCCTTCCACCCACGGGGTAGACAAAAAGGTATTTTGCTTCCTGCTCAACAGGAACTAATATCTCTAAGCAGGAAACCCCAGCGCGGTTGAATATTGTGCTAACACCTCAGTCATTCCAGACAAGCAAATCAGCAAGCAAGATGCAGACTCCAAATAAGAAGCATGGCGTGTCTCTTCCGGGCCAGATATTTCTCCAAGAACAAGATCCAGTGTCGACAAAGTCTCACACGAACACGCACATCACCATGCCTTCCACAATCTCACACTTCATCGACGAACCCACAGCAACCTACCACGTGATCCACTTCCAAGTTCCCAACGACCCTTCTACACCGGACTTCAGAATCGCCTTCTACCATCTCATCGGCAACCACATGCAGAAATTCTACCACATCCCCGAAAAAGACCCTTTCAAAGCCGCAGACCACGGCATTACAATCTCCCGCCCCTGGATCTGGGACGACCTGATGAAATATCTCACAGACAATCCCGCCAAAGTCGCAGCGAAACGCGTGAGACTTTATCTGGTCAAATTGAATATTCCAGAAACGAATGAAGCTCACAGGATCTTTTGGATTGCTGGGAGGCCTGGTGTGACGGAAGGGGATGATAAATTCCAGGAATTTGGGTTTGCGATTGATCCGGACTATGTCGGAAGGGGGACGTTGCAGAGTTATCCGTTGGCGGCTTGGGATTGGGACTTTTTGTTTCAGAGTTATGAGGGGGTTAAGCCGTGGGTGCAGAGGTGGGAGCGGAATAAGACTTGTCCGAGGGAGGTGGATCCTTGGGTTTGGGATGGGTAGGATGGGGAAGGGAGGAGGAGTGGTGAGAGCTGCTAGAGAACCAATGGAGTTGAGACTGCGCATTGTCAAACACGGAGAAGCTCACATAATGGCACAGTAGTACTGATATCCGAAGATTCCATCAATAAGGGTCTGTTTATCTTGTGGAAGTGAACTCCTTTGTTGAAAGCTCCTGATCGTGTTCCGGACACATCTACTGAGACTGCTGCTTGCTGGTATCCCATTCCGATTCCAACGCTGTTTACACTTTGTCCGTGAACGCTTTTCTGGCCAGTCCATGTTGCTAATTGTCTGCTGGAAGTAATTGACCATTCTTCCCGGTACCTTTTGTAAAAGAGCTCTGATGTTGCGATGCCAAAGTAGATCATTTCTGGGAACTGCACAGCAACAACTGCTTGCATGGAAAAATCGCGCATTTCCTCCCGTAAGGAGTCAACAGGATCAAATCTGACATAACCATCGACGCACAAAGCTCTTAAGATACCCCTCCCAGATTCAAGACTTTCGTCCAATCGTACACTCCGCTTCGGAACTGTCGACGACATACTGGCTTCACCACGAGTGAAAATGCACTCAACAAGTGTCACGTTGCACAACGACATTCCAGCCAGCGCTGTGAAATACCCTTCCGGAAACTCCAGCAATGCCAAAAGCCTTGGATTGGCACCTGTCAACAAGGTACTGTGCGCCATCGGCGATCGAAGCAAATGAGAACAAGCCAATGCCCACTCGATTCTGCCAAAGTGTTCAGTGAGAAGCTCCCAATTAGTCACGCAGCTACTCACATCATTGCACCACCAGATTGCTGAATTATAGCTGCAACTGACTCTTGAGCATTTGCCTGAAAAAACGTCAGAGCATGATCTTCATCTCGAAATAGAGCGGAACTCCTCACCTGGACCTGGTCCAATCCTTGGAGAACCGCGAATATTGCGGAGGTAGCGAATGCCATCATTGATGTATTTCGTTGCGGCCAGGTAGTCCCATCGTGAGTAACAAGCGTGAGAAACGGCCGCAGCGTCAGCCCTCTTCTGTGGAGCGTCGTGATCAAGCGCGATGGACTCGTCGAACTGAGGGTTGAGATCGCGAAGCTTTACTACCACTTCCTGCACCGTGCCGTTCATTGGGATGAGAGGCCCATCAGAGAACGCCCGAACTTCCCACTGCATAGGTTCGATCTCGTACCCCTCGATGCCTTCTTCAATGCCAACAGAGACACCAGGTAGGGCCGCCTTGATATGTGTGAGCTGCAGAGACGTCAAAAGGAATGACAAGACCTACTGTCAGGGGAAGCACTGCCAGCACAGCTCGAAGAAGGTGAGTGCTGAACAGCATACTGATGGCGCAGTACTTGGATGTGTCGTGCTGAGAACTGGAGCTGCTGACTTCGTAGTGTCGAGAACGAAATGATGAGCGACTGGTAAATGACGAATGCCGCGACTGAGACTTCTTCTTATACACGTACTCGATGCCGGGCAGGGAGTGATCTCATGCTCTGCATCTGGACCGATCGATAACTTGCGGACCTCAAACTCCCTGTAGTGCAACAATGGCTTCTGCCGGGTAACGTGACGGCCGAGGATTATGCACTTACAGACAGGAAAGATCATTGACATGTCACAAAGCCTCCAGCCGAATTCCTTCTTCAATGGGCCACAGTAGAATATCCATACATGTGACACAGCTGGCGCAGAAGGAGAGGTTGTTTCCGTACAGGGTCATCGCTCGAATTAGACAATTGCAAAGGCCATGATGGCTCGGGAGCGTTCCCAGACATGCTCACAAACGGATCGCCAGCCAACCACTGAGCATGAGAAGAGTACTTCTTCAGTCAAGCGACATGAAGTGTCGTGGATCTGGGTCGTCTTCTTCGACGTGCGAAGCTCTAGATCTGCACCCTGCGACCAACGTGAGTACAGTGGTTGCCTTCATCCCCTTTGCTATCGTTGTAGCCATTATCCCGTAGGCACGATTACTATTCCGTCATGCTATACCGACGTATGACCAGACTGTGTTTCGGTAGTACACTCCCTGACCGGTCGATGCTGTGTTCCATGTATCATCTGAGGCTTTGGTAGTGCGCCTGTACTCATACCGTTCTGTACTTTCTTAGCGCTCTGCATGAGGTGTATGGGGAACAGCAACGGAAGCCAATGGCTGTGTTGGTGGAGAGATACGTCGTAGGAATTGCGATGTCTACATCGATGGCGTACTGTGTCGCCGATTCGTGCAAATGTCTGGATCTCCATAACTTCGTGCTTGTTTTGCCGATATCCTACCATCTCTTGGAGAGTCTGCTGGACCTGATGGTAAACTAGGCGTAATTGTGCGTTCGACTCTGGCTAGGTATCTGTTCTTGTCGTGTATCAGTATGTTTCAGCACCTACGAAGCAATTCGATTCCCATGTCGTAAAGGTCATTCAAGACATCCTGTTCAGAGTCGATCTGGATCGAGCGCAACAGCTTGAGAAGCATTCTCCTTTCGAGCGCTGTCCACCTCAAAGTCCAGCTCGTTGAAAGCGAAAAGAGGCACAGCCCACAAGCGAGATATAAACGTGAAGTCGACTCCACCCGACGTCTCGCCAAGGGCGTCAAGTGGCTTGGCGTCCATATCATCTATTCTTGAACAATGCTGTGCCACAGACCTACTTCCAAGCGCTTCGCTGAAACAACGGCCTAGACGATCATCAGGTGAGCAGATAGCTATACAATGAAGACTGCCAAGTTCATCAACCACCATCTCCACCACCCAACGCAACCACCATACGACGATGAAACAACAATCCACAACATCCAAAGCACTCTTCGGCCTCTCACTCCTGATTTTCATTCTTGGAATAATCCAACTATCACTCTCCCTCTCAGTATCCCACAAACTACCAGCCGAGAAAGCGAAAGCTCAGACTGAAGTAACATACCCTTGGCCGTACGACGGAAGTAATTCGACTTTTCCGTACAACATCCCGTACAATCCACGCAATTATTATCCGTATACCTTTGTCACCAGTGTCTCCGATGCCATCACTGCCATAGCGACGTTGGCACTCGTGAGTGGTGCGCTGGGGCTGTTCTTCACTTTCAAGCCGGAATTTGGTTGGGTAAGCACTTTCGAACGATGTCCAGAGACAGAGCAGCTGAGAAAGAAAAGAAGCTGATGTATAGAAACACAGCTTCCGCTAGGTTTCTGGCCTTTCTTGCATACAGCTCTTCAGTCGGTGGCCGCACTAACAGTCTTCGTGCTGCTAATCGCATCATGGGAGAAGCATTATTCGAGCTCGAAATTGGTGTTAGATGAACGTGGCCACCTCGATGGCGATTACAGCTACGAGTCCTATACGTGCCAAATGCGCCGTGGGTTTGATGGAGTAGGATCGCGTGACTGGATGGGGAAGTATTGCGGGATGGCGGTAGGTTTAAGCTGTAATTTTCCCGTATCTTGATTGTTCCTGATGCTTATACTTGGTAGGTGACAACCAGAGCATTCACAGTTCCAGTGTGCTTGCTAATCATGGCTATAGCGGCGATGAGTGGGATCCAGATGAAGAAGGCCAATGCTTCGGCGAAAGCCATGGAGTTGGGAGACTTGCGGGCCACAGAGAAGCAAGCCAACCTCGAACGACGAAGTTTACAAGAAGACTCGTAGCGTATGAGCTGTAGTCTCGTGGTGCTGCATCCTGTGGTCCGGAATGTCACATACTCTTCTGTCTCACATGTAGTTCGCGGGATTGAGCCCTTCAACCTTTGCACTCTTGGCTCTCCCATCGAAGACGAACTCACTCATCAGCTTTCCCGTGCCTGGACCATTCTGGATACCCCAACACGTGTGTCCTGCTGCTATCCACAAGCCCTTCGCGCCTGGAACAGCGCCAAGCAACGGAGCCGAACTGCCATTGACCTGAGGCAAGTAGCAAGCTTGTCTCGCCGTGACCTCTCCATCGCGCAGCTCATCGGAAATGGAAGATACGAAGTCGACAATGTCCTGACAACGCGATTGGTCGACCTCGACCTCGTCTGAACTAGGCGGAAGAGGGACCTCATGATCGCCTTCGCCGCAAGCGTAGACTTCATTGTTGGGGCGAGCGTATATTTCGGGAGTGACAATTTGTCCGCTGTGAGGGCCTTTGTATGCTGAGTTGGGAAACTTGGAGGGAAGCTTGATTTGTGTGAAGAGGGCGTAGGGTGAAACGTTGGCTTGAATAGTGACCGAGTGAGCGCGGAGGGCGCCAATCGGGGCGGAAGGGTACACACTCCTGGTCCACGGGCCAGCAGCGATGACGATGTCCGTTGCAGATATCGTGTGGTCCTGTCCAGAGGTCTTGTCTGTGTATGTCACGCTCTCCACCTTGGATGTGTCGGTGTAATTGATGCTTTTCACGGGCGACTGAGTCTTGACCTCAACAACCTTCTCCTTTGCCAGCTCAATCATGCTTTCCGTGAACTGTCTTGGGTGCACTTGCGCTGTTGTGCTGGGGTCTCCCATCTCATCGTAGGCCCTCAAGGCGTCTTGCGCCACCCAGTCCATATCTTCAGGTATACCCATTGCGCCTCTCTTCGCACTGCTCTTCTTCGGCGGGTTCTTCTCGAGACTTACACTGTCAGCCTTAGCGCCAGCTCCCTTCTTGCCGTTCGCATTTGTGCCATTTGCAGAACTCTCATCCTTGCTCTTCTTCTCAGGCAGCGCCCGCCCTACGCAGTCGACCTGTCCGCAGTGGACCGCTCGATAGCCCCATCTCTGCGCTCCACCATGCTCGTCTGCAAGCTCCTTGTGCAGCCCGTAGCTCAGAGGCACGATACTCTTAGGATATGCCCACAAAGCCAACAAGCCGCCCGCCTTGCCTGACGCGCCACCTGCGATCTTGCTCGCTTCCAGTAGTGTAATCTTGTGCTTGCTCGGGTCGTACGAGGGATGTCTCGTCAGGTAGTACGCGCTCGTGGAACCAATGATGCCGCCACCTATGATCACGATGTTCTTCTGCTCGGTCGAGGCAGCCATGGTGGCAAAGGTGCGGCAACGCTCTGCTGTATAAAGGTGCAAGTCCGTCCGAATGACTCTGTGTATCAGCGATCTCGAAGCCACAGTGAAAGAAAAGAGAGTGCGAAATAGTCGTTCGCGAAGAATGAGCGGTGTTCAGAAAAGGCAGTAGCTACCATACTCTACGAGCCAGATTTACGTCACCGTGTTCGCGATGCGGATCGAGGCCCACTCCACAATACCTACATGTACATCCGCAGCGAGCGTTGGGTGCACAGCAGCACGTCGATAGAGCATGTCGTCGTGCATGTTGCTTGTGATGAAGTAGTGAGATGTTGGAGACTGGAAGTTGGACCCCAGGTTGGTGCCGTTGAAGCACAGACATTCTTGCGAACGATAGCGAATGTTGGAAGCTTCGTGCAACACACAGAACGTAAAAGGAAAGGAGTACATTTCTTTTGTCATCTCGCCATCATAGGCCGTACATCAAGCATAACAAAGCAGTAGTCTAGTAGCAAATGCTCAATCCAGGCGAGCAACAAGACGACGCCCTACGCGGGCGAATAGCTTCACTATCGTCCTGCCACATTCGCTGCGCAAACACTCCACTCTGCCATGCTTTTTCGTAGCATCTGACATGCTACAAAGTGAGGCCAGATGCCTGCTGCCATGTCTTGCCCTCGCTTATAACACTGCCAGTACCATGCGCACAATGATCTCCAATATCCCATGCAATACGCGCTTAGAAGCACTTGCGGTGGACAATGGAAGGTCCAGACTCGTCGTACTCTTGCTTTGAGATCCACATCTGCTGGAAGGTCGAGAGCGAGGCGAGAATCGAACCACCGATCCACACGGAGTACTTGCGCTCTGGTGGCGCGATGATCTTGACCTTCATGCTGGATGGGGCCAAGGCGGTGATTTCCTTTTGCATACGGTCGGAGATACCTGGGTACATGGTGGTGCCACCGGACTAAAATTGTCAGCTCAATCTCCTTCAGATCACGAATCATGGGACCAGCTTACCATGACGATGTTTCCGTAGAGATCCTTGCGGACATCGACATCACACTTCATGATGGAGTTGAAAGTGGTGACGTGGATACCGCCAGATTCGAGACCGAGGACAGATGGCTGGAAGAGAGCCTCTGGTGCACGGAAACGCTCGTTGCCGATGGTGATGACCTGTCCGTCAGGAAGCTCGTAGGACTTCTCGAGCGAAGAGCTCTGGCTGGCGGTTTGGATTTCCTGCTCGAAGTCGAGGGCGACATAGCAGAGCTTCTCCTTGATGTCACGAACGATTTCACGTTCGGCGGTGGTGGAGAAAACGTATCCGCGCTCGGCCAAGATCTTCATGAGGTAGTCGGTCAAGTCACGACCAGCCATGTCGACACGAGAGATGGCGTGTGGAAGAGCGAAACCCTCGTAGATTGGGACAACGTGAGTAACTCCGTCACCGGAGTCGAGCACGATACCGGTGGTACGACCGGAAGCGTACAGCGAAAGAACGGCCTGGATAGAGACGTAGAAGGCTGGTGCGTTGAACGTCTCGAAGACGATCTGTGTCATCTTCTCACGGTTGGACTTTGGGTTGATTGGAGCCTCGGTGAGCAGGACTGGGTGCTCCTCTGGTGCGACACGGAGCTCGTTGTAGAAGGTGTGGTGCCAGATCTTCTCCATGTCGTCCCAGTTGGTGACGACACCGTGCTCGATGGGGTATCTCAATGTCAGGATACCACGCTTGCTCTGTGCCTCATCACCGACATATGAGTCCTTCTGACCCATACCAATCATGATACTGTGCTCTTGTTAGGATGATTCTGCAGCGGCGGAAATGGCGGATCGCATACCCATGGTGGCGCGGTCGTCCGACGATGGATGCTATCCCAATGTCAGCTCCTGCTTCCTGCCAGCTTTTGCATCTGATTGTGGCAGCACTTACGGAAGACAGCTCGTGGCGCATCGTCACCGGCGAAACCGGCCTTGCACATACCAGAGCTGCATCTCTGTCAGTCGCGTGTCCTGCTCGATAGCCATGGCGTGCCCGCGCTCCGTTCTGTTCGCTGCTCGAGAGTGCATTGATGACGTCGGAAGCGAAGCTGAAACGTGGTCGGGAGCGGCGGGCAGGCAGTGGGCAGGCGCATTCTTACCCATTGTCAATGACGAGGGCAGCGACCTCCTCTGTAGGTGGCAATTGAAGTCAGCGCAGTGTCCTCGGAGGCTCGACGACCGATGTAGGGGCGGAATGGGGGCGGGCACGGCGAGGGTGGAAATTCGTCCAGCTTACCCTCCATGGCGGCGGTGTTTGTGGTGTGGTGACGTCGAAATTGGGTGCGGGCGTGCTCTAATGGACCTCACAGCGGTGGTGCGTGAGGAAGCAGGCAGTGGCAAGGGTGGACAGTGTTTGTGGTATGTGGAGTTGAGTAGCTGAAGCGCCTCTGGGTGCGGTGAAGAAGTCTTGGGAGAGAGGTGTTGACCGACAGCCTCCAGTTAGCGGCAGGCACGGGCCAGCGACAGTCGATTTTCGGAGAGAGCAGCGCGAATCGCCGGCGAGATCGAAAACACTTCCAACTTGCTGCAACTTGGCCTTGCGGGCGCAGCGCGGGCTATCTACTCTCGCCGCGCCGTGCTTATTTCGCTGCCTGATGCCATTCCACCTCCATTGCCGCTGCTGCGAGCACCTGTTGCCTCCGTACGCGTGTCCTGGCTGATATGCCAAGCCCGATTCTCCCAACATTACACGTAGCCGTCATCAGGCAGTCCTTTAAGGATCGCCGCCGCCTGGCCACTTTCATTCATTCCACAGTGCGCGCTCATGTCAGCAGCGCACGCAGAATTTTGCACGAGCTGCGAGCTGTGTCCCGCCACCTGCTGCTCCTCGCACGCGCTCCAGAAGCACAACCACTCCTGCCCTGCCGCATGTTTTAGCGAGCTCGAGCCGCATTAGCGGGGTCGCTTTGGTGGGGCGCAGGCCAAACACCACAGCACAGCCTCCGAAACGCTCTCACGACTCGAACGGTGCCAATTCCATCGAATACAACGCTCGTAAACGGCGGAGTGCGTTCCTCGTGCTGTACAGAATAAGATACCACGTGCAAAACGGCCCTCCAGCGTCGCGCTGTCCGCAAAAGGCAAGAAGAAGGTGAGCGAAGCCGCTCGAAGTGGCTAGTGCTGTCCAGAATTTCTGTCATCACAGCCAAAACCATCCTTGACTAAGTGCAGTTCGCGACATCACATTTCTTTCCTACACTCCTTGCTCAAACCCTACACGCCAAACAAGTTGTGCAATTTCGAGCTATCCATACAATATTCACGCAGAAGGGTCGAAACCGTTTAACAGATCTCGCCAACATGACAGATCAAGCAGCACTCAATTCACTACTGCAATGGGGCATCGAGAACAGTGCCGCTGCGAATGGCGACGCACCAGAAGGACAGCGACGTGATCCAAGCAGAGGACTGAACCCAGAAATGCTTGCGCAATTACTCGGCGGGCCATCAGACGCAGATCGCATGAAAGACGCAATGCACGCGATCGTCGCGCCCATGGACAAAGTGGACTTGGAGAACAAATTGATCGCGTGGGACAACTTCGAGCAATTGATTGAGCAAATCGATAATGCAAACAACATGGACCCGCTGAAGTTATGGGAGCCGCTCATACGGCAATTGGATCATGAAGAGCCGGAGATGAGGAAGAATGCTGCTCTGTGCATCAGCACTGCAGTACAGAACAACGTGAAGTCACAAGAGCATGCAAACAGCTTGGGAGTTGTGCCGAAGCTGGCAAAATTGGCAACAGACGATACGAATCAAGCTGTACGGAAAAAGGCAATTGGAGCTTTGAGCAGTCAAGTCAGAAATTTCCAGCCTGGCATGGACGAGCTGGAGAAGGCATTACCTGACAGCGTTTGGAAGAGCTCGAAAGGAGGACAAGACGCAAGCGATATGGACTCTTGCGATGCCATCATTCAGAAGTTGAGGGATCTGTCTGCCGCAAAGGCGTAGGCTCACAGCACTACATGTACGATAGGAATGCATTGAACACGACCACACAACCGGCAGTAGTCGTGCGGGTGAAGACGAAATCACCCGCTTCATACCATAGAACGCACGAGGTGCGAATGAGACATGAATCAAAACAATTATGAGAAGTACAATTGTCGCATGTTCACTGCAATCTGTACGAAATTCATAGTCAATTTATAGTCATAATTGCCATCGCTGGCTGAGCTATTTTTCAAACGCCTGTTTCCCGGGTATTCCTCATATCAGCTACACAAATGGCTTTCTCCCATATACAAAATGAAATATCGTCAATAAATGCAACTTGGGATCTTTGAACTCATTCCTGACACCCGCCATCAAAACCTGCGCCTCTTCCATTCTCCAACCCAATATCCGCGTCAAAGGCGCCAATGTGAAAGCTTCCACGCAAGCGATCATATGTTCTCGCTGATATCGTCCGACTTCCTTGAGTTTTGGATTCTTCGCCCAATGTCCAATAGGAATCTGCGGGATTAGTGAACAGTCAGCGAAAACCACAACTTCACCTGCTATACCGAAGGAGAGAACAAAAAAGGAAGAGAAAGAGAGCTCACCTTAACAACATCCTCCCTCACATCTCCAAACCCCGCCTCCTCAATCCACCTCTTCTGCTCGCTCGCAACATTCATCCTCTTCCCAAACTTCGTACTCGCCTCATCCACCAATTCCTGCCATAACTTCGTATTCGGCGCTTTGGTGAGTTCCGGATCATCATCTGAAGAAATCCAAGCTTCGTATTCTTGCATTTCCACCCAGCCGCCGGGTTTCAAGTTTTCGAAAATGGAGGTGTAGAGTTGGGGCCAGTCGGCGACGGAGCCACCCATGCCGCGGCCGTGGATGTAGTCGAAGGCTTCGTGGGGGGACCAGGTCCAGGGGGATTCGATGTCGTCGACGTAGAATTTGCAGTTGGCGGGGAGCCAGTCTGTGGGATGTGTTAGAGGATGAGGATGAGGGTGAGAAGTAATGGGGTGGTGTTTGATAGAGAAGAACGTCACGGCTCTGAGTCGCCTTCGGTCTTCTTCTTCCAAGTAGAGTCCAAAAGAGTCTTTGCTTCACCCATGGCAAAACGAGCTCCAACATTTGAAATATTGCCAAGATGATAAAGAAAAAGTGAGCTCACCAGGCTGAATCGGACTCAAATCCACCCCCACAACCTCCGCCTCGGGATACTCATCCGCCATATCAATCGCCCAAATTCCCGTGCCCGTCCCAAAATCCAAGACACGTCGAAAATTCGGCCCCAGAGGTGCACGATGTAAAGCTCCATTCAACGCCAAGCGGTAAATATGGTGATGTAAATCTAGTCGATCTTGTTCTTCGGCGTCGTTGGGCATGAGATAGGCTCCGTCGCGGTAGGCGTGGTAGCGGCGGCCATTTTCGTACTTGTAGCCGTAGATGGAGGAGGCGAGAGAGGTGCTTTCTATGGAGACTATGTCGGAGCCGATGCCGGAGTCGGCGGACTGGTTGTGATTAGTATGCGAGTTTTGTGGTTTGGGAGTGGAATATTGTACATCTGTGTCGACTTCGACATCGTGGGCGAAGTTTTGGTTTGCGATTACGGGCTGCTGCTGTTGTGGTGGTGGTGCTTGTGCAAGCGGTGTAGCGTCGGCCATGGCCAAGGTATAGCAATGTGGACACACTCAATATAATATCCCGTGTCGTACAAGGCCGTCTGTGGGACCCACGAGTGAAGTGGGTGATAGTCAAGAGCCGAGAGATGCAAGATGGTTACAGGTCCTACTACATATCTTCTTGCACCCGTAAAACTTCGTTTGGCGGCCGCGGTGTGCTCACATATTCGGTTTAGTCACTCACGGGCAGTTGCGGCCGTTCCGTTTGGGTCTCGTGGGTGCACGACTACCGACAGAATGGTTCTGGAGGGATGAATTCGCAGAAGCAAAGCAGGATGATCGCGGTGTGTACAATTGGTTGACGTCTTTGAGACCAAGCTTCGGCGGCGGGCGTTCGGCTGAACACTCCCAATTCGACCCTTTGCCGTGTGGTGTGCTTCCTTCCTGGCGCATGCCCGCGCGATAACATGACCTCGCTTTCCTTCGCGAGCCTGCATCACTGCGGCGTGCATTCAAGACGGCGCAAGTTTCGAATCAAAAAGACTTCCACGGCACAGTAGTGTGGTGGTGACAGCTCACGACCGGGCTTCTTCCATTATGCAGGCCAGCTCCAAGAACTACCGAAGATACTGCAGGCATCGGCACCGCGGACCGTGAGCTTAGGCGTTCGCCCGAGCACTTCGCATTCGTTCGAGCATCCATGCGCAGCGGCATGTGCATGGATAGCGCGAGCGTCCAACTGCAAGCGATGAGCTGGCGGAGCAGCCCGTCGCCATGCCCTTCAGAAGCGCTGGGCCATGTGTCTGCTACTGTAGCATTGCTTCCTGGTCCGCAGCAGCAGAAGCAGCAGCAGCAGGATCTGCTCGCACAACATGGCCCTTTCTTCGTTGCCCTCCACGCCGGTGCTGGCATTGCTCGTGTTCGTTGCCTATCTTGCCTCCCTCGCCATCTATCGTCTCTCTCTCAGTCCACTTGCGAAATTCCCTGGACCCAAGCTCGCCGCTCTGACCAAGTGGTATGAAGCTTACTATGAGATCGTCCTGAATGGCCAGTTCTCCTTCCACATTGAAGACTTGCATAGGCAATATGGTAGGGCTGGACCGAACCCTACTTTCAGGAAGAGACTGATCAGCTCATCAACGCAGGCCCGATTGTGCGAATCACACCCGAAGAGGTGCATATCCAAGATCCGCCTTTCTGGGAAACACTCTATGTCAAGCACAACAAGACGGCAAAGTACGAATGGACGGCTGGCCGCTTTGGCAACAGCAGCTCCGTCTTCACGACATCTGACCCTACCTTGCACAAAGTCCGCAGAGCTCCTCTGAACTATATGTTTTCGCGCAAAGCCATTATCAATTTCGAGCCAGTCGTGCGAAAGAAACTAGACATTTTCTGTCGAGGGTTGGAAAAATTTCGCGAGAATGGCAGTGTGTGCAACATGACTGAAGCCTTTTCTGCTTACGCCGGTGATGTCGTGACGAATTATTGCTTTGGCTACGATTATGACCACTTGTCCCTGGATGGATTTACTGACTCTTTCCACGATGCCTTCATGGCTGTTTCTGCTTTCGGCCATGTCGCGCTTCAGTTTCCGTGGATGCATTCTGTAAGTTGTTCTGCGAGCCAGGCTCACCCATGTCCAATACTGATGGAAATGGAACAGCTCCTCAATAGACTACCAGACAGCTGGAATGCTGCCATGAATCCACCATTGGCGAAACTGCTTGTTCTGCAAAAGGTATTCGTGTGTGAAGCACTTCTCGTTGATCACATCTGACACGCACGGCAGGACCTCCAAGCCAAAATCGCATCGGAGCGCACCAAAGTAGAAAAAGGCGAAAAAGAGCAAGAATACCCAACAATCTTCCACACCCTATTCGTCGACAAGAATCTCCCCGAATCCGAGAAAACCAATCTACGCTTCGCCGAAGAAGCCCAACTTTTCCTCGGAGCCGGCATTGAAACAACGTCGTGGTCCCTCTCCCAAACCTTCTACTACGTCCTCTCCAATCCCGAAATCTACGCGAAATTGAAAGCTGAACTCCGCGAAGCTATTCCAGATGTCACAGCTCCTGATGCGTTCAGCTATGCTCGACTTGAGACACTGCCATACCTTCGTGGCTGTTTGAAAGAGGGTGTTCGACTTTCGTTGTCGGTCTCTGCTCGGAATCCGCGCGTTTTGTCGCAGCCGCTGCCATGGAAGGATTGGGTCATACCAGCTGGGACGCCGATCTCCATGACGATTGCGGATGTACAGTTGAACGATGACTATTTTGTTGAAGCTGCGAAATTCAAGCCTGAGCGATGGCTGGGCGAGTCTCCCAAAGCGCCTGATGGAAGCCCGCTGGAGAGGTATTTTGTTGCGTTTGGAAAGGGTCCGAGGAGTTGTTTGGGGATTAAGTAAGTCTGCCTCCAAGTCATCAGCTTTGTCGTTGATTGCGCGGAGTACTGACACATTCGTCATTGTAGCCTCGCATGGATGGAACTGTTCCTCGCCGCTGGCACAATTCTTCGGAAATTCGACTTGGAGCTTTATGAAACGAATGTTTCGGACGTGCTTCTTGCTCATGACTTTTTCTTGCCGAGTCCAAAGTTGGATTCGAAGGGTATCAGGATCAAGGTTGTGGGATTGGATGCTTGATGATGTGATGACTGCGAGAAGAGTGGAGATCATGAAGTAGAGGAAATATAGGGATCTGAGAAAAGCATGTAGATACGAGATGATGAATGACTGTCATGAATTTGAAACATTGTATCTTGGTCGACTGGACAAAGTTCACCGATCTACTGAACTCGGTCGCAAAGATACCTGACAGGATTTGATCACTGTTTGCATCACCATCTGTGCTGACTTCAACTTCCTGCAACGCGGATGGAATGCTCTCTCCAAGCCACCGAATTGGCAAGAAGAGCCCACTCAAGCTTTACAGCTAGGTGTTCCCTATGTCCATAACCATTTCCCTTCCCAAGTCGAAGAAGTCCATTTCTACCTGCATCCTCAGTTTTCAAGATTCGTCTTCGTCCTCGCATGTCTTTTGAGTGCTGAAAAGATCCTAGATACTGGCAGTGCCTATTCTTATCCGCCTAAGGCGTGATGGAGATGATCAGTCCATTCTGGCATGAATTCTGACTTAGAGGCGTTCAGCCATGATTCAGCAGATGGTTCCCACGACGGCGACTGTGGTCTCATTGTCTAGCGTCCCAAAAGTCGTGATCAGAGGGAATGCTGTATTTGAGACCTCCAAGTCCCATCTTCAGGTCCAGAAATACAGCTGCCGCAACATATTCTCCTTTGAACTTCTGGAGAAGCAGCTTTTGTAGTCTGAGAGGGTGCGCTTGGTTCCTATCGCCCTCTCAGAACCACGTTGTTCTCACTATTTTGTATCCCCAGCTCGACAGAGTTTAACAAGATTACCCAGACCTTCCGGACAAGATACTGCTCTGCCATTGCGGACTTCCACTGCTCTTGGATCGTTAGTAGAAGCCAGATGTGCTAGGAGTTGTTGTGGTTTGGGCATACCGAAAGTACCTATTACCGATTGAATGGCTCAGTGAGGTCGGCAGCGATTATCGGGAACCCCAGATCTCTGGCCTGAAGTGTCCGCCAGGAGTTCCAAATTACCAATTGTCTGCCGCCCCGGAGGTCCTAATGGTTCGGGGATTCAGCCCAGCAGATGTTGTAGTCTGACAGTGTGCGCGCACGCTGATGTTGTAATCGGAGAGGGTGCGCGCTACACTGTCACGCCAAAAAAGCGTAAAGCAAAACGAACAACACTGGGGATTCCCACGTGGTCACCCATCGGAGGCAATCTTGGTCTGCAGGTCAAAAGGAAGTTGATAGTGTCGTGAACATTGTTTCTTCGAAGGGGTTGATAGTGTCAGTCAGGCTAGTTCCTTCGTCAACGAGGGCAGATAGAGAACGGTTTCGCTATGCTTTGGTGTTGTCTAGAGGTGAGTGTAAGAGGAAAGAAGGAGGAGTGGAATGGAGAAAAAGATATACTGGGGAAGTTGAGAAGTGGCCTCAATGACAATTTATTTTGACCTCACATTTGTCCTCAAAACTCAAAGCTTAATCTCCTGATCGGTCAGTTGAGGCCTCAGAAGAGATTGAAGATTATAACGAACCTGCTCACATGCAATTCTGATGATCATGTACCGCCGTGGAGCGGTTTTGGATTGTAAACATGTTTGGAGTAGCATCGAATGAGCTGCCAAAGCCAATCCATTTCGGCCTCAAACTCTTTTGTAAACAGCAGAATTCTTTATTGCATCTCATCTTGAGTCGCTTATCCGGTGGTGGTATGATAGATGTGAAGCGAGCAAGTAACTCACTTGTCTGCTCTGAGCACGGTGGACGTGCTGAGGTGATTGAATGCCAGTTCTGAAATCTTCTCTACCCAAATGAGAGACACGCAGGAATGTGTTCATGGTGCTTGATCTTCTTTAATACGACCTGAGACACTGGCGTAGTAGACCAAGAAGGTAGCAGATCAGAAGGTGCTTCCGCAAGAGCTACGCACCTGGCATCAAGTCATCATATCGCAGGCGAGTACAATCAGATCTCAAGACCCTTCCCACCTCCCCGAAAGTAAGCTGTTACTTCTCTGAACACCCACGTCCTCCTAGACACGATGTCCCGACTAAGATCCATTTGCCTGCCCATCTGCACCACTGCTACTCCCTTGGCTATGAGGCTCTGGCGTCAGTTCTCGAATCATTTTCTTCAGCTCATCAATTTCGTCCCTCAGCTTTCGGACTTCCAACAATGTCCCGTCAACCACAACATCTGGCGATGTCTCCTCTACTCTCTTCGACCAGCCAGTACCCTCAACGTCCAGCTCAGGCTCCAGTTGCTCCCATTCCTCAATCGTGTCATCATCACTCTCATGCCGGCTGCGATTGAAGCGAACCAGTCGTGCCGTTCTTGTCTCTAACAGAGCCGTGACAAGAAGCAGAGGAGAGTATATCACTCCCATGACCAGATCGTTGAGCTGCTCATATCGCTTTCTTGACATCCACCATTCGAAGGGCAAGATCAAGAAGACGATCTCGATGAGGTTGAATGGAGCAATGAAGACATTCTCATCGGGCGCTCGGACGAACTGCATAGTCTTCTGCGCAAAAAGGGCCAAGTATTCATCTGTCGCGTTCCCAGTAATGTCTTCGTATGCACTGTTATACAAAGCGATCAAAATGTTTAGCAAGATGACAATAATGACGAAGTTGTAAATGTAATACAGCGTGATGCCGAATGGAGGAGCGAAATCCTCCCAGCCTTCGAACTCGGGCGAGCCCATGATGGCGTTGAGCATCATCTTGACGATGAAGTTCGAGGCACTGATCTCTCCGTCGGTTTGGTCCATTCCTATGAAGCCTTGGAAGAAGCCTGCCAGCACGGCAATGAGAAGAGCGAAGAAGATCAGAGACTCGCGCATCATGACCTTGAGCACAACCAGCATTGCGCCGAAGAAACGGAAGCTGTCGAGGTAGAGCATGAGCCGGGTCCAAAACATCGGAGAGCTGAACGCGAGGAAGTTGTACGATAGGGTGTTCAGGTGGATGCGGCGTGGAGAATGCCAATCGTAGCCGAGAGCTATCATGCGGAGCACGAAGGACACGGTCAGGAGGGAGTACAAGGTCAGGTTGAAGACGTTCCAGAAGCCAAAATAGTATCTGCCGATTTTCAGGAATTTGGAAAGCTCGTCGCAAAGGAAACCAGCTGTGAAGAGATAGAGGAAGCCTTCGACTATGTCGAGCTCTCCACCTGCGTTAATGGTATTGATCGCGCCCGTGTAGAGGCCGAGGAAAGCAACCGTAATCCCGATCTGCAGGGCATTCTGGTATTGCGGTACACGCATACGATCAGGGTCGAAGTGGTCCCAGTAATTGGTGCTTGTCTTCAGCTTGTAGTCGGTGAATCTGCTCGGGTCGTCCTCGTCCTGCACCAGCCAGCCTCGCCATAAGTGTGATATGCACTTTTGATAGCCGGAGCTCCCTATCACGCGGACAGCATGCAAGTCGACGGCCTTTTCTATGGCGTTTGCTGGATGGGTATCCTCTCCATCGACAACAATGCTGTAGCGCTTCAGCAGCACTTCCTGCATGAGGTAGTTCATATCGTCCTCTTCCTCAATGATGTGCTTAGCGATCATCTCACAAGCTGTCGCTCGTAGCTCATGTAGATCGGCATCCCATAGCTCGAGAATGGCTTGTCTCTTGAACCAGTGCTTGACGATCAGCAAGCAGTATACCACACACGAGCCATAGTCCTCGTCTGAGCCAGACACTTTGCCGGCAGACTTGGCAGTTTTGATGATGGCGGGCGTGATAACATTGCTGTGAGGGGCGGTGATGCGCTCTTCGGGAAGTTCACAGGGTATCACTTGTTCGAGCTGATACTTGAGGCGGAGCGCGACAAAGGTCACTGCCTTGGCAGGGAAGGCGGAGGGAATGTTGGTCTCGCGGTGGGTGGGGAGTAGGCGGGAGAGCTCGTCGGTGAGGCCATGGTGTCGGTCGTGATGTCGGTCCGAGTCGAAGATGCTGTTGGTTCTCTCCGTTAGCTCGGAAGCGAGGCTCTTCAGGCACGCCTTGTGCTACCGTGCGCATACCGGTCGAAGAAGCCCATTGCAGGGTGTCACTGGCGATTCTTGGTGCCTATTGCAGAATGTCTACCGATCCCACGCAACTACAGGAGTGAGAATCGTAGGAATGGAGGAGTCTCAGGTGGTGCCACCCTCTTGCCAGCCTCTTTGTCTCGCGAACCAAGATGTGCGCGTTGGCGGTGGAGCTTGGAAGCTCTCGCCAATGACGACGATCAACAGCAGGGATCCGTCGCGTGGCATCGCGTCCACCACACGTTCCAGCTGCATCGATTGTTCACTTCATCTCTTTCATAAGCGCCCATCTTGCCATGCCTCCCAGGAAGAAGGCTCGCCATTCCCAGGCGACCTCTCCCTCGCCTTCTGCTTCCCGCCAAAAGACTCCCGAGACCGCACCCTCACAACACTCAAATTCTTCCCCAAACAAGCCTTCCGAAGCAACCGCCTCAGATGACCCATGGAGCGACCACGAAGAAATCGGCCTGTTCAAAGGCTTGATGATATGGAAGCCTACAGGTATCCACAAGCATTTCCGCTTGCTCGCTCTTCACAACTGGCTGCTGGAGAACAACTACATTCATCCTCGCAATGAGCACACTAAGCCCAAAGGGATCCGCGCGAAGCTTGAGACATTGTACAACATGGACGCACTAGACGCCAGGGAGGATGCACGACAACTGCCAGCTGTGGAGCTTCCCGATGTAGATCAGACAGATGCCAAGGGAACAGTACTGGACGACGACATTTACAGTGAAGTCGACAATCGTATTGAGCAAGATGACTTTGCTCTGCCGCCCGAAGAAGGCTTCGAGAAGGACATGTGGGATCGCAGAATGCCAAGCAAGAAACAGAAGACGGAAGAAGACGAAAGCGATCTCGAGCTTCCCGACTTAAACCTCGCAGAAGAACCACCCGTGCGATTTGTCGCTACAGTTTCCATCGAGCCAAGTGATAATGCTACACCTGGCTCAAGAAGAGGCAGAGCCGGCGGAGCTGGTTCGAGAAGAAAAAGTCTGCCAAAAGTCGCTGCTGCTGCTACGAGGAGGAGCGCGAGACAGGCGGAAAGCACGGCTGATGAGGAGGAAGGTACTGCCGAGGAAGAGAAGAACGAAGACGAGGAGGAAGAGGAAGAGGAGATTGAAAACAGTGACAGCGAGGATCGGAGTGAAGCGAGTACACCGGCACCAAGGGCGACGAGAACGAAAGGCGCAAGAGGGAGGACAAGAGGCAGGGCTGGAGGACAAGCTGCTGCAAAGAGGAAAGCACGTTGAAAATTGATCGATGAGGAGACCTTGCGGTCGACGTGTCTCGCACTATTCAAGCACTGTCCCGCGCTATGATACATGATTCAGCCCACGACGACTGGATTTTCACGTCCTCCACGACCACCGCGCCTCTGAATCCTTCTGTGCTCACTTCCCTGTCGAAGACTTCGAGTAAACTCCGGCTTGGCTTCTATCTGATCCAAATCAGCACTTGATGACAGTGTCGTGTTCGATGCGAGACTTATGACTCACCTGGCATCCATCTGGTGTCCCACGGCAGAGGCCCTGGTTGGACCTGTTGTCTTGACTGTGTACCTGTGGGAGTCTTGGTGCTCATTACGGAGTCAAGGTACTGATTGAAACCTTGAGAGCTGGCCTGTTCGGTATTGCCTTGAGACCAGCTGCCCATGTTACCGTATTGGCTGTTCGCTGCCGGACTCGTTGCGGATAATGGTCTCGAAGATGAATTCGCATACCAGCTGCCTTGAGTGCCGGCCTGACCAGTGGCTGTATTTGCTCTGGAGCTCCACGAACTCTGGTAGGGAGTCGGAACTTGCGACCCTCGAGATTGGTATTGGCTGAGTCCTGGTCGCGCTTTGCCGCTGCTGTACTGGAGGATCTGTTGGGCCGGCATGCTGAGACTGGTTGGCCTGCGTCTTCTCTCCTGGTCTTCTTGCGACGTAGTCTGGTTTAGATTACCGTCCTAGAATTTGGTCACCGCAAGGATGTCTCGCGTCTAGAGATGGTCCCAGAGAACTGCTTTATGGGTCTCATACTGCTGCGCACCGAACACTGGGCAATTTGCGGGTCATCGACACTTGCCACCACGACTAATATACGACTTGCCATCTTCTCTTGAATTGTGCAGAGCTCGTGAGGCGCGTGCAAGTCGACAGGTCGACTTCTTGTAACGTCCGTGCTGTTGCTGCCTGACAAGTGCCTGGCGCGGTGGATTGCATATCAGGTATAGCAGGAACAGGAGCCATCTCCCACATTTCGCCTTTGAACGCGATCAAAACGCAATGCATTCATGGTGTGAAGCTATGATTGTCGGAAATCAGCGAAGTGCCAGAGGGCTGCGAAATCACCTCCTTTCGTGGAGCCTCGCGAGCACCAGCGTCGTTTCCTTTCTTGTCAAGATCTTGAGGTGCCATGGCTCAACGATTCTCAGCTGCTTCACGTGTTGTCGTTTTGCAGACTAACGAGAAGTCTTCGCAGACAAACAATTTGAAGTTACCTACTTGTTCGCACGACTTCGGAATGCCGGAATGTGCAAGAATCAAGAGTGCGACCAATCGCTTGCAAAAGAGGCCGCACCTTGAGCATGCGGTGACCGGACGTCGACTTGTTCGCTTGCAAGCTTGCAATCCTTCATCGCCTGCGGTTCGCATGCACGTGACGCCTGCAACGGCATCTCAGCCTTGTTTCAAACTCGATGCGCCGACGGCGTTTCTGCAGTCCATTAACTTCAAGCTAAGCAAACGCGCTGCACCGGACGTATAGGAGCTACCCTGGGAACCGTGACCGCTGTTCTCAAATCGTTGCATGATCCAAATCAATTTGCCCAATAGACAGGGCTTGCAGATCGACACAATATGGACGCACAAATAGCTGCCATGCCGGCAGACCACCAGCAGAGGAGTCGCAGTCGAGGCCGCTTGCAACGACAACCATCTGATGTGGCCATGGGCAATGCCGAGGAATCGACGGAATCGAGTTCTCCTCCTCCAGCGTCAGGAGTAGCACCCGGCACTACGCCAATCGTGTGGCGATGCCCCTTCGACTTCCTAGGTTGCGTTCACATTGCAGTTGGCCTTCCGCAATGGGACCAACATTATCAATGGCACACCGTGGGTCAACTGCCACGCTATCTCGAGTGTCCATTCATAGGCTGCAGCTGGTCTTGCAGAACTGAGGCCTTCGGACATGAGACATGGGAGAAACGGCTGTTACATATCCTCGAGGCTCACAGGTCTGGAGGCACCATCAGAATGGCCCCGAGCAGAGACATGGTCAAATATCTCTTCGAGGAAGGCATGCTCTCTGATGAGCAGGCACGAGACTTCAGGTAGGCATTTGACCTTCGACGCAAGTCTGAACTAATGAAAACAGGCAGCAAGGCTACTTGGACGAGGAAATGGTCACACTGGCCTCTGATAGTCTACACAACCAAACCCACGATCCAGTCACAGAAATTTCAATTCGCCCGTCTCGTTCAGCGCGACTAGATCGTAGCCCTAATATGCTTGAGCCTAGTCAAGTTGGGACAGAAGCTGCCTCTGCTAGCAAATCGGATACGGACGTCGAACCGGCTTCCAATCCCAAAGAAGCAAGCCCTGAGCCTGAGATTCTCAACGGTAATATCATGTGCTTCTCTGCTGCTCAAGACGATTCGACGATGCCTGCTTGGAGTCCCACGGCACCCAGCGTGCAACACCAGGCAGAAATCGCTGACCTCTTCGCTCTTCGTGCTGCGATCTGGCACATGACGAGAAGAGCGACCGACCTGTCAAATACGACAAATTTGCAGGCTCTCGACACAGAAGCAACAAGTCTACGGCCAGTGAGTCTGTCCCAGAGCAACATGAACGACTACGTTGCAACGGATGTAGCAGCAAACATTCCGCAGACCGCAATTATGCGACGTAATTCCTGGTCAGGTCCATTCGACAAAAGTGAGGTCCCAGATACTCAGGGTAGGCCCAGCTCCACGTGTCCCGGCCAATCTCGACAATGGCTGGAAGGAACGGCGCACATTGCAAATACTCAAGGAGCAGGCTCGGGAGACGGCTCCCGCCGGACGAATGGTGGGCATCTTCGCTCGCTGTCGAGCAATGGTCGTACCATCGGCAATTATCGTCGAAGGGCGGCCGACGATGAAGACGAAGGGAATGCCGACCGAGATCGAGATGGCCGGGGAAAACGGCCTCGTCTCGATGACTCCTTCCAGAAGCCACAAGTACGGATCAGATTGCCTTGCATTTTCAACATGGGAGAGCCGGACGCATTTCCTAAACACACTACGACGTATGAACATATTTCGGAATTGTTGTAAGTCGTCCTCTTGGCTGCGAGCGCGCTAAACATGTCTAATGCTTGCTTCCAGGCGTCACCTCACAAAACACGGTTTCCACGCTTGCCAGAAATGCTTCGCAAGGTTCAACAACGCAGCAGAGACTGTTGAGCACATATGCAAGAAGACTTGCCCCAACACAGCTTGTAGAAGGACGGTATTGCTCAACACTGCACAGCCGTTAGTCTGCGACTGTATCATCACTGCTGTGGAGCAGTGGCAACATCTCTTCGCTTTGCAGTATCCCGGACAGCCTGCGCCCACCTTGCAAACGAACATTTTCGACGACGCGGTCACCACACCTTCACTGCAACCTCACACACCTTTCCAGTCCGGCGTCCCTGAAATTGCTGCAGCAGAATTTGACAATAACGTGTCGAGCATGTCAAATACGAACTTATGGGCCCCCAGAGCCTTCGACCCCACACTGACGCAAGTTCACGCATCGCGAACAGCGCTACCCGTCATGAGAACGGATCTAGGTCATGCCTTCCAGAAAGAATATCAACAGCTCTCTGAACGCCTAGCCGATCTTGAACGCCTAGCGCTTCTCGAACGCCAGAAAGACAATGCTAGCAGCAAGCGCGAAGAAGTTCTCGAGACGCTGCTCCTGTCCGTCTGGGAGGCGTTCTGCGAGACAGGCAGCCACAAGACACGGATTGATGGGCCTCTTTGGAGAATGATACGTCGAGATGCTCCGGAAATTTTGCATCAGACTGCTGCTGGTATTGGGCCTTCGTCAACCTTGCCTGGTCAGCTGCTACAGAATGGTGACATGGGCCAGCATTTTGAGGTTCATCATACGTCCACAAACGGCAATTTCGCTCCCAACGGGGATTCTGATTGGATGATGCATCTTGCGGCAACAGGGTACTTTTCGAACGCTTCTGCACATCCGAATGCGGGCTATAGCGGAATATGAAGAGTTGAACTGGGAGTCATGAGCTTCGACATCACCCGCTGAACGCTTTCCTGGCTACCAACGAATAATTTCAGAGTACTTCCAGCGGCACTTGCGCAATGCTGTATGTATCCCAGCAAATTGATCAAACTGTTAAAGCATTCCAGCCCCGGTCAGCAATGGATCTATTCCGTGCGACCAAACTCTGATCCATCAGCATCCACACGACATGTGCTCTCACAGCCATTTGCGTCGCTCTCATGGTCATCGGATCTCTCCCAATCGTTGGTCTCATCACTCCTCAGAGCTGCCGAGTCTTCTGAACCCTCCGTTCCCCTGACAGGGTCAACCCGAGTTAACAACAGAGCGATACGATGTTAAAGACGAACATTGCTGTGGTGGCTGTAACGTGCAGCATTCTTGGTCCACTGTGGCGGAGCCATTCTTTGATGCGGTCTCTCTTTGAGTCTGAAGCTCGCTTTTGCTTCTGGTCTGCAGCTTGAAGAGTAATCTGGTTGTCCCGAGGTCGGTTTTTGATCGAAGGCTGACGTGCCTGGTGAGGGAAGTACGAATCGATGTCTTCGTTGAACGCCTCCGCGGTGGCAGCTTCTGGATGTGTTGCAGACATCCAGGTTCCAGCATGCTTGGTGACCGACCCATTGTCTCGAGGGCCAGCATTAGATTTCTCATTACGTGCCACAAGGAGAAGCTTCCTACTCTCCTTGGCCGCAGCTGTATCTGTAAGACTTGTCGATGCGGCGCCAGTGGAGGACTGGGATCCACGCTCCGCCATATTGGTCCTTGCAACTCCGCTCATGGTGATCTGTCAATGAAGATGTTACAAAGGTATGTGCGAACCGCCATGATTTCGACATGGTCGTTGGCATCTCATATAGTCGCAGACCTTCCAGCAGTCCACAAGTCAACAAGGCCTGTGTTGCTACCTGTGCAGTAAGCGAGGTAGTGGGCAAGCTGGAGAAGACGAAACGCCTTCGCCTGTTCTGCAAATGCTCGACCTCTGTGCTATCTACTTCTTCCCACGAGATTGAGGCTTGATCATTTACAGTGTATGTGACAAGAGCACCAGCAATTCGAAATTCGGCATGCAGATTGGCTCTTCCGGACGCCACTTCGATTCCTCACTTGCGCGCTTGCCAGCACTATGCTTGTTGTGGCTAGATCGTGCATGGCGGAACAGCAAGACAAACCACGTGATTTTTCGGCTTTCAGCCTTGCTGAACTGGAAACCTGTAAGCATATCCCATCAGAACATGATCTCTTGGCCCAACGAGCAGGACAGAGTCGGATAGCACAAAATGGAAACTCGCGAAGCCATGCAAGGACAGGCGTTGGATTCTGTCCACGAAGAAACATCTCTTGCTGATTCTTACCACGATACGGAGGAGACTGCTGTCTGCTTCCCTTGTATCTTCCACCGAGCCGGCTCCGTCGACCCTACTCCTGGATGTGCTCGACTTCGCAAGTATACCTCTTGGTTAAGGTGCGTGGCTAATGATTCTCTCTTTCAAGCTTTTTTCATTGACTGCTGTGCAGGACACACCATTTCCACAGCAATCATCCTGGTGGACCATTCGGCTGCTGTTCAAGATGCTTCGAGGTGGGAGAGTTCGTCTCCACAAGCAATGAGCAACAGCAATGGCGCCGCTTCACCAATAAATCCGAGGTCGACAGTCACGAGAGGACCTGCACGCGATCTGTATGCATCGACGAAACGTGCGACAACTATGACACTGTCCCAACAGCAGATCTTCCATGTCAACATGGTCCTAGATTCCGTCAGCAACAAATATGGAGGATGTGGTACCGGCGAGCCCATAATCTTGGACGCCACGGAAACGTGCCTGAAATGACTGTGCCTCAGTTGCCAGAACCCTCCTTTCGACACTCTCGGCCACTCTTTACAACTAGCGTTGCATCACCGCAGCGATGGCGATCAACATCACGGTCCTCAACATATAGTGGCATTACCGATGGATCTTCAATGTGGAGTGGTACTACTGCCGGCTCCTCGACGTATAGTGTTTCCACTGCTGGGTCATTAGCGTATAGTGGTACTTACCCCGGGCGAGCGAGTATTGATGGCGATTGGAATGACGCGAACAGCATTGCGGAATTGTTCTCTAAGCTTGAAGCGCCGCATTCTCCAAGGGGACTTGCCGCTCCGGCAGCACCTGAGGTGCCTGGGCTTTCTCGAGGAGGCAATGCTCCTTTCATTCTCGAAGACTCTCCAGTTGAGTTCGAACTAGCTCCCACTCCTTTGCAAGAAGGAAAAGCTTTCAGTGCCGAAGAATCACGCAAATTTAATCAGCCAGATAATGCCAGCGCGTCAGACCTGTTTGACGAATCTGCCGTCGAAAGATTAAGTCGGGACATCTCGTTCCGTACTCAGTCAGCTCACAGCGGCGTAGATGGCTTCCCAGGTCAGGACGAAGCTATGTGCTCGCCTTTGTGTTCTGCGACCTGTCTCACTACACATGCAGATGATCAGAGGAGTCAGAGCTCGCAACGGTCTTACCAGACCGACATCCTAAGCTCCAAGGGTTTAGACACATGCACAGCCAGCGCAGTCGACTCAGATATGATGGGCGACAGCTCTGAACCATGCGGCGACCATGAGTCTCACGAGATTACGACTCTGCTTGCAGACCTGAAGGTGAAGGTCTTGAACTTAGTCTACATTTCTGGACTTCGTGGTAGGAGGAGCAGCAGTGAATCTCCTCGAAGGGTCAGCAGCAGGTCGCCTCCTCGTCGCCCCCTCGCAAATCCGCCTGAGTCGATGCGCAACGCCAGCGGTAGAGATAGGCGTGCCAGAAGCTTGCCTCCCTGTCTGTCGTGTGCGGACCATGACAGCGGCCATTACAGTTGCCACCTGGAGACAACCCCTGACGAGCCCAGTAGCAACACCAACCTATCTGCGCCCAGAAAGAAAAAGCGGGGTCGCTCTTCTGGAGATGACAACCATGAGCAGCGAACGACACGCGCTAGACATGACCAGCATGAAACGAATCCTAAGCTGAAGCTTCCTTGCATTTTCTACGTCGGGGAGCCTTCGAGATATCCCGACCATACTCGGAAACATGATCATATCTCTCAATTGCTGTGAGTGTGGACAAGATTAAAGGTTGTGCGAATTGCTAACGAGACAGGTTGCATTTGAGATCGCACGGCTTTTATGCTTGCCAACACTGTTTCCAATTATTTCAAAGTGTTCTGTTGGTCAAGTCGCATCGCTGCTATAAATCATGCAACAGCGGCGTTTGCAGGAGGCATATTGCTGACATGACACACCGATCGCTGGCCTGTCAGTGCATCACAACCGCTGCGGAGCAGTGGCAAGAACTCTTTCGTCTGCAGTATCCACTGCATCGGCCGGTGATCTTAGAGGAATCATCTATTTCAGCTCAAGCTTCAAGTGCTGAAGTGTCAGACCCGATAGCGAGTCGCTTGTTGGGCCCGGCACAAGGTTTCGAAGCTCCAAGTGCACCACTTACTGATGGATCGAATGCACAATTTGCCATAGAGCTTGGTGACGCCACGAATCTACAAGAGCATACAATACAACCAGCTCAGGATGTGTCTCAGCTTCACGCGGAACTCCACAACATGCGTCAGCAAGTGCTTCTCCTGGAACAACGTATAGTGTCACTGCCTACGCCACGCGAGGAAGACCTCGAACTGACACTGGGGATCGTCTGGCAAGCATTGTGTCGTACTGGAAGTGCCGACAGTCAACCTGAAACACCTGTCTGGCGTTTAGTTAGACGGCATGCTCCAAGTGTGTTGACTTCTACGTCGACGGCACCGGCTGCGCAACCAGGTGAAGCCAACACGACCAATCTCTTGAGCGAAAATGAATGGAGTGATTTCAATTGGCGTGACTTGGTAGTTGATGGGCTTTGGACACCTACAAAAGTACAACCAACAGATTCTGGTTATGGCAGTCATGAACAGTAAAACGTTGGCAAGGAGATGTGCAATCGGGCTTGAATCGTATCGACACGTGACAAAGGATTTTGGGACAGAATCGAAAACAGTCCAATATCATGACGCAGTAGCAGTTATTTGTCGCCGTGCTACATCTTGATGATGTCAACTCAATGATTTGTCTGTCTTACAATTTGCTCTTGCTGTCCTCGGGCGAGATTTCAATCACCAACTTGCCGAGCTGCGAGCCTTTGTTCATGTCGTCAAACAAGCTGTCGATATCTTTGAGGTTGTCAATGCCCTTCACAGATCGTGACACCAATGGCTTCAGACCCTTCTCGTTCACGAACTTGACAAGCTCAGCGAACTCTTTTCTCGAGCCCATTGTGGATCCACGCAGCTCAATGTTCTTCAGGACTGCAGGCATCGTCCACGTCATCTTTGGCCCAACAGTCATTCCATATTGAGAGATGATGCCGCCGTCCTGTACATACGTTAGTTGATCCAATACCAAAATCGAGCAAGACATGAAGCCAAACTTACCCGCAAAAGCTTGGCACCTCGTTGCACAACATCACCACCAGCACCATCAATGATAGCATCCAACTTCTTCCTGTCCTTTGGCAACATCTCCTTGAGCTTCTTGTCCCAGTCTGCATCCTTGTAGTTAATGCCTCCCTTCGCGCCCAACTTCTTCGCGACCTCAATCTTCTCCGCACTGCCTGAGCTGACGTATACATTCGCGCCTGCAGCAACAGCATACAACAATGCCATGACAGCCACTCCACCACCAATACCAGTGATCAAGATATTCCTGCCTGGCTTCGCTTGTCCGCTCTTCGTCATCAATGCTCTCCATGCTGTCAGGCCAGCCAAAGGCAGCGCTGCAGCTTCATTGCTGGTCAAATGTTTCGGTGCCTCTTCAACCTCGCTCGCAGAGATCGCGATCAATTCTTGAGCTGTTCCAAGTGGGTTCAGCTTCGTGCCGCCCAAGATCGCGTAGCCTTTTGCTGATTCTGGTCCATCTGGATCAGAGTCCCAGCCATGTCCTGGGTTTAAGATCACGCGCTTCCCTTGCCATTTCTTGGCTTCTGCTGAGTTGCCTGTCTTGATTACTACACCACAGCCGTCTGCTAGGAGAGGGACGCCGAAGCCAATTGCGCCGTAGAGAGCTTGACGGATGAAGAGGTCGCGGTGGTTCAGGGCGGCGGAGGTGATTCGGACGAGGATTTCGTTATCCTTTGGCTCGGGTGTAGGTTGCTCGATATTTTTCAGAGGGTAGTATACTTTGCCGGGCTTGCCATCAATCTTCTCGATTACTAGCGCTTTGGGCATTGTGTTCTGCTGTGTGGTGTGGTAGTTGCTGTGATATGGGGTAGAGCGTGTGATGAGAAATGTGAGGAGAGGAATAGAGAATCACAGTACAATAACTTACTGTAGAAGCATTGATTTACAAGCAGCTCTGCCTATGATGTCGCCAGAGCAATGTCGAGCTTCGCGGCGGAGATCCCTCTGGACCGAGGCCATTGCCGGAGTAGCAGAGTAAGCAACACCGCCGCGCAGAAGTCGTGGCTGTGGCAGCATGAGTTCTGGCATTTGGGAACTTCACCTGCTGTTCTTGCAAGCACACACACCACTAACAACTTCACGATGTCGTCTTGAACAGACGACCCGCCTGCTCCAGGTAGACTTGTTGAGCTCAAAGTCGCTCAAGGCAAGGTCATCCTACCCGCAACGACTGCAATGGGCTTGGCGAGCTCTTGTCAGACCAGCAACCAAGCGGCACAGTGCAGCAGTAAGCGCCCTGCTCAGGGCCATGTTCAAAGAATGCTTTCTTGCATGCTCGAGCAGCACACCTCTCATGACATCTAATTGACATCAGTCTGTTCTCCTGACCTTCGCAAGACGCCTCGCTGCCAGCTTAGTCAGGACATCTTCGCAAGCTTTTGCCTCACCCCCTCCTGAGGGTATCGCATTGCATGCTTCACCAAGAAGTCGCTCCAATGGCCCTTGTGCACAAACTCAACGCTGATCTCCTGCATCTACTGTTCACTTTTCTCGACAGAACAGATCTGCTGATCGCGACCAGAGTGTGCCCCGAGTGGCATCATGCCGCGCAAACCAAGATTGATGGCACTTTAGATCTGATCGCCACGACCACATTACAGGCTGCCAATCTGAAAGTTTTGCGGCGTCTGGAAGTCGACACAGCACTTCGGGATAGAGTATCAGGGATAAACATACATGAATGGCATCTCGACCCTCTGGAACCGAAGCCAGAAGACTTTAACTTCAACTTCATCGCAAACCCTTGGGACGATGGTTGCTACTTCTCAAAGACCTATGACGGTGTCAAGGACTCGTCTTCTGCTGCTATGGAGTTGCTAGAGGCGCTTGCAAATTCATTGCCCGTCGCCAGGTTGAGGAACTTCATTTGGTCGGCACTCCCGCCCCTGCCCGATGCTCTCATAGCGATTCTGGGGGCACTTCCGACCTGCAATCTGCGTATTGTTAGAAACTCTCGTGCCCTCGATACGACGTTTTGGAGCTATTTCCCACAACTCAATCACCGACAGATCGGCAGTTTAGGACATATTTGCCACAGCTTGAAGACGTTGGAGGTCATTGTGCCATCGTGCGATGCCTCTATTCTAACAGCATTGGGACAACTGGTCAGCTGTACGAAACTCGAAATTTTGAACATCTACGTTCTTGGTCTTCGGTCGTGTCCCACAATCGATAATGCAAAATTCAACCGAACGACCGATATGTCTTGGATTGTCGGACCTATCATCGACTCTGGGGCGAAACTCTCTCTAAGATCACTCGAACTGGACAATATCTGCGTGTGTGGCTTAGAGACTTCGTTCCGACTGGAGCAGATCACCAATATTTCGAAGCTCGATCATCTTTCAGTCAGTTGCTTTGGACTCATCTCTGCTTGTGACGACGCGCTCCAACCAAAGAGCTTTCGCCTGTCCTGCTCGCCACTTGGAGGCAACAAGATAGACAGTTTCTGTGCAAGAGAATGGACAGTCAAATCAGTTCGCCGCTTTCTACTTGATCGCCGGAGGCTGAAGAAACTTGTGATTCTCGATGATGAAGACATCCCGACAGCGGAGGTCATGCAGCATCTTGGTCCGCAACTTCGCGTCTTGCATTATCACAGCATCAATCAATTGTCGGGCAGGATTGCCGACCTGAATCTGGACTCTGCGAGTACTAGGGTCCCATCTTGGCTATCGTGCTGTACGGATCTCCGCGAGCTCGCAATGGATACCCCTATACCATACATGGAAGACTTTGTGCCTTACGTACTATCCTGCCTACAACAGCTGCCGAGCTTGGACAAGCTCATCTGCTGCTGTCTCCCTGAGCCGATCATGGAGATCGCCTATGAAGATCCAATTCCACCGAACCGGCAAACCATCAGCTGCTCGACAGCCTCCATGCTCTTCACGCAATTGCATCAGCATAGCCACCCCTTCACTGAGCTGAGCATCATTTTTGGGCCTCTAAAGCCCTGGGACCGTGATGCCTCTATGGCTGAATGGGGAGGGCGAGAGCGTCTTCGGCATAGGACGTTCAATGTAAAGCTGAAAGCACCCTTGGTTTTTGGTACCACGCCAGTGCCCCAAGTGCACTGCGTGGAGCTTGAAGAAGCGCGTCGAGCTCAGCACCACTCCTATACTGCACCATTCGAGGGCTATTGGGATTCCGAGCTGACGGAACTGGAACATTTGGCTTTCGATGAAGTGACATTGCTGTCACGACGGCCACCTGTCGTCCGACGATATCAAGTAAGTTTGTGGGATAGATCCCCGTGCTTCGCTTTTCTGACATGATTTGATGCAGGTGGCTAGTTATAGTCATTTACAGGGCAGAGCGTGAGAAAGGGCTTCTTTCTCACGCTACGTACTCACCTGGAGACTATTACATGACTGGTGCGACCATGATCTTTGACTGGTCCATGCCGACAATTTTCATTTCAGTGATCCTTCAGCGGTATTGCCACGACTGCAACCAGCTAAGCGTGCCACTTTGCGCACTGATCAACCATTCCCACGACGATGTTACTGCACAGTCCCTATGCTCCAGCATCATGGTCAGCCGCCAGGCTAGCCTCATCCCTGGCACTCTCGGGGCTTACAAACTCTCCAAGGTCGTCGAAAATATTGCAACCACCATTGCAACGAAGATCGATAAACAAAAGATGGTCAATCGCGAGAGATTTCTCTATACGTGTAAATCGCGTTTCCGTTCAAGCAAAGAAGGCCAAACAAACAAAGCCCATACTTTTCCTGCCTACTTCTCTCCACTGCCAGTCCCCCGTCTAATCCTACTTCACCTTGGAACAATCCACAACCCACTCCCCAAGATCGTACCTCTTAATCAACACACTAAACCCCTTCGCAATAGCATTCTTGCAAATTCCCCTCTGCACCGCCAAACTCGGCGATCCCTCCACATACTCAATACTAAACACCGCTTTACCCTTCTGCACAAAAGGCTGATACTTCTTACATTCATCATAATAGTCCTCTCCAGCTGTAAGATCCGAATTCCCCTGGCACTCCTCCACAACAGCAAAATCCACAAAATCCACCAATTGATTCACAATATCATCTCCGTTTTTCAATCCAATCGCAAGGTCCTGCGCATGAGCTTCTGCTGCCAAAAATTTGACGTAGTCGATTGCATCAGCTTGCGTAAGTCCAAATCCTCCCCCATCATGCAAATACGCATCAATATTATCCGGATCAACCGCATCACAACCCCTCCTCTTCGCTTCTGCGATCCTCGCTCTCATGATATTTCTTATCCCTGGAGCTTTTGTGTTGACCCATCGTTCGCCGGGCCAGCCGTCGAGACTATTTCCGAGGTTTTGGGGTTGGGAAGTAAAATTTGAGGCGTCTGGGCGCCAGTCTTCGAATTGGGTAGAGAAGTAGCAGATTGTTTTGATTGAGCGGGATTTGTAGAGGGACCAGGTTGAAGCGGGGTTGTCGAAGAGGTCGGAGTCGATGATGGAGAAGTTTGAGGAAGAAGGGGGAGGGGAGGTGCGGAGGGTTTGGGAAAGGATGATTTGCCAGGTTGGGGAGGGGGTGGGTTTCCACCAGGCGTGGGTTGTTGGAGTGGAGAGCAGGAGGGGGATGATGAGGGAGAGGGAGAGAGTGTGCATTTTGGTTGTGTTTGTGATTGGGTCTGAGGGATTGATGGTGAGGGATGGATTGTAGAAGTTCAATGCGTCTTTATACGTTCTTCTTCCACTTTTAGCTCTTCCCTACATCGATACTGAGAAAGTTGGACGTCGCCTCTGATGCCCTCTGTGCCATTTGGATCTCCACGATCTCTTTGTCCTTCGTGTAACCCAACGTTGTACAGGATCCTGAAGGATTGCACTAGCGTGCTTGGCTATGCTGCAGGTCACACCATATCCGTGATCAAAGCTCGAAAAGGGAAGCTGGGCGATGTTCTTATTGTGCCGATTGGCAGGCACTGTATGCAGTTCGCTCCACCATGATGCCTTTCAAGCTCATACCAAGGCGAAGGGTCTCTTCCGCGAGCGTTGAAAGCGGAATCGTTGTTTTAGTGCTATAGGGCAATTGCATGTTCCTGTCTGCAGGGTCCAGTAATCTTCGTTTGGGGGTCAGTGGGAATCGTAGAGCAGATCATTTTTGCTATTCAAATAGCACTGCATCCGAAATCCTCCTCAGGCTTGGTAATTTCACCTACTGTACTGCTCCCTACCACTGCTGCCCTGCTGTCCCGTCTTACCTCGTCAATTATTGGTGCAAGGCATGGCATTTTCCAGCGGCCATGGATGGGTTTCTGGCGACGTGAACATTCTCAGACTGAAAGATCAGTGAGAGGGCGTTGTGATCGGCTCTCGATGCTCCACGAATATCCTATCCGAAGGTCGCAAAGAGGACCTCTCGCAGGTACGCTCATCAAGCGACCTGTCGTACCAACTTGCACTCACTTTGTTTTCGATAAGGGTAATGGCTGCGTGGCTGATCTGGGCCTCGTGGCAATATTCGGCGCGCCTGAGACATTTCCATGCTTCTCCCGCGCTGCTGAGCAGAACGTGGAGTCGTAAGCTTCAGCTGACATGCTTCGAAATGCGACTTGAGCATGTGCTTCGGGGCGTGCAACAATTGCCCATTTGTGAATTCGTCAACGCGATGCGATGAGGTGAGGTCGGGTTCGGACATTCGTGGGAAGCTTACGACGTCGTTTTGCGGACACGCGAAGGACGTGACTCCAGGGTAGAAGGTGATGAGGTTGTGATCGGAAAAGACGAAGTGTCAATGTTGGAGACCTATTTTTCATATGATCCCGTGTTCCTCGCCCATTTCTCCCTCTTCACCACCTCCCGTCCCATGCACCATTTCCCAACTTTGTCCCTTTCCCATCTAATCTTCCCACCCCTCTCAAGCTCAAATACACGTCCGTCCCCCATCCCCACAGACTTTGCACTGCAATCCCACCACCAAAATACTCAGCATAAGCCCTCCCCAAGGGCAAGCCATAACCCAGCCCCGCCAAGCTCGAACCTCCGGCAGGCCCTCCACTAATTGTATCCAGCCCCGAACTCCCTCCTCCCACACTAATCTTATCCATCATTTCATCCTCATTGAACGTCGTGAAACCATATTCCCATAATTTGTCCAGATTCTCCGGAGAAATACCACCACCCCGATCTCGGATTCGGATAGTCACGCCAGGAGTAGCTTGGTCCAGAGGTCGAATGTTCTCTGACAGGGCGAGATCTGGTTTATTGGATTCAGAAGCATAATCGACGTTCCCTTGGTCGTAGTTGCTGATGCCCGGCTTTTCTCCTGCTGCTTCCGCATCATGTTTGGTCTTCGACTTCATCTGCTCCGTCTGTGTCTCGGCAGCAGGTGCGGGGGCGATTGTCACTTCAATGGGCTCTTTCTCCATTCCAGCTTCAATTGTTGCGCGGAAGCTGTTTTTGAGAAGCTCCGTGAGGATGTACTCCAGATGCATGGGAATGTGTGCAATTGTGGTTTCTGGATCGCCGATGATGTTGATTGTGGGACGGACGCCGTATTTGAGCTCGCAGATTTCCCCCACCATGTGTTCGCAGCCGACTATGATGTCTGCTGGTTTCAAAGCCGTATCTATCACGCCGATATATGTCGACTCTTGCTGATCCTGTGCATGCGGATCGTTGGAGAGTTCGGCGTGGGGTTGAGAGCTGAAGTGGAGGGCGATGTGCTGCTCTGCTATGAGACGTGTGCCGATTCGAGCTCGGAGGTGTTCGTCGAGGAAGCGGGTGATGTCGTCCTTGTTGATGTACTTCCTAGCCTCCAAAAAGCCTCGTGCGAGAATAGCTATGGTGTTGCTGTGTGTCTGGACCAAATTGGCCATGACTTCCGTAAAAGTGACCTCCTCTTCCAAGCACTCAATCCTCCTTTCTGCGTATGGAAGCAGCGTCGACAGAGAGTGGACATAGTTGTTGTTAATCTTGCTGACATTGGGGTTGGCTACGACAATGTAGGGCAGCGATCGCAAGCTCTGGATGCGATGTGCGAGGCGCGAAGGCAGGATGGACAAGGTGAAGTTGGCATTGTTGAGCAGGGCCTCTGTCGACAGCGGAGGACGTCCATTCTTGCACAGATCGGCGAGGGTGAGAGGGTGGAGGGGTGTAGCGGCCAGGCGGGCGATATCATCATCCGTCACCGTCTTGGTCTGTAGATGTCGCGTGCCTCGGATTCGGCGAGGGGTGCTGATGCCATGCTGCCTTGCTATGGCTCTGCGGCAGAGCATAGCAAGGGACGTGTTGGGCTGTTATCGTGGGAGCATGGGAGGTATTTGTCTGCTCACACGACAGTCGGTGAAGCGTGAGGTGCAGCGTGGAGGCTGAAGTGGCACTGTGCGACAGCGGAATGGCAACGATGACTTCAGCGAAAGCACCGAATTGACCCTCTCGCGTGCATGAACATGGACGACTTTCCCGGTATGAGCACGAGCACTCTTTCCCGTTCTGCACGACGAAAACAATGGCTCTGGATGATGCAGCACCCGGCGTGGGAATTAGACGAGTTCTCGAAGCCGCCTGTCCCTGCAGCGAGGAGCGACGAACATCGGCATTGGCACTCGCCTTTTGCAGAACAAGACGGGATGACAGGTGGAATGACAGACGGGCTTATCAGCAGGAGGAGAATAGTTCCATGCGCAAGATCGAAGTGGATCGGTCGCTCGAGCACACCTTTTCTTTTGTCGCTCGCTTGCCGCGTGGATGATGATGGAGATCACGAGGCGACGCGACCAAAGCACACACGAGCGGGGATGGCGACATGTGGACTGGTGCTGATTTTCACCCATTCGACGACCCACGCGACAGAAATCACAGGCAGGCAGCATTGCAGCACTGTTTCCACCAACACGACCTGCAACAGATCGCGTCGGAGCAGAATCCCACGCGTGTCAAGTTGGAGACGGAGCGGTCGCGACCAAGCGCGTCTCGGGCCAATCTACGTCAACAACCTTGTCGACTTCACGAGGCCAACATAGCGCCTGCGCCCAGAGCCTCAACCATACCGACTGCGGACTCAGACATACCACGACTACTGCTCCTTCTGTATACACGTCGTTCCTGCCACAGGAACAGGATCGCGCGCCCAGCATGGAAACCATGACCGCCAACTTCCCTCACCCTCCGCTCGCGGCCGTGTCGCCGCCCACGCACCTTCCGCAGTCGCAATCGCAGTCGCCCCGCGCGCAGAAAGCGACGCGTACAGTGCACCCGCAACCCGAGCACTCACCACACCACCACGCCCAGCACCACCACCACCCGACACTGTCCGCTCCTGCCAGTCAAGAATCCATGGTCAGCGTGCAGAGCAGCTACGGCAGTAGCGTGCCTCACCTCCAAGGCAGCGAGAGCAACCTGTCCACGCAGACCGATCTGACGTCGCCCTCTTCCTCGGTCGGACTCAAGCACATCCTCACCAATGTCACTCCCGCCTCACACGATGCGACGCAGCATACAACACACGATGTTTACAGACCGAGGAACAAGACCCCCGAAAATGCACAGCACAGCCCGACTCTCACGGCCGAGCACGCGTTGTACAGTCCTATGAGCATCACATCGCCCGTCGCGACAAATGGCGCTAAGAGAACCGCGAGTGGTCATGTGAAGAACGCGAACAGCATCCACACCTCACCATATCGCGTGCAATTTCCGGAACGCGGATCGCGACGGGAGTCTGTCTCGTCTTCTGGCAGCAAAGCTGGCGAAATCGCCGCGACTCTCAAAGCACGCCTCGGGTACGCCATGGCAAAGGTGCAGAACGGGTGGGAGCATAAGTCGCTTGCCGAAGTGGAGCAGCTCGCAGCACAGCGACATCGAAGTCGGACGAGCGTGTCCCAAATCGACCAGCAACGCCCGGGCACGAGCGGTCTGAGCAATGGCGCGTCCAGGCTTTCCATGTACGACCAGTATGGCCGCACCATGATGGACATGACCGAGGCGCCTCCTTCCAAGCGCACGTCTGGGAACTACTCACAATACCAAGCTCAGTTGCAATCGCAGCTGCAGCAACATCAGCAGCATTTCGCGTCGCAAAGTACGACGCCGCGACTGCAGCCTGCGCCCGACATCCGACCGACTTCGAGCCAGAGGGGCGGCGCGTACTCGGGGCCTATCCTGCATACACTCCCACAGCATGTGAGCAATGCCATGTCTCCTCCCCGGACGCCCATCAGTGCGACATCACCTCAGCGGCCTCCAACGATTCGTACACAGACTCAGACTGCCGAGGCGGAGCGGGAAGCATTGCAGGCGCTGTTCCAACTGGGCTCGCCCCATACTTCCGTCGGTCCGCACATCCCTCGAACTGGTACTGCGACGACCAATTCGAGCCAAAGCCAAATGTCGCCCGCGAGGCAGCCCGATCTCACACCTCGACACGCTACATTTGTGCGGAGTGAAAGTGCCAGCACATCGTCGAGCAGCGGTCTTGACCCTACCTCCTCTCATGCCTTGCAGGAAAGTCGTACGCGACTGATTGAGCAGCTTGCAGACCAATGACCGTGATTGGTGCAACAATGTTACCTTTTCGGGAGTTTGGACGCATATCTTATCTCGCCTGACGACCTGCCTCTCTCTGCTTTTTCCTTGTACCAGGAAGCATTGTTCGGGAACGTTGCTACGACATGGATGGATGATACCCAGCTCCGCGCATTTTTCTCATGAAACGTGGTGTTGTATGGCGGCATTTTGTTGATGAAGCTTGTGAGCGTCGGCATTGTGGATGGAAGCTTTGCACGTGCTTTTCTTGTTTTCTTGATCTCCCCTTTGGCCATACCACCTTGGGGCGGCACTTTGGAGGCGTTGTAGGAGTTGGCCATGGCGTACGCGCCTGAAGAGTGCCCTTTATAGATCGACTTTCTTGTTTCCCTTCTTCTTGTGCATACATTGGCGACGGATGGGCTGGGCTGGATTATGATGATTGTGAAATGAAATGACCAGATATCCCCCGATCAAATGTGAGAAACCTTTCCTGCTCTTGATTATCCTTTCCCTGATTCCAACCCTACGGTGATGTGATACTCTGCCTTCATTCTCTGACCTTAAGCATGATGCCGACAGCAAGTTTGAGGTCAGTCAATGGGCTTTGACAGGTCTGGAATGGAAGGAGATTCGTGGTACGGGGAGAAGTATCTCAGAGCCTGGGATCTTGACATCGACATAGGCATTCGAGCACGGAGGCCGATGCTGCCTCGTCTTCCAATCGAATAATAGGATCAAGCAGAATATCGAATTGCTTCTCCGCTGGCTTTGATATACGAAATATGGCACGACGCAGAAGTCTCAATACATGCGACGTGGAATTGTTGATTTGAAAGAACGAGATTGGCGAATGCTTTTCCGATGATAGGCTAGTTCATTGTTGAGCGGATAAGCGGAGTTGTTGGCAGGGGATGGAGAGGCTGAAGCGTGGAATGATTAGGCGAAGGGGCAGAGGTGTGCTTCAGACTCTCGTGAGTCTCTATCGATTGGCAGTACCACGTGAGATCTCTCGACACGCGACGGGCGTTGAGAAGAGAGTGGTGAGGTTGGTCGCTGTGTTACTCACTGGTGTTCCAGGACGTCAGTGGGGAAAGGTTGAGTAGAAACGAAGCTGTCGCCCCTGATGGCGCAGGATTATTGCAAGCGTTGGGCTAGATCTTGCCTTGCTAGCATCATCATGAGAATGAAACAAGTTGAACAGTGTCTATGTGAAGCTACGAGGTCGCATTCCACGTTGCGGCATTAGAGGCATCGTTTTCCTCTGAACGAAAGTTGGGAGCTTACAATTGCTGTCTGGCTGAAGTCCCGTAATGCTCCAACCAACAAAAATGATGCATTTGGTTGCACGAACGAAGCGGAAGCAGGCCAGTCATCGCTGGTGAAAACCCCTCGAACTCGCCTAACGGGCACCTTTCTCTCCGAGTCTGGTATACGCATTCAGCCATCTTGTCTTTCAATGTTTTTCCATCGAACACGGATGTGGTGATCCATTCGTTCAGGTAACAAGATGGCTTAACGCTTTGGACCTGAGATCGGAGGAGGATGGTAAGTGGAGATCTCGAATGAGACGTTGATATCGTCCTTCGAAGAAACGGAAAGGCGCTTATTTTATTTCTCATGGAATTTGCAAAGGGCTTGACGAGGTAAAACTTGAATCGGAGGGTGTTGAGTGTATTGTCCTGACAGAAATAGGAGAATAAAAAGGACATGTGTGTTCATCTTATTGGGGGCTTGGTTGATTATACCCTGTCGAAAACCAACATGGAAGCCGTCTTCTCCGATTCTTGATGATTTATCGATATTGAACTGCATCCAGTGGGTTGGTGTAATAGAGACAGAGACTGATGTGCCAGGAAGTTTACAATGAACCGGTTGAAGCCGGACCATATGGCTCTTCCTGTGGATGGTCTATCGAACTGTCTCTCGCGGTAGCTGAATAAACGCTTTGTTATGAGGCACATGTTCAATTGCGTCGAAGAGACGAGGAGGACCGAAAAGGCTGGGCAGTACGAGACATTAGTAGTTGAGTAGTTGGAGAGTTTTTCGAAATTCAATCACTCGCTCAGACGAAAGATAGCTCCGCTGTCGACGTGTTCTCACCTAGGGCCACTTATGGAGGCCCAATGGCTTAGGTGCCTTTAGCTGCTTCGTAGTAGATGAACCACAATGTGCTTTTGTATGTTAGACCATGCGAATGGACTTGTCTTGGAGGCCCAACGATAACGGTGATATTCAAGCAGGGGGCAGAAGTCGCCACAGGCTCTCAAGAAGCAGCATGAACGATGATCGAAGAGACGCTGACGACCGATGGCTTGATGAATTGACGACTCATCGAGGAATCTGAATACAGAGGTCTACTCTCGCTCGTTGTTATAATTTACCTTGCTGGTACATCTACGCTTCATACAAGTACCTGCTGATCTTCTTCCATCTGTTCACGAGTAGCAATCCGAACGAGTGGCCTACCTGTTGCCTCACGGCCTCACGAGCTTCCAATAGAGATGGAACTGCAGAAAACTTCAATAGCGAACTTATACCTGGCAGACTTGTTGAAGAATGAGTGTCAATCACTTCTTGTAGCGAGGAGCTTGAAGTCTGGCATTCCCTATCCACCCATAGATGACACCAAAATCAAAACGGATGCTTACTTGCGTCAGTTGAACTGAAATGGTGAAGCGAAGATGCAGTAAAGAGCAGAGATTTCCTTTAGAGAACTGATTCACTATCTACCATTCACGAGGACCAAGACTTTTGGGCTAGGCAAGCGATTACATGCGAAGTTCTCCTTCTCGCCAGCCACATTTTCACAAGACAACCCTGCGGCGTCTGGGAGTCAAATGATTCTTGATTCACGATATTTTCCTATCATAAGCTACCATGTGAGGGCTGCTTTTGCATCTGAATACGTTTCTGATGCTTCGGGTAGAGGAGCAGTGGAGACGGACGAGTAGAAAACTAGGGATGGAATAGTAGAACATAAGAGGCTAAGGGACCTTTCTCTGTCCATCTTCTGGGCTGTACTACCCAGAAAATGGAACAGCAATAGCATTGCACGCATTCAACAAGCAGAGGCGTGAGCTACCTCAATCTCATCCCATTGGATTCTAACTATCACTTGTCATCTGATTGCTAGCTCAATCCACTGCGTCTCGATCTTCGATCTGAGGAGCCTTCCGCTTTCTGATATTCCTAAGTCGCTAGGCAGGCTAGAGTGTTGCTTTCTGCTTACTCGCAAGCGCCGCATTCCTTGGGGAGAACAAGAGAGTAACGAGCAGAGACGGTATAATCTTGAACACCGTCGATTATTCTTACTTAGAAGTCGTGCACTTTTTGTTAGATCGGGCGTGCTAAGCAGGATGGCTGATTACTTTCTGCTTCCTTGCAGACGCTGCATTGTTCTGAAAGCGTGAGAGATACACGAGCGAGGTGCCTTGTCTTTTGAATACTGCCGATCATTTGTTATCAGGTCTCTTACGCTCTCTGTGATTCCCAATGTGTTGAGCAGGCTGGCTCATGGCTTCTTCTCCGCTTGCAAGCTCTGTCTTGGTTCGAGAACATGAGCGGCTAATGAGCAGAGATGGTACGCTTTTGAAGACTGCTGAATATTCATTGTCGAGAGCCTTCCGCTCTCTATTATTTTCGATATCCTGAACAGGCGCGCTCGTTGCTTTCTGTTCGCTTGCAAGCTTTGCTTCGTTTTGAGTACTCGGGCTTGTACTGCTTGCTTGAAGCTACAAGCGTAATGATAGCTCACCATGAGCAGTGATATTCTCGCATTTTCGTTTCCAAATCGCCATGTCCAAGTCCCAGAAAGCTTTCTCTGAGGAAACGGGGCTTCGACATCGCTACGCATCTGTACACACATAAGCATCCAAGCAGATTTGCTTCTAGAGAAGTCAGCAACAACTGATCAGAAAAGCTTGCGAAAGATTATGTCCGACGCTCGAAAACCTTGCTCTCAGTACATCTTCAGTCCGTTTACAACAATTTTGAAACATTAGGAGCATAGTACGACAGATTCTTGTAGAGAAACCGCTAGAGCCCCGTTCGAAAGAAGCAAATCTCTTTAGAATACCGCTATGTCCAACGCTCGAAATTCTTTCTCTGCATACGTTTTGGCTCTGAATCGCTACCTATTTGGAATGACAGGAGCGTACAGTGACCGAATTACTTTAGAGCGGCTAGCGGGAATGGTTTAGGAATAGCTAATTCCATTCGTAATTGTATATGTCCAATACTTGACAGCCCGTCTCCAGATACGTTCTTACCATGTATCGCTACAAGCATTGATTTTCAGGAGCATGTAACGATAGGAAGTTTCAGAGAGACTAGCAAGAGTCGTTCGAAACCGACGACATCTATTCGAGATCGCTATATATAACGCGCAAGAATCCCTTGACTCCGAATACATCTCTAGTCTACATCGTCTTAGATCTGTAGATCTTGGAGCGTTAAATAGTAAAATCTGCTAGAGAGGCTAAAGGGAATTGTTAGAGAACAGTGAAACTTGTTGCCAAATTGCTATGTCCAACACTTTACGAACTGTTTCTTTCCAACAACCACCGTGGTTCCCATCGTCTTGCAACTGCAGATCCAGCAGCGTGCAGTAGTCATTTCTCTTAGAGAGGCCACCTCTAATCGTTTAGAACCGACTGAATTCATTCCACTTCCAATACATCTACCACTTAGAAGCATTGCCTCTAGCTATATCGTTAGTCTATGTCGCTGTGGATCTGCAAATATAGGAGCTCGCAATAAAGAGTCCTTCGAGAGAGGCTGCGGGAAATAGTTCAGAAACGGCAAGATTCGATCAAAAATCGCTATGTCTAACACTTAGACATCCGCTTTCTGTATCTCGCTATGGTCCGAATCTCCACGGATTTTCACATTCGGGAGCGTGCACTCCTTGATCATTCCAGAGATGCCGACGAAAATCGTTCCGAAACGGCAAACTTCATTCAGAAATGGCTGTGTTCGACGCTTCCGAATCCTTACTCCAGCGACAACTCTAGTCCCAATCGCTGCGGATCCGGGGATCTATTAGCGTACAACGAGAGTTCCTACGGAGAGGTATCAACGGTGATCATAAAAACCGGCGCAACTTGTTCAGAAATCGCTATGTCCAACACACAGACATCTTCTCTCCATCGACGGATCTAATTCCTGTCGCTGAGGATCTAGAGATCCATGACCAGATAACGAGGAATGATTCTGGAGATACCAGTAAGAATCGTCTAAGAATTGCAAAATCCTATTCCAAAATCGCTATGTCCAACGCTTATGTTTCTTGTCTCCAGCGACAACTCTAGTCCTCATCACTGCGGACCTGGAGATTTGGGACCGTGCAACGACAATTGTTCCTAGAAAGCGTACCAAAAATCGTTCAAAGAATAGCAGGACATTCTAAGAAAGCCGCTATGTCCAACAGTTAGAAATCGGCCTTTCCAGCGACACCTTGATTTAGCATCGCCACAGATCTGCAGATCTAGCAGCATACAACGAGGAATGATTCTGGAAACACTAGCAAGAGTCGTTTGAAAATTGCAAAATTTCATTCCAAAATCACTATGTCCAACGCCCAGGTATGTTGTCTCTAGCGACCCCTTTAGTCCTCATCGCTGTCAATGTATATGCTCAGGAGCGTACAACAAGGACTGCTTCTAGAACGACCAGCAGAAACCGTGGAAATAGAACAGAAATTATTTGGAGAATAACTATGTCCAGCAATCATAAAATCTTGTCTCTGGGAACACCTTGATCGAGCATCGTCCCGGATCTGCGGACCAAAGAGCATCGAAAGGCAGGCTCCTCTAGAAAGGCTGAGATCCAGCGGCAATGCTTGCACTTCTTCTTGGCAGCATATGAAAGAAATGAAAGTATGGCTCTACACCATGTGATGTCATGTGAAAGGAGCATTGGGCAAGAACAACGATCAGAAACGCACGAGCAGAGGCATTGGAAATAGGCAGGAACTGACAACAAGTAGCGATTGAAAGAGCATTGATTGAATTTGATGAGTGAATTGAAAGTCATGACTGTGAAGAGGTACGATGCTCTCTGATGCCCTTGCTCTACCCAAGTACCACCTGCCCTCGCATTTACCCCTTCGAGTACCACCGACGACCGATCATCACTGCGGCGGAGGAACGTTGAGAAGAGCCCGAGCAAGAGCCGTCTTGTCCCAGTCCGGTGTTAAGGCATCGGCCGGGTTTGTGAAGCCCTGCGCAGCAATGATCGCAGGCAGGTCGTCGGTGGTGTATGTCGTGAGGGCTGCATTGCCCTGCGCTTGTGCCCATTGCAATGCCTGCGTGAGCACCCCAGCGTCCTGACCCACCGGAAAATTGACAACACCGTTGGTCAGTTGGTGCAGCGAGGGTGGGCCGGAGGCATGGCTCCCGAGCGTGACATTGGCAACTTCGTACAGTTGTACGAAGTTTGGGCCGTCGGTCTGGTCGAAGGGACGGCCACCAGCCGACGACTTGTACGCCGTCATGGTCGTACTGTGAAGCAGGATGTCAGCGCTGGTAATGTTAACATAGAGACTCGAGTAGCTTACCCTTGAGCACTAAATGCCGCAGAGAATTGTTGCCGCAAAGTATCATTGCGGCGGCCATGGATGGCAGAGAAATTGCCATCTCTTGCCCACAGCTGCACCCGTGCCATCATGGGCGGCGACCAACCCTCTCGAGATGCCCTCTGTGCCAACTCAATCACTTGGAAGTGATTTGGGTAGAACACGAGCAGTTCGAGAATACCGACCGGGTTGCCGGCCGGGGGAAGAGAAGCGCCCTTTGGAACGCCGCTGTCTGTGGGGTTCATCTTGGCGAACCGGCGAGAGGAAGGAGGAGGTTGTGGTGGTTTATCTATCGAGTAGGAACGTTAGGTCGAGGTCGATTACTACTCAAAAGACTCGAGGAGGTACTTACATGTTTCGGTGAAGGATGTATTCGTGTCGGCTGAAGCAGAAGGCTGGCAGGCGACAGTGTTAGAAAGCTTGGTTGAACGATGAATTGATCAAAGAAAGTGTTGTTGATCGAAGAGGTGCTCTGATCTGGCCAAGTGTGCGTGGATGTGGATGTGTGTGGGAAGAAGAAGAAGGGCAGCAGGGAAAGATTTGGTGGCTTTTATGGTACGTGTGCGGGTAGGGGATGAATGCCAAGGCTTGTACATTCACCCAAGAAGGTTTCTGACTCACCGAATCACATGGAGAGCCCATGACGAATTTGCTTGTGATACTAGGGCCGGGCCGTAGCAGAGGGAGGCTGTGTAGGGGTCTCTGCGGTGGATATTGGAGAAGGAAAGGAGCTATAGTGCTGGAGGACGAACCATATATATGGCCATGATCACAAACCGGAGGAGATGTGAGACAGTTAAGTTGCTGTGTTGATGAAATTGAAAGGCAAGCTGAGACTGAGCGACGCATGGCATTGATATATGGTCTCAGAGCCGCTTGCGTGTTTGCCAGCTTGGCTTGGAGGAAATGAATTGCTCTACGTTTGTGCTTGTTCGTTGATTCCTGTAGTTTTGTCAAAGGACAAACAAAGACACTTTGCCAACCGAAGCTTGTGGAAACCAATTCATTTGTACCAGGCAAAGGCTTGTTCATTGGGAAGAACAAGCAGACAATCATCTTCAGGACGAGTCATGGACAAACAACTGATAGCATGGGCACGAGCATTAGACGATGGGTGAGGAATGGACAAGTTATTTCGAAAGTTTTGGTTCATTTGGTCATTAAAATACTAGAAATTCTGCTATGAGGTACAATGTGTAACCATCGCAGAAGTAAACAACGCTTTTGATGCTGGAAATGCTCAATGGGTATCTCAAAAGCAAGAAAACATCGCAAACTCCTCCCAAAGCTCCCCAGCCTCAGTCTCATCGACCATGTCAGGCAGAAAACGCTGGTAGCATTGCATAGCGCAGGTGGTGATGCCCCTACAGAGATAAAAGAGATAAAGAAAACTCTCCGTGTGAGTTCGTGGCATTGCGATCCTCAAACAGCCATCCCGTGAGCGTCAATGCTTCCAAACGTTGACCATTGCGCTTGGGTATGGTCAAGCCTGTCAGATGGCAAGGTAATGAGCTTGATTGGGCGGATCGTGGCTGCATAGGTCTTGTGCTCGTCATGGGAACGATCAGTCGGAAGTGTCGAAATGTAATGAAAGTGAAGAAGTCCTGTATGGCACTGATGTGTGGGAGAGCTCATCCAGAGCCTCCCAATGCAGACGTCGCCTGCCTCTCGTTGTCGATGATCCGGCTTTGGAATGCATTTTCGGTCGTCACGCTCGGCGCGAGCAGTGGTTGCAGGCCAGAGGCGATCAAGAATCGTCTTGTGAGCTTGCTGCTTGTTTGCGGCTGGAAAAAGCCTCCGCCGCCTCTTGATCAAAGTTCTTGGAACGATTGAGTGGCACGACCTTCGGCTCAGCTGGCATCTCTTCGATAATGGCGTTCCAGTCAGCCGTCGTGGCTTCTGTACGCCCGTGTTTCTTGCAGAATTCGAACACTCGCGTCATGATCCCACGATCCTGGCCAGTCGGCCACTTGTCGGTCGGAATGTGCGAGTAGAACAAGCTGAGTGGATAATCATTCCAGCCTTGCTTGGGTGCGTCCTTCGTGTCTCCGTTCCGGTGACGGTAATAGTCACGGAACTTCCACCCATTCGCAGTAAGAACGTTCTCAGGACCCATGGCGGTTGCTTTTGAGACTTTCCACTTCTTGCACTTCAGCGCGTACATGCCACCTTGCGAGTACTCCTTCTTTGTTTTATTCTTCAGTGTCGTCTGGTCCTTTGCGTTGTTGGCTCGGCCAATGGCTTCCAAATGAGTCGTGCTGATCATGGGCCCAGTGATGCCGTTCCGCTGAAACCTCCTAGCAAGATCCGGTGACACCATCCACTTCTGGTTGAAAATAGCGATCTCTTTGGCAGTAATATCAACCCCCATTGGCGGGCGCGCATCCTCATTGAGACGAGTTGTGTTCATTCGGGCTTTTGAGACGCGACCAGTTGCAGTGTTTGGAGCCTTCCGAGCTTTCTTCCGACTGCCGGGAGCATTCAGCTGCTGGTTCACGGTAGGCTGCGTGCTCACCGTGAGTGGCGGCTGCCACTGGAGAGTGGTTGGATATCCAGTGGCCTGATGTTGGAAGTAGTTTACACATGTCTGAGCATCTCCGGTGTTGGAGTCTGACGTATGCTGCGGATCAGGTGCAGTGAAAAGACCACCAAGGCCCTGTGTGGCGGCAGACTGGTCTCCTGGATGCTGCTGCGCCATCTCATTGCCAGCAGTGCTGCTAGGCGCCTCCATTGTGGGGTGATAGCCCGTATTGTACGCCGTGGGAACGTGTTGAGACGCTTCAGTGATAGGCTCGAAGATTTCGTATTCTGAACCCTGGAAGACCTGCTACAGATTGGTGTTGATGTTCACGAATCCGGATTTGGTGATAGACTCATCATGAGGAACCTGTGTGTTGTACTGATAGTCTGGAAAAGCAATGGAAAGTGGCCAAGCGTGGGCAGGTGGCCAGTCTTTCAAGTCATTCGAGGACCATGCGCTGGATACAACGAATTCGCCTCCTTCGACGTCATCGGACTCTGAGAATACTGCAAGCTGGTGGGAGGGAGCTTGAGTCGAAGTATTAGCATCATGTCAGGGGATCTCAGTGGAAGGCGATCCTTACCATCGAGACGAGCTCGCTTGCCGGACTTTCTCAGAACCGGATCAAGAAATTCTTCTTCGTCATCCTGGATAACTGCCTTGCGCTTGCCTTTGCTTGGAAAGGGCGCGACAGAAGCATGAGAAGGCGGGGCAATCGCATCAAGCAGAAGCTGAGCAGATGCAGCTTCTTCTGGTGCGTAAGCTTGATGGCCTAGCGCTCCAACCCCATCGCGGGTCTGGCTCGGCACAGGTGCTTCCATCCAGTAGCCTGCTGATGGCGCTTCCATCATGGGCGGGTTGCTGTCGAGCGTGGTGGTGTATGCCGACAGATTCTCAGTGGGGTTGGCGACACCAAGTTCCGTTGGCGGCGATGCCGGGCGAGGTGATGGGGGTGAAACGGGCTGTGCCACGGTTGCACTTTGAGGAAGTCAGCACAAGCACGTCGCTTCCCCAAGACGGTAGTTTGATACTGACCTCAAGCCCGGGTGGGATGCGGCGGCGATGCCGCTGCGTTGCGACATGGCGAGATTGTGGAGAATCGCCTTGCGGAAGGGGCGCTGGAGCCGCTCGCCTGAGCGGCTGCTTGACGACGACTGTGGTAAGACCTACAGGCGCTGACAGAGTCGATCTGTCGTGTAAGCAATGTTGCGGTCGCAGTTCAAGTTCTGGCGGAGAGGATGGGCAGAATAGACGCGTCTCGACAGGAGTGGGTCCGCCGGACGACGCCAACTTCAGCATCTGCTCGAGCTGCGCCACCCAACACCCGACCTTCCATTTTCACGTGGAATATGAGTGCGCGAGCCAAGAGCTGCTCTTAGCCTGCATATGGTTCAGCCAGTCTGGCTTCATGTGTAGCAATGGAGGGCGGCATCGTATTCAGGATCTGGCCTGCTTCGTGACCCCTGGCTCCATGGTTGACAGCGAAGCTCCTTCTCTAGATTCATGCAGAGCACTGGCCGTAGCAGTACATGATGGTGGGTATGGCTTCAATATATTAGCAACATCACGGATGGTCGTCTGGGTACTGCGCTGGGTAAAACGTTGCACCAGGGCACCTGTGCTTGAGGGGATCAATCTATAGAATGGACAATGGACATATAGTGGACAGTGAAAGGCGCTACGGGCGAGGTGCAATGATTTGAGCGGAAGCATAGATGTAGAAGGAAATCTACTGGGGCTTGCCGTGCTTTTTTGCCAGGTTCGGGGTCTGCTTTGGCGAAGGGAGCAACAACAAAGGTCACAGCGTCGTTGAGCTACGGACCAGCATGACAAAGAAGTACGGACGCATTGGGATTTGGCATCAAAGTAAAGATAGACATGACTGGAAAGCAAATCATATGGAGGAAGCACTATTGCTCGTGCAACAATCGCTCTTGGGAATCGTTGGGCAGCGTGGTAGCAAACGTATAGCAACGAGAGGCTATGGTGATGCTTATGTTGCCACTTCGACATGTTCAAGATATGTTCAAGACTTTCCACGACGCAGGCACAACGAAGAAGTCGCAGGAACTTTGATGATTCATTTCATCAGAACAGCTTGCTGCTAGAAAGCCTAGTCTGTAGAATGTCGAGAGGCAGCAATGAACAAAAACCATACATAAAATGCTCAATGGGTATCTTAAAATCAGGCAAAGTCGCCGAACCATCCCACACGCATGCAAATTGCTCGCTCCGACCCATGAAACCCATGCGTAGAACCGTGCTGAGTACCACGCTCAGCACCGCTAGTGCCAGCGTTGTAGAAGCGAAAGAGACCTCGTTGTGTCGATTGCCATCCTCCAGCAGCAGCCAATGCCTCCTCAAAATCTTCCTGTCACTCTTCGTTGAGAGCAATCGCCTGACTGGCAGCAGGCCCCGATCGCTATCCAAAGAGTGTCAGGCTTGCTGATGGGCTGGAGTGTGAGTGCCACCAGATTCCGGGGTGCCTTGGTGTGCTAGAAAAGCGCATTGCGTAAGAACGTGATAATGAAATTCCTCCAATTGACGAATACCTCGCATCTCCATTCTGAGCGTTGCCTGCTCAGATGGTTGTGCAGACGGACGCTCTTGACGCAGTCAATGGCAATGTGTCAGGGCCATGGCCAGGCCAAACCAACGTCTTATCACAAACCACGATGCAGCGAATCACGTACGATTTCTGAACGCCTCCGCCGCTTCCTGATCCAGGTTCAGGGTTTCGTCTTGCGCTTTAAGCAGAGGCTCGCTCGGTAGCTTGGCAATAAGCTCGTCCCAGTGAGCAGTCGTCTTGTCCGTCAAGCCGTTGGCGACCACATACTCGAAGACGCGTGTCATCACTCCGCGGTCTTGACCCGTTGGCCAGTTGGCACGTGGGATGTGGGATGTGCGCGTAAAAAGTGGTTAATGGAATGTCAACCCAGGCATCTTTTGGCTGCTTGGCATTTAGCGGGTCGTTGTGGTGCTTGTGGAAGTCTCTGAAACGCCACTGGTTTGCAGTAAGGTCGTTCTCGGGTCCAAGTGCCACTGCGCTGTCCACGTCCCAGCTGCTGTGGTTCATTGCAAGACGACCTCCCTGGGTAAATTCTTGCTTCACGCGGTTCTTATGCGTCTTCAGTAGTGTCTGGTTTGCACTCTGATTGATAGCTTCAAGGTGCATGATAGCTGGCATGGCACTCTTGATCCCGTTGCGCTGGAAACGCATCACAGGAAGCGGTAGTGTGAGCCACTTTGTTGCAAAACATGCAATCTCCTTCGCGGTAATGGTGTACCCCATTGGCGGCCTCGCGTTGAATGGCACGTCGGTCGTCTTCACGCGTCTGTTCCGACGAGGTGCAGCCTGGGTGGTTGTTCCGGTCGCATCCTGAGCGCCTGTGCTGTTGGGATTGGAGGCAGCTTGGCTGGAAGCTTGAGTGACGAGGCTCGCCTGACTGGGCGCTTGAGTGGTGACGCTCGTCTGCGATTGATGGCCTGATTGAGACGAGCCTGCATGGGACGAGCCTGCGTAAAGCGTGGTCTTTGGCTGGGGCAAGTTGCTCGCCGCGGCGGCTGGGCTGACGACAGGCACCTGCTGCTCAGCCGTATTCAGAACGGGATCGATCTGCTGTCCTGGAAACGCAGAATGATCTCTTGGTCCAACTGGCCCTAGCTCGTAGTGTGTAGCCGAATGCGATGACTGACCTGTTTGCTGCGGCATGGAGCTCTGGTTGACGGTATTGTGTGGTTGAGGTAATTGAGCATCGGTGAGAGTAGGATCGATCTGACTCTCGGTGTAGACAGAGTTGTCCCAAGCTCCATTCGTACCCAACTCAAACGGTGCAGACGAATCGAAAGGCGAGCCCTTTTGCTCAACAGTGGAGCCGAACAAGGAATCGCTGAGCGATTGAGCCAGAGGACATGCTGTAGTGTCGTCGTAGCTCACTGACGCTGGGACCGTTTCTTGCTGAAAGCCGGTAGCAGCCGTGAAGCCAAGTTCTTCAGGCGTGATGTTGACGTCGTCGTCGTACTCCCAATCTTGATGCGTGTCACCGTGTGCAGGATCAGGCGACAAGAAGGCGTGCCCCGAGTACATCTCGACTCCACTGAAGTCGAGGAAATTCCCCTGTTGAATTGGGTCTTCATCGTCGTTGTCAGTAAAAGCTCAAGGTAAAATCAGTCTGACGGGGTTTCACGTACCTTCCAAGCGCGGGCGCTTGGGAGAAACTGCGCCTGTAGCCGAGTACAGGTTGTTGCTGTCATCATCCTCGTACATGGCGACACGCTTCTTCGGACTCGTCTTGGAGGCGGTGGGAGCATTGGACTGCGCGGATGGCGAATGGAGGTGATGCGGCGGAGATGCGCCATGAGTGAATACGGCTTCAGCTTGTGGTGCACGCGGCGGCGACGAGATGGATTGCACATCCTGCGGCAATGGGAACGCATTGGACGACATTGGACTAACGCGCGCAGCTGCTGACGGTACTTTGGTTATGGAGACAGCTCCAAGGCCATAGTACAGGGCCGGAGCGACGAGATAGTCGGCAAATGCGCTCTCGATGATTTGAGCATCTGGCGAGACAGGCGCACATGGCGGCGAGCTGGGGCAGGAGTGTAAGTGTCTGAATATTTTGCGGTCATCAATGGTAAGTACTGACCTCTTGGGCGACATGTTTGGCGCCATGTCGCGCTGTGGAGCCTTCATGTACGATCTTGCCGACGAAGGGCGCTGGAGCTGTCTGACAGTGCGCGACTTCTTAATCGAGGTCAGTTATGGCAGCTACACTTGCCGAGCTTGATCGCTGTGACCAAAGCGGTGGTTGAAGTCGGTGTGTTTACGAGAAAGGTCGCGGTGGAAAGGAGCTAGCGGAAATCTTGGGGGCTGGGTGACCAAGCCGAACTTTCGCCGTGTCTTTCTCGAGCAACACTTCCATCATCACGGTGTCTCGCGCCGTCTCGCGCCGTCTAGGCCGCTCGCTGTCTTCTGAGCGTCTTTGCAATGCCCTGTTCATTCTGCTCTATCCGAGCATGGAAGTTTCGAAGCAAGGCCAAAGCCTCTCACGCGGACAATGACCCAATGGCCGCGCCATGGCCAGATATTGCCGGAGGCTGTTTACCATGGGGGAGCTCATTGCTAAAGGGCCTCGAGCACTGCCACCGTCTCTGCGTTCAAGTTCTGGGTGTTGCCTGAGTCGCAGGCTCGCTTCGCAGCCTGTATATGAGGAGATTCCAGTCAGCAGTCTTTATACTCGTCCATTGGTTCGTGTCCACGAGCTCAAACACTCGGGTCATCTCATCACACCGCGGTCTTCCTTGCAAAGGACTGTTATATAGATTCGATCGCAGGCATATACACTTGGGTGCAGTCATTTAGCGAGCGAAACGGAGACCTGGGTACCGCAATATGTACGGAAGGAAGACTTGATGGGTTTGCCGTGCTGCTATAACAAATATGCAATTCAGCTCAACGGTTTGAGCAAAAGCATGGATGGCAAGGAGATTGACTACTAGCTAGAGTGACAAAGAACAAAAGCCGCATTTGGCAATGACGTTACAATGCAGAGAATGGCCACGATTGTAAGGCGAAGCTTGTCAACAAGCGGCACTGGTATTGGAGCATTGAAATTGAGATATTGGCTGGCTTCGACAAAATTCTCACAGCTCTTTCTAGAAGAGAGGCAATGTGAGTAGACGATGACCAGCGTCATCTGGTCTTTTATTTAGTAGCGTAGACTGCATCGTCTGTAGCAGCATCTATGTATCCGATTGATGCATCATCTATGCTCGAAACGCTCATGGGTATCATCAAAGCACGCAAAATCAAGAAACTCCGCTGCAAGCTCGCGCACCGGCCCTTCTTCGCACAAATTAAATACCTTCGCCCCTGTTATGCCATTCCCAGTAAATGCTTGGCCAAGACAACGCAGCGATGAGACAAAACGATTCCTTGACCAGCGTTGTCTCACTGCTTCTTGTGAAACGCCTGAACTGCCTCCTCGTCGAGGTTCTTGCCAGCAATCTTCGACTGACGTGGCGGTTCGTCCTCAAGCATGGCAGCAACCAAGTTCCAGTGCGCCGTCGTCAAGTCGGTAAGCTTGTCCTCTTGCACCTGTTCGAGCATGCGCGTGAGGAAACCACGATCTTGACCCGTAGGCCACTTGCCCTCAGGGATGTTCTCGAGGAATGTGGTCAGCGGGACATCCTCCCACTCTTCAGTCGGCGCCTTCATGGTTTCCTTATTGCGATGCTTGTAGAAGTCGCGGAACTTCCACTGATCTGCAATCAGATCGTCATCAGCGCCGAGGGCTACAGCCTGATCGATATACCAGTGGGTGCTGCCCGTGTAGAGCTTCCCACCTTGATTGTACTCCTTTTTCAGTCGATTCTTGACTGTCTTGAGCAGCGCAGGCTCGCCGGCGCGGCCAATAGCGTCAACTTGAGCAGCTGCTACCATAGCGATCTTCACTCCATTACGCTGAAGTCTCGTCGCGACGCCCGGGTGGATGATCCACTTGGGAGCGAAAACACAGATCTCCTTCAGCGTAATATCCACTCCCATTGGCGGTCTCGCATTGGCAGGCACCTCAGAAGTCTTGATGCGTCGCTTTGATTTGAGCGCAGGCTTGGTAGATGGGCCTGCTGCAGGCTGCCTGGACTTGGCTTTTGGTTTGGGAGAGTCTCCAGAGGCTTGTTGAGTGATCACGCTAGCCTGTTGAGAATCGTTCGTAGGAACCAGACGTGGATCCAGCACACCTACTGGAGTAGGAAGCAATGCTTGCTGAGATATCATCACCGGGGGTGGCCCAAGCGGCGGACCCGCATCGCTGGCATTGTTCTGAACATCATCTAGCGGCAATCCCTGCGACGTGGATAGATGTGGTGCCCGCAACTCTTCTTCCCCCTCAGAGGTGACGTTTTCTGCCACGACTTGTGAGGAAGGTCCAGCCGCTGCTTGCGGACTGTGGCTCAAGAGCGTCGACTGAACCTGTTCTTCAGCCTGCTGGTCGATAGAACTCTCGTTGGCGCTGTGAACTCGCATGTCGGCATTGCTAAGAGGCTCGTCGTGGTGAGAAACAGCATGGGCTGGGTGAAGAGGCTGGGTCGTTTCGACTGTGCCATTGTAGCCTCCAGCATATTCTGATTCACCGTGGTGCTGACCAACAGCTACAAGAAGCGTGTTAGCACGTGCCTGATTGAGGAGTCAGCTTGATGTTTAGTTACCTTGCAGACATGGTTTCTTGTGAGAGGGACCAGAGGTGGCTGGCGACGTTTCGGTTTGTTCCTCTTCCTCGTCGAGGGATTCGGCGCTCTGCTTCTTGGGTCGCGCTGGTGAGGCAATAGCGGAGTCGGCGGGCATAGGAGATGCTGGAAGTGGAAAGGCAAAGCGAGAGGCGTCCTCTTCGAGGAGGACAGGATCGATCGGGAAAGGAGCGGGTTCGGGTGAGAATTCTGAAGGTCGAGGACTTGCAGCAAGCGGAACTTCGCTGAGCGGCGGGAGTGCTTCGGTCATAGCTTGTTGACCATCCCAGGTCCCAGGAGGCGGGTTCTGGGGGTCTTTGTATTGCTCTGATCCATCCATATCCGCCATTGGGGCTGCGTCGTGGTAGACCGACCACTCGTCGTCACAATCGAGATCAGCAACAAAGTAGGCCGATGGGGGAGCAAGGTCGGGAGCGCGGTGAGCTTCAGACGCGCTCGATGCGGTACTGCATGATGTCAACAAATGTATGTAATTCCTTGTTGTATCAATCTCGTCTGACCTGTTTGGCGACAATTTCGGCGCCATGTTGCGGGATACTGTGTTCTGGCGCTGATTTTGGGTGTCGTTGAGGGACGCGGCGGGCATGTGTCGGCCTCTCACTCGTAGTACACTGTCGACAGCGGCCACCTGTGCGGATCAACGTAGGTGCAATGGTTGCTGACAGCTGCGTGCGTGTCTGGCTGGGAAGTCGGAGGGCAGGCATGGAGCTTAGCAGTTCGGCGGGCGGCCCGTGCACTGTTGCGGCCGCCCTACCTTCTCCATCGCCAGCACTACCGGTATAGCGCCGTGCTCGATTGCCAGATCTACCCGTGTGCTGCAGTTGTGTCCTCAGCATGGTATGTACCCTGCTCATTTCGCGCAAAGGCGGCTCATGAAAATGCCGGAGCAGATTTCAATGCTCCTGAAAGCCATACTTCTGCGATGAAGCCTGCAGTAACCTTTGGAAAAAGCGTCAAGCAAGAGATCGAATATGTTACTGGCATGTATACCTTCGGTTTCGCTCCTTGATGTCGACATTTCTCATGATCCGGCCGGGGCGGGTCAGGTAAACGTTCGCATCATTGGCCATTCTATGGCGAGGACATGAGCGGACATACAGCTGGAAAAGCGGCATGAATCTTGCGGCCAGCTTGGACGCATGACATCTGGAATCTCGGAGATATGGCCATCGCATCGTGGCCAGGAGGGCGACGTTGGGACCCCATGGCGAGGAAATTGTCTATAGATCAAACAATGGGCATATATCTGTGGAAGAATGAGAGTGTCGTGAACATGGCATGGAGCATTGCGACACTTTAGTATGCGCCAAAGACCATCTACATAAGTTTGCTTTCATGATTTTACATGCTCACAATCCGGAAAATCAAGCAATTAACAAAGACGAGGACTCATTTTGCCGCAATCGAGCTCGTCAAAGGATACAGGCCGGATTGGGCATGATCGATGCCACAGACAATTAATAGTACGAACCGATCATAACTGAATGTTGTTCCAGCAAGTTCATCATATTAGCGAGGAACAGTAATGGTATGGTAAAGCTTGCGTTCAAACGCCATCTGCTAATGAAAACACGCGCCTTGGGGTATCTTCGCTCTAATGCACAAGCAACCAAAAACGCCGTTCTCAAAACAACATCAAATCCTCCGATGACTCTCAGAAGTCGCAGCGCAGTCGCCCAAATAACGTCTGCTACACGATTCCGCCTTGTCGAATCAAGCGCCCATCAGCACACCTTGCGAGAAGGGCTTTCTGCTCGGTCTTTGCTGGTATTCTGAAATCTCCCCAATGAAGACACGCAAACCCTCAGCCCTGGTTTGACGAAGTCCTGATCGAGGTTCTTGCCCAAGTCTGCAGCCACTGGATTGACACCATTATCAGAGTGCTTGATCAATTCGAGCATCCAGCCACGGTCTACTACCCCAAGAGTCTGTTGAACGGTCGCTGGGTTGTCGTACACAGCCTCGAGGCAAAATGTCATGTTGCAACGGCCACGGCGGGCTGGGAAGTTGGCTAATGGCACATCGGTGAAGAACTGCGAGAGGGAAACGTCCTCTTGGATCTCCCGCGTATGTTGCCTGCTCAGAACTTGATTCTCGCTCGCAAACGCCCTGCAAACTCTTTCTCAATGCTCGCAACCAGCTGCATCGACCTAGTGAGAGGCATTGAAGCGACCGACGAAGTCCTCGTCAAGGTTCGTAGCATTCAATGTCACTGGGTTGACTGAGAGACCAGATTGGACGACACACTGGATCAGCCAATCCCAGTGTGCTGTGGTCGCGCTCTTCTTGATGTTGTCTGGAGCATTGCGCACGAACTCAATGCAGGCAGTCATCATTCCCCGGCCACGGCCAGTAGGAAATTCAGAGGTAGGCACGTTGGCGAAGAGTTGGACGATAGGCACATCAACCCATTCGTTTCTCTGCGGGCGAGGGGATCCGCCACTGAGGCTAACCCCGTTCGCAGTGGCATGCTCGTCTCGCGTTTGCCAGTGGTTGGCAGTGAGGTCGTCTTCTTTGCCAGCGCTGATTGCGATCTGCTTGCTCCAGCTCGCGCAGTTGAAAACAAGTCTACCTCCCTGCGCGAAGTTTTGCTTCACGCGGTTGGTTGCCATCTGCCACTCGCTATCATCGTCAAGCAGTCCTGTAGCCTTGAGCTGCGTGTACACGATCATCTTGTTGGTGATTCCGTTGCGTTGAAGTCTAGATGCGAGCATCGGGATGGCAAGCCAACGTGGACAGAAGGTGGCGATCTCTTCAACCGTGATGGTAATGTTCAGTGGTGGACGAACATACTCGGGCAGGTCCACAACCGCTCTGCTCCTCCTGTACCCTGGCGACATGGCGCTCGCTGAAGCAGAGGCGTATGGACTCTGTGGACTCGCAGTGTTGGTCGGCGGAGCAGACCGCGGAGTCGATGGAGGAGGGATGGTTGCGTTGGCGCGATCGGATGCTGCGATGTACGCGTCCATCTCATCAGCGAAGGCGTTCCACTCCTCCACAGTCAGAGGACGCGTGGTATCCATCGTTGAAGTAATTGAGGATAGTTCGATATTTCTGCTGGGTCATTAGCTCATGTGCGATTGAAAATAACATGTTTCTCACTTAGTGTCCGTCTGCGACGATGTCAGGAGATAATGATCGCGGTTAAGGAGTGCCGGAATGGAAAGGGGCTTCGTCGTCGAAGCAGCTGGTGAGACACGAAGGGTGCGGCAATGTAGGATGTTGTGGTTGTCAGGTGGCTCGGCTGACTCAAGGGTTGCTGGAAGATGTGTCGAGAGGCGACATGACAGTGAAGTTATTCAGGACGCGAAGGCAGTCAGCTTGCCGGGGACCGGGTGGCAGAGCAACACCGGTGGGGTCCTGTGCCTTCACTATTCACATCCGCCATTTTTGTTGACTCGAGAGCTCGAGCTAAGAATTAGATGTTTTGAAAAGAGTGGAAAAGGTACGGAGCCTATAGATCTGGTGGTGGAGCTATATTCGAACTCGTTGAAAGTATCAGGAGAAGGTCTTGGGTCAACTTCTTCACCATGCGTGATTAAGTAGAGCCTCAAATGATTGCTTTGACCAACGATCATCTAGAATATGCTGTCAAACTCAAGGAGTTGCCAGCGACATTGACAATCTGATCTCGAGGATGACCAATGGCAAATAAGAACATGCGAATACACCAGGAGAAGAGGTCACGCACAGGGATTGGTCGATACGTTGCTCTCTAGATTCTGGAAACACACGCAAGTTGGGGTGTCACGAATGTAGCGCTCAATCCAGATACTTAACGCCTCATTCAGCGTCCCATAGTTGATCTTGACTGTTTTGCAACTTCCTTCAGCACGTTTACTTGATAGTCATCAGTATTCTCAAAGCAAGCTCTACGTCCATCTTCAACACCTAATGCGTAGCCTTGAACCAGTCAACGAACTCCTGGTCGAGGTTCTTCGGCGGATCTTGCGGCAGGACAGGAATGATAGACCGATCGTTCTCCTGAAGATGCTTGATCAACCAGTCCCAATGAGTAATGTTCAGGTTCAAGACTGCGTAACTTGGATCGTCGTGAACAGCTTCCAAGCATCGAGTGACCATCCCCCGGCCTTGACCAGTTGGAAAGTGTGCGCGTGGAACGTTCACAAAGAACTCTGTCAGTGGCATGTCTTTCCACTTTTGAGTCGGCTCCGACAAGACCTCCACATTCCACCAAGCACCATTTGGGGGCGCCTTGCCGTCCAAGCGAACACCGTTAGCGAGAACGTGCTCCTCGCGAGTGTGCCAATTGTTCGCAGTCATGTCGTCGTCCGGGCCATCATCCACGGCAGTTTGCACGTCCCAGTGATTTCCACAATCATAGTAGTGTCGTCCGCCGTGCGAAAATTGCTTCTTCAGGTTGTCAGTTAGACGCTTGTTGACTGCCGCATTATTGAGCTGCCCGGACGCGGTGAGATGCACAGTAACGATCATTCTAGTCGTGATGCCGTTGCGTTGCATTCTCACAGCAAGCTCAGGTGAGGTCAACCAGTTTGGCCAGAACGTCAAGATCTCTTCCGGCGTCAATACTGTGTTGAGTGGTGGACGAATGTAATTGAGCTGCTTGTCCACTGGCTTGTCGATTGGAGGAAGAGGCTGAGCGATTGGAATGACATTGCTCAGGTCGATGAAGAGGCCGGTCGTCGTGGAAAATGGCACATGAGGCGCGGTGAAGGGTCGGGAAGGTGGCGGAGGGCGATTTGTTATAGCCAGACTGTGCGGCGACGAGGTAGCGTAAAGATTGCCAACATAGCCTTGTAAGAAGCCATTCGGGTATGGCAACACATAAGGTGTTCCAAGGAGATCGTCGTTGGCGAAACCAGGTGCTGGTCGCTGCCACATGCCTTAGTATAATTCGTTGGGATGGGGATATTGCTCACTGCCTGCCACTGAGAAGGGCAGTAATCTTGCAGTGGAGGAGGTAGGCGAACGTGCGTGAACGTTGCTCTCACGTAAGCCAGTGGCCTGCGTATAGGCTTGCGATGGATGATGAGTATGATCTGGAACTTGATATCAATAATGCTCCTTCAATTGGCATGATCTCAATCGCAGCCTACCTGTTTGATCGAGAGGGCGACGCCTGCTGGCATTGCTGTAGGGTGGGGTAGCATCGATCGCGACTCCGTACTGCTCAGCGTCACTGCGTCGGCGCCTTTGAAGAGCCTTGTCGCTTGCTTTAGGCGAAGTAGAAAGATCTGATACTGGACTCGGATCGGTGGGTGTTCTTGCTGGCTGCGGGAGCACAGCAAGCTGCTCGAGGACGGGGCGACTGTTGGTGTATGTCGCCGCCTCTGGTGCAGCGGCGCCAAAGGAGATGCCGTGGCTCATGGGCTCAATTTCCGAAAGCATCGGGTCAACCAAATGGCTCTCGTCGTTGGAAAGAGAATTGAGATTATTGGCGGCCATTCTGACACAGGAAACCACACTGGGCGGTGAGTGTTGAACGGTTCGTTGCCGGCATCGATGCACGTAGCTTAATCGCACCAAGAAGCGGCTCTGCTCTCAAGACAGGCGGCGCCAATATGGTGATCGTGGTTTAAGACGAAAAGGGTCGGCGACGGGATCTATCGCGCCCCGAACACTTCTTACTGTATGGCAAGGTACTGGGAGCGCGGCGTGCTATCGTTTCGATCTGAGACGCTCGGTCAAACTGTTCAGAAGTCGGACAAGGTGTTAAAGCTCGATCGCTTAAGCCCTAGTTGGCGATGCACTTGTGAGTGAAGCTCAAAGCTGGCACGTGCAGCATCCCCAACCGCGTTTGTTGATACTGCCGCCGCGCTCTTCAACTCAACGAGCTAAAGCCGATCAAGCTTTCGCTTGCTGCGAGCAGTCGACGCGTCTGCGCATATATGCTGTCCGTATGACCAACAGTGCATTTCCCCAGATGGCGTATTGTCTATGACAAATCAGGCCCGTTTGAAGTACTCCCGCCGCAACCGTGCGCGTTCTACAAGCGACCTGCGTGAGATATTGTGGGGTAAGCTACTGCTTAATTGCTCCGCATGGGGCTCATTAGAAAGCTCAACTTCTTCTGCGCGTCCAGTTGCTGCGATCGATTGCAGGGGCAGGGATGTGTAGTGACAACCTTCTGCTGTCCAGATCCACTTTCAAACGAGCTGTATAGCCCCAAGTCGTCATAGCCTCTGAATCCTAGCGCCACAACTGCAACTCAGCGCCGCCAAGCGAGCAACAGAAAAGCTAAAGCACGCGCGTTCGAGCCAAGCGTGCGACTGCCGTGAGGGCAAGCCGTTTGTCGAGACCTCAGTCCTCACAAGAGGCGGTTGAACGCATAGAGAGCAAATTAAAGCCCTCGTTCATCCAGCTTGTCCAGGCTTCGCCATCATGGACAGCTTCTACCGTGTGGTAGCACAAAAGTCGCAGTCTCCCGCTGCGCCGAGATAGATCGCTGGCAACGTACCAGTGCAGCACTATCGACCGTCTGGAGCAGACCACCGTGCAGTCATGGAGTTGCTGTGAGACTGCAAGCGAAAGGAGAAGGCAATATGGCTCCCTTGTGCTCTCCCTGAACCCCAATCCTGGACTGCTCCGCCGATATGAGGCCGCAACTTCTGAGCTCTGTCAACAGCAACAGGTACCGATGGCAGATTCTGTGACCAATGATCGCCGAGTTTAATTTCCATAACAGGATTGGCATCATTCATGCCCGCCGAGTATAGTTGTGCAGACGTGTGTATGGATCTGCTCTCCAGTGCTGTTAGCCTTACCACTTGCAGTCAGCGTTTACCTTCTCATACTTGAAGGGTTTCATGAGCATACCCAGATTTTTCTCGACCCGGCTAGGCTGGCTTCACCAGTCGTACATCAATATTCAAGAGGGATGGTAAGTTGACAAGCCTCGTGCGGTAGCATCTAGCTAACTAGCGCCGGCGTTCGGATGGATTGACCTAGTCAGAAGCAGATAGATTCGCGACCTCCGCGTCACCGCATGCCCACCATGTCCAGGTCCGCCCCAGCCTCGTCCTTCGCTGGTGACCCGATGATGTGCTCAGCTGCTGATCTCCCTTTGTGAAGCCATCATACTAGCCACGCTGAAGCCTCCCATAGCATGCATCCTGCAGGAGTCGTAAAACCGCAGCATCCACTGGGACACCCCTGCTGGTCAGCCATTATTGCAGCCGGAAAAGCTTAGACTGATCCCAAGTGTTCTCTTCCAGCCAACTATGAACCTCATCTCGAGAGAGATTGTAGTCCAACTTGATGTATGGAATCAAGCGCGTCGCCTCGAGAAATGCGTCACGGTTAGCCATGATCTGATGCAATGCCTCGATCGATTTTTGGTCCACACGATCATATTTGTCCACGAAACTCTGAGTGCGATCCTCGGTGACGCTTGCGATGGTTGGGATGTTCAGGCGCTGACCACTATCATTCTCAGTTCTGGTGGAAAAGTCCTCTCCGGGCTCAGCCTGGACTGTATCGCTTTCAGTGAGCACGCCGTCCCAGTCGACATTCTTCCAGCTCGCAATACTTCGGGTCGATTAAGAGCTCGCGGTCGGTTCCTCTGAGGGAGCAGCCTGTTGAACTTCACCCGGCGGCGAAAGTCCTGCAAAGCATCAGCAACCGTTCTGCCCATTACGGTGAAAGAGCTTGGCAAAGAACACGCTTGTTGAACGATAGCGCAGCACGTACCAATCATTGGTGGGCCTTGATCTGTTACCAGAGGAGGTCTCGCAACGAGGAAAGCAGATGATGAGGTTTGGTCCTCAGGAGATCTGATTCTATCTGCAGAGGGTTGAGATGAATGTTGTCTTCCCCTCCACCAAGCATCCTGGTCGGGCATGATCTACTTCGTTGTAACAGCCGAAGTCTGCCTTGTGCAGCTGCATGGTCACCTGTTGTAGTCGCTTTCCTCCGCTTCGTGGTTGGATCGTCTGGAGGCTGTTGGTGAGCGGTACCAGTGGCATCAGTGCGGGCAACAGTGATACGAAGGAGAATCCTCTTCGTGAAGTCGTTGAAATGATGACAGCTCAGTCTTATCCTCTTCAAGACAGGAGACTTCGCAAGATATATGACAGTCTGGTTGGTTTGACAAGCCATGAGCAAAAGCATTGGGGAGAATCTTAAGACAACCAGCACGCCATCTTACTCAACTACTGAGCTCGAATCAGATGATCTTCCTTGATCGATGAGGCAGAGTGTCTGCGCGCGGACCAATCGTCCTCTTGCCCCAAGATTGCTTGTCAAACATCCAACACTCTTCTCGCCTACAATCTCGTCAGCTGTGACTTTTGCTCCGTGGCATCATGAGCAAATGGAAAGTACCTAATGCCAAACTGCTTCCTGATTGCGTAGACCTCGGAGTCAGTCGTTAGCTTAACAGCAAACGCTTGAAGAATTGAAGCACGATGATACCTTGGTTCTGTCAACTGTTCCTGGACCCCAAGTTTTCCAACGCCAGATCGCCTTTCGTGCAGCATTCAATGCGGTGGCATTTTCTGGCTTCACGGTCTCGCGTACACCCTCAAGCTGAAACATTTAAATATTAGTCCTGTTCTCCAAGTATAACGGGCCAACCTGGTGCAAAGTATGTTGGCCATCAGAGAGTTGTTATCTTACCGGCTGATTCTCGTAGTTCCATGGTGGGAATTCGTGCGTTCGATCCAGCGTCGTTGTGAATACTGCTCGCATGGCATGGCGTGCACACTCGTCTACCCAGATCCAGGACATATCCTTCGTACTCCTTCGCCATCGCGCTGTCCACGTGGTGCGCCCAATCCGGCTCGCCTCCTCGACGAGAACTTCACTCGGCTAGCGCACGCTAAACGTGATTAACGCGTCGCGAAGCCGCCAAGTCTGCACAACAAACGCATTGTGCAAAGCCCGCCCTCTCTTCCCATACATCTTTCTCCAACATCGAGCAACGCAATCGCCTTCCCCACTACCATCGCAAAGCATCTCCACCATCGCCCGCGTTGCAAGCCCCATGCCCTACACAAGCCGCCGATCGAAGAAACGCCAATCCCCAACCATGTCGCCACAACGTCGTGCAGGAGCTAGGAAGAATACAATGGATATGACCGCTTGCGGTCGGGTAGTCTGGACGGGTATCAGCGGGGTATACTTGGTGATAACATGCTGCTTTCGCGGCGACAAGAAGGAGAAGGGGGACAAAGGAGATTTCGATATGGTGTCGGTGGTGGAGGTGGAGGAGACTGTCGGTATGGAGTCGGAGGAGGATACCACCACAATACATCCTACGCCATGGTCGCCGTCACCACCCATATCGTCGAGCCCACGCCCATGGACACGTTCGTTCGCGCCTCGTCCAACATCCTGGCTCGCCGGACCAAAGACATCCAGCATGGCACGCCCTGCTTTCGAGTCCAGTAACTCCCTCGTCCATTCTTCCATACCGCATACACCAGCCATGCCAGCAACCACGGCAACGACAACTGCGTCTCAAGGCGACAGCGACGGAGTTACCGAGCCAGCGAATCCAGAAGAACCGCGCACAATTCGCCCACGCCCCGGCTTCCTCAATCTCCGCCGCGCTGCCGAAGATTTCGCCAACATCGCCATCCCACACCGACGCCTTCTGCACGAGAACAGCGAGTCTGAAGAAGAAGCGAGCCGCATGTGGATCCTCGAACACCCAAACAGATACCACCACACACCAGCGGTGGTTATCACGGTGCCCCACGACGAGCCGCCAGAAGAACTGCGTTCACTCCAAGCACACATGAGTCGACGCGAGCAACTCCGTGACGAGAATGGCGAATTTCGTACTGGTTTGCCAGTTCAGCGGAGACTGAGATCACGCTACCGATGGAGCGAGGATGGACGTGTGATCGCGGTCCTTCCAGACTTCTACAAGGATGAGAGTCGTGGAGCCATCAAGCGGACACTAAAGCCGGAGACACCCAAGGTGAAGCCGACGGGGGCGGGCGACAATGAAGACGCTTTCAGCTTCTTGTGGTTGGGCGACGCCCTGCTGGATGAGGAAGGCGAGGTGGAAAGCATGCCGAGCGATCAAGAGAGTCTGGACATGCACGCTGACTTGGCCGTTGCGCCTGCCGACATCCTGGGGAGGCCAGCCCAGCTGGATGTGGAGATATTCGGCATTTGCGGAGAAGATGGACAGGAAGGAGAAATGGAATCGATCGCCACTCGGATGGGTCTTTGAGTGCAGCAGAGACTGCTACGGAGAACAAAGGAGAGTTATACCGTTTGAGTGATAAAGAAAATTCGGGCCAGACCACAGTGAAAAGAAAAGCAGGAGTATTGGGCCGGACCACAGTACCAGGAAGCTGAAGAGCAGAAGGCCGGCTGCATGACTGGAGAGGAGGGAGAGAATGGTTCTTGAGATTTTTCACACGAGCGTTCGTCCGCTTTGGGACAAGACAAAGGGCATTCATACTTCGCTCTTTGCATGGGTCTATTCGCTGAGAGTTGCATTAGCTGTTGTACAATACACAATTCAAGGAGTTTAGGGCATGGGACAGTACCAAAAAGCTAGACAGAGGAGCTGGCCGGCTGGTTAACATGAGAGAGGAGCGATGGATCTTGAAGTTTGGATACGAGCGCCTGTCTGCTTTGAGAGAAGATGAAGAGCGCTCATGTTACGCACTGTGTACGGACCTACCTACTGGTCTTCTCATTAGCCACTGTACAATAAAGAATTTTCTTTGATCAATTCCACATGCTCGCTAATACCCCAGATCACCACATGGGACCTCACCAATGCCAGTAATACGATTCTTGAAGCTCGGTCATGAACTACGCAGGTCCTCCAGAACGCCTCGCCAAATGTTGCCCATGTTCTCGAATGCATGCTTGACAATTGCTCTTATTCCTGCCCATGTCAAGATCCGTTCAACGACCCATCAGTCCGAGCTCTTTTGTGTCTCTTCAAACTTTCTGGTACAGCGGACAGGCTACTAGTGCTCGTGTTGCGGGAAGGTAAGTTCGAAATGTGCGTGAAAGATCCAGTCCTGCTCCTAGACAATCTTGGTGTAGCGGCTCCTGACTCCATGGAAGTCTCTGATGACCTGAGGTCTACAGTAGATGCAGCTCTGCTTGACCTCCTGCTTGACAGTCGACTGGGCCCTTCCGGGTCCAAGTCATAGTCGAAAATGTCAACTCCGCCACTGTTCCGTACTGTATTCTTCATTTGCAGTATTTCCTCCAAGCTCAATGTACTTGAAGTTCCGCGAGACGTGGGAGAGCCAGTGTCTTGCGCTGGAAAGGTAAACTTGCCGCTGTTTCTTCGAGAGAGTCTAGCTGGTGGAGTCACATCAGTCCTCTTGCAGCTCTCTGGTATCTCTGGCTCAAATTCATACACAGTCGATAGCGGAGGAGTGGGAATTCGCGGTGCGACCTCAGCGAATCTTCTCCGCGGTGGTCTTGGTGGTGATTCCTGATGGAAGACCAGCGCGGGCGGTCGACGGACGAACAGCAGCCGAACGGCATCGAGAAGGTAGTGGAGACCTTCAATAATAATGTAGAGCCACGCTCCCCAGATTCCGAGTGATAGCTTCGGACTGCGCAAAAAGACGATGGGAGATGCCAGCAATGCTGGTATGAAGAGGAAGGCTGCAACTGCCAGGAATAGACAGCCCAGGATGGCCGGGAAAATGCAGTTCATGCTGTCCTCGGTCTCGGGCGCGGTTCGTGTGGTTGTTTCTGCCAAGCAGTCTGTTGCTGCTCGCTCACGCAGCGACTCACATAATGTCGATGTGATCACGTCCAGCTTTGGATGCTGTTGATGGAAATGCTGTAGAAAAGGCCCGATGATGTTCAATTGTTGAGTCTGCCGTATGTTGTTGAGGCGAGAGAGCTCGGTTCGGTCGCGAATGCCTAGCAACTCCTCAGCTGACTCAGCGAAGCTGGCCCATGTCCAGCGGAGTTGTAGCCGCATCTTGGCAGAGTATATTCTGACTTCATGTGGTGGACATGCTGGCAGATGCGTTAGTGGATCCAGTATTCCTGAGCTTCTGAATATCTTTGCCCAACTTTATCAGAGGCTTGAGTGAACACTCAGAAAGTACTCTTATTTTTGTTGCATTCACCTGCTGGCATTGTCTGGTCTTTAGGCATTGGCATTGACATTGGCGTACTGTGGCGAGTCGTGCGACGATGGCAGAAGCTGGCAAGCTGGAGTTCCCATGGCATCTTGGAGTATTCGATGCACATTGCCACCCAACAGACACTCTTTCAAGTCTTCAGAGTATACCTGAGATGCGTGCAAATATGCTCACTGTCATGGCCACACGTGCACAAGACCAAGAACTGGTGGCAAAAGCTGCAGATGAATTCGGAGTGACAGAGAATGAAGCAGGATCAGAAGAGACGGACTGGAGGTAGGTCAAAGGACCTATGGTGCCAGGTCTGAGCATTTGTATATTATCTGGAACTGACAAATTGTCAGTAAGCTGCACAAGATCATCCCAGCATTCGGATGGCATCCTTGGTTCTCTCACCAGATGTTTGACGAAGCAGAATATGACAATGTCTCGTCTCTCAGCTCTCAGCAGAAGATCGCACACTATCAGAGCGTGCTCACACCCAAGTCAGAAGATCCGGAATTCCTGCAATCTCTTCCAGATCCTCGCCCTTTTGGCGAATTCCTGGCCCAGATGCGGGAGTACTTGAGACAGTACCCTCTCGCACTGGTAGGAGAAGTAGGATTGGATCGTGCATTCCGTATACCGGAGTCATGGCTGCCAAGTCAAAAAGATGACCGAAATGAGAGCTTGACGCCAGGGGGCAGAGAAGGGCGGAAGCTGAGCCCGTACAGAGTCAGCATGGAGCATCAGAAGAAAGTGCTTCTTGCACAGCTTGCCCTAGCTGGCAAGTTGAGTCGTGCTGTCTCATGTCATGGCGTGCAAGCTCATGGCGTGGTATACGAAACGCTGGCACAGACCTGGAAAGGCCATGAGAGAAAGGTCTTGTCCAAGAGAGAGCAGAAGAGATCAGAAGCTGCCAAGAAAGCCAACGCAGAGCCTGAAGAAGATGAGGAGCCAGAGAAGGAATCCGGACCGAAACCATATCCTCCTCGCATCTGCCTGCACTCTTTCTCTGGGCCTGCCGACACTGTCAAGCAGTACATAGCCCCTTCAGTACCTTGCGACATCTTCTTCAGCTTCAGCACCACCATCAACGCGTGGTCGGAGGATGGTCAGGGTAAAGTTGAAGCTGCTGTCAAGGCTGTTCCAGACGATCGCATCCTCATCGAAAGCGACCTGCACACCGCCGGCGAGCGCATGGATCAGTATCTCGAAGAAGGCGTCAGGACGATCTGCCAGGTCAAAGGATGGGAGCTCGAGGACGGTGTGAGAACACTTGCGCGGAACTGGAAGCGGTTTGCCCTTGGGAGGCATGGCTGAGCGAGCCCTCAGCGCTGGTTGGCTGCCATCGATAGAGACTGACTGGATCTACGATGTGCTGTCAGCACTCCAACCTCAATGCGCCTCTTAGCACGGATGCATGCTGATGTCTCATCACCTCTCCGATATTGTTGTACTGCCCTGAGTCCATCACCTCATCGTCCTCGATCCGTCCTCGACTGTGGCCGTCTGCCCTTTGAGCTGTCTCGACAAGGTCTCTGTTCCCTTTGTTCACGGGCGCGGTCTCACCCCATGAGACAAACATGTCACAAGGACTTGCACCCCCGTAGGCAATACTGTCTCTGTGCAGCAAACATGCGCCAGTGTACAAAACCTTTGAGGTTCCCGCTTCATGGATGAAGTCCGCTCAGGGCAACCGGATAAAGTTAGTCATCATGCAGCACTTTCGCTCCGATCAGCCGTCCAGTTATTTGACGCCGCTGCCGCTCTTTTCGGACAATGCGCTTGTTGATACAAAGCCCGTGACGTTCGAGCGCGTCGCCAATACTCGCACCAATACAACTTATAATCCCGCTTCAACGCAACGCGGGCGCCGCTTTGCCTCAGTAAACAACAGCTACCCTTACTTTCCCGCTACAACGTCAACACCGACACACAACACTTGCAGCCAACAACTTCGCTCGCCCTTGAACCCCATCTTGCGCAACGCTCGACCATCACGAGCATCCTTCTCGCAAACACCTGCACCTGCGGACTTCAAACCCTCCACGCACACCCCCGACCCACGGTCTGAAACATCATTCAACATGCAGAATCAGATTCAGCCCCCGACCGCCGGACCCGCCCTACACACAGTTCTGTTCCAGCGAGTACTACAGGGAATTGATCAACCACTGCCCATCACTGGCACCGCGTCTGCATTACAGAAGTTGACCGACGCCCTGAACGCTGGATTCTACATCAGGCGCCTCAACGACAGGTCTGCTACCACGGCCTTCCAACTGTCGCTGCGGCCTTTCCAGATCAAAGGATTCTTCCCCACCGATGCGGAGATGACGGTCCTTTCCAATCTGCCAAAATGCGCGCAACTCGCTTCTGGCTTCAACCCCGACGTGGATCTCACCATGGCTCCCACTGAAAGTGCTGCGAACCACATCTTACCGCCACTCGCTGCGCTGCGCGTAATCGATGGCGCTCGAAGGTACATGGAAATCGGAGACAGACTTCGTCATGGCTACAAATACTGCTTCGACATGCTCATCCTAACTCGCGTGAACGACCAATTCCTTGTACATGAGTTGCCATCATCATCAGGAACGACACCCAGTACCCACAGTGTGCTGCTCTTCCGCCAGTTCGTACGCAACGAGCAGGGTAGCACTACAGAGGAGTGGTCACCTTCCATCACTGTTCGTGGCATTCCCCCTCCACGCGCTCAGCCCATTCCTTTCGCTGCTCCTCCCGCGGCCAATGCTCCTCCCGTAGCCGGCCCTTCGACTCAGCCGCACCCGCCCATGCCGCGCGTTACTCAGCCTGCTCAAACAGCACCTACCACCCACAATTGGAGCAACGGGATTGGCTCAGATCCACTCGCAGGTGTGACGGACCCGAACACGGTGGAAGGCGATCTCATTCTACGGGTCGCCATGCGCTACACGAACAAGGAGATCTTCGGAAAGCTCAACGCGCTCAACAGCAGGGCGAAGTACAACTCCATCACGAAGCGTATCAGCAACGCACTCAAGGCACAAGCTAGAGCTGAGCTCCAGCCTGGTGAACAATTCGACGCCAAGTGCAAGGCGTTGCGCGAGGAATTCGATGCTGAGCGTGATAGGAGTTTGGGTCGCCAGCCCGCGCAACGTGGCGGTGCCAACGGAGGTGTTGGCAAGGGCAAACGTCGGAAGACTGGAACGAAGAGATTTGTCGCAGGCGACGACTCTGACATGGAAGAGGATTTCGATGAGTTGGACCTCGATGAGGAAGAAGACGAGGAGATGGAGGACGACGAGGAGGGTGGCGTCGGAGGAGGATACTCACTTCGGAGCTCGAACCGTGCACCCCGTGCAAACACCAGCGGTCAGGCCCAAGATGAAGTTGACGAGGACGATGTCGAGGACGGCCTGGCAGGACATGATGACGGCGACGATTCTGATGGCAGCGTGTATGACGGTACTTAGGAAGGGTCGGAGGGAAATTGATAGGCCGCTGGAGGATGAATCGATAGATTGATACAATGGACAAACGCTTTGGCCTGCTACTCCTGCGCATTGGTTCACATGGTGGTTCGTGATATACTTGACTATTTACACACACTCGTGCCTCGTTCATTCTACGGGGTGCTCGAGAGAGCTCCAAGTCTAAAGGCGTTTCGCCGTTCTTTGTTACCTCATTTGTGACATCTCTTTGTTGCAAACACTGCACTCCAGATAAATATGTAGCCGCCCGCATTGGGTCCTCTCCGCACTCATTTCTTTGTTCTCACCGTCAATATACTTCTTCCCCTTATGCTTGTGACACAAGGTCTATACGACTTTCAGCTCTGCCCGTATAGTTCAAATCAACGCCTGGCGCTGAACATGAACGAACACGCTCGCTGTGGCGCTCGGAAAAGGAGACTGCCAGTCTTTGCAGTTCCTGAGGTTCCCAGTGAGAGCTGAAGCGTGAACTTCTCCAACTGGTTCCTTCAACTTATGGCGAGCAACTATTGCCAGCGGGCGGGTCGCTGGTTGGCATGTCAAGCCACCCTTACTACAGCGGAGGGCGGAGCTCTGCTCGAGCGGGCTTGGCAGAACTTCCTCAAGCATTGCGATTGAGGGTCCTCTCTTCTGCCCCCAAGGCGCAAACTTCTTTGCACTTGGTCAGGCTCCGAGCTGCGACTGTTGCGAGGCCAATCTCCTCGTCAGCCTGCACTGAAGCCGCCCATCGTCTCAATCGTTCTCGCCGGTGGCCCCTGCCCTCCTTCCTTCCCGCCGATCCGGCCAAAGGTAAGTCCAAAGCCGCCATCATCCTCTTCGGCGCTTTCATACGACTGACCACATCTTTTAGTTGCCATGCCTGGCAGTGCAGGCGCAGAGGCGCCGCCTCACTACTTCACAATGGACGACCTTGAGTTCTTGCGCGCAAATCTCGGCTTCATGAAGGTCGAGACTCTCATGCAGGTCATTCGCAACCAGTATGAAGGAGATACCCGCTCGACACTTGACTGTGCCGATCTCGATCAACTACTTCCCGCCCTCAACATGGCCATGTGGATGGCGAAGGGTCGTCCCCAGCAGCAGCGCGCGGCGACATTGGCAGCGCCAGCGGAAGCCTCTTCGCATATCACGAGCGACCAGCCTACTGCAGTTCTCTCGGATGAGCCTGATCTTGCCCGTGAGGTGTCACCCCCAACACCTTTGCAGCAAATTGAGCAGCCCCAGTGCACAGACCACGAGGCATCATCTTCATCTACCGCTGCGGTCATGCCCGCTCCGTCCGCGTCGTTCGATAGCTTGACATCTAGCGTCATGTCAAGCAATCATACTGGAAATAAGGACACGAGCGCCCCATCATACTTGCCAAAAGATGAAGTTGAGAATGCTCCACCATCGGCAGCGCCATCAATCACGACATCTTCCAGTCATGATGTCAGCGCTTTGCACACTCAACCCCAAGCTCTCTCGGCAACGACTTCCAGCACTATGCCGCCTAGAAAGAAGGCCAAAGCCAAGGGTCTCGCTAGAGCAAAGAGCAGGCCAATGCTCGTTGTCAACCCACACCACGCTGACATAGGCATCTTTGCTGGGAAGACTGTGGATGAAATTCTCATCCCCCACAATGGCATCAGTACCGAGGAGTTCTTTGGAGCTCGTGCATTGTACATCTCAGCCCACTTCAGCGGCCACAAAGAAGCCTTGGAGAAAATCAACCAGAAGCGCATGGCAGAAGGATTGCCTGAGATGAGGTTCAAAGACAGGACGTGGAACCATCGGCTTGAGAACGCTCTCATGCACAAGTTTGGTCGTGCAAACTATGACAGCTCCTTGGAGGAACTTGGCGACGCAAGGAAAGATGATCAAGCGCGTGCTGCCTATGTGGCTCTGCTTATGAGTGATCTCGCCCGCGAACGCAAACCTACCAGCGTTTGTATGGAGGAGTCTTGCATCGGCAAGTGGGCTCGTGAACAGAAGAAGTCGCTGAGCACTCTCAATGCCTCCAATCCAGCGACAGGAAGCTATGGCACTCTATATACGACAGGATTGGCATCTGCGAGTACATTTGATGAGTCGAGCAGCGAGGCGCCTGCCAGTGAAGCTTTCAAAGCCAACACCGGGGCCACAGCACCTCGCTCGCTCAAGCGTGCAAGCGATGTCAAAAATGACGAGCCTGCCTCTGAGCAACCGGGTGGGGTCACCAGCAAGCGTCGAAAGAGTCGAAAGACTCTGAGCGGTCACGGACCAGCACAACCATTTGACAACCCTGCTCTTGATCCAGCTCTGTTCTGCATCAGTCAAGCTCAGAGTGGTGTGCCACACTCACAGCACCATCTGCACGGCAACGATGGAGTGGTCCAGAATCGCGGTCCATCCAACACAGCTGCGGAGGCCTACAATTACCCACCTTCTTTCTTCACTGCACCTGGCTCTCGTGCCGCTACCACGAACTTCGATGAGCAGATCAGTGACCACATGAGGACAGGAAACGTCAATGGTGCTATTGTCTCCCAGGAGGGCGAGGATGAACACGGCTTTGGAGATGTTGGCCAGAGCTTTGAAGAAATCACTGCACACGTGGGCAGCGGCATTGATACACACCGCGACGGCCCTGGACCAACACTCTGCAACGAATACCACGACTGAGGCGTCTAATATGAATTGTTCTGAGCTCATCAAGCGGCGACAGATTTGAGCAGGGACTCAACATGGGCCGAGGCGAGGGCGCAGAGAGATTGCGTGGGTAATTGTTGGTTGAATCCGCCGTCACGGCTGAACACCATGCTCAGCATTTGCCAGCATACCATGACATTGACAGCGCCTCCAAGTCGAGCGATGAAACATTGTAGACCGCTCCAAGTTTCGTGGTTAACTTATGAGAGACGGAAGTTGGATCTTGGGAACCGAAGGACGGCTTGACAACGACCTTACGGTTGACCTTTTCCAAGGTCTTTTGCGGGTACGAGGAGAGACGAACGATGGGTTTTATAGCATGCATTAAACTTCGACTATACAGCAGCAGCAAAGGACTTCAAAACAACGCCACGAACAAATATATGACAACGTTGGGGGAGAGATACAAACAGCGCCTCACGGCCAGGAGGCAACCATACAGCATTAGTTTCGACATACCGCTCTCGGTATCATCACGGCCATTCGTCTTCATCAAAACTTCCGCAAACCACAATATCACCTCTGACCAAGCACAGAACCACGAAGCAGCTGACCACGGCTGCATTAAAATGCTCGCGAGCCTCGAAATATGTAAATGTCTCCGTCAAGCCACCTGACTGTAGTCCAGTTTGGTAATGGCTCAGTGCAGAACATGTCACAGACCAGTTCAAGAGTTTCCCCGACAGCACTACCTTACCCGACCACTGGGTCCAAGCAATGTCGAGCATTTGCGGCGGGCCGCCAGGTGAGGCGCTAAGTCTTGCTAGCCCGGCCTTGGCGTCGGCTGTCTAAACAGTGCCCACATTCAGCTTCGCTTCGCTCTCCTCTTTCCCTACCAACACAGAATTCTGACCTTGCTCGCGCTTGATCAACAGCCGCCCTGATCATTGCGAACGCGTACAAGAAGACCTGCCCCACGATCGACGCTCGCACACTCCCATTTCGAGACCCCGAATTTCCTAGTGCGACATGGACGGCCCCTCAGGTAAGCTGCAACATTTGCATCGCAACTCATGCGCACATACTGATATCAACACGTAGGCACCGCGTCCGCGCCCACGACGGCGGCGATGCCAGGTCGTCAAATCACCATGGCGGAGTTGATGCAGATCCGCGACAACTTCGGATTCATCAAAGTGGCCGACATTGTGACTGCAATTCAGGACATGGGATCTGATTTCCAAACAACTCGCCTACGTGATGCCGATATGAACGTAGTTCTTGCCACCCTCAACTAGGAGTTGGGAGAAGCAAGAGCCCGTGCATTAGGCCAACAACATGCGGAGGCTAGGCCGTCGGTGGCAAACTCAAGTTCGGCGGCAAGCAGTTTCCCTACTCACAATGTGGGCGATACACCTTCTGAAGAGCGACCTGTACTGCTTTTTCCACCCATTCAAGGTGCAGATGATCAGCCTGCGTCGGTACCCGCTCCGCCTATGGCAACATGGCCGCAGCAGCCAGTGAACAATGATCCACAAGATCTTCTCACTGCCGCCGCTAACAACACAGCGCCGAGGAGGAAGAACAAGGGCGGCAACAAGCGCCATATAAAGAGCACAGCCAACGTGGTGGCGGAACCTCACCACACAAAGTTGGGGTCCTTCGCTGGAATGACCATGGACCAACTTTTCACCCCAGGAAACGGCATCGACATCGATACGTTCTTCGGTGCCAAGGCGCTGTACATCGCAGCGCACATCCCCTCGCCTAAGAGGGTTGAAGCTCGGATCAACGAGAAACATCAGATCGAAAACAACACAGATCAGCTTCTTGTCAAGCAGAAGCTTTTCAACCATCGACTTAAGAACGCTCTCAAACACAAGTTCGGTCCGAGCAACGTCAAAGAATCCAAGGTTGCACTGGAGCGAGCCCAGAAGGATGATCAGGCTCGTCAGGACTACATCGCTATGCTGCAGGCGGACGATATCTCCGAGGCAAACCCACTTAGCATCTGCACGATTGCCGGCTGCCCTAGAAATTACGCGCGATCACAGGCATCTCAGAGCAACTCAAGTGCCTCGATCCCTGCTGCGACGTTATCTGGCAACGCTCCTGCCGCTGGTCCCAACCTTTGGCCAGTCATTGCGGATGAGACAAGCGGCGAGGATCCATTGAGTGCGCCTTACACGGCGGCTGCTGACACAGTCGGTGGTGCATCCTCTCGACCCCGCAAGCGTTCTCTCGGTCCAGAGTGTATTGCTGGCGAGCCAGAGCCATCTACTCGGACTGGTGCGAAGCGTCGCAAACTGAATGGTGGCGGAGTCAAGGATGGCGTGCAGCAGATGGACTCCTCATGCACGCCCTGTACGAATGCAGCCCAATCCGCAGGTGACAGCAACGATGATTCTTGTCTCGATCCGGCTCTCCGGGAGCAAACTCACAGCGGCACTTCTGATCATGAGAGCCAGTTCTCGGCAGTCGCTGCCCCTGCTACAAGCAGCGACCGTTCTGCGAATGTCTCGAATCCTAGCATCGCTACTGCAGTGGCACGGCATGATCCCAGTCCGTTGAGCGTTGCACAGGCCGACAGTGCCACTGATGCGGTAGGCGATCAGATCGGCACGATCACGAAAGATTCACAAACCAGCGAGCAGGCTCCTGAGAGTTTCAGTGGCCTATCTCCGCATAGGGCAGCATCAACATCGACTGCTCCTGATTACCACGAGAACTGAGGCGCCCTGGATATTTCAGGGCACGAAGTTGACATCACCATGAGTCCTGAGCAGCTGGATGAACTGCATCGCGACGAGAGAGACGCGTTCATGCGTGAGGAATTCATGAACAAGGACTTTCAGGCTGCCCCGGACCAAAGTGTTGGCAGCGATGCTGATTGGGGGGCGTCACGTTGGGGACTTCCTGCAGGAGCTGTATCCAGAGCTCGGCGTCTCTGGTCACTATAGCGAAGGAGACAGCGGCTGCCATGCTTGAGCTCACAGTCTAGAGGACTGAAGCTCTAACGAAGGGTGGAAAGGGTTTGCGATTGATGTAGTTCGCATAGGGCGAAGCCTGGGTGTGTGGAGCGATTCGTCAAGAGGCAAAGCCGTCGATTATTTCAGCCTGCAGTGCAAGAAGCTTGCTACAGAGCATTGGGTAGAGTGCCTTTAAGCTTTCCAAATCATCAAACACAAGCAACTAGGCACGGCAAATGCAGGAGAAACAGCTTTCGCTGCCCATCGGGTCAGGAAAAGGCGATGGAGCACTTTTTCTCGTAAATGCACGAAAGATGATGTACGTCTCTGTTTGAAACAGCAAACATTAATAAAAGAGTCATCTACGTATTGCCCAGAGTGTTCTAATACTAAAGGTCGTTCTCCCAGTGCCAACAGTCTATGATCCTCACAATTTGCGGAATGTCAACGCATCGATTCAATCGGGAAGAGACCTTTGTCATTGCATGCACGCTAATCGTTCGCGAAGCACATCGTTCTAGCTGTGACACACAACAATATCCACCTACTAGCTCCCCGTTTCTGAGAGAAAGTAGTGCTTGGGATGGCGGTGATCGGACCTCACGCTATGATTCTCCAACGACTTCAATATATGGGGATGACACACGATTATATATCCGTTTCTCAAGTTGGCCGCTGCTGGCAGACAAACTACGTTTGCAGCGAAGGCCTTGCCGGATATCGCACTTCGCTGGTGACAGCTCTCGTCTTCGTTGCTGTCCGTACGCAACGGACTTCAGCGACGAGCGGTCCTTGACAGATGCTCGCTACATTTTAATCATGCGGCCTCCGCCTCGAACGATCGGCCTGTGGGTTCATACACCACAATACTCTAGCCACTTTGAGCTGCATCTTCCATCGATAAACGTCATCTTCCGCCCTGGTCAGCACGTGTCTACACGCTCGTTCACCGTTCACACAATGGCCTTGTTGTCTCGAGGAGTGCGGGACAAAGCGATTGGATAAGAGTCGTCGTGGAGCATCAGCACAGCTGCAGGAGCGTCACTGGCGCGATTTCGAGTGAAGTGCCGCAACGCGACGGAGCACTGCACGATACTTTCATAATAGCATTGTAACCTCTTCTATCTTCTCCTTATCAATCCACGCTCCAAAGCTCCACGACTCCAACTTCCCAATACCAGCGATAGTCACCCCGATCATCTCCATTCAGCAAAGCATCGAAACAATTCTATTACAACAGCACTACGATTCCACAACCCCACCGTGAGAACATCTCCCAGGATCACAAAGTATTCAACCTCCCATATACTGCCTTCGGACTCCAATTGACAGTTCAAAGAAGCAGTCATCGATCATCATGTCGAAACCCAAGCTCCGCTGGGGCTTGTCCATCCAGCAGCTCGAATCTATTGCCGACTCAACGCCAAACATGACAGCTGCGGAACTTGTCGAGAAAATCCATCAAGTCGCCGGTGGTGATGATGCCGGCGATGAGACATCGGACCGCGAAGTCTTTCAGATTGCCAGCATTTCAGAGATCATGGATGCAGAGAATCTCTTCCAGCCCAAGGAGCCGTCCCAACAACCAACGCAGCCAACTCAAGCTGCTATATCATCGGCTCCTCAGGAACCGTCACAGACCAACGCGAAAGACTTTGCGGTTTCCACTCCTGGGTTGTCTTCAGCGTACGCAGCAGCTGGGCCCGCTGAGGCAAGCGCTGTTGAAACAACACCGCGAGGTCAATTTCAATCCCTCTATCCACCAATAGCCACAGTGGACACAGACACGCGATTCCTCGCAGCTACGTCTCAGGGAGCTGCCAACAGTGGAGGCTATCTTCCCAATGCAGTCGCACCCGCCTACGGGCCACCTTCTTTCACGAGCAGTACGCCTGGTGTATCTCACTATTTCCCACAGCAGCCAGTTGTGACATCCGGATCGCATGCAGGTCCTCGTCAATCGCTCATGCCTCAAGATCATCACGCAAGTCTAGAGTCCTACGGGCATATGACTGCAGAGGACCTACTCGCACACGGCAACAGCATCGATATCAGCCAACTCTACGGCAGCCTCCTCCTTCGCATCGCTCTTGAGAAGATGCCAGAGAACAAGGTCACCAAGATGCTGAACGGAAAGCGAGCAGTAGACCGTCCTTCAGCTCGTGCAAGACTTTTCGCAAACGTGTGGAGAATGCCATCAGGCACATATTCGGAGCCTTCGACGACGCTAGCCACCAGGCACGCCGCAGTGTCTTTAGTGCAGCGCAAAACGATCCAGCGCTGCGTGCCGAGTACATTGACATGCTAAAAGACCGGGAAACATCCCTAATCAACCCACGCAGCCAGTGTGAACGTTGCACCAAGAACAAGGAGATGAACGAGAGCGAGTCAAATCAGAGTGTGACAGGGCAACGACAGCAGAGCTCACCACAGTTTTATGGGGGCGTGCACATGGGAAGCTCATTTTTCAGCTCTGAGTGCGGTACCCAGCAGCTGGACTATCGAGAGCATGTTGGACCCACCAACTCCTGCAGCTCCTGCTCAATCAATGCCTGCCCCACGCCGCAAGCGTCCTGCCACGGCATCAAGCACGCAGTCTAGCCAGCCCGCTTCGAAGCGACGGCAAGGAGCAGCAGTTCAACAATCACAATTGCCGCAGCCAAGATCCACGAGTCAGACCTATGCCATGCCGCCTGAGCATCCATACCAGAGCGAGCCAGGAGAAGGCAATGGGCCGAGCCAACGCGATCTGTCACAGTACCCGACTGATGAGTCTACACTCACAAACGGTTTGCTGGACTTTTTGCAGCCCTCATCGCAGTCAACTTTCCAAGTTGGCTCATGGATGCAAGAAGGCAATGTTCCGCCCTCCAGTCCGCCAGTGGCACGTTACACATCTTACAACAACGACACAGGCAATGTGAATGCTCCGCCCTCCAGCCCGCCGGCTCCTCGCTATAGCTACTATCATGACAACGCAGGCAACATGGGCAGCACTATCAACAGTGACGCAGTGGCTGGCGTAGGAGTCACACCTTCAGCTTATGGCCGTTCAGATGGCTATCTCTTCAGCGACGCTCCTGGTAATGCGGTTCAACAATTCGGCTCGGATGGTACATTTTCACAATGGCAGCCACCACGGCATCGTACTCTCAGCTCGGACTTCTGGGGCAACGAAACACCTGCTGGCGAAGGAGCTGAGGTGCCAGATGGGCAAGATGCGTCTGGTGATGAGCCACAGGAAGCCCAGTGGAAGTCAACATTCGTAGAAAAGACGAGACTGGGACGGCCGACGATGAGTAGGGCTACTCGGAACATGATCGCAGGCAGCTCAAGTATTTGAGTGGTTCAATCGTGGCCCGCGGTGTTCGTTTCGCAGCGAACCACGCTCAATACAGGAATCTGGTTCTATCGGGGCTGTGTCAGCAATTTCTCAACAATTGAAGGACCGAACGACATTGCAGCGGATCAGACAGAGCTTACTGGGGAATATGGGACGCGGATTGACCAGAGAAGTCCTAGACACTCTCTTTGAGTCTTCATCGAACAGGCGAGGAGGAACTGCAGTACGATTCACGACTACGAACACGATGACTGGAGCGAGAGGACTCATGGAAAAGCTTACACTTTTGATACAGCTATGGAGCCTCCACCGCAATGGAATTCTTTCACCTACTTTCTTGCATGAGCCCACCTTCTATTATACTCGTTCCTCACAGTATCCCCAGGTCTTGCTCCCCATTGTCTGCACCGCCATCACCGCCGCTAGATCTGGTTAGAGTGTTGCAAGTCACATGGATCGCGGGGCAAGGCGTTCCTTGGCTAGCAAGTGAATCTCATTCCCCGTGAAGGGAGAGGAGGCCCGAGCCGGAGCATCAGCACAGCTGCAGGAGCATCACTAGCGTGTTTTCGAGTGAATGGTCGCAACGCGCTAGTCCACTGCACGCGACTTTCATGACAGGAGCAGTGCAGCACTCACCTCTGCACATTCTCCCATCACTCTACACCTAAGAACTCGAAAAATAGCGGGGCTCTAGCAAAAACATTACAGCATCGTCCACAAGCGGTGGGTTACCAAAACGCTCGCAAGTCCGTACGAAATCTTCAACTGATACAGAGTAGCAACAGGCGCCTGCAGCAATCATGGCGGGACAGGAGACGCAGTCGGGGATCTCCGTGCACTACCTGGAGTCGATCGCCCGTGTAGCGCCCAACATGACCGTCGCAGATCTCGTTGCGATGCTTCATGAGAACGACGCAGCCGATGCTCGCGAGGGCACCACATCAAACACAGAAGCGTCTGGCATGACCAAAGCCTCAGTAACTTCAGCTTCACAAGCTCTTCAAGTTTCATCGACAGCGGCGGACTCGAGTGCTGTGTCGGTGCAAGGCGCTCCCTCAACAGGTCACCCTCCAACAGACATGCCAGAAACAGAGATTCAAGGTGATTCGCGCCCAGTCTCTCAGGAGGGGTCATCAACCGAGGCGAACGATATCCCAGCAGTGAGCGCAACGCAGTATTTGGATCAACCTTCCGATAGTAGCCGTCAGGAGAACACCAATTCTACTCAAGTTCTACAGTCAACAACTGCAACGACACAGCCGGCTTTCGATGATGAAGATGGCGGCATTGAGCTTCACGCTGCCGGTACGCCAAATGCTCCCGACCAGACGCAGTCGCTTCCTTCGACCGTATCGCAGTCGTTCGCTACGGACTCAGATGCGACGACCGGCCCTGTAGGGAACAGCCTCACCGCAGCCAGCTCCACTGATGGAGCAGCATCACTTACTCAATCGCTGCCAGCTCCAGTATCGGCAATACCAAACGCGACCGCTGGCTCGACTGCGGGCTCGAGTCTCCAGCGACCATCCGGAGCGCCTGAAATGCATCACTCAAGTCTTGAGGCTTACGGAGACGTTTCAGGAGATGACCTCCTTCAATCGAACAATGGTATCGGCATTCACGAGCTCTTTGGCGCGCGAATGCTCCTCATCGCCGCTACCGGCAAATCCTACACCGAAATTTTCAAGATTCTCAACAACAAGCTGAATGTCCAAGGTCGCAAGCTGAAGTCTAGCAAGGTCATCGATCACCGTGTGGCCAACGCCCTGAGGCACATCTTCCACGCTTTCGATGACCCCACCTACCAGGCGCGTAAACAGGACCTGAGTGATGCCCAGAACGATCCTATCCGCCGCCAAGCATACAGCCAGATGTTGAAGAACCCTGCAACTTACACCATCAACCCACGAGCTCAGTGCGGCGAGTGCAAAAACGGAAAGGGGCCACAACAGACTGGTATGCCGGCCTCACAGCAGAGCTCGCCAGTACTACCTGCTGCTGGCCAACTCTATCATCCATTTCCAGCTCTGCCATCAAGCAGTTCAGCGACCAACGACGGAGCAGTTGATCCTAGTTGGAGCCAGTTTCCGCAGGTTCCCACTCCACCGGTGGCTCGTGTTCCTCGTCAAAAGCGCAAGGCCAAAACGTCTACCGACACTGCAGCCACCAACACCATCTCGAGCGTGCCAGCTCAGAGTGGCCGTGTGAAAAAAGCTCCAAGTCGCAAGCGAGCAGCAGCTGCCGCTCAATTGCAAATGGGCGAAGATGCTTCCAAGAAATGGCAAGGCGAGCCTGAAACCAGATACCCGCAAGCCCAGTCGGCTTACGGCTACTCATTCATTCAAGATGCTACTGCGTCGTCTCAGCCAGCCTACCCACAAGCGCAATTCGCTCACGGGTATTCGTTCATCCAAGCCGCTCAATCAACATACCAGAACGACACAACTGGCCTTTCCAATATTCCAGCATTCCCAGCAGACGAGGCCCATCACATGGCGCATCCAGCGCAAGTCGATGCTCAGCACAGCGATGCAACACCACACTACGGTAGCACGACTCAGCAGAACGCATACTTCCCATCAAGTCCGCCGTTGATGCCATACACGCCACGGGACAACGTGCAAAGCTTCGACAGTGAGGCTGGCTTCGCCCTGAACGAGTTCAACAACGCGCCAAACAGTGACATGGGCTTCGCGACATCTCAGTTCGACGGTCTGAGCAACGTCGACTTGAGCGGACTCACTTCTGACGCTTTGAACGACTTTGACCAGGACCGGTTCTTCTTCAGTGAGGCCAATCCAACTTTTGGCGCCGACTTGAGTGCTTTCTTCCCGCAGCACAACGAGCCAAGCTCGGCTCTTGAGCAGTACTATCTACCAGCTGATGCCCAGGCCAATACGCCGAGCTCAGCTCTTGGGCAGTATGATGCATCAGCTGGTGACCAAGGCAACGACGGAGGAGCCCAAGACTCTTCAGAGCATGACCACGAGCAGAGTCGGTAGATGGAGTGCGAGGATCAGAAGGAGCTTCGTGATACTTTCGAGCAGCTTTGACGAGGCCAGAGAGAGAAGTACGAAAATTTCGAAACGCTGAGCCATGCCCGCATGGCGTTTTTGAAACGGCTTCGAAGCAGTTACGGACTTTTGTAGCAGTTGAGCATTTGAAGAGGGCTGTACTTTTATATTAATAGACACTATCAACGCAATAACGAATTTCGCTGAGCTCTGCATCTTGTTCCCCTGCCGATCGCCAAAGTCGTTGTACGTGCCTCTTTTAGTCCTTCCGAGCCCTGCATTGCTGTTGGCGAACCACCCTCCTGCCTGATTTCCATCACGATCTGCATACCTACTGTCTGCTGCGCATAAGTTGAAGAAGAAGCCATCGCCGTTGTTTCCGGAGAAGTGGCTGCTGGCACAAATTTGGAATCAGTGAGCGCAATAGCCGCACTGTGTCCGTTCCCGGACAGCATCTCAATAGATGCCTCTGTGCATAAGAAGTCAATCTGCTGAGGAACCTGAGATGTGAGGCGAGTGTTGCTGCCGGTTCCACATAGGTGCCGAGTAAACAAACTGTTTGGCCCAGTGTAAACAAGCACAGAATAGAACAGCATACCACTGCCGTACAACCTCTTGTTCAGCGGATCTACGCTTCGACAGCTCCCTTGGATATTAAGCGGGGGTGCGAGACGAGTATTGATGCCGACGTGACTCCTTGTCGGATTTGAGAACGAATTGTGTCCCCAGGCGCCGAAATCAAGCGTCGCATGTCAGGAAGGTATTTCGTGGGATCGAAAAGGACCCAAATTCTCAGTTTAGGATGGGACCTGGAGTGCGAGACGACTGTCAATGCTCCTTGAAGTGGGCGTTGGGAAGGCAGGAGAACAGAAGGCGATTCTAGGCACCGAACACGAGCGTATGACCTCCGGAACGCATTTTATTCCATAAAGATACACTCAAAGACGGTTTCTGATTCGTGAGCCAAAGTGCGAGACGAGTGCCGGTGCTCTTTCCACCGGGAGCGTCGTATAAGGCCGGATTTCCATTCCAGGCACCCAAAACAAACATGCCATCTCCGGACCGCCTCTTGTTCGAAGGAATACCACTCAAATACTTGATTCCAAGTGGGAGCGGGAGTGCGAGATCACTTTCCGTGCTCGCTCGATGTACTGCTGGCCCGGAGAACGGATAGTCTTCCAGGGCAGCAAACCTGCGAATGCAATCTCCGCACCACATCTCATTCAGGATTAATGCGTTCAAAGAGTCATTTCAAAGCCGGACCTGGGATTGTTAACACAAGTTGTGGCTGTTCGCTCGTCTGCGAGCTGGACTCCGAAACGGCTCGAGCACTGCGGCATCAAACCCACGCGTCTCAATCCCCAGAACGCGTCTCATTCGATGGATAATTGCTCAAAAACTTGATTCCAATTGGAAGCGGGAGTGTAAAACATCTTTCCGTGCTCGCTCAATAGGACGACAAGCAGGAGACCGAATCGCAACGCAACGCACCAAACCTCAGCGTACCATCTCAGCACCGCATCTCATTCAAGAATAATACGCTCGAAGTCTCGTTCCAGTTTGGGACCTGGAGTTGGTGACTTGTTGTTGCTGCTCATCCATCTGCTCGCTGGGCTTCGAAACGGACCCAGCAATTCTGCATCAAATGCACACGTCACAATCCTCGGAGCGCGTCTTGGTTGACTCAAAAAGACTCAAATAATTGGTCCAAGTCGTGACCGGAGGTAAGAGACGCGTGACGTTGTCTGCTGAAGTATCTGCTGAGCACGGTGGTGGAGAGGGTGAGTATTTCCCAAATCTGAGAGCGCTGACTCCCGCATCGCATCTCATTCGATTCTTACACGCTCGAAACCTCATTTCAAGTTGGGACCTGGAGTTCGGTGATATGTCTTGCCGCTGCCGCTCGATTGGAGTGTCGTGCTCAAAATCGGATCGAGCGATCAGACACCAAGAACACGCGTCTTAACTCCCGCAACGCGTCTCATTTGGCGAAGAGATGTCCAGAAAGTCCATCCAAGCCGTGACCCGAGATCAGAAGACGCGTTATGTTGTCTGTTCAACCAGCTGCTGGCGCGAGAGCGGGCTGGACGACCAAGCATGAATCCCGAAAGCGCTGACCTCGGCATCGCGGCTCATCCGGATCGTACACCCTCAAAAAAGATGTCCAGCTCGTGACCAGAGAGTAGGGACGAGTAGTGTTGCGAAATCAAGCGTTTGGGGGAATCTGGGCTGGGAATCGAATCGGTTGGCCAAACGCAGAAAGACCGCGTGCAAACTCCCGGACGCGATCTGATTCGACATATTAATGCCTCAGAACTTATTTCAGATGCTGACCGGCGATTCATCACGAAGAGTGCCGGGCGAATGGTCGTTGGTTGCAGCAGCGAATTTTGCGACGCTGCACAAGGGGGAAAACCACGACAACGATCACCCAGCACCCCCGCATGTCATTTTGCTGGACAGAGGCGATATCAAACACTTCACGGAGATGATGACCCGAGGTGAGAGTGATGATTCTGGGCCATTTCAGCCGGTTGGACAGGAAGCGTGAGATCGGCCCAGGTAGACCGTTTCCACGTCGCCACAATAGCTAAGCACTCCCGCATGGCGTTTTGGATGATAGATAAGTTCATGAAAGACTCACCGAAATGATCACCGGAGGTGGAGGCGATGATTCTTGACCATTGCAGTCAATTTGATAAAAAGCGTAAAATTGGCCTCGGACGACCATTTGCACGTCGCAAAGAACGCTCAGCACTCCCGCATGGCATCTTGGTTGACAGTCACATCCGTAAACACTCTGCAAAGAGTGTGACCCGAGATCAATACGATGCATCTTCTCCACTTTGGCCAGTGGAGCATTTAGCGTAAAAGCGGCCTAGGGAGAGCCTCTGGAAGCGTCGATAGTAGCGCAGCACTCCCGGAGCCAATTTTGCCGCTTTTATTATAGCGTGAAGAACGGATTCTGGTCACGACCTGGCGTTGTGAGCACGTCGTGCCACATGACCAGGCTGCGTGGGAAGAACGTGGCCTTGATGACCCAGAACGCGGTTACAACACTGCAGCACTCCCGCATCGCAGCTCTCTCGAGACGTTTGTACGTGAAAATGATTACTGGGTAATGTCCTGGGGACCGGAATGACTGTTGAATGCAAGGGGGCGAAAGGGGGCGCAAAGAGGCTCGATCATACAACACAACAATAGCGACGTACCGACGACCGCATCGCGTCTCAGCAGGCATGGATCTGATAGGATAAGCGATCTCCACCACGACCTCGAGTTGAGCCCGACTCCTGACGCCTCATATAGTGCGATACAAGAAAGCAGTCGAAATTGCTTAGCTTACCGTGACGGGGTGACGGCAATGCAGCAACTCCTGCACACCGTCTCACTCGAGAGAAATATACTTGACTTTACTTTTAAGCTGCGGATCGGAGTAGCTTCAGCCTACCACAGCCTGATTGTAAGCTCATAGTGGAATTTCATACGCGGCACTTGAGTAACGACGACAGCATTGAGGCTGAACCTCCTCTCCGTTTTAAAAACCTGAGAACTATGTAAACACTTGATCTCAACACCTTGTGGGCGTTGGAACGATGCCCAAAAGTATCACTTTGTTCTACTGTCCGTAGGGGAGCAAAAGGCAAGCCAGCCCATTCTACAACAATAATCCCAGGTGACCTCGCCACCACGCTCCGAAACACTCTCCGCACTCCTAGAGCTGTTCTGAAACTACTACATAACGTCGAGACTAAAGACTAAGCGTAGCGTCTTGTTCCACCCTGTACGTAACAAGGAAACGATGCCGCAACGGCAACTTGACATTCTGCTCTGGAAGCAGTCTGCCTAGCTTCATCGTTACCAACCAAATGTTTACAAGCAGGTTGCTGGCGTCGCCTCTAAAATAATGGACGTTTTGTTTACTCGGCCTGCAAAAGCAGCGGGAACTTCGACTGCTACGTGGGCGTAGGATCAATGCTCGAACCCACGCCAGATCAACTGAAAAGTTTATGTAGGTTGTATCGGAATGATTTCTAGGCTCTCAGGCGAATACGCAAGACAGCTTGCCTATACAGCTTGGAACTCGTCAGTTTATGTAGACTGAGCAGCTCACCTTTTCGCAGGAGAAAGTGGAAAACGCCTACGAGATGCTAAAGGGATGGAAAATCCTTCTCAGCAAGGGACAATCTGGTCGGTTTATAGAATGATTTCGTGCCTCGCTCAAGCAAAGGCCAGCGCTCAAAATTGCGGAATATCGTGTGTCAGCACACCTACTCGTTGTCTCTCTGGAGACTGTACTGCGGTTTCTGTCTCGGTAAGGAGAGGGATCGCTACAGGAGCTCTTGTAATATCTTAAATTCTCTTGCCACCCCTTCCGCTGGATTTGAGTCCGATGCATAAAGACACAGTTGGAACTCGCCTTTACTCAGGTTCTGCTCGCCACGACAGCAAAGTCAAATCGCCTCACATTTCGTGATTTGCATCGCCATGTTCGGCACTCGCGATCGTAGGTAATAAAAGAAAAGACAATCGCTTCCGTCTCAGTTCAGGTGCATGCACGCCTTTGAGAATGTGTTTGTGCAAACAAAATTACGAGTAGAAGTTCGAGACCGGCATGGCGCTCACTTGTGCGAGACCAAGCTGTTGGCAGAATCATTCTATTGAATACTCCGCTGATTTCTTCTTCGAATGCATCCATTTCTTTCTGATCAGGATGTATAGATTTATTTCGAATCTATACACTCACCGATCGACTTGCCAGCACATACCATCCATCGATGACCCTCGTTGTGCCGTAGTCTTACAGATTCGATGCATGGCTACTGGTACAGATCTCCTGGCTATGACAAAGAAAGACCAACAACAATAAAAGTGTCCAAAATAGCAGTAAACGCCATGCTTTCGAACCAGTTTTTCTTGGCTTTTCAAGGGCTGAAGACATCACACACATGCCCTTTCTCCTGCTATGCGACGCGCGAGACCATTGCAACAGCATAATTGGGCTATGCGTATCGTTGCAAAAATGGAGAGGAATGATAGTATGCCAACAGAACAAAGGCTTTGTTCAAGGGTCACAAAGGCATTATGCCAGTCGCTTTGAGCAAGTTACTGTCTTGAAGACGCTTCACGCGCTGACCTACCCGCCTCCTACTGATATCTTCTGCCTCTCTCCTTCGACCCATTCACATACAAACTTGAGCTCAGTAAACATACCTGCTGTTTTCAACGACAACATCGACGACACATCAATCAACCGCTAACACTTCGACCGAGCTGGACTCGGACCTGCCAACTACCACAATGGCATTAGCACCAGCAAATGGTGCACAAAAGCAACTCCACCACGGCATTCCAATCTACGGACTGTCTAATCCATCGCGTGAGACTGTCCTAGCTGACGAAAAATCCCTGGACGATCTCACAACGACTATCATCATCAACAAGCTGCGGCTAAGAGCGATCGACGCTTCGATCACCAACATCCAAGATGCTGTAGACCAAGCAAAGTTCGCTGCAGCAGAGCATTTCGTTGCTCAATCAGCGTTCCCATCGGCCCAACTGCGCGATGGCATCCACAATATGCAGCCTCCATACTTGCTTCCACCCCCAGGCTTCACTTTCGGGCTCAGCACGCCGTACTTCGACATGGGCCAGTTCTTGTACGATCTACGCCAATACTCCGCATTCTACGGAGGCAGGTGTGTCTACGATGTGGCAGTTCTTGTCAAATCTCAGGACCCCACTCAGCCAGTCGTGCTTGACATCTATCAATCGCAGCCGGGGAGACAGGGCACCCACACTTTGTGGTACATTCAGCAAAGGTGTTGGATCCCTGGCGCAGGTCAAAGTGTCGAGATGCTGCAAGCATTGGCGCCTTCTACGCCTCCTCCTGCCCCGGCCATGCCAGTGCCGCCACCAGCACAAGCTACACAAGCTGCACCTGCTGCACTTCCAGCTCCACCTCCGCCAGCACACCGCGCGATCCAGCCAAGAAAGCCGCATCATCATAGCGCGGTTCCTTACGCAGGCTTGACTGCTGATCAGATATTAGCTCAGGTCCACACCGAGCACATGTTTGGCGGAGTAATCCTCGTGCTGTACCTGACCTACAGCAAGGGTGATCTGATGAAGAAACTGAGCGACAAGCGACAGCAGTCAGAGGGCATGGAGGCATTCGGCCCGAAGTCCCAGCAAGTTGTCCACTATCGGGTCAAGAATGCGATCGAGCACATCTTCGGGAAAGCCAACTACAAAGCCAATGCCGCAGCACTCAAGAGAGCGAACAAGGATAGGACCCAAGCTGCAGCATGGCGTACAAGACTGAACGACCCAGCGACGTATGCCGCAGCAACTTGCTGCCGCTCTGATGACGACGATGCAGACCCATCAAGTGGAGCTACTCTGCCAGCACAAAATCCAGCTGCATCAGGTCCAGCACTTCAAGCCTCAGCTACGAACAATGGTGCAGCCTCATCTACACCCTCTCGTGCATACGGCAGCAGTAGTCAGGTCCAGCACACGCCAGCACGACCATTGATGGCACCAGAGTCTAGGGGGCAGCAGAACCTTGACCATTCTACGCCAGCACCGGTATCCGATGCTGTGCGGCCCTCCTCTTCGCCAGTGCTGCTTGATCCTGCTCTTCGGGACAATGCAGTTCCCACCTCTCCAGCGATACAAGTTCCCGCCTTTTCAGAAAATATGGCGCCAACTTCTCCAACAATGCCAGCTCCCGCCCTCCAAGACAATGTCGCCAGGAACTTCCCACGGCCAATGGAAGGTGTGCAGACTGGCGCTGTCGTTGTAACAGCGAACGAACGACCCTCGAAAAACCTCGAGCATCCGGTACTAGGTGCGAGTGAGACCTGGTTCCTTCAATGGGCCAACCGGCAGACTGCAAACGAGGCATCAGCCACGCCAATGGATGTCGATGAGCCCCAGCAGCCCAATAATGAGGCCTTGCAGAGTAACGATGCTGCAGTATCGCCACAAGAGAGCCAGCAGCAGACTGGAATGGAAATTGAAGATATCACAGTATCGCCTGGCCAGAGTCCACGACAGGCTCAGGAGCAGATCGTTGATACTGCAATGTCCTCAGACAACAATCAACAGCAGACGCAGGATCAGAGTGATGATACTGCAGTTACTTCAGACGATAGCCAGCAACTCATTAAAGAGCAAGTCGAGCATGTCGCAGTATCGCTGAGCCAAAGTCCACAGGAGACTCATGAGCCGATTGAAGTTCCTGCGGTATCACCAAACGAGCCTGCGCCGCAGACTTCGGCCCAGTTGGTGGATAGTGCAGCATCGTCAGACGAGCCGCAGCACCAGACTCAGGAGCAGGCTGGGGTTGCAATATCCTCCAGCGAAGATCAAAAGCAAGCTCAGGGGCAGTCCAACGGCACTGCAATGTCTTCAGGCGAGCCACAACAGCTAAGTCAAGATCAGAGCGAGGTTATCGCAGCTTCTCCAGCCGACGGCCAACCACAGACTCAGGAACGAAGCGAGGATACTGCAATGATATCAAACGAGATCCAGCAGCAGGTCCAAGAACAGGAGCCACAAGACAACGCACTCAACGATGCACAAGACGTCATACAGGCCCAGCCGCATGAAAATCCACAAGACGACCAGCAACAGATTGAACAACAGATCTCAGAGACTGGAGAACCAGATGAACCGCATGATCTAGAGCCAGACTGGGACTATTTTTGGGACTGGCCTGGCGTGACCTTCTGCTGTGGATGCAATGGTGCAGGGCGGCACTTCGACGACCACGAGAAGGACTGTTTCAAGCTGTTCGATCCTGAATTCCAGTGAATATGTGATCGTGACATAGCTCAGTGAGAAAACCTCAGTCAAGGAGGGAAGTTTCGACTGTCACCTGTTCTGCATCTGGGGAAAATAGAGAGGGCCATGTCCCTCGTTGACAGCGAAACGATTGTGGAGATGCGAAAGGAAAGTAGACTGTAGTTTCAAATCAACAAATTTCTTTGTGTTCGAGATTCAAAGATGCGCGATTTTCTCGCGTTCCGAAAGTAGTTTATCATTCACGTCTTGCTTCTTGCCATGTCAAAAGAAATACCACTTCCAGCATTCATCGAGAAACCATCCGCCAGGTGCTGTTAGAACAGTTTCATTCTGTCAATCAGCAAAGGTGAATCCCCCGTGCGGTACTCGCTACATTATCCTTCGATGCTGCCAGCTCAAAGTTCTCCGTTCCTGAACACTGACCATGCCAACGATGCTAATGTCTGGAAGAACTGACCAGTCTGATGTGGATCAGAGCTAGAATTGAAAGAGGCACTCACCGGTATGGAGAGAGGTGTGGGCATATCCAGTCCATGATGGGGCATTCACCACAAGCGTCATATGGTTGAGATGTCAGGGTGGTTGATTTGGTCCGCTCGAGGCCACTGAGCAGACGCAGAGCACAGGAACAGTCTGGTGCACGCGGCACAGTCAGTCGCATGCGCTCAGAGATGCGTGCTCGCTGGCATTCGGTGGTGTTCTCTTGCAACTGCGGTCCAACTGCCTCGGTTTCGTGTTTCGTTTTCGCATTTCTCCTTCGCAGGCAGCCTGCGCATCTCCGGAAAGGACATTCAGGTAACCGCAGCCGACGCGCGAAACCGAAACCTGCATCGCAGTGTCCGGAATCCAGAGAAACAGATAAAATACAAAAAATCGAGCCTCGAGAGGGCAATATATCGACGCTAGGTGAATAAATGTGCGATGTCAGTGAACAGCTGAGGTCAAAAGGTAGTGGAATGCCAAGACCACGCTATCTGGGCCCACTGATCCTATCCTGATCCATGCATTAGTGTTAGCACATCCTCAATATGTCCAGAGGAAAGCCCAGTCAATTCTATAGAAGGCAGTGGAGGTGAGTTCTCTGTCAATTTTGCAGTGAAAATTCAAGATGCCATGACAAGAAAAGCACTAAACCAGCCGGCAGAAGTGATTTATTCCTGGCTAAATAATTCTAACCCATGATGGTGGTATCCCATCGTTCCAATGATCCTTCACTCGTCTCGTAATCGTCGCCATACATTTCTCATTACATTCTGCAAGCAGACCTTCCTTCGCCACCAGGTCCCGTATTTCTCAGCTAACCGTCTACATGACAGCAACGAGCGCAGCAGCAGCAATAGCACCAAGTCCAACGACCGGAGCAGAAGCAGCACCAGTGTAAGTCTCAACAGGAGGAGCAGTACCAGTAGGAGTCATTTGCGAATCATCGTCGTTATCGTCATCAGTCTCAGTTGGCATAGCCGCAGACGTCTCAGCTGCAGACTCAGTAGGAGTAGCAGCAGATTCAGTTGGGGTAGCACCACCCTCATCATCATCCTCAGCATCAGCAAATGTATCAAGAGCAGATTGGATGAGATCGGCGGCAGGCTGGGAAGTCTCGGCACCGATTTGTTGAAGAGCCTCTGGAAGCTTGGAGACGACAGCATCAGTCAGAGCTTGTTGAGATGCTTGTTGCAACTGGAGGCCAGCGAGGACATCGTCGTCGTCATCGTTCTCGGCAAAGACGGGCTGCTTCTCGATGAGAGAACCGATGGTCGCCTCAGCTGCAGTTTGAAGCTCTCCAAGAGGTCCAGCCAAACCCAAAGCCTGCTCTTGAGTGATCTCGGAAAGACCGTTGGCAGTCTCAGTGGCAGAGTCGATGGCAGAGCGAACAGCTTCACTGGCAGTCTGGACAGCGTCGAATTCTGAGTCTTCGCCGTTGTATGCTGCGATAGCCTCGCCGCTGGACTCAGCTGGAGATACAGCGTTAGCATCTTACAGTAGCAGTCGCCGCTCATGCACTTACTTGCAACCTGGATGGCTTGGATGGCACTGACCAGACTATCCTGGCGGCGAACACTCGAGGCGAGCGCACCAGTGACAAAGAGTGCAGTGAAAAACTTCATGTTGTACAAATTTGAATCGGCTCAGCGAATGTAGTCTCGTTTCAAGGTTGTTCTGGGCGTCGTTACAGGTGCGGATCTTTGACCGACTGCTGCCGGCCATGTATTAAGATATATGTATCGCTCCGCGGGAGACTCCGCTTAAGCATGACAGCGATGCGCGGCGCTTCACAAGCCAGATCTAGGCATTTCATCTTGCCTCGGACGGGAACGGCAAGGCCATTGGATCCTTGGATGCAAAGCGTTGTACGAGAAGCCCATGCCGTGCTGCATGTGTATTGAGGATCAAGCATACTCAAAGTTTCCCCGCATTGGTGTTAGCTGTGAAGAAACGCGCCGAGCATTTGGCATGAGGAGGTCGAGCTTGTATAAATAATTGGCGCGACTCTTTGACCTCGAAAGCGCGGCAAGTTCCATGCGCCGCGGAACAACAACAAGTTCAACCAAAGAGATCAACATGTTGCAGCTGCTGAGATTCAGATCATGCCACACCCTTGCAGTACTCTTTCACAACTCCCACGAGCCGCATGCGACTCCTTTTAGAGTCAAAAATCTGAGCATGGTCGCGGTCTTCATTCCAGATCACTTCGAACCCTTTGCCTTCCCATGCAGTTTGTCTCCAGTCTCCTTCGAAGGTTCCGTAGCTTGCAGAAGTCGCACCAGATATGTACTTGCCCACGGCCTCTGTGTTCACAATCAGATCGCGCTCAGCCAAGCTGACAGTCATCCTGAGCCCAGTCTTCTCCATAAGCGGCAACAAATCGTCCAGCCACAGCACATTTTCAGACCAGAAGAAACGTCGACCAAGAGTATGAGCAACGCCTGGATCCTGTGATGCAAAGTACCAGAGCTGCCACTCGTTGGCAAAAGTGGGGTTCCGAACAGTAAAGTTGTATGCCACATCGGGAGTGTGCAAAAGGAAGCACACGGGGTCGATGAGTAGTATTGAAGATATCTTGGGCCGCAACACTTCATTGTGCAAGACGTGCGTCGCGATGACTGTGCCGTAGGAATGTCCGATCAAGACAAACTTGTCCCATCCGTGATGCACTAAGATCGCGTTGATCTCCTTGCACATGTCGTCCTTGCTGAGGGCTGAATGTGTGACACGGAAAGCCACTGGCATGATCTCCAGCGCGATAACACCAACCTGTCCTTGACCATGCTCGTCATTGACTTCATCCTTGAGCTCGTGCAGAAATTCGACGTATGGATAGAGCCCAATGCCAATGCCATGTATGAACAACACTGGCAGACGATCTTTGGCTGTGTGAGGGCGATGCCAGTAGGAAAGATGCTTCACCGGTGATCTTTTCCGCGCAGTAAGAGCGACAGGTCGGAAAGGGAACAAGCCACAGAGTTGCTTCACAGATACTCGACAATGCTGGAATCCGTACCACCAGAGGCGGACGTACGTCAAGAAGTCCACAAAGCCAACCATAAAATACCAGGTCAAGCTCCTGTAACCGCGCAGCTCAACTTTATCCAGAGTCAGCCGAATGGGTCTGGCTGTGCCATGGCCTTTGGCGAAGTCCTGCCCGAGTAGCGATTCAAATTGTCTTGTGTACTCTTCCAGCTCGTCTGCAGCGCCCCTTTCGTCTATCCGGCCTTCGAAGAATGCCCATGCTAGCCAATGCTTGAAACTTTCACGACCTGTTGCTGATAGAGGTGCTCCTCTGAACCACCAACGGATGTGATGCTCGAGATCAGCCGCTCCCACGTCTCTTGTGACTCGCGCAAACAGTGTGCGGCGCTGTTTCTCAGACAGCAGCGGCGGATGTCGTGCTTCTTTCTGGATGCTGTGGTATAGAGGCAGCTGAAAGCCTAGCCAGAATAACGTCTCAACGGCGAAGTAAAGTTGAAGTGGAAGTGGAATCGTGGGAAGCTTCGGCAGGCTGTCGGCAAAAGCAGAGTAGACTGTGCCCAAGATGCTGACTGGGACGATGGCACCCAGTAGCCAGATACAAACTCGGATGAAAACATACTCCGCCGGCGTCGAGTTGATCATCGTGGGCAATGGAGGCTGGAACACATCAGTTCACAATGGCGGCAGGTTCACCTACATGTAGAAATAATTATCAGGCAGCACTTCAGCGCTGATACGTCATGGTCTATCGTACGAGAACGAGCCCACCATTGGGGATGTTGCAGAGCCCACATCTCGCTGACTGTCATGGGGCGTTGGGCAAGTTGATAGCATGTGAAAGTGAAGCTGGAGACATGTCCGAAGCTCGTTTTCGCGTTCGTCGGTGTTTCCACGATCTGCCGTCTACCCGGCGTCTGGCCAGATGAGGAAGGCTTCTACCTCACTCACCCCTGCTATATCCATGTACCTCGCTATCGTTCCACAGGTCATGCTCATCTGAATGTTGCGCCTACAGCACCCACCATTGCTAAGCTGATGCCGAGGTGACGGAGTTGGGATTTTCTTTGAATGCACTCCTCAAGTCAACCTCTACTTCTACGCCCGAAAGCGAAAATAAGACTGGGACGCCTAGTCGCTGGGCGCAACGACTTTCGGCATTGGCACCTTGGACGTCACCCTTGCCATTTCCATTTCTACAATTCAACCTCCGCTGTCATTTGATACATTAAGCCCTATTGCTCTTTATGTTTCCGGCTCTTGCGCTACTTGAAACCATAGGTTCACACCACGATGTGTCGATACTCGTTTGGCGTGCCCATACCGAGCAAGTTCTCCATACGACGAAAAACAAGGCCAATACCCTGGAGAATGTTTTGCGAGATCTGAATGGCAATTCACGTCATATTAGAAGTGCTTCAAAACATATGGTCCGACCGAATATTATACTGTTGAAATCTTCCAGACGCGGTGCAGCGCGAATTGAGTGATTCCGATTATGGTATGTGTGCCAAACTAGGGCAAGGCACTGACGATTCATCTGGCCTTGTGGTGATCCTTTCCTCGCACATCACTGCCAAACATCATACAATGTGGCGCAACTGGGTAAGAATTCGGTAAACCATTCAGCACTGGTGGCTGTCTCAATTCTGTATAAGCGCCTGCAACATCGAAACGACCACTCATACTTCATTGATACTACTATACCATTATGGCGGAGAGCATCCGATGCGATGGAGCTTCCGGTCCTGCACTCGTTCCTGGTAGTACCCTCGGACGTGTCTGCGGCTTACGGAATCCTGCCTGCGAAGCTGCTGTCCGGACATGCTGCACAGGTAGCCTTGTGCAATCATTCGAGTGCATCCGGTACTGCGATTCCATCAAATATCTGGACCATTTTCGCAACATGTATCGCTACAGGATCAGGCGAAGACAACTTACTTGGACTTGGCATCTTCTGCCAGGATGAAACGAAGGGCAGTACGACGCAAAAGCTTCCTTCAACATCAACATCAGGAAGTGGTGGTGTCAGGAGCGGTCCAGTCGGGCTCCGGGCTCTTTTCTGGACGCTCTTGTTGGGCCTCGTCTGGTCTGACGACGCTCTCAAAACGCCTTCTCAAGCCGTGCATCTCGTACCAAGACAAGCATCCTCTTCCCCATCCTGCTCAGTGGAAGTTCTCAGGAAATGCACTTCAACGGGAAAGTCGATTGAGTTCGCCGGGAGGAATTTCTGCGGAGCAGAACCAGGAAAGTACTGCCTATTGGGAGAATCAGTCGTAATCGAACCCTTCAGCAACAACCGTACCGTGAACGGGACAACGCCAGCGGATTCTCAATATGACGCCCTCTTCGATTAGCTGGAGCAGTTCACTGGACGCAGATTCCCTGCTGCGAGTGGAGTCACGTTCTATCATCAGTTCCTCGGTGCAACTGGGACATTTACATTAGTTTTCACTCCCTTTCAAGTAAGTCAGAATCTTCGGGATTGAGGATTGTGAGAAGTTACTAAGTTGTAGCAGTGGTGCGCCGGCGTTCGCACGAACTGCTTGAACACAGATGAAGAGCCTGGAGAGAGTCAAGTGATAGGCGCCTGCGGCCCATTGTTCCTCTCCGATTCTCGCGATGCAGGTAGACTGAGTCCGCAGCAAGACGTAGCCCAAGGCTCAGTATCGCAGGCTCTTTTTTCTTGATGAAAAGTGATAATGGACACTCAGTGAGCTGTGAAATATGACTAGAATTTTGATCGAGATCGGCCACCAGAACCTCATTGCAATCTGGTATACCAACATGCGGGCAGTATTCCTGTGAACAGAGGTTTCGAACTGCTTCAACATTCAGATAAGGATGCGGTCCCCTTTCGTGCCTGCCTCCCAGCTCCATCCATTTCGAAATGAATTGTAATACATCACACAAGGTATGCCCTCAGTCGAGAGCGGACGAGGTACCTTTCGGATACATCTAAATCCACCTCTACCTCCAACTCCAATCTGAATGTCCCCAAAGTGGGAAAGAAACCTCATCACTTCCATCTAGCGTATTCTACTCCCACCTCAACAAACTCAACTCCAGTCCGAACTGAGTACCATACCAACAAACGAACAACAAACATCTCCCCATCTCCCCTCCCCCAACTCGAGTCATCCTCCTTGCTCCCCTCCCGAAACCCACTCTCATTCACTCCCCGCCCCTACCAACCAAACATCATATTAATCTCTAACCCCATCACCCTCAACGTTCCAGCTTAGCCTAGTGGTAAAATCCACAAGTCGCCAGCCTCGATTCCCAATCGGTAAGGCGCCGGAAAATCAGCAACTGTGCCCTACGAATAGCTTCAAAGTGAACTCGAACGGACCCACTTTAAGCTCCTCGTCGTCACAGTTCGCCATTGGGCTTAGTTGGAATGTTTTTGCTTTTTCGGTCTCACTTTTTAACCTTCAGTTGTGCTGTTCACTTTACTTGCCAGCTGTGCTATGTACTGATCGAGAGACTCGAGAGATTCGAGAACTTCTTTCTCGAGGCTCTGAATTAGGAAATTAAGCATTCGAAAGGTCAGGAGAGGTATTTGGCAAGCTGTTCTGAATGCTCGCTCACTTATTAGAGCGACGAAGTAGGTATATACTGTTTGTACAAAAACTCGTCCCTCTTTTCCGTTCACATACAGAGTCTAGTAGTAGCAACAGAGACCAGTAGGTTTCCTCTCTCTCTTCCCAATGCCATGCCATGCCTCAAATACACATACACGCGTCCAAGCCTTCGTTCTCCTCAATCGCGAACCTGTAAGGACTACGCCACAATCTCGCCAGGGTCCACATACTGAGGAATCCACTTCTTCTTCGTGCCGGCCTGACTGCCTTCAACCTCGCTTGGGAAACAAATTTGGCTCTCCATCGGGCTGTACAAATACCAGCTGCGCAAAGCATTCGCCGCCGCTCTGATTCGTCCCTCGTTCAGACTTGCGCCAACGGCCTCACCAAGCTTATCGTCGCCGCTGAACACACCCACCACGAAGACAGGCGTTCGCGAAAGTCGTCCAGTCTCGGAGATCATTCTTGCGACAGGCGGCTCCCAGCCTTGGAGGTCGCAGAGTTTAGACAGATCTCGCGTGGGATGCGTGAATTTGAACATGTTGTGCAGTGGCAAATGGCGAGACAGAATATGAGCGTTGTGGAAATCCTTAACGGCAGAGCTTCCAGCGTGAAGATATAGTGCTCCGGCTAGTGCGCGGACGAAGCCAGCACTGGCGTCTTCGAGGGTGATAGGTTGTGTGTCCATGTCTTCATTTGTGGACTCCTCGACGGGCACAGATTCGAAAGAAGCCTCTTCTCCGCCCTCTGCTTCGGGCTCAGAGGTGGCCGCTTCCGACGCTGCTGATGTGGAAGAGGGAGCCCCGGGGTAGGGCTTGGTATCGAAGGCGGGAAATTCGTTCGTGCCGCCGAACATGTCGTTGTAAACGATCCGGCCACTGAGTGACTTGTGTGGGTATCGCTTGTCAGACCCATCTTGCTCGACGTCTTTAACTCTCCTCATGCCATCCTCTGCCATAGCGTTGCCAGGAGTCATTCTCTTCAATTGCAGCAATCCGGCATCAACTTCGGGACCCGGCGCCGCCACAGCTTCCACACCCCATTCCAGTCGGATGCTATTCAGTGTAGCATTCCCCACATATCCGTACGCGGCAGCCATGATAATGGACATAGGCAGGCGCGGGTATTTACAGACCAGCCACTCGGTCGTATGGTATCCCAGCAGCTCTTGCCCAAGTATCGCCAAAGGAGCATTGTTGTAACCAGATCGCGGATCCACGCTTGGATCAATGAGACATCTCGCGAGTGTCTGAAGTGGGAACTTCGCAGGAAGTGATAGTCGAGCATGCAATGCTGCCAGCTTCGCACTCTTGATAGCCTTGCGATGTGACGGAAAGTTCAGCTCCGCCCTACTCTCATATTCGCTGCCAATGCCAGCACCCACTGCTCCATCCTGCCCGCCAGCCCGAAATGGCTCATATAACGCCTCCTCTTGTTGCACCTGCTCTGCTGCTGCCGATGTGCTCGCTTTTCGCTTCGATGTCACGCCTCGTCGCTGATTCTGCCATTGTGTCTGCAAGTGCTGATACCGTGCTTGCAATTCCCTCCTCGGTACTCGTACTGCTGATGCTGATGAATAGGAACAGGTTTGCATGCATCGTAACCGCGGATTCCTAGGGGCGTGTTGCAATTGGCTTGCCCATCGTTCCAGGCGTAGCGACTTCATCAATCCTTCTCTACCCCAACTCTTCTATCAGCGACAGCAAGAACTAGCAGAGAGGATAGGGGTTGGTGTTGTCGCGTTATGTCGTTGTCGTCAACTTTTCTCGCGACAGCCCAGACGTTGCGCTTCTCCAGAGGTCTTGGCAGAATCTCGCGACGGACTGGGAACTCACCTCCGCCTTACCGCACCTCACCAAGCCACCTCACCTCATCCACACCACATCCCACACCACCACTATGAGAGTCACACAGATCCTGCGAGGCGGTGGGGCCAAGGTTCCGTACGTGCTGACACTGATGAGCTGTTCTGGACCCCTCAATGGCTGACAGATGCGATGTAAACAGCTACCCGAAGCATGTCTGGTCGCCCGCCGGTGGTTGGTACTCGCAACCCTCGAATTGGAAGACGAACACGGCCATCATGGGTGGCGTAATCGTGGGAATCGTCGCCATGACTTGGAATTTGAGTGCGAACCGGGAGTACAGGAACGAGATGCCACAGGTGGGTGCAATGGGACAAGCGGGAGCTGCAGGGCAGAGGTGTACTAATGCGCAAGTCGCAGCCCGACCGATTCTTCCCGTCGCGATTTTGGACAAAGCAGATCAGAGAATATGAAGCCGAGCAAAGAGAGAAGGGCACACCGGGCTACGAGAAGCGATAGTGGATTTGAGGACGCGGAGAGGAGAAATGAGCTGCGGATTGCAGCGATGTGTCACAGTACGATCAGGAAAAGACACTGTATATATGCCCCAACAAGGCATCGAGAAATGAAGCTCATATGTTCCATCACGGCCTCTTTCAGTTGGAACACGGCGATCCAAAGGACAGAGCTGGAGGCTCATATGGATCAGGATGTCGCAAGTGCATGCGAAGACCTTGCGGCTTGACAGGATGGCACGAAAGACCGGCACCAGCAGTATCACTGACCAAAGTCTGTTCTAGCATTCCTCTGCTAGGCTGATGCCGCCATGGCTAGCCGACAGCGCAAACACACCAGCGATCATGTTACTCAACAATTTCGCGGGTCTGCCGCTTCTTCGCGATTCAATACTGCAACTGACTCGGCACTTCTCCGCCATTCCAAAATCGACCCGTCCTTTCGCAGTAAGCTCCGAATGCGCAGCAGGCCCTCAGCTCACATCCGCCAGCGGCTGCGCTCGTGAAGGATATAAAGCATTGAACACGCTCATATCAAACAAGCTTAAGCTGGCCGGAATTGCTTGACGGCGGATGGCTGCTGCGTCTTTACAGGAACACATGGTCGAATCTTATCTTGCAGGCCACGTCAAACTGCTGTTCTGCATCAGATACTCGCACTAGTTTGCTGCGCAAGATCTAGAGCGACAGTTCGAACATGCCTCGGACTGAGCAACGCTACGGATAGACTGTGTCGCCTCGCATGCATAGGGCTTTCTGGTGTTCCGATGCAGGGCTGAAGTGGAATCCGGCACATGTGGAGTGAATGACAGGGACCTCAACTGTAGCGACTACTTTTACACCATTAGGATGTCAACAAGCTCGAAATCATCCTCTTGGTCCTGTTAATATTTCGCAGCAGTGATCAAATCGCCTTCCCCTGCAACTGCGACTTCTTGACCGTCTTGCTTCCGTGATTGCCCAAGGTGGTTAAGAGATCTGCTTTCCTCACAGTCTGCGAAGACCGCCCGCTAGGTCTGACAAGCAGTGATGGTGGAGGCTGAGAGCTTGACGGTCTGTTCGGTGGAGACTTGACAGGCAGTGCTGCTGGAGGCTGAGAGCTCGCGGGTCTGTTCGGCGGAGACTTCACAGGTTCTTGTTTATCTGCGCTGAAGGCAAGCCTGTACATGTCTGAGATATTGAGTCGAAGGTCGTAGCTTGGCAAGTCTCTCTTGCGGGATCCCAAAGATTCAGCCTTTAGGATTGCATCCAATGGCCCTTGTTCCTCTGCACGGGGATCGTAGTCAAACAGATAGCACCTTCCGACGATTTTCATATAATTTGCCGGATCACCAGGCTCTCGGTGAGGTCGAGCCACAAAAGCGTATTTTGTATCGACGAATTGCCAGATGCGGTCGCCATCTTCGATATGTCCAGCGGCCAGCCCTCGGAGGAAGGGCGCCTCAGAAATTGTAAAGTAGCTAAGAACTCTTTTGCTAACACGATGAAGAGTATCGTCTTCATCCTTTTTAGCAATGTACAAGCAGTGGCCGGTCTCCTTCAATATCCATCGGATCCCAGGATGGAGGCTGTCGATATGACCGCGAAGAAAGAGGCTATGGGCACAATCCTCGAGTTTCTGGAGACCGCCTCGGTCGAAAGCTTTGACACCAATCTGTGCAGCCGAAAAAGGTTGACAAGAAATATCACGCTGCCCTGATAGACGAGCTAACGCCAAAGCCAGGCGTATCATCCTCGGTCTACATGATGGCTCATGAATGTCGAGAAATGTGAGCACTTGTTCACACCAATCATGTGCCTTTAAGGTGTAATCGACCTGGAGATGTGTCCTATGCTCGCCCACTAGATTGTACAGAGCATAGACATGATCCTGGTAGACAGCGCATTTGTTGTTTTCGTAGATCAATAACAAGTCGCTGAGCTGCTGGGTGATTGGCGCGGCTATTGACCTGTCCCGTCTGTATGTGGCCAGGTTGGCAACCGTCAGGGACAAGATATCGCGTATCAGAGGAGATGACCTTGCGGGATCGCGATCGTGTATCTGTTTAACGCTTCCGAATGTGTTGGCAAGATCCTGCATTGCAAATTCTTGACGACCGAGCAGAATGACCAGTGTACGGGCTAGGATGACCTCCTGTATTATCCATTTTCTCGTCCAGTAGTCCGCTCGAAGAACGTTGTCTAGCGCAGTCAGGGTTTGATTGAGTGCTACGGCGTCAGAGGTAACCGAAGGCAATAGCTTTAGAGCTTGAATGGAGGCTTCAGAGTTCAGCACAGGAACCCACGCCAGAACTTTGTCCGCCTTGGTGTAGACGGTACCCATCATCTTGACTTGATGGCCCCGCTCCTGAGGTGAGCTCTGATTGATACATACGGCATCAGCCCAGACCCATATCTCCTCGTCGTAGAGTTGGACAGTCTTCAGCAAATCGTACAGGTTTCGGCCAATCTTCATCATGCGGTGACCGTCTGGCCCCTGCTCAAGGGCAATCAACTGCTGATCGCCACTTCCTTTTCGGTTCCATTCATAAGAGAGCGCTTCGAAATGCGGACAGTCTGGATCATCGATATTGAATGCATGTAATGATCCAACGATTGCGTCTCTACGCCATTTCTGTAGCGCGACATCCTCTTTGTCAAGTTTTCTGAGCCATTGTGTCAGGTTTTCGTTCAACTCGGCGCATTTTTTATCCAGATCTTTCTCGTCTGCTTCAGAGCGGGGCCCCTCGGCTTTTGCCTCGAGTGCTTTAGCGTAGCTCTCGTGCACCAGTTTGCTCTGTTCAAGATAGTACATGAAAGAATTCAGCTGCCTTTCCCATTCGGGTCGAGGATCATGAAACTTCTTGAAAGACTTCCTGTGGCCATAACGGTCCTTATAGCTACACCACCAGATTGGTCCATCTCCGAAGTTCCTCGTACTGTATTTGCTGGCATAAGTGACCGTCACGAAAACGTACGGCTGGAGCATGTATTCTGGCAGATCAGGCACGTATGGCGGAGGGGGAAAAGTCATCTCTTGTGGTTCCGAGACGACAGGCCTAGAAATAACACCATCCGTCTTGCTGGAGGTGTGAACTTCAGGACCTGGTTGATTGCCGGCAGATAGTCTGAGTAGACGAAAGCGGCCCGGGGAGTGAGAGATGTTTTCGTACGAATATTCGTATAGCTTTGTCAGACGGACGCGCTCCGCTTCTCTGCGCAGCTGGTCCTCATCTTTGAGCTGCGAATACTGCGCTTCCATCTGAGCCTGTGCTCTTTGCTTCCTTTGAGCTCTCTCAGCGAGCCACGAGGCTCGCCATTCGCGCTCCTGACGCGTCACGTTATGGTGCAATCTTAGCAGGGAGTCTCGTTGTGCGATGGCGCGTTGCTCGAGGTTCATGCGCTCATCATCAGGCAGCTGGCGCAGCTTCTGGACTGACCCTGGATCTGAGGTTGTTCCTGCGATCCCGAGAATTTTGTTCCATTTCGTCAGCCCTTCGGCAATCTTAGAATTATCTGGTCCCCAGGACATATTCCCATAACCCTGGTAACTAAGGTCATAAAACTCCCGAATCTCGCGATCGCTGATTCCAGGTTAGCTTAGGCGCGTGTCGGTGTCTTGAAACCTTACCTTTCTTTCTGATAGTTGCTCATGGTCGCTCCTCGGTGGGCATTGCTACGGATCGTCCTCGCATTCCCGGAAATAGCGCTGCGGAAGCACGTAGCTGCGGGCGAATCGAAGCAACTGAGCCTGTTCCTGCGATGCCGCCTTCGTTGTTGCTTAACAATGGTGTGGGCTTGTTTCACAAGGTCAAAGACTCGCAAGGCTGAGATTGGCGGTCATCCGCGAGCGACAGCCTCGTGCGCGAAGGCAACGACGCTAATGCACAGCGCCACCTTCGAGCCACTCATGTACTTCCGAAGCAACGTCGAATGATGTGAGGCAGTTCCCAGGATCTGACTTGGCATCCATCGTACAAGTACACATTCTTTGGACGGAAGAATGGCTTGAGGTCTGGCCTGAGGAACACAGACTGGAACGCAGCCTCGCTGCTGACATAAGCTTGAAAGGGTGATGGAAGGTCTGAAATGTCATGGCAAGAGACCGCCTTCTTGCCTAGACTCAAGATATCGCAGGAAGTCGTGGCTTAGCGTGGTAACTCCGCTCTGTGCATGCTCTGGAGAGATTGCAAGACAAAGAGACAACAATTCTCCGCTGCAAAGTGCCACCAGTGCTGGCCATTGTGGGATCGCATGCAGTGTTCCCCTTTTTCCCCCAATCAAGTGTCAAATACTCTATTGCCGTCGACTCCGCTGTCCAGTACTTCCCTTGTTGAACTCCAGAGGACGGTTCCGAAACTCCCTTCCACCCGCATTCCTGCCAAACCCTTCTTGCAACCAACATCAACACACCATACCGCATGAAAATCCTGCTGCAAGATCAAAAGTATCGAAATGAAAGCAAAACAATCGTTCATGGCTCAGCACACGCGCCAGGATGTTCGAGGACATGAGTCTGCTGTAGACTCGAGTCCAGACAGCTACACGGCGCTTGCACCAGCGTCAGAAAAGTCCTGACGACTTGCGGTACATACCACTAGACCATGGACGATCGTTGAGGAGGTGAATCCTCAAGGAAAATATGAAGGCCGTGAGTCCTTGTATGCGTAAATGAGAACGGGGTGACTCACTGGAACACGGGAGTTTGCAGAGCCAAAAAGGCGTCATTCCGAGTTTCTGAGTGGGAGCAAAAAGATGAGTGCAAAAGCGCAAAAACAATCGATCTTGGTCCGGAGTGGTGCCCGAACAGATCCCATCAGGCTCACTTCAGTAAACCTTCACTTGAAGTGAGTGAAAAATAGTCGGGAAATCAGGCACAGCTCTGGAGTTGCGAATTATTGATTATACCACCTGGCCAGGAAAGATCGTTCGAAAGGACACCATGAGTATAAGCAATTTGTACTCCACCTACTAGTACATGAGACCTGTACGATCTTGACCACTTGTCAGCCATCCTCAATCACGAAGTAGTACTTTGACACTGAAATCGAGAAATCTGCTTTGAACATACCAAATAAAAGCTGTCTAGCCGAGCCATCATTCCGTTCTCTCCCTCCTCCTAAACTCCACCCAAGGACCCTCATTTCGACTCATAAACCAATCCTGCAACTGATACTCGAATCTCTGCCTCTTCCCCGACTTGATCTCCCTCTCAATGAACCCGGAAACATGCTGCTCCGGCGACAGTCTCATCTCAAACTCAAAGAGCAATCTCGCAACCGCAATACACAATTCCATGTAAACCAGCGGCTTCCCCAGACAAGCTCGATGGCCAATAGAAAAAGGGTTGAAGACTGAGTTGAGAGCGTCGCGGTTCTGTGGATGAGGTTCTGCTCCTTTCGTTGCGGGGAGCCATCGTTCTGGATCGAAGACAAATGGTCGGACGACGAAGTCTGCGTGGTGATGGATTGCGTAGATGGGAACGGCAACGTCGATGCCGGCGGGAAGTTCCAGGCCCATCTGTTCAATTTTCAAGCCACCGGCTAGGACCTCTCGTGGAAGTGCGCCCCCAACTGCAGGAGTCATTCTCATCGTCTCGTCAATGACCGCCCTCAAATAGGCACAACCCTGCATTTTCGGCCCCATTCGAATCTCTTCCGTATCGTTGAAAGTCGCCAGGATCTCCGCTTCCAGTTTCCGCAGCGCATGAGTATTGTGCAACAGATAATACAACGTCGCGGCCAACGTGGTCGAAGTCGTATCACTTCCAGCGACGATTAACGTATTCCCTTCCATCCACAACTCCGGCATTGGCATTCCTTCGCCTGTCTCTGGGTCCTTCGCAGTAAGTAAAAAGGAAAAGATGTCCTTGCGGCCTTTGCCTTCGCCGCGTTTCTGTCGTTCCATTACGTCCATGACTTGTTTCTTGCCGAATGCAAGGTATTGGCACCGATCCAGATACAGTCCTCGGAGAATGGGCAAGACCTTTTCGAGACCTGTGTAGAGTAGAGCAGGCATAGCAGCAACGACATAATTACGACGAGCGGCGCGGCCAAGTAAGAAGATTCCTCTGCGATTCTCCACTCGCTCTCCAAGGGTTCCAAAAGACTTTCCGAAAACCAGGTCGCCCATGATATCGAATACGAGCCAGTTGCACCAAGCGGCCATATCGAGTGGCTTGCTCCATTCGCCTTTGCCTCTCTTTTCACCCTCGCCAGCACCTTCCGTCTCAACGATTTCGCCAACACGATTTACCAAATCCTCCACATGACCCAAGACGTACTGCTCCATCCCTTTCATGGCACCATCCGAAAAAGCCTGCCCCATGACTCTGCGCTTTCTCGCATGGTGCGCCTTTTCGGTTGCCAGAAGCGTACTGATAGCCTGCGGCGCAGCACGGAAGCATTTGTAAAATTCAGCTTTCTGCACATTCGCTCCATGCGAATAGATGGCTTTCAACGCGGCCGGATCATTGATACTGAGGGAGTTGGGCGCAAAGCGAACAACAGGACCATACTTGGCGTGCAAGTGGTAGAACAAGATGTGCTTGTCTCCGATATAGGCATGGTACACATCATAGGCTTGTGTGATTCTTCCCAGGAATGGTCCAGGATATTTGGCCAGTGGGTGAAAGTGCAGCTGGTAGACGACGTAGCCCGTGAAGATTGTGAAGATGAGTCCGAGAATGGCAAGGCCGGAGACACAGCGTATGGAGCTGATGCAGTCTTGTGCAAGAACGGAAACCCGGACGTCAGAAGAGATAGGTCGCCATTCTAGTGCCCTTTGCACGAGATTGCTGCCAGCAGCACTCATGCTGGGCGTCTGTTGCTCAATCCAGCTCCGATGTGAGCCGTGCAGTTGAAGCGTAGTGTACCGAGATGATGAGAGACAAAGCAGAATACCGAACTACGACGCAAAGGAGAGATGCAAGCCGAGTGTGAAGAAGGAACAAAGCTCCCACTTACCAGAAAGCGAAGTCGCGTTCAAGAAAGAAGACCCTTGGGTTGAACAGATGGCCGCCTCGTGGCGTCGGCGTCGAGGTTGTTCGTCCGTGCTGGCCAATAGCAAGACATTGAGGGGCAGTGGCTTCTCTCTGGTGTCTGGCGATCCTGTGCCACGAGCAAAGCTTGACGAGCTGTGCTGCTGCTGTTTCGTGCTTCTTTCTCTCTTCAGGCCAGCAACTGCAGCTCCTGCTCGGTCCCGCCACGGTGCCGATGAGACTGACAAACGTATTCTACGCTCCTTTGTTTGCTGCTGGTGTAACGAACAACATCGCGTCCTTGGTGATGCGACAAGAAGACTGCAACAGCCTCGTGGGAAGCTGAAGTGGGATGTCCGACATGGGTCGGTAGTCCAGGCCTTCCGGTTGCTGGGATCGAAGTTTGGTACGCGTCGACCAGCATGACCACTTCATGTCTCAAGTTCAGGCCGAGTTCTGCTCCGAGAAACGGGTGCATTGTCTCCTCTCGACCTCCGCTGATTGCGACCTTCGCACGTCGTCTGGCTCCGAGGACATGCGTTCTCAGCGCGCCGCTTCCTGGATGCGTTCGTCGCGATTTCAGTCCCCAGCGTACGGAGTCGACACGACCAACGCCTCGGTGGGGGAAACGCGCAGGTGCACGACCTGAGCGCGTTGCTGTGGGAAAAGAGATGGCAGAGGGTGATGAAGAGAAAGAGATGGGGGGTTGGGCAATATATGCACAATCGCTTATATTCGGCCGCTCTTGCCGTACCAGGTCTCCGGTAACGACAACATGGGCTGAGCGTGGATAAAGCGAAGCGAAGCGACGCGTTCATGGGGTCAAGAAGACACGTCTGAGGGCCAACAGTGCATACTGCGCTTCTAACTACTGGTAGGTATATCAACAGATTGGACATGCAATATCCGAGAAAAGAATGTCCTCTGGCTCCACATGCCGCCAAACCTCTCCTATGCACCTTTCCCTCTCTCCAGCAGCCATCTCATCCCATCTATAGTCCCCTCCTTCAATCCCGGTGGATTATTCTCCCCATCTCCCTGAGCCCATATAGTATACCCAGCATGTCCCAGTTGAGGATAAACATCCAGCTTCACCGGCACACTCACCTCCTTCAACGCCGCCTCAAACACCACCGCATCTCGACACAAAATATCCTTCCCTCCAGCCTGCATATACACAGCCGGAAACCCCGCCAACCCAGCTTCACAATTAAAAGCCGAAAACCACTCCGACCTCACACCAGCGCTCAAATACCCCAGCATCTCATCCAAAACAACCTTCATCTGCTCCTCCTCCCCAACCAATTTCCCCTCATCCCAAACGCCCCTAAGTTGCTGCGGAACAATCTCCTCACACAAAACCAACGGAATCCCCAAAAAGCACCCCTTCATAACATTCTCCAACCCCAATTCCCTCCTCTTCCCAGCAACCACAGCCGCGATATGTGCCCCAGCCGAATAACCCCCAATCACAAACCCACCACGTTCTACATCAGCTCCAAAAGAACAACTCTTCTCCACGGCCCACTGTGCCACATACGCGCCATCTTGAAACGGTATCGGAAAAGGAAACTCTGGCGCTTTGCGCACAGTAGCCAATAAAACGACTGCATCCAGCTCTAATGCGAATTCTCGTCCAGGACGGAGAAGCATATTGGGTGTTCCGGCTAAGTAGCAGGCTCCGTGGAATAAGAGGATGAGGGGACGAGGGTTTTCTTTGCGCTGAGATGATGTTGTGTTGTTGGTGCTCTTGTCCTTTCGCCGTATGACTTTAAGCGGAAGACCATCACCTCCATCATCTTCATCTGAGTTCAAAGGTACCGTAGTATCGAATTCTTCCAGTTCGGTATCATACGTGGGTAAAGTTGCGATTTGTTCTTGTTCTGCGAGGACGACTGCTTCGCGCATGGCGAGGACTTTTTCGTTTGCCATTGTGAGGAGGACAAACTTTGTGTGAGAGCTGAGATTGAGAGCTGTGCTTCTGCGAAAATAGTACACAGGTGGTACGTGTTCTTCTGATCATATGTGCGGCTGATCGTGTTCGTACCAAAGGACTGGAGGAGCTAGCTCCGTGATGATGATTTTGTACTGCATGAAGGATCGCGCATTGCATTGCCCAGAAAGGGCCAAGGTCTTGCGAGTGGGAATCGGATCAAGTCCTTCGCTGGAGTCGAGCGTTCGCGAAACAACCACGGAATGAATAGCATTGAGCATGTCCAGGTCTCGGTGAAGAACATGCTGCCGCAAAATACGCAGTCGAGTCTCGATATGGATTCTAAAGGCAATCGTAGTCAGTACGTTATAGCGATCGTTTCCATTCATAATCATCGACGCCTCCTTCTCTGTACAATATGTCAACATTCTCACTCAGGGACATGGCATGTGTACTTTGCAATCCGACACACTTACAAGTCATGTGAAGGCGGACAATGTCACGTTCCTCGACTTGCCCGTGGTCATAAGCTATACTTCGCGTTTTCGGCCCGTTTTTCTGTGTCTCCTACTCATCAGTCACAACCTCGAGTTCGTGGCGCAGCGGAACATTGTGTAGCGCAAAGTGTGTTGCAGCCTCGGCGGTCTATCTCCAGAGTTCAGATGAGAAAGTATGTAAGCTCATCATCTTCGAGAGAACACTAGTAAAGTCGCCGCAGTAGAAACGCTCGTAAGGTGACTTGGTGAACGCGCCTGAAGTAAATGGTGCAAGAGATACACAGTCCCAGCACGATTATTTCGCATATTACAGGATCTACGCCTGCTTCCTCTTCTTATACTTCCCGCCACCTCCACCACCTCCGCCGCCCTCTCCATTCGTCTCCCAGTTCTTCCTCTTCTTTCCCTCCCGTTTCCAAAAATCATCTCGCTCCCTCTTCTCTCTCTCTTTCCTCTTTTCTTCACTCTCTGCAACCTTCTTCCTATACCCCTCCTTCCGCTCTTCCTGCTTCGCACGTCTCTTCTCGACCTTCTCGTTCCTCAAAGTCATGACTTGCTGCATCAGTCTCCTCGCCACCTTCTCCTCGCCGCCGAGAACGACAGCGCGTTTCTGCGTGTACGTCTGCTTCTTCTGCGGCTTCATCTGCGTAATCTGAGACTTGTATGGAAGGTCTGCTTGGAGCTTTCTCGGAACTCGCAGAGGGTTGAAGTGTCGCTCCTGGCGTTCGATTGGAACGTATTTGCTGTTCTTTTGCTGAGGCGTGGGCAGGCTCTGAGCAGCCCGGACTTGACCTGTCAGACGCATGCCTTCCCATTCGCCAGGATCGCCGCCTTCGAGCAGATTCGTCACGGGATTGTAGAAGCGATGGGGTCGTACGGGATACCATGCTCGTAGGAAAATGATGTCGGACATGAGCACCTTGTCCTCGAATGTGGCACGGAAACATCCTTCGGGTTTGGAAAGGGCCTTCTTGATCTGTCCTCGAATGCCAGATACAGTTTTAATTCCTGCTCCTTCGAACTTGGCAATCTCGAGTGCACTGGAGAACATGTCCTTGACGAAGGCGGTGTTCTTGAAGATCTTGTACGGATGACCAGTCAGCTTCAGCTTCTTTACAATTTCAGTGCTCTCGTCAACATTGAGCACGACACCAGTGGCTGCTATTCGGAAGCCGGGATTCTTGTTTGAGAAGGACTGCACACAACAGAAACCAGTGTTCGGCGCAGCCAGCGGTCCATAGAATGTCCCGAAGCAGTGCATGTGCTCAGGCGTGTATTTGAGCATGCGATTGCGCGTTCGCGAGTCTGATATGCTGTAGACTGGAGTCGTTTGGAACCGGCGCCATCCGAGGGAGAAAATCAGAGGATCGTTTGTCTTGAGGATCTTCTTGTGCCACCTGTGGCGCTTGATGCGGACTTGCACGAAGCCCATGCGCTCTTCTGTAGGCTGTAGGCCTCCGATCAGCAGAGGAAAGCGAGCATCAAAGTTCTCAACGAATTCAACAGGTACGTCTGACAGGATGAGACGGGCGTATGTGCCAGCTCGATACCCTTCTGCGCGCACTCGTGTTGCTTCGTCCAGGTCTTCGAACTCTTTGCGGTTGAGGTCTTGTTGCTTCTTCAGCATCGCCTTCTGTGCGTCGTACCACTCGTCTTCGCCAAATTCATCTCCTTCAGCATCTCCGTTCGCCTCTCGGTTTGTGTTCTTGGGGTTGAGGAACCCCTCGCGATCCTCTTCTTCGAAGCGCATTTTCAGCTCTTCCTTCTTGCGAGCATTCTTTGCTCGCTCGTCTTCGATGCTTTCCGGCCCCTCTGCACCTTCTTCAACATCACCGGCTTCAAGGTCCTCGAATTCTCCATCGCCTTCGCTTCCATCATCCAGGCCTTCGAAGTCGTCGTCGCCATCTTCCCCTATGTCTTTCCCATTGTTGCCGCCCAGGCCAACAGCCGTGAAGCGCTGGCGAAGTGCTTCCATGTTGTCTTCATCTGTCCACTTCTCTTCAAGTTCCTCATAGTCGTATTTCGGTATCATGCGGTCCTCTGGTTCATCACCGGCACTTGGCTTCCGCCTGTTGAAGAAGCCATCCTCCTGTTCATCGTCCGCTTCGTCCTCCTCGTCATCCTCACCTCGCCACTTCTTCACAAGCTCGGCTGTGCTAAGCATATCATCGTACAGCATCTTGGCCAGATCTGCAATCCTGTGAGGCTGCTTCTTGCCCGACATTGCTTTTGCACGCTCTGCCATGTTGCCCTTCCACTGGACTTCGCCGTCCTCGTCCTCCGAGTCCAGATCAGAGTCTTCAGCATCTGGGTCCTCTTCAAGGTCTTGATCGGACACTTCCGACAATGAACCGAGATCGCTGTCTGAATCTGCAAACGCAATGTCGCCCTCCACCTCGGTGTCCTTGTCCGTTTTCGAGCGGCCAGTCTTCTCAGGCGCCTCTTGCAGCGCCTCAAAGTCTGCTTCATCGTCCGTCTCGCCACTCTCAAATCCTTCATCCTCAAGGTCGTCGTGCTCATCTACCCTGTCGTAGAGAGTGGCTTTTCGTGCGCTCTTGCGGCCAGTGTCCTTGACATCGTCATCATCCAAGCTCTTTATCCGCTGCCCATCATCGAAGAGTGCGATTCCGTCATCTTCACTTCTTCTCTTCTCGCCCTGCAGGCCAACAACCAGCTGCTCACCCAGCCCTCGCTCTTCCTCGTTCTCATTCGCATCGAACGTGTTGCTCTTGACATCGATGTACACGGCATCCTTGTCCACCAACACACCGCCTACATCGCTCATGGGTGCATAGATGACCTTTTGCTTTTCGCCCAGTCTCTTCCTCTTCTTGGTTCCATCCGCCTTCTCTTTCGCTTGCTCAAAGTACGGAGTAGGACACGGATCGGGTAGTGACTCGACACGCTCAACATTGATGTCGCCGACTCCAGGAATGTGCACTCGAGCATCGTGCGCAGGGAAGTTTGTGCCTCGCAAGTAGCCATACAATGCAATCGTACGATCGCACTTTGGATCTTCTTCTTTCTTCGTCTCCGGAGTGATGTCCAGCATTCGATCGGCAAGTGCATAGGGATGAGAGTTCCTCCAAACCAGCGGTCTAGGATTCTTCATCACGCTCAAGAAGCGCGACAAGTTCAGTACCTCTCGATCAGGATATCGTCCATTGATCACACCAGACAGGTAGAACAGCTTTGCACCCTGGTACAGCTCCGACCAGAATCTGTGCTTCAGTCGCTTTTTCTGCGCCTTCAGCGTGTCCTGCTTCCTGAACAAGTCAAGATGTGTGAGGATGCCGAAGACATTGCCCGGCATACCAGTACTGCTCAGTACAGACAAGAACTCCATGGTTTCCATCTCGAATCCATAGTTGCCGTCGATCATGAGCAGAACGATATCCACCACCTTCGCCATATCTATCGCCGAAGCCAAACTGTCGCTTGGGCTCTCCATGAATGTGAGTCTTCGCCTTTTACTGGTGACAACCGTGATCGGCCCTGTCGGCTGAGAGACTGCCTGCTTTGTGTATCGCCTCACCAAGCTCTTGATCAATGTCGTCTTGCCGACACCGGGCGGACCGACGACTCCAACAACCAGTGGTGGTGCCTCCTCCGGCAGCCTGTCCACGAGCGGGACATGCAGCCGCTTCTCCTTGACATCGTGACTTCTCGCCGCCTGTTTTTGCAATCGTCCTGGAGCGGCGAAGGCGAAGGCTTTCGGATTCGGCTGGGATGTATCGTGCTTTTTCTTCGCTTTACTCGCGCGATGCGCAGTATGCGTCTGCTCCTCACCACCCATCTCGTCGACACCAGCGCTCCGCCGTGAGGTACTCGAGATGATCGAGGCAAGAGAAGAGCGCCAAGATTTCGCGTCTGCCAAAAAGTTCGATGAAGCTCGGGTCACTGTGCATGGCGCTAGTAGGGGTTCGTTATCGACAAGGTCCGCCGGGTAAAAGCGGTCCAGACCATGTGGCTCGCAACGTCACCGGCCAGGCTACACCATTTGGACTTTCCTTGATGCCATTCCTACCTTCTCAGCTCTGACTCTTTTCCAATACATTCAGATTCGCAATCAAACTGTACACCAAAATCCGCACATTTACCACTTTCAGACAGCTCAAAATGCCTTACAAGATCAACGTAGGACATACACCAACACAGCTGCGGGGAGCATGTGAGAGCTGACACTGCAACAGGTTTCACTTCAGAAGGGTGCCGACGCCCAGCACTACGATGCGTACGTCGAGTCATGTGTAGTCTCCTCCTCCTTCAAGTACTGATCGAGTCCTGCAGTGCTAAGAAGAACGTCGAAGACCAAGGCGGCAAGATCGTAAATGAGTTCAAGCTGATCAAGGGCTTCACGTGCGTACCCCAACATCTTCCATGGTCTTGTGAAGCTCACATGTTGTGCAGTGCCGAATTCCCAGACGATAAGGTCCACTCTCTGTCCTCGAACGAGCACATTAATGTTGAGAAGGATGGCGTGGTGACAACGCAATAGATGATAAGTGGACACTGGTTACGCAGGACACGAGGTCATGACATGATGCTACGCGAGACGGCTATAGATGGATTATAGTGAATGAGAACACTTCGATGGGCCAGTGGCCGCATTTTCATTCTGCATTCGGATCCTCTCGAATTCTCTTGGCCCGATTGCTATGATCACTCACAATGCAGAAGCTGAGGTTGGGCAAACGGATCTTAGTCACAGTAAACAAGATAATTCACGCGGAGACAAGGATGAGACGTGGTCGGTATAGAGGGAGCGAAGCGTTGAAAGTCTGCATGTTCTGCATTGCTATTGAAGCCAGTTCTGCCACTCCTGCAGCTATTGTCTGCGACTAATGTACGCACGCCACTGCTATCAGTCAGCCAGATTGCACTCCAGCGTAGTCGAGACCCAAGCTTACCTTCGGATTGAAGAAATACACCGGAATGCCCAGCAAGAATATTCCGAAAAACAGACCAAAGAGCTATAATCGCACACTCGTCAGCAAAATCATAGTCGTGCACCAAGGTAGACGATCGTCCGATACTCACAATCATATAAGCCGTCAAGTAGTCAAACTTGTGCACCATCGGCACAATCCCATACGAAGCCCCAAAAGACACAACATTCTTCATCCCGACAACCATCACCAACGCACTCCCCGGATTAGCCGGAAACGCCTCAGCCGCAAAATGCGTCGAACTAACCAACAGTACAATGAACCCAAATTGCTGTAACGTCCACCCCATAATAACACCCCACGCACTCCCCACGCGTTCGGGAGACTGCGCTGTGAAAGCATAAACTGCAATTCCAATCGCAGAGACGATACTCGGGAAAATGAGAATGACGAGAGTATCTTCGGGAATATGTTTTCCATTTCGACGACGGGCGAGGAAGAGGTTGATGCGGTCGCCGATGAAGCCGGCGTAGAACATAGCGAGGAGGGAAGCGGGGAAGATTCCGGCGTTGACGAGGCCGGTGGAGGAAGGGGACCAGTGGAAAGATTCGATGAGGACGGAGGCGTAGGTGAGGGAGATGGCGATTCCGGAGCCGAGGGAGATGGAAGAGGCGAGGATTGCCCAGAGGACGGCGGGGGAGGTGAGGGATTGGAGCATCTTGAGGATTGCTCCGATGCCGAGGCGGAGAGCGTTGGGAGCAGGGGAGGAGTATGGGGAGAGTTGAGAGATGTAGGATGTCTTCAGTGGGATTGTTGTCGCAGAGGTAGTTTGGTTACGAGTGCCGTAGCGCGCCTCGGCTTCTTCGTCGCTGAGGATTGTGGTGACGCCAAACTCGTCGGTATGCACGACTTGGCCGTTGTAGGATGTAGGTGATCGATCGTAGCGCGTCTCGGGGAGGAGGAAGATTGAGAGGAGCAGGCCGAAGGCGTTGATGATGGCGAAGGTGAAATAGAACCAGCGCCACGAGCTGGCTGCTACGAGGTAAGATCCGCTGATGATGAAGACGGCATTGATGAGGTTCTGTGTGCCCCAATAGGCGCCAAACAAGAGGCCACGCTCGTCAAGGAACGAGATGTCGGTGATTATGAGTGGAAGCACGGATTCTGTCGCTCCTGTTGCGAAGCCTTGGAGGATGCGCATAGCCATATGTGTTTCGAAGGTCTGGCTGTATCCGGCGCCAATGGTTGTTCCAAGTAGAAGGGTGCTGCAAACTAGGAACACTGGCCTTCTGCCAAACATCATCGATAATGGAAGCATGAGAAAGGCACCTGCGTGACAGGATCGTAAGCACATTTGAACTTGACTTCGAGCAGGACAGCAGTATCTCATCCAACACTGGACAGGACTCACCACAGGCCATGACTAAGCTTGGATACGTCGTCAAATTGATGATCTCGGTCGATGAGTACCCTTGCGGCATGTAAAGGTCCATGAACACGGGGATGATTGGCCCCAATCCAGCGACCAGCACCAAGGAGAAGACCGAGAACCAACAACAGCATACCATGATCCCAAGCTTCCTCCATTTACTAAAGTTTAGAGGGTCGTTCGGATCTGCAGATGGGATCGGAATACGTCGCACTTGTCCATACTGGTCGATGAGGTTGACATCGCCTCCTGTGCGATTTTCTGCCAGTACGCCCTTTCCATCCTTTCCAGCATATTCGACCTCTACAACGCTGTCCTTCTCTAGCGTTGTCATTTTGAGAGATGAGTAGCAGAATGCTCACTTGCGGAGAGGAGTAATGGTGCCAGAAGTCTGGCCATGATCGGCACGAGTGTGGTCTGATATACTAAGGACATCAACGGAACAGCAGATCTTTCATGGAGTTGCTGCGCTGTAGAATGGGGTTTGTGGAGTCTGGGCGACGCCACAAAGTGCGGTACATGGAAGTGCGGCTGGAGCGGGGGTGGATGTGATATACGTGAGCTGCGCCAAGACATCGTGGTCGACAATGAAGTAGAAACCAGTGTGGCCCACCTACCTCTCGGCATCACACGACGGCAACAAATATATGTTCTTGAGCAACGGTATTGGTTCGTGCTTGCGACTACGTTCATCGGCCACCGGAAGGCTTTCGAGAAAGATATATGGCGCTTGCAGCCAGCGCCCACTTTCCGATGATTGTTTGCGTCGGGTTCGGAAGGCCTGGGGATCAATGCACCAAGTCAGATGCGCTTCGTTCAAGCCGAGGATCAAGTGCTGCCGTGGATCCTTCGCATCATGGTCTGTCTGAGAGGTTCTCTTGCTCACTTCCCCTTCCCTCAGTGAAGAGAGTTTTGGAAAGCAAGCCTTCTATTCCCAGAAATGCCTTGCGGCATTTGATCTCAATCTTCCAACTCTCCGTTCCAAACGATCTCATGAGAGAAAGCTCGGGCAGTTGCCAAGCATCTGCATAGCTGGGTATCGTAGTCGATGACTGGAAGATGAAGAAAATGGTACCTGCGTGTGACATGTTATTATGCCGCTTGTGGATAACACAAGCACAAACCTCTCAAAGGCTTGATAAGGGAGCTATATGAGCTCGCGTGTCGTACGGTCATACTTCTATAAGTGAGGAATAGCCTCGAGATCAGTCCGCAAGAGCATTTTTCAGCTCGTAACGCCAAAGCCTAGACGCCGTGTGTGTATGCATCGTGTCGAGAGATTGCTCGCTGCTCTTACTCGTTCATAAGGTAGTAGAGTTGGCTGATGCTCTCGCCGTGGTGATTACGGCGAATAGCCTCGGCCAGGAGCGAGCTGACGTCCAGAACAACTAGTTTCTTCGAGTTCAGTCTCTTTTCTTCCGGAATTGGGAAAGCGTTTGTAACGATCACGGCCTCGATCTCACGACATTGTTCGAGTTGCTCGAGGCAATCGCCACCGAAGAGCCCATGCGTAGCCATGCAGTAGACCTTGCTAGCGCTGCCACGCTTGACAACCGTCTCGGCTGCTGCAATCCACGAACCGGCCTTGTCGATCATGTCGTCCACAATCACTACCGGCTTATTGCGTACACTGCCAACCAGCGTGACGTGAGTTTCAATTTCTGGGTTGGCAAGTGCCTCTTCTTCCTCTTCGTCGGAGTGCGTTGCGTCGCCGGTGCCACCCAGCCCGCCATCGCCTCCATGACCACCGACCCAGCGAGAGGATGCCGCCGAAAGGATCGATTGTGTCATATGGTCGGGCACACCATCGTCTTCACTAGAAGACCGATGGCCACGGTGTTCCGAGTATTGCGATGCACTTGGTGAGGGTACATCATCATCAACGATGTGACCATGGATAAGACGACCTGTGATGACATCCCGAGCGTGGTCGTCAGCCTCATCATCACCCTCAGGCTCCTCGTACCCATCATCGTCGCGATAGACCGGCTCGACTGTAGGCAAGGTCCGAGCTGGTCTCAGTGTGAGCTCTTCTTCGCCTGCAGTCTGTTTCGCTTCTGTCTCCTTGGCTGGCTGGTCATCACCCGCACTGTCAGGGCGATGTGAGTTAGCAAGAGGGCTCGGCTCGCCATTGGTAGCACCTCGTGCTCGCCCGGTCATGGGCGCAGAAGTCACAGCGCGTTGGATATGCTGTCCAGGCCTGGGAGGCTGTCGGATACTGTTGCCGCGCGAACGCGCAGGTGGACTCGTCGGTGCCCAGTCCCGTTCTTTTGGTGCAGCATCGTCGCGCTCCGAGGCTTTGCGGAGCTCCTCTGCCTCCTTCTTTAGAGCGTTGTGCTCATCTGTGCCGTCGTTGCCGAGGGTGTCCAGAATGGCAGAATTGTACATGCTCATAGACATTTGCGTCCTCTTTGTGCGATCTGTGGTCACAATGCCGAAGCTCAGGCCCAGCTTGTCCGCAAGACTGGTCACCCGCTTTGTCCCGCCTGGGTTCTTGCTGACCACGACCGTCTCCCACCAGTCTGGAATGTGCATTCGAATCCACTTGCCCAGCAGTGGCTCTGCGAAAAGGTTGTCCACGGGACATTTGAAGAAGCCCTGCATCTGCGTGGCGTGCAGATCAATGGTAATCACATGGTCCACGCCTGCGACCTTCATCAAGTTGGCAAGCATTCGTGCAGTGATGGCGCCACGGTGCGACTTCTTCTTGGACTGGCGAGAGTAGGGGAAGTACGGCATGACCGCTGGGGCTTGCGTTAGACACCCGAAGCTTCATCTCGCGGCTCTGGCGCATGTGGTGCTCACCTGTGATGGACCGTGCCGAGCCACCTTTGCAGGCATTGATCATAATGAGCATTTCCATGACATTGTCGTTGATCCTGCTCCGTCAGCGCAAGTCGTGCTACTCAGGACGAACTGAGATCTCATACTGGCTACTGCCGCTCTGCACGATGAAGACATCTTGGTCACGGACCGACGTCTCTGCCAGATGAGTCAGTATTGCGAGCGCGTCGCCAGCGCGTTTTCAGTGAGTGCGTACTGATCTCGACAGAAGTCTCGCCATTGGCAAACTTCTTCAAGTCGACCTTGGACGGCTTCTGGCCGAGTCGTTCGCAGATGGCCTCCACCAGGTGCGGGTGGGAGGAGCCGGAGAAGATGCATGCACCTCGCATTTTGGCTGCAGGTCGGCGGGAGGAGGTGTCTGGGCGAGTTGTTAGAAGTTGCGGGTCGATAACCTCCACAGAGGCATCACCGAATGTGAGACTCGGAGGACTTGGTCGCTGGTTACATGGTGGATAAGAGAGAAGCAACTAGCTCCCGAGTGCAGAGGAAAAAAGCTGTGACGAAGCTCTTCGCTCGGCGCAACCCTAAAAATTGCCGACCGTGCACGTGCTCACTTTCCATTCACGCTCGGAGATCCACTCTGTTCTGCATGCTGTGTGGTTGATGAACTGAGGTGATTAGCTGGCTTGGTGTCCTCGATGCATCGCCCTTTGTACACATACACTGGATCGATGCTCACTGTCCTCTCGCTTCATTGCCAAAGCCGTTGCAACTTTGTTGGGACGAGGACATGGACTCCCAGGCAACAATGACCAACATGAGGCATGCATGCTGACCATTGGAGTGAGCACGTGTGGTGTGCCTGAACGTTGTTTTGTATAGTTCTTCGTATGAAGGAGAGTAGGATCTAAATTGACAGGACAGGAGGGCAATTGGACTTTGTGTGTGAGTGCGTTCTCTATCCTGCTTCTGGATGTCGACTCTCCAGCTTCCGACAGAACAGAGCAACCTCGTGATCCCTCTGCGGTACATTCTGCACAAAGTCAAAGGCAACGCGTTTGTAGAAAGCCTTCAACTTATCGTTTCCAGCCCAGCAGTCCAAGAAGATTGTGCCTCGGGTGTGCTTCAATTCGATGCACCGCACCACGCCATCCACTAGTACCCTGCCCAGTCCACGCCCTTGAAGACCAGGTCGAAGCATAATGGAGTGCATGTACAGCCAAGGGTTGACATGATGCGAAATTTTCAGAGACTGGTCTCCGTACTCCTCTGCAATGACCGATGGAGTCATGGGTTTAGCAAAAGCACAGCCGACCAGGCCGGCATCGTTCTTGATCGCGTAGCAATGTCCAGCTGCTATTGCCTTCTGTACATCTTGTAAATCGAGAGGGCCTGTCTGCTGCAGGCTTCCTGATGCTGTGAGTGCAATCTGCACCTCGGAAGACAGGTCGACAACTGCCTGAGCATCCTCAGTGCCTGCTTTGCTGATGACAGTGTCCGTGCTATCCATGCGGTCGGTGGGTCTGCCCGTCAAGCTGTCGTCGTTTGGAAGATAGAAGACCGAATTTCGAGGTCCAGTGCTAGGTCAGCATGATGTCTTCATCTGCTTACTTCACCAAGCTCGTTACCAGAACGTTTCGGCAGCGACCAGTGCGTGTGAGCCAGCACAACTATACCAGTCCCTGATGCGTAGTGCAGAATCATGTCCCTGCACACTTGTGCAGATCTGCTAGCTTGGCAGGAGATACGAGTCATTGAGGAGAAACACGAATAGCACAGCTGGGAGTTCGCAGCTGGCACAATCACATGCTCGGCGGTGTGACGGGTGAACGAGGCGGCGATGGAGCAACTGAATGTGGAAAGAGAATCCAGTTTTCTGGTAGAGATCAGGTCGCGTGTGTTTCTGAATGACGATGGCCGCGTGATGACGTTCGCACTCGCCCAGAATTCGATTGCCTGCCCCACTGCTACGGACGGATCTTGAGAGTTGAAGGGTTGAGAGGCCAGTTTGCTCCTGCAACCACTTGCCTGCATCTCTCTCCAACCCATCGACAAACATCGCCGACATCCTGCCCGCGTCGTCGACCACCCCATCCCCAGCAGACACTACTCAGCGTCTGTCACTGCGACACCGCTCCACACCCCGCCGATTACCGCCGTCAGCTTCAGCTGAACAGACACCATGGCGCCTCCAGCCACGTCCGCGAATGAGCCCCTGCAAGAGCGCTTGTTGAAGCTTGCTCAGGTATGGCGAATATACAGAAAGAGAAAGAGCGCGTGCTAAATTATACCAGACGCTCCAATTCGCATGGTTCGTCGGCCACGTCACCCTCCTGTTGACCACGCTCCGATACTCGTTGAGCTACATCTTCTTCAACTACTACAGCCGCTGGGCGCAGTTCAGCTACCGCACTGCCTTCATTGCCGCAGCCGCGACATACGGTATTGTGGTATTCAAGGGCTACCGCGCTCGCGCAAAGGCTGGCAAGCAGCCAAGCAGCCCATTGGCTTTGGCTGGTGATGAAAATGTGCAATACCTTGGTGAGTTGTTCATGATGTGCGTCAATGCGACATCTAGCTAACGTATTACCAGCTATGGCCTTGATCTGGCTCTTCTCCAGACAATACCCGCTCGCGCTTCTCCCATACGCCGTCTACAGCGTCTTCCACGTCCTCACCTACACTCGTGGCATCCTTCTCCCAGTCTTGCAGCCACAGCCAGCCGCTGCCGCAGGCCAGAAGCCAGCTGGTGGCCTTGCAGACACCATTGGCGGTTTTGTTAAGAACTACTACGACGCCAGCATGTCCATTGTGGCCGCTCTCGAGCTTGCGCTTTGGTTCCGCATTTTCGGCTCCGCTCTCATCTTTGTTAAGGGCAGCTGGATCATCCTCCTCGCATACACCATCTTCCTCCGCGCACGCATCAGCCAGAGCACCTTCGTCCAAGGCATGATCAGACAGCTTGGTGCTCGTGGTGACGCTCTTACTCAGCGCCAGGATGTCCCACCTGCCGCCCGCCAGGCCTGGGAGACCGCCAAGAATGTGCTCAAGACCATCCACGACCAGACTGACGTGTCCCGCTACATTCAGGGTGGTGCTCAGCCAGCTAAGAAGGCTCAGTAGATGCGACAGACAAGTGGTATCACGAACAATCACGAGTCACGCCGAAACGGCCGAAACACACAACGATGGCGTCGAATTTGAGGTGGAAATAAGCATGGAAAGAGGATGTCGAGGAAAGAAGCAGTACAGTAGGGGTCGAAGCGCGGTGAAGGCGCTCAGAATGGGATGGTGGCCGCGCGATAGTGAGGATTAAGGTTGTCACAACAGTATGCTTCTGCAACGAGCTGCAGGGCACTGAGAGAAGCATTCTTGTCTTGTGCTATTGTGTAGCAGTTCAGCGATAGACGCCAGACATGATCTGATATGGTTCTTTGCATAACTTGCATTTTTCAACGCATAGAGCGCAGTATTACCATCAGCTTGCTCGCTGGTGCGAGCCCACAGTAGGAGGTAGGCTTGTTGATCGACTTGTTGAAGTTGTGCAATTTATACTTTGTGCCAAGATTTGTGCCAATGGCCGACAAGCAAGAGCATCCAGCATCACTTCCATCATCTTACATATCTCTGCGATCGACCCTCGTTGCTATAATATATCAACAGCCTCTCGACATGACGTCCATTTGATGATACCACAAGATCCCGACGCGATGTCACCCACCTACATGATTCTCCAATGCACCCCGCATTAATTGGTGATGCGACTGCAGCTGCTGATCTCCACGACCTGAGAAAGCAAGCGGCTACCACCTTCAAGGAGGAGCTGAGCTCTCATGCATAGCAAGTACCAGACTTCCGGAAAAGGCGCGGAAGAGCTGATCCTTAGCTGGACTAGCACAGAAGAAAGAAGCAGGAGAGGAAACAACATGATCCTCTCTTCCGCTTCTATTCAAAAATTCCTTTCGATTTCTATCTTCACTATGGTTGCTTTGTCGTTGATCTATTTGCATTCTTGGCTTGTGGCGTGGAGTCATGGTGCAGATCATGGAGTTGTTGGAGGGTTTGATGTGAAGGAGGGTAGAGGAGGTGACTGGGAGAGTCGGCGTGAGAATTGGCATCGGGATTTTGGAGTGCTGAAGTATGTGAATCCAAAGATTGGAACTTATGGGGTCACGCCGAATGGGAATGGGGGAATGATTCCTAGTGTGGGGATGCCGTTTGGGATGACGAGGTGGACGGCGCAGACGAGGGAGGTGAGAAGATTTCTGTTTTGCGTTAATGGTTTGAGCGGTTTGGAGAGTTGCCGCTGTTGGCTGGGACCTCCTTTGTCAGGCGAGATAATTTTGCTGACACTCTAAACGATCTGACAGAACTTCATCTCGCAATGTCCCTACAACGATCTGGACGCGTATATTCATGGATTTCAAGCTACGCATCAGCCGGCCATCTGGATGGGAGAGAGTGGACAGGTCGTGCTGAGTCCTGGACTGGGGAGTCCGCAGCCACTGTTCGAGAAGAGGGCGAGAAAATTCAACAAGGAGGATGAGCTTTCCACTCCTTACGTCTACGAGGTATCGATGGATGCTGCTGCTGTGGAGCAGGGACGGAATTTGACTGAGAGTATCTACAGCCCTGTGCCAGGGGGTGCTCAGCCTGTACCGGACGACGTGAAGGAGGGTGCGAATGGAAGGGTGAGGAGAAGCGAAGATGAGCTGCAAATTGCGCGTGCAGCGCAAGAAGATGTCTCACTCGCACAGTCTGAGGCTACAGGCAAGATCAAAGTGGCCATTACCGCCACTGATCACGTGGGGCGAATGCTCATTGATTTCGGGGATCCAGAAGGGCGTCGTGGGTTTCCGCATGTCTTTGTGCAAGCTACTCGCAAGAACTGGACAGGAGATATCACGGTCGATCGAGAACGACAAGAGGTCTATGGACGAAACCCACAGAGGCAGGACTACGCCCTCGGACCGTTGCCGGCAACGAACTTCAGTGGCTATTTTGTCTCTCGATTCTCTGAACCGTTCAGTTCGGGTACTGTATATGTAGGTGAGCAAGAGCAGTCCGGTATCATGGACGCTGAGGGCCGCTTGGTGAAGCAAGCCGAGCATGTTGGTGCTTATCTTCGCTTCAGCAACCGGCAGCGAGTGGTCGAAGTTCGTACAGGCGTTTCATTCATTAGTATCGAGCAAGCGAGATACAATATGGACCTGGAAGCACCAGATACGATCTCTTTCGACCAGGCTGTTGAGAATTTGAAACATGCCTGGCTTGAGAAGCTGGGTCGAGTGATAATTGATGGAGTCAACACGACCGAAAGCGAGCACGATCAACGCACAATCTGGTATACGGGTCTGTTCCACGCGCTGCAATATCCTTCTGACTTCTCGGAGAAGGCAAAGGGTTGGACGAGCGGATTGCGGAAGTTTTACAGTGGTTACACTGACAGCGTGCAATCAGCCAAGGACTCTTACTACCAATCATGGTCCATCTGGGATACCTTCAGAGCAGAACATAGTCTGCTCACGATATTCGCCCCGGAAAGAGTCAATTCAATGATGAGATCGCTGATCAGAATCTATGAATGGGCGGGTCGTTTGCCGATGTGGGCGAATGTTGTCGAGACGAACATCATGATCGGGACGCACGTGGATGCTGTAATTGCTAATGCCTTGACACGAGGTTTCAAGGACTTTGACATCAAAATGGCTTGGGAGGCTGTGAAGAAGAATGCCTACGAGCCGCCGATCAACGACACAATACTGTTGTACTACGATCGGGAAGCCAATACTCCAGATGAAGTAAGAGCAGGACTCACAGCCTACACGGAGAAAGGATATGTCTCCAATGATCGCTGGGCAGAAAGTGCTTCACGAACGCTCGACTACGCGTTCGACGACTATGCAGCTGCAATCGTCGCTGAATATGCAGCAGATCACAAGACTGCCAAAGCCCTCCATGAACGAAGTTTGAACTACCGCAACATCTACAACTCAGCGACTGGCTTCATGGAGGCCAAGAATGACAACGGCACCTGGGCTGGCCGCGACCAAGGATGGACAGAAGGAGATGACTGGATCTACACCTTCAACGTCATGCACGATCCTCTTGGTCTTGCAAGCCTCATGGGCGGACGCGACAAATTGAAAACAAAACTCGACGAGTATTTCAATGGCGACCACAACGATCACACGAATGAGCCTTCGCATCACGCTCCTTACCTATATGCTGCGATTGGATATCCGGACACGACGCAGACGCTAGTACGAGATATCGCTGCGCAGAATTACAATGCCACATCTGCTGGGTTGAGTGGAAACGAAGATCTTGGGCAAATGAGCGCATGGTATGTTTTCACTGCGTTAGGGTTCTATCCTATGAATCCGGCGAGTGATGAATACGTCGTCGGAGCACCGTTTTTCGAGAATGTGACGATTAGAATCCCGGCTGGCGCGACAACAGGAGGGAGAGGGGGCAAAGAGCACACCTTGTCGATTCTGGCGCCTGGAGCGACGAAGATGCCATTTGTCAGAGGTCTCAAGGTCGATGGTCGAGTCGTGGAGAAGCCGTTGCTAAGGCACAGGGATATTGTGGGCGCAAGTAAGATAGAGTTTGATATGGCTGATAGCCCGCAGGGATGGGGTCGATGGTAGCAGGATAATCTTGCATTCTCGGAGGTACGTCCATATATGTAAAGCTTGTTGAACATCCCATTTCACTGTCAATCTAGGCATCAGTATCGCAGCGCAAGAATTGTAAATGCAGGCAAAGACTACTTCACTGGAGGTATGTCATCGGTATGGCTCCACGGCACCGGTTTAGCTCATGCCAAGGAGCATGTGAGACCTCTGACGCTAGGCCGTCAAATGCCGACAATGGCTTTCACTTGTGCCTGGTATTTCGCGTGACACGACAGGACGCCGATGATGCCGGTCGCCATATCTTTTGTACGCCTCACGCCATGTTGCCAGCCACAACTCCATCGAAACAAAACCTGCGATTCGTCACTCTTTGTCCGCTCGGAAGCGAACGAGCCTGATCGCGCGAACACCCGTTCACTCGGACCCCCAAATGACGTAGTCGCAGCAGAGCCCCGCTCATCCTTGCAGTTATTTTCGTCCCCGCTGCACGTACATACGCAACCACGACCGGACAGACGAGCAGAAAGTGTGAAATTCAGGGAACAGGAAGCACGCTAGCACGCGCGTTCCCCATTGTCCCTGGGTGTGATACAAGCTTTGCCATGTCGTGCTGGGACGATCTCATTCTGCATGAGCAATGATGCACCACACTTTCTGAGCTCTCTTTGCGTACCGAGCTTTGCCAGTGAAGAAACTGGTCCAGTTTTCCCACGAGCTACGCCTGTTGTGTTCCTTGCTTGTGTACCACACGAATGCTCTTGCTCGCAACACCGCCACAATGGTTGGTAAGACCTCTGATGTGGGCAGTGCTGAGCAGCAGGAGAGACATCTGAACAGCGAGAATCATGATGACGATGGCGTGTTTGGGAAGTTGAGGACGAAGTTGAAGGATACGAAGTTGCATGATGTCAAGGTATCTTCGCCGTGCCCACCACTTCGAGGACATGGACTCTAATGAGAGTTGTAGATTGGCGCTGTGCATCTCAAGCATCGAATCGGCAAGTTCCAAAACCTGGTCAATACGAACCATCGACACGATGAGGAGCACGAGCAGAGAACCGATGCGAAACGGACGAGGATTGCGGAACAGCACAGATTTCAAAGCTTTGCGCCTGAGCGGGATGGAAACTTGATCAAGTGGTATATCGATGGGAGAGACTACTTTCATGCTGTTTCTGTCGCATTGGAGCGTGCAAAGGAGACGATTTACATTGCGGACTGGTGGCTGAGTCCGGAGCTCTTCCTGCGGCGACCACCTTACCATCACCAACAATGGCGACTGGATGCGGTGCTCAAACGTGCGGCAGAGCGTGGCGTCAAGATCTACATCATTGTCTACAAGGAGGTCGAGCATGCTCTGACGTGCAATTCTCAGCACACCAAAAAGGCACTCGCCGGGCTCTGTCCTGAAGGTACCCCAGGCTATGGCAATATCAATGTCATGCGCCATCCGGACCACAATGTGCTGGAAAATGCTTCGGATATGACTTTCTACTGGGCACATCACGAGAAGTTCATCGTGATCGACTACGACCTCGCCTTCATTGGAGGTCTCGATCTCTGTTTTGGTCGCTGGGATAATAGGCAACACGTTCTTGCCGATGCTCACCCGGCAGGTGTGCAGAATGAGCTGTTCCCGGGCCAGGACTTCAACAACAACAGAATCATGGACTTTCAATCTGTGCAAGATTGGAAGAGCAATGAAGTGTCAAAGGCAGAATACGGACGCATGCCGTGGCACGATGTCGCAATGGGTCTCATTGGACCTTGCATTTACGATATCGCGGAACACTTTGTGCTGAGGTGGAATTTCTGCAAGCGTGACAAGTATAAACGTGACGATCGCTATGACTGGCTGACGCTTACTGGGCGAACGGGCGAGGATGAGGATCTTATCGGCGTACAGAGGCCTAAGCATCCCGTAGGTGATTATCTTCGACATCCACTTTCACCATTGCACACGAAGCGAGGAAACCCCAAGCAAGGCAGAACGGTGCAGCATCCAGACGCAGAAGGAGGTGCGGCACAAGAGTTGGAACCTTTGCAGGACAATTCTGAGCAATTCCTGGACGAGCAGGAGGATGTGGATGAGCATGGCTATACTCGACATCAACACAGACATGGACACGGTCTGCAGAAAGAGCTGAAGCAGCGCGGAATTCATGGACCAGGACATGACAAACAGAGACTTGTGGATGACCACTTGAAGCCACAAGCACAAGAGAATGCTCATGTCACCGGTAACGATCCCAAAAACGAAGGCACTGTCACGGCCTCGGGTGGTATCGAGGAGAAGAGCAAGGGCTACGAATCGAATAAGGTCGATGATGGCATAATTGTCTCTCAAGGCACGGTTCACGCCCAATTAGTGCGTTCTTCAGCGGACTGGTCTTCCGGAATTCTGGCTGAGCAGAGCATCCAAACGGCATACTGCCAGGTCATTCGAGCTGCTAAGCACTTCGTCTACATCGAAAATCAATTCTTCATTACGGCTACGGGAGACAAGCAATCACCAGTTCACAATCTTATTGGAGCTGCCATCGTGGATGCAGTCCTCGCTGCAGCGAAAGAAAATCGCAAGTTCAGAGTCATCATCATGATGCCTGCAATTCCAGGCTTCGCTGGAGACCTGCGGGATAGTGCAGCCGCCGGGACACGCGCGATCATGGATTACCAATATAAGTCCATCTGCAGAGGTGACGAGAGTATATTTGGCAAGATCAAAGCAGCCGGTGTGGATCCGACACAATACGTATTCTGCTTCAATCTGCGCTCGTACGATCGTCTTAACAAGACACCTGAACTGAAGAAGCAAGAAGAGCAGAGTGGTGTCACGTACCAAGAAGTGCAGCGTGCTGAAGCTGAGGAGGTCATGGGAGATGCTGTGCATGCTAGTGAGGAAGTTGAGGGTGGTGGCAAGGCTGGAGTACGAGAGACTGCAAAGGAGGGCAAGTTCAAAGGCCTCTTCAACAAGGCTCGCAGAACTAGCGTCGACATTGATGAGGAGGACAAAGTTCACCCTGAAGACGACAATGAGAATGCAGGCGTGCTTGCTGAGAAGAGGAGAAAGTTTGAGGAGAATGCCCATCCCAATGCTGAAGGTCATGCCAAGAGTGCTGATACGATAGCTAAAGATGCGATGTTGGGTGAGAAGAAGCCCAGTGAAGAAGGGTATCCTGGTCGCAAAGATGATGGCACGAAGGATGGAGATGATGAAGAGAGCGAGGACGCGAGACAACAGGAGTTGGAGAACTTCGTTCAGGAGGAGCTCTACATTCACGGAAAGGTGAGTCTCAGCACTTGCAACCACGAAGTGACAAGCTAACAATTGCCTCCAGGTCCTCATCGTTGACGACAGAGTCGTGTTGTGCGGATCCTCGAACATTAATGACCGAAGTCAGCTGGGTTTCCATGACTCTGAGCTGACCATCGTAATGGAGGACACACGCCCACTGCCATCGAAGATGAACGGCGAGGAGTATCATGCAGGACACCACGCCGCGACTCTCCGCCGCATGCTCTGGCGAGAACATCTTGGTCTTCTCCATGCCCAAGACCTAGACGCCGAAAACGACCCCAATGCTCAACCGCCCGGAGATGCAGAAAACGACTGGTGCCAAGGAGATGAATGGGATCAATTCGTCGAAGATCCTCTGTCAGATGAGCTCTGGACAATGTGGACGAAACGCGCCACGACCAATACCAAGATCTTCAGACACTTGTTCCACGCCGATCCAGATGACAATGTCAAGAACTTTGAGGACTATGATAGATTCTTGGGAGCCAAAGGCTCCAGAAAGGCAGGCCATATCTATGATCAGTTTCAGCCTGTCGAGGTCGCAAGACAGGAACTGGACAAGATCAAAGGGCACATCGTGTGGATGCCGCTGAGATTCTTGGAGGAAGCTGAATTGGCGGAGCGTGGGTTGCAGGTCAACTCCATGACTGAGAGTATCTATACCTAGTTCTTCATCGAGTGTACAGTACCGGCATTTGGCATAGGGCTTGGGAGGCTTTCTCGAGGCGTTTTGGTCGTATTCTGCACGCGATGCGCGCATTTAGTCGATACAAGCATTTACATCACATTTTTACTTCCTTCTGCCCTTGCTCAGCTATCGCTTTTGACTTTCGCACTTCCCTGTATACCATTGAATAGGGCGTACAGCCCCACTTCCATTACTAATGCCACTTCTTCCGACATCGGTCTGACGCACCCGGCCCTGGTGCACACACCCACCGTTCACAATAACCACGCCACGACTCCGGATTCCCTCACTTTCCCCACAATCATTCAATCAACCCTTCCCAAATCCATCGATCGTACATCAAAATGGGCGCCTTCTACGAAACCATCCCCGAAAACATCTACGCATGGATCCTCCAACAAAAGATGCTTTGGGTCGCAACCGCCCCGCTCTCGAAATCCGGCCACATCAACGTCTCACCCAAAGGCGGGGAATATTTCGGTCTGATTGATAATAAGACTTTTTGGTATATGGATTTATCTGGATCCGGGTGTGAGACTATAGCGCATTTGAGGGAGAATGGGAGGATTACGGTTATGTTTCAGGCTTTTGAGGGGAGTCCGAGGATTGTGAGGTTGTGGGGGAGAGGTGAGTGAGCTGTCTTACGTGGAGGGGATAGGGGATGGGGGTGAGGGATGGTTGTGGTTTTGTGCTGATGTGTGTGTGTCTTTGTATTAGGTCGAATTCTGGAACATGAATCCCCGGCTTTCAATGATTTTATCGAGAAGAATTCTGTCGAGATTATCCCTGCGACGAGGTCGATTATTATTGTTGATGTTCATCAAGTGGGGAGTTCGTGTGGATATAGTGTTCCGATGTATGAGTTCAAGAGTTTTCGGCAGACTCTTAATCAGGTTTTTGAGAAGAGGAAGGAGAAGTTTGATGCTGGGAAGGAGGATGAGTCGATGGATCATTATGTGAGTGACTATTCATGTGCTTTCTACTGACACCATCGATGCTGACGACTATTAAGTGGGCGTATAAGTCCCAATGGTCGATCGACGGCCTCCCTGGAATGCAAAGAGGACTTGATGCTTCGGCGAAGTATGGCGTGGAGCCACTCGTGAAGATGGTGAGTCCGCTTGAAACCGCGATCAGATCTCCCTAATGCATGCCACAGACTGGACCTTATGCGCCAGCAGCGCCCTTTGGCCCAAAGTCTTTCAAGCTCGGCCATTATTTGAACTATCAGATTGCAAAGGCCAAGACGACTCAAGTACCGCTCCTGGATGTACTTATCCTGCTTTTCGTGGCTCTGATCGCTGGCTTCGCAATTGCTACGTATGCACCGGAACTCACGCAGACATATCGAGCGAGTATTGCGAAGCTCTTGAAGGTTTGAACTTACCGAGAAATGCCTCACAATTTTACAATTTTCTCAGCGCAGCGACCTCCGCTCTCTTTGTTCTGCATTCTCGTACACTGCTGCCTCCGCATCATTGCAGTGTACGTGGCAAGCATTCATGTTAGAAATATTGCATCGTAATTCCCATCAGCTTCGAGCAAAATACGGGTCTTGGTGAGTATGGACGTACACTGTTGATACTGGCAGTTCTCTAAATCTTCTGGCACTGATCGCGGAAGCTTTCTCTAGATCCAAATCAATTATCACCTCAAGCCGCGAAGGAGTACAAAGCATTGTCCGTCACAGGTCTTACATGACAAAGACGACTCGAACTTCTGCCGACCAATCACGTTGGGATTCACCAAGTGAATTGCACCTGATGTCAGCGATTTTCACTGGTTGAGGCCGCGAACTCCCATCATATCCTTGAGTTTTGCTCCTCACTACTTCACCTACATTATTTACTACAGGCTCTGCCTTGCAATCCTGGCTTTGCATTTCTCACCAATCAATCAAGTCATCACCCACCCACGGAGGCGATTCTTCCACGTCAAAAGCAGGCATGGCTTCTGCCTCCCAGTCATCCAAATACGAGGCGGACATCGAGTCCGTGACTGTCGAATCAACCACTACCGGTGAAGGCAGCCAGCAAGACCACTTCAATTTCCTCGAACTGCCACCGGAACTGCGCCTCATTGTATATGAGTTCGCAATGTTCGGCGACTTCGATGAACGAGACTTCCCTCCACCAAAGACAGTAGCGCATCCCCTTTACTATGTCTCTCGAGGTGTGCAAGCCGAATCCGAGTGGACCTACATCAAGGCGATCCAGCACTATCACAGCAGCCTTTCCGATCACGTCTGTGCTGCCTTCGACAAAGCTTCGGCTGCATGTCAGGAAGAGATGGATCATGTCCACTTCATCCTGGCGTCTTTTGCCACCATGTCCGAGGAGGAGTACCGAGCTGCAGATGAGCACATGGAAGAGCTCGCAGTGAAGACCGATGAGTCGAAAGCAGAGTGCGAGAGAATCAAGAAGGTGGTCGTGGAATGTCAAGAGAAGGTCGAAGGGGAGCTGATCAAAGTGCTCGACAAGAGGATGGCAGCGGCCAAGGCCATGATGGAAGAAGTGGCCAAGTTGAAGGAGACAGCATCTTTCTTGTCGGCTGCCAAGTATGTGAGGGAGGCTTGGTCACAGTCCACTGCAGGCCAGTGAGTCTGCAGGTCGGCAAAATTACACCAGCGCAGGATGCTACGAACGACAAGCACGGGAATGCACATGACGGCCAAAGCAGCAGGGTTTCCCGTAAGTGCTCGAGCGAGTGCAGAGAGATCTTCGGAAAAGGGTGTCCGGAAAGAGGCAGAAGAACGATATGGCGAGGATCACGATCGGTGGAGGAGCGAGCAACAGACGGGGCTCTACTCTTTGGACACTTAGTCCGTAGACCATGAAATTCACGAAATGCTATGCTGAATCTCCACCACCGCCGTCGCCCCTATACGCAAACCCCCCGTATGTCTGCTGAGTTCTGCTGCTTGACCTGGCAGACGCGTATGATTTGAAACACTTCTACGAGTCCTGTCACGGGGATGTTCACCAAGAGGATTGCGCTTCACTGTGATGCCGTTCACTTGTCGCAGCCGCTCCTATAGTTCATAGTCACAGCTGTTCTTGTTATTGCTCGCCTCTGCTATACACCCCCGGAAGTTCACAGTACTTAACAACATAAATCATCAAAGACATCACCAAGCTGTCAAGTTACAACATGTCTTCCCAATCTGGAGCCTCCCATCGCGATGACGGTCTCGAGTCCTCGGTCTCAGATGCCGTTACTCCCTGCCAGACCCACTTCAAATTTCTCGATCTGCCTACAGAGCTACGTCTAATGATCAGCGAATTTGTGCTTTTCAGCGACTTCGAAGAGCGCAAGGCGATCTCAAAGGAACCCCTTGCGCACCCTCTCTACTACGTCTCTCATGAGATGCAAGCCGAAGTTGAGTCGACATACATCAAGGCGCTCTACAACTACTCAGAGCGAGTCCGCCTCACCGTTAACGAGGCCACTGATAAGCTTTTATCCCTATACTCGACCAGCGTGAAGCACTCAAAAGCGCTACTGGAAAGTATGAACGCGGGCAGCATGACCAGCGAGGAGCGGTAGGCTGGCCTGGATGTCTCGGCTGGGTTAAAGAAGGCGATAGCATTGGAGGAGGCGAGACTTGACTGTGCGGAGAAGGCAGCCAAGGCACGCATACTAGAGGTCGATTTGTTCATTGCGAGGATGGATTTGTCGAGGCTTACGCAGGCTGAGAAAGAGAGAGAGCTCCGCGAGTCGAGCAAGTCAGCCTGAAGTCCGGGAAGCCTTGAACTGGTCGGTAGCATTGCCCAGGCAGCGGACGCTGTGAGAACGTAGGGATATCGCTCCAAGATGGCCGACCGCTCAGAGTAACGAGGTACGCGGTCTACTCGAGCAGACGAAGATTAATTATGTCACGAAATCCCCGCCCGAAGACACCGCGCCAGTCATTTGGAAAGGTAGAGCTCTGGGATCCAAATCGAAGGGCACTGAATTCGAGACGATGCGGGACTGCGAGATAATCAGTAGACTGCTCCATATTTTCGTCTGTGGTAGTGACAGCTCGATCATAATGGCTTTTCTTCATGTGCCCCAATTTCATAGTTGTAGCAGTCATGAAGCTTGGATTACAGAACTGCGCTTAGGGAGCCGGTGGTCACTGTGCCACCTCGTAGCTCTGCCTTCTTTCGTGGTTAGGAAGAGCCACTTCATATCAAGATATTTAGTAGGAGAATACGCAGTTCCCGTTGTAGGACAAGCGGCAAGGAGATCAGATAATTGTCGATGCACTTACGAAAATACTACGCGACCTGTCGATTCTCAACCTCGCATAGGAAATGAGTCCGCAACAGCTGTGTGGTCTAACCTTAAGGGGGACCTGGAAGTAGAATCTCTGGATTTTGCAGCAGAAAAACGTCGGTACAATGCATCGAAAGGTGCACTCTTTGGACGTTTACCTGAACGAGCAGGAAGTCAGACGGGGTAATCGGAGAATGTATCTTGAGGCGCATCTTTTGCCGAGAAAAGAGGACAAGACGGGGTACAAGCCGTATGGTGTGGTGGTGAAGAGTGTGTCGCTGGATGTGTTGGAGTCCTTCGAGCATCTGTAGTGACAAGTGTAAGCGGTAGTCGCTATTTCAGGTATGGTGGCCTGGTCAGCGCTTCTATCTATCATTTCACTTACAAAGGCTTCTGTTGTCTCTCAAATTCCCAGAGGCTCTGAGCTGGCTGGCTGGGCCACGGACGAGAATGTGTCGCGGAGAACTGTTTCAGACACCATTACCTTCCGTCGACGACTTCGGATCAAGTTCAGTTGCATTTCCTACTACTCAGATCTGCACAAGTAATACCAGCAAGTTGCTCTAGATGCAAGCCCCAATCTAAGTGGTATATGGCGAATACACTGTCCCAGTCGCACTAGCAACCTCCCTCAATTTTTTATTCGTCCGCTTCAAGAACATCTTCGTGCTGAATGCAAAACCGAACGCCAACCCACCAAAGACAAGCATCAGAATGAAAGCTAGTCTGTAAGTCGGTCGCTCTTCGTCCCGGAAGAAGTATGGACTGATAATGTTCCCGACATGTCCAATGATGTTGACGATCGCGCCTCCAGCTGCTCGTTTCTCGGGTGTAGCTGAGAGTGTACTGACGGCCCAGCTGTAGACGAGCGCATTGGCGGCGAAAGATCCAGGAGCGTAGAGGAAAGATGCCACGTAGCGTGGAATGGTAGCGGAGCCGTCTGTGGCGACCGTGATGATGAAGCCAATCGCTGCAGCGAGAAGGCCGCCGCTGATATGCCAGCCGCGTTCTTTGATGCGATCTGAGTTCCATGCTAGAACGAAGGAGACTATTGCACCGGTAACATAAGGTGGCGCCGTGAGCAGGAGGGAGACTGTGTTTGATCCAATGTTGAAGCCGCGCAGGAGAGTTGGGAAGAAGAAGTTGAAACTGTCCGATTGTTAGCATCTCATCGTTCGCTTTGTGCTGATGGGATACATACCCATATGACGCTGTCATTGTGAGGTTCAACAGAGTCTGGCAAGTTTATCAGCATAAATCTACATCGATCATGATCCGGTTGGCTGACGAATAAGTATAGCTTAGGGTCAACAAGACATAGCTTGACACCATGCCATATACCTGCTGTGCCGGAAGCTCCAGTGACACGATCTGCTTCCATTCGAGCTTCAGCAAGACGACGCATATCTTCGTTCATCGACCATGTCTGACTTCCGGTCTTCGAATGCGGGTAGTCCGGCAGTGTCCAGAATGCAGCAACTCCGCAGACAACGGACATGAGAGCTTCGAGGATGAACAGCCTGCGTCGATTGATTAGCTGCTATAGATACCAAATTCATGGCTCAACATACCATTGCCAGCCGGCAAGTCCGCTCACACCGTCCATTTGAAAGATCCCGGCTGCAAGCACTCCGGACAAAGCCTGAGCGAGGACCAGGCCACTGTACAGGATGGCAGTTCTGAGGGCAAGCTCCTTTCTTGTGTACCAACAGGTCATCAAGTATACAGCCTGGAGTAGATTAGCATTGAGTTGGTTCAGCAGTGCTTAGGAATAAGACCCACTCCAGGGAACAGTGGTGCCTCGGTAATTCCGAGGAAGAATCGAATGACAAACAACGTCTCTGGACTTGAAGCTGCCGCAGTCGAAGCCGAAACAGCGGACCAGATCATTACAGTAGCAGGTAGATATATTCCAGGTCGAACACGCGTCAACAGCATGTTGCTCGGGAGTTGAGCAAGCATGTAGCCGACAGTCAATACAGAGACCGCGATGTTGTAATCCTCAGGTCCCATGTTGAGATCCTCCTCAATCGTATTGAGTCGTGCTTGAGCGATGTTCGTGCGATCCAGATAATTGTTCAGATAAAGAACCCATAGTGTTGGCAGCAAAGTGAAGTCCAGCTTGCGTACAAGTGCTCTTTCTGTGACTCGCCAGTCCGGTAGGTTGAGAGCGGCAATGGGCTCGAAGTTGTAGTATCCTTCTGAGCTTTTGACCTCGTTGACTTTGTTCGCCGAATTGACGCTTTCGAGCTTGATATCGGTCGAATTGTCGTCCGCAACGATCTTGTCGTCCAAACGAGTCAGGCTCTCGCCACCATTTGGTCTGGTCGTCATATTGGGCGTCGAGCAGTACTGACGCTGTCACTGCAACAGCACAGTCGAGCTGCTTCGTATTTTATGACCGTCATGATCTCAACTTATAAGAAGCAACTTCTGCATAAAACATCTGTCGGTCCATATGCCAAGTCGAAGGTCTTGGAATGCCGAGTCTTGAATGTGGGCGCCACGCGAGCTGCCGTGGCGTTGTGGAGCACACTTGGTAGGCGAATAACGCAATTGAGGCGTGAATGGGTGACGTTCGGTGTTCATTCCGCGGGATCATGGAGGTTTTGACCACGCCAACTCTTGGTCAACTGGAGAAGATGGAGTGCTTGTTGCAGGGGTGACGTTGATACGTGAAGGAATCTATTCCTGCGGCAGGCTCAAGGGTCTTCTCCGAAACGTTTCGGACTTCCAAGAGGCCTCACCCGCATCATAGTGTATGTGTGGTAGATCCTGCGATATTGAGCCCAGGCTTGGGATGTGACTGTGCGAGCGCGAGGCAGAATCCCGGCTCCAAAGTCGCCAACTTCACTGGATTACCTTGGTTCAAACGACAGTCTGTAGCACTTGTTCAAGACATCTTCGTCATAGATGTGCTTCGTAGATGTGCTGATCAGAGTGTGATTCGTGGGCGGCCGTATCGAAACCGACGCGGCATAATAAATATGCTTCTCACGTGCTAAGGGTGGCACCATGCAGCGGAGTCTTGCACAACGCTGAGACGTAGGCCAATGCTTCGGAAAGACCACACCTAAGCAATCGACAAGACATGTGCAGTCCCTGAGAGAGATGTCGTCTCCATAGAGTAGAGTAGCGGCGCTTGACACTTCTTCCGGTCACGTGGGATGAGGAACAAATAGGCTGAACATTTGTTCGGGGATCGACCAGTTCTGTGGTGCGTGACCTGCAGCTCCCCGCCTTACTCCTCTTCTCGCACGGTAACGGCGTACGGCGTAGGACAGTGTAGGTGATCTTGAATCCGCAGCTGGACAACTGTCTGCTCAGCATTGCGTGCAAGTCTTACAGTGACAATGTTCACATATCTTTCCAAAGCATCGCGCCTTGCCATACGCGGGCATGGCAAGGCTTTTGTAAAAAGCTTTAGCGCATCAAGTGGAAGTTATGGAGGGACAAGCGACCTGTCTGTGGCAGATCGATTGAGCATGAAAGGCAAGACGGTCCTCGTCACAGGTGGTGGCCGTGGCATTGGATTTGCTGTCTGCAAATCTGTCGCACAAATGGGTGCCAACGTCGCAATTATCGACGCTCTAGAGAGACCGGTGGATGAGTTTTCAGAGCTCGAAGAGAGATTCGGCAGCAAAACAATGTATCAGCAAGCCGATGTGACAAAGCAAGACTCTCTTGAGGCCGCGTTCCACAAAGTCGTTGATAATCTTGGCGAAATTCATGGCTGTGTGCCAGCAGCAGGAATAGCCATAGACAAACCATTCTTCGATCACCAGTGGGAAGAATGCCAGCGAGTCCTAGCTGTAAACACGCTGGGAACCTTTTGGACGGCCAAGCTTGCGAGCCAGCATATGGCCCAGCATAAAAAAGGCGGATCCATAGTGATGATCGCTAGCATCGCTGCACAGGGAGTCAGGGTTCCTCTCCAGAATATCTCCATCTACAACATGTCGAAAGCTGCCGTCAAAGGCCTGGCCGGACCTCTTGCTGTCGAGATGGGTCCACACAAGATTCGTGTGAACACGATCAGCCCGGGCATCATTCTGTCGCCTATGACGAGTGCTCTGAGGACGCAATATCCAAAGCTTTTGAATATGTTCGAACATGCAGCACCTGCAGATCGGATAGGAGTTCCAGAGGTAAGCTGAAAAAGTGGATGGCTTATTGATTCCAGCTCACGGTTGCATCCAGGACCTTACGCCAGCTGTCGTCTATCTTCTCAGCGATGCCGCGTCGTTCACGACTGGCACCGACATTGTCATTTCTGGTGGTATCCACGCTGGAACCTCAATGGCATGGACGGAGCGATCGCTGGGGTAAGCTCGTAAGTCTTTGTCACTTGCCCAAGATAGCAACGAGATCCAGGCTTGTGGCCGGTGTCTCAGTCGCCGTTCTAAGACAAAGTAGTAGCCCAGCACAGCTGTAGCACAATTTCAGTGTCCCTTTCGAATTTGACGTGCCTCTGTATTGCTTCGTCAAGAACGCGTGTGGCCGCGTCTCATATGCGGCACTAGGGCATGACAGAGACCAGCAAAAACATCAGAAGCATTCTGTCGTGTGAATTGTACAGACATGGATGATGAGATGTCGAAATGGCGCACGTTCAAAGTGCAGTTTCAAAGTGCAGTAGAGCAGGACGCGATCAGAGGGTTGCTGAAGTTGTCCCACAAGTTTCGTGCTGAGTCATTCCGAGATCGGGACGACCTTCGCATCAACAACAACACATCTGATCCATCTAGAGCACGGACTAACTCTGTGTACATTCTTTGAGTAGCCGCAAATGAGCAAGGCCGATCTCGAGGACAACATGGTATATGTGGCTGCTTTGCACTTCATACTCTGACATGACGCCAAGCCCGAACATGAAGCAATTCGCTGGAAAGACGACCCAGCTCACCACCCATCCTCACTTGACAATACGTACAATCACGATAGCAGCACATCAGGTGAATCATGGGGTCTCAGAACCGAGACGGTGAAAGGGAACGCCAGACTTCAAAATTCGCTCTGTTGCAGGAAAGGAGACGCCGATGACAGATAAAGGTCCTCCTCTCGGAAGCTGACCACTCCTTTGCTAGGCACAGGCCTTCCTATAGCCAATTGTACAGTGATACATGCTACAAAGATGAGGGCTTCGACGCTCCACCCTCAAGAGTCTCCAAGATTTCGACAATACACAAACTGCCAATTAGTTTTCGTCCACGCAAATATATCCTTTCGTCGCAGTACCGCAGACAACATTGTTTGGATCAATACCATCCTGCTTCGCGCAACAGTTCTGGAACTTCGAGGGTGCATTGCGTGCCCACTTGACGGGATCCCAAATGCAAGCTGGGCCTCCCGAGTTGTCAAAGTTTGCGCCTTCAAAGTTGCCGCAGCAAGTGCTGGTTGCGTCGATGCCGAACTGGTCGAGCGGATCGACGGCATTGCAAGAGCAAGTCGAATCTGAGACTGCTTTGGGGCGTTGACCGGATGGACAATCTGGCTTCTCAGGGAAGACGGTTGGTTCGTCGTGGTGGTCATGTGGCTGTGGGAGTGCGGCGACAGAGACCAGGAGGCTTTTGGTTGAGGTTAGAGTGTGACTCAATGCTTTCAAGTCGGGCATGAATTGATACTTACAGCGCAAGGGCTCCGGTGATACTGGTGAGTTGCATGGTGAAAGAATGATTGAGTGTAAGGAGCGTGGTTGAGTTGGTATTCTCGGTAGGGAAAGTGATGGCAGAACTTTTTGCGAAGAGGTGCGATCAAGCAGTATATCTGCAGATTGCATGAAGTCAAGTGGTCCAGAACGCTATGATTTGTCCCGTGGCAACCGGACAGGAGACCCGACATTTCTTCCTTGACCACGGCTGCATCCGAAACAACTGACAGTGAGACATGTCATCTACGTGTTCTGGACGCTCCAGTCATGGCAGTCATGTCTCGCACAGTAACTACCCCATGACAGAACGTCCTTCGATGTACCGGAGTGAAGACGACAGAAGGGTCATCATCGGCACAAAGCTGACAACTCGATCGAGCTAGCAACTTACCCATTGAAGCATTAAGCTAACTGATAGCAGTAAGACAACACTGCTTCTGGAAGCCCCTTCCCCAATGTCTCACTCCAAGCGTTCTTGGGCATTCCGACTACCTGGAAGAACATAAATTGCTTACCTTGATAAGAAGGCCTGTTGCCGCCTGTACAACCTCGTATTTGGTCCGTCATCTATGCTAAATGCTTACCCGACAGAACCGTGATGCGCACGCTTCTAGTGGAACAAAAAGTCTGGCCTGGAACTGTTTCAGTCGAAGTCTAGATCTCTAATATGAAGGTGACTGGCGAGGTGAACGTATATAGCAGCAATGGGAACGAAAGTCACATGCTTGGTATTCCTATCTTTTGTCTTGTCAAACACGCTCGTTCGAAAGCCATCCACTCGTTAGCAACAACCAAACAAGAGAATGCGGCTCTCACTCTTCATCTACAGCCTCACGGCTCTTTCCGTTGGAGCGTATGTGATCAGCTTCCGCGATTTCCCAGCTTACTGAGCTAACCTTCACCAGCCTCGCTGTTCCCACACAGGACCCCAAGACCAAGGACTTGATCAAAGACAAGAATACAACATGCTTCAAAGACTTGGACGCAGTCAACGCTGGAACAGGCGATGACAAGGCCACTGCAGCTGCATGTGATAGCGCAATGGCTGAATGTGGTGCCGGTCTTGAGTACATTGGATACGCATATACCAATTCTGGCTCTCTGACTGTACAGTATCGCTTCTTGTGCTCAACGATGTGATGGCTAACCTATGATTTTCAGTGTTCATACGACCCAAAGACTTGCAAGCACGCTCAGAAGCATATTGAGAATATTTGCAAAAAGGAATACGACATGTAAGTCTCTTGAAGCAAGTGACGCGATGTTTTCTGATTGCTGACGCCGGCTGCAGGGTTGGATATACTTCGCACAATCTCATCAAGCCTGATCCTAAGGAAGAAGGAGGAAAAGGCAAGGAGGACGAGGGAGATAGCAACTGATCTGCTTGTATGAGAGCTTGTTGGATTGTTGAAAGCACGTAGGAAAGTGCGAACCCGTAGAGTTTGCCCTGTTGTATATTGTCTTTATTACCAAACGCTGCCTTTGAAAACTGAGCTTGAGCAATGTAATGAGACGTCTGCTAAGAAGCGCATTTCAGCTATCCGAGCTACGGTCGTCCGGAGGTGCCGCTGGTCAATGCTTGGAGGTGTTGAGGACGCTTTTACGACAAGGCGCGAGTTGAATGTCGGCCGAGTGAAGTTCGTTGGAAAATGAGAAGGCAGGGGTGCTAATACATCTCATCCTATGCATACGGGGAACGGATGGCAGGGGAGAACTTGATTTTGGGCATTTGCTTCTTTTGGGCAGGCGATCTAGAGCACCTTTGGCCCCAATCATCCGACTTCGATTAGTATGAAAAGCAGGAGCAGCCCTAGAGAGGCCGGGATTTGGGTCGATATAGAGCCAAAGTAACTAACAACTTCTTTAGTCAGTCCTTACCTTATACCCTTATGACCCGGGAATGCATGATTGGAACTATACTACCCGGATCGCTTACTGTACTACACTTACTAATGAACACTTGTAGTTTAAGACTCGTCCGGAGCATAGCAAGTTTCCCTCGTGTTACTACTCACACCCTTAGTGATTTCTCTGCCACGTCCCTGCGATATGTGGCGTGAGTCGGTACTATATAATGGCTAACACCTAGCTACCAACGCAGATCCTCTATCAAGTACTAGCCGCCGACTTCTCCGAAGAAATCTTGTACATTCCTCAAACCGTTTTCCCCTCCTATCACTGTCCGATCTTACTAAGGCAGACCTTCGCACAATGCTTGCTCTACGAATGCTCCTTTTCGCTTTTACGCTCCAAGTCCTGGCCTCGGACCCTTTCTGCGACGCTGTCGCAGTCTGCACCCCGTGTATTTGTAATACAGGGGGTAGATGTGTATGTTACGCTGTCGAATTTGTCGTTTACAACTAATGTTTCTTCTCTTCTAGCAAGGGTTCTGCCATACTGAGCCTGGGCACACTCGGGGTCCTGGCGCTCCAAAATTCTGCGACACTTCGGCGAATAATGGTCGCTGCTAGTGCTCGAAAAGAAGAGGTCTTCTCACAGGAGAGACGGCGTAAGTCCATTTCACATTAGCTATACAATTGAGTACTAGAAGTTCGATAGTTTCGTGACGCGATTCATTGTGAGCAAGGTCCACAGGGCGTTTGCGAATGGGACCCGATGAATTTAAGATGTTTGATGAGGCGGCCGCGACGAGCACTGCAAGAGGCTGCTGGCGGCAGATGGGGTGGTTCAATGTGATTCATCCGCTCCTCCTTGCTGCCCGACTTGAGATAACTCGCCGCTATATACAAGAAGTTCAATGTACGCCGTGCTTCTGAAGCTTTATTGCACTTCTTAACAAGATGTGGAAACCTGTTCACTTGCCCTTCATCAGAAACCCTTTCCAAATATTAGCAACAGCAGACGACATCCGGAGCTGCTCGATCATTCTAGTTGAGTGCGCTCACGCTAAAGTGCTGGCATTCAACAACGAGGTTGTCGTCAGATTCGTACGCGCATGAACGTGCGTGAAGGCCATACATCAATGTATTTGGAACAACACGTTCCCAATGTTTCCAGCTTCTCGTCTTCAAGCAATGTGTCGCGACTTTGGACAGGTTTTCCTGGCAATGGGGCGAGCTTGGGGGATGCAGCTTGAGTTGATGTGGCCCTCGTTGACAGGACTTGAGAAAAATTTTATAAGTTTACTTCGCGACACTTTTGAAGCTATGCGCTTGGCCGAGTGTCCATGGCTCGATTCTTTTGGAGGCTTGGACGGAAGCAGTGTGCACCACCAACTGCTGTACAGTTAAAAAGGCGACCGGAGATATCTGGAACCTTTCATTGGCGACGCAGCCTTCGTCGCTGGCCTTACCAGTAATTTTCGAACCGTGCTAGAGCGGAACGGACAACCAGATTTCAAGGCCCTCCACCACGGAGCCCACCTCCCCCGGGGTCTTAGTGGTCTCCGTCCCACTTCAACACGTGGAGTCATGCACAATACGAATACCATGGTCGAAGAGATTCAAGGCGATAATGGGGGCAGTCCTTCAACATCATGCTTGTGGAATGGGAGATAGCGGGCTGCTATCCCAACTTCTGGGAATTCTTTGTGCACAATGGCTCGCGACGCGGATCGGAAGGCCTCTTGACTGCGCAAGGTTGAAGCTGCGAGGCACGTCCATTCATTGCACTTCATCACAAGCCTCTGGGCTCTCTGTTCTCCTTCGTCCAGATGATCTCAATCTCCCCAGGCGTCGTGCTCTTCTTCTAAAAGTTCAGCCCCTCCTGTTTTGTCGGGGTCGGGATCGCTCGCAGAAAAAGTTACAACTTATCTGCCCGAATCATAACTGGTTCTTAGAGACCATTCGAGTTGCGTGGTTTTGTGTAGACGCCCCGACTGACCGGGGATGAAGCCGTCGCTCTCAGAGCGCGGGTCCTGCGAAGAGCGGGATGCTGCGCGTTCCCGCCAGTTGAGAGAACGCATCGCAGCATGATTCCGTCTGAACAGGTTCGGGAATGCCATGCCTCGGCCATGTTTTCGAATGTGGGAATGGGGCGGGTTGTGATCAACGTAGGTGAGGTTGCCGTGGTGGGGCTCTGTGCCACGAGAAGCACGCGCAAACGCGTCTTCCAACAGCTTCCACCTTCGGACTTCACTTGCACTCAACAATGCTCCTTTAATGCCTCACTTGAATACGCACTTGGCTTGCTAGATCTTCCTCTTTGAACGCACGCCATTTTTCTGCGCAGGCGACACAATGGAGCACAGCCCACAAGCGACACATTATGGCTCGAATTGAAGTGATTGACCTGCTCTCTTCAGAAGACGAGTCGCCCAGCAAACTACTCCAATCGTTTAAGAGTCGCCCAAAGAAAGACAAATCGCAGAACAGTCAGCACGGCTACACAATATCTATCACCAGCAGTGATGCAGAAGAGCGGCGGAATGAGGTCGGAGATGGAACAAATGCGCCAGACAGGCTTGCACCACCGCCTAGTCGAGCAACGTCGGTTCAGATGCGCGAACATGTGTCGCCAACCGGCTTCAAGTCCTTCTCGCTCTACAAACAGTCTGCGAATCTAGCAAGAGAAGAAGATGCAAAGGGAAGGGACAAAACGCAGTCATTCACACAACCCATCCTTTCGAATGATGCATGGAAAGCACTGGGCTCGCCAGGCCGAAAGTTGCAGGAAGATTTTGCACGCATTCGGCGGGATTTGGAGCAGTCAAAAATACAGCTTGAAGCAAAGAGACAGGAAAGGGTTCAGAAGGCAGACTTGTACCAGCAGCACAGACGCATATCTGCCTCGAAAGCAGGCACAACAAGTGACTACGCTGCACGAACTTCGACTACTCCCAGCTCGCGGCCGGAAAGAGACTCTCTGCTGACCCATGTCTTGGCTCAGCAGCCTGTTGATTCGAGTGTACAATCAAAGCACGCTACAGGTGGATCTCAATCTTCCGACACACAATATGGAAGTCGCGCGTCAGGTTTCGAGGACCGGACCGACGGCTGCGTAAAACGTCCATTTGAGGGACCTTCACGAGAAGTAGTCAAGCGGTTTAAGACAATGGACTATAGAATGGAAACTTTGCGACGACGGACACAGACCGTGGATGCCACCGACCCTAAGATGGAACGCTTGACTACTTCTTCTGAACCGGACTTTGCACAGTGCAATTCTGCGAATACTACACAACGAGCCCCCCAGCAAAACCTGCCCTCGTCTTCTCCTCCAGCGGCTACAAGTATGGCTAGTAATAGTCAGTCGGGAAGACCATGGACTGTGCAAGAGGAGATGTTGCTCAAGAGACTTAAGGAGGTTGAAGGTCTGAGCTGGGCTGAGATTGAGCATCACTTTCCAGGACGGACAAAAGGCACTCTCAATGTCCGATACTACACCAAAGTCAAGGGCAAGCGGTTTCCTGCTCGGCCTGTCGAACCTGCTCGGCTACGAACACACGCGGGCCCTGCTTCATCTGCTAACATACAGCAGCGTTGCCCGTCCCTCGGAGCTTCACAATCACAGTCACTAACAGTTCAGCGTGCTGCTACATCGGTGAAGCTCAACGATGGCGGACAATCGTACTCTGACTCAGATTCTACCACGCAAACGCCCACGAGCTCTGGATCTAAGCGATCATGGCAGCCATTCACCGCGCAAGACAATGCATTGCTTAAGAAGATGAAAGCAGTTATGAACATGAGTTGGGCCGAGATACACCCTTACTTCCCGCAACGCTCATTACCAAGTTTACAGGTCCACTACTCTACCAAGGTGAAGAACATGAAGATCAACACATCCGACGTAGTTGTACCTGCGCAGAGCTCTGCAGTTGTCCCACAGGCTCAGCCTGCAAGCACTAATGCATCAAGCCCACACATGCAATCTGCGAGCACCAGTGCGTTAAGCTCGGTGGCTAAAGCTAGCAACTTTGGCAGTCAATATACGGCAGAAGAAGTCGCTTTGCTAAAACAGCTAAAGGAAGAAGTCGGCCTTGACTGGAAAGCTATGGTGCCTTACTTCAATGGAAGAACCGCGGGCTCCTTGCAAGTGTACTGGTACACAAAGATTCGAAACGCAGGCACAGCACGTCACGCTCCAGACTTGCAGCGTCACGACTCTACAGATCTGCTCGCACCCCGAGCCAAACGCATGAGAAAAAGTGCTCCAGCTGTTGTCGACGGCTTTGTGTCGTGGACAGATGCCAGGGCCATAATGAGGAATAGCGGCGATGCTGAAGATATTGAAGACGTTGGAGACGCTGCTGACGACAGAAGCTCTACGGCCAGCCATAGCCCGCTCGCATTGCAGGACTCTGTATTTCCGCGGACCGTGAACCGAATTCTACACCAGCGGGAAATCGGCACCGGTTCACGAACATGGACGACCGCGCGCTTCTCGATTCCTGAAGAGCTCAAGAACCACGTTCACAAAGACTACCACCTGCGGAAGTACTATCATGGGACATCTGGGGACGTAGTGGGCCTCTCATGGTCCTCTGCTGGCGCTTACTTCGCTGCGGGATCGATTGCAATTACGGACAATCGGTCTATGCAGTACAACATGAGTCGCAATCTGCTCGTTGGAAACCACGAGCACGGAGAATTGCAAGAGCTTGTCGAGCATCATGTCGAGCGACCTGAGGTTACTGAAGCAGACAATCCAAATGCTCTGAGCGCAATGCGACAGACACAGGATTCTCGCCTGTTTCAGACTGTTACGGCGACTGCTTTCTCGCCTATTGCAGAAGAGGGCACACTTTTCACCACAGGCACAGACAAAATGCTGCGGAAGTATACTGTTACCTCGGACGTCCGAAGCACGAGGGTCGCCGCGTCTTTTCAACACAAAGCTTCTGTAGAACTCCTTGCCGTGCACCAGGAGGGGTTCATCGCAACAGGAGCCCACTCTGCATCTGATAGTATCACGGTCTTTGACCCGCATGGTGAATCCATCGACTGCGCCTGGACAGTGTCTCCGCGACGCCAGGACTTGCAAACCACAGTCTCCATTTACCCGTCAACCCTGAAATGGGACACAGCTCATGTCCATCGTAACTACCTGCTTGCTGGATTCAGCGGCGATGAGGACAAACTGCTTGCAGGAGAGACAGCGTTGTGGGACGTTCAACATCAAACTCAGATCGAGCTCAGGGGCGAGACTAGAAATGTGTTTGATGTCTGCTGGAACCCAAGGCCAAGTCCTGCGTCTATAGTCTTCGCTGTGGCGTCGAACAGTACCGGTATCAAACTTGGTGGGCGCGGCGCCCGAAGTGCGGTAAGCTGTTTCGCCCCTACGCAACCACTATCGGCAGTCATTACATGGCAGTGTCCGGCTCTGGACATCAACGATGTCTTGATATGCCCTTACGATGACAACCTCATTGCCGCAGGCGCTACAGATGGCAAAGTCTACGTGTGGGACCAGCGCTGGGCTGGACGAAGTCAAGCGCCTCTTCACGTGCTGTTCCATGGTGATTCGCTCAATATTTTGCCTCATGGCTACGACAGAGAACTGACAGACACTGGAGTACGATTTCTCTCGTGGGGTGCGACTAGCTCTCGTCTGTATTCTGGCTCTTCAGATGGCACAGTGAAAGTATGGAACCCTTATCGTTCTGCGGACAATGCTTACGTGCAAGACCTGGACACACCTCGCCAGCACAGATCCGCGATCATGTCTGGTGTATTCAGTCCAGACCATCGCGAACTGCTTATCGGCACTGAGAATGGCCGGATCAATTTGTTCACGACGGGAGGTGCGGTACTGCGAAAACCTGACCAGTTCACGCTCCATACAGCACCGGAGCCAGCAGCTGAAGATTCGCCGTTAGAAGCAGCCGAGATGCTCTTGAACTTAGGGAAGATTGTGACACGACCATGTGGCGCGATGCCTATAAGCCAAGCGGTGCAGGGTGAAATGTACGATGGGCCTTTCCAGGCACCAAAGCAGTTCGACATTATAGAGGCGGAACGAAACCTTCAAGAGGCTTTGACTGCGCAAGGCAAGCTTGCTGCCCGGAGTGCTCGACAAAACGATATCGATCAACACGAAGCCGCTCTCAAAAAAGCGCAAATGCGCGTTCACGATGCACAAGCTACTATCGAAGACTTGTGGGACCGCTTACAGTTCGCTGCATCATCTCGCCCAAAGGCAGAGGCTTTTCAACGAGAACTTGCGAAGTCCAGAGGCGAACGTCGCAATATTGAAATACTGGCCCAAATCTGCTTTGGCGATGAGTCTAATGCATGTCAGCACGATTGTTCCTATCTGCCTACATCGGATGAATTGGAGGACAATGGACGGTCTGACCTCCGCATACCCGGGGCTTTGAGGTCATCAGGGAACGAGGCACTCGCAGTTTCACGAGTGAAAGCCGAAGATGACGCTTCTGAGAGCTGCTGCGGATGCTTTCCGTTCCAAGCACGACCGAAAGGAGCGAAGCGCGAGCTCTGTCTTACGTGCAAGTTGAACGGCATGAGGCTGACGACGAAATGCAGCAAATGCTCAGCTCCCGCTCGAGTGGAGACGGATCAAGCGAAGCAACCTGTCTGCGAAGCTTGTTCATTCGCTTGCTTCCGCTGCAGCAGATCGGCCGAGATGTCGAGCGACTTCACTCGGCTTAAATGTAGGGGTTGCGATCTCTCTTGGGAGGCGGGCGTCCTTGGGTACGAATTGGTGGGAAAGCAAGTTGCTAAAAGCAAGACGACACAAGCGAGCATTGAATCGCATGAGCAGTATGATGACTTTGGTACGGCCGAGAGGGAGCGTTTAGCAGGACTTTGGGACGACGACGAATGAGCATGCATGAATGAGCATCTTGAGCGGCATGGAATGACGAACTTTGAGCGTTCTGTTCTGTACCATAAGTACTTCTCTACTGTGCTTAGAGTTTATATGATGTCTGTTTCTCAACTTCAACTCCTAGCTCTCCATCGCCATCTACTGGATGCGGTTTACCTTCTAGTGTGGGCTCGTCGTCTGCTACAACTGGCGGTCCTGTGAAGTGCTTTCTGCCGTGGATGAGATACCATACTAAGCTGATCGTGGCGAAGGCGACGAATACGACTGAGGCGTAGTTCATAGATGATGCGGTGACCTGTACAGAGTCAGCTAACGTTCGAACCTTTGGACCTTTGATAATAAATTTGCACTTACGGGCAAGCTGACTGGCATGCAGAACAGCACGATAGCCAGTGCAATCCAGCAAAGACAGAGGATGTTGATCGCGAATCCGAATTTTCCAAGTGAGAAGGTTGAGTGCTTGACCATTTTGCGACCACGGAGGACGCTGACCAGGATGGGCAGACCGTAGCCGCAAGAAAGGCAGATTGTTGCCACTCCAGTAAAGCTGTTGAAAGCTGCCGTGGAACCGAAGTAAATCAGACCGAGAAGGCAGTCGACCATAGTAGACAGAACCAATCCCCAGAGTGGAATCTCCAGTTTGGAATTGATGCTTCCCAGCCACCGATATCCAGGTATCGCCCCGTCACGAGCGAAAGCGTAAGTGCAACGACTCGCAGCTGTCAAAGCACCAACTCCAGCAAAGAACAGAATTCCCAGAATCAGGAACAGAAGGCCGAATCCTCCTCCTGTCGAGCCAGTAACAGTCTTGAAAAGTGTTCCAATCGGCTGTCCACTCGCAACATCGAGCAACATCTGCACATCCGGCAAAACGAACAAAATCGGAATCAAGTAAATGACACCCGTCACACCAGCCGCCGCAACAGACAGCACCATAGCCTTCGGAACCTCTCTCGCGGGATTCTGCACCTCTTCACACATACTCGCCACCAAACCATAACCCGTCAGGGTATAAGCCGCCTGCAACAACCCGACAAAAAACGCCCACCCATCCGGCCAGCCACTCGCACTCGCATCATAATGCGTAAATACAAACTCTCCCGAACGATAATTATCCGTCCTAGTCAACAACACAATCATAATCACCAATACACTGGCCGCAGTCCAGTAGATGCAAATTTTATTGATGAGGTCCAAATATTTCGAGCCAAAGGCGTTGACGAGGAAACAAATGAGCATCCAGGCCCAGAACATGAGGATGGTTTGCCAGGCGTTTGCGACAAAGTCTTCGTGGTAGAGGCTTATGGCGCTTAGGATTAGTTGGGCGCCGGAGAAGTTGATCGAGAGGGTTACGGTCCAGTTCCCCACGAGGTTGAGCCAGCCGGTGATCCAGGAGGCGATGGGGGCGTAGTTTTTCGTGGACATCATGGCGCTCCCTAACAGTTAAATCAGTACTACCGCTCGATGCGCTCTACTTCCAATTTCTCTTCGAAAAACAAAGCTCTTGCCCCGCGAAGAAGAGTAGCAGCATTTTAGAAGGAAATGGAAATTGAATACTCACAATAATACACCCCACCCGCAGTTGGATACACAGCGCAAATCTCCGCCAAACTCGCCGCAATCGACAGTGAAATCAAACTAACAAGGACCCAGCCCCAGATAATCGTGACAGACTGCCCATCTGTCAAAGTGATGTATAATGTCGTCGACAGACCAAATGGTACGGCCATGATGGCGAAGGATAAACCGAGAATGGACAACATGCTGAGAGATCGCGGGAGTTCGGACTTGTAGCCCATGCGCGCGAGGTCGGCGTCTGCATTTTGGGCTGAGAGGGAATTGTTTCGTCCTGCTGCGACTCCGCTGCCGCTGAGGGCGGAGATGCGGCGTTTGGGTTCGCCGGACATGTTGAGAGTGCTGTGTTGTTGTGCAAGCAGGATAGCTGACTGGTTGGGAGATGTGTCTTGTTTCTTTTCTTTTGTGGATGAGGAAGGTGGCTGTCACTGCGCGTCTTGTGGTGCAGACAGCTACTGCATAAGGGCGTGCGCTGTATGCGACGCGAGCAGAGCAAAGAGCGGGAAGAAGAGAGAGAGACGAAAGATGAAGTGAAGTCGAAGAGGTGCAGCAGTAGCGAGTGAGCAAGCAAGCAAGGCAAGAGAAGGTACCAACCCAAAGTTCCGAGAGTTCGCTATCAGTCGACGGGACGAAGCTAGCAGTAGACTTGCCGAATCGCAGTAGTTCCTTTCCTCGCTCGCGTGGCACGATACTTTTGATGCCAACTGCAACACTACCTCCTAGTACGTACCTAGTCATCATCGTCCTTATCCTGTACATTATCTGATCGTTCCACTTCACAATCAGAAGGAGGGGCTGAGATGACTGATAGGACTTGACGCTGTTTTTGTGCATCGGTCCGGGCCCGTCTCTGACCAACGCGAATGACATTTGGTGGCGCATTGTCGGGAAGCAGAAAGTCCAAGCGGGCGGGGGTTATGGGGTGGGCTGGTCGGGCGGCCTTGGCGAGCTAGCTTCTTCGCGGGCGTCGTCGGACGGAGCCTTATCGTTATCTTTCTGTACTCTTTGAGTCTTGTTCGGGATAAGCAATGCTTGCATGCTGGATTCAGGAAGTAGGGCTGGATTGTTGACGAAATGAAGTATGGGTCGGGAAGAGGTGATGTTGAGCACGGTGTTCAGTGTCGCGTGCGTGTGTGCCGTTCTGCGAACTGCGTCCAAGGACCGTGGCGCTGCAACTGCAGTATGATCCGAGCGTGCGTGGGGATTGACGTCTTGCATGTTCTGTTCGTCATGGACAAACGAACAACATGTGTTGCACGACAGCGCTGATGAAGGAGAGCTGCAGGCTGCAATGCAAGTGACAATGAATAACAAACTCAGCAACATCGAACAGCATCAATTCTATCCTCATCAAATATCCACATGAAATATATACAAACATTATGCACAACCATTTACATCAATCATTAACAAGCAGTATCCATTCCCCAAACCTTATCCTCAACTCATCCATCAGAGAACATGATCCCCTAAAACCCCTCCCTATAAGTCTGCCAAAGCGTCTGAATCCTACTAACCTGCCCGGGGGTAAACTGCGAATAACACTCATCACTCGAATAATCCATATAATTATGAATCGCATCCACTCCCGTCTTCGTCGGACAACTATCCTTCGGCGGTTTAACCGGACACCCATCCGTACTCGTACTCTGCGCCGGAGTATCACTGATCAAATCCCCCTCACCCTCACAACTATACCCCTCAAAAGTATGAAGTAGTCCCAACCAATGTCCCGTTTCGTGAACGGCTGTCATGCCCATATTATACCCGTCCATGGAACCGCCGGGCATGGTTGCGGCGTTGATGTTGCAGCCGTCAGAGTAGTATTGGTCCACGCGAGTTTGGGCTGTGACGAGGGAGGGGAGGGTACAAGTTCCGAGGATGCCGCCGGCGAAGTCGGAGTGGAAGTAGAGGTTGAGGTCACGGTATTTGCCACTTCGGAGTGATTTTTTCGCGTCGTCCATGTCGTTTCCGTCGGCGATGGCCCAGGCGTCGTTGACGGTTGTGGAGACGTTGATGAGGTTGAAGGTGATTCCGATGGGGTTGTAAGCTTTGTTTAGGGCGGCGACTTGCGCGTTGGCCATTTCGGTTGTGAGAGTTCCGGCGTTGGCGGTTGTGGTGAGGAGGTGGAGGTAGGTGTTCACTGTTATGGCTGGTGTTACGGCTGCGCGTTTGAAGAGGCGCGAGACACCGGTTGGACGACGGCCATTACGGGCCAGGAAGCGGATGGTTTCGTTGAAGTGTGTAGAAGCTTTGGCCCGTGTTGTACCGCAGTCGAAACGGCGGATGGTTTGATTCGTGACAGGGTCAACGAAAGTCGATATGCCGTTGGCGTCGGGCTTGTTGGCTGCGAATGCCAGGGACAAGAGTGTCGCCAAGGTGGCGAAGGTGAAGCCCCTCATCCTTCTGCAGAAGACAGAAGACTTCCGTATTCAGTAATTGCTGCTCTGTATCGGTGCCGTGTGTCCGTGGAATGTAAGAATATCTTGACTCAATGCTGACGATGCTCTGGAATGTAAAAATGCTAAGATATATGTGCTGGGTCGCTCCTACACGCTGCGTTCACAGGCCAGTAGAGGACTGATCGTCGATCCGGAGAGCAACATGTCTCTCGATATTTAACCAGGCTGTCGCGGCACCTAGATCGTCCCTCGAGATTGGTTCCTGGTGTCGAGATTTCGACGTTTGCGGCTCTGCGCATTATATGAAAAAGGCTAGTCGGGATAGACAAAGACGACCCGAAGACCTGGTTAGCAGCCTCGATACCGACAAGGCCAGTCCGAAGGACGAATCTAGAGCAGTCAGCCTTAGAACGACCAGTCGCTAGACTCAGTGCAGAGCAATGTTTCTCGGTATGCTTTCCTGTTCGTAAGTATTTCGAGACCGGACATGCTCGGTGGACGGCGAAAGGAAAAGATAAAGGCGCATCCGCGAAGAACTGCACCCGCGAAACAGGCGCATGCGCACAAGTAAGCAAATTCAAACTGAATCGATTGGTATCAGGCAAACATACATTCTCCCTCCGTGATGCTTCGGTCTCACCGGTGATCGAATATCCAGATATCCGTGTACAGTCCCGATGCCGCGCCGCAGAACACCACAAACGCCCTGTATCAAATTCGCGTGCTTTGAAAAACAATGAACAATAGTCGTTTCTTCATTCTATGCTGCCTCGTTAGTTCTAGGTGCTCGCCCGGTAGTAGTTGCCGTTGAGGGTTGGTCGGTGTTCCACGTCAGGTAGCTGTGGTCACCAAGTTTCCTGCATTGTCGATATCCGTCAGCCGTTTCCATTCGTTTCTCGAATCACGTCGCATTTCGACTCACCTGGGCCTGATCAATTGTGTGACAGTGAACACTCCGCCAAGCACAATGCAAAGACCGCCAACAACGATGTATGCAATGCCGAGGAAGGGGTTGCGGCCGCCCATAACAGTCCTCGTTGAGATGAGAATTGACTTGGTGCCATCGTAGACCCGCACTGGGAAGTCTGCGATGATTTGTGTTAGTGCACGGCTCCGGTGGTATGTCTCGGGACTCGCCATCCCATCTCACTTACAGTCATTGATGATCATCTCATATCGCCCAATCTCCATTGCCTCAACATCATTGCGCAGTGCCAATTTGCTGAAAGTCGGTAGACCAGCTGTACGCATCCAGACCTGGAATTCCTCCCACTCCTTGAGGTTGGGGATCGGGTACTGCTCATTGTAGCCTTCAGGATATGCCACCTGCCAATTCGGAGGTGGTATGACGTCCACAACATTATATGGTGCGTTGCCATACAACTCCCGATCAGACGACCACGCAATGCCCTGGTTCGTCATGTTGTAGGTAACATTTCCCACCTCTGACCCAGCCGCATTCAGCAGCACAGGATTCGCAAATGTGTCATTGAATATTGAGTTCGCAATCAATCCGCAAGGATAGTACGCTTTCTCTTCCCCAACAGTCCCATTGATTCTTCCCGTCTTCAACGGATCGCAATCGCTGCCTCCGATAGAGCTGTTACTCCTAAAGTTACCCTTCAACTGGTCCTGATCGAATGACTGCACATATCTTCTGTGGTTTTGGTAGAAGTTGGTGAGCTGGTAGTATAGCAACACGGGTCCGGAGAGTCGGTCGGGAATGTAGAACAGCAGATGGCATTGCGTGGTAGAGACGTTGTGGCCTTTGGTCGGGATGGAGATGTTAAGTGGGAACCCGACTTGTACCTCGCGCTCAATACACCATTGCGGCTCGTTCGCGGGGTCGGTGGAGTTTTTGAAATGCGAGGTGATTTTGTCGCCGGGGATGTTTGCGTAGTTAGGACATAAGGGCGCGTCGCGCGTGCAGTCGGAGTAGTCGATGATGAGCTCTTGCACCGACGCGCTGGCCCAGAGGAGGAGGCCGCCGATCGGCGCGAAGATGATACCGACAGCGAAGAAGAGCGGGAGGACGGTTTTCGGGGTGAGAATAGGCTGCCACGCCTTTAATCGCTGCTGGCGAAAGGCGTTGTCTGTCGCATTGCTGTCAGTGTCGTCCGGTATACAGCGCAGTGGTATCCGCGCAATCCGGCGTGTCTGGCAACTCACTCGGCGGCCTCCTGCTCTTGGTCTCGCTCTTCTTCTCCTCGGTGCTCCCGCGCGAGCTGCTCGCGTCGGGGTCGTTGTGCACGACTTCGGTCTGCGACATTCTGGCTCCGGGGATGGTGGCTAGCAGCACATCAGAACGCGCAGAAGCGACAAGATGTAGTGAGCGGAGGAAGACACGAACACAGCCGTCCCGGCATGGCCGCAGTGAAGCGCCGCCACGCAGCACCTGCAGGGTCGCTAACGCCGGCTCTTGGCATTGCGTTGATAGAAGCCCAGATTTAGATCTGACAACGAGTGCGCGACGTCGAAATATATCAATACGCGCGATACAGCACTTCGGACGAAGTCGAACTGAGGTCTCATATGATTAACAGCGAATCTATGTGATCGTGTCGCAGGTCCGAACTCTGCTAGGATCGAAGCCAGCCAACTGGTTGTGCTCACTCAGCAGCCTTTTCCTGGATTACTCCTGTTTGCGAAAAAGTATGCAATGTATGCATTTGCTTTGTACTCTCCATCCACACGTCTAATGCAGCAATGCCGGCTGCGATCCATGCAACCATATATGCTCTGATGTCTCTATCGTCTTCGCCAGAACGCTTACAACACACTCTGCACACACATACATACATATCGAGCAGTAACTTGGTATGTTGTTATTGCTCGTCATCCTGTCCAACTCTCTTGTATCGGCCGCTACCGCCGCCACTCCCATCGTCGCCGCCCCGCTTGATCCTATCAGCAACATTGGTGATCCATCCAGCGATGCCTTCGCCGGAACGGCCATCATGGAGCACAGGCTTGCCATCCTTGACATCGACTTCCGGCGGTTGCAGATCCATGTCCGGAATCTGTTCGCCCTCTTGATCACCGAGGCGGAAAGACACAGGAGAACGATTGCCACTAAAGATCGATTCGGCCTGCGCCAGAGTCTCCGGAGTAGGAGCCATTGTCGATGCGTCTCCGAAAATGGAGTTCATGTCTTCGAGTCGCACGTTCGCTGTCTCGGGGTAGATGAACCAGACTGTCGATGTGTTAGTCAAGAAAATATGACGAAGAAGGCTGTGTAGTACTTACCAACAACAAAACTGACAGCGCAGAAGAAAGCATGAACCAAATATAGCCTCCACTTGATAGCCTGCTGCAGTATCGGCGTCATCTCTCCCACAAGCCAGTTGAAAGCCCAGTTCGTTGCAGTCGATAGCGAAGCCCCCTTGGCACGGATGCTCAATGGCAAAATCTCTGGAGGGTACAGCCACGGAATCGGTCCCCAGGAATATCCAAAAGCGGCGTTGTAAATCATGACGAAAATGACAACCATCGTCGGTGTCAGATGAATGTCGATGTAGATGAAGTAAGATATGGCCGAGAGAGATATCACCATGGCCACGGCTCCAGATAAGAGAATAAATCTTCGTCCCAGGCGGTCGACCACGTACCAGGGAGGAATTGTCGAAGCCAGGTAGGTCAAGCCGTTAATTCCAGTCATGAGAATCGCATCTCTGCCAACCCAACCAGCTTGCTCAAACACGAGCGGAGCGTAGTAGGAAATGACATTGATGCCATTCAGCTGGGCCAGTGCCTGCGCAGACATGGCAATGAAGACCCGCTTGTAGTACCGCTTGAACATATCCGCGTACGACCGTTCTCCTTCTTGCCGTTGCAGCAAGACATTCATCTTGATTTCTCGGTACTCATCCCTGGCCTTCGAATTGTGGATATCGCCTTTCCCGTAAAGGTTTGCAATCACCACAATTCCCTCCTCATCATGGTCATTGTCCAGCAGCCACCTCGGCGACTCCACAATCAAGAAACTCCCCACAGCCAGCAACGCACCCATCACCACCTGCAACAACAACGGCAACCTCCACGCCCAGTGCGATTCGATGTAACTGCAGAAGTAGTCCACCCACACGCTGCACATGTACCCAAAAATATTGCCCGAGAATTCAATGCACGCCAATTTGCCTCGATTGTGCGGCGGACTGATCTCACTCTGGTATACAGGCACAATGGTGCTCAGAGCACCCACGCCCAGACCAGCAATAAATCTCCCCAACATCATCATGGGCATGCCAGTAGCAAATGTTTGAATTCCACCTCCTACGACGAAGACCAGAGCTCCGTATAAAATTGTCTTTTTTCTCCCCAACATATCTCCAACTCTTCCGACTAGTAACGAAGAAATAAACGCTCCGACCTCGAGGATTGCAACCATAGTTCCAATCTCTGCAGGACTAGGCTGGTGGAAGTAATCCTTGAAATATGGACCTGTGATGATACCAGACATGACACCTTGGTCATAACCGAAGAGGAACACGCCCAGTGAGACGAAGATGGAGAGGAAGTAGATGAGCTTTTTGCCATGCAGGCCATGCATTCTGGCAGGACCATCGGTGGGAGCCATGATGCGGGCTAGAAGGCGGACGCCCCAATTCGCGGGTCGGCGTGGTGGAGAGGGGACTACGATGTCCTCTATTCGTTTTGGGACGGAGGAGCCAGGATGGCGGGAGCGACGGTGTTTTTCGTCGTGGGGAGAGGAAGCGTAGCGGACGTGTTTGGTGGAGGATTTGTGTTTTCGAGTCCGGCGGGGACTGCTATTGCTGTTGTTGTTGGGGCTCAAGCTCTCTTGGAGACGAGCTGCAAGAGGGTCTTCCTCGTCCGCGAGCTGGTCGACGAGGTCTCCTGTGTCGCTCCAGAGCGAGAAATCGGAGTCGTGATCGGAATCGAAGGAATCGTCGAGGTCGTCAGATCGGCGGGTCAGGCGTTGACGATCCGCCTTCTCGTCGTCGTCGTCGTCTTCGTCGTAGCTGTAGGAATCCCTGCTCTGTCGCCGGCCAGAGGAGGAGGAGAAGGTGTGCAGCGGGATGGTGGGTTGGTGGTGGTGTGTGCTGCTACTGCGAACAGAGTTCTGAGCGTTGAGAGGAATTTTCGAAGATAGAGGCTGTTCGGCAGCCCTCCAGACCGACTATCGGTTGGGTGCGATAGGGGAGTAGGAAATGCAAGGTCCCGGAATGTAGGCGTGTGCTGCTTTGACTTGCTTGCCAGCGGAGCTGCAAGGTGTCGTATGGTGTTCAAGCGAAAGGTTGCCGCTAGTCTGCTTCGCCGGCCGGATGTCACGCTTTGGGGGAGCACGAGACTCGTTTCCGCGCGCTGGATGCTGGTGCGCGCGTGCAGGTGGACGGCTATAGGATCGCGCTGCTGACTGTGTTCCACGATGATGGCTGAAAGAGCGAGAGTACGTATACAGGAGACTGGTGCAGGTGATGGGAATAATAATGAAGCCTCTCAGAAATGGCAGAACTCTATGCGCCCATCTCTGCTGCCAATCCGCTGCCGCTGCTGCTTGGAGGCTGCTGGCGTGAAGATCCACCGCGCCCCTATCCCAATCCGTCCCTATGCGGCGGAGTTGAGAATCCTCTGCACCGCGCGTCTCATCAAATTCCCTTCAAATCTCTTTGTTGCCTTCCCAGTCCCTCAAACACCGCATAAGTCAATGTCACGCCAACCCGCGCGCTCTCCACACTGTCTCTTCCCTCTCCGCACTGCTCCACGAGGCCGTGGGCACGCGACGTAGCCGAGTCTTCACTTAGCAATCGCCTTCGTCACGCTGCATCGGCAGAAACGTGGCCGAGATGATCGAGGGTCTCAGCTTCCCTGCTAGCTGCCAACGCCGCTGCTAACCCGCAACTCCACCATTGTCGGAATCGCAAGGTCACACCGACAGCCAACATTTGTTACATAATTGAGCGGCGTTCGGAGTACAGTCGTCACTACTCACATGCAGGGTGGAGTACAATAGGCAGCAGTTGCTAATGGCTGATCTCCTTGGTGTTTGTAGTAGAGATGTCCAGCCAAGACATGAACAAACCCGACATCACCCACAACCTGAACAGAGCTATCTTGCAAAACCGATTGACGAGCAGAAACAGCATCAGATTTGTCAGTGAAAGGCACGATTCGACCCAGCACGAAAGAAGGACCTCCAAGCTTTGAAGCGCTCAAGCCGACCATTCACGCTCGTATATCTGAATGTCGATGAACCAAAATCCCACGTCTCGGGACTACATCCATCGCAGTGCAGCAAGAGCATACACTTGCGACATGGGCACTTGTCAATGACTGCAGTCTGCACACGAGAATAGCAGTTCGTATCAAGCGGACTCAATACATACCGGCAAAAGATTGTATCTTAAATACATTCATGAGAATCGTACTCTCAACGCATACCACAATCAATCTTTCTCGCATGCCTCCTCGCCGCAACACCCATTCCAGTAACGACAGTCTCAACTCCATTCACACATAAACAACATCCTCTGACCTCTAAAGTCCTCCCACAGTCTGCGCCGCATTCCAAGCTCCGTTATTGATGCTTCCTCCCTGCGAAGTGTGTCAGCCGCAATTCCACTCGATGATTCTATCCTTCCCTCTCGTACTCACCACATCCCTCTCAAATCCGTTCTGCGTCTTATTACTCGAATAAGTACTCTTCCCTCCAAAATCCATACTATCACTCTGTCCGCTATCCTTCCTCATCTGGCGTACATCCCATCCATTGGACTGGCCTTGCGAAGAAGCAGTATAATTTTCTCTCGGCGATGTACGATCGATGTTTCCGCCACCATTGTTAATCGCCACGACCTTCGCATCATGCCGTCCCGCAGACTGCGGATCCACTGAGAAGCGACTACTAGCCGGTGTCGGGACTACAGTGTTGTCTCCGCCATTATTATCAATTGTGACGACTTTTGCGCGTTTACCGGAACTCTCGGTCTTGCCGAGGGACAGTGGTTGAGGAACAGGCTTGTTCTTTTGGGTTGCGGCGGGGTGGCTGCTGTTGTTGAGATTATTCACGATGGAGTTCGTGTTGCTGAATCTGTTTGGTTTGGTGGAAGAAGAGGAAGATTTCTTGTTGACTTGTTGTCCGACGATGTGGTTTGGGACTTTCCTGGGGTCTTTGCCTCCGCTGAATTTGCTTTGCCATGGGGATGTGGTGCTGTTACCTGCATCGACGTAGTTGTTCTTCTTAGGCTTCGAGTTGGAGGCATTTGTTGTTTTGTTGTTGTTCGACTGTTGCGGTTTGCTGGGCTGGTCTCTGGTAGCGAAGTCGACAGCTTTGGTTGCGGGAGGCGTTGGCTCAGTTCTCCCTTGACCTGCAGCTGTAGAAGCGGTGGTGTTCACTTTTACAGGGCCAGTATTGCTGTTATTGGCATTTTCAGATTTCAGATCGCCATTACTGGGCCGTGAGAAATTCATGTATGGGCGAGTTGTCGAGTTGGAGTTGTTGCCGTTGTCATTGGGTGCCACGCTGAATCGACGGTTATCAGAATTCTTGCTGGCATTGTGGGACGACCCCTGCTCTTGTGCGTTGCTTCGAACTGCATTGTTGCTGTTGTTGTTGTTGTTGTTGTTGTTGTTGTTGTTGTTGTTGTTGTTGTTGGTAACAGGCTGATCGCCATGCGTAGCTTGCGTACCAGCACTCGCAGTCGAAGTATCCTTCTGACCTCCCTTATTCTGCCGCTCACTACTCTTGTTCCTCGCAACACTGGAGGTTGGTGACCATGTAGTCTTATTCGGCTCCATAGGCAAGGGCGGCGATGTCCTGATTGTGGAATTGAAGGCACTGCCTTGCTTCTTCGCCACGCCCGAGACCTTGGTGGGACTGAGCCCATCATATTGAGGAGACTTATCGGTACTGTTGTTCGACCTCGAGCTATCTGCGGTCTGTGGACGGTATGCGTTCTGTCCATTCGTATCAGCAGACCGTTGTCGGCTATGAGAATGAGCAGGACCAGTTTCACGAGAAGTCGACCTTCCAATGCCATTGTTTGCTCGACTGCTGTTACTGCGTGCGAACTGCGTGGGCTGGAAACTGCCATTGCTGGATGATGTTCCGGGTCGAGAATCATCAGCGAGGTCGCGTTGCCTTCGATTCGCAGGACTTCGATGTGGACTTCTGGAGAGTGTCCTTGCCATGTTCTCGGTTGCTCTGATCATGTCTGCTTTGCTTCGCTTTTGTTTCAGAGCATGCCCGGTCGAGTGAGGAGCGCCCAACGGGATGTTCGTGCGGAGGCTTTGCTGCGCTTCGAACTCGTCCTGAATATCTGCTCGGGATCGTCGTTGATCACGCCTCGAATTTTCCGGTCCGCTATTGATCTGTCGTTGGCCAGTTTGGTTTTGTTGTGCGGTCACATTCGCGCTCTGATCCACTGTGGAGCTGCCGTTCGCTCCATTTCGACTTGAAGTTGCAGTGTCGTTGCGCTGCCAGGAGGATGATTTTTTCGGCTCAAAACCACTAGCATTCACATGGTGGTCTGCACGATCCATCGAAGGCCGTTGATAAGTATAGCTAGTGGATCCTTTAGAATAATCATTGCCCGACCTCTCCGCATCATCGCTGTTGTATGCCCGTGAAGTATCAGGCCGTCGCGGGGTCTTTCGCTCCATATTCTGCATGCTTTTCGCAGCCTTTACTGTCGAATTTGGCCCATCCTTCTCAAGTTTAGTCCCACGGGAGCCCGTAGTCCGAGGCTCATTCGTCTTGTTCGCATTTTTGTTCTTTCCATCTTTCTTCTCTTTCCTTCCTGGGAACAGATCTATCCGTATCGCAGAATTGTCAAATAAACGCATACTGATGAAGTTTGTCTAACAAATCAAGAGCGACCAGCGCTTTCTGTTTGGTAGATGTCTGAGAGATGAAAATTAGTGTACGGGTGAAAAGGTGAAACTATTCCGTTCAAAGTGGCTGTGCGGTCGCAAATGTATCACGGGCATGGCAAGGGAATACTCCGAGAAGAACTGTATCGTGTCAGGCAAACAGCCATACAGAATGCAGAGCATCGTCACCGGCGTCACGCTCCGCAACCCAATGCTTCTGGAAGCAGGCCATATGACGCCGTCTCAAAGGCTGAAACAAGTTCTGCCGCGCTCGATCGTCGCAATTGCAATCGCAAGCTCTCAGATGAGGCAGGATGTTCGTAGCGGGCGAGTCGGTTTGCAGGTGAGGTCGGTAGACATGAGTCGTGGACATGCAGATCGTGACGTACCTGGGCGGTTGCCCAGCACCGTCGGTGCGAGAGAAAGGCACCTTTTGACTTCGACATATATTGCATTACCAGCCTCATCCCGGCGCAGAGCACTCTATCATTGCAAGCGAGGTCTCGAGAAGGTGTTGTGAAATGTCTCCGAAGGCAAAGCTGACAGATGCCAAGCAACTTTCGCGCTAGAGGTGAGAATCGCATATAGCCAGGATGCCTGCGCAAAGACCAAAGTAAAGCGTACACTGCCATTGTAAACAATTGCATGATGATGCGAATTCTTTCTGTGAGTGTCATGGGCTGCATGTACGCCCGCCGTCCGTTCGCAATACCTTTCAATGTTGCCCTCAGAAGTTGTGCACTTCTAGACATCAGCATTAGGAACCGCTTCACTGTAGAGCATGATCTGCGTATTATTGCCCAACTCGCGGACCCTGCAAACTGTGTCGTTTCAGCATTCGGCATTCAACGGAGATCTTATTCGCATTCGCCTTACTGCAGATCATGGATGTCAATCACTTCTCTCCGTCATCCGAGGCGTCCTGAACATCCTCAAGATCGTCATAACAAGAATTGAGGTATAGCAGAAGTTGTTGCTCATACACCTTGCGCAGTGCTTCTTCGGATTGCATCCGTTGTATAGCTGTTTCCTGATATGGATGGCGTTCAGACATAATCGGCTTGACATGCACGATCTGATGAAGGTCTCGAAGCGCCCAGTAGGTTGGTGGCGTTGCGTGCTGCAATGAGTGTTGTGTGTTCGATGAGGTGAACATCTTTGCTTGCGATTGCGCTGTAGAAAATGCGGGCTTGATGCTCATAGTGTCAGTGCTTTGCGCGCAAGGCAAGGACGATACCACGCATTCGCTGCTTGCGCCATGGCGCTTTCATAGCTTGGGGGAGCATGAGGTATGAGCACAAGTGCATATCTGCACAGCTCTGGATGCTCTTCGCGATGCATAGCATAGCAGGAGCTGAGAGTAGCTGCAGTGCCACTTGATAAGCAGCCTTGCGAGCTTTCTCCGTGGGCTGCAGTTGACAGATAGTATGCCACCCATATCGCCATGCGACGTTTCGCCAATGTCAGTGTTCTACAGACTTTTGAGCGGAACTGGATGAGTCTGATCCAGCGAGGACGGCGTTCCGTCGTTCGTTGGCATAGGGTAGAAGCCTTCTTGCCAATCCAGAACGCTTGCATGTCGACAGTGCGATTCGCCGGCTGCCGCTGACATGCATGCAGCATGTCGTGCAGCACCCCCAGCAGACGAGCTGAACGAACATGAACCGGAACACGCCGTGTGGCGGCTGAGATGTAATTGCCTCTGGCTTCTAGTACTGTCTACACGATCGCGTGCGCTTTGCGAGATCCTCATTCCCAAGCCCATGTCAAATAGCGCCACGAATGCAACAATGAAAATGGCGTCAGCCATGCGGTGATCCGCTTTCCGTGAATTTCATCACTTACGATAACAACATTAGAAATTCGCTCAAAAGAAGACATCAAAACGTTCAAAGGTCATTAGTATCCCAAGACCGCCGGCTCCAAGCCATTGAAGAGCGCTGACAGGTCCGAAGCGTCTCCTCGCTAGCACGCGGCGAAATCTCGATAATCGAGCTGAACTCGGTCATGCGCGAGCGCCGAGTGCCTGTGCTTCCATCCACACTGGATGATCGTGGAGTGCTAGCAGCTTCAGTGGCTGTGAAAACCTCCTCACCATCTCCAGAGCTGGCTGTTGTGGAGAAGTCTATCGTGCCATCCAGGCTGTTGCCACTACTGGGAATGGTCGTCGACACAGCAGATATCCGTGAGCTGTAATCGGGAAGGACCTCGGAGTGATACGAAGGTAAAGTCGTTGTGCTGGCTCTTGACCTCCGTGCCGGACGTGGTACTCGCGGTCGCGGTGGGCCGTGGATCGCCGCCAGGTCGTATCTGTGTTCGTCCACGCGCACGAGGCTGGAGACGATATCATGAGCGTGTCTCAGCTCGCGGATTTCGGCTTCCATGACCTCGCCCTTTTCGGCTGCCTCGATGTCTTGTTCCAGGAAAGCGTCCTGGAGGATCAGTGCCCGCTTCTCCTCGTAACCTTCCATCCTGGGCTCTTCATTCTGCATGCTGAAGCAATTGACGCTGCGAAGAAATGCCTCCCACCTCTTGCGTATGTCAGCGCGGCGAGCAGCACGTCGATATGCTCTCGCGTTGCGTCTCTCCTCCCGCTCGGCCAGCTGGTCAACCTTTCGCCGGGCAGACATACACTTCCGTCGAATGAAACTGTAGAGCGCTGTCAAGCCGCATGCACAAGCGATCACGCCAAGAACGCGATAGAGCATGCTTTGAGGGTAGATAATCTCCATGGATTGTCGAACGGCTGCACCGCTTGAGTGCAGGTTAATGTGCCCGGTTGCAGCCAGAGCTGCAGACTTGACACTCATAGGTTTGGAGGTGGCCATCTCTGCGGATTCTTCCCGATTCTCTTCATCGAGTTGGATGAGTGGCTGTGCGCTCGGATCTTGCACCTGCACGTAGTCGAAGTTTGAAGCCGTCTCTACTCCCATCTTGTCACAGATGCGTTGTGCAATGACCTTCGCCGCACAGACAACGCCATCACACTCGTGAAGTAGCTGCCCCAGTGGAACATTCTGTCGGTGATCCTTGAGACACTTTGAGATTCCGTGCTTCTTGGCAGCAATCTGGGTTGAAAGTGCGCTGGCTTGTGCTTCGAGCTGGAGAAGAGACTCGATTTCAGCCTCGATATCGAGCTCGTCTACATGCTCCTGCCCATGCTGGTCCGCAAATGGGTTTGCATCGAGGACTGTGTCCGCCGACAGGAGTTGGGCCTTGCGTTCTGACACAGCTGATTGCATGTCAGTCACCCGGTAGAGCTTCCGCAGTCGCCGTTCGGAAGCAGTCGGTTGCGAAACGATGTCCAGCTCAAAGTGTGACGTAGCGAACTCATTCACGGACAGTACAAGCAGGCTGAGATGCTGTGTGTCTGCTGGCTCGCGAAGTGGTCGTTGGGTGTCGTCTACTGGAATATAACCAGACAACGATACGTCAACGAAGTGGGGACTTCCACGCTCATCCGGAATGGTCAGGATCTGAGTCGAGGGTGAAGACACGGTCGCGAAGAAAGTCCCGTCAGCTACGGCCGTGTTCCATTTCACGTCCAGTTGCTGGTCATTGATGGTGATGTTGGTGGCGAGGAGGTCGGTGGCGCGGTGGACATTGAGCTCGACGACCTGAAGCGAGCGTTAGTCCCGAGGAGAGGAGCGGAGTCAGAAATGAAACTGGTCTGGACGGAGCATTGGATCAAGGAAGTCCTTGTGACGCGAGTGTGCAGCACCTACCAAGGGAGACGTCGTAAGCTGAACTTGCGCATCCTTGTAGCCTGGAGTGAAGGCGAACCTCGTCGAGGCATTTTCTAAATCTGTAGGCGCAATGGTTCATGAGTGTGTGCCTTAGCGCATTGAAAGGACTAGGCAGACTCACCAGACTCGAGTATCTCCACGTCGCGAATGGTTCGTGATACTATGGGCATACTGTGCGGCTGAATCGGTAGCGCCGCCGCAAGCTGAACAAGGAAGAACCAGACCGAGCGCATCGCTGCCGCTGATGCTCGGTGGTTGCCCTCACATTCCCACCTTGGAGTCGTGTGTACAAACGATGAAGTGCCTGGCGGCCGAGCGAGTGATCCAAATGGCTAAAACGACCAGGTGGTGTCGGTGGAGCACAGAAGAACTTGAACAGCTGTTCGCGTGATTGTAATCCTGCTGCCTGAGGAGGCGCAGTCCGGTGAGCAATGGGTCAAGGCGTTTTTCGTTTTGCGCTGGTCATCCTCCTGGCAGCGATCCCGCATCGGGTCGCCGCATTCTGGAGTGCCATGAGTGCCATTGATAGGTCACACCATACGATGGACTGTCCGGATTGCTGTAGAGACTGTAGACATGATTGCACTGGGACGAGGCTGAGGCCTGAGGCCAGATGCACTCTGACTTTTGACACTCGCTTAACTTATCCGAATGCTTCGACTTATCCGACCACCCGGCTACCACTTATCCGATTCAAACCTCAAGCAACCACATCTTCAGCACTGGTGACAACATCGCGCTGTCTCCAACAAACTCCCCGACAACAACCACCAAAATGGTAAGCCCATGATCCCTCACAACCTCGAACTGCAGCTCACAAAGCAGGCACTAACTTCTACAACCCCCAGCTCCCCCTCGGCCTCCTCACCGCGGCGCAAGGCCACCCAATGCTCGTCGAGCTCAAAACCGGCGAAACACTAAACGGCCACCTCGTCAGCTGCGACACATACATGAACATCACACTGAAAGAGGTTGTGCAAACGAGTCCAGACGGAGATAAATTCTTTCGGTTACCCGAGTGTTATGTGCGCGGGAATAATGTGCGTCAGAGAAACAACAGTCCATGCTTGAGGTTTAGTGTTTAGAACAAATTGCTGATGACATGTTGCGCAGATCAAATACCTGCGCGTGCCGGATGAGGTGGTAGATTTGGTCAAGGACCAGCAGGCGAATCAGCAGTCACAGCGCGGCGGGAGAGGAGGTGGACAGAGGGGAGGACAGGGTGGAGGTCGCGGTGATCGCGGGCGAGGGCGCGGTCGTGGTGGGCCGAGAGGAAGAGGGCGAGGTGGAGATTGAGGTGCGAAGATGGATGCCGTATGAATCACGATGATCATGTCTCGCCGCGAGAACACGCTGGGGCAACCCGAAGAGGACAGGAGCGATGCGTGCTGAGCAAGCGATATCACTAGGAGGAAGAAAGCATCGAAGACACGCTCGAAAAGACAAACCCTGATCGCGTCTGCGGAAGGGTTACATTCAGAGACATGCGTGGAGGATAACAAGACGTGGTATTGGCTGCGAGGTCGATAAGCCACATAGGACCTTGGTCCACACTACTGTCGCATACCAAGTCCTTTCACATAGAGCAATAGTGGCTAGCGAGGGACTCCGGACTGTATGAATCCAACTCATCAATAGTGCTTCATGGCGATCCTGAATGTGTTCTTGTACCGTACGCTCACTAATCCAACCCCCCAAGCCGGAGCCAATGCCAGGGAATAAGCTCGCAAGGAGCCAGAAACGCCAGTGCAGATCTCCTTTTGAGCCTTGGTATGACAGCCCTTGCGGAAATCGGCACAGTCTATCTATCTCTACATGATCCGAGTCGTCTGGGCCCGGAGTACTGTACATTCCAACACTGAACTTTGAGCGAGCCCCTGCTCGAACATCATGTTGGATGAGCACAAGTGGCGTGGCTCTGGAACGGCAGGGTATGAACATAATAACGGCGGAGCAGCCTCGACTTGCCATGGGGGCAGACCATAACCGACTGCGTAGGCGCACCCTTACAGAGGCCCCTGCCTCGTACATACCTCGATTGTCAAAGCGTCATTAGTGGTCCTCGCCAGGCGGAGGACGACGTGTCTCTTCGATGTCCGGCGTCGAATGCGCAATAGATTTATGGCCCCAGCTGATATGAAACATGGCTGGCCGGCTGCGAAGTGCTGTAAGACTTGCCTTTCTCGTAGCCGACATTGCCATTAAATCGCAGCCGTGGTCTTTTGCGTCATCGCATGAAGAAAGTGCTTCATGGTAAGGAGATATGTTCGTGAGACCAAGTGGGTCGCGCCATCAAAGTCTCGCATACCAGACTTTGAATGAAGTATGCTCATGCGCAAGCATCGTTCCCCGGGATAGATATCAACTTTGCGGTCGAGAACGAAAAGCGCTTCTCAGCCGCCACAAACTCCACAATCTCGCCAGTGGAAGCACTTTTGATCTCATTTCCCATATTGATCTGCGCTGCAACGCCCTCGATTGCCGACTGAAGAGTGTCGACTTTCTCGTCAAGCTGCGAGCTGTAGACTTTGAGAGTCGAACGTGCCAAGTGATCATATGCCTGGCACATGAGGTCGATTTCGTCGTCTTCTTTTGTCGCCTTGAGGTGTCGCAAATGAGCGCGGAATTTCACGCTCTCAAATCCAAACATTGTGAGAAGTGCGTGTAGGCAGTGCTGGATAGGCGCAAAGGCGTCGACGGGATCCAGTGGCAAGTCGTTGAGGCGCTGTCTAACAAAAGAGCAGATGTCCGAATTTTCCGGCGTCGGGAGGAACGAGTCGCGTCTCAAGAGCACAGAAGTCTCGGATCCAGTTTTTGGGGTTTCGAAATTGTCGAGGTCTGGCAAAAGGTCGGTGATGCATGTCTTGAGTTGACATGGCTCGGCAACAAGTGCTGATAGTCTCGCGTCCACGAAATCTTGTAACATGCACGTTTGGCGCAGTAGGCTGAGCGAGCCCTGCAGCAGTGCCAGTGTTTCCAGTATGCACGCATCTGAGATTGGACATGAACATGTCTGCAGAGGCATCGGCTCGCTCATGTCTGGTATAGTCGCCAGGGTATCAGTTCCAAAGATGGGTAAGTCGCTATCGTGCGTTCCTGGCGTAGGCAGCAAGGGAACTGGCGCGCATCTTGGCTTCGAAGTCCTCGCTTGATATTCTTCAACAGGTGGAAAGTAGCCGTGGTCCACCATGGTGAGATTCGCGACCTCTGTCGGAGATAAGGTGCTCGGCGTCGAAGGGAGCGTCTGGCATGCAGAATTGGGTCGTGAGGAATGTCGTCGGAGGTCTTTAGGGTAGGCAAAGCCTTTACCACAGAGATGACATCGATAGCTTGTCCGCTTCCCAGGTTCGTGAACGGCGGCATGTTTGGTCAAGTCCCCAAAGCGATCGTACACCCTGTTGCAGGACGTGCAGGGATATGCACCCTGGATTTTGGGCATCCGCTTCCTCCGCGTTGAAGTTGTCGTGGAGAGCCGCGTTCCCGTGACTCTGGTGACGCTGTTCGTGGCAGAGCTTTTTGCAGGGAGAACATCGGCCCTGCAAATATTGCTCGAAGGAATGCTAGCAAGCGGCGCTGGTGTTGAAGCCACTGCACCTACTATATCTGCGCCTCCAAGCGATTGCGGCTCCATTGGTGCGGCGAAGTTGGCCGTGGCCCACGCGCCATGAAAATTGACGGGCTGTGAGTTGATCTCTGTTGAAACAAGCGTCGTTGTAAGTGTAGTCTTGCGTATGGCCGTCGTAAAATGTCCTGCAATCTCGTGATTCAATGTGGCGGCAGCGTCAATGCTGATGTAACCACTGACGAGGGCGTCGTCCATGGTCTGCTGCACTTGTTGCCGGAGATCCAACAGCAAGCGCAGGGCTTGACTGTAGATTTCCGGCGTCGTCTCCGGTTGCATACAATCATCTGAAGTGATGAGGGACAGCATGAATGGATCAACTGTGTTTGCGGACAGGATATCACTGCCTGCTGGTGGCGTACAGAACGAAGTGTCTTCCATCGTGCTCGTAGGAGAAGCATCAAGGATCAAAAAGAGATCGAACGGCCATACTTACCTAACAACTGAAGTGCTGCTAGCGGCCGCCAATACGCAGACGTGCATACATATCAAGTTTTATGTTGGCGGAAAGGATGCAGTTGGAGTGCTTGAGGAAGATCGATCGATGGAAGCTTCGTTGGCCAAAGTCGCGGCAAGAACAGCTTGATCTGGCAGCTGCCACCCTTCTCCCCAAATCAGCTCAGCTCGCCGCCCAAGAGACTCAGACTTTCAGTGGCTTGCCTCGCCATGCGCCTCACCATTCAAATGTGGAGGCCGACTAACTAGGCCGCCTGATGTCGCCCAATCTATGTCTGTCTGCAACTTGGCCTCATACAAGACACAAGACTCTCCCAAGACCTTCTGCCAGCAACTTCATTCGGCACCTGATGCCGTACTGGCCTTCGGATAATCAGCCTCGGTAGGATGCGAAAGTCAAACCTTCCTTCGCTTACATCAGTCTGGCAGCAAGCAGCAAGGTGATTATTCGCCATTGACTCGTCGCACAGCATTTCAGAGCACCGCTAACAATGGCTCAGCCGTCTACATGTTGCCAAGTCCAAGCGACTCGAACGCGTCATGCGACTCCGGCATATCATCCCCAAATGATTCGTTGTCTGAAGCAGATATCGCGAAACAGCTCGAACAGAGCATCTACGACGATGTTGAAGCCGTGAACAAACGCAACTTCGGACGAGACGGGCCATTATACCGACGCAAAGCCTCATACTGGATTGCCGAAGTGACTGCAGGGCTCGCCTCGAAGACACTTACCTGCGATGAATTCGTTCAGGCGGTCAAAGCCCGCACCGCAGCAAATCCTGGATACAGACTGAGAGCGATAGACTTCACGACGACTGTCGACACCAAGAACGGTCGCGCTGAGATCTTCGCTAACATGGAGGTCAGTGGTGGCTGGGACGGCGTCGTGGTTCCTAATGTGACGCTGTGCGAGTATCATCGGATCGACGGGAAGGTTGGTTTCTCATAAGATGTCTCAAGGCTGTGGAAGCTGTCTTTCAGTACTGATCAGGATATAGTGGTATCATGTCGCACACCGATCTATGCCTGGTATGGATCCAAATATGCTTCGATGAGGCTGTACTCTACAACACAATTCAGCCAAGCCTTTAGCTGTTGCCCTGCAGCTTCTGTGCCGCAATGCTCCAGGCAGCCAAATACCTCGGGAGGTTGAACATTCTTAGAGCGTTCATCATCGACTAACGACGAATGCTGAATACGGTCTCTGTGAAACCAGCATAACCCCACTGCATGCCCCTATCGACGAACATACAAGTCCATGCCTGGGAGTCATGTTTGGAGGAGGCACTCCCATCATACTGGACACTGTCTGTCTGGCCTCGGCACTAGTTGCGATGACATGGAGTTCTCATGAAGCTGGCCATGCCTCAACCCAGATGTTACAGCCTTGGACATCCCTATTGTCAAAGCGCGTACCTTTGGCTGAGGTGTCTGTTATTCTTGCTGGACTACTGGTGGGAGCCGTGCCGACATATACGCTAGGTTTTACACTTGGCCTTATGATGAGTAACATGGTTGCGACAAGCGTGCTGGCAATGGCCCGGGTGAAGACAGCGACTTACGCCACTTTTCCCCTCTGTGTCGCTTCAGCGCTCTGTCTCCTGGCTGTAGGACTGGGCTTCCTTGCTTCCGTAACTGGGCGTGCCAACATCTATGGGCTGGTAATGGACAATCTGGTGCTGTTCTTGATACTGACTTACACGATCACATTACCGCTCTGGCGAACCACGAAAAGACTGACCGAGTGCCGCACAAATAACCTATGTTCGGGAGCGACTGGAGATCTCGCGACTAGCATCGAGCGTAGCATTTCTGCAGACGAGCCTGAGCATAACGTCGGCCCGCTTGGAACGAACGCTTTGGTCACCGAGATACCCTCAGAAACATCGTCGGCGAGACTTGGAAACGAGCCAGACATGATGCGGGCTCTCGAATCTCGGCCATTGCTTCCCGTTACAGATCAAAGCAAGCTGCGCTCGGAGACGCCACTGCGAAGGAGCTTTACGCCGGTCATATACACCACTCATAGCAACTGCTGCTTTTGCTGTCAGCTGGAGCGCTCGCCGGCTCGTCACGCACAGCTTGTTATGCGAGGTGCAACCTGGAATCTGGGTCGGATTCATTATAGCAACTTGCCGCATCCTACCTTTACTACGTTCATTGTGGCGACGAGACTCATCAGATCAAGCTGATTGTGCGAGGACGATATGCACGAATAATTTGTTACTACTCGCCCTGGGCGTGTCCATCGCCTCTGTCGCCCCTCCCTCTTTATTTTGGCTCGTGCTTACAGCACTATCGCACGGAGCTGGACCCATCTTCGCTGCAATAGGTATCTGGTCGCCTTCAAACGTGTGGGTGGGAGGCATTGTACCGCTGATTCTTGCAACATCGTCGAGCGCCCTCGAGGCTGCTGTTAGAATGGGATTCGAACACCCACCGCAGAATGGCGAGATACCTCAGTGCTTCTGACATTTCGGGGTATGGTCGCAGAGGCGTGCGGGCGAGAAACCGATATCAAGCATCGACGTTATCGACATCCTTCCGATAGCGGGAGTGCCTCGCGTATGTCACGCATGAGCTGAAGCTGCAGGATGCGCGGGAACTTGCTGGAGTTGACCTGCAACTCGGCTTGGCACCATGATGACAGGATATATAATGCATCCTGCCTCAGAAAAGATACTCACTTCTTCGCACTTATCTCAGGAGGCAACATGGAACTCAAGAACGAATTCTCGTACGGCGGTTGGACTATCAAGTACGCCTTGCTGGAACCAAGCTTGTCTTCTGCAAACAGATCTATCACTGCACCTATCGTGTTCGTACACGGAACACCATGGTCCTCTGTGACATTCGGGCCCGTAGCTGAGGCACTGCGAACACAAACTTCATCACAAATTCTTCTTTACGATATGCCCGGTTACGGAGAATCTCAAGCTTACCAAGTACAACAAAATGATCCAAAGGACGGTCTTTTCAAAGGCGATACCTCAGTCCGCTTTCAAGCCGAAGCCCTCGTCGCTCTCCTCGATTACCTCCACCTCGACGGCAAGAGCTCCAATTCCAGGCCTCACCTGATCGCACACGATATCGCTGGATCCATCGTCCTCCGCGCGCATCTCCTCCTCGACTGCCAATTCCAAAGCCTCCTATTGATGGATACCAATTGCGTCCTCCCTTGGGGCGACGGCTTCTACAAACTCGTTCGCTCTCAACCAGAAGTTTTCCAGAACCTGCCACCTCACACTTTCGAAGCGATGCTTCGAGCTACGATACGAAGTGCATGTCACGATCCGGAAAAGTTGAAAGGCGGTGGATGGGAGGACAAGTTGGCGGCGCCCTGGTTACCGACTTCAAGCTCTTCCACATCGTCCGATACAGAAGATATTTCTGCTTCGGAACGGCAATCGTCTTTTGTCCGGCAGATTGCGCAAGCGAACGATAAAGATGTCGCTGAGATGGAAAATGACAATCTCTACGAAAGTGTGCGATGCCCAGTAAAGATTCTCTGGGGAGAGCAGGATCAGTGGATTCCGAGGCAGAAAATGGAAAAGTTGGGTGACATGTTGAGAGACGGAGGGAAATTGAGAGAATTCGTGGTTGTACCTGAAGCGGGACATTTGTTGATGGTCGATCAACCTGAGAGGGTTGCCATGGAGGTGCTGGGATGGTTGTGGAAGCAAAGTATGAAGTAAGTAGATGGGTCGATGAAGTTGACATTCCGCAATAGTAGACGACAGACTTTTCGAAACAGTGGTATCTCGATAGCTTGCGTGTGCCAGACCAGTATACATACAAGACTCATGTGCTCAAATCAACTCATCCGAACATTGTTTTTTCTCACTCCGCTTACTCTCCACCACCTCCATCATCCCCTCCGAAATCCGCTCCGTCTTCAAATCCGTCCTGATACGCATCCTGCTCATCATTATCCATAGCATTCATCAACATAGCACCACCGAGCAACCCCGCTCCCGCACCCAACGCAGCTCCACCCGCCATGCCCATCCCTCCACCTCCGCGTCTAGGCGGCGGTCGCCCATACATTCCTCCTCCCATCATTTGCTGTTGAGGATACCCTCCATAGCCCTGTTGCGGGTAGCCGCCATAACCCTGCTGAGGATAACCTCCGTAGCCTTGTTGAGGATACCCTCCATAACCTTGCTGAGGATATCCACCACCGCCATATGGTGACTGATGAGGTTTCGCCCCTCCAGACAATTTCGATGTGATTTTCCCTAACAACCCACCAGATTTCTTCCCGCGGTTCTGTTCTTGATCGGGTAAAGGACTACTCGTGGACCCATACGGTGAGCCATAAGGTTGTCCGACTTGTGATTGTGGAGCACCTTGATAGTATCCATCTGCTGCACCTGCTCTTGGTCCATTATTCCGCGCATTCTCTTCTTCTTGTAATTGTCGCGCGAGACGTTCGTCTTCGGTCATGTTGGAAGTGTTTCCGCCGTTGTTGTTGTAAGGATTATTCGTCCCTAAGTGGCCGCCTTTTTCGGGTCCGACGTTTTGACTGGAAGAGTGATCGTATGCTGGGGGGCCGTCTGCTGGTGGGGGCGCAGAGCCCGAAGGAGGAGGGTAGACGGGTTCGGTGGGTTTCTCCCATTGAGATTGTTTGGTGTAGGTGTTGACGTAGAACCATTCGCTGTATTGTGTGTTCCAGATTGCTTTCCAGCCCTTGAGTTATATTGTTAGCGATCGCTGCCTATTTGATGCATATTTGTCGGCTTTGGATTATGTGAACTCACTTCTGGAACTTTTGGTGGCGGGGGACCTGGAGGAGGGGCGAAATCTGCCATGCTGTGGGAACTGTCGAGATGCTGTTTGTGATGAGGTGAGACTAGGTATTTATTATGTGAAGGCGGATAGTGTACGCCACTGCGAACTGAAGGTGGTCAAATGCGCACTGCTGAGCCCCGCGGATGCCGAACGATGACGCAGAAACCAAGAATCCCGGCAGCTTGGAACAGGGTGTTCGCGTCAACGGAACAAAGAGATGCCGATGACATGTGATTGAGTGAGTTGGAAGTGCAAATGCCCTCTTTCGTCTGTATCGCAGCTTATGGTTTACCTCGCAGTATGCTTGAGCGCACCTCAGGCCACGCAGACGGGGCCTGCCGTCGACACTCTCATGAAAGCATCCATCATTTGTCGACAACAATGAAGGGCACGCCGGCAGTCTCGAAGGTCCATTTCACCCTCTCCACAGATCTCGCGTCTTGCTCGATCCCATCTCCTGGACGAAAACTCCTGAACCTCTGCTGTATCGTGATCTTCGGCTGACAGCCAGCGCGATTAATACCCTTCAACGCGTAAGCCAGCTCTTCGCATGATCGATCTGATATGGGCCCCAACTCTCGGCATGTTTCAAAGTGTATGAGCAAGTGTAGCGACAACTCAGGCGAGTCCAGCTTCCCAATCAATTCTCTCAGTAGTCTCATTTGACCCGCCGCCGCACGCCCCTGCGCACCAAAGTCTATGGATCCCTCGACTTGCACGTTCCTCGCGCGGCTGAGGAGATTTCGGCAATCCGTTGTTGATCCCAAGGGCTTCCAAGGGATGACTCGAGGACTCCACATGCTATAGTACGTCCTTGACTTCCGGTTCGAGGTATGATGATTTGTGATGACAAAAAGTGTTTTGTTGTAGATGAGGTCCATGGCTTCAAAATAGATCTGGCGGCATGTTTGAAGGATGGCAACCGAGCGAGGTGTGGGGAAAGCGGTACGATGAAGCACAACATCGTTTGTGTCTTTGCTGCCGGTGTATCGATCTTTGCGGAATCCAAGACGACAAACACCGCAGTGCAAATTCCAATTTACGGCTTGTGAGAGGTGACTAGTTTCGATATCGGTAGATGGCCATGCTAAGACGTAAATGAGTATTTCTTGTCGTAGCTCAGCTGGAAGAGCGAGGAGATGTGAGTTGAGCGCCATTGGCGATGCGCGAACCGGGGAGAGGTGTTGTGAGTCTGTTGATCAGTGACCATTGATGGTATCGTATCGCAACAAATATACAGTCGCAAAGCACTGATGGCAACGCTTGGTAGTGCATACCCGTTGACTCACTCTGATCTTCACGGTATTGTGGTGGCTATGCATCGTATCCGCATTGTCCAATCGCTCTCCCTCGGAGCAAGGACACACTCGTCCAACTTCGAAGGAGAGATGACTGTTACGCGGTGTCCGTATCTGGGATACTGCGGTTAGGCAACTATTGATAATGCATCATGGTTGGGTGAAGAGTTGAGGGAGAAGCAGCTGCATCGGAGGGTTTCACGACAACTTTGGCCTCAGGCAGAAAGCCTCATGATGTGAGGATACGGGGGCTTGGCATCAGGTTTTGAGGTCTGCGTCTGGCAAGGAAATCTTCACAGCAGATCACTCACCAAGAAACGCACCTGGAGAAGATATGACTGAAAGGTTCCTGCTTTGCGTTGACTCGTGTCGCATTCGAACGCTATCACATCAGATTACACTCATACAGACGTGCCACCTAGCGCCAATGCCTGCAGAACCAACCCAAAGAAGCGTCAATCCGTTGTTGTACATTGCGTCGTTCCCGTGCTCCTGTGCCTGTACCCTATGCAGATGCTTGAACGCATGTCATGTTGTGCCGGCCCACACGAAAGTAGTTCGAGGCCTCAAACAAATGCAGGCTCACGAAACATTGGAGATGTTGCCGGAGCTTCCATCCAAGACTCTCCCTAAGAGCTTGGAGCCGCAGCTGGAGCACCTCCTCGTGGGCCGCGACCGCGACCTCTGAATTCTCCGCCTTCGCCACGGCCACGGTAACCACCACGGCCTCGGCCTCTATTCTCACCGTCGCCACGTCCACGATAGCCGCCACGGTGACCACCTCGACCACGGAATTCGCCATCTCCGCGCGCACGACCATTGCCGCGACCTCCACGGCGACCGGCCACGGGACTGAAACCGTCATCCGCCGGCGCGGCAGCATCAGTAGCGGGAGCGTCACCCCAGCCGTTGGCGCTGGCCACCGGTTCGGCGCCCCAGCTGCCATTGCTTTCTCCAGGTGCCTTGGTGTCCCAACTCTCGCCAGCTTTGTTGCCCGTTGCAGCTTCGTGCGACTCCTCTGCCCAGCTGCTACCTTGCTGTACTTGAGTAGATGCCGCTGCTGGCACGTCCACCTCCTCGCTCGGGCGAGGCACGATCTCGTAGCTCTCCTCTAGCCCACTCTTCTCGGCACCAGCTGAAGTTCCAGCGGCATCGGTGTTCCAACGCTCGCCAGCAACGTTGCCGCTATCTCCTGCGGTGCCCTGGACGGAGGTGGGCTCGGGCTGAACTTCGGTGGCGGTGCTGTTGGGAGCCTCGAGCTCAGTTAGGCCAGCGTTGGCGATCGTAGGGTCGGAGCCAGACTCGCCGGCTGTCTCTCGTGCGACACCTTCGGCCCATTCCTCGGTCGCTTGGAACGGGGTGTGCTTGACAGCGGTCTGCTTCACCTGAGCGTCTGTGACGATGGTTAGTACCAAAGGAATGAATGCAGGCATTGAAATGAGTAGACGGGGAACTTACAAGTGGTTTCGGTAAGGGTGCCATCGATACTGGGCACCTGTTCCTCTGCACCTTCGATGATGTTCACCGCAGCATCGACAGCAGAGTCGTCGCCGCCATATACCAGCAGCAGAGCGCCCTCGAATGCTCTGTTCTCCTCGGTATCTTCTTCGGCCTCAGCTGCTCGCTTGGCAGCTGCAGCACGAAGGAATCGAGAGAAGACGAGGAGGTTCTTGCGCAGATCATTCTGAGATGCGTTCTCACGTTCCGCTGCGAGCTCCTTCCGCAAATTCGTGACCTCTTGCTTGTGCTTCGTCTCTAGCTCTTCACGCAACTTGTTGAACTTCTCCTGGTATCTCGTGTCCACCGCACGGTAAGCCTCTGCTTGCTCTTCCAGCTGTGCGAGGTGTGCCTGAAGCTCTGGCTTCTTCTGTGCCTGCGCCTTCTGGTCTTGGTTGATCTTACGCTGCGCAAGAAGTTCATCAAGAGAGACACCAGGGTTTGCCTCCAAGATCGCATCGAGCTTCTGCATGCCTTGAAGCTTCTTGTTGGTGTTGCGGATCTGCTTGTTCAGGTCTTTGAGGTGCTCATCTTGCTCAGTCGTGCTGTGAGCGGCCACTGAATTCTCCTGAGAAGACGGCTTTGGAACTGCCGTGGCAGCTGAGGGAGAGGTGTTGCTGGCAGCGGCAGCTTCTGCCTTTGCCTTCTTCTTGCGTGCAGACTTGGATTCGCCTGACGAGCCGTTCGACAAGCCGATTGCTTCTTTGGCAGACTGCGCCGCGTCCTTTATCGAGTCGGCGACAGTCATTGCGAAATGTGTTTCTAGTACTGCAAATGTGTTGGATCTGAATTGAGTGCGTTCGTCGGGCGTGGTTTTGCTTAACGTGCGAAAAAGCGAGTTGGTCGTGTGTCTGTGTGCGAACGAAGCTGGAGCTTCGCAACCATGGGGCGGATAAAGTTCGGCGAGCTCAAGTGATCGGCTAACTTAGATCATGCTTGCATATCCTACCAATTTCATCATCACGTCTAGACTTGCAATGTCTTGAACCGCGTGCATGATACAAATCATGCCTTCACAACGCCACGGCGACGTTTCGGACAACGACGACAAATATGGAGGGCTCGAGTTCTCAAGCGCTTACGAAGCGAAGCGCAGACATGTCCTTGATGCCTCCTCCGCCGCCGCCAAAGCGACAAAAGCGACCGTCGCAAGTCCTCGATGAGGACGTCTACTCAGACGCCCTGTCCCACATCATCGCACGAGACTTCTTCCCAGGGTTGCTGGAGACGGAAGCACAGCAGGACTACCTTCAAGCGCTGGAGAGCAACAACAAAGACTGGATACGTGAATCAGGCAGGAAATTGACACAAGTGATGACTCCGCTGCCTGAGGGACGAAGGAGGGTCGGAGCAGGGACAAGTTGTACTCCTCGAAGAAGTACAGCGTTAGGCGAGACGCCACGTACATACGTGGGCGGGACGCCAGGTCAGACGGCTGTCGATGGCAATCATTTCGCGCCTGAGGAGGAGAAGCCAGAAGTGGATCTCAATATGTCATTGGGCGCTTTCCAAGCGAAATACACCTCAGAAGATAACGAGAGCTTCAACGCGCTTCTCGACAAACAGAACGAGAAAAGGGCCTCGAAATATGGGTTCTTCCACCAGGGCAATAAGATACCTACCGCCCGACAAATCGCGTACCGCGACAAGCAGCAGCAGCTTCTGGAGAATGGACAGAGCTCGGATGCCCTGATCACGACAAATTCTGCTGGTGAAGAACGCATTGCACTGGCTGCGTCACGGCCTTCCCAGGATCTCGATGCTCGACCGGCTTCTGTTGACACTTTCACCAACAGGCAAGGGCCGCGGAATTCTTTCATGTTCGGTCCGGACGGCGTGGAGGACCACGTCGTCAGCAGAGCTCAGGATGCCGAGCTGAGGTCTAATGCTCCTCCAAAAGCGATCAACTATGGTGGCACGCGTATTCTAGACGTTCGCGCAGAGGCTGAGAACAACGTGCCTCCGAGTCCGTCCATGAGTGCAATCGATGCTGCCATCGCTGGTCGGCCCAGAGCCACTGAATCTGAGACTGGCTACACGGGCGCAGATACGCCTCGTGTGAATGGGTATGCGTTTGTCGATGCAGAGCCGACACCTAGCGAGCTGGGTATACCAGTTACAGATGAGGAGGCGGATGCCGCTGAACAAGAAGCCGCCGCACACTTGCTGCCCAAAGTTGATGAAGGCGGCCCTAACCCGTTTCACATTAAGGAACGCAGTAGACGAGAAGATGTTCACCATAGACTTGTGGAAAAGGCCGATGCTTCCAGAAGAAAAGGCGGAAGAATGGAACAACTCCGAAACCTCGGCATCACACCCGGAAGAACTCCAACGCCTAGATTTGCGAGCGGTTTGAACATTCGCAAAGGTGGTATGACGCCGGCAGCACAAGCCTTGGCGAACAGGATCGGGACACCACGCCGCGATGCTGGGTTCTCGTCGAGTGGCGCTAGTAAGTCCAGTTGGACTCCCACGCCGCGAATGAAACCAAAGCAATGAGACACGAAGTTTGGATAACGCGTAAGCAGGACACAGATGTAGGATTATGACATCTGCCTTCTGCAGAACAAGTGCAAATACCCCGCTGTGCCACTCGCAAGGTGCAGGGCTGAACCAGGGACACACGCTTCTCGCTGACCACCTCAACTATCAGGCAAGTGCAGCTCCGCGAAATATCCTTGGTTAAAGCAACGGCTCAGTCAGAGTCGTTCGCGCGGCACACTATGAGATGTCTTGACCCGTAAACGATCGAAGCGCCCACATCTCAGGTGCGCGTCTTCAGTACCGGTACTATCAAGCAGCTAGCGAAGTGGCCATCGCCATTAAGTCGAACATGTCACGACCGTATTCTACGGACCGCTCATCAGGTGCAAGCAAATTTCGCAACCCTACAAGATCTCTTCCACCGGAGGGGCGCTTCGACGCTTCATAGGTATCCAAAGAACAACCGGAAGTGATCTGAATGCTGAGCGCTGGCTCTCACTCTTTTCGAGTGAACACTAGGCGCGACCGGGCTGTGTTCAACAGTCAGGCTCCTCGGCGGTGACCCGGGGAACGGTACTTGACGCACGAGCTATCGCGTGGGTAGATCCGTGTGCGCTGGTAGATCCGGGGAGTGGTCATCGTGTCGTGCAGCTCTAGCTTCGCTGCAAGGTACCGATCAAACTTGCCAGACACGCTTTATCACAGATGCGCAACATCGCACTGAGGCTCTGTGTATAGGCGCAGATGCGTCGCAAGCGAGAGCAACGGTGAGGTCATGCTGGTAAAATTCCGAGGCTCGCGACGGAGGAGAAATCACAGCCTTGCAATACAGCCCGCGGGCTCGACCGCGAACCAAATAGATTGATCTGCCTCCGCCTCCGCAGAATCCTCGAAACTTTGCCACGATGTATAGCACAGATAGTATCAGCAACTCTATAATGGCCTATTTCGCTTTCTGTGCGTACAGCCAAAGCAGGACGTGGTTGATTTGCGCACCACAATAGAACAGTTTGCACGAAATATGCAAGCGATATGCAAGCTACGCAAAACAAATTGCCCGCAAATGTGATTGACTAGTAGTAGATCGTGCAAGTTGATTGTTCTGTCCTCCGTGCTGTGGTGCTGTCTCGCCATGACCCGCGAGAGAAATGGTCTGATTGATAAGATAAGCGAGTCTTGGCGGGCTCTGCACCTTCCATCACAGCCCATCTCCATTCCTGCTTGTCTTCGAGCTTCGCATCATCTTCGACCACTTACTGGTGCGCACCTCCATTTGCTCGCTGACAGCTCGATCTTCCATGCCGTGTATTGCATTGGTGGTGTTCCTCTGATCGGCGCGTGTTTGACGCGCCTGTCAGCTGTCTCACACCTTTTTGCGCCGACTCCGCTCGGCTCGAGCGCACCTCGATCCCTTGAACTGGGCGCACTCCAAGTGAAGCAGAGTGACGGCAGCACAGCACCAGTATCGCGAACTCCACCACGGGAGTTGCTGGCGCGCCAGCAATCTCTTCCACCATGGCCACCGTCGCAGTCACCCCCGAACCGCACGAGCAGGTCAAACCTACGACAGAGCGCGCCGATCAACCTCCGGCGGCACTGACGCCACCGACCAGCGATGGAGAGATGAACGAGAACCAACAGAAAGAGAATGAAGACTCTGAGCTTTCGGATCTTGAGTTTGAGGATGAAGACGAGGAGATATTCCCCGACCATTACTGGGATGAGGCAAATGGCGGCAAGATTCCCGTGTTCAAGCCGACCATGGAGCAATTTCGCGACTTCCAGAAGTTCATTGACAAGATCGACAAGTATGGCATGAAATCGGGTATCGTGAAGGTGATACCGCCAAAGGAATGGTATGTTGAACATTGCGCGCGTACATGTGGGGCAACGCGCGGGTACTAACAGCCCTGCAGGCGCGATTCCCTGCCCGAGTTAAAAGAGAAGGTCAAGAGCATCCGTATTAAGAATCCCATCACACAAGAGTTCAACGGCACATTCGGCACATACACACAACAGAATGTGGAGAAACAGCGTTCCTACAACCTGCCGGAATGGAAGGCTCTGACCGAAGAGTCGCAGCATCAGCCACCTGCGAAGCGGGGAGAACGACGAAAGAATCAGAAAGAAGTCGTGCGAGGGAATGGCAGCACGCGCAGCCGTGCTGTGAAGACAGAGGAAGATGATGAAGGCTCCGCGAAGTCCAGGAGGAAGTCTGGTCGAGCTCGACGCGGTGCAACCGCAGACGTGTCCGACGAAGAGTCAGCACCCGCCACGCCCGTTGCTGAACCTCCAGCAAAGAAAGCTCGGGGTCGACAGCCCAGACCCAAAGGTGGCAATCAGAATAAGTCTGTCACTTCTCGACGACTGAACAATACTGCTCAGACCGAGACACACATTGATGAGAAAGCATTCAAGAACTTCGACCACCGTCTGGAAGATGTGGACGAGTTTACTCCCGAGCGATGCGCCGAGCTCGAGACGCTGTACTGGAAGACCATGAGCTTCAATCAGCCTATGTATGCTGCCGACATGCCCGGCTCGCTGTTCGACGACACAGTCACTAGCTGGAATGTCGCGCATCTGCCAAATGTTCTGGATGTTCTGGGAACCAAAGTACCAGGTGTGAACACTGCATACCTGTATATGGGTATGTGGAAGGCTACATTCGCATGGCATCTTGAAGATGTGGATCTTTACAGCATCAACTACATTCACTTTGGTGCGCCCAAGCAATGGTACAGCATATCCCAGGAAGACGCCCGGAAATTTGAACGTGCGATGCGTCAAGCTTGGCCGGTGGACTCGAAGAATTGTGATCAATTCCTTCGCCACAAGACGTACCTCATCTCTCCAGACGTGCTCCAAAAGCAGTACGGCGTCAAGGTGAACAAGCTGGTACACTACGAAGGTGAATTCGTTATCACTTACCCATATGGATACCACTCTGGCTACAACATTGGGTACAACTGTGCCGAATCTGTCAACTTTGCTACCGAAAACTGGCTGGAGTTCGGTCGGATTGCCAAGAAGTGCAACTGTGAGCCAGACAATGTGTGGGTTGATGTTGGCGAGATCGAGCGCAAGCTGCGTGGCGAGCCAACTCCTGAATACTACGAAGAGACTGATAGCGAGGGCGAACTGGAGGAAGAGGACAGCAAGCTACCCACTCCACCAGCTAGCGTCAAAGGCGCTGCTAAATCACGAAAACGCAAGCGCGACACGAAGAAGGAGGAGCCCAAGAAGAAAAAGAAGATCAAGATTCGCATTAGGATCCCAGGCAAGGAGCCTTGCTGCATGTGTCCTAATGAGAATCCATGGGAGACGCTACTGCCGACAGACAACGGCAAGAAGGCACACAAATCATGCGCGCTTTATACGCCGGAAACCTACATGGACGAGGAGAATGGCACGGAGCTTGTGCGCGGCGTCGCTAACATCGACAAGGCCCGTCTCGAGCTCAAGTGCAATTTCTGTCGATCCAAGAAGGGTGCATGCTTCCAATGCTCGGCCAAGAAGTGCACTCGCGCATTCCATGCTAGTTGCGCGGTTGCTGCAGGCGTGCTCGTGGACGCTGGGCTGGTGCCGACATTTGATGCGGAAGGTAACGAATACTACGAACAAGGCTTTGACTTTCGCTGCCGATACCACCGACCCAAGATGCCGAAGGTTCTGGACATGGATGCGCTGGAGAGCACCAAGCGTGTATACACCGAAGCAAAGAGTCTCAAGCCACAGGATACGATGCAAGCGCAGTACCACGGTGGAGAGGTGTTTGGTGGTCTCGTCGTTGAGAATCGTCCAGCTGAGCAGACTCTTGTCGTGGATGTGCTGCCTGATGGCGATCGGGTCGAGGTAGAATACAAGTGGCTCTGCGTTCTGAATCCTGATGATTCGGTGCGGCCGAAGCCATCGGCAGCGGCCAAGCCTGTTCCGAAGGACATGAACAAGAACAGTCTGGCCTTGTCCAATCGCCAAGATGGTGTTCCGGCTCAAGACGACGTCTTCCACACAGACCAACAGTACAAGTGGCACGACTTCTACAACTACCACACTCCGCCTCCTGGATTCCAGACCGTGCTATGGAAAGCTCCTAGCAAGTACAAGATTGACATTAACGGGCCTGACACTCTGTACTACTATATTCCTGAGATCTCCACGGACGCCAAGGTCTTCTTCGCAGACAAGCCAGGAAGCAAGCAGGTGGCACCCAGAGGCAATTTCATGGACCGCGTGCAGCCTAAACAGACGACGTATCAGTACCCAGCTGCCAGGCAAGCGATTGCTCCCGCGCACGCTTCGGCACCAATTTGGCGTACGCATCAACCAGCTATCAGTGCCGCCGCCATCCCTGCGCGCAGCACCAGTATTCACGAGAAGCCGTACGTGTACAAGCCTAAGGAGCCCGCCAAGCCAAACAATGTTCACTGCACCGTCGACTATCAAGCTTTGGCGAACCAGCGCAATTTCACTGCGGATCCTCTCAGGCGTCACTCGTCGGTATTCAGCCATCAATCGCCGCCTCTTCAGCCCGCTCCTTCCCACCAACAGCCGCCGGCGCAATACACCCCCCAGTACAACTATCAAGGCGGAGAAGTCACACGTACTCCTTCAGGCAGTGTCCGACCTTTTCCCCCTGATCAGTACTACTCTTCCAAAACGCTGCCGGCAGCATATCAAGGCGAGTATTCGAGATTTCGGCGCGAGTCGCAAGGCGCGCAGACGTTGCAACGTCCTAACTTCGAGCCAGCCGGGTACACGCCCAACTACCAATCGGTCAAGCAGCAGAAATCGATGCTCAAGCAAGGCCAGACAGGCGTACCCGGCAGTGGCTCGCCTTTCCCGTCGAACCCATACACATCAGCAGCTGAGTCGCGCCCTTCGTCTTCGGCAATCAGTGCTCACTCACCCTCGAATGGGGCACCGACACCAGCGCCTCCAAGTGCATCAATGGCCAAGCCTGAAGGATCACAGTCAGACGCAGCATACTTGCAAGACCTGCAGAAGTATCCGTATCTCCTCAACAGCTTCTGTCGCAAGCCCAAGGTATACGAGTCTCCTTACGCAATTGGTGGTGGTTACACGCCAAAGTACCAGCCACTCGAGCTGCAGAAGCAGACTGATGGCTATGACAGCAGAACGGTCGCCCGTCATACGCCTAGCAACTCGATTTCGGCACAGTCGCAACAGCAAAGTCAACAATGGACGCCGCCATCACAAGTTTGGGATCGTGCGGGACTTGCAAATCAGGTCCAGACTCCGCCACCCGCGGCGCAGAACCAGCAGCACTATCAACAGGCTCAGCTCTCGCAGAGATACGTGCCTGTGTCGCACAGCACGCCGCAAGAATTCCAGCGTCAGATCCAAGGAAGCATGGCGAGCACTGCCAGCCGCGATGGCGCACAGGCTCGATTGATGAGAGACCAAGGTTATGCGCCTTTCAACAGTCCCTACGCATCGGCGCCAATTTATCAGCAGCGCAGCAGTTCTGGACAAGATCCAGCCAAGTCTTACAACAGCCCAAAGGCGCCTACACCCAGCCCGTTGTCAGATGCTCAGGGATACGGACGGAGCCATACACCGACCCATGGCGCCCCCGGACATGGTCCCGGTGCCTGGAATACCTTGCCGCCACCAAATCCATTACACCCGAATGTGCAGCAGCAACAGAACGAGCGACCGCCTGGTGCGAGCCATGGATATAGTAATCCTACTCTGCCGCAGATGGGAGGTGGAAACGAGACTTGGCGATATAATTGAGAGGAGACGGCATCATGAGAAAACAATGTGCACATATCAAAAGCGACAGCTGAAAGAGACCTGAGACGAAGGCATGTACGACTTACCGACCGATCACGATGAGAAAAGAAGGGGTGGGTTTGGGGGTTTCTTTAGCTTTTTCAATTCGTTCTCTCGCTGCTGGCTATACCTTTACCTTGCTCGTTATCCTTGAAGGTGGCAAGACCACTTTTCGCTCATGGCATGAGGAGACCGTCCTCGAGGTCCGAGAGACGAGCCTCGAACTTGGTTGCGGGGTTTACTGTAATGATAGTCACTACTCACCAGTATTATCCCAATGAAAACAGTGATGTTGGAGACATCGTTCTCCCTTTGGTGCAAATTACCGCTTCCCAGGTTAGGTCAATGGCTAACAACGGAGCAAGCAAAGCTCTGAAAGGTCGCGTCTGATTGCGAGAATGACGCACTCCGTCGCGGCGTGGAAGATTGACTGGACACGCAGATGTCAAGTCTGCCTCATCCTTCACATACATATACATGTTTTGTCTACAACGCAATCGGCTTCTCCTCGCCCTGCGATCCCTCTTCAGCTTTTCCACTGGGACCATCCTCTTGCTGCCGACCACGGTACTCATCGGTCTCATACCTCTTCCCTCTGAAGCCCCAAATTCCCCAGTTCCCGCAACTCACGTCTCCTGGATCCAAGTCGTTCAAATCCCATCTCAGACTTCGGAAGCGATTCTCTCCTGGCTGCAACAAAATGTCCATCTCGCCCTTCGCTTGCTCCGTCACCCAGGAAATATCCCTTTGCATGTCGTACTCTGTATATCCGGTACAGATGATGGGGACCTTGGTCTCGAGGAGCTGTGGAAGAGTTTCCGACCATTCGTGCGAGGAAGCTGGGTGGCCGAAACCCGGATGGAAACAAACAAAGCAGTCGAAGTAAGGATCATAAGGCGTGAAGTGTTGGGCTTCGTGGAGGGTGTGGAAGTATTCGACGTATGTTGAGATTTTCATTTGTCCACCCAGACGATCTTCGACGATGGCGCCGAAGGGGTTTTGGGATGTGCGAGGTGGAAGCGGGAATTCGTCGTCGCGGTTGGACATGCTTTCGGGTCCGATGAAGATCAAGTGGAAGGTTGCGCGGGGGAAGAGGTAGGAGAGTTGGAGCCAGACTTGGCGGGGAAGAGAGGATTCCGCGCGGGCGCCGAGGATGAAGAGGCGGACTGGGGGTGCTTGAGTTCGAAGGCCTTTAATGTCGACACCGCCTCCGGATCGAGGTGGGTGGAGAGTATAGCGGAGGGCTGGGAACGATGTGTTAGAGGAGGCGAAGTGAGTAATTCATGAAACAAATGCTTACCAGATAATGATCTCAGTCCCTCGGGAGTCAACTTTTGTGACAGGCTGTATGGACTGAGCTCGTGCAGCACACTCCCGATTGTGATGGGATATGTCAACAATCGCGTGACTTGTCGTAGCGGCCTCTCCTCGTTGATTGCTTCGAATTCTCGACTATACAACAGAGTGTCCCAATTCTGTAGGTTGACCTGTGCCTCCTCTAATTGCGCGCCCGGATACTCGAATTCGGGGAAGAATCGCCCGCTGTTTAAATCGTGATCATCCTCATTTATTTCTCGCAGCAGGTTACAGATTTCCAAATGGCTCTCGTAGTCGCTAGCGAAATGCTGCTCGCTGCACGATACCGGAATGCCGCAGTCTGGGCACTCGTATCGTACATGTGCAGGTGGCATTGCGCCTGTCTTTCTCGCCTCTAGATCATGGGGGGATGTAGGCGCTCTCGTTGCTTGATGTTCGGGATGCGGACAGTAGGCATTCTGCTTCATGAAAGCCGCTCGTTTCCGTATCGCGGGCGATGGAGAATTGGTGAAGGAGTGGAAGAGATTGTTGGGTTGGAGCAACACTTTTCGTTCTGCATCTTGCGGTGTATATGGTTCTTGAGACCGTGCTGTCGCTGGTGCAGCTCGCTGTTTCGTCGACGAATGGATCTTTCGTGGTTGTGAGGGCTGTTTCGCTGCCGCCGCGGTAAATGTCCGTCTGGTGGTGGATGGTAGTGATCGCGCGGGAGTGTTTCTGATGGCCAGGCGCAGACACCTGCTGCACATGGACTTGGAGGCCATTGTCGTGCTGTTGGCCGCGATATTGTGATGTTGCTCCAGTCAATGACCTCTGCTGGCGATGATGCTGTCGGGAGTGCTGCCTCGCCTCAACTTGCCGTTTGTGGCGCGAGCTTCGCTACTTTCTCTCTCGAATCGTTAACACCGAGCACCGCAGCTCTTCTTCCCACCTCGCACTGGTCGCAACACCAACAACCGCCGGCCACCATGGCCAACGTCCAGCAGACTCAGGCGTTCTACGCGCTCACACTGGAAGCGCCTTCCGCGCCGACTGCCGCAGTGCTCTGCAATGTCATTCCGGGACTCAAAACTGGCGACCAGCAAATCTTCGAAGCGCGAGGCCAGCGCGTTTTACTGCACCGCATCACCGAGAGCGCCGACCGCACAGAACGCAAAATCACGACAGTATGCGATCAGGATGCCTTTGGGATCATTCGCGGCGTCGCCGCATTTCGTATCCCCGCAACTGCCACAGGTAAGCATCTTCAGATCCACAGACTAGAGTTCGCATAGTGATGGCTGTCAGTCACAGCACCTGGATGAGACCTAGCGCTGCGCGATCTGGCAAGCACCATCCCTTTGTAACGAGCGGAATGTTGACAGGAAGTAGACCAGCTTGTGATTTCCTCCGACTCTGGGCGAGTAGCGATGCTACAGTACGACCACGAAAAGAACCGCTTCAAGCGCCTCCACTTGGAAACATACGGTAAGTCAGGTGTGCGGCGGACCATTCCAGGTCAATATTTGGCGAGCGATCCTCGAGGGCGCTGTATCATGATGGCGAGTGTGGAGAAGAACAAAGTAGTCTACATGTTGAATCGACATGCCGACGGGGATATTCTGATATCGAGCCCACACGAGGCCAATCAGTGGGGCAGCTTGTGCTTTGCTCTGTGCGCTTTGGATACGGGTTGGGAACCTCCCATTTTCGCGACTCTTGAGGTCGAGTACACCGAAGCGGAGAGCGATCCCACGGGAGAGGCGTATCAGCGGAGAGAAAAGCAGTTGGTGTACTACACGGTGGATATGGGTCTGAACCACGTCGTCAAGACGTGGAGCGAGCCAGTCGACTACACGGCAAACATGCTTTTCGGAGTACCTGGAGGACAAGACGGCCCATCCGGTGTGCTCGTGTGTTGTGAAGACCGAATCTACTACAAGCACGACAAGGCAGCCAATCTTTCGATTGCGATTCCGCGAAGAGAAGGTGCAACCGAAGACAAGGAGCGGAAGCGACAAATTGTGGCGGGCTGCCTGCATCTAGCAAAGACGAGACATGAATTCTTCTTCTTCTTGCAGACCGAAGATGGCGACGTCTTCAAGCTCAACATCAACATGGCTACGGACGAGCAGGGACGACAAACAGCAGACCCTGAACAGATCGTGCTGAAGTACTACGACACATTCCCGGTGGCTAAGCAAATGCTGCTTCACAAAAAGGGGTTCCTGTACATTGCTGCCGAAGATGGAAACACTCAGCTATTCCACATCGATGACCTTGCGGACGATCCTGACTTCGAGCCACACAATACCTTCACCTCCGACGGCGTCTCGACGGATCCCAGCGAGCCCATTGAGCCAACATACTTCAAGCCACGCGAGCTCACGATGACACATCTGGCTGTTGATGTGCCAGGCTTGCATCCATTGATGAAGACCAGAGTGGACAATTTGACGCACGAAGATGCTCCTCAGATCTACGGAATTCAGGGCAAGGGCAACCGAAGTCAGTTCAAGACGATCAGGCACGGTCTAGATGTCGAGATTCTCATTAACAATAGCATGGGAAATGTGCCTTACGACAATATCTGGACCTTCAAACACCGAGCGACGGACGAGCACCATAGATATCTCTTGTTGAGCAGCAACTACGGCGATCTCACCATCGCGTGCTCGATTGGCGACTCCGTCGAGCAGATCGAGAACTCAAATTTCCACGAAAATCGAGCTACGGTGCACGCAGAACAAATGGGAGATGCTGTACTCGTGCAAGTGCATGCTAGAGGTATCCGATCCATATACCAGGATGGCAAGCTGAATGAGTGGCCCACTCCATCACATCGCACATGTGTCGTGGCTTCAGCGAATCAGTACCAGCTCTTGCTGGGTCTGAGTTCAGCAGAACTCTGTTTCTTCTTCATGGGTGAAGACGGCGTTCTCGTCCAACTGGATGAAATGCCCGAGATGAGCGGTAAAATCACAGCAATTTCAGTAGGGCAAACGCCAAAGGGACGACAACAATCGAAATATGCAGTGGTAGGCTGCGACGACTGTACCATTCGTGTCCTCAGTATCGAGCTCGATACTCCACTCGAGGCACGAAGTGTGCAGGCTCTGTCTGCGGTCCCTACCTCTCTCGAAATCGTGGAGATGCTTGATCCTGCTTCTGGCACTACCATCAATGTCGTCCACATCGGTCTGCAGTCCGGCCTATATCTTCGTGCAGTCATCGACGAGACAACTGGAGAACTTGGAGACGTCCGAACCAAATTCCTCGGCACGAAAGCCCCTCGCCTCTGTCCAGTGCAAGTCGAGGACGAAGATTGCGTGCTCGCATGCTCAAGCAGACCATGGCTCGGCTACAATCATCCCCAGTCACATCTCTACACGGTTACGCCGTTGATCGCAGAGCAAATGGAAGCCGCACGAGCCTTCATCAGTCCCGACCTGAGCGGGCTTTGCGCCATCCAGGGATCTTCACTCCTCATCTTCCAGCTACCATCAGTAGAGGGCAGACTTTCACACAGCTCAATACCACTGAACAACACGCCTCGTGGCATGACTCGGAATCCGTACTTTCCGATCTGGTATACAGTCCAGGCTGATGGCAACACGCTTTCCAAAGCCACTCGCGACCAGCTCCGCGGCAAAATCATCGATGACGATGAAGAAGCCACAGCGCTCGAGCGACATCTTGGGCTGCCACGCGGTACTTCGCATTGGGCATCCTGCATTCAAGCCATCGATCCACTCAACCGACAAGCGGTTGTGTCCACAATTGAGCTGGGCGAGAACGAGGCTGCTTTGTGCTGCACGTGTGTTGCCTTCGAGTCACGAAACTATGAGTTGTACTTAGCAGTCGGCACCGGACAGCACATGTCGCCAGGCACTGCACAGCAGGCTGCCGGTTACGTGCACATCTACAAGCTTGAGGAGGATGGCACAAAGATGACATTTGTGCACAAGACCAAGTTCGCACAGCCGATCTACGCCTTGCTTCCTTTCCACGGGCGACTGGCATTGGGCGTGGGCAATGAGCTGTTCATCTACGACATGGGTATGAAGGCTCTCTTGCGGAAAGCACGCGGCACAGCAACGCCCAACCAGATCGTCTCGTTGGAGGCGCACGGTAATCGCATCATCTGTGGTGATGTCAGCGAGAGCGTCACATACCTCGTCTATAAGCCCGGGTTCAACAGGCTAATCCCATTTGTGGACGATGTCATCCAGCGATGGACGACAGGCACAACGATGATTGACTACGAAACCGTTGCAGGAGGCGACAAGTTTGGCAATCTGTGGGTTGTGCGGTGTCCGGAACAACCCAGTCAAGAGGCCGACGAGGAAGGTGCCGGTGGTTTCATCATGAACGAGCGAAGCTACCTGAATGGTGCACCATACCGACTCGATCTGCGTGCACACTACTACTGCCAAGACATCCCCATGAGCTTGCAGCGTACCGCACTTGTGGCCGGAGGTCAAGAAGTGTTGTTCTGGTCTGGTCTGCAAGGTACACTCGGCATGCTTGTGCCATTCGTCACTCGCGAGGATGTCGAATTCTTCACTTCCCTTGAGCAGCAACTGCGTGCCGAGGATCCTCCTCTGGCAGGACGAGACCATCTCATGTATCGATCATACTACGTCCCTGTCAAGGGCGTCATTGATGGAGACCTCTGCGAGCGTTTCATGGCGCTCAGCTATGACAGCAAGCAAAAGGTCGCGGCAGAAGTGGATCGCAGTGTGAAGGAGATTGAGAAGAAGGTACAGGAGATGCGGACGAGAGTGGCGTTTTAAATGGCTGCTGTCGCTCAGCATTGCTTTGAGATTGCTGGAATAAGCAGGATGATGGTCCTTTTGAAGCGACCTTGTCAAAAGCCTCGCTGGTTGTAACATACACGAAACTCAAAAAGATCGAGAAGGCACGACCGAAATGATACCAGCTGAGCGTATTCAGTTGAATAAGAAAAAGCATCTTGACACTTCTTCAACCACTCCAGCCATTCCCTGTTCTATTCCTGTGCGCTCAGGTACTCTTCCCTTCACTACTGATATCTGATAGTGATTGCGGCTCGACTATTCCCGCATCACTTTCGTCTTCACACTCTTCGCTGAGTGTTTCGCGATTTTTTCCTTTTCGCTTCCTTGCTCTCAACACTTGCTTGGTGGGCAGTGATCTCGTTCTTCGCGATTAGCGAGGGAGTCTGCTGCTCTAATTCCAAAGTCCTCAAGTTCTGAAAGAATTCGCAGAATCTACACGGCCCTGTTACTGCATATTTTTGCGATACTGCGGGATGGCTTTGCGTGGGTTGATGGCTGTGTACTTGCGGACTTTGTCCCTGTCGTTCTGCATCACTATGCGGAAATCTAGCTTCATTATCGGCTTCAATTTGTGGTTGTCGCATTATCCTCGTTATTGTTAGCACTTCGTCTTCGTCATGGCCATGCCCTGTTGCGTGTTGGTTTCTTGCATTTACTCTCCTCCTACATGTCTTCCTCTTCCTCTTCCTCTTGCTTGTGTCGTTTCTTTTCACAAGTTTCAGCGTCAAGACCAAACTCTGCTTCTCCTCGTTCAACTCCTCGTCCCATAGATTTCCTTTTCAAATCCAAGCTCTCAGCTCACATACACCATGATCGTACATCGAAGTTCTTCGATAGTTATGTGAAAGATTGGCAGGGCAAGGAGTGTAATGTATGTTCTCCCAAATGTTCTCGTGGCGAGCGACGGCTTGGTTGAGCTGTTGAAGTTTGGTCAAATTTCTCGGGTGAGTGGAAACGGATTTGGACATTGCTTGGACGATGTTTGATTAGGGGAGGCAGAAGCGTTTGGACGGTGGGAAAGGGAAGGATAGGAGCAGTCAAGAGAGGGGTTTTTTGGGTTGCCATGCCGAAGATGAAGCTCGACTATTCGAGATCTGGAAAACTCAAACATTCACTGCAAGATGGGGCGGCATTGTTTGCTGGTGTCAATGTACAGGAAATCTCACGCAGCTGCGGTAGATCAGTGGTTCGAAGAAGAAGAGCGATCATTTTCATGACATGGTGAGAAGATTGGGAAAATGGATTCAAGAAAAGTCATTAATGCTTGCTGTCTCCATCTATCATGATATCTGTGTCGATATTACCGTGCCTCAATCTCATGCCAAATTCCAGAAAAAAGTAGTGATGTTTGACCCAGTCTTAGGATTTTAGCTCTTGGTATGCAAATGTTGTCCCCGAGCTTGAAGTGAGGAGGAGTGTGTTGTGATATGTTGCTTTGTCGTTCTGGTTTATGACGCGTCGTAGTGGTTTCGATCGTGCCACGCCGGATGTGGTTGATGAGAAAAAGCAGGAGAATGAAGCTCCTGACTAGAGTCCGAATGGTACTGCTGGTGATGTAGCCAAAAGAGGTATTGCCTCAAAGTACCATCTCCAACCTGCTATGCTTTTGATTTGCTCGGGATCCAGATGGCACCTCAAGATCTAGTCATCTCCGGTCAGGTCCTCAACGTCAGACTCGTCAGAGGCGGCAGCGTCTGGCTCGTTCGGTGCAGTTGGATGGTCTTGCATTTCGGGCCGTGCTGCCTCAGCTTGACCCTCGCCTCCAGGCGGATCTTCATGTGGTTGCGGCTGATCAGCTTCGCGCTCCACTTGCTGTGCTGCCTCAAGTTGGCCGCCGCCGACAGTCGGATCTTGATTCTGTACCTGCTGCTCAGCGTCATGCTCCGCTTGCTGTGCTGTCTCGGGTTGGCTGCTGTCAACAGTGGTCTCTTGATTCTGTGGCTGCTGCTCAGCTTCGCGTTCAATGTCCGGCGCTGCTTCAGCTTGATCGATGTCAACAGACAAATCGTGGTTCTCTGCATGTTGCACTTCTTGGCGCTTGAGTCTCTCCCGTACTTGTCGCATCAGTTTCTCGTGCTCTTCGGAAGCTTTCACTGCACGGGCCATTGCATCATCATCATTCATGCCCCCATTGTTGCGATCAACATTGCTCATCACTGAGCCTTCACGCTGAGAACGGGCGGTGGGAGATTGCACATGGCTGTTGGGCCTGTTTCGGTGCCCAGAGCTACTCCTGGAGGCTGACTCCTGAGTGTTGAAAAGAGCGCCATATCCAGTGAGTCCGTTGCTGAGATCAGGAATAGGAGTGGCTGTGGCTCCTGTTCGGCGAGAAGGAGGTCTACTGCCATGACCGGATTGGCTCATTGTACCGTGTCGACTCACGAACAGAGGGCCTGTAGTGCTGCCCGCGCGGCTGTTAGCCCGACTCGCAGGAGGCTCTGGGGTTGAAGGGTCGAAGATGTTGTTTTGATCATCGTAATCGTATTCTACCCCTGTGGCAGTTGGATGGAATTGCGGCATCCAAGATCGGTTGTTTGAGTGCTCACTCAATGCGATGCTAGATTCCTCCACGCCGTCCATCACATAATCGCGGCCAGTGTTGGCGAAATAATCGCCTCCCGCTGGGAGACCTCCCGATGCTAGATGCTGGTCGCCATCCTGATCATCACGGCCCACGGCATCCTTGCCCTTCTTTGCCCTAGGTTTCAGCTTGGCACGCTTTCTTGCTGGCCCATTCGACTCGTTTCCACCGCTTCTGTGCCCAGGAGTATCTCCTCCGAGAGGGGGTGGTGGCATGTCAGCATCGACGCCACGGGGGCGCTTTTGTGTAGCTCGCACAGGTCTCTCATCCTCTTCTTCTTCGTACCCAGAATCTTCGCCAGCTGAGCTATCTGAATTGATATCGGCGTCGTCCATAGGAATGTCAGACTCCCTGGCCATCTGCGTACGATTCACTCTCCTCCTCCGGCGCTCGCGTAGCTTTCCCTGCTTGTATACCTTAGCGGCATCAAACCAGATTTGCCACTTGCGATAGTCCGGCTGGTCCATTTCTTCCTCGAGCTCGGCGACCGCGTCAGGATCATTCTCGCTCAGGTACTTCCAAGCGTCGCCGAGAAATTGCATTTGCTTTTTGTATTTGTCTCTCTTGTCTCTTGCGTCGTAATAGGCAGGATCATAGTACGGCAACCAATGAATCTCGCTGGGCATGGGTTCACGAGACGCCCTGCCGCGAGTCGCAACCTTGAAGAAGTTGGGAGCGACTGTACCGTCGTCGTCTTGCTTGATCGCTCCGCCATCATCGAAGCGTGGCATGAACCAGACTGGTACAAAGTCTTGAAGACGGTGGCCGACACAGAGCTTGCGACGCGTGAAGTTGATTGCGGTGCAGGTCTGATAGCCAGGGGGCAATCCCCTCTGGCGTTGGGCCATGGCGATGACTGTGTTGTCGAATATGTGATGTGGCGTCCACGACGCAATCTGGGAGTGTGGTATTGGTAAGTTGGAAGAAGAATACCAATGCTCGAAGAGGCTGGTATCGGTGTGTTGAGGAAGCTTGTGAAGCTGGAAGAAATGTGGCGGGACAGGAGTGGTCTGGTTTTGTGCTCTCCGTCTGCGAAACAACTGAAGCCACATGCTTGTGCAATATCGATTTGCATGTGCTTCAGCCTTCCAAGAATGCAACTGAGGGCTCCCATCAGCTGCTCGCGATAGCTTCGTACAGTCCTGGAGTTGAAGTGAGGGAACTTGAGTGAATGAGATGCGTTGCTGGCAGCGTGGGACTGTGGACCAGTAGAATCAGAGCTGTTATTCTGAGCGCCACTTGACATGTGAGGAATCGACCTGCTAGCCAACTTGTGCGACGGCAAGTTGTCGGCAGCTTGTGTGTCCATGGTCACACATCACTGCCCGTTTCTGCAGAAGAGTCGGCCAGCTGGTATCGCAGTATCCAAAGCCGAGAAGATCCAAGTAATATCCAGACAGCTTTTCCAGAACTCCTCACTTGCAACCTCACGCATCCGATCTCTTCTCAGAAAGCCCAAAATCCTCTTCAAACTTTCTCCTGATCTCTGTCGCATTCTGCCATTCCTTTTGCCAGCCGTAGTCAGGCCATCCAGTAGGCAATGTCGAATACGCCGGCATCGTGAAAACCCCTTTGCACTGCCCAAACACATCACAAGGCACTCCGCAAATACCGTAGAGCTTACAATAGCATTCTTCAGGATCCGGACAGTGAACTGCTTCTTGGCCAAAGATGACTACGAACACATCAGCCAAACAGGATTGTATGGGGCAACAAGCGCAACGTCAGACTTACTATGCCACATATACTCCAGAATCCTGCCACTCAGATTGTCATTCAAAGGGGTTTCCAGCAACCAATCTCGGATGCGCTCATAATCTGCTTTCGGCCTTTCTTGAATTTTCGCAGCAGTCACCGCAAACTGCGCGCAACAAGGTGCTCCAACGATCTCTGGAACAGTAGTATCTGGGAAAATCTGCTGGAAAGCAGCCTTATAGAACGATCCCGCGCGGGCACTGTTGGATTCCGGATCAGACTCCGGAGGCGGCGCTTCAGCTTCAATCCAGGGATGAATCTCACTCGGGCAACCTAACGACCATACGCAACGAAGGTTCGTGTAGCCTCGTGCCTCGACGTGGGAAACGTTCAGCCGAGATAGGACAGAGAGCCCATCGTATAGAGGATCGTCGTTGTGCCATTGGTAGCGCTTCGAATGGGAGAAGATGGCCACAGTTGGCAATTCTTCGTAGTGGTCGATGATGTAGCTGCGAACGATTAGCTCTGAACTGCATTGGACGTGCCTGCACGCACCTCAGGTATACCATTCCCTCTCGACCTTTGTTGATGGGCACCTTTAGTGCCTCTTGGGGGTCATCAGTAACGTATATCGCTCTCGGCCAGTCTGCAAATGCATCGAGCCAGGTAGTATTGTCATCTTTTTGGCTTGCAACTACAACCTCTACTGCTTTCTTCAATGGCTTTGCCGTATCGACCAATGGAGTTCCTTGTGTTGGAATCGTCCAGGGCTCGGATGATGTCGCATAGCGATCAGTCATCACTGTCATGAGTAAAGCAGCGGCAGAGAAGCAGGTAATGATGGCCCAAATTGTGCGAAGGAGCCCATTAGCGCTCCCAAACAGAGCTGGTGAAGACTGCATAACGCATACACAGCAGAACTTGTCGAGGACTCCATGAATTCGTGCTGATGGACCAAGACTTTCTTCAAAAGTGACACTCGCATTATGTGATCGCGTTCCGGCATCCATGTTATGTCTTGGGCTGACTTTCCTCTCAGAGTAAAGTGCAGTAGGCGTGACCAGGTCTCTCGTTCGCAGCTGCTGATCGGATTCCGCTATTGCGGCGGCTATCAGGCCTTCGCGGGGAAACTATCGCTGTGAAATTAAGGTCCGATGCTCTACCGATGAGTGCTGAACATGGGATTTGGCGGTAATACGAGTCGTCAGATTTTGGCTATTGGCGGTCGTTGCTGATTATGCTGGGCAGACTAGACTGATGCTTGTCCTTGTAGCACATCTGCTTGATGACTGAGGCTTGGCTCCTGCAATGGACAACTAGATCTCAAGTAAGTGTCCAATGTTGAATCGCTGCTTTGCGCTGTCAAGAGGCAGCGCGAAACGGTCGATTGAAATACGAGAGAATGTTTGTTTGATCGTGAAGAGGCGAGGGTTTAGCAAGCTCTGTAATCCACGTCGATACTGTAAACCTGTTCAACGGTAGCTCGTCAACGAACGCTTCATATAGCCAGACGGTGACGATATCGGTGCAATGCATTAGTTGACGTGTGACGGCGCTTAGATGCTCTTCGCTGAGCGCGCGGTTCATCTCCAGCTGAATATTCTGGAGTCGCTAATTATTGCGGAGCGTTGCTGTGCCCCTTGAAGACATATTCGATGACGACCACCTACCCACCGCGCTAATGATCATGTGCTGTTGCATCGCTGTGGCTTCATTGGAGCTCCGTTATTGAGCGTTCAGGTATCGCGCTTCGGTCCACGTATCTTTGAGCCTGCTGCAATGCTCTGGCGGCAGGTAACCAGCTTGTGGATATATTCGCTGCCGCACAACCTACCCTTAGTCACTCGGATAACCTCGGCAGGTACTGCTGGTGTGTTATAGACCTTTTCAACAGGCGGAAACTCAGCTCCATCGCCGTTGTCAGAGGAGAAATGTAGACCAAATGCCCCAGCATGATAACTGGCTCTTCTGCTTCCGCGGCCTCGGCTCGAGCACGCGCACGATTGTAACGCTGTGCCGGCGACGAGCCCAGTAATCGAGAAGGCTGTAGCTACTGGATTGGATGGTCCAACTCAGTCGCCATGACTGGAAGTGGTGGTCGCCGCGACTGAACGGAGAAGCGAAGGTGGGGTGCGCGCTGCGTGCCGCGTCCACGTCCACGATAACAGAAGTAGCGTGGCTACTGTGCCGGCGGACGCCCACGTAGCCGAGCAGACCGAGAAGCACTGAATGTTGTGCACCGGCGGGCGAGGGGCTGTAAGCATTGAACACGCCTGCGGAGTATTCGAGGAAGACATGGGCGGAGAAATGCTTAGCGACTGGGCGGGCCTGACGATGCGCGGCGGCGGCGGAGTGTGGAGGTTGTCGGCAGGTTTAGCATCATCGCTGAAGTAAGCTGCACCACGAGGCGATACAGAAATGTAGGCAGCAAGCCTACGACATCTCAGTGCGCGTAGAACAATAATATCGATGTCGCAGTTGCGAAGCACATCTGCCTCTCTGTCGATCATCACCACGCGGCAACTGCCTCCACCCGCCTGGCGATCCTTCCCGCCAAACTCAAAAACCCTCCCTACAGAAGCAGCACAAAAGAACACCAACGTTCCCCATCCCGTGGTCCACCTGAAATAGCCTCATCCTCACCAACCAAAAACAACACCAGAGAAAACTCTCCATGCCAGAAACATCACAGTCGCAGGCCAGCAGTGGACCAACCCAACGCTGACGCTAATGGCAGTACCCTCTAGCAAGAGACCGTCAAAGTCACATACCTTGATTCAGTGAATTGAAGAGGGCATGACCCTGCTATACTGCCCTAAATTCCATGCTTGCCAACTGTCAATTTTCACACAGACTTTGGCGCTATGCTTCAGAATAGTTTAGAACGGAGTGTGTTGGTTGATGACTGACGGACGGAGGCTTCGGAGCGTGTTCGCGTTCTCTCGTGCGGTACCTGTTTTGGGATGGTGGACGAGCGGTGCGTTACGTGAGATTCTTTGGTGATGTGCCGAAGGGCGTTGGTACATACTGTACAACGTACTGTACATCAAGTGCTATGGGTTGGGCATGCGATGCGATGTGAAATGTGATTGTGCTTGGCCGTACATTGGAGATGGAGGAGTCCGAACGTCGAGGATGCAAAATGCCTTGCATCAACGACATTCCGCAATCTAAATGCGCAAACACGAATATCTAGGTAAGAAGTGACACGATGCAGACCGGTTCACAAGCTGCGATGAACAGGTTGAGCGAGACACGACAGCAAACATGATCGACTACAGCGGAGCAGTCGCTCAGGCTCTGCGTATCCTGCTCGACGACCCTGTCTTCAGGACTGGATCTGACAACTGGGATGCCTTCCTCACTCTTGCACTTTACTCACTCCTCTTAGCCAGCGGTTGGAAAGTCGCCGGTACCTTCATCCACTTCTATCGTCAAGCTCGGCGCGGGCGTGGACAACGTCGCTGGGGAGTGATTCACGGACTGCTCGCTTTCTCGATCGCCAGCTTCATCATCGTCAACCTTCTTCGCTGGGAGTATCGTCGTCTGAAGCTTGTGGAGTTGGCAGTAACACAAGCATGGCACGATGCAAAGGATACGTTTCGGGAGAAAGGCATATTGGATTCCCTTCCGGTAGACGAGACATCCTGGAGATATCGCATTTACAAGTCGACTTATGGACAACTGCCGGACTCTCTTGTCGACAGTATAACCTGGATATCGCCAGACTGGAAATCCAATGCGTCAGTCTTCGACTACTTCAAGCTGCTAATCGACGAAGGCCGAAGGAGCTACTGGACTCGGCAGTGGTATATGGGCTTTTTGGCCTGGTCGCTGTACGCTTCTGCCAAATGTAAGAATGCCGCGCCTGATGCATGTATACGGTAAGCTGACAATTTCAGGTGCTGGTCTTGACCTTGGCGCCAGCTTTGCTGCGTCCTGCATCTTGCTAGCGTACCACTTCAGCTTGGCTGCTGTTCAGGCCCTTTTCATGGCGCTCATCCTACTGGTACCTCCAAGCAGAGGGGAAACAAAGCCAAGACGCTTTGTGAAACCAGTCTGGATCGTAGCAGTCGCTGTCCTCCAGTCGACAACCCTCGTGGCCTTGCCGTGGACACTCACGAAGCTGGAAAATTCTGGATCCTCCACTCGGGAAGCATGGCAGAGCACATTCGCACTCGGCCGAAATTTGCTATTAGTTGTCTCCTTGGTGTCGCCAGTGGTTCTCAATTTTGATCTGGCTCTGGAGATGCATCCTCTTTCAGAAGACCACGTCGAGACCAAACGTCGGGCGAGAGTGGTCGGGTGGTCCTGGGCTATTGTTGGTATTTTATCCTTGCTGCTACATCTCCACTCCTGGTGGCAGTGCTTTCAAGAGGCGAGTCCAGGCAAATTGTGGCGGTGGACTCACTTAGCTTTGTTGCAGCCATGGCACGATGCGCAATACAACGTGTTCAAAGATTCGACATTCCGCGTCTTTGGTATACTAGGCGACCATCCTTGGATCAACGCATTGGGCTGGGATGTCATTTTCTCCACGGCTGGGGTGTGTATGCTCTCGGTGATGTGTGATACCAATGCGCGGAGCATGTTGCAGTGCAGTCTCATGCCCTGGCTGGATGATGCTCTCGTGGTGGCAGAGCATGTAGCTGAGGTTGTACAACATGCTGCAGACGAAGGATTTACGAAAGGCATGGAAGTCGTGAATCAAGCTCAGGCTTCTATGACATCTGGACTTGTCACTGCTACACGGAGAGGACTTGACAAGGCCCAGCAGCTAGCCAGTGAATCGAATCTCGACATTGCTGAGAGTATCGAAGGCAAGATCCGTCGCGTGAAGGATCTAGTCGATGCTCAGGGGAGGACTATCAACGACGACGGGGAAACGCTTCGAAAGTCTCGGGTCCAGCGTGGAAATGACCGAAGAATAACTCGAAGCTTTGGAGCTGAGGCCGACGCTGGCCTGAGCCCGAGACGTAATTTGCGGTCCACTTCAGCACGTTCGTCGTCGAGGACTCGCGCACGCTCTTCTTCGAGGAAAGGATCTAAAAGACAGACACGACGAGCGACTTCGCTCATGCCTGATGAGGCAAGCGGAATTGCAGAGCAAGGAGGTCTGGCGTATGCCCTTTTCCTCGTAGGTGGCTTAGGGCTCGCCAGCGCCGGCTCGTTCGGTGCCGACCTCATGTAGGAAGAACGTCAGCTATGCTTCGAAGTTAGACTCAGTTCCAGGTGATAAATGTTCTCCCGGCATGCTCCTCGCGCTGCCGGCTGTCAGCTGTCTGCGACTGTGTGAGTTCACATCATTATCGCGTTGCGAACAATGTCAATTAATTTAGTGCCTCATCGCGAGTGATGATGATGATGATGTTCAGGGAGGTATGGGGTCGTGCAATGACAAGCCCTGCCTAGGCCAACGCCATGGAGAGCTCAAGCTCCAGCAGTGGCAGAGCACATTCCAAGACTTTGCGACTTCTGTTGCAGTGTGGCTTGAGCCATTCGGGCCACACGGCATGGTGGAAGCTCCGCGGCCGGTGGTCGAGCTGTTGATGGCAGTCATAACCTAGGCGGGCGGAATTGGTGCGAAAGTTGACGCTGGCCATGCCTCTGAAGGACATCGGGTCCAGTGGTCCCACCCGTGCCGACGTCAGATTCTGACGATGATGTCGGTGTTCGAGACGTCTGAGAGGGAGCAGCTGAAACTGCGGCTGCCCGCGTCACAGGACTGCCCAAACGGGCTGGTTTGTGAGAATTTGAAGTGTTCAGCGCTGCCACGACAGGGCTCGCAGTGGGGGTTGTTGGCGTGCAGTGCGACAAGAAAAATGCGCATTGGCTGACGCTGCCATGTGCTCTTGACGAGCGCGAAATAGCAGCCGTTTGGTGAGACGGCGGCGCCTTCCCGGGCGGGAGCTGGCCTGCAATTGGCCGTCGTCACGGAGGATCGGCACTCCTCAGCACTCTCCGGCACGCCAGGCCGCATACGAAGGGGCGCAGCAAGTCGCAGAACAGGAGCCTTGCCCACCCAACAAACACCCTCTGTCTGTCCTCTCACCACTCTCACATACCACCAACCCGCTGAAACACCCTCGAAACCACCATCGCAATCATCCAGTCGCTCGTTACGACCCATTCGACCCACCGTCTGCGCCTGCCCGCCGCTCAAAACCTCGCGGCTCCCCGATTAGTGTGACGCGCGTCTCGGTCGCCCGCTGATAAGGCACCACAACAAGCATTACCTGAGGCCACGGAAGCACCATCTGCCATGACGAGCAGGCCTCAATTGAAGACCGAACAACTCGACATGGACAGCTTCTTCGACTTCAGCGGCACAAACGGCGCTTCGCCGACCACTGCCTCGACGTCGCGCGCCGATGTCATGTCGCCGTTCGACAAGGAGGAACAGCAGCAATTCAATGGACCCAGTCACGACTATGGCCAGTTCAAGCAGCAAGTCGGCCTCCCTGTAGGCAGCCTGGCGAACATGCCGCAACCTGGCATGTTCGATGGCTTCAACTCAGGCATCGACACCGACTTCAACTCCGGCTTTGGCTGGAACTCCGGCCTCGACATGGACTCCGAGATGACAATGGACTTCAACTCACAGCAATCCATGTTCTACCCGACCGACTCACCATCCGCAAACTTTGTTGATCCAAACAGCATTGGAGGGCAGGAGCCAGCGAGCAATGTTGGCCGTTTGTGGCCCGGCATGCACTCGCAGCAAGCGCAACAGGCCGCCATGCAGAAAGCTGCCCAGGCTCAAGCTCTCCAGCAGAGACAGATGAAACTGCAAGCGCAGCAGGCCCAATACCGCCAAGCTGCCAATCCTGCACAGCCCAGCCAAGGCTCTTCGCAACATGGCAAGCGCGCTTCTCATGTCACCGAGCCTCACGTGGAGGAGTCTATTTCCCGACTTCTCAACCAAATGCGTCAGAACAACAATGCTGGCAGCTCCGAGGACGGTGGCTCGCCTTCTGATGTGCTTCCCCACATTGCCCGCATGAAGAAGGATGAGGAGGAGATGGACGAGGATGAGCGTCTTCTCGCATCCGATGAAGGCAAGAAGCTTTCGAGTAAGGAGCGCCGACAGCTGAGGAACAAAGTGTCCGCTCGTGCATTCCGCTCACGCAGAAAGGGTAAGACTTCCAGATGCTCGACAATCAGTACACCCACTAACATTTTCACAGAATACATTGGTCAACTCGAAGGCGAAGTTGCCATGAAGACTCAGGAGAGCAACACTCTCCGTCAAGAAAACCAGGCTTTGATGCAGGAGAACGAGCGCTATCGCGGCCTCATCGAGACTCTGCTCCGTCACCCTGCTTTCACACCATTCATCAACGACATCAGCAATGACCCGTCGTCCTTGATTAACTCACAAATCAAGTCACGAGCACAGCAACAGCAGCAGGCTCAGCAACAACCACCTGTCCCCACTTCTCAGCCCAATCAGGCACCTCAACCACAACCACAGCCCCAGCAGGATATGAAGCCGGACTTTCTGAACTTCGACGCATCGCAACTTCAGATCCCACAGCCTCAACCCGAGCAGCAGCAGGTCAACCTCGCTGCTATTCCCGAGGAGAACTTCAGCAAGCTGAACATCAATGGCTACCGTCAGCCAGTCAACTTCAACTTCAACCAGGTCAATGCCTATCCAGTCACAAGTCTGCCTAGGCGTGACCCGATTGAATTACTCGCCACGTCACCAACTTTCTTCTCTTGCTCTGCCTCCGCCTCTGCCTCTTCGACCTCTGACTCTGGACTTGCTGTACTACTCGCCAAACTTGACAATGCGGCGAACAGTATAGCTATCTAGTGGAGGACAATAGCTCCCTCACTACCTTGGACTCTTGGTCAATTTGACGGCACCTGTGCCCTCACTCGATACCCATCACAAAATACTTGTGACACCAGCAGGACTTTACTGAAAAGTACCTCTTTTACTTGGCTTGCGGGCCTTGACTTTCATCGGCGTGTTTGCATGGAATGGAATGGAAGCGTTCATGTTTCAATTGCCTTTTACTATGTGTGAGATAGAAAGATGAAATGCCATTTGCTCTATATGAGACCCCAACCAGGTCTACCTCTCTTGCCTTTTTCTGCTTCTCAGCCGCGTTGTGACTCTAACTTCAAAGCCAGCTGGCTGAGACCCCACTGTCATTTGCGTACACAGCATCATGTCCAAAGATGCGTTTGCTTGCTGACTCTGACCGCTCCCTGCAAGGCAACCCGTTGCTTTGGTCCAACGCTCCGACGCCCGGCGATTTGAGTTGATGGTACGGCGTGCTTCACCGTACAAGTGCGGCTACGGATACGGCCAATCCGCTGTTCAGGTCAGGCACAACAGGGAATGTCAGCAATACGTGCTCGTACTCCTTGTTCCAGCTTAGTATTATGTCAAGGTGCGCGGCTTCGGCTCTCCGCGTCCCAGGTTTCTTGGAGTCTTCTTGGCTTTGAATTTCTGTTTCTCCTTTCGCGTGATCCTTGGAAATGTAAGATGGAGGTACGTACGAGAAAGGTGGAATACTGTGGCGTTGTGTTGGAGGTATGACTTGGAGCCGAAAGAGCCGAGCGGGAAGGAGAGGGTTGCGATTCTCCGTACGGAGCTTGCGTTTGTGCATCGTGAAGGGCTGCTACGTGAGCATGCGGTCTACTGCCTGTAAATCTCACGCAAGATTCATTTTGCTGCAGGTGGTTGAGCAGGACCTCTAAAGGTGAGATGTCATTGAAACGTTTTGTCTAACTAGACCTTGACAGGTAGAAATTACAGAGTAACTACACACATCTTCCCTCACACTCACATCTTGAAATATCCCAACGCGCACAAATCCGAGATGGCTGCCCAATCCACATAGCAGGTTCCAATCACGATGGATGCACCGATAAGCATAATCACTCCATTCTACAAAGCAATTTCTTATACCACCACCTGAACAACCACACCCGGAGATACCTCCAAAATGTCCAAAATCGAGTGTGCAGATAGCGACTTCCAAATGCGACTGAATCCACGCGAACGACTTCATTAGTCGCCAGGACTGTCCGTTGCCATTTGGCGATTTTCTCCGCATCGACAAATGGCGAAACATGGCCTTTCTTGCTTGAAACTGGTGCAGGATCATCTACTTTGCCGATAGCTTCTGCTAGACCCTTTGCCGCAAACGCAGCGAGGTTCGCTCCTTGGCCATTGTTTGGTTGAGCTTGAGTGAGAGCGTCGCCGATGAGAAAGACTTTGTTGTCAAGATACGCTGCTTTGGGCGCGCACATAGATGTAACTTTGGTGACGAAAGGGGTTTCGATCAGGCAGACGAGTTCGTAAAGTTTTGTTGGGAGGACATTTTTGGCGATTTCGACTTGGGCTTTCCAGATGTCGGGACGTAATTTGCCTTTTGGGACTGTACTGCGGTGGCGGTGGCCCGTAGTATCGGTTAAGATGTCATCTGCGCTGGAATGGGTAGGCCAAGTATACCAGACGAAGTTGATGTGGCTGAAGCCTGGCTCGAGAGATCCGTCATCGCCTGGAATGGTGTAGGTGATGGCGTAGGTGTATGTGCCTGCCCAGACGAGAGCGCGATTCTCGAACGTGGCGCGGGTGTCAGGGGGCAGATCGCCAGTTCTTACTGTGCCGCGCCAGAGAACGTAGCCAGGTTCTTCGCGTGCAAGATTGGGATTGAGTTGCCGTCGGATGCTGCTGTTCGCGCCATCGGCTGCGATGATTATATCGCTATAATAGCGCTGCGACTTTCCCGTAGCGATGTCCTCGACAACAGTCGCCATGCGGTTCCCCTCTGGTTCGACGTTGAGAACTTTCTTGCCTACTTCGTAGATTGCGGTGCCTTTGGTCACGATCATTTCTGCATCTTTGACATAACTGCTTTTAAGTCCATCGAACTTGGCTCGCAGCTGATAGTAGGCACAATCCCAGCTTGTGACACGAGTCGGCTTCGGGATGAAGGCTTTGACATTGAGGTTCTGGTCCAGCACTTCGAAGCCCTTGTGCAGTATTCCTAGAACGTTTCCGTCGATTCCGAGCTCATCCTCGAAGAAAGTCCTGACGTGCAATGCCAGGCCGACTCCAGCTGCTGTGCCTTCTCGTACGGAAGTGGTTGATTGCTCCAAAATGGTAACATTGTGTCCGTTTTTCTTGAGCAGGAAGCCGATCATAAGGCTGGCGATGCTTCCTCCAATCTGATGTGCCGTCAGCTTCCGCTGCTCGCGTTCCAGCCTGATGCCTCACAATCACGACGTTGAGCGGACCACGGCGCTCCGCCAAGGACGATGTGGCTGCCGATTTTTCTGCCATCCTCGCTGATAATGTCGTGTCCAGAGAGCTATCTGATGAAGTGAAGTCTTGATGGGAAAGCGCTCCATACCACATCCTTCCGATGATCGACTGTCATGGGCCCCTTGCCAACATTGTAGCTCGGTCCTTGCCACGAGCGCCTTTGCACAAACTCGGCAGTTGCATGATCTTGCAAGGCAAGAGACATGCAAGAACGATTGGAGGTCCATCAGATATGCCATTAGAGATGTCTGCATGAGACAATAACAGTTGGTGCAATGGCAAATCTGCTGTTGCAGAGTCTCAGCAGATCTCACCGCTGTGGCGCACGTAGTGACATCCATATCGCTGCAGCAGCGACACCAGCTCCCAGTACCACCGTATCAGCGTTTCGCTGTTATTACTGTGCTTCTTGCCATGAAGCGACAACACTATGCATTAATGCATGAGGGTGCGACGATGGTCAATATTCTTTCACCATGCGACGGGCGGAATATACACTTCGAACTCGCTGAGCCTGAGCGTCGTGCGAGGCTTGAGAAAGCCCATTGTTACGCCGCGGACTCTTTCTCGATGATTGCAGGATGACTGTGACGTCCTGGCAAAGTCTGAATGCGTGGACGTGAGTGTGACTTGACGGAGTTGGGAGTTGCCGGTCACGTGCAGTTCCAGTTTGTGCGGCTTGGCGCGAACACTCAATTCGACAAGACCACACTTCCGATTACTGCTACTGTTCACCCGACGAGAAGGCATCCAACACCCAGCGCACTCTCTGCCGGTGAGCACACAGCGCAATCCACGACACGACAGCGACCACTCATACTAATACGACAGTCTCGCAGACGTTCCTTCTCGCAGCATCACGCCCCCCGGAGCAGTCGAATACCGCAAAGATGTCTGACGGCGAGGTTGAGGTCGAGCAGTCGCCAAACTACAACGTCCTCCCCAAGGATGTTGTCGAGAACATCGGGCAGACCAAGCTCTTCAACAAGTGGAGCTACGAGGATGTCGAGATCCGCGACATCTCCCTCACGTACGTCGGACAAACACCTCCGCACACGCACACGCCATGCGAAATGGGTGATGCGATGGGGCAATGGGCAATAGCAGAAGGGAAGCTGACAGGGACATCACAGCGATTACATTCAAATCAGACAGCCAGTCTACATCTCCCACTCGGCTGGCCGATACGCTGTGAAGCGCTTCCGCAAGGCACAATGCCCCATCATTGAGCGTCTCACCAACTCGCTCATGATGAACGGCCGCAACAACGGAAAGAAGCTCATGGCTGTGCGCATCGTTGCTCACGCTTTCGAAATCGTACGTCATATCACACATGCGAACATGCGGTGCATCGCGCACGGAGTTCACGAAATACCTCCGAGAACGGAATCACTAACGGGTTACATCTAGATCCACATCATGACCGACCAGAACCCAATCCAGATCGCCGTTGACGCTATCGTCAACTGCGGCCCTCGCGAAGACTCGACCCGTATTGGAAGCGCTGGTACCGTCCGTCGTCAAGCCGTCGATGTGTCTCCTCTCCGCCGTGTCAACCAGGCCATCGCTCTTCTCACCATCGGTGCCCGCGAGGCTGCTTTCCGCAACATCAAGTCCATCGCCGAGTGCTTGGCGGAAGAGCTCATCAACGCTGCCAAGGGTAGCAGCAACAGCTACGCCATCAAGAAGAAGGACGAGTTGGAGCGTGTGGCCAAGTCCAACCGATAGATGGAGAGTATTGGAATGTACCGTCTTACGATATCGACCTGGTCTGTGGTTTTGCATCGGAGGTGTTTGGGTGGCCTGCTAGACATGACTTGGCTCTGCGGTGCTCGCTGGCTACGGTCTGGCGCAGGTGGATGGACGCAGTGAACAGAAATGGTAGTCGCTGCTGTTCCCTTTTTCGCACAGATGTGAAGCGAATGGAGCCGTAGACTTCAATCAAAACCTCGAAAGCGACTACCTTGACTTGATGTTACGGGAAATGCACATGATTGCCCACAGATGAAGGAATAATGTGACAAAGCGCTGTATGAGTTACCACAAAAGAGATGGCATGCACCACAGTTGTTACTACTGACACTACTCCGGCATGAATTGATCAGTGCTCATGCTCTAGGAATATCCCAGATGCCATTCGCCTCCGAACACGAAAGCTAGAACTATTCCATCCCCGAAACCACACTCTTGTGCACATGACAAGACTCATCTCCAGTCTCATCACGCAGCTCGTCTTCCAGAAATTGCCAATGACAGCTAACCTTCATACTGAAGTTTAAGTTATGGCTCATGTCGCACATTAAGCTTCACCGCACAATTACCTCCAACCCAGTCCCAAAACAGAGAATTTGATGAAGTCAATCAAACAACCAGACATGTGCAATTATCGCCATGTCCTGCTGCTTTCTCGCTACATTGTTGACAATCTTTCTCTCATATTGCCTGGCCGTGCACCAGATTACCACTCATCACTGCCATCACGACCCCCCAAATTGAGCGATCATGCAGGACAACGATGTACCGTATCTCGCTACCCGGGTGAAGTCGACTGCGAACCAGGCTCAGCCGACGACGCAAGCTGAGCAGACATCTCAGGCTCAGCAGACGGCAGCTACTTCGAATCAACAACAGCAACAGCAGACACTTGTCGATGCTGCTGCAGTGACAACACCACAACCTGCTGCTTCATCACCGCAATCTACACAAGCAGAAGCAACAGCGAGCTGGTCGTCAACACAGACATATGACGACGGCAAATGGACCAGCTCTGGTTCCACGGCCTCAGCCACTGAGCCATCATATACGATAACATCGACCGGCACGGGGTTCGTCCTCGGGACATCGACTTCGAGTGACTTCTTGACAACGTTCACGACGAGCACCATGTCGGATAAATCACATACGAAAACGATGACTTCTTCAACGATCGGTGCTACGAATACAGATGATCCTATGGCTCAAGCGGGTCAGAACACAAACACGCGGGCGGGACAAATAGCAGGAATCGTTTCAGGATCGGTTGCTGCTGCGATGCTTGTTGGATTGGTCGTGATGTATTCAATATTCAAGAGGAGGAAGCGACATCCATTGGCTTGAGGATATTGTTCAAGTGTGAAGAGGACACTCTATGCTCGGCTGGTTCCGAGTATTGTTTGTTGGCCCCCACTTTGAGTTGGGATATTTGATCTACGCGGGCAGCTAAGACAGCATCTTGCGAGACGCTCCTAGGTCTCGATTACAGTTTGTTGTAAAATCAGCATGAGCGAAATGGAAGCATTGCAAAGGAAAGATGTTAGAGGATCAAAAACAGACATCAACAGAAAAATATAGATACCACCGTGCAAGTAGGAACTGTGTGTAGTGTATGTGTTACCGGATCGAGCCGCTCCTGTTTCTCTTGTTCTGAATGCTCAGTTACGGCAGCCATTTCCGACCACGCGAGAAGTCTGCTGATCGCTGGCAAGTGAACATGTTCGTCTAGGCTGATCGACTGATGTCTGTGGCGTCCAAGGCGCTGAAATGGGTTGCAGGACTTGTATTCATTGCCGGGTCAGGTCTTCGCAGATCACGAGGCTGTGCAAACAGTACCGCTCCCACTAGGTCATGGCGCATGGAAGAAAAGTGCAGATTCGAAGTGTAGAGAACAAGAATTGCGGAGCTTGGCTGGAAGCGAAGTTGCTGCAGCTCGCCTTCACCGAATTCAACGTCATCGAACAGGGTCCTGATGTTCCTGCATAGCCCCAGTGCAACTCGACTTTCTTTAAGCCGCTGGAACATGTCGTGCTGACACTGTACTGGACCGCTGTACTACAGTATAGCATGGACCTTCTTCGCCAGATCGTGGCCAGTCCGCGTGCGCGACACGACGAAGCAGGGCTGGATCTGTGCTATGTCACCGACAACATCATTGCAACTTCCGGGCCCTCGGGCACATATCCGCAACTCGCATACCGCAACCCACTCAAGGATCTTGTCAAGTTCCTCGACTCCAAGCACAAGGAGAACTGGTCGATTTGGGAGTTTCGAGCAGAGGGTACAGGCTATCCCGATGAGGAGGTCTATGGCAGAATCCGGCATTACCCATGGCCCGATCACCACCCGCCGCCCTTCGCGCTCGTGCCGCTGATTATGGGGAGCATGAAGCAGTGGCTCAAAGACAAGGAGAAGGAGGGCAGAGTTGCTGTCGTGCATTGCAAGGCTGGAAAGGGTCGCAGTGGCACCATCTCCTGCTCATACCTGATCAGTGAGGAGGGATGGGCTCGAGAAGATGCCATGAAGAGATTTACCGATCGACGGATGCGCCCTGGCTTTGGAAATGGAATCAGTATTCCCAGTCAGATCAGAACGCTTATGTATGTGGAGCGATGGACGAAGGGAGGGAAGAAGCCGTATGTGGACCGACCAACCGAGATTGTCGAGCTGCATGTTTGGGGCTTGAGGGATGGCGTCAAAATCGGCATCGAAGGATACGTGGACGAAGGCAAGGTTATCAAGTGCTTTCATACCTTCCACAAGGATGAGCGAAAGACGATACGTGGGGAGATCAGAAAGGACACTGGATTTGCAGATGTCGCTATGGAACTCATGGGCAAGAAGAAGGCCGAGACTGCTGCGGACGCTGGCAAACAAATCAAACAGGCAGAAAAGGCCGAAGAGGTTGTTGAGGAGAGGAAACCAGATGACGATGACCGAAGCGGCGGAGATGTGGTCTTCGTTCCGAAGGAGAGGATTGTCCTGCCCAGCTCTGATGTCAACGTGGACTTTGAAAGACGGAACAAGAGCAAGTATGGTGGATTCACAATGGTCACATCTGTTGCTCATGTCTGGTTCAACACTTTCTTCGAAGGCAACGGACCTGAACAAGATGGCAAGCCTGATGACAGTGGCGCGTTCACCATCGACTTCGACGCCATGGACGGTATCAAAGGTTCCTCACGAAAAGGAACAAAGTGCTTTGATAAAATCCAAGTTGTCTGGAAGGCAGTCGACCTGGAGAATAAGCCTGCTGTGACAGTGACAGAGCCATCAGGATCAACAGAAAGCATTCCTCAAGCTAGGCCTGCGGACTGGAAGGGCGGAAATGATAAACACTCAAATGACATTGAGAAGAAGCTAGGCTTGCGAGAAGCAGACTCGGCAAGTGCAGACATCAGCCGCGCTAGCAGTATGAAGACGGATCCAAACAGCGACAAGGATGATGTCAAAGACGAGCGCGACACAGTTCAAAGTGTTGGACCTGACGGCAAGGCCTTGCAAGAAACTACTGCAGCCGACGTTAGCCAGAGCAAAGGTCTTTCGAAGAACTCAAGCACTTCTTCAGCTCATAGCAGCGCGAACAACATGCCTGCAACCTCTTCAACGAACACAAGAAGCGTACCCACCCAAGACAGCGTCCGACACGAAATCGCCTCGTCCGCTACAACGGATGGCACATCCGATAAAAAGCCTCTGTGGGTCGACCAACGGCCTCAAGGCAACGAAACAGGCCAGAGTAGTTCCCCGACAGTAGCGTCGGGCGAGCAAAAGCACATCTCCACAGTAGACCTTCCTGGCGGAGTGCCTGAAGAACAGCTGGGGAAACATCATGAACATGGCCCAAGACATTTGTCTCTGAATAAGAACACCAAGCCGAGCAGCTCGTGAGTTGGGACTAGGTGGCTGTACATATAGCAGCAGCATCACGTTACTGGAGGAGAATTTTGCTTTTAGCGCGGCGTTGAGGGAAAGACTACTTGATGGGTGACGATGAGGAAGGCATGAAGTGATGATACCAGTCAGTGTGTGAGCGTGGGATTCATGATAGAGCAGAAAATAGAAACAGATGCAGATTCAGTCAAGAAAACAGGAGTTTAAGCTCATTTGATTCTCATCAACTGGGCGGATCACTTTTAGCTCGCTTGGAGCAAGATTAGAATGGTTTGTCCTGCACTGAATATAATTCACTAAGAGAAAAAGGGACTGACCGTCATGTCAAAAGGTAAGATGCGTCCGTTTGTCTATCCACTGTCTGTATGTGTTATTGTAATTGTTGTTGCTTTCATCGTCATCAGAAAGAGGACCACAATCCCTAAGCCGCGAAAGTTGCATCGCGAGCAAACGCTACCACGACCTCATGCCTCCGCTGCCAGGAGTGCGAATCCTCTCATCTCGTCATCTGCCGGGGAGAAAATGTACCCACCGCGACCGTCATTCCCATCATCTCCCAGACAGAACAGCGAAAACAACAACAACCACCTGAAAAGACAAAAAACTCCTCACCCGCCTTGCCGCCGCCCGCCAAAAAATCAAAACCCATCAGACAACAACACGCAAAGTGGTATATCCTCGCAATTTCTCCTTCATGCCAATCACAGCGACGACGACAGCAGCAGCAGCAGCAGCGCAGACAAAGATTCCCGACCCGACTTTCATGTTTTCTCTTTCGCCTTATCATATCGCTTGCTCGCGCAACATACTTTCAACAGCATCCATATCAAGCATAGCTTTTTTCTTTTCTCCCGTATACGTCGCACATGGGTATTTGGTTGCAAAAACAGAAAACAGCAATATCAAAAGTTAGAAAGCAGCAGAAAACGCCCCAAACAGCAAGTGTGGTAAGTAGTAGTTCGTGTATTGCTTTCTCAACAACAACTTTGCAAGAATTTCATCGCGGAGGCCCGATAGGGGCCGGGTATCCAGAAGGGGTGGTACTCGCGGTGGCCGTCTTTGTAGCACCAGCACTGGTCGACGCCGGGCGCGAGATCGGTGGTTGCGGAGTTTCCGACGACGTTGAGGGACCCTTCCCGCTACTCAAAGCCGAGCCATCGGCTTGAGCATCGTACTTGGGTGTCACGTCGCCGTTACTTGCAGACTTGGTCTCGTGCGCACCGACGGCGCTAGAGCTGGGTACCACTCCGAGGCCGGGTATCATGGGTGTGTTAAGTGAACTCGTTGAAGCGTTACCATTAACGCCAAAAGGAAACTTCGTCTCAAATGCACCAGAAAGTGAGTTCGAAGAGGTATTGGGGCGAGAGGAGCCGCCAATAGAGCCCCAGCTGTTAGCGTGGGCGTGGCAGTTCTGTTGATCGTGATCGAGGTCGATGCCAGAATCGTTCCAAGGGTTGCGGTAGCCAGATTCGCGGGATTCCATGCTGACGAGTGACGCCTTGGATGCATTTCCAGAGCCTTGGAGGAACATGGAGGCCGGAGAGTTGGACCCAGTCTTTCTCCGGCGATCCATGAAAGAGGTGAAAGATGCCATGCTGCTTGGCTTCCTGAGCTTGTCAAAGATGGAGCGCGACCCACCCTCTTCACCAAATGTGCTCCGAGTGGGGGAGTCCTGGACCGAGGGCTCAGCACGTTGCAGTAGCTTAGACTCGAAATATGGCATGTTGTCTTCGAACGAATCCGACTTTGGTCGTGGGATGGCGCCCTTCACAGCCTTCTGATCAAGACCACGACCAATGAGTGGGAGCAAGAGGAAGTCAATGGCATCCTTGAGTCCGCCGGCATTGTTGCGCGTGTAGTTGAGTACCAGGCGCTCGAAGAGGATCTCCTTGTCACCCTCTTTGCCTTTCTTCGGCTCATTGACAGAAACCTCCACTACGTATTGATCCTTCAGCTTCTGCGCAGTATCGTTGCGGAACTCGTTCGAGCTTAGGAAGTCGCGCAACTCCTTGGAAGACGGAAACTCGATCTCATGAGTCTCTGGCACCATGCCCTGCAAGAAAGGTTAGCCATTGTAAGTGCGTACTTACAGGAACTGGATTCTTACCAAGAACTCATCAACAGCCTGTGGGACCTGCCACTCAGGACCACTGACTGTGATAATGTCGCTAGCAGCTTCAGTGCCTGGAAACGTGATCTTGCAGTTCCACTTCTTCTCAAGCTCCTCGATCTCCTGCATACGTGCGACAAGCTCGCGGTGATAGAGACGGTCAACAGGAACCTGCTCGGACACAAACTCTGCATCAACTTTCTCCACCATATCCATGATCTCTTGCTTGACGAGTTCCAGGTTGTCAGCATTGCGTGCAGGGGTTCTGCAGATGACATTGTCGACTTTGATATCGTCATCATCCTTGCCGATGCCTCCACGATCCATTGCGTTCGAGAACTTGACGAAGACAGAATACTTCTTCATGATGCGCTGGATGTGCTGACCACCAATGCCAATGATGCGCTTGTGGTACTGATCTGGAACATGAAAGGAGATTGAAGCCGGCATCTCCAGCTCAACGAGGTCCAATCCATTCTTCGTCGCTTCGTACTGTGCTCCGCGGACGTCGATGTAGAAGTTGTACTCGTTGAAGCCATCGAAGACAATCTGAACGTTGCTTTGGCTCATGATCTTGTTGATCTTACCGTTCTTCTTGCCACTCACGAACTCCTTGTGCTCGTTGGCAAGCTCCACTTTGACTCGGAGAGTCGATTGGGCTTTCTTGACGAATGGCAAGACGTTGATGATGGACATGGCGGCCTTCACGGAATCATCGCTACCGTTGATGTGGAAGTTGAGCTTCTCGAAGGTAATCTCGGCACCGCTGTTGATGCAGATATCCGGGAGCATGGATCGCACGTCCGAGGGCGTCGGCTGACGCTGGGAAGGATCCGGGTGTGTTACCCACCATGAAGCACTGTAGAACTGTCCAGCCAGGCCCATAATCTCGCGGACGGTGCGCTCCACATTCAGAATGTCCGTAGCCTGCACGCGAAGAAGACCGCTACTGCTCCCAAGCGGCGGCAGCAGAACGTAAGATCCATTCGCTTCGATGATCTTCCTGACCTTGTCCAAACGCTCCAGGAGAATGCTGTCCACTTTGCTCGTTGTGATCTGCACGTCTTTCACGAAGGTCTTTGTGCCCTGCACCAAGTCGTTCAGTCTCTTCTTGGCTTGCAAGATGTTGTCCATGCTATCGCCGGTGATGATGATATCGTCTCGGGTGCGTAGTGGGATGGAACCCGGCGGCGTGTAGCCGAACACTGCTGGGAACATTGGCGGGAAGTAGATCGCAGCGCCCGTAGCTGATTCGATCAGTTTGATGTTTCTCCTCTGCCGGCCTGAGATCAGGTTGTGAAGAGACAATTCCACCCGGAAGACGTCTACTAGACGCTGGAGCATCTGATCAATCATGATCAATAGCCTTGTCTTTGCGTTTTCTGAGCTCTCGCTGTCGCCATAGATTTGTATCCGCAGCCTGTTGTCCATGCTTTTCTCCATGTTGCCAGTAAAGCTGATCGAGTCCGAGTCTTTGCGCTTTGACTTGGACTCGAGAAGGAAAATGTCTGCTTTCGTCTGATCGGCAATCTGGTCCATGTGCTCAAGGATATCCGCTCGGGCTCCTTCCTGTCCTTTGGGAAACACGATCTCGCGGTCAATATCGACAGTCTCACATCGCTATCGTCCTGTCAGCCACACCACTCGCCAATACAAAGTAGCTCCATACTCACTAGTGTGATTGGTGTCTCGTTCAAGATCTTTGCCCGCATCTTGTGCACGACCTCAGCCTCACCGGAGATGCACACATTCGTGACCAGAGCCGAGAGCGGCCCTCGCTGCATACCTGGGATCGGCTTGGGTTTGGAGGACGTGACTGTGGCATGTAGTCGCTCGCCGCTGCCCTCGCTTATCTGCTTACACAAGCTGCGCAGAGTTTCCACGTTACGCGTGTGGACCGGCAGGGCGTGGTTGGGCACGTCACCCGCCGCACCGTCCGGGTGTGTCCATCTCTGAAAAGCGCCTGTACTGCTGTATAGGACATCGTCCTTGTCGGGGCCTGGCAGGTTCGCGTTGAAAGGCACGTTGAAGGAGAGGCTCACGAGGTGGCCGGGCATGCCAGGACCTGGGCTCGCGGATATACCGGGCATCGTCCGCTTGCCCATATTCAGCATGTGTTCCTGCGAGACATGTTGATGCTGCTGTTGCGGGTGCTGAGGCTGCCCTCTCGTGAAGCCCATCCCAGGAAAGCCGCTGCGAGCATGGCCGGTGCTCACGAAGTTGGAGATCTTATGCATGTTCTACGTGCATACACCGCGTCGAGCGGCGGGCGGAGGAACGAATGTCGGTCGGAGAGGTTGGTTGAAACAGGCGCAGGTACACAATATAAGCCCCGGGGGTACGCGCTGGGGGAAGAGCCGGCGAGGCAGAAGTGAAGGGAGGACTGGGGGCGGAAAAAGCACAACACGCAACGCTACTGCACTCGATCAAGAGCGAGCAGACATTGCAAAGGGGTATCGGGGGAATGGGCGGTGTGGTGTGGTGGTCGTGGGGTGGTGTTGTGAAAGCTCGAAGTCTGAGACTGAGGATGGAAGTCCGGGCACGGCAATCCACACGTGATGAGGCGTGAAACAGCGACCCAAGCAATTATCTAGAGCCAAATCCTTGCACTGTGCATGCGCCCCGTAGATGAAGAGACAGGGCGAACAACATTGGCATGCATTGTCAGTCTGGCTAAGCAATCACACAACCGTGGGAGCGCGAGCGGGTTCGTCGTCGAGTCCAGCTCGCAGCTGTCGGAACCTGTGGAGTAGTTGATCTCCAGCCAGCAATCCGCTCTCGTGCGCACTGTCCTGAAGAGGCCCAAGACCCAGTCTAGAACATGGTACAGACCATGATCCCAGTCACATGTTCATTACACGCTTCTTGACAAGAAACGTAGAAATCAAAGTCTAGATTGACCATGAGCTGCAGGCGATGCGGGCGCCGGCGTGGCTACAGACCTCACTATTTCTCTCTGCCAACCCACTGGCGGCAGATCGTACACGAATAGCCGAAGTCTATCGCATCGGAGTTGGCGCCGCCTCCAAGGCACATTAGCGAACATGTTCATCATCTGTGGAACCACGACCAGTGTGCAGTCCCAAGACCGCTTCATTCTACGTGCCGAATTACAAAGTGATAGTACACGGCACCCGAAATTCGCGGATTCGTGTCTGTGCCTGTTTACACATGCCCAATTGCTCGTACAATTCCCTCTCCAAAGTTTATGCTGTGCAATATGCAATGCTTCGCTTTTCTTGAACATGATCTCAATACAATATCCCCCAGTATGCAAACATCAATAGACTGCCAAGAAGCGTGCGGTCCCGCAACTGTCTCCATTCACCCATCCTATACCCCTCCTATTGGTATCTGTACTCCGGCGGCGCGGGCGGTCTAGGATCAGTCTGATAGACTATCTCTCGACCATACTGATCAACGTATCTTACAGGCTGCGGTGCTTGCGCGTACGCACGGGGTTGTTCGTACCCAGGCATGACGCTCATCGCTCGTGCTGGTGGGGCGGGCAGTGCGTCGGGCCTGGCGTACTGCTGTGGCGCAACACTGGCCTGGCGAGCATATTGCTGTGGTGCCACGCTGGCGTGACGGGCATATTGCGGCGCAGCAGGTGCTTCTGGTCGTACACTGTAACTCCTTGTCGATGGATATCCTGGCGACGTCGGCTCAGCATACACAGGTGATGTCTGTTCACGTGCGGGACGAGGTGGCGGAGGTGCCATGTCATATCGAGGTTGCGGCGGCTGCTGATATCCAGGGGAAGTGGGCGCCTCCATGTACCGCACTTCTGGTCTGTGGTACTGCGGCGCAGGCACAGGATAGCCATTAGTATCCACGTACTGCACAGCCGGCTCTTCCACAGCTCGTCGCTTTGGTGGAGGTGCCATGCTTGCGTCGACTCTTTCATAAGCAGGCTGAGCATATGATGCCGCAGCACGACTTGGCGCTCGTTCGTAGCCAATATCCGTAGGCGCCGGTCGCCGGTCTGTTGGGGCCACTGACGCTCTGTACGCCGGTGGCGGTGGTGCTGGCGCTGGCTCCGCCTCGGCTGCGTAGTACTGGTTGCCATATTGGTCAACGACAATCCTCGTTGGCGGCGGAACTGGAATGGCCGCCGGGCTTTGAGGGCGCACGTTGTAGGGGTCGTGGTAATCTGCACGAGGTGCATCATGGTATCGGACCTCAACAGGTGCTTGGGGCATTCGCGGATCGCCATAGGTCATGGAAACGGTACGCTGCGGTGCTGGAGAATATGCTCTCTGTGTTGGGGATGGCGGTCGTTGTGCATAATGAATGCTAGCGACCCTTCGAAGATCCTGATTATCCCTCTGTACTGGTCGAAGCGCAGCAGGAGATGCCACTCTCACGACTGCAGGCGACGCCGGTTGGGCATACTCGTACCGCAGACCTGATGATCGAGGGTCAGGCACATATGGTGAAGGCGGAAGCGGTATGTGCCGTGGAGACACGAGATCGACTTCAGCTGGTCTGTAATGCGCCGGTCGTTGTGCATACTGGCCATATGGCTGCACGTCTGGGACACTAGCAAAGGGCGGCGGAGATACAGGCTCGTCCTTGATGCGAGTCTCTTGATATGCAGGAGACTGGGCCGCGGCGTTTCTATCACGCTTCTTCTTGGCACGCCCGCCAGTAGGCTGGTTCTGCTCCATGTCTCGCTTCCGCTTCTTGTTTCGGCGCTTTTTATTGCTCACACCGACACCGTTCTGCAGCGAAACAGTACTTGCGCGCGAGACGTTGGGGTTGTGACGATTGTTGGCCTTGTGATTGACGACCTCGGGGCGGCCATTGACCAGTTCCAATTCACCTCCAAGGTTGGGACCTTTGGCCACGGCCAGTGGGGAGACTCTATTGGGCTGCGGGGCGGCGATGTGAGTGAGATGGTTACGAATGACCTTGGGAGAGTATTGCTGTACCTGTCGTGACGGTTGGGGTGGCGTTGGCACATTGTTGTCCACAGTGACTTCTCCCGGCTCATAGTCGTCGTCATCATCTGATCCAATTTGGCCTTCTTCCATTCCTCCATCTTCTTCTAGACCAGCAAAGGTAGGGACATCAGGTGGCGTATACTCTTCATCTTCATCATCGTCCACTATCTCGTATGCAGTCCTTAGCTGGGCAGAATACGCGTTGATAGTGCTTGGGTCATCACGAGCGCCAGCAGGTTGCTTACCCGAGACAGAAGTCTGAGCATAAGAAGACTGCGCATGAGGTCCTTCGAGGCTCTCGAGGTCTGCTGGGAGGGCACCTGCTGCGCGGTCAGAACCTTTACTTGCGCTTTGAGGCGAGGACCAGTCACTTTCGACCTGGCTCGAGTAGTAGTCGTTCGTGTCAAACGAGCTCGCCTCGCTGCCCACCCTGCCAGAATATTTCAGCCCGGACACGTGAGGCTCGCGAGCAGCGGCAGCAGCAAGTATGGAGCCCATGTCAAGCGATGGCGCTTCCGCACCTTCGTCTCGACCTGGTCTCTTGCCCTGCACAACCTGTGCTTGCAGATCACGCTCGATGTGTTGACGTTTGTGCTGGTTCTCAGCTTTTATCAAGACCGCCGACTTCTCCAAGAAGATGGGATCTAGGCCGCTGGAGGTGGCTTCGGTGAGCGATGGCGGCGCGCCATTTACGAAGGGCGTATGCGATGCGTGCAGTCCGGGCAAACCGGGCAGAGAAGGTGCTGCAGACGTCGAGTATTGCTGCGTGTTAGTGGTCGATGCGTTCGCACTGTATGCTATGCCATTGGCAAGACTGCTCTCTGCTGCTATGTGCTGTGCGCCGGGAGCTGGCGCGTGCAGCGACGCGAGGCTGGCTTTGATCTGCTCAACGGCAGCCGGCGGGAGCTTGAAGTGCGCATGCTTGCCTGATACCACAGTGCCAGCAAGGCCGAGCAGCTTGTTGTAGAAGGCTTCCTCTTCAGCAGGCGATGGTACAGTGCTGCTCATGCCCTGCGCGACAGCGTTCAACGCCATTTCGCTCTCCACCGCTGCTGCTCCTCGGACGCTCGGGTCTACAAAGGGAACGTAACATCGACTGTGCTGCAATGGTCATCAGAAATCTGTCGCGCGTGGAATGGAAAGGCGACACCCAGCGCGACCGCTGATGTGGTGTCTGGTGTTGTGTCGGAGAAGACGCAAAATACAAAGGAGAAGCGCGATCGAGTATCCGAGAAAGGCGGTGGCCCGTGCCGGATGCTTCACCAACGAATCATCTGAAGCACGCGCTTCCGAGCCATATATGTGACTACGACACACCTTCTCACAAGACCTCACTTCTTTCTCTTTCAACCGAATTGACATCTATTTCGGACAAACGTATTCTTCCTCGCGGCTTCATCTGTGCATTCGCATAACGCAATGACTTCCAACGGCATATCAAACGGCACCACACAAGATGACTCGCGGGCCGTCTTCTTTTTCGACATAGACAATTGCCTCTATCCGAAATCTTACAAGATTCACGAGCACATGTCAGTGCTAATTGATAGCTATTTTCAAACACACCTAAGCCTATCACCCGAAGACGCCACCATGCTGCATCAACGTTACTACAAAGACTACGGTCTAGCCATCGAAGGTCTTGTACGCCACCACAAAGTAGACCCTCTCGAGTACAACGCGAAAGTCGACGACGCTCTCCCTCTAGACGACATCATCAAGCCCGATCCACAACTCCGAAAACTCCTGCAAGATATCGACCGCACCAAGGTGAAGCCCTGGCTCTTCACAAACGCATATATCAATCACGGAAAGAAAGTCGTCAAGCTTCTCGGCATCGAGGATCAGTTCGAAGGCATCACATACTGTGACTACGGAGCGGAAAAGTTGCTCTGCAAGCCGGATCCCGCCATGTTTGACAAGGCCATGCGGGAAGCGGGCGTGAAAGATCCAACCCAGTGTTACTACGTCGACGACTCAGCAATCAATTGTGTGGGCGGAAAGAAGTACGGTCTGAAGACAGTGCATCTAGTAGAAGAGGGCACGAAGTCGCCTCCGGAGCCAGCTTGCGATCATCAGATCAAGAATTTGGAGGAGTTGAGGGGCTTGTTTCCGGAAGTCTTCAACCCAAGCCCATGACTACAGCGATCAGCGAATGGAAGAAATGTGTCTTATGATATTACGAAGCAACGAAGGATGTACACGACGTGGTCGTGGAATTTGACGATAGACGAGGAATGTGACTCACGGCGAGTCGGGCGTGCTCTGGCAACATCAACGCCAGCAGTCATACGGCCAGGGCCACCCAGGCGCGGAGATGCGCAGCAATGCAGCAGGCCAGCCTCGCCCGTCGTGAGTCGCGGGTATCCACCGATGTTGCTTGGAGTTTCGCCCACAGCGATTAAATCTAGCGTGGCATTGATGAGAAGGCTGATTGGTAGAGTCTAGACATCTGTATATACACGATATATGAGTAGATTCAATGATCTCGGTCGCTATTACGAGAAGCAGTCATATGTGCAACTTCATAAATATGCTGGCCCTCGGAGCACGTTTGCGATCAAGAGCAGCTCTTGATCTCCTCCTGCGCCTTCGACTCGTCATCATGCTTCTTTTTCTCCTTCTCAAGAGACTCACCATATTCCTTCCACAACTTCTTCACACTATGCCCTTCACAGCACTCCTTGAACAGATCATCATCGTACTTCCCTTTCCTCAAGCATCCATTGATCTTCCGGACAGTACCAGGTCCGAACTTGTGCTCCAGCCACTCCAGAAAGTAGCCAGTATGCTGATAGCCGCCATCCCAGTCCCCACTAGCTTCACGCTTCCAATGCTTGGCTGCAAGCCCAGCTCGTAGTCGCACCCAGTCTGCAATGCCTTCAATCAACCCACCATTGCACGTTCCCTCCGCGTTCCATTGGAAACAATGCACCAGCTCGTGACAGACGACACCCAGCAACTCGTGTCTCTGATCCGGTCGAGTTCGATTGATGTAATTTAAATTGAAGTGGATCTCTTTGTGATCATCATCAAGATCAATGCCAGTAGTGTAAGCAACACCATCCATCTCCCGGAGAATCAAAGTTACGCTTCTTGTGCCTGGTCGATGCGCAGAAGGGACGTCGTACAGCAGGTTGAGCACATTTTGGACTTGAGTCTCAAAGTCTTCTGAGGCTTTGATATTTGACAGAAAGATTGCTGAGCCTTCGTGGTTCACATCGTGAAGCTGTAGTCGCAGCTTCGGGCACTCGAACTTGTGTTTACGGATTGGAAGTGTCGAAGGCTCGGGAGATGTGGCGTTCTCAAGCCTGGGAATCGTAGGCATGCTTGAGTAGTGAATTGCAATAAGGCGGCGAGGATACTCAGATCTTGTCTACGAGCAGATTGGTCGGTAAGTATCTTGATGCGTGACCCTGTGGCTTGATGGCCTTCTTATGCTTGCTCGGCCTGGCAGAGTAGCTACTCGGGATCTGAATCCGACAACAGAGGACAGTGAGTCACTGTATCTCGATGCTGCTCAGATATGTGATGTGTTCAAATGGGAGTGAATGTGTGGTTTCACACTCCGTATCCCTCGCATGGCTGATCCAAGACGCCTCTTGGCCTCATCATGCAGGGATGTCTGGCGATTCGCGGAGACCACAAACTTTAACATCAGCGCTATTCGGCAACTTGACGAAATCGTGCAGGAACGACGGCAGTGTGGTGAGCAGGAGCAATAACAAACACATGCACGAACAGCAGGGACGATAGACATGCAAAAGACACCGAGTTCATAACTGCATCTGTAAGTGACCCGCTGCTGTGCGTCGGAGACAAGACCCGTAAAACCCACGCACGGTTGCCTATGCGACAGTGCGGATCTACGAGACGTCGCGCGTGTTTGTCGGCGACTCCATCGATAGCTCCCTGCCAGCTCACACTACCCACTGATCAGTCACAACAACTCGACCACGGCCTGCACCGCTCACGACGCGCTCGCCATGGATCAGCAAGCAGCGACTCTGTTGAGTACGCTCAAGCGACCCTCGGCGCAGACCGACGTCAAGATCAACCAGCTCAACGCGCTCAAATCCGACATCAAGCACTATCGAGTGCCCGAGAACGCCCAATCCACCATTTTCGACTGCATCAAACTCGCTATCTCACAACAGGCATCCTCGACGCTGCTCAATACTGCCCTATCGACCCTCGGACACTTGGTCAAGCGACTCAAAATCCAGGACAACAGCGGCCATGCCATCTCACAACTTGCGCCGAGGCTCCTCCCAGCCCTCCAGGAAAGACTTGGTGATTTGCGCGAACCAGTCCGCGCGGCTGCGTCGCAAGCAATGGGCGACTTGTACCCCTTTTGTACGAGCGACATCGAGGAGATCATTCGGGACGAGGCTATTGGAGGGTCCAGCGTGCGCGCAAAGGAGACGGGAATGAGGTGGGTGGCTCGGATGCACAAAGACGAAGGCATGCCTTTCAAGTCCTACACACAGAGCATTGTGGCGAGGTTGGAAGATGCGGACGGGACAGTGCGAGAAGCCGCCAAAGCTGTTGTGTTGGAATTATTCAGCGATGCGCCGAATGGTGCCAAGCTCGACCTGAAAAAGCAACTGAAAGCATATTCGGTGCGGCATGCTATTGCGACCCAGATTCTGGCCGGTATTGGTGCGGAGGGAACTGCGTCACGGCCGCCGACATCGAGCAATCCAGCGCGGACTGCGACACCAGACATGGCTGCCTCAACACGATCGTTGCCAGCGCACAAGGACCTAGACGAAATCCTGAAGAGCGAGGCTGCGCAGCCGCCGCCGCAAGAGACCGTGCCGATGGATCCCATATACCTGCACTCTCAAAGAGAACTTGAAGACATCTTCAACGATATGCTGCCACACATGGAAGGAAAGGAGACCGAGCACAACTGGGTGCCTCGAGACAAAGCTGTCTTGAAACTGAGGCGCATATTGAAGGGCAATGCGCCGAGTGAGTATCATCATGCATTCATGGCTGGAATCAAGAGTGTGATAGAAGGTATTCTGAAGATCGCAAACTCCCTGCGCACAACCATGGCCTCAAACGGCTGTCAATTGATACAAGAGCTTGCGAAGACACTCGGCCCTGCCATGGATCCTCATGTTGAGATTCTGCTTCAGTCGTTCATCAAGATGAGCGCTGCCACAAAGCATATTCAAGCGGAGAACGGCAGGATAACGGCTGGTGAGATCTTTCAGAACTGCACATATCATAACCAGATGATGCGACACATCTGGCTGGCTGCACAGGACAAAAATGCACAAGTAAGGCAATGCTCAACAGGCTGGCTTTCGATCATCCTCAAGCGACAAGCGAGCTACAAGAGCAGCTTCGACAGCTCTGGTGGTCTCGAGCTAGCGGAGAAGTGCATCAAGAAGGGGTTGGACGACTCAAACCCCAAAGTCAAGGAGAGCACACGAGCTACATACTGGACTTTCGCAAAGACATGGCCAGCCAAGGCGGAAAAGATCATGGGCGCATTGGACCCGAAGGCTAAAGCTGCTCTTGAGAAAGATCCTAACAATCCTAATGCATACTTGCACCAGTCCGTGGCGGCGGCTTCGACATCATCGAGACCTGGAGGCACGGCAAGCAGAACTACATTGCGTGAGCACATGGAGGCGCAGAGGAAGGCAAAGAGTGGTGGCAAGCTGCCGTCACGGCCAAACTCAGCCATGGCTGATCTGTCGCCTGTCAAGAGCCGAGCAACTCCAAATGGCTCGGTCCGTGGACCTTCAAAGATGTCACAGGTCACGAACAGGCAAGTGTCTGGTCAATCAAATGCTTCGACGATGGAAGCGTCCGGTTCCGCAGCGACTGCGAAGAAGGGTAGTTCCCTGATGTCTGGCCCTGTGCGGCGGCCACGAAGACCGGAGATTGCACGCCCACAAACGGCCGATCCATATGCCTCTAGACGCATGCTACGTCCAACGACACCAGCAACTGACAGCGATGCTGGAAGCCCAGATAAGAACACTGGCGCGTCAAAGGCATCTGTTGCAGCTTCTGGCACTGCTAGGAACACCGCCAAAACAGCAGGAGTTACCAACGGCAGCCCTCGAGCGAGTCCATTCCGATACAGTCCTGCTCTGTCAAGAAAGCAGTCACAGCCTGGACTTGATTCAAGGCCTAGTAGCAAAGGCAGTGAAACTGCACGCAGCTTCCGGGAGGACGACCGCCCGATGGGCATGCCGAGAGGCATCACCGATAGAGGCCAATTTTCTCCAGGCCATAAGCGTCCTGGCCTCGGCGAGACTAGGTCCGTGGACAGTGGCATCCCATACTTGGCAGATGAAGAGAACTTCACCATGGTCATGCCAAGTCTACCAAATCAGCCGCGAGCACCTTCGCCTTTGGCATACAGAAGTCCTATCAGGGCCATGTTCGAAGAAGCGCGGAACGTGGGCAAGCTCTCGCCCGAGGCGCAACGTACCATTAGTGGCTCAGGAGGGCCAATGGACGACGTGAACGGTGTCCGGGCTGCTGATGAAGTGCAAATATACGAAGATCCATTCGTCGAGAGCACAACACAGCCCGGCGCGCAAGATGACCGAAAGGTCCTGGGCGAACTCCCCTTGAACGAGAATGTCAGAGAGACGAGCCCTACACAAAGCGTTGGCTCCAGCAATGGTCCTAACAGCCCACCTCAAACGAACGGCGTACGGCCTCCACCCCTCAGTTCGACGCCTCAGGACCGGGCAGAGGTAGTCAGAAACCGGCGACTACTAAGTTCTGGTATCGAGCGCATCAGGACCAAGGCACTGGATGCACACGGCTTCCGCCGCGTCCAAGATCTCGTCAAATACAAGGGCGACATCTGGGACGGCGGCAAGAAATACGATGAGCTCATGACAGTCCTGCTCGAGTACCTACAAACCATGGACCAAGACTCAAAACTGGCACAGCAGCCCTCAAAACTCGCCGGCCTCAAAGCCCAAGCATTGAGCGTGCTCCGAGCTCTCGTTGCGCTGCACCCAAAGGACGCGGCAGCCTGGCACGCCAAAGCTCTCGTTACAGTCCTTGCAGTGCGCAGCGCAGTAGACGCCAACAGCCACGTCACATCAGACATCCAACGCACCGCCGACGAAATCATCAAAGACGCCAATTACGAAAGTTGTATCGACGCAGTCCTTGACTTCCTCCCCGAAAGCAGCGAAGAGTCACCTCGAATGATCGCCATGGCTCTTTCGATCCTCCGCCAACTCGTCACGAAATCGAAGTCTGACAGGGATGCCGATCTCGGTCCAGAACGCAAGTCCCGACTCGCACAGACTACAGCTCGGTTTTTGAACGATGCAGATTCGGAAGTGAGGAAAGTGGATGTCGATCTGGCGAGTGAGTTATTCGATGTCTTTGAGCCGAGTAAGGCGGAATTCTGGCAGGAGTTCAAGGGGGTTGATGAGGGTCGTTTGGGGTTGTTGACTTACTATATTGCGAAGAAGGGTAACAGGTTGGCTGGGATTGCGACGCAGTAGGGTCTACGCCACTAGGCTTCGCCGGACAAGAGGGGAGGTGGAGGAAGGATGAGCACTTGATCTCGTATTCTCTTTTGTCCCTCTTGCAGGCACGCATTGCCGTAATACCACTAAGTACAAGCGCAGGCGTTGGATTGGAGGGGATGGAAAAGATGGGGAGTGTTTTTTGGTTTTGGGAGGGTTGGTTGCAATGGAGGAACAAGCGACCAAACAGTACTACCACTACTACCACCACTACTTCCAGCTTCTTTCTAGGGTCCTCCCTTGCGGTATAGCATTTTGGTATATAATACCTGCTTTGAGGACGTATCGAAGTTACCCATCGTCCTTCTCATGCGTTGTTCATGTGATGCATGCATGCATGTGAAATTTGGGGCAAGAGTGAGAGAATCAATTGATGTGTTGCCCATGCGAACGCAGAATAGCCAAGCTTCGTGAGAGCATCTCTCTCGTCACTGCCACTAGCCTATAGAATTGCCCGAAGAAGGCAATGAAAAGATGCACTGGTTGCTGCAGGGGCGGATCAAGCGTTTGTCGATCTTGGTCTCATTCTAGAAGGAGTATAGGTACGAGTAAGGGGGCGAGCACGGTGAAGTTGGAGATGTGGGGTCAACGGCGTGGTCGTGGCGTCAGAATGTGATTGCAACTATGATTGTTGCTCCTTGGAAACATAGGTCTATTTGCAGGATCGACGAGTATTTCTCGCATCGAGCGTTGTTATCAGTTGACCGGACATTTGTTGCGTGGAGTGACTCCTGAGTTTCTAGTGCGATGCGATCGATGTGTGCTGTACGTGCTGTACCTGACAGATAGGAAGCGGGCGAATCAGATGTCGAATGTGCCTTGGAGTTGTGCTGGTGCAGGATGTGTTTGTTCATATGACCTTTGCCATCCTGCAGCATATGCAACGGAAGCCACTCCGGATGTGGTTCTGATGCCCTAGCGGCATGGTGTAGATGAGCATCGACAGGCTGTAAGGCTGCGACGGTACACGTTCCAACGTGTTCGGCGTTTCTTGGGTCAACGCCACTGAGAACGCTTCTCTGCCCGTTGCTTCCTTTGGGCAGCGTCAGCGTTGTCAGCCGGATCAGCGTTCGATGAGAGACAGCAGGCGTGGGAGAATAATGTATCTGTGTACACTCCTAATCTGGCGAGGGTGAAGTCTGGCCAAGCTCTGATCTTTATTATGATTCGCCAATCCGAGGTTCTCGATAGCGGCTATGAGGCGCATTAGGTTGATGCGGGCTGCGAGCTGGCGAGAGCGCGAAAAGCGGTCCGCTTGCGCACGACAATTCGCCGACCGAACCAAAAGTGTTGTCGCAACGTGTGGACATTTGCATATGACGATGTGTGCTGTTGCGCAGCACGAAGAGGGTGTGGTGATCTGCTGACGCTTCCATAGGAGAGGCTGTAAGACAGTTTTGCAGCAATTCAGCGGTGAGGCTGGCCCGATGTTGGGTCATCATCCTGGACCTGCCTTGGCCCCTATTCTCGTCTCCTCCACGCTGCATTGCTGCTTCGATGAGGCGCGTCACGTCCGGTACAGCATACGCTGGTGGGCCAGCAATAATTTGCGTGTCGCGCTCAGGGTCTCGCGTGTGCTCGTGGGCTCGAGCTCGGCTTTCACGACAAAGTTGCCTTAGCGAGAGGAAAAGCACCAACAGAGGCGCATGCGGGATAGCCGCGAAGGATTTGGCCTCGAATTCAGGGCGTTTGACAGGCTGCGCGAGAGAGTCTGCGACAGCGCGCGCCCACTGGCAACAGGGGTCGTCGAATCTATTTGGGACGGCCAGTGATGGACCAAACAGACCGCGTCCCAGCGGTCAGGCAGGATGAGGCAGCACACCAGGCAGATCTGCGTGGGTTTGCGGCACATTGCACGTCTTCATCTCGATGAGAGGCTCGGCCGCCGTGCGTCCAAGTTTCACCTTGGGGCCCCCAGAGCTGAGACGCGCGCCCGGCCAGTAGGCTGATGGCGTGGTTTTCGTCGAGCCAAACACCGCAGCACAGCGAGTGCTCGCCATGAGACGTCGCAGTGAGTGGCGCATAGCTTCCTGTCTGTCCCACGCGCGTCGCACGGCATACCCGTGCGCCGAGCTGGTGGTGGAGCGCAACGTACGGTATACAGACGGCAAGCGGACGCTAGGAAGGCCAGCGGAAAGGCTGTTTCAAGATGCGTCTGTTGCGCGCCGGCCTGTGCAGAGGGAGAGAGTGCTCGCAGGCGAGCCCTGGTCTGCGAGGTGCTTTGAAGTGTCAGCCGTCTCGCGGGTCTGCAATCCCACTGCCTGCTTGCGCTCTCTCGTGACGCCCTGCTGCTGCTGCTCGATCGCTGTGCCTAGCCGAGCCATTATCGCCGTGCTGCACCACCTCCGCCGACCCTCCGAGCGGCGTCGTCGATGTTGGGGAAGTCACTGTTGTAGCTGCGCCCAGCTAGCCCGAACCCGCAAGCGCCATTCGCTCACGCCGCCCGAGCGAGAGTTTGAGCGGTCGAGATCTGAGCTGGTCCCCCCTTCACTTCCAACCTTGGCGCAACTGGACCTCGCTGACTGGGGCGGGACTGGTCTTCTGCCGCCTCTGTGCTGCAACCACGCCTCGTCATCCTCACCACCGACACCTCCTGTCGGCACTCACGGCGGCGGTGCGCGACGGCGCGGCCACACTCGCTTGGACTTGGAGCTGCACTGTTGGGAGGAGCATTGTCGCGAATGCTTCATGCGAGCCGGCGAGCAAGGAGACACATAGCAGCACGGGAGCTGCGTGAAAAGAGAAGAAGCAAGCAAGCAAGCAACACCGCAGCGGAAGAGCAGGACCCACGAGTTAGATCGCGATCACGAAGCACGACGAACGAACACATCAGGCTATCAGCGCCAGCGACATCCGAAGGCGTCGCCGCTCCGGCATTGCATGACCCATTGCCCGGGCTGAGCCCACGGCAGTGACAATGGCTACGATGGAGTCTCCTAGCACATACCCCGAATCACCTATGGAGCAGGAGGATGTGGTATACCCGTGCAAGGGCTGTGGAGAGGTATCATCACATCCAATTCCAAGTAGGTTGCGACATGGAAAGTCTAACTAACACGTCGCTACAGATACTCGAAGAGGGCAAAGCATTTGAACTTGGTACGTGCGATCCTCCTCTGATTCTGCATGAGCATGTGCGGCGCAGACAACATGATGGAAATCTGGCTGCGGGATGGAATTCATGCTGACGATGATGACACAGCGGGCAACCGATGGCACATTGATTGCTTCCGATGTAATACATGCGGCACTCTTCTGGACTCGGACGCCAACCTGCTGCTACTCGGTGATGGCAGTCTCATCTGCAACAACTGTACATACAGCTGCAGCGCATGCAACAACAAAATCGAGGACCTGGCAATTTTGACGGGCGACCAGGCCTTTTGCTCGGGATGTTTCCGATGTCGAAATTGCAAGAGGAAGATTGAGAATCTGCGATATGCTCGCACATCGCAGGGCATCTTCTGCATGAGCTGTCATGAGAGTCTCATGGCGCGACGGCGGAAAAAAGCGCGAACACCGAAACAGACAGCGGCAGGAGCGCAACCGGGGCACGATAAGGCATTGCCTTCGCTTCCTCCTGGAGTTGCGCCTCAAAGTGCCTTCACACCAGAGAGTGAGGCAGCGCCCGAGACGGACTCGGCCAACCAGACACCGCAATTGGAATCCGCATCACAGAAGCACACGACGTCACGCACTCGCGGTGCATCTCACTCCAAGAATTACAATCGCGACGTATCCCCGCTTACTGAAACCACACGGAAAGGTGAGTTGAACGGCGTTTTTGAGCAGGAACAATCAGGAACTGATCGCAAGCAGATGGGCCCACATTGCCAGCCAGTACATATGGCGAAGGGAGACCTTCCAACGTGTCGAGCTCGAACGACGATGACGATTCCGAGAGGGGCTTTCTCCCGATGGCGTTCGATCCCACGCCAGTGCAAGCGCCCCCACAATCCCAGACGTCAATGCCGCGAAACAGAACTTCGAGAGCACCCGAGGAACTATCACCACCAACAGTGCAGAAGGAGAACCAGCTGCCGAGGGACTATTTTGGCGCAAATGGGCGGCTATCGGCAAAGCCGTCCACGAAAGAGCATTCGCAAGATGGGCGCCCCGGCACTGCCAGTGCTTCGTCGAGATCTGTCTCCACTGAACGCGAACCTGACCGGGATCGCTCGGCGAGCCATTCCAAGCCGAGTCCACACATTTTGTATCAAGACAAGGGCCGTAGCAGGAAGCGGGATACCTCTGGGGGCAATACGCCTGTGAATGGTGCTACGCCTGTGGTCACCTCTCCACCTGAGCGGACTGCCAGCAAGCCTCAACCACATCCTCTGGCAACAGACCACAAAGCAATGAGCAATCAAGCTAGCCCCCAGGACCCTTTCCGACTCGGAGAAGTTCCGACCTCGAAACGAGCTGACTCGCGGAAGACTTCGCGCACAGGAGAATCAGATGCGGTATCGCCTATGGAAAGGTTAAGTCGGGATAGCGATTCCAACAAGCCCATTTCTCCAGTGTCCGTAGGATCGCAGAACTCTGTCAACCCATTCGACGACCCCAGGCGCAAGGATGGTACCACTCCGGGAGCTACGCCTGTTCCACCCCGACACGCTGACAGAGGTCTACCATTGCGAGGAGACTCTTTGAACACAGCACCCGCTATTACTATGCAGTCAGCAAGTGAGCAGTTGACTCCCAGCACCAATACAGCCCACAAAAGGGACATTTCAGCGTCGTCCATGGGTACATCTTTCGTCGACGCACAGAGCACCATATCTCGGGATACCAGCCGTTCGAGACCCGAACCACAGCAGCGGGTCAGCCTTGATCTCGCTCCGCCGCCGCGGTCTGCCACGCGACCGACTGCACCCAGCAAGTCCGTTGCTAACGATGACTTTATTGCACCTCGACACGCTCCCCCGCCACCTCCACCAGCGGCAACGGAAAGGCACAGACAGAATGATTCGATCAGCACTCTACAGAGTGAAGATCGCGACGCCCAGCAGCTATCTCCTGGTCTGCGAAGTGCTGGTCTACCGAAGTACAGTCTCGACGGCGGCTTTAGTATGGACGACGAAATGGGACGAATACTTCGGGGAGAGGCCCCACAAACATCGAGCAACAACGGATCGTCTTCTCCTTCGGTGCTGAGACGTGTGTCTAATGCTGTGAAGCATGGCAGAAGTTTCAGTGATCGCGCGCCCACGCAAGGAGGGCAATCGCCTAGGAATGGATCGCTCGCAAGCGCGACACCGAACATCACCTCACCCACAAGTGCTGACGGCTTCGAGTCGGTCCGCGCGTCGCTTCGGCGTGCCCAGCAGCATATCGCTGAACTGGAGTCGGAGAAGCTGAAGCTGCAGGAGAAACTCGACAATAGCGGTGACCTTAAGGCGGCCAACAGCGAATTGCGAGAAAAGCGCTCCACAATGGCATTCCTCGACACGCAGCGCGAGATGATTGTACGGGAGCTTGAAACCATGACGGAGCATCTGGCCAAGGTCAAGGATACCAACCAGCCACTGGACATCTCTGCGCTGAAGTCGAGCATTTTGCGTGACTTCGCGGATTCATTACAGAAACTCAAAGACAATATGGGTGCTCAAATTGAAGACTTGATTCGCAAGCGCAACGAGCTCACCGACGAGATTGGCAGCTTGATCCAGATGAAAGACAAGGGATTCCAGGAGTACGAGTCATTGTCGACCAAGAACGCGCAACTGGCCTCTCACAACAATGAGCTCATTCGAAGTATACAGGGCATGTACCAGGACAATCGCGCGCCAAACGGCACACCTGGAGCCAACGGACTTGGAATCTACAATGGCAATATGAAGGATGCGTCGTCCGCAGAAGTGCGAAACCTCAACCCTGTCGTCACCGACACATCAATGCCAAACTTGCTGCAGGATCCAGATTCTGAACAAGCAACAATTCTCACGACGCCGCAAGTGGTGAACATCCGAAAGGGTGCTCAGCCGAAGAAGTTTAACTGGCGGCGAGGTGGTGAAAAGGTGGCCGGGAAGGTGAGCAAGGGCATCAAGGGTGCCTTTGTTGGCAATGAACAGCCACAAAAGGGCCAGTATACCATTGGCATGCCTTACAATTCAAGCCATAACGGACAAGCGATGCCTGGAAGCGATCACAGCAGCGTCAACAGCAAGCAGACATTAACCGACGAGAAGAATCATGGCTTCTTCAAGAATGCCAATGGTAAAGCTGGCATGCACTTGAAGAACAGCAGCAATGTCAACTTGGCTGCTGCCGATGGATCTGGTAAGTGTATGATGCAGCTCAGATGCGATGTTTCTATGCTAACGTCTGTAGTCCTCTTCGGCTCCGAGCTCTCTTCCCGCTGTGAACACGAAGGTCGCGTCGTGCCCGGTATCGTCTTGACCTGTATCGCCGAAGTCGAGCTGCGCGGCATTGATGTCGAAGGCATCTACCGCAAATCAGGCGGCGCGGGCCAAGTGAAGCAAGTCCAACAAGGCTTCGAAAAGGACCCCAGTTTTGACATCTCCGACGAGGACTTGGATATCCACGCCATCACCAGCGCACTGAAGCAATATTTCCGCAAATTGCCTACCCCACTCATCACTTACGACGTCTACGACGCTCTACTCGAAGCCGGCCAAATTCAGGATAAGGAGAAGCAGGCTTCGGCATTGCGCGCCGCCATCGATAGCCTTCCGGACGCGCATCGCGATTGTTTGGGCTTTTTGTTCCAGCATTTGGCGAAAGTCGTTACGTACGAGAGCAAGAATTTGATGACGCCGTTGAATCTCGCGGTCGTTTTTGCGCCGACGATTATGCGGCCGCTATCTATTGAGCGCGAGATGAGTGATATGCAGGTGCAGAGGGCAGCGGTGCAGGCATTGCTGGAGAATCATAGAGGGGTTTTTGGAGAGGAGTGATATGTCGTGTGAGGGATTGGGGATTTCTAGTTGGATGAGAGAAAGACAATGAAAGAAAGAGATCTTCTCTGTGGTTTTTTGAATTTTTCTGCTTTGCTTGTTTTCCGCTTCTTTGGATATATTGCTTCTTTACACTTTTCTGAGAAGTCGGTTTTGAGCAAGCGGTCAGTGGCGTCTTTGAACAGGAGACGAAGAGGAAGAGAGAGGGACAAATCCTTGGCGGCAAGCAGGCCAGCCAGGGCTACAGGTCTAATGTGCCCGGGATATGCGACGAGTAGTATCGAGGAGGACAGGAAGGGAAAGCAGAAGAGCAGGCAGAATTTGCAAGCATGAAGATTGCTACCAGTAGGCAGGAGAAGCGACAACGGTTTTCCAAGTCGCGAAACCAGAATGAGACTCTGCGAAGGAGAAGAAGGAGCGCCGCAGTCAGCGGCATGCGATGTTTGATTTTGAGAGGTCTTTATTAGCGTGCGATGTGGTTTGAAGTTGTTGCTGTTGTTGCTGTTGCTTTTTCAGATATCCTCTTGTTTATTGTTAGCTTTTTGTCGTTGACAATGGAAATGATGTGTGGGATCCTCGTGTTCAATTTTGTGTTTTTTCATGTGTTCGCAATGATTGTCACAATAGTAAATGAGAGAGTGATGAATGTCTCTGATGGGTGTGACTTGGGGAAGCGCAGAAGGAAGGACAGGTGCGTGGAGGTAATTGAGGTAAGTGGGTGAGAATACGGATTCAGCTCCGATTGCGATGTGGGTAGCAAAATGCAATGTTATGCGACTGCCTCATGTGACGCGTCTAAGAATGTGCAACGCAGAGTGCAAAATTGAAGAGCGGCAATAAGCAATTAAGGAAGAACTGCGAAACGTGAGCGAAAGAGAAAAAAACAAAAAGTGGCAAGTCCGGATTCGAACTCGCGACTTTAGAGGAATTGGCAAAAGAAGAAGACAGAGGGAAGGGCTGTGAACAGCCAATGAAGAGTCCATTTCTCTGAGTGAGCTACTTCCCTGAGAGTGGTGCAAGTTTAACCGTATATAAAGGTCAACTGCCAGTTCACGGACTTGTGAAAATCTGCAGGTTTCCGGAGGCAGTGCAGGCTAAGCTGTGCTCTGTGATCCATGGGTGTGGCAAACTTTTTGTGCGCGGAGAGGTGGTACATGGTTGCGAGGGTCTCTGCCTTTTGCTTCGGGGGGTTGTAAGTTAGTAGGTAGTCGCGTGGGAGACAATGGAGGTGTGTTGGACTTAGGGAATGGAATGGCTGTCGCATAGCCTGTCTGTTATGGCCCTTCAGCAGAACGTGCACCGCAATACGATCCAGCTTGAGTTCGGGTAGAGCATACTGAAGCGTTCAAAGGCAGCCGGAATGCATTATAAGTGCCATCTGGAAGCTATGCTGCCATCGAACCACTTGACCCACGCCAAGATCTCGCGGTCTGGAAGTAGATGGATGCTTCTTGCCGTGGTGCTTGCAACCGGGTAGCAGTGACAAGTCTGCAATGTATTCGGGTAGGCCCAGTCCCGTCTACCAACGAGCTCCGATCATTGTAAACTGATCATCAGTATATAGAATGTACGAAGCTGTTCGTGAAAAGAGAGGTGAAGTGGAGTGGGAACCGATGACGGACTGGAAAGCTCCCCCGAGCAAACAAACCCTGTCAAACTTTCGTGGTTGAGACGCCGACCCAGCTGTCCGAAGATTATTGTTTCCATCTCCATTGCACTCGACATACTCGACACGACATCTCCCACTCTCCGAATCCAGCATCTCGTCCCTCACTGCCATCATGTTCGCCGCACGCAAGGTCTCGCAGTCCGTCCTCGGCGCCGCCGTCCAGCGCCGGGCATTCTCCGCGACTGCTAGCAATGTGAGCTGCTTTCCATCGCATCCCTTCAACCGCGGCGCGACCAGCAGGCATTGGAAGCTAACCATAACGCGTGTCTACAGGCATCCAAGGTCGTCGTCCTCGGAGCCGCTGGTGGTATCGGCCAGCCTCTGTCTCTCCTCTTGAAGCTCAACCCACGAGTGAGCGAACTCGGACTCTACGATGTGCGCATGGCACCAGGTGTTGCCGCCGATGTTGGCCACATCAACACCAAGAGCACAGTATGCATGGGACAAGTCGATACAGAAGAAGTGCGATAACTGATGATCAATCAAGGTCGTTGGCTACGAGGCCGGTGAGGCCGGTCTGGCTGCTGCCCTCAAGGGCGCCAACATTGTGGTTATCCCAGCTGGTGTTCCACGCAAGCCAGGCATGACCCGTGACGGTACATGGTCTCTATCTTCGAATGTGCAGTGTGGCATTGGCTGATGAACTGCTTACAGACCTGTTCAACACCAACGCATCGATCGTCCGCGACCTCGCCAAGGCCGCCGCCAAAAACTGCCCTGACGCTCACATGCTCATCATCTCGAACCCTGTCAACAGCACCGTCCCAATCACCGCCGAGGTGTTCAAGAAGGCGGGTGTCTACAACCCAAAGAAGCTCTTCGGTGTGACCACCCTCGACGTTGTCCGTGCCTCGCGTTTCATCTCTCAGATCAAGAACAACGACCCAGCCAACGAGAACATCACCGTGGTTGGAGGTCACTCCGGCGAGACCATCGTCCCACTCCTGAGCCAAGCTGGCCACAAGCTCGAGGGTGCCGAGCGTGATGAGTACGTCAAGCGTGTGCAATTCGGTGGTGACGAGGTCGTCAAGGCCAAGGACGGTGCTGGATCTGCCACCCTCTCCATGGCCATGGCTGGTGCCCGCTTCACCGAGTCTCTCCTCAAGGCCGCTCAGGGCGAGAAGGGCGTTGTCGAGCCAACCTACGTCGACTCACCACTTTACAAGGACCAGGGCGTGAACTACTTCGCATCCAAGGTCACTCTTGGACCTAATGGTGTTGAGGAGATCCACCCAGTGGGCAAGGTCACCGAGCACGAGCAGAAGCTCCTCGACGTGTGCTTGAAGGACCTCAAGAAGAACATTGAGAAGGGTGAGCAGTGGGTCAAGGAGAACCCTTAGATTCACAATTGCATGAATTGAGGGTGAAGGAGTGAACGAACGATCAAGCAGAGTCCGGTTGTGCGCCGGACGCTGTGACGGAGGCTGCTTCTGCAATGGGGATTTTGTGGCATAGAGCTTCTGTAACCCAGCTGTAGATTACTGTATCCTGCAAAAGTCGCGTGTAACATTACCCAGCTATCCTATCTCTAGTCACCTTCTACAAGTATTTCCTGTGAAATTGAATTGCGTACTCCTCAGTTGCACTCAGCTGGAGATTGCCAGCTCAGTGACAAGCATCGTAGCTTCACGGAACTCGCCAGCATGCCGTGCCTGCCAAGTATAATGCCCGTCGCCGATATGAGGCGAAAGTAAGACAACAAGCCGTATGCTCCGAGCCATGTGCATAAAATATTAGAACATCACTTGACCATCAACACGACAGCCCTTATGCACCATTCTGCTGAGCCCTCTCCACATGCAGAATCCACCACAGAAGCCACGGCATAATCGCACGTAACTCGGAGCGCGTCCCACAAGAGCTCGGTATACCAGGGGGGCCAGACTTGGTTCCGTGAGCGGATCCCATCTCTCGTGGGTTAGCCGTGGGGAAGGACGGGAATCCGAGTCAAGTTGGCGGTACTTCTGGGCGCTGCGCTGTCCTCTGGTGCTGGGCAGGAGACGACCAGTTTCACTAGACGGGCAACACCTCACCCTCCGATCTCAACTACACAGACACATGTCGACCTGCAGCTGATATCACGCGGCTCACCTGTGAAAGACGATCAAAGACCGAGCGACCCCTGTCGCGCCGAAGACAGAATCCGCAGCGTCTGCTTTTGTGCCGAGGTCTAAGGAACGGGCTGCGTTGTGACGACAGCAGCCGGCAGCACCAACCACGAGACGGCCGCCCGGAGCTACGCAAAAGTGCAGCGCGCGCGACGAGAATTGCCAGCTTCGACCGCGGGAAACGACAGGGTGCTTCGGCTATCACAGCGCTGCGGAAATATTCTTAGTACGAGGCCACAGAGTGTCTCCAGCTGTTCCCTTCCTTCTTGCTCGTCCTACCCTCGTTCCACTGTGCCATGTTCGCGGCGGTTGCCAGAAGGCGAGTCTTCAATACTGCTGCTCCAGCGACGGCCATTTACCGAGGGACAACGACTCCAGGCCTGCAGGTGCGTGTGCTTCCGATACATATATGGGTACTTCTGCCGAAGTACTCCAGGTGTTTTGTTCTGAATGACGATTGTGAGACTCATTGCTTTGACAGAAATTCGCCATGGCACAACAACAGAAGCGGAAGCAGAGCAATCTGCCGGCAGGTACGTGGGAGCATGCAATGTCGCGTGATGGGATAGAGAACTGACGGTTACACCGGAAAAGGCTACAAGGAGGACCATAGCAAAGGTGCCATGCTCAGATTCGAGGAGTCGCTGCCACGATTACCAGTGCCTACGCTCGAGGAGACCGCGAAGCGCTACCTGAAATCCGTCCACCCGCTGCTGACACCAGCCGAATATGACAACACCAAGATGGCCGTGGAGGCGTTTGTGAAGCCCGGCGCAGTTGGACATACACTACAGGACAGGCTAAAGGCCAGAGCTGCAGACCCTGGGACCAAGAACTGGTTGTCCGAGTGGTGGAACGAGGCGGCGTATTTGGGATACAGAGACCCCATTGTGCCATACGTCTCATACTTCTACAGTCACCGCGATGACAGGAAACGAAGGGACCCGGCGAAGCGTGCCGCAGCTATTGCATTCGCTACACTCGAGTTCAAGAAGCAGGTGGACACAAACGCACTGGAGCCAGAATACATGAAGAAACTCCCCATGGCTATGAACTCGTACATCTGGATGTTCAACGCATGCAGAAGACCAGCTAAGCCATCCGACTACCCCGTCAAGTACGATGCAGAGCAGAACCAGCACATTCTCGTCATTCGCAAGAATGCATTCTTCAAGGTGCCACACACCCACAATGGCCAGAATCTGAGCGCGAAGGAGCTGGAGTACCAGTTCAGACGCGTGTATGAGATGGCAGAGAAGGCCCCAGCAGTCGGCATCATGACTACGGAGAACCGCGATAATTGGACAGATATGCGGGAGCGTCTGGTCAAGGCAGACCCAGCCAACCAGGCAGTGCTCGAGGCTATCGAAGGTGCTTCATTCGTTGTCTGTCTCGACGACGCCACTCCGGTGACCCTTCACGAGCGGTCTCGCCAATACTGGCACGGCGACGGCAGCAACAGATGGTTTGACAAGCCTTGCCAGTTTATTGTCAACGACAACGGCACTTCTGGATTCAACGGCGAACACAGCATGATGGACGGCACACCCACTTCACGACTCAATGATACCATTCTTCACTGGATGTTCAACGACAAACTCGACTTCGAGAACCCTCAATTCCGATCTGACATTCCCGACCCAGCACCACTGAAATTCAAGCTCTCAGGCGAGAACTACGCCGACATCGCTCTCGCGCAAACACACCACGTCGGGCTCATGAGCCAGCACGAGCTCCGCGTCGAAGCCTTCCAAGGCTACGGCAAAGGCCTCATGAAGAAATTCAAGTGCTCACCCGACGCCTACGTGCAAATGATCATCCAGCTCGGCTACCACAAATTCTACGGCAAGAACCGTCCAACCTACGAATCCGCCGCCACGAGACGTTTCCAGGAAGGACGAACGGAAACTTGCAGAACTGTGTCCGATGAAGTGGTCGCTTTCTGCAATGCCATGGCCCACCATCTCAGCACAGACGAGGAGTGCCGTGACCTCTTCCGCAAAGCCATCGGTGCACACATCGAATATATTACCGCCGCTTCCGACGGAAAGGGTGTGGATCGCCATCTCTTCGGTCTAAAGAAACTCCTCAAAGACGGCGAAGAAGTTCCTCAGATTTTCAAGGATCCCGCGTATACGTACAGCAGCTCGTGGTTCATTTCTTCGAGTCAGTTGTCTTCGGAGTACTGGAATGGATATGGTTGGAGTCAGGTTATTGATGATGGATGGGGGTGAGTACCAACCAACACTGGAAAGGCTAATCACATGCGAATCGATGTGCTAACGTATTTGTGTGTTTTACAGAATCGCCTACATGATCAACGAAAACAGCGTCCAATTCAACATCGTCAGCAAGAACCTCGGAGCGGAACGTATGGCGTTCTTTTTGAATGAGGCGGCGCAGGATATTCGAGCGATTTTGGAGAGTGAGAATACTAGTGCTAAGGCCAAGTTGTAAACAAGAGAATTGCGAGCATCAAAGCAAGCATGAGGACATCTCGCGTCACAAAGTACAACTCAGATTCGATTCAATTGTGTCTTGTGGCTGCGCTGGTCTTGAGAGACAGAGAGACATTGGAGATCTACGGGAAGGATCTATCGTGTGAGTGAGAGTTGTGCTGTAGCCTGCTGCTAGGGACGAGTAGTGTTCTTGGGGCATGAGTCGTTTCTGCTGTTTTACCTTGACATATTAGGAGCAACCTGGAAGTGTCCCAAAGTAATGGGGCATAAGGAGTGAGGAACGTTTTGTATAGCGGTAGAGAAGGAAATTCAAGAAAGCAAGTCGAAATCCATTCCCGATTCGCTTTTCATTCAAGGTGGTGTTCCCTTTCTCTAATCACTTCTACATTACTCACTTCCACCACTCGTCCGAAGGGTGTGAAAGGAGTGACGGCAAATCGAAGTACATCGAAGAAGAGGAGAGAGAGTAGTGGTGAGACTTCATTGCTTCATTTCATTAATAGCCAGCTATTCTCTCTATCGCTTCTCCTTCAGCTTCCGTAGAATTGAACGTCTTTGAGACTTTTCACGGCTACCTGCTGAATCAAGAAACGCCCTCCGTTCCGAAAAGAAAACAACTCCCGGTTTGTGCCTCGAAGCAAATGGGGTATCGTAAGAGACACTGAACGTCCGTCTGCGCCTTCCTTATACAGCAAACTCCATTCCATGCTGTTTGCTTTTCCCTGTTAATATTGAAACTCCTCGCTGTGCTCTGTTCGCTAGAAAGATTTGTCAAGTCGTATGGTAGTTTTGCGAAATTGTCAGAAGTCGTTGTCGAAAATCTGTTCCGCTTCATCATCGTAGTCGGAAAAGATCTCGTCTGAAGAATCGACTTTGGATGGTGTCAGCTCTCCTGCCCAGGACGAGCCAGCATTGGTATCGCTGATCTCCGCGTTCCCAGAACTAAGATTCTCCGTTGGCGATGCTTGGTTTGTTGAGTCTTGCTCCGCCTTCTTGACTCCGGACTCGACCTCTGATTCTGCAACGCTCCCCGTAACGCTGGCCGCGTCGTTACCGTGCTATTGCGACTGATCGATAAAGGGCGCAAAGGTCCGGCCGCCGAAGCGTTCCAGGTCGTCATCGTCATCCATGTTCACATCGTCATCTTGAGATCGTTCCAGAACTCTCTTCGTGCGAGCAGATGCTCCATTCGTGAATCCGCTGACTCCATTCATTCCGTGGCCAGTACCATTCTCGTGCGCCTGCTGCTGCGCCTGCACAGTCCTCTGCGCGCACAGTATGTCCCAGTACCCTTGCAACAGCCTCTTCATAGAATCGTCGAAGTTGACGCAGAATCGCTGAGCCTGGCAGAGCTGCATAGCCTTGATATAGTCCACGTCCTCGTGCATCTCCATCAAATACGCAGCCACCACGCCAGCGCTGCGCTCGTTTCCGCTTTCACAGAAAACCAACACTTTGCCCAACTGCTGTCCATTGCTCAATTGATACATGCGAGACAGGTGCTCGTTGATCATTTGACTCGTCCTCGCGAAGCTTCGGATCAGATCCTGGTGGCCCGTCAAATCTACGCTCTGAGCCTCAATGCCCAGCTTTTCGGCCATGCGGAAGGGAGTCTGCATGAGCCTCGACTCGAATCCCTGTTTCTGCCGCACACCCAGCAGCATTGTGACGCCCTGCTCACGCAACCACTTTTCGTCTTTGGCAGCCGTCATGGGACCTAAGCACAGAAACGGTAGGATGGTCTGAGCTTCGCGGCGCAGTTCGTATGTCCATTCGAGCGGGGCGTTAGACTGGACGAGGTTGTCATAGTTGACGCTTTGGAGGAAATTGTAGGTACTCGATTTGATGGCTCGCAAGGTAATTTCAGGGACCGCATCGGCGTTGAGAGTGGGTGGAGGAACGACGATGCGTGGCGGGGTGGGCACGCGGTAGGTATAGATGTCGGTCTTGTGCGGATAGGCGAGCACGGCGGGCTCGTGGCTGGCCATACTGGGCGGAAAAGTGTTTGTGTGTGCGTAGCCGGGTGCGAGGGCAGTCGGCAAGGTGCAGAAAAGCGGCGGCGGCGTTTGGAAATCGGCGTGGTCGTGGGAGTTTCGTGGGCGACCGATGAATATGCCGTTCGCTTGATGCGGGTCGTGTGGGTAGAGGGAAGAGTTCAGATTTGAACGAGAAGCGAGGTTCTTGTCGCCATGCGAGTTAAGTAGCAGGCAGGCACGTGTTATTTGCACGCGCAGAGCGGAAGGTACGCAAGTGAGTGAGGAAGAAGTAGGAATCGAGGAAAGTGACGCTGGATGATCCCTGTCACGTTGCACATGCATGGATTCCCGCGGGGTCACTGAAGACACCCGTGCCGCGCTTTGCCTGATACAGCCGCGTGCCTGATCATCGCCGACATGTGAACATGCGAGTGAACTTGATAGAACACACGCGTGGGTGCTGGTTTGAAGCGGCTTCTACCGCCAGTGTGAATATCCGTATCATATCAACTACATGTATGTCTTGTATGCACGCTGCAAGTGAAGCATTGTCAGGTGTCGGGATGATTCACACACCAAGAAATCACGGTCGAACTTCACGAATGATAGCATAGGGGACAAGGTGAACGAACATTGAGGCACGCGAATTGCGACGCCCAAAACCAAGCCAAGCTTGAGTGGTCTTGCGGACCATGTTTTTCGACTGCTCAAAGGCAGGCGAGCTGCTGTACAAACCCATTATCATGCAGGACGCCGTCGACGCCCCAGTCCCTGTTCGAACGCCATACAGTCCGGTCCTAGGCAGAAGACTTGCCCTTCTTCGCCTTCTTCGACTCGCCATTCACGCTCGCCTTGACCTTGCCAGCAGCAGCATCTTTTTGCTTCTTCAATGCCTCCTTTCTCGCCGCCTTCTCAGCCTTCTCCTGCTCCTTGGCCTCAATCTCCTCTTTGCTCTCGCTCTTTCTCTTCTTTGGCAGAGCAGGCTCCTCTTCCACCTCAGCGACATCACTCTTGCGCTTCTTCTTCTCCACTTTTCGCATCTTTCCATCCGGACCAGGAATCTCGACGTACTCGTTGCCGTTCGCGTCTGTAAGCGCACTGCGCTTGCGCTTCTTGCCTGGGTTCTCCTTTGAGGGTGCCTCATCGAGTACGTCGTGCTCATCAGCCCACAGCTCATCTGTAAGCCAGATGGGCAAAGCCGCAGTCTCTGGTCCCTTGACATGCACAGCTCGCACGTTCCGCCATTGCTGTGGCACGTACTTCTCTACCATCCCATTAACCACAGCTTCGACGTTCGCTTGCACTTGTTCAGCTGTCATGCTCGCCTTGCCAACCTTAATCGCAGTCGTGGTCGAAGGTGCGAGGTGGACAAGCGCAGCTCCCAATGCTTTTGTAATCTCATGCGCCACATCCTCAGGCCTGACATCCTTCTTCTCCACTTTGCTGCCTCCTTCAGCGAGCTTTCTCCTCTTCTCGCCGTTCTCTAGGATATTCTGCCTCTTGCCCTCCAGCGTCACTGGAATGGGTCTCTTTGAGCCACCCTTATAGAACACCTTGCCCAGCACACCTGGCAAATATGTAATGATGCGATCGTCGGCCAAGAAGACATCATATTCCGAGAAAAGCTGCCTCTTCGACTCGTAGCTCTTGTACTTGGACTTCAGCTTCTCCATCCCAATGACACGCGCGATCCTCTTCCCCACATCAAGCGGAAACGAAGACTCGGCAACGAGGTCTTTGTATTTTCTCTGCGGATCTGCAGTAATCAGGCAAATCCTCAATCCTTCCTCATCGACACTGCGCAACGGATTCGGAAGAACGATTTTGCCTGGTTTGAGACGCTTCTTGTCGACGATGTGCTTTTTCGTTGTCAGAACAAGCCAGACTGGGCTGTCTTCCTCGACTTCCTCGCCATCGTCGGCATCAGCGAGGAGATTTGCTTTCTCGCGCGACGACGATTTGGTGGAGACATCGGCGTTGATCTTTTTGAGCAGGGCGGTGGTGGCTTTGATGGTTTGCGATGGGTCAAGTTGGTAAGGGGAGCTGCTCGTGGGGACTGCGACCTCGGTCGTCGTCTTCTTTGTGATAACCTTGGAGGGCGCCATGTTTGTTGTAGATGTTGGAATTTTCGAATGTACAAGAGAGGCGCAAATACAAAATTTCCAGAGATGGAGCTGGTCGCGCAAGTTTGGAGGCAGGTGTGGCGAGCTGCCGAAGCTTGGCACGGATCGGGTTAACGCGATCCACTTTGACCTCGTTGGACAGCCATCTTGCCATGAACCTGAGTAGAATTGTCGTTCCGTTTGAACCTACTTTCCTCTGCTCATCAAAATGTTGCTTCTGGACTCAGCTGTAAGCGCCGTTCTTGATCAAGGCAAGCGCGGTAACCTCCCGTGCGTGGACGATGTGATAAGGCTGAGAGCGGCAGACAGAAGCAGCCGCCATCTCAGCTGAATTGACACGCCGTACTGGCAGCCGAATTTTGAGGCTGCAAGAGACAGTCAGGTCTGTATCGCTAAGTCGTTGCTCACTGATATACGCATGCATCAGAATCATCACGGACTTTATACACCCCTTAGGCCTTTGCTATAGCCTGGCCAAGTATCTGCAGACTACAGCAAAGGCTGCTAGCAGTCTCACATCTCAGCCATGATGCGCCTATCGGAGAGCGCCTGTAGCACGCGAAGTGGTTCAAGCATTCAATCTGCTGACCCCGAGTACATCGGAAATGCGAAAGGAAGAGCTCAACTGGCCACCTTGGCTGATGATTGTCTGATGAGCACTACGCTTTCTTGTGCCCATTGGCTTCTCCAGATTTGATGTGGCTTGCAGTATGTACACAGTACTCCGTACAACGCAGCCTTGTGGCGTCGGGTCCGACCTTGTGCGGCTGTAGATGCTACGCTGCTTCAGCCTGCCCCTGCCGCGAGCCTCTCATAAGTCATCAGCTGCCGTCCTCACACTCACCTACAGGACTCATCAACGTTTATCGAATGAAGGCCTTGCGATTTTGGACATCTTCAATTGACCTACTAGCGCCTCCGAGATGCGGCTGCTCAAAGCTGATCTCCTAACAGGATTGAATGTCGTCTACTTTGGTGACGGTACCGAGATACCTGAATATGCGATCCTCTCACATACGTGGTATGCGGACCACGAAGAAATTACCTTTGGAGAGCGTATGCTTGAGACGCAGGAGCTGCAGAAGAGGAAAGGATGGCAGAAGGTCACCGGCAGTATGAAACAGGCCCTAGCCGACGGGCTCGAGTATATCTGGATTGACACTCTGTGCATCGACAAAGAGAGCAGTACCGAGCTCACAGAAGCTATCAACTCGATGTATCAATATTATCGCGAAGCACAAGTCTGTTACATATACCTCAACGACATGCCAAGTCCTACGCGACTCCTAGGCACGTTCGACAGGACGGACCAGCAGACGTTGATCTTCGGCGAGGACTTTGAGGACGCTTTGCGTCTTGCAGAGACTGCACCGGCAGTAGGAACAGAAACTTGCAAGCAAAGTCTCTCACAGCCCGAATTACTCGACGCGCGGAGTAGTGAACTTACACCTTTTGTCGCTCAGCATACAGGCAGTGAGCAAGACTTTGAGCAAGACCTTGAGTCTGCACCTAGCGTTCACCTTGAAGAACTAGCAGAGCGCATCTCGCACAAAGAGAAGCCCGAAGCAGTTGCGATGCTAATGGAGGCGGACGACGGCATGTATCTCGTAGATCTGGTAGCCTTCCGCCGATGCAGATGGTTCACTAGAGGATGGACCCTTCAGGAGCTACTGGCTCCGGAAAGAATCGTGCTATTCAGCGCGGACTGGAACGTGATACCCTTCGAGCTCCTAAAGAATGAGATTTGTGTAACGACCAGGATCCACAAAGAGGCCCTGGCCAAAAGTCGGCCGATCGCGACATTTAGCGTTGCTCAACGCATGTCTTGGGCAGCTGGACGTGTCACCAGACGAGCCGAGGATCGAGCTTACTCACTTCTGGGCATTTTTGGAGTCAATCTTCCTGTGCTATACGGAGAGGGCAATGCTGCATTTTCAAGGCTCCAGGAAGAGATCATGAGAGTATGGTCGAATGACCAAACGATCTTTGTCTTCGATCGAGGAAACGAGGAGCAACGTAAACCGGCTCTGCTGCTGGCACAATCGCCTGACCAATTCCATGACAGTAATGATGTCGTAACAATGGGACGTCCTGCCCAAAATCATTTCCATGTGACGAATCGAGATGTGACATTCAACACGCTGGTCCAGAAGAACGGCCACCATGGGGCACCTGGGACTCACCTGTATCTAGCCTGCACTCACGAGAATGATGACACGAAGGTTATTGTTCTGAACGTGATCAAACAGACAACGCTCCTTGCACGGACTCTCCCGAACAAGCCGACCCGAGAAGACTCATACTTCGTGGAGCATTACTTTGAGCCCATGGAGAGCATAGATCTGCGTTACGTGGTTCGAAGGGGCCGTGACGTTTTTCGAGTCTCATTGAGCGTGTTACGTGCACCCGATGAACTTCGCTTTTATGCGGACGGCGAAGATTCCATGTGGCCAAAATCAGCCAGAAACCTCCTACTGTGTAGGTTTGGGTTCTCCAAATTCCAAGAGCGGACTGGTCTCTCGTCGATGTTCCTGTCGAATAAGGAATACGTCGATTGGTCCGTTGTGGGGACCTGCTCTAATGGAGTCTGGGACGGCACTAGAGAGCTATTCGTTCTAGGAGATCGAGACAGCAAACACCCTTTCACAGGGCAGCTCAAAGTCTCCCACAAGGGGAGCGTGATCGCGACTATCAACATCAAGCAACGAGTATTCACGGGTTGGATTGAAGAAATGTGGCTCGACGAGAAATGGGGAGTCAGTTTCGATTCTCCTTCCATTAGCTTTCCCTGGTGGTTTCTAGGCGGGTATTCTGTCCAACTGTCGCCGAAATTACCCAATAGAGTCATCATCGCCCGCGGCATGACACACTGGAGGACTCCAGGAAGCACAGTCATGCCACTAATCTGCATCACGGACAAAGAGTCGATGATCGTTCCAATCGAAATCCTCTACGGTATCATACAGTACGCATTTTGCCTCTTGCTGGCCATTTTATTTGGCTTGTGTTGGGCTCTGCTCGCTGCTGGACCGTATGCCGCTTTGGGCTACGGTATCTATCGCCTAAGTCGCATAGTCCGGGAGCAGGGTGGAGGACCTCTCTACGTCGCGCTTGCTGTCTTCAGTCTTGTTGGACTGTTGATTGCATACCTTCTGAGCCCACGGTTGCGTGGCAGATGGCATTATCGAGTTGGTCCTGTAGTCTTGACTTACGTTTCCAAGCAATATCTGTGGGGGGACGAAAAAGCATTCTGAAGCTACTCCCATATGGTAGTTGAAAGTATAGACTATTTTCGTTGCTGTGAGGACTTCGCCTATATTCTTAAGCTGGATTACCCCGCCAAATTTGGCTCTCCTTATCTCGTGACAATCGATCTACTCCATCGCAAGCTATAGACATCACGCCATCTAAGATATACACATACTTTCTCTCGAGCCATCAAGGTAATATGGACGCCTCGCAATTGTTCCCAGAACATTATTCGCTGCGCTTCTGATATTTGAGGATCCTCGGACAGCTTCGCCGCTCGTGCGTTGCACAACATGGCAGACCAATCCCATTTGCAAAAGGATTCCAAAATCGCCATCATAGGAGCGGGCGTCTTCGGCCTCAGCACAACACTCCATCTTCTCAAGCGAGGCTATACAAACATCCACATTTTCGATCGACAACCTTTCGACAAGAACCAATATGACGAAAGACAAGGCGCATATGGTGCGTCATGCGATCTTAACAAAATCGTCCGAGCATCATATGGAGGTGCAAAGTTGTACCAGGACCTTGCATTCAAGGCGATGCCAGAATGGGAGAAATGGGACGAGCAACTTGCCGCTACGCCGAAGACTGAACTACCGTCAAGTCTGGACCCGAATATCTCACTTTGGCATAATTGTGGCTTCCTGCGATTGAGTTCCAATGGTTTTGGTGAGAAGGAGAAGCAAACTCAGGAGAACTTTCCTTCTGAGATAAAGCATACGCAGTATCGCGTCTCTGATGCAGAGAGGAGAGCTCAGGCGGGGGAAGAGGGCATCCCATTCTCGAAACTGGACCCTTTCGGCCGCATCGAACGCGGCCAATCAATTGATGGCATCCTCGACACGACAGCAGGATTCGTTCTAGCTTCGCGTGCCTGCGCCTGGGCATTGCATCTTGTGCTACAATCAGGTAAGGTCACGACGCACTTCGGGCCTTATAATGCTCTGCAATCTTTCATGAAGACGGGGAGCCGTATCACGGGGATTGTGACCTCTGGCTTCGAACGGCATAGTGCGGATTTCGTGGTTATTGCCACTGGTGGTTGGACACCTTCGCTACTACCGGAAGTCGACCGCTTACTGGAGACGACATCTGGAAGTGTACTGAGCATACAGTTGCCCCAGAACAGACCTGATCTCTGGGACAAGTATGCTGAAGACAAATTTCCCGTCTGGTCCTGGAATATGGAGTCTTATGACCCTAGCGACAAGACAAGTATTGGCGGTCTGTACGGTTTACCTCGGACTCCAGAAGGCATCGTCAAGATCGCATTTCGAGGCGCGAAATGGACATCTTACACAAGACGGTCGAGCGTTGGTGAACAGCTATCTTATCCGAATACGGATGCTGATCGCATACCTGAAGAAGCAATGCGAGTGATTCGGGAGTTCGCGAGAGAGAATCTACCGGATCTGTTGGAGTTAGATTTGAGTAATATTCGACTTTGCTGGTACACTGATAGTGTTGATAATAGCTTTTTGATCGATCATGTGCCGAATGTTGAAGGTTTGGTGGTGGCTTCTGGTGGCAGTGGACATGGATTTAAATTCTTGCCTGTTTTGGGTGAGCATATTGTGGACGTTATTGAGAAGCGAAAGACGGAGTATACGGAGCTGTTCAAGTGGCGAGATGTGCCGAATGGGAAACGAAATGGCTTGGAAGAAGGCCCGGGAGGATGGAGGCCTTTGGAGAAGCAGAGAATGGTGGGAAATACGGAATGGCGGAATGGTCTTGGTGTGGATGGCAGGAGTAGACTGTGAGGAGCCTGGAGGGAATACCTGCCGAATGCGGCTCGGCTCTCGGGTGTGGCGGATTCTCAACGCGGTCTCCGCATTTCCGGTTGTTGTTGCTGGACCTGCTTTCTGACTTGCACTTCCACGCCACAAACTCTGGAACCGGACGCAACATGTACGCCGTGTGGAATTCGGCTCCAGAAGACGGTGCCGATGGCCTGTCGCCCTCGCTGACTAACGGCACGCCGGCAGCGAAGAGGCGTCGCGTCTCGGAGAATGAAAACGGACGCCGGACTACTAAGGCAACGCGGGCGTGCGATCTGTGCAAGGCAAAGAAGGCCAGATGCTCTGGGTCCAAGCCATGTGCGAAATGCTCAGTGCGAGGTCTAGAGTGCACTTACGAGAGTCAGTATCTTCGCGGCCGACCTCCTACGCCGCCTTCGTCTACTATCGAGGTGAGCACGAGGCCTCAAGAACAGCAAGAACAGAACAAGGCCACGAATGCATCACGTCGCTCTCCGTCCGGTGATGCTGATGAGCAGCATCCAGTCAGTCTGTCGCGGAGTTCGCCGGAGCTGGAAGCGGCTGAGATCAATGGTCAGTACGTGGATCGTACCTCCGGACTGTCCTTCCTGGAGCGTGCCCGCTCACGACTGAAGGCACGTCAATCAAGTCGCATTGAAGGCTTTCACCAACCTTTAACTGCGGCTGGAGACAAACCTCTCCTAGACTCAACGCTCGACGGTAGTCCTACAAGTCCGGCTGTTCTGCCCAACATCCCAGATCAAGACCGCGCGGCTGAACTGCTTGACCTTTACTTCGAAGTTTGCGTTGCCTCATACAAGCCACTTCATAAACCAACAGTCGATGGCTGGTATTCAACTTTGACTCAGAATATCGCTCAGGGAAAGCCAATGACAGAGAGTATCGGCAATGCTAGAGTAGCAGTGTTGTTTGGAGTCTTTGCAGTAGCCACGTACCACGCCCAGAAATCTAGCGGAGTCTCTGATGATGTAGCGTCTTTATCAACCAGCGACTCGTTCTTCAGGTGCTCCACAGCACTGACCGAGACAGAAACAGGTACACCACATCTGGAATCCGCGCAGGCACGCCTTCTACAAGTCTTCTATCTGCTGGCAACCTGCCGTATGAACAGAGCTTGGTATATATTCGGGAACTTGATACAAATCCTCTCAGCCTTAGGGATGCACCGGCGGAGCCGCAGACGTATTCGGCCATCGCATTCGGCACCAGAATTCATCTACGCTCAATGTCGGATACGCACCTTTTGGAGCACATACATTCTTGATCGATATATGGGCGTTGTGCTTGGACGACCTCGGCACTTTCACGACAAAGACATTGATCAGGACTATCCCGCTCGAATCGATGATAACGACCAGGATACTACCTTCTCACACTATGAAGAGTTGGACAGCGATAGCGAGTGTCATCTCGATGGATTCATTTGGAACATCAAACTTGCTCAGCTTGTGGACGAGATATCTGACAGCCTGTACGCTATCAAGCCATCACCTGAAGCATCTCGAATTGAAATTGCTCGCGCCTTCGCAGCAAAATTGGAGATCTGGCACAAGTCGCTGCCGGCACTATTGAAAGCGAAACCTACGAGTCTGGCACGAGGCTTCCGACGCCAGTGCGTTGCAGTGAAGATGGCACATCAGCATGCGATATTGCACCTGTATCGGCCTTTCCTGCTGGGACGTTCACGCACCGAAGACACGTCAGCTGGCGACACGATGCTTTCCTTTCGGAAAGAAAGCACCCGCCACTGTATACAAGCTGCTCGAACAGTCATGCGCACAATAGACGATTTGGCTCGAGAAGGAAAAGTATGGGGAGCCTACTGGTGGAGCCACTATGTGGCGTTCTGTGCTTTGACGGTCGCCTACGTATGTTTGCAGTGCGATCGGGACCTTGACAGAAACGAGCGGGATGCACTCATAGTGCTCGCTGAACGCTGTCAGTGCCATCTTGCTCAGGCGACAGCTACAAACTCCCCGAGTCGCAGGTACAGCATAATTCTTGAGGAACTCCAGAGCCACGTCCTCGTTCAGCGAGCCAGCAACACGCGAAGATCGTCCAAGGTCGGTGACGCGAATGTACCTATCACTTTTGTCGGTGCCACAGACAGCGGAGAGACAAACAACGATATAGGGGGGCCGACATTGATGGCTGATGTTACAGTCGATGATGTGCCTCAAAGCGGGAACACGGATTTCATGTCTGATGGTCTTCATGATCCCTTCATGGATTGGCAAACGTCTGACTGGCTAGAGCTAGATGCATCGGTAAGGACCAACATGTGCCTTTCGTGACGATACTTGAGCTGACTTTACATATAGGCTTATGGCGTCATCCCAGGTCTGAGCCCAGATTTTCAATGGCTACATTCAGCATGAATCTATCAAAGTGTATACTTGAAAAGTGGACTCTTGTCTCCTAAGCGATCCAGCTCTTCACTGGAGAACTGAGCATGAACTTCTGCTTCGGTCATGCCCGCGTTCTTCTTATTGCTTGACCAGAGCAGAAACTCGAGCAACAACGCAGCAATCACTCCAGCCGCAGCGAACCCCAATGAGGCGCCGAATCCGGTCGGGTATTTTGGCAGCTCTTTCTCAATGAAGATGAAGCTGCCAGTGATGCCACCCATGTTGCCGACTCCAGTCATCCAGCCAATTCCCAGTGCTCGCTTGGTAGGGCCTGCAAGATTGTTCATGTTCCAGGCTTGGACGCCTGGTCCGATAGGGTAGAGGCTATTCGCGTGGTCAGTCGCAATGATCGCAAAATTATAATGACCTGGTGGTCTTGCTGGTACTTACCCGAAGCAAGCAAGGCATAGCGCGAAATAACAAGCTGGAATATTATCCTTGATGTTATCGGCCATCGCGAAGAGGACAGCGTAAGCAGTGACGACGCATAGCTGCGGGCCCACGATTGTGGGCATACGCCACTTGAAGCGGTCAGATATGACAGAGAAGCCATACGCTGCGACTGCACCAACTGCATAGCAGGGCATGGTGAGAAGCTGAGCATTCGCCGAGGTGTATCCCATATTCTTGATGATCTGAGGCATTGTGAACTTCAGACCGTAATTCGGCGTGACGTTCGACCAAAACATGATTATCAGGAGGTAGATCTTCCAGTCACAAAGGACGGACCAGAGGACTTTCCAATTGATTCCCTTCTCTTTCTGGTGCTCATGGGGCTTGACTCGGCCAGCTGCGACTTGACGCAACTCCAGGTATCGGATCTCGTCTGGAGTGAGCCACCGATGGGAATGTTTCGGAGTGTCAACTAGGATCCAGAAGCATGCGACGCCCGCAGCGACAGAAGCAATTCCTTCCAGGATGAAGATCTGAGTCTATCAGTGGAGTGCCTGAACAAGAGAACGACGCAGTCACGTACCCAGCGCCAGCCTTCATACCCACCAACACCGTCCATCTTCGCGATCGCGAACGCTAGCAAGCCAGAAAAGGCACCTGCTATAGCACTTGCTGTAAAGAAGATGGCGATACGCGTCTGACTTTCGTGTGGCATGTACCATTTGCTGATGATGAGGATAGCACCGGGAAAGAAGCCAGCTCTGAAGACCTCCGTGGTTAGCGGCTCATCAGCGAATGGGGTTGCTCTTGTCCGTTACCTACTCAAACAGCCCAAGCAATATTCTGACTCCACAGAGCTGCGCAAAGTTCTGAACGAAACCGTGGCATGTCATCACAATGCCCCATACCGTTACGATGCCGCCCATGAATAAAGAAGGTCGGTCGAAGAGGTCAAGGATCGCGTTGCTCGGGAGCTCTGTCGGCCTTGTCAGTACCCTATCCTGTGGATCGACGTGTCACGGACTTGGATATACCTGCGAGCGTGTAAGGGATGAAGAAGATCGCCAAAGCGATGTTATACTGTGTGCCGGACATGTTGAGGTCTGGAAGAAGTCCTTCGATCTTCGCATTGCCTTTGAGATCTCATCAGTACGTCAAATGCTGAACACGAGTACGCGCACGCTTACCGATGTTCGCTCGATCGATGAAGCTGATGAGATAGAGGATTAACAACACAGGGACAAGCCTCCAGTCCACCTTTCGAAGCACAGCTTTCCTTTGTTCATCGGAAATGCCAGCAAGGAACGCAGCCTCTTCTGCCGTGAGGTTGCCATTATGATGTGTTACTTCAGAGTGAGCTGCCTCCTTCTCCAGGTCTACTTCATCATTGTCCGAATGAGTGACCATTGCTTTCATCTTGGGTTCCGAGGCGGTCATGTTAAGTGGCAGCAGTCAAAGATGAAACAAGCCAAAAATGAAAGGGGCAGGGAGTGACTGCAAGGACCGCACTTTTGTACGCTCGAGCAAGTCGCTAGTATGCTGAGCACAGTACGCCACCCAGTGCATGTCAGTCAGTCACTTCTTGACAACTGGTGCCGAACACTGGGTGTCCACGGCTAGAAATCCGGCATGCTTCCGACACATGGCGATATGGGGTACGGGGTGGAAAGAGGGGCAGAAGATGGGGTCACGCCAGGATTTGTGAATTGGCGGCACTTCATGGCTGGAGAACGCCCACTAGCAACAGAGAAGCTGAATCCATTGTGGAGAGCCTAGACCGGAAGGCGGTTGTGGTGGCTTGAGGTGCTCCGGAAAACGCGGATTTCTCAATTCAGAACCGGATTTACTTGGGCATTTTTCCTGATTGGGAAATTTCCTGCCGGCGATGTGTTTGTGTCGACTATGCTCGGACTCTACTTCGGCCGTGGTGATGAGGCGACAATGCCGAAAGGCGAACAGTTTGCGATGGAGAGATTGCATATAAACATGCAAGAACGTTCTTGCTGAGACAACATCAACACATCCAACCATCGCAACAATCAAACCCAGTTGCGAACAACTTCTCTATACAAATCACAACACTTCCATCCAAGACCACAAGATGCCCGGAAACACTAACGGCTACACCAATGGCCACAGCAACGGCGCTAAAGTCGGCTTCGACGTCAGCGGCCTAGTCCCAGCTCCCGTAACACCCTTCACCGAAGACGGCCAAGTCGACTACGAAGCCATCCAACGTCTCGGTTCCTGGCTCGGCAGCATCGAAGGCGTCAAAGGCCTCGTAGTCCTCGGCCACGCCGGTGAAGGCACTTTCCTCACCCAGCAAGAACAGGAAGACGTGATCCGAGCATTCGTCAAATCCACCAACGACCGCGTTCCCGTAATCGCAGGAATCACAGGCGAAGGCACCGAAGTCGCAGCTCTCGAAGCCAAGCGTGCAAAAGCCGCGGGCGCGAAAGCTGGACTCCTTTATCCTTCTCATGGTTGGTTGCGATTCGGATACCAGCCTGGTGCTCCGCAGGATCGATACAAAGTCGTCTATGAGACGAGTGGTCTGCCTCTTATTCTGTTCCAGTATCCGGATAACACACATGCGACATACAACCTTCAGACCCTGCTGGATATTTCTGCGCAACCTGGTGTCTTTGCCATGAAGAATGGTGTACGGAACATGCGTCGCTGGGATACCGAGATTCCAGTCATTCGCCAGCAACGTCCGGATCTTCAGGTTCTGACTTGCCATGACGAGTATCTTTTGCATACTGCTTTCGATGTCGATGGTATGCTGGTTGGATACGGGAACATTGCTCCGGAGGCACTGCTGGAGTTGATCGATGCCGGCAAGGCGAGGGATTATAAGCGAGCGAGAGCGATTCATGATCAATTGCTTCCTGTGACGAAGAGTGTTTATCACCGTGGCTCGCATATGGAGGGGACTGTGGCGTTGAAGCATGCGCTTGTAGCGAGGGGCATCTTGTCGCATGCCACTGTGAGGTCACCTTTGTTGCCGCTTCCTGAGGGCGCAGCAGAGGAGATCCATGCTGCCGTGAAATCAGCGCAGCTGCAGAAAGTTGTTGTGAAGGGTTTTTAGAGTGAGAGAGATTGGTACTGAGCTCTGTGGTATGATAGCACATTTGGCAATCAATAGAAGTTTTCAATTTCAAACCTATTTCTATTGCATGTCCAGTTTTGGTGGGTTGGCTGTTCAAGTGTCTAACGATGGGTCCACTCGCTTCCACGGGACCTGCCTGCGCTTCGGTCTTAGTTCTGAAGCTCGATCGCTTCTTCGCTGGAGGTGCTCTTGTGTGTTCCACCAGCTCTATTGCATTATCGGACTCATATGATGGCGCAATAAGGGATTCCGTCTTTAGAAGTCGAATCGTCTGTAATTCCGACATTCTGCCGTCCACAGACGGATCACTAGGCCATGTGTCGCGATTGCGAGCCTCGCTGAAGAGTGAATAAGCTGGGTATCGTCCTCGGATACCGCTCAGATGGATGTCATTGCTGCTGTCTATGGCTTCGAATACTTCGTTGAAGAGAGTATTGCTGCCTGAAGTCAGCCGCAGGAGGGCTGCGGCACAGTTGGCGCTGTACTGGTGATCACTTGGCGATCCGACCAATGTCTTGTTGGACAACGAGCAGCTAAGAACCAGCCATTAAGTCTAATAATCCTCATGACTTTTTAGCCGAAAGGTATACGCGTGTTTCGGCTCCGGCCCTGATACCTCAGCTCAATTTCCCGGAAGGAGTCACTTGCTGCGCAAAAGGGAAGGACCATTGCTACTGCGCAGGAAAGAAGGATTGAAATGAGGCAGCAACTCTCTTCCCCTGGAGGATGTCTCATGGGCGCAACTTGGTTCAGCTCGTCAGCTTAAGCTCTCTCGCGACAGGAGGACAAATGAAGTATCACCCAGCTCTTTCAGTCGTCGGCTACTCGACTGCACCTGATGGTATACTGCCGAGCGAACTCCTGGACACGAACTGAACCGGGAGACATTGAGCCAAGTCTCTTACATGCGACGGCTCGTCTTACAGGATCGAGCAGGCGGACTGGTGCGAAGAATTTGTGTCTTCAAGCAAGCTTCGTGTTTTGCCCAAGGTGCACTCTCGCGACCTCGTCTCTGCATCATCTCCGGTGAAGCTGGATCTGGAGAAGAGCGCCTCTAAAACTTTATTGAGGAGAGAGAATTTAGTTCGAGAACGCCGCGCGGCATAACGCGTAATGGTATCCTTTGGTGGAAGTGGTTTCTGCAGAGGTGGTTAAGTGGCGCAAATGAGGCGTATGTGCGAAGTCTTGTGACGTTCAAGCATTACGGCACATACGTGCTACAGTACCTGTGTCTTGCAGGTGCGGACAAGTGAGTACATGGCGCTGTGGCTAGCTGAAAGTATGTGACTTGTCTGGGTGTATGGGCGGTGCGCAAACCTGGCGATACCTCCGAGTATGCAGAGAAGCTTACGAGACTCCATCCTGCTTGGATGGGCATGCAGTCGCTCATGACCCGTCTCCACTGGGTACAGAAAGCAAATGCTGCGGAACGACAGGTCGCGAATATGTGCAAACAGCTTTTGTTCAGCTGGCAGAGCTGAAGTGAGTTGGTGGAGTTGCACTCTTCACATGATTGGCTGCACGGACCCACGTGTCTGGGCAGCCAGCGGCCGCCTGTTCCTGGCGCCGCCCGCTTTGGGTTCCTTCAGCAACACTTGGCTTCTGTTTGACTCGGTTGTGAGACCAGTGGGCTATGCTTGCAGACCGCATTTTTCTATTTCGCGCTGCATTCAGCGCATGACCGCATCCACCCTGCAGCATGGCGGAACAGGAAAGCCACGCAGCAGTCCGCCAAACGACAGTGGATCGGCGAGTGCTGATCGGCCGGGCGCGAAGGATGTCCCCACGCGCTCGCCTACTGCCATCTCTCAGCCTCAAGGGCTACATATGGGGCGCATCCTGACGCCCTTTTTGTGACATGAATATATCTCACAGCCTCATCCTGTGCGACGCACAATACAGTGTCGCATATTAGTGCCCTGGCGCCTCTGTCCTATATGTACAGTCATATATCGAACAGGCGTCCCAGATTCAGCAACACCATCGCGAGCTTCTATCCTCTAATCATTGCAGTTCCACACACAGGGAAAAGCTGATCGATTCTACAAGGTCTTGGCAGATATCTCGTTGAGCCTTGCCTGGGCAACTTTATGCGTAATAGGCACATCGACGCCTGCTTCACCTTGGCCATAGGTTAGACGCTTTGATCAGACAGCCCATTTGGATATACAGCACAAGTCGCAATGGAACATCGACACTCTATCGCCGACCAGGCGGCAAGGCATCAGCCTAGGATGCCCAAGAAATTGATCATCTGTTGCGATGGAACCTGGATGGACAGAGACAATGGCTACAAGGATGGCAAACTTCAGAATCCTTCCAATGTGACGCGCATAGCACGAGCGATGATGTCCGAGGATGATGCCAAGCACCCTCAAATCGTCTACTATCAATCCGGCATTGGAACTGGTATTGGGCTGTACGACCAAATGATTGGAGGCGGCACTGGTTTAGGTCTGAGCGAAGCATTACGCGAAGCCTACGGGTTCTTGGGCACGAACTATTCCGAGGACGATCATCTCAGCGGGCCTGATTCGATATTTCTGATCGGCTTTTCTCGCGGCGCTTTCACCGCTCGCAGTCTGGGCGGATTCATCACGGCAGTCGGAATCCTCACGCGGAAAGCAATGCCGTTCTTCTACGAATGTTTTCTTGATTGGGAAAATGTTGGCCGAGAAGGCTATGAGCCACGTTTCTTTGAAGCTTATTGCGCTGCACATCCTGAGGATGAATTGGACCCGAGACTGAACCAGCCTGATCCGGCACTGGCAAGGTCAAAGAAGCCTCGTGCCATAGATGAGTACATGGAACAGTACAAGAAGCACCTCCTTGCGCTTGGTCTTACACAAGACGCTAAAATCAAATGTATCGGAGTCTGGGATACAGTGGGAGCACTTGGCATTCCGGTGAATCCTCTGATCCAGCGTACTCTGGGAATGCCTGCCTTCATTAAGGAGTATCGCTGGTACGACACAAGGCTGAACGACTCTGTGGAGAATGCTTTCCAAGCACTTGCTCTAGACGAACATCGATTTCCGTTTTCACCTGCATTATGGGAGCTTGATGAAGGAGGCAAAACTCGAATGAAGCAGGTATGGTTCCCAGGCGCTCATTCGAACGTTGGAGGCTCATACGACGACTATGGAATCGCAAACATCACTTTAGCTTGGATGATGGACCAGCTAAGCGGCAATACACGCGCTCCGAGCAAAAAGTTTGACCCTCTCGATTGGATCAAGTTCGATGACGAATTCATCGACTCATGTTTCCGCCAGACGAGCAATTACTATGCAACTGCAAGGTGTGGTGATGATTACAGAGGCTGGGCGATGGGCAAAGTATACGACAGCAACACTTTCCCTCAAAGTCTTACTGGCGCCAAAGTCCGCACTCCTGGTCGTTACGAGAAAACAAACTATGATACCGGCAAGGAAACTGGCCAGCCTCTCCAGCATACCAACGAGTACATCCACTCCTCCGTGCGAGCACGAATAGATCTCGCAGGCCGCGGCGTCGAAGCTCAAGTCTGGTATCAACGTATCTTATCTGTCGTCTACCGCCTCATCACATTCTCCAAAGCGGCGAAGCTATACAACCCTCAACGTGCACGTGGATGGATCGCAGCAGGAGGCCCGCTGATGGGTTGGAACCTGCTCGATGGCCATGCTTCACATGCCGAGCCCAACATGTCGATTGACATGTCACCTGGTGGGATCAAAGAAGTACATTGGGAGTACAAGGGAAAGGGCGAAAGTAGCGCGCGGAAGATGAAAGAGGACGTTTTTGCTGAGAGAGGATATGAAGAGAGATTGTTGTTGCATGATCAGGAAGTGGCGAACAAGATCATTTATTCGAATAATAAGTGGCAATGGTTCAAGAAGCCGAAGCCAGCGTGGCATTTGTCGAAGACATTTTGAGGGAGTATGTATCGATGTCGTGAAAGAATCGATGAAGCGATTTTGTTAGCGCGTATGAGTTGTTTAGCGAAGCATAATTCATTCAGTACAGCGTATCTAGCGACGAGAACAACCCAGCGAGAGTACTTCTCTTCACTGATCTTCATCAAATGGGATTCATCTCAGTCTTGCTCATCCTTCCAGTATTCGTACACCAATTTTCATCCCGCATCCAGAGACATCAACACAAAAGCCAATTAGCCTCCCTCCCAGACCTCTATCCCAAAAACGCCCATTCATTAATCCACCTCCCCTCATCTCCCTACCCACTCCCATCCCCACTTCCTTCCCTCAACAACATGGTCAACTTCATAACCTTCCAAGAATACTGATGTAAATCCACCCTCAACCCCACAACAGCACTCCTCGTCCACGCCTCATCCCCACCACAACAGCCATCATCATCAAGATCCACCCTGACAGTACTCCTCGCCATTTCCAAATACCCCACTAACCATTTCGCCATAGCTACGAGATTTTCTAATAAAGAGTCGATGCCTTTTCTGTAGGATTTGCAAGTTGTGGGGCCGTAGGCTTCCATGTAGCGGAGGAGGTTGTCGAGGGTGGAGATTCCGTTGCGGAAGCGTTGGCGGGTGGAGTCGAAGAGGGTTGTGCCTGGGTGTTTGAAGGGGGTGGTGGGGGAGAGGACTGGTGAGGCGATTGCGGGGTTGTCGTTGGAGTGTTTGGTTGTTGTTTCGTTTTCGTTGTATTTGCATGACCAGATGGTATCGGTTGGGGAGGCGTTGTCGATTACGATGAGGGGAGAGTGGGTTTCGTCTGTTGGGGTGGGGACTTCGGAGGCGGAGATTGTTGTTGAGCAGGATGCAGAGTGGCAGGAGTATTTTGATGGAGATGAGGTGACTGAGTCGGTACGTTGGTCGCTGGTTGGAGTTCGAGGGACTTTGGATGTTGAGGCGGATCGTTGATGGCGTTCTTTGAATGTTGTTCGGAGAGGTGTCATGCTGAGGAGAGCATCGAGGCGACTGACAACTAGTTGTCGTTAGCAACGTGAGCTTCCTGCGCATCCTGTCTGGCTTGTGATATTTGAATTTACAAAGCTGCGCTGTTGATATCTGCCATGCGGATTGACACATACCTTTATCGTTCGCCATGTTGTAGACTGGTGCCAACAGTATATTCTCGCTCGTATGCCACAACTAAAAGAGTACCAACGTGGAAAAAGACAATGAGAAGTACAACGGATACTATCAACCTTTGTCGTAGGTCGTAGGATGCCATGACCAGTGTCTGCTACCCGAAATCGGGTTGCACCTTGTCAGTCGCCGGCCGGGTTCCGTAAACACAATGTTCACTTTATCGACCTGATATAGAGAGGGAGAGAGACGTTTGTAGAGAGAGATTTGGATCCGTTGGTCTGGGAACATTCTTTTGCCAGACTTCTGTAAGGCAAGTTTGACAAACCTCGAGACTTCGAAACTTGGAAGTTGGGAAGACATTTGGCAGCCGTTGTTTGAAAAACTCAATAGACTCTGTCGACCCGATGTCTTGACTCGAGTGGCTTCCGGATAGGGCGCACAAGACAGGTTGAAGACACGAATAGATCGCGATGAACTTTCTGTTGCCATGTTTTCCATCGCATCGCTGGCATGTTTGAGGATGGAACGATGCGAATTCGAGGTCATGCGCTCGTTCGTGATGCAACAGGTAGCCTGCGACATGGTCGTGCTGTGTTGGCACGCCCTCGATTGGTGAAAAAAGGTGACCATCGTCATCGCCCGATCTTTCTCGATGCAGTTTGCAACGATCGCGGATGCCCGTCTTGCTTCTTGTCCAGTTGTGGTTTCAAGTTCGAGGACGTGGTGTTTCAGGAAAGTCAAGCTCGCGGAAGGCACGGTAGAACTGTACTTCTCATTGCCAAGACCGGCAGATCGACGTTCTCTCGCGTCGTTCAAGTCATTACTCATGTCACCTATCTTACAATGTCTATACAAATACCGCCAGATCCGAGATATGCGGATTACGCTGGAACGCCGGAGATTTTTTATGACTTCACAGCCATCGACTGGCCGCCACTTCTCATGAAAGGACTTCGCTCTCGCAATTTCCTGCCTTGCCAGATGAAGAGCAGGGGAATTATACTCAGTAACAGCGCGATAAAGCCCAAGAGCGAGCTCGCCCATTGGAAACCTAGATTGGTATACATGCTGGCTTCGGTCAGAGGAAGTGCTGCCGCAACGATCTGCTCGCCAACAACCACGGCTGCGATGGCAGAACCGGCATAATCTGAGGCAGCATAGAGATCGACAACGTAGTCCGCGATGACGCAGACGACAATTTGGATACCAAAGCCAACCATTGCCAAACCAATCGCTGGAGCGATCCAAGGAATGGAGTCGAAGGAAGTCCAAGCATAGACAAACATCCCACCTGTGATGCCCAAGAAGGAGCCCAGAACGCTGACATATAGTCGTGCCTCGGGTATTGGTTGACCGGGCTCTTCAGTATTCCTCTTTGCCGACTTCAGGTGCAGACTGGTTCCGTAAATGGTGATGGGCCAACCGAGAAGTTCGCCAATCACGACGGCGCCCTGGATATATCCACACTGCCAAGAGTTCCAGCCGTAGAGCTCCTGGAACACTTGCTCGCTGGACTGTGTGAATGCGAATACCAGGCCGAGGGCGAAGGCAGACCAGATGGTGCTTGCAAGGAGGACAGGCTCTGTGAAAAGCAAATACAACGGCCTCGTGACAGACTTGATGAGTCGTTGTCTGATCGGAAGTGCACGAGTCTCCTCAGCTGTGTATACCGGCTTCCCAGTTTCCTTGCGTATTCGTCGAGCTTCGTTGCCCAAAATTGTGTGACCTCGCGTCTCCGGCAAGAAGATAAGATACACTGGAGCCATTGCGCCGTACACGATCAGCTGAATGTAGAAGATCCAACGCCAATTTCCGATGAACTGCATGACAGGAGCGAAGATCACAGGTCCAGCTGTGTTACCAGTCACATAGAGTAAGATGTAGAGACCGACGGGGACGCTGCGAGCTTCATCGGTTTCCCACATGTCCGGGATGGCACTCGCTATCGTGTTGGCGAGCACAGCCACGCTGCCGCCCGCGATAATTCTCGTTACGATCAACGTGGTAAAATTCTGTGCAACTGCCTGCGGTATCATCATTGCAAGGAAGAGGCCATAGAAGAACAAATATGGACGCCTGACGCCAAAGTCCTCGAGCAAAGGTAAGAAGAGCACGAAGAAAGCGCCGCCCATGTTCCAGCTGAACACCATCCAGTATGTATTGCTGAAGGTAGCACTGTCCTCGATGTTGAATTCATTGCTGATCTCTTCAGCTGCTATGGTAACAGCCGTACCATTGAGAGTAAGAATAAACGTGCCAAAGAGAGTAAGAGCAGCGGTCGTCCATTTGCGAGTGCTACTCCAGTTGTATGGACTTCGTGGGTCGCTGGGGCTATTCCAATCAAGTGTTGTGGTTTCATCTTTTTCGGGGTGTGGCGATGTGATCTTGGAGCTAGCTGGACTCGTCTCGGGTTCCAACTTGGGTGAATCAGTAGATGGTCCGGACGTCTGACCATCCTGTTGCCATTTTCGACCACGGCCTTCTTCGAGTGCGCTCATGCTAAAGGAGAGTAGTGACAAGCAAAGCGAAGCAAAGCAAAGACAAACCGGTCCTTTGTGAGGAACAAGGTGCGGGCGACGTAAAATGTACTTGGTACCAGCAGCCCGCAGAAGGAGAAATTTTACGACGTATTAGCAAATCGAAGACTGCCAAAGCAAGCAGTGGATGGCGACGGGAAATAGTGGAATACTCCAACCATGTAGGCATCTCCGGTCCTAAGACGCTAGTTTTGTTGCTTGTTCCATCACTTAATTCGCATTACCCACTCCGAACCTACCATCGTATTGTGCATGGACCGGATGTCGTCTCTCGGCGTGTGTTCCACCACCCTGAACCGGCTGACTGCAGACGCGCCATCGCAAGGCAGCACATCGCGCGGTGATGAGAACACATGGACAGCTCATGCCAATGCTAGGCCTTCAGAAATTCTCGTTGTTGGTGACCTGACGATGATGCGGGTGATGCGGTTGAGAAGAAATCGGGACAGACGTCACCATCTTCCGTTCGCGGAGGTGGGCCTTTCGCCAAGTCCGTGCGCTAGCGCCAAGCTCCAATGGATAAGCGACGAACGATAAGCAGTTGATGCTGCCAGTGCTTCACTGATGCCGCATCTCGTCTCGTAGTTCAACGAAGCAGTCATTAGAAGAAGATGGGAGGCAACTATGAGCACGCGCGAAAGCTCATTTACGACGCGCACAATGAAGATCCGAACAAAGTCACTCGCCCCGACGGCACGGAGGGCCCGTATGAGACGCATTACTCAGAGAAGATGGAGAGATATCTCCAAGCTCGTGCACCCGAGGCCTCAGACGTCCTGAAGCTTGCAATCTGTGGCCAGCACTTCCGCCGATGGGAGGTTCCTCGATCTCAATTCCCTATGACGAAGATAGGATATCACTCCTGGCGAACACATCTCAAGAAACGTCAAGCTAAGCTTGTGGGCGAGATTCTCGAGCAATCCAACTACTCTGAGACCGATGTGAAAAGATGCGTTGCTTTGATTGAAAAGGAGGGACTGAAACAAGGCGAACCGGAAGTACAAGTGCTGGAAGATGTTGCGTGCCTCGTGTTCTTGGATGATCAGTTCGATGAGTTCAAGGAGAAGCACGATGAGGACAAAATTATTACAATTTTGAGGAAGACATGGGTCAAAATGTCAGAAGAAGGACATCGCCTAGCGCTGCAAATCCCTATGACAGACGAGTGCAAGGCTCTGGTGGGTAAGGCCCTTGAGACTACATGATGCTCATTCTATCAGCGAATGTGTCATGACTCGCGAAGCTCGATGTTCGGCATGACATGCCGCGTTTTCATGCAATGAAGCGAAACTCAAAGTCGATCGGCTTTGCTCCCCGCGGAGTGCGGCTGACACTTCGCCTACAATGATACCACTTGAACGCTGCTACTTGCCTTCGCGATCTTCGATCGTTATCCGCATGGCCCCAGCGACACCCCGCATCTGCAAAAGGAGTCGCTGATGCTCGAAAAATGCGCGATCCAGCAACAACCAGGTTGGCCACTACGGCTTCGGCATGCAGGTAGACGAGACGCCAAAATCAAGCGGCCCGGACTAGATCAAAGTATAAACCTGCTCGAGCATCTGCAGCTGCAAAATGGGTCACTACAGTGGCCACTCAGAGCTCAGATGCGGTTGAAGGTTCCTTGCACAGTGGTCAGTAACCAAACTCTCGAATTTTCTGTTACCCGCGCTGTGCGCGAAGAGCGCGCTCAGCGCGATAGCCGCCATAATGGACATTCAATTGTCCTTGACGAAGACGAACAACTGCTATGCTGTCTCTCATATTTGGATTACCGAGCCCGGCATGCACGTAGACGAAACGTTATCCCATCTCAGCCAAGCAGGATCAGCTTCTTGAGCCTCCTGCTAGATGGCATGGTACACCACTGCTGCTTGCGAAGAGCGCCCACAGCGCGGCAGCCGCCATAATGGTCATTCAATTGTGCCTGACAAGGACGTACAACCACAACTTTGCGTCTATCATCTGGACTCGGTCTCTGTGCCGACTCCGGCATGCACGTAAACGAAACGTTGTCCCGCCTCAGCCAAGCATGATCAGCTCCATTCGGATGGCAAGGTATCGACTCCGCCGTCCGTTGTGCCGCTACCCTTCAGTACCAGACGACGACATTGACGAAGTCCTGTCCACTAGCATTATTCAGTCACCGAGCACAGCGCATTTGACGCATTAGCCGCCATTGTCTACAGAAAGGCCAGAAGACGCGGCCTGACAACGACAGTCAATGGCTCACAGATGTTGGATCTGATCACGGGTAGGACCATTTGCATTGAAATTTCCTTGCCACTGCTTTCAACATTCGTCATCCAAGATTATCCGGGCGTAGCACAGTCGTGGTCTCTTGAAAGCACCAGGAGCCGGAACAGAATCATAGTACCACTCGGTTTGCAGAGATGGCAAAGCGTCGGCCTTCACTGCACATTGTATTCGATTCCATACTACAGCAATCCTACTCAATACCAACGCATGCACGATTGTTGCGAGGCCTAACGTGAGGGTTGCCAAATTGCATGAACAGTGGTCTCCCTACAAAAGCGCGGGCATGAGCGCCATAATCTCAAGCACGTGGCCTGCAGAACTGCGATCGTGCGTCGGGCAGGATCAAATCCCGTAGTAAATGTATCGTCACACCGACACGCAGGATCAGCGAATAAATGCATTATGAGTCTGAACGTTACGCTCCTTTGTACCAGACTCGCCATTCCCGCGCAGTCACCACCACAACCCGCGGGCTTCAGTTGCAACGCTGATCAATCTTAGATGGAATGCAGACTCACTCCATTGCATGTCTTCATTCATACGGCGGCTAGAACGCTTATGCCGCAACACTCGGCTACTGTGTGTATGAGACTATTTCAACAAGTTGCATGTGGGAAAAGCATATCTCACTGCCTAATAGAGTAGTTAGGACAACAAGTACAGATATCCCCAACCTCAAACCTAACCACTATCTCCCTCTACTCCGGTCTCCTCGGCTTCCTATCCGCCAAAATCGTAGCAAACATCGCCATCGCCTGCATATTCACCTCCGCAGGAACAGGCTGATCCGGTTTCGCCAACTGACTCAACAATTTAAAATAATTGATATAAAAGCTCGGGGTACTCGTGAAGAAAATTTTCGCTTCTTCATCATTCGGGTTACTGAATGTATGCGGTGCTCGAATCGGTACGACGACATAATCGCCCACCTTCGCGTCGACGATCTTCTTGTCTTTGCCTTCTTCGGATGTATCGGGGACGTGGAAGCGGACGCTGCCTTGGGTGATGTAGAATGTTTCGTCGTGCATTTCGTGCCAGTGGGGTGGTGGACCGGGGGTTTTGGGAGGCATTGTTAGTTCTGCTACGCCGATGCGGTTGTCTGTGAGCGACAGTCAGCATGTTTGTTCACGTTGTGGTGTGTTCAAGATGAATGGGAGCTGGAGCTGTACCTGTGTGAGAGCCATCTTCTAGCACGCGACATGTGATTGGACCGAGCTTGAAGACTTCTCCTGCTTTTGCTTCGATGAATTCGATGTCTTTGTCGGGCACTGATACTAGTCCGGCCATTTTGGGAGCTTTTCTTTGCAGCTGGTGTTGTGGTTGGTGGGGTGAAGGTGAAGTTGATGAAGATTGGTGTTGAAACACAAGATGCTGCAGAGACACGGTCCTGATTGACTCCGAAGTTGGGTAATTCTTGGCTTCTTCAGATTCTTGAAGATCTTGTGTTGCGTAGCTGTCTACTATCTGGCGCTTGTCTCCGCCGTTCAGTTTTGCGATGTTTGGTCGAGCTTGGGGAAGGTCCAAAGCAGTGCTCGGTACCGAAATTTTGTGTCACACTACATTACATGCAATTGATCTCGGCTCTCCGAGCGAGCAACATGGCCCGAATGCAATGACATATCTGCAATGTCGAGCAAATGTGTCGATGCACAGAAGTTGTAAAGCATAGTAAAGACCGAGAGCAGACTACAATCATATGACCATGTAATGTTTGGCAATGTGTGCCTCAGGCTTGATGATGAGTTCTCCTTCTCCTACTGTCCCACTATGTGTATGCGCATAGCAGTAGGAAATCGCTGCCTTGGCCGTTCTTAGCCCCCTTGTGTGGGCCTCTCACTTGTTGCCCTCCTATCAGCATTATAATCGGCCTCTTCATCGCGCTTGCCCGGTTTTCCAATGACAGATGTGCAAAAGCCAAAATGGCGGGCAGCGCGGCACATCGTATCTTCCGACTGTGCTGTAAGTGAGCTTCCCATTCACCATAACATTTTTCGACTATGGCAGACTTCACGGACCTCGTTTTCCAGTCAGTGCTGGACGTCTAGCTCCTCAGACGATGCTACGAAGGTCACTGCAGTAGCCAAGGTCCAGAATACCGGAGGGTAGTATACGGCCAGCCTGCATTCACTCACGTGCTTGCCTCGCCAGAAACTTCAACAACAATCTTGCCCTTCGCCCTGCCGGTCTTCAACTTCTCAAAAGCTTTCGGCACATCCTCGAACTTGAATTTCTCATCGATGACGGGCTTGATCTGGCCATCTTGCATCCATTTGCCTATTGCCGCGAGGTCGTTCGACTTGATGTCTGCCATGAGCGCGGTAATCTTACGTTGTCCCCCACCGAGAAAGCCGGGCCAAAGTCTCATTGCGATCATGTGCCAAAAGGTTGAAAATGCTATTGGCGCTCCCACCATGACGTATACCGCTCCTGGATTGGTGTACTGATGTGCTTTGTAGAACAGCTCCGGGCTTGAGCCGACGTTATCGACTACATGGTCGTATTTTCGCCCGCTCGAGATGAGAGTCTGCAGGATGTTGGATTGCTTGTAGTCGATGACTTCATCGGCCCCGAGACTCTTGCATAGATCAACATTGGCGGTGGAGCAAGTGGTAGTGACATAGGCACCAGCAGCTTTTGCGATTTGAATCCCGAAGACACCTGTACCGCCACTGCCACCATTGATGAAGATACTGCTGCCTGTCTTGACGTAGGGTATGATCGATTGATAAGCGGTAATGCCACAGATGGTCGCTGTAGCGCCAGCGACTGGTGACACGCCTTCGGGTAACGCTGCTACACGCGAATCCATAGCGACGGTGTGTTCGCCTAAGGCGCCGCCTACAATGCCTCCAGCACCAGCGCCACCGAAGACGAGCTGGCCTGGCTTGAAAGTCGACCCATCTGCCGGCTCTATAATGCGTCCAGCGAAGTCGACTGAAGGTGTGGCCGGCGTCTTGAGAGCTAATGTGGTGAAGCCGGGCACTTCGGGCGCCTTGTAATCGACTGGATTGAGTGCTGCAGCAAGGACCTGAACTAAGTGTTGATCGGGCTTGCGTCGCGGAAGTGGCACATCGGCATTAAGCTTCAGATTCTTTTCCAGGCCACCTTTGGTGCTGCTGAATTGCCTGCGTGAGAGTGCATCAGTAGTGTTGCCAGCGTTCAGGAGGAAATCGAGTTACCAGGCGCGAGATGTTTTAGTGTTAGACATGGTTAGGAGTGTCGTGTGGCAATTGTGATTAGGCCCGCGTCGAGGACACGGTGATGAAGGAAAAGAGAGTATTGATGAGGACAAGGCATGCGTATTGACAGCTCAAGGTACCTCTTTTGAACATGTCTTGTCGTAGTCGTCATTGTATCACTGTCGCAAGATCCATGTTCTGTCTCGGCGAAAAATTGTCCCGCCGAACAAGTCTGCCTACCGTGAGTCCGGACATAACGCTCCAGGCTTCAACTTCTATCGTAGACATTGCTGCTGGCGGGCAATTGTGTGTTCTTGCATCTCCTTTGGTACTCTCCGGACGCGTCCCTCCGTGCAAACGGCGACGGACTTTGTTCAGGAGACCAGCCCCCGGGCGCTGCCTGTCCTTGCTCTTACGCTGTAGCCTCCTCTGCTGTCCCAGCCGGGATCCATCGATACGACGAATGCGACAAGGCTCCGAGCGTCCGCTGCTGAGCAATCAGTACGAGCAGTGCAATGCGTGCAAGCTGCTCGCTCGGCGAAGTCGAACAGCAATTCCACTGGATTGGAAGCGTGGTCGAGGTCGAAGTCAAAGCCGTCCAGACGGATGAACTCTGCCTCAGGCCTCAAGCCGGACCGTTCGCCGACTGCGATGGGAAATGTTGGCCAACGTAGGCTCGTTCGTTCCTTCATCTCACCTACCTCCTTTTTAATCTGGATCTCCTGAAAAGAACCATGTACAAGTATTGGAGCAAATGGGAGTTTGGTCTCAGGTCCTTCATGACGATGGTATCGCCAATCTGCCTGCAACATGGTCCAGGCATCGCAACTGTCAAGTTCGATCGCAATGATGAAGACGCACACCAAGTCGTGCTCTCATGGCTTGCACGCCTCGGTCTTGTGCGCTGGACATTGTGCTGAAAGGCAGCCATCCGGATGATGGGGCTTCTATACGAGTTCATCGCCTCAAGACAACAAGAAATAATTTGGAGGCCACATGGTCCTAGACATGAAACTTACATGTCATCAGGTCTCCCGAAAGGTGGCGAAAATAGGATGTCCGAACGCGCGAGAATGATCATTACGACATGTCTGGTAGGTCCTTCAGGCGGTGTCCTCATAAAGCTGAAAGCCTAAGTATTCCCACCCAACGTATATACTACCAGTCTCGCACGTCTACTTCTTAACTTCAGTGCAGCCTCACAGTATCAAAAGTCACAGCGAGTGATCATGACGGAAACAGAGCCAATCTTCTTTTGGCGGGAAACAGAATCGAACGGATTTCTCTGCCAATACTACCCAGCAACTTTCTGCAACACCGACGACCCGGAAGGCCAGCAACATGAATTCAATTGCGCCGAGCAGTGGATGATGTACAACAAAGCGTTGATCCTGGCCACTCCGGATCCACCTGAGGCAAGCACGAAGTTCAAGAAAGGTACGACCAAGTCAGCCGAAGCCCCATTCGACGAGAGCCGCCGAAACCTGCCACGGAGAGTCCTTGCAGAGGCATATCCAGACAAGCAAAAGTACTTGATACAGAGCGTGCCGTTCACGAACCGGGGCAAGAAACGATATGATGCAACAAAATTTGAGATAGTTGTGACTGGCAATTATTACAAGTTCTCCCAGAATCCGGAACTCAAGAAACTGCTCATGGCAACTGGAGAACGAGAACTATTCGAAGCTGCGCCGAACGATCGGACTTGGGGCATTGGATTCAAAGCAGAGGAAGCAAAGAAGCATACAGACCGAACGTCCTGGGGTTCCAACCTGCTCGGAAATGCTTTGATGACTGTCAGGGAGAGGCTGCGTGCGGAGGAGGCTGGAGAACAAGGAGATTCAAATGTTTGACGTTCAAGCAAGCGGGCAAGGTGAATGTCTAAGACTACGTTTCCATTGATGGCTCTTGTGTTTGCTTGCTGCCTCTTTCACATGCACCTGGCCGACAAGTGCAGGACACAATAGTCTTTTTCGAAAAAGCTGCCACATTGCCTACACATTCCGATTCCCATCTGGACACATCCTCATCCCCATCGCAAGGAAGCACAGCAAGGAGTTTCCCAAGATCACTACACTCAGCAACAACAACACACACCACCCGAACTATGTCCAACTACAACAATCATCAAGTCGAAATCCGCATCGGTAGCCCACCCCGCAAGCCCGAAACATCCCTCTACATCGGCGTCCTCCCCCGCTCCGCCTTCCAACGCTTCACCCGCGCAACCTGGACCTTCCTCCACGAATACAACAACAATACCTTCTGGCTTCCCGTGGGAACCGAACCCCACTCTGCCCAAACTCTCATCCGCTGGATGTCCTGGAACATTAACTAGCCACAACCCCTTCCCATCCCTCTTCCAGAAACATTCGAAGAAGGGGTAGAGTTACTGAACGCGGCGAAAATGTTTGAAATCAAGTGGCATTTTACAAGGAATTTGAAAGAGGGGTTGATGGAGTATATGAGAGGTGCGGCGTTGACGAGTGAGGAGTTTCGGTTGGGGTGGGAGAAGTTGGCGGAGGATGCGGATATTGCGGGGGCGTTGGTGGGAGGGTTGAGGGAGAGGTATCGGGATGGGTTGAGGTGGGGATTTGAGGGCGTGCCGGAGAGGAAGATGATTTTGAAGTTTGCGGAGGTGAAGGGGATTGTGATCATGTGGTGAGGATTTGACACGGAATGCTGCGAAAGGAGCCCAAAGGTGCGCTGTTTGTGATGATATGCGGGAAGCGAAAGGCAACTTTATGATGGCACTTGAGAAGGAATAGCGCTGTATTTATCTTGCGAAGCCAGTGAGCAGAACAATCTGAGTGGCTCTCTAATCTCGGCCAGTTGTAAGGTTCCAGCTTTGCTGCCTTGGTAGTCCTGTTCTTTAGCCTCTGGAGAGTTGCTTCGACGTGGCATTCATGCACTGCCATTCTCTCCGCTTATGTGAAGATAATTCCTCCATCAACGACTTGTGTTTGCCCAGTCACGTAATCGCTGTCCGGGCTACCCAAAAAGCTCACCAACTTTGCAACATCCTAGTGAGGGATCATTAGCACAGCGTTCCAGATTCCAGCCCACATATCTACATGGACTTACCTCAGGTGTACTAGTCCTCTTCATGGCAATCAATTCATTGGTGTACTTCTTGATCGTATCGCCCTTCTTGACACCCGATTTCTCGCCCAGCTTTTCATCGATGAGGTCCCACATGGCTGTTCCCACAATGCCTGGCGCATATGCGTTGACGGTGATGTGATGCTCGGCCATCTCCATCGCATAAGCTTGCGTGAGGCCGCGAACCGCCCACTTCGAGGCAGAGTAGTGGGAGAGGAGAGCGAATGGTTTGAAGGCGACGATCGATGCGCACTAGTCCGAAGAAATGTCAGTACTCTGTGCGACAGCTTGGGGGTTACAAATGGCGGGAGTTGGGAAGGCTCACGCCAATAAGTTTAGCTGGGTTTTCCGCAGTTGCATTCCCTTGCTTGATGATCTGCTTCGCCGCAGCTTGATAGCAATTATTCACGCCGAACACGTTAACACGGAACATGTTCTCGAAATCCTCTTCTGTCAAATCGAGCAGTGCTTTGACCTGGGCAATGCCTGCGTTCGCAACCATAGTATTCAGCGGGCCCAGCTCATTGACGGCATGCTGAATCATGTCCTCGACTTCTTTCAATTTTGAGACATCTGCGATGGCGACTGTAGACTTGCGGCCCATTCCTTGGATCTCTTTTGCAACTTCTTCGGCGCCAGACTTGTTCGCGGCAATATCGTTGACTGCTACATCGTAGCCGTCTTGAGCCAAGCGGAGAGCGACGGCGCGGCCAATGCCTCGTGAAGAGCCTGTGACAATTGCTACTTTGCCCATGCTGGCGATCGGAGGCTAGCGTATATTACTTCGTATTGCAGTAGTGCCGCAGGTCAGTGAAGCAGATGTGTAAGAGCAAATTTGACGCCTTCTGTAGAAACGAGTACAACGACAACGGCGAACAGGATGAAGCTCAAACTGAAGGGCATCTTGTTTGTTTTATACTTGCCAATGTAGGAGGATCGACCAAAGCTGCACTTACTGGTCTCGGCCACGATTAACGAGTGTTGGTACGCGTGAGGAGGTACTCCTCTTCTGCAACAAGAGGGACTCGTCCAACCGGTAGCTGTGATTGCCTCGTTGAGAATTGCTCCGTTGCACCGAGATGTATACCCTTTGGGGGAACGCGGGCGAATGCCGCGTGAGGGCATCATGATGAGGAGAAGAGCTCGCAGCTGTCAAGTTGAGGAGCTGCAGGGTTTCGGGAGACGATATCCTGGGTCGTCTGACATAGCTTTCACAGTAGGCAGGTCAGCCGAGCACACACAAACTTTGTGTGCCATGGCCATTTTCATCCTGGTTAGTCCAAGTTATACTAACATGCTTTGCACACAGCAGAAGGATGTCATTCTGACTGCGCGATCATGCCGTCCATTGTTCACGCCAGGACGAGCGTGAAGTATCGGAGCGTTCTACTCACCTGGCGACTCGGTATCTGTTCGTACCTCTTCCGCGTCTTAGCCAAGCCAGTACGCTCGTAGGGAATCCGGACAACCCATTCCCGAGGGCCGCTTCAACGTATGTAAGCGTGGACTTTCATTCTCGTGTAGAAACTTCTGTACGACTCTTCGACAGAGGTCTCTAGCTATCTACCGGCTCTCTTCCACGAGTTCGCGCTACCCTTGCTTACGAGATGTCCTTGACATTACATGTAGGGCCGAAACTGCCTTCCCCGTAGGTCGTCGTCAGCCAGCTTGGCGGGAGGTCTCTTAGCCTTGATTGACCCCACAACATGGGATCTGAGGAAGCAAGAATAAAAGCCTTTGATTCTCTACAAGTCATTGCTTACTCCAGAACTTTTAGCTACATTGTGATCCAATACACAACCCTAGATCATTTAGAAATCTTCCGCGATCTCGCGTCATCCGTCAGTCAATAATCCTTCTACATTATTCATGTTTCGGACTCATTAGTGAATGATTTATTACCACGAACTTCACGGCCATTCTCACGCTTCGAGGCGACCTCGATGACACAAAGTGAGCGCTCAATGCATGCCACATGATCGAACATGGTCTTGACGGGATCGCCGGGTGCAGAGACACGAGATGACGCCAGCCTCATTGTCGCTTCTCACGTCTTTGACTGTTCTCAGTGCAAAGCCAAGTTCAGTCGTCGAGCTCATCTAAAGCGCCACCAGAAAAGCCGTAAGTCTTGTCGTGTGGCAGAGAAGTGGCCTCCATTGTTAATTCACACCCTCTGCAGATCAGTTGGAGAAGCCATTCTCCTGCTTATACTGCAATTTGTCTTCGTCCCGCAAAGATGTCATTGCTCGCCATACAAGAAATTTCCATCCAACTCAGGCACGGACTTCGAGCAATGACAATAGCCTCAGTCACAGCAGCTTGTCACCGCGTCGTTCCACCCCGACACAAGAGCAGAGTGAAACAAACGGTACCACTAGCGATACAGAGCATAGATGGATGAGTGACCTGGGCTCGAGCCTGTCGCGAGACTTCTACGCAAACAGCGCAGCATATGAGAGCTTCGACGACCCCAGCTCTGGAGAAAACAGGTTCCTGGCGCTGGACGCTCCCTCCGAGATCACGACAGCAGACGCGTTTGACATATGGACGAATGGCCAGTTCGCTGATCCCGCTATGTCGCAAGTGGCTGAAGCAGACATCTTGCTGCTTCCTGCTGCTTGTACAACTACGGCGTCACATGACCACGAGCAGAGTAGGATACCGTCTTTCCAGGCTTCCCGTGCTCCTAATAGCACTCTATCCATTGCGAATTATCCATCCGAGAGCAGGGGCGCCTTTCACATTGAGAACGAAGAGTATGAGACGATCAAGCGAAACTACGAGGCTCTTAGCACCTCGGAGCGGGACTGCAGTCTTCGATTTCCGTCTAAATATGCCGTCAGCCGATTTGTTCGGAGCTTCTTTGAGTATATGGACCCGCATATGCCCATTATACATCTTCCGACATTTGATATTATGTCCACTGCAGGTAAATGATTCTACTTATACTAGAAGTCATCTCGGTACGCATAAGTTGACGGTCTCTTCAAGCGCCTCTTTTGGTGGAGATTATGGCTTGCGGTGCACTATATGCCAAAGAGTCGACTGCAGCGCAGAGTCTCCACATGGTGGCCTTACTGTGTATGCGTAAGGTAGGAGTGAGCGTCTCAGCCGGCACATTGGTAGGCTGACATACTCTCAAAGTACGCAGAATCGGCTCTCTTCCATGATAAGGACACCAGAGGTCAACTATGGCGGCTGCAAACGAGCCTCTTGGTATATTATTTCGATGCTTTCCAAGGAAACTCACACGCGCAGGGACAGTCGATGCAAGTCCTTAGTCAAGTCATGAACGTAGGTGCTACAGGGTTTTACATTTCCAATCGAGGCTGACATTTCTATAGCTCGCCCACGAGGCTATCCAAGAGATGAATCTTTCCGAGACACCGACGACGTACAGGAAATGGGTACTCCACGAGACGCTGAATAGGTGGGATATCTACTAGATGCTTGCGCTTCACGAATTTTAACCACAGTCCAGGTGTTTGTCGGCGACCGTCGTCATCAGCGCTGCCTATTTCTTGGATAGCCCGGACCGATATTCCTTACTTGGCATACATCAGGCCCGATTCCGGCTACCGTCTCCTGCATCAATGTGGTCTAAGCACGAGAATTGCTGGCAAAGCCCCAAGGAAACATTATACAGTACCGATGTCGTCAATCTGGTCCTCGCTGGGTGCAAATTACCTTCCCAAGAGTCCGAATTCGGTTTCGCAACTATTGTTTCGGCTGTGGTGTGTCATATCTGTGCCTTTGAAACGCTTTTCGGAGCCCAGCATCCGGATCTGTTCCATGCCTTCGTTGAAAAGATGGACAAACCATTTGAAGTTCTCAAGAACGCCTGGAAAGAACGATCATCGACTAAGTTTCTCATAGAGTCCTCTCTGTCCCACATGGCACATACCACACGTTCCATGATACTCTCGACGAGCTTTCATCTTTACGGGAGTCAGCAATTGAGGACCATGAGAGCGCTGCTCAAAAGCCCGGCACCTCTCGATTGGGCGAGCCTTGACGTGGCTTTGAACATCTGTCACACAGCCAGACTAGAAAAGTCCCTGATCATGGCAGCTGAAATGTTGAGGTCGGACTGTCAGACAGGTCTAGGATACATTCAATCCGTTGGATTTCACAAATTTGCGCCCCTTTCCGTCGGCGCCCCTTTCGAAGCCAGTGCGTTCCTCCACCGCCCTTCGCACTTGGACGCTAACGTTTTGGTTAGGTCTCTTGCTTTCCTGGTACATCTGGAGCAAGAAATCCGGCCGGAGTCTATATATTGCTGTTGACAAGTTGATCAGTGACGCAATGTCAGAAGCCAACGGCTGGGTTGATTTGCACCACGACTCACTTGAAATCTTCCCTCTAGAACTGTACGCCAGATTATTTGATTCATCACTTTGGAAATGTATGTCTCTTTCACACACACTTTCACCTGCCCTGTGTGGTTCCTGACAGCTTATAGGCCTCGATTACGTCTGTCAAAGGCTTAGACGTCTGAAACAACAACTTATCGCTGCGTCCACGGGCATGGCAGGCTTCGAATATGTTGAGACATCAGGGACAGGGTGAAGGAGTGACCTTAAAGAGAAAATTCTTGCTCAATAGACTATTTTCCCCGCTTATACATGATGAGAGATGTTGGCCTTGTTGCAAGGATATCGAGAAGGTAAATGACATCGAGATACGGGGCACTTGAACGATCGAAGAATGATTCTTTCATGAGACACTAGTATAGACCCAAACCCACACACACCAAAAACGGTAGCTCCTCGTGTGCGCGCTGGCTCTGGTAAGGGCAGCTGTGTTGTACGATATCCGCCCTTGAGTTCTGCTACCTGCTAGGCGTAGGAAACACCTAACAGTTAGTTGCTTCTCCTCAAATCCTCGTCCTAGGCTCGAAAAAGGGCCGGCTTCTGACCCAACGGCAGGGAAAACCTCTCGGCACGCCAAGACTCGATATCAGGTTTTGTGCGCCCGACTTTCTGATTGTATCTGATCTTCAAATTACGAAGATCGGTCGACAAACGGAAAAGATATAGCCCGACGACGTTTGGGGGTAGGAAAGCCCCCGGACGACCCAACGCCCTCAGAAAGTGTCTCCGGCCAGAAATCTGAATTGGCAGTTTCGTTCGGCCAATCTTCTGATTGCCTCTAAAGTTAAGATTGTGACAATCTGTTGGCAAACAAGAGAGGTATTATCGACGGCGTCTAAGAGGCCTAAGGAGCCTCCGGACGACCCAACGCCCTCAGAAAGTATCTCCGACCAGAAAACCAAAGTCGTAGAGTTGTTCAACTACTCTTCTGATCGACTCTGATTGTCTAATCGTAGGAATCGGATCACTGGTGCTTGAGTTATAGTAGGAGGAGCGTAGGCGTCCTCTTCGGAGGGTAGGGGAAGGATTCGATTGTCGGAGGTCTTCTCAGATTGCGACGGGTAGTAAGTAAGGCGGCGGTTCGTGTTCTAAAGGTACCTAATCGTAAAAGAAGGCATATAAAGAGTGTATCTGAAGTAGTAAGTAGGTAGGCGTCCTCGAGTTGCCCGAAGGCGCGTCGTAAACGCCTCTCTGCTATCTTGCTTGTTCGACGTCTTTTCTCTCTCTTGCCCTGACATTCTGAACATTCTGAGCCTCAAAGAACCCCCTGTCTGAAACGTGTGGGGTACCAGTTAACACTAGCTACTACAAACCAAATGATATGGTGGCACTCATTCCCAGCTGCCGCAGATACACAATATTGTGGGTTCATGTAGCTGCAATAGTTATTTTGGGCAAAGTGCTGGCTAAGAGTGGCATTCCTTCTTGGCAGGTGGCTCTCCACACAGACACCACCCTGTAAGTGGGTCAACATCTAGGTTCTTTTCACATTTCTTAGCACTGCAGATCAGAGCTGAAGTAGCAGGCGCACCTATCGAGTCATATGCAATGTACGCATAAATTGGATACTTACTACAATAAAATCCATACTTTAACCGGACATCATGCGCGCTGTCTCATCCGAGTTCAGAGTGGCACTGGGTGGCTCAGGGTGGCATTGCTTGCTGTGCAAGTGCATACCAGTGTCTCACCTCAGTTACAATTTATCTTGCGTCCATATTTCTCGTCATCACTGTCCACAATTCACGTCTTGACGTATCTTCAACATCCATCATGGATCGTTTACCTGCCCTGGGTACTGATGTCCGAGGCGTGCTTTCGCCAACAATGCGAATCTACACGGAATTACTCCAACAGAATGCTAGTGCATTAAAATCCATCGCCGAGGGCAGGAAGACATATCAGTACGGTCAGCATCCAAGACAGAACCTGGACGTCTATACTCCGAAGGAAAGCTCAGCTGAGTCCCCGGTGATCCTTTGGGCACACGGTGGAGGTCTTGTTGCGGGAGACAAGAACCTGTCCATCCCGGGAGATCTGGTCTACACCAACGTTGGCTACTTCTTCGCTTCCCGTGGCTTTACAACAATAGTGATCAATTACCGACTTGTGAACACCCATGATGCCAGATTCCCATCAGGAGGGGAAGACATCGCAGCAGCGATCGAGTGGATCACACAACACTTCCAGGGACAGAAGAGAGATCTCTTCGGTCTGGGCAACTCCGCCGGCGGTATTCACTGGTCAACCTTTCTCTTCCATCGAGCATTTCAAAACACTTTGAAGAAGGTCACAACGAATGATGGTATTCGCCTTCGAGGTGTGACTTTGCTGTCTGTGCCCTTCGACTTTTTCAAAGCCCCGACAGATCGCGCAAAGGTACTGCAGTCATATTATGGTGATGATGTGGCTGGATTATGCCCGTACGGTTTGATGTCTCGGGCAGATGACTCGGTCTGGGATTCTTTGGAGCGAGCCCAGGTTCAAATATGCGTTGGAAGTGTGTCGTTAGATCCCGAGGACGAAGTGCTCTCTCCCGTGAGGCGCTTTGTGTCGACGTGGAAGAGCAAGAGATCATCTTCTCCAGCTCCAAAGCTTGTTGTTTCGACATGGGAAGGGCATAATCATATCAGTCCATTTCTAGCACTGGGCACAGATATTGAAAGGGAAGAAGCGTGGGGATTCGACCTCATAGAGTGGATGAGAGGAATTTGTGAAGGACTGGCGAATTGAATTAGACACATGTCGCAACTACGATGTCATATGAAGAACGCTACTGAGAAGACCTCCATTTACAGTAGGATCGCACTGCGTCTTAAGATCTTGTCTCCTGTCAGTGTCTCCGCCCAAATGGAAGGTAAACTTCAATTTCAGGAAATGCAGCAAAGCTCTGCCATGGAGTAATATGAATTATCTACTCAATGATGCGATTGCCGCCTCATGATTTGTGTTGCTTCAACCTCAATACCGGCACAATCGCTCTGTTCTCCAAACTTTGGTAAGAGGAACGGTCAGTCAGTGTTCTTGGCGTGCGAGAGTACATAGTCATTGGCAAATCGCGAAAGTGGTGCGCCGATGGTCGGCAATGCAAAAAGGATTGTACAATAGCAGGACCTGGTGGCAGAGGATCAATGTATGGTGTAAATGTGACCACTATAGCACTACATGATCGTTCCTCCTCCGGCGCAGGTTATCTAGACATCTTCCACGTCGGTAGAAGTTCCGTCGAGCCATTTCTTACATTGCCATAACAGCTTGTCGTGAGCCTGACGAGATGGCGTAGATTCGTCTTCCCGACGATGACCTGGCATTCCCTGTAGCACCGTGATGCCTTCCATAGTCGCTTCTTGACAGTATGCAATAATGCGATATCCCGGCGGGAATCTTGCTAGTTTCTCTTCATCCAAAAAAGGGATTTTGTTAGGATTAACTGGAATCATCTTGTCCTTCTCGTACCAATGGCGCACAAGTCTGGCCTTCCAATCGCCACGTCCGTCACGTTCCCAGAAATAACAGAATCGGCAGTCAACTTCAACGTCAACCTCGCATGCATCGATTATGAATCGCTGAGTAATAACAGCTTTCATCTTGGTCACCGCTCGAGTGCCGTCTGGGCGAATGTCGGTGCTGGCGCCGTTACATCGATGCATGATAAATGGCCCCTTGTCCATGGTTGTCTTTGAAATCTCGAGAAAGTCGCGAAAGTGGAGACGTCCGGTCCAGATCGTATAAATGTGAGCATCATCATGGAAGATTGAGGCAAAGTTGTCCCATTCGCACGTATCTCTGTACATCGGCCAGCCCTCTGCAAGCTCGCGGAGCTTAAATCGTTCCAATGCTAGATCGTTAGGACCATTGTTACGCACAGCCTGCACCGGCCTGGATCCTGGAGGAAGTGAATGTCTGTCTGCCATATCGATTGAAGTTGAAGTGCGAAAGGCGTTTGGGATTGAGTGCTATATATGCCCGCTGATGGGGGAACACTCTCGATCATGGTCATGACTTCGATATACAGCTCATCCTGGTGCTTCTAATGCCAGATCAGGTGTCGAAGTCGTACTGTCGCGGTGGCACATGGCGAGACTGAGCGTCAAATGTTGCGAGAATACGTTTTCCTCGCTGAAGGGCCACCGGCAGATGCTGCAGCCGGATTCCGGGGCTGGTCCGAGACTCCGTGGCCACTTTCTCCGCGTTGAGGAGCAGCTTGTCGCCTTGCTGCTGTGCCACTCAAGTCAGGTACCAGGTGGCTCGGGTGGCACTGCAAGCGTCAAAGGTGAACGCGCCACCCACGCGGACAGTAGTTACTCCTTGCCCCATCCGATGTTGCATTAGGAGAGTGACTCGTGGTTCAAAGTGATACTCATATGGAGCCATACATTTGAGTATATAAGATCACATGGAAGACCGACATGGGAGTGATATGTAGCCCATTGTTGGAGAGTCCGTTCAAGATCTTTCAATCCAGTCGTCGCGAAGCACTCAAGTTCATTGTAAACGAATTGGAGCTATCACTATGGGGGAAGCTATTCAGCTAGATCAGCCTCAGCTGGAGGAACTGCTCCAAACCAGTGACATCGGCTCCAAGATAGCTTCCTTGAGGAGGAACACACAACTCTCGATCCGTACTTCGACATCCGCCAATACCTTGCAATCCAAGCAACAGACTCTGCAGCCTGACAGGAAGTTTGAATTCGCGAACGCAGATCCCTTTCGCAAAGGCATGAACGCCCCGACTCGATTTGATGCGGAAGTCGGTTCTTGTGTTGTCAGAGGTCAAGTCCCTCTGCAGTTGGACGGCACTTTCTATCGGATGTCATGCGACCCCATCTTTGCCAATCGTAATGGCAAGGATATGTGGATCAACGGAGACGGCTGTCTACATGCTTGGCGCTTCTCCAACGGCGTCGTCGATTTTAAGCAGAAGTACGTGCGCACTCCACGATTCGTCTATGAGCGCGCAGCTCGTGAGCCGCTCTTTGGGACCTACAGGAACCCTTATGCCGGCGATGAGAGGGTCTTCAACGATATACAAGGCACCGGTAACACTCACGTCCATAGCTGGCATGGCTGGCTTTTGGTCTGCAAGGAGGACAGTCCACCGATCGCTGTTGATCCAGACACTCTGGATACCATAGGTGTGTACCTCACACCATATTCCCGAGCTCATAACTGATATTCCACGGGCATTTACGACTTCGAGGGGCAACTTGGCCCTTCTCTGACTTTCGCGGCACATCCAAAGGTTGACGCGGTCACTGGAGAGACCATGTGCTTTTCGATGGAGGCATTAGGAATGGGGTGAGTCGTCCTGCCATGTGACCGCAGAACTTGACGCTGAGCAGCTCTAGATCGAACGATCTTGTCTATTACCGGTTCGACAAGACCGGCAAAAAAGTGGACGAGTGTTGGGTGAAAACACCCGATGTCAGTTGGACACATGATATGGTCGCGACGGAGAAGTAGGCGCTCTATACATGCACGCTTGACCTTGATTGACTCGTGTGCAGCTGGGTGATTTTCCACATGAGCAATTACCAGTACGATCTGGAGTACATGAAAAAGGAAAACGGCACGCACTTTCGCCTGAACCGGTTTCTAGTAAGCTTTGACGCGTTGAAGAAGGAAAAGAAGAAGAAGCGTCATGGCTAATACTCGCGAAGCCTAACAGATTTGGTGTTCTCCCCCGACGAAATCCTAAACCCAAGGATGTTCGTTGGTTCGACAGCCTGAAAAACCACACATGGGGCCACTTTTCGAATGGGTTCGAGGACCGGGACGGGTGCATCTATATAGATGCATTCATTGCGGATACTGATACACTCGGAGTCTTTCCCAACATGCACCCTGAGCTAGATCTTGGCCAGCCGGAGCAAAAACTGAATGGAAAGCTTGCTCGGTTTAAGATCGATCCAAAGGCAAGCTCTAACGATCTGGAGCTCCCGGTAGTGCTCAGTGAGGTGGGGGGCGAAATGGCACGTTGCGACGATCGTTTCATGACGAGGCCCTACAATAATGCCTACGGAGTTCGACATTCGCCTAGGGGCTTTAATGCAATACTTCACATCGATATCGCAGCTGGTGTTACCAATATCTGGGAACCAGGTGAGGGTATAGCTGTCGGGGAGCCCTGTTTCGTTCCTCGACAAGAAGATTCCCCCGAGGGCGACGGGTTCTTGCTTGTGTGCACACGGGACGCAGCAAAATGTCAAGCTCAACTGGCAATTCTCGATGCTACCGATATCATTTCGGGACCTATCTCCATCGTAGAGCTTCCTTTCCAGCTTTGTGAGGGCGTACATGGCAACTGGGTATGTTGTAACAGTGCCTACCGTCCTGAGTCTCGTACTAATGAACATGTCCAAACAGGTGGAGACGCAGCATCTAGTGTCTCGCAAGCCACTCATCGATTACTCTGGTGTCAACAAGGCGATTCAAGACAAGTTCGGCACCGGAGCGCCGAAATTCTACGACGACTTCAGTGGCAAGCCAGTAGCTTTAACTCGAGCTGAGGCGGTGTCGAACCCCAGACTTGTCTAGTGTCGGGTGTCGGATCTGAAGTCCTTCCTGGCATTCCCATATGAATGCCTTCTAGAGCTCTGTGGTGTTCTGTAGTAGTTTTAGCACTATGGTTAGAATCTCAATCAGCATCCTCTTCAATAAACTTACTCTCATAGACTTTATATTCATGATAGTCACAAACGATGGTACGCACTTAAGACTAAGCTATATCAGGTATGGCGACAAGCTAACTTCAGAATTGAGAAATCAGAGTCGATACGTTAGATTAGAGCGAAGGGATAGACAGGTATCTTCAGGCTTCCATCACCGCATGGCCTCCGGCGGGAGCAGATCAGTTGCGCCATTACGCTGGTGTTGTCTCTTCAACGACCTGGAACTCTGCCCACACATCACATTCCAGCAGTATAGGCGGTCCATCAGGCTCTTTCAGAGGCGCACGCTGTCCAGCCGGACTCATCGTCTCCTCTTTACTACCATGCCACCACGAGGTGACGAGATGTCCATCTTTGGGCTCCAGCCGATATCGATGACCACGCATCAACACGTGTTCGCCGTGGTGCTCTCGCTCGGCAAGATCGAAGCTACCCTTGGACACTGTCGTCTCCCCAGGCTCAAGGGTTTGGAAGTATACGTCGTCACCGCCTTCAAGCTCGCTGCTAAAGGGGGCTCGTTTATTCTTGGCTCGACAGACGGCGATGGCGGTGTCGGAGGTGAGATCCGTACATTTGAAGCCCTGTGTATAAGCTAGATTCGTGTCATAGATAGTACCCCAGGTGAAGATGGTGACGGGACTGCTGTGGGGGAGTGTTGCTGTAACTCTCAAAATGGCAGCTTCGTTCAGTGCAACACTCGAAGGGCTGATGGAGATAGTCGCTTGGAAAGAGGGCTGCGAAGTCACGATCCTAGAAGCCATGCGCCATTTTACGAATGTGACCCTCTGTAGAATAGGTCCCGAAGGCCATGCCAGTTTGATGGAACGGGAGGTAATGGAAGGTGTAGCGAAGCCAAGTGAATTGGAGGGGTTCCTGCATGCTCGGGATTTGTTTCTGGTCGCGTCCTCCACCACGCACGCGTCTTCCGATCCTGTGGTAACCACTTACCACCCACAATGTCCAGGCCGATCCTGACCCAGCCGCCGCGAGGTCTGACACTTACAGAAGAGCTTGAAAAGCTCGAACAGCAGATCACCTTGACTCTGCAGGAAATCGATAGCAACTTTAGCAAAGCCCATCGCATCGTCACAAGCAGTATCCTGCCAATCGTCGAGGACTATGCGAAACACAGCAATGACGTCTGGGAGGGCTCCAAGGTAGGCTACCAGGCACAATCCTCAGTTCGTCGGCTGATACTTGCGAGTTCTGGAAACAATTCTTCGAGGCCTCTGCCAACGTCTCGCTATCGGGATACGAAGAGAACGCCAACGAGGACAACACGCAAACCGACGCTACACAGTCCTTCCAAACGTCGACAGATCACGATGAGAGCACTATCACCGGAGCGAGTACGCACGATGACGAGGAGGAGTTCAGCACAGAATCGCCAACACAAATGACGGGCGTGCAGACAACACCCAAGCTGCCTGCTTCAACGACAAAGTCCGGCGGCAAGACGAGACAAGGGAACAGGCCGGCGTCTGCATACCGGTCGCCGTCCCCGCGGAAGTACACTGGTAGGAACCCGCGAGGCGGCAATACGCCAGGCACCGACCAGCCTAGCACGCCGCGCATGTCAACCGCGAACGATATGGACTCCTCTCCTTTCCAGCCTCAATCTGCATTTGAACCACCCTCTGCCTTCCGGACACAGCAGGAGAACCACGACCCTCTCATGCACCGCGTGTTAGACAAGAACTACCGCATCCAGGCGACGCCCATGACACAGCGTCGACAATATCAAGCTCAAGCTGCTTCAAAGCCTGCTCCAGCCCCGGCTACGGCTACCAAGAAACAACTCTGGGACGACTCACCTCAATCCTCGCCCGAAACGTCTGCGCCTCAATTACGAAGCGAGCTTTTCTCGCCCGCAAAACCAGCACCACGAACCCCCGGCGTATCTGTGCTCACTCCGGCAACTCGAAAGACCGGTCCTCCACCACCCACAACATCTACAGGGAAACAGCTCTTCTCCGCACAAGACAAGGCATACGCAGCGAGCAAAGATCGCACGCGTGCAAGTCATATGTTCGAGGACAGTGACGAGGACGAGGACTTCTTTGCCGATATCAGTCCGCCGAAGACGATGCAATTCCATGTCCCGCAGAGCAGACTCGTGCAGACGCCTGCAAGGGAGGCGAGCAAGAAGATTGTGGACGATCTGTTATTGACTGCGGGGGCTGATGCGACCGATGACATTGAGGACGATTCTTTGGAGTTTGAAGTGCCTAGTCCAAGTGTGGTGAAGCAAGGGTGGCAGATAGATGACGATACCTTCTAGAGCGTGCCTGGCTGTGCCACGTCGATAGCAGCCTGCGACGGAATTCCTAGTGTCCCGCAGTGGCTACATGCACAGTCTCGCTATACAATGGCCTGCCAGCCTCTGCTTTCGGCGTCTGTTGTCCTTTCGATGCACACCCGCATATCGTACACAGCTTTCCACCCACAGGACCGCGGAGTTATCGTAATCGCAGACCCATTGGCGTGACTTTTCTAGTCCCTGCTTTATCTCTTTGTGTTGACACTGTACAGTATAATACATTCCTTCATGGCCTCTCTCCCCCAATGCTCTTCTTTGTCCAGTCTAGATGAGGTTCTTGACGGCGTCAACTGCGAACGGTGCTGTCATCCTTGTTAGTCTAGTGTCGCATCTGATTCGCGATCGAGGTGATGCATACAGAAGTATAGCACAACACACATGCTGACCATGCCGAAGATGGTCTGTCTGGCGGCCGCTTCTTGCTGCGCGAGCTCTTCGGGTGTGGGTTGTGGTGGTGCTGTAGCGAAGTCGTCAGTTTTCATACTCTTTCCGGTCGGAATCAGGAGCCGACTGACCGCCGAACATGTTTGCGATTACTTGTGAACTGTGTTGAGAGTGATGGGAGTGATTGTCTGTGATTGTGGTGACGAGTGACGAAGTGAATCTTTTGGCCCAATTCGGCGCGACTTTTGCGGAGGCTCGTCAAAGGGAACGTCAACCGCGTCGCGACCAACTTCCACCACCACTTCACGCCATCACCACCAACACAACCTGTCGCCGCCTTGAATCTATCTCATTCCTTCTGGAGACCACTGGAAAGCGCGACGCCCACTCCGCAAACATGGAGGATCTTGAGCAGCCAGAGACACCGACCATCAACAGTCGCGAGGACGAGCCAGAAGGCAACAATGACCCGACCGACCCTTTACGTCCTGAGGTAGAAGAGGAGAACGATGCAGGTGGCACGCCGCCAATGGCTGATCCTATCGCCGACACCGAGATGCAGGAGGAACTGCCCACGAACGGCGCAGATGAGGCCAACGACGATGAAGCAGACGTTGGCAACACAGCCAACACGGACCGGGCAGTCCAAGACGACGAAGATGACGATTCAGAACTAGAAGAGCTGGATGAGCAGGAGTTCGCCGACTTTGACGCCACGGCGCTGAACATCCCAGATAAGCCGATTGATGTGGATGAGAGCAATGTTGCCCTACTGGGTGTGCACAAGCGCAAGCGAACAGCGGAAGAAGAAGCTGAGCGCGAGCGAAAGAAGAAGAAGAAAGAGAAGAAAAGAGACAAGCCAAGTCGGAGACGCAGAGGCGAGGATGAAGATGACTTTGAGGGCGGTCCAGAGATGGATGGCAAGCGTTCGAGAAAGGGCAAGGGATCAAAGCCGAGTGGCAGCTCAAAGAGGGAGAGAACGCCGGTTGATCTTGACAGCCTGCCCCCGGATGAGCGTAAGTACATGGGACTCCCGAGGTCGAATACACATGCTAACAGCTGCAGGCCGCCGTCGTGCACTCGATGCGAAAATTGATGAGGCTCTCAAGACACATCGCGTGTCTCGCCGCAAAGCCGCCCAGGACATGGAAGAGCGCGCCGACCAGGAACTTTCAGAAATGCGTACTCGCATCGCGAAAGCTTGCGAGGCTGATGCTCAGGCTCGACAGCGCGGCGAAGTCGCAGTTCAGAAGCTCAAGATTCTTCCCGAGGTGGTGGAGCTCATGAACCGCAATACAATTCAGTCGCAACTCGTTGATCCGGATATCAACATCCTCGAATCCGTCCGATTCATGCTCGAACCCGCCGATCAAGACGCTGCCTTGCCAAACTACCAAATTCAGCGTGAGCTCTTTGCTATCCTCTCGAAGCTCAACATCGGAAAGGAAGCCCTCGTTGCTTCAGCTATCGGCAAAGTTGTGCTTTTCTACACCAAATCATCCCAACCACAGCCAGACATCAAGAGACAAGCAGAACAACTCGTCGCAGAATGGACCCGCGTTATCCTCAATAAGGGCAAAGACGCTCGCTCCAAGCCTGTCGAGACGCGAGGTTACGACCCATTGGTCGCGGCGGCGAGCCAGAGAATGGGAGGCAGTCAAGTCGATCGTACTGCAGTGGCTGCAGAGAAGCGGAAGAGAGCACTCGAACTTCCTGGACCAGCGAACCGAGCAAGAGTATTGGGTGGTGTCGGAACCTACAGCATTGCGCCTGTCAGTAATTTGAGTAACGCTCAAGGTGTGAGTGCGCGAAAGACGCAAGGCGCGAACGACGAGGCATTTAGGAGAATTGCGGCGAGGAGTTCGCAGAAGGCTGGAAAGCGGTAGACATGCTGACAGGAATGGTTCTGAGCTGATTCATTATGGGTGCAGCGAGGCGTAGGGAATGGCATAAGCGGACGTATGGCGTGTATTGAATAGAAGACCAGAGCGAAATTACTTGGCTGTGAATGCCGAACAGAATAGCTTCAGACACTCGATGGACTGGAAGGATGAGCAATCTGTCCCTTCAATATCACTATCAAGCGACAACGTAGTCAGTCGACGTTTGGCTCCGGACTTCTATTTGACGAAGTTTGACCTTCAACATTTTGGCTACCTACTCAACACGCCATGCCTTCCAACGCTATGCACAGATTAAACAGCAGACAATCTACAGAATGTACACCGGCATCCGACTCCCCATCAACCTCGGCGGCAAAATCAAAGCATCCTTCTCATCAAAATCATGCAACAACCACCACAAGCTCATCCGAAACATCAACATCAACCAGATCTCCTCCCTCAATGAGCCCTTACTCACCGAATGAATACTATTCGGCTTCGACACCATACCATTCGCATTTCCATTCCCAAGTCCTGCTTTCTCATTGTCGGGTGACAATAGAGCCGCAATATTTCCCGTCTTCTCCACAGCCCTCTCCCTCACCGATGAGCCTTGGAAGTTAATGACTTTCTCTCTGATAACGTAGAAGTAATGATGCCAGATTTCCTCTTCCGTATCACAATCCCTCGAATGTAGGAATGACTTCGGATCGCTGATTTCTTCGAGGACGACAGAGACGTGGGCGCCTGCGATGAAGAGGATCTGGGTCTCGCCGTACGTATGCAAGAATTCGTTGTCGATGGCTGAGATGGCAGATTGCACGGCGTCGCGCATGTCGATGGAGATTTCGGAAGGGTTGGACTGCCAGACAGGTTGGAGACTTTCCTGCCAGATGGCATCGACCCAGTTGAGGCGGGCAAGGACGTTGGAAGGAGATTGTGCTTCGTGGATCATGCGGGCGATGTTGCCTTGGAATTCGGATTGGATTTTGCAAGCGCTGAGGTCGTTGAGCCAGGGATCTGGAGTGGGATTGGGAAGACGTTTGTAGTTTGTGCCGGGAATTCGGAAGACTTTGCTGAGCATGGCGATCATTTCGAAGGACACTGTTTTGTTCGTTCGTCAGTTTATGATCTCGCAAAAAGGCATTCTAGGCATTCTGGGCGAAATGGCCAACTCACCTGATCGAATCACACTGTGCTCCTTCCTCGAGAAGTATCTTTCAATCGACTTTCGATCCAACTTCAACGACCTCAGCGTCCGCTGTGTCACAAACATGTCCTCCCAAGCAGCCTTCTTAGGCTCAAAGTTCAGCTGTAAGCCATCAAAGATCGTTTCCACAGATCCAAACAGCATCTGCTTCACAGCCGGACATGGAATCATCCTATTCTCCGCAAAGCTCGCCTTTCCCGTCACCGCAAACGACAAGCTCACTCCCAAACCCCACACAGTCTGCGAAAGCAGCATATACCCATTCCCCTCCGCCCTCAAATTCCACGTATCCTGATCAAACGTAACCCACTGCATACCCAACAAAGCCGCCATCTCCACAATATGGCTAATATTCGACGTCGCAAAAGGCTTCCTCACCGCATCAGGCATCTGATCCCAACTCCTCTTCTTCTCCTGCACCTGCACAACCATCGTTGACGGAACCTCCCTCATCAGCGACGAATCCCTCGCCGTCTTCTTCGAAAACCCCAAATCCCACTGCCTTCCCTCAACTTCAGCCTTCTGCAAAGCTTCCATGAAAACAACCCAACTCGCATGCTCATCATCAGCCGTGTGAACCTTCATAGCTCCAGCTTTCGCATCATCCGCCTGCTGACTCGGAACTCTACAATGCGTTTCTTCATAACTCTGCAAACTCCCCGTAATATTATACACCGGTCGCTCAGGAACAGGGCCTCGAGTATTATTCGGCGGAGCGACAAAAAGAATCGGAGTTCGCATCATGACTTTGAAACGGAATTCATTCCAGGTAAAGACTCGTTTGGTTTTTTTGCCCCAGAGGCCCATGATGCCTTCACCGCATAATCGGTAGCCTTCTGCGCTGGCGGCGAATTGTTGTAGTGCTTGTGCTGTCGCAATGATAAATGCGACGATAGCGATGACGAGCGATACGATCGCTATTATTAATTCGTTGTCGGCCATGTTTTCATGCTTTTGAGGTTGTAGCTTGGCTGAATAGCACTGTTTGCTGTTAGGGCAATTTATGTCTTGGTTTAAGTCTTGGCCTGGAGTGCAAACAGAGAGATGTATCGGCGGCCCTGTTGTGAATAAGGTCGACAGAGGAAGACCGGTGTACAGACCCACCGCCACATGTTCGTAGTTTGTTGGTTACTTTACCGCTGAGGTTCAGCTGAAGGTCCCCCTAATTTGGACTGCGCCATAGCCGCTGATCATGCATAACGCCGCAATCCTTCGTATGGTGTCACGTGTAGGGCTCGGCCAATACTGCAGGCCGCCAAGTTCGATGACTGGTCAATATGCGCTATTCCACCACCCGTGTCTCCATCAAACGAAAGATTGAAGGAACGATCCAATCCCCTACTTGCGCAGCTCACAGGAGCAGGCTAGACGTGGATCAATGCATTTTATCGTACTGCATACGAACACAAGGAAAATAAATTATTTATGAATAATCAAACCGATCAGGCATGATGATCGGTGCTGCGAGTGTCCACCCAAAAATGCCGTAGCATACCCACGCACACACGATCTTGACCCAGCTTGCCCAGTATGTCCTGCCCACTGGCACAAAATCACCCTTCTCGATGTTCTTATCACCGCCGATGTTTTGTGTCAAAAGTGTAGCCACCCAGGCAGTTGCCAGCATGAAGATGATGTGATACAAGGAATAGTTGTACTGTGTGCGTTGCTTCTCATCGTCATTCTTGTGCTTAGCACTTTCTTCGTCGTCTTCATCATCGCTCTCGTCCAGAGCAGAAGCAGGAAGTGCACCAGATTCGACTGCTCTTCGCAATGCTTCCTGTCGCATGGCGCGGCGGGATTCAGGTTGAGTGTCGACCAAATCATGGCTATCGGCTTCGTTGTCGAGTGAGACATAGCCCTTATTACCAGCGCCCATTGCGAGACCATATGTGGCCGCACGTGTGGTGGTGTAAGCACAAGTGACGAACGTGACGACCGCTCCTAGGACAATGCTGGCCTTGCGGGACCCGGCAGCTCTGACCAGTGGATTGCAGCTCTTGTCATCCGGCTCCATCGCTACCGCACTAAATGTGAGATAGGTGCAGTAGATAGCGACGACAGCAGCCTGCGCAAGTCCAGCGCGTGGGTTGTTCGCCTGAATCGTTGGATGAATTGACATGACACTGATGCCAACCAGGAAGATCAAGTTCATCGTGATGGCAGCCTGATTCATGCCACATCCGCTGTTGGCGAAGAAGATGTACATGACAATCGTCAAGGCAATCGCTCCGAGATACATACCCAAAGTCGAGCCGATAAGGATTCCGCGCCAGAGTCCAGAATCCGTATCCTCAATCTTGTCGATGCAGAATTCAGCAAAGCTATGCGCCAAATCGACCAGCAGGACCAGTCCGAGGAAGAGGAACAGAACTGCTCCGACCAGCGCCACATAGTTGCCCCAGACCTCGAAGAATGTATTCGGGATCAAAAAGCTGAGCGCGATCAAGCCCAGCCAAACGATGATCTTCGGCCCCCAGAATCCATTTTGTATCGCCGCTCTCTTGTCTTTCGAACTGTTCACCCCAATCAACAACACGGCCAGTACACAATGAAACAGGCCTAGCGCAAAGTTGATGCGATGCACCGCCGCGAAACCGAAACACTCGTGGCCCAGACAATCGACCGTGACATAGTCCAGTAGAACTTTTTGCAGTTTCTTGACGGCCCAATCGGTGAGCATGACCCAGGAGAGTAGCGAGTTGAGAAGGAGGATGGCGGCGTAGGCGATTCGAGTTGCGATGCTGTTGTTGCATTTGCCGCAGGCGGAGCACACAGCGGAGCATGTCGCGGCACCGCAGCAGCTGGCGCCAAATGTGAGGAGGGTGCCCATACTGGGCACCGCCATCAGCGGCAGCGATAATAGCATGCCCATGATTGCTGATGTTGTGGGCGGTGTTTGGTGAGGTCGGTGGTTTGCGACTGACTGCCTGGCTGTCTCGTGTTCGAGGAGCCGCCGCCGAGGAGGACGTCACGGGACAGTGATGGCACGAGCGACATGTGCCTGAGGCCTGAGATTGACTCGGCTGAAGTGATGTCAGTCCATACCGAAGTACATCTATTCTGGTATACAAATATCATTGTCATCGTCCTAAATACTTTGATCTAAGTTCTTAGAAGTGATTATTTCTTGTGATTATAGCAAGATCGTCATCGAAGCGTCGTTACCACCACAAGACCAACGTCCGCCCTCCCATTACCGTCCTCTTCTTACCACCAAACGATCCTCGTCCAACAACAATGACCCTCCAACAAGAATTCAACTCTTGGTGGGCACCAAAGTCCAATGACGAAGCAGCCACCACATCTCCCCCTCAGATCGGCTCTCAAGCTCCCCAACCAGCGATCCTCGCCCTCCAATCAAACCAACGCACAGTCCTCGCCTTCCTCCGTCATTGTGGTTGTCCGTAAGTTCGAAAAAAGAAAAGCTCCGACGATGCCAACGATATCATACTTGCAAAATGGATCATCAATTAACGCTTTTCCAGCTTCGCCGAAAAAACCTACCTCCTCCTCCGCGAAGCAGCCAGAACCCACCGCGACATCGACTTCCTCGCCATCTCACACTCCGACCAAACTTCCACAGACAAATGGTTGAAATCGATTCCCCAATTCGGTAGTGAACCTGCGAATCTACGGATTGTAGTTGATGCTGATAGGGTATGAATCTCGAACCCTTTCTGCGCCGAGAAAATGTATCTAAAGTATCTGACGCCAACTAGGAAGCCTACAACGCCTACGGCCTCGGCATCTCCTCATGGAGCCACGTCCTCTCAGCAGGGAGTATGTGGAACGTATGGAATTTAGCCAAGAATGAAGGCATCAGTAACCGACCGACGGAGAGTGGGAGTCGATGGCAGACTTCGGGGACGTTTGCGATCGGGGAGGATGGGAGGGTGAAGTGGGGTGGTGAGTATCCCTCATCTGGGTTGCTTTCCTTGTATATTGCTTGTTTTGCTGACCAGTAGTTGTGAAATATAGGAGCTGCGAATCGTGCAGATGACATTCCGGATTTTGAAGAAGCTGTTAGGGCATTGGATGGCGGGAAAGCGGAGACGAAGTTGTGAGATCAACGGCGGATGTCTTGGAGGACACGACAAGTTCCAGTGTGAAGTAACGAACGCGATGTATGAGAGATACCCATGAATTTGCGTAAACGTTAAAGTCTGGTTCAAATTCGTAATTGGAATCCATGTCCAGATGGCAGCACGTTGTTAGCATTACTACCAGTACGGCGGTGAGGCTTGAACGTTGAGGATCAGGTCCACCGGACAGCTCACTTTGTATGGCAAACTCGGAAAACGGAAGTCACCAAAACAACAAACATCCGGCACATGAATTGAATTTCATTGCTGTGATATATGATTTGCAAGCATGTCAAGACCACGCCATGACCATATTGCAAGCCAAAGCTTTCTGCAGTGACCGTTCTGTGTGGCTCTCCAGCATTGCAATTCTCTACTCATCATCGTTGACATCAATGACAGTCTCCTTCCATTTACGTGCTGGGATGCGACGCTTGAACATGATGTCAATCTCACGGTATGAGCGGTTCTTCATCTCAGGCAAGCCCCACCAGGCGACTGCGAGACAGACAAAAGCGGTACCACCCCTGAATTTCACAATTAGGACATGCTCTCGACGTAGCGACGATTTCTGGGACTTACCACACGTAACCGCACTTTCCGGCCAAGTTGGCACCAGTTGGATTCAACATCCAGGAAGCCAAGAAGATACATGGAATCTCGACAATGTAGTAGGTAGCGCGACCCATACCTGTCGTCAGAGGTCTGAGGCGAATGGCAGAAGTCTCTCCAATGATGACCCAGGAAGCAGGAGCCGGTCCTAGGGTGAAGAAGACGGAGACGATCAGACCCAACGATGCCTGTGCCAGGTTGGCGGCGTTAGAGGCACCAAAGGAACCAGCGATACCCAGAGCGATCAGAAGGATAAAGTTGGCGAGGGATCCCCAGAGGTAGATAGAGCGACGACCAAAGTATGTGGTCAAGATCCATGAAAGCATGACGGCGATCCATTGAAGAGCGGAGGTGATCAGACCCAAGGCGAACGCCAGGTTCGAGTTCACACCTGCCTGTCGGAAGAAGTAGACTGCCTGATTGGCGATCAAATTACCCGTGAGGTTTTGCGCAGCGTAGACACCACAAACGATGAGAGTTCGGCGAAGGTCGGTTCCCTTGAACAGTTCGATGTGGTTGGGCTGGGTTTGGGTCTCCTCCATTTCGATGACACGGCGCATCATGGCAATGGTCTCTGGTGTCTTCATCTGATCCTTGCGTCCAAGACGCTCGACCGATTTCGCGGCATCTTCGAAACGTCCTTTGCGAACGAGCCACCAAGGACTTTCGGGCGAGAAGAAGATGAGGATGGCGAGTGGGGTGGGAAAGAGCCACTGAAGTGCAATCGGGATCCTGTTGACCTGCGTCAGTCAAGCTAGCGCAAGGGTAATGGTCAAAGACGTACCTGTAAGCGTCTTCCGTGGTGTTCTCGTTGTAGTGGAAGGCAACACCACCAACAATGATACTTCCAATAGCCCAGAACATCTGCAGCATTTGGGTCGCCGGAGCGCGCAGTTGGATCGGCACAATCTCACTGCAGTATGCGGGAGCATTGGCAATGAAAATACCCCATGGCAGACCCTCGAGGATTTGTGCGGCGAAATAGACGGGGAGCGAGTCTCCAAAGTAGAAGATGAAGATGAATGCATTGAGAGCCATCAAGCCAACGATGTTAGCCCAGCGGTATCCGATGCGACTGGTCAAAGGTCCGGCCAAGAAGACACCAATAAGAGCTCCGAGTTGTCCAGATACTTGGAGTGCTGACTGCCACTTTGTTGCAATGACCTTCTCCCCGGTAGCGGGATTGATCACACCGTAATCCTGGATGAACTATCAAGCTGTTAGCTTGATTGGCTGTTTGCTACTTGGTTTTAGGACACACCTTATCCAGAGCTACGAAATTGCCCATCAAGAAGACATCGTAGGACTCCATGATCTGTACAAATCAGCTTGATTCTTATGTTCCCCGGCTCAAGAAACGCTCACAATCGTGCAGGAGATGACAAAGGCCCAGAAGGAGGCCATAGGGTACGCCTTCAGAGCCTGCATAACCGTCATGTTATGCTCGGCGTCTTCAGCCTCGATGGCACCCGCTCGGTAGTCATCGATTTCGGCCTTGTGGGCGAAGGCCGCCTTCTGCTCGACCTCCGTCGCATAGCTAGTCTTTTCGGGATCCATGGCTGCTGTTGCTGTTGCTGGTGCAGTACTCAGTCAACGCAGAAGGAGAAGTAAGGGCTGCGGTCTGCAGAGGACACGAGGTGAACGGGGACCAGGATAGCTTATGAACCACGATATATCAAGCTGACCCCGGGATGTGGACACGGTCGATGAAGCTGCAGGAATTCTGCCGTATAACCATGTGGCGTCGCAGCGGTGGAGCATGGCACATGCGCGCCAATGCCCGTTGCAGTATTGGCTCCTTTTAGCCAGGTGCTTGCAGCAGCTTGTGCACGGTGGTTGTGGTGTGAGATCCTTGTTCGCAACAATTGATCAACACTTTTCCACCAATAGAAGTGAATTGTGGCGGCGTCAGGTGTTGTGGGCAGGGATGATCTTTACCCGAAGGTGGACAGTCTGGGGCCGAGCCCATGGGGTGTTTCGGCACAACGATGTCCCCAGACCAACGCGGTGGTTCACGCGCATCTCTGTGCATCGCGAGCAGGTGCTCCACGTGTGAGGAGAGCGCGTCCGTGTCGACCGAGAGATCGCGTCACTCCACCGGGTTCACGGCATTGTGTTTGGTTCTGATCGTGGTAGTTTTGGTGAATGGCAGCTGAGATATTGCAGGATGCCGTTCGCCGAACCTTGGGAGAATGCAGGCCGAAGGATTGCAGTTGGCCGGAGGAGATGCCTGCACTCTCCTCCACTCCGCTCCGGGGGAAGGATGTCTCGTGTGAATCGTGGCGTCTGGCGTGTCTGGCCTGAGTGCACGTGAACTCCCTCCAATAGTGGTCGCAGACTGGTGGTGAAGAAGATTCCAATTGAAGTCTATTTGAGATGGACGAAGCGTGTGTTGCTGGAGCTAAGACTCGTGGCAAAAGTTTGGCAGGTGGGGCTTGGCCTGCTTGTCCACGACTTCGGACTCTTGTGTAGCGCCATCGTCTTGTCGTTGTCGAATTAGGGCAAGATGTTCGACATCCGGAGCTGGTATGTGGACGGAAAATTGGGAAACGTGGCGTGAAAGACGCGAAGTGCAGGCAGGTTTGCGGGAAGTTTCGTTGATGAAGTAGGCGCGATGCAGACGCGTAAATTGTACTTGCGGTCGAGCGCGTCAAGGCAAGACGCAGAATCACAGGCGCAAGGCACCTCTGGTCAAATACAACCCGGTTCGTTGCAAACACGGCCTGAACTACTATCTGAGGCTTCTCAGGCCGAAATCCTCACAAGAAGCGTTCATCGTCGTTCGCCGACGGGATCAAATTGCTCGCTAATGGGGTATCTAAGTATGCATCGGTCGTTGCAAGGCTGCGTTCTCTGGGCAGCTCGCAGTTTCACATCAATATTTCATAATTCATCATGTCGTCCCCTTGTCACTGTGGTACCATATCAGACCTTTGCACTTTCGTCGAGCTTCTGTCTCTTAGTCTCGGGCTCGTCAGGCTGCTTCGGCTCCTTCGTTGGCACTTCTGGAAGTTCCGGGATATCGGCCTTCTCTGCTGCTGCATCGGAAGCTGAATCTCTCTCCTCCGCCTCAGCTGATTCTGCTGTCTTCGAATCTGCAGCAGCGGCAGGTGGGAAATAGATCGGGACCAACTCCTCGTACGCGTCCTGGTCCTTGTCGAGGAACTGACAGAACACAACGCGCTCGATCTTCTCTGCGTATTCGTTCGTCTCGAGCCACTCTTTCACGGTGCGCAGAGCCACGTCAGCCGCCTCTTCGCTTGGGTAGCCGTACACTCCTGTGCTGATCGCGCTGAACGCAACGCTTGTCAGGCCATGCTCAGCTGCCAAATCCAAGCTCGTTTTGTAGCAACCGCGCAGCAATCTCTCATTCTGCCCATTTCCGCCATTCTCGACCGATACGCCTTTGCGCTTGTAGACTGGTCCAACCGCGTGAATCACCTTCTTACAGGGCAGTCTACCGTACGCATTTGTGATTTTTGCCGAGCCGGTATCGCATCCATCTAACTCCCTGCACTCTTCGATAAGCTCGCGTCCGGCTGCGCGATGAATGGCGCCATCGACACCGCCGCCTCCGAGCAGGCTTTCGTTGGCCGCATTGACGATCGCCGTTACTTGGAGCTTTGTGAGGTCGGTCTGGATCAGGGAAATCTTGTCGTTGAATTTTGGCGTCGCATTCGGTGCTGTTTCGGTAGTGGGCGTGATTTTGTTGAGCTTGTAGAGGAGGGTCAAGGTCGGTATCTCGTTGAGTGAAACTGTCGACGAAGCCATCTTGCGCAGGCAGCGATGTTCGATGCTGAACACGCTCGCAAGCTGATGAGATAGAGGGCGAGGGCGGCAGGCGTTTTGCGGGGCGCTTGAAAGGAGCAACGTTGAGATCGTGGCTTTTCGGGAAGGGCTCGAGTAAAGTGTCAAGTGTCGCATGCAGACGATGTAGTGGAGCTAAGAGGGAAAGGCAGCATGTGAAAGTAACTAAGTTAGGACCCCGCTGATGAACGCCAAGCATTGTGATTCAGCATTGGGATCTTGACTCACTCTCAAACATATTCGACGTTCATTCCCACATCGACCACGCTCATAACTCATACACTCAGCATGGCCGACGCAGCACCGCCAGCCGCGGACGGCGAGCCCAAGATTTCCAAGCGCGCCGCCGAGAAGGAAGCGAAGAAAGCAGCAGCAAAAGCCGCCAAAGCCGCCTCGAAATCTGCCCCTCAGCCCGCATCAGGAAATGCTGCCTCGAGCAAGGCCGCCCCAGCAGAGCCCGTAGACCCTTTCAAAACAGGATGGCTGAAGGGTGTTTACAATGAGAAGCCTGTGCCGCCCAACGAGGTCCAGACACGATTCCCACCCGAGCCCAATGGCTACTTGCACATCGGCCACGCGAAAGCCATCACTGTCAACTTTGGCTTCGCAAAGTCATATGGCGGCAAGTGTAACCTTCGATTCGATGACACCAACCCTGCGAAAGAGGAAGAACAGTTCTTCACTAGTATCAAGGACATGGTGCAGTGGCTGGGCTTCGAGCCGGCCAGAATAACACATTCGAGCGACGACTTTGACAGGCTGTACGACTTGGCTGAAGAGTTGATTCGACGTGGCAAGGCATATGTATGTTTCTGTTCTGCGGCTGCTATCCAGGCTGGACGAGGTGGAAAGGACCACGGGCCACGTTCAGTGTGCGAACACTGGAGCAAGAGCGTCGAGCAGAACCTGGAAGAGTTCCGAGGGATGCGAGATGGGAAGTATGAAGCTGGACAGGCGCTACTGAGGATGAAGCAGTACCTGGGCACGAAGCTGGAAGAGTACGAAGCGGCAGAAGGTGATAGTGCGGAGATCAAGAAAGAAAAGGATAAGCTGAGGAAACTGGCGAACAATCCGGCATTGTGGGACGTGGCGGCGTATCGCATCAAGAAGGAGAACTACCATCACCGAACAGGCAACAAATGGCGAATTTATCCTACGTACGAGTTCACACATTGCCTATGTGATTCCTTCGAAGGCATCACGCACAGTCTGTGTACGGTGGAATTCGAGACGTTGCGACCCGCATATGACTGGCTATGCGAGGCTCTGGACTTCAAGCTGCCCGGATCAGATGAGAAGGGCCCAATGCAACGCGAGTATGGCCGATTGAATGTGGAAGGCACGATCTTGTCGAAGCGGAGAATCGCGATGCTTGTCAACGGCACCACTGTCGGCAGCGATGCACCTGACCCGGTCGATGAAGCAGCAGATGGCGTAGACGAGATCAAGCTGGAAGAGGAAGGTGACGAAGAGCCGGAGACGACAGCGGAGGCCAGCAAAGCGTTGACTGCTGGCACTGGTCGCGAGATCCCGCCTGTCGTACGGGATTGGAATGACCCTCGCTTGTTTACATTGGTTGCTCTCCGTCGACGTGGCGTGCCACCTGGCGCTCTAAAGAAGTTCGTATTCGATCTCGGCGTCACGAAAAGCAACGCGAATACCATGACACATGCTCTCGATGCCACGATGCGGACGTACCTCGAGCGAACAGTCCCTCGTCTTATGCTTGTGCTCGACCCAATCAAAGTCACCTTCACAAATCTACCAGATGACTATGTTGAGGAGCGGGTGGTTCCATTCGATCCAAAGGACAAAGAGAAGGGCGATCACAAAGTTCCCTTCACCAAGACCATCTACATCGACCGCGATGACTTCCGCGAAGTAGACGATCCGGACTTCTTCCGTCTTTCGCCCGGCCAGAGCGTCGGTCTGCTCAATGCCGAATTTCCCATCAAGGTCGTCTCCTTCTCAAAGAACGCCCAAGGTAAAGTGGACGAGATCAAAGCAGAGTACGGCAAAGATGTTCCGGCAGGCAAAGCCCGTATCCATTGGGTTGGCGAATCCAAAGCACATAACTCACCCATCAAAGCCGAATGCCGCATCTTCAATGCGCTCTTCAAGACCACAAAACCGAATGAACTCGACTGGAAGAATGGCGGATATTATGATGACGTCAATCCTGCATCAGAAGTTACTTACAAGAATGCTCTGGTCGAAGTTGGCTTCAGAGAAATTCAACAGAGAGCGCCTTGGCCAAAAACGGACGGCGAGACGAGCGGGAACGCGGACAAATCGTCTGTGAGATTTCAAGGTTTGAGGACGGCATTCTTCGCGGAGGATCAGGATTCAACGCCAGAGCATGTTGTGCTCAATCGTATTGTGAGCTTGAAGGAGGACACGGCAAAGAAGGAGGTTGGTACTGGGGCAAAGAAGGAGGGGAAGAAGGATGCGAAGAAGTAGGACATCACTCTGGATTTCAAGAAGAGTGTCGGTTTCAAGAGGATTGTCCTGTGTTGTTGTTAGCGTGGAGTTGGGCCTGGAATGAATGGGGCAGAAGGGACAAATGAAGATGGTGACGAACAATGAGATGTCTGGCCGGAGAGGCCGTGTACGAGTATGAAGCATCCATGAAAACCACCAACTGGATCCTGAACGACAGCGAACGTTGAACTCATGTCGGTTCCTTCAACAAGTCTCTCGCAGAGCATTGCATGCACCTTCTGTCGAGCTGTTTAGCTGTGCTGCCGAGACAGCCGTTGGCCTCGGGCATGAGAGTGATCACAAACGTGTCTTCTCCGAGCCGGCTTTATGCACAGAGGAACGAGCACGACGGGAAAGGTGATAACGAAGTATGAGGCGCACGTGAGCGACATGTGTGCCTCATGGACGGTGGGCGCATTTCAGCATGGATTTCCAATGTTCTCGAGTCATGCACCGACGCTATGGCAAGCGTTCTAGAGTTTGCGGATCCCGGCCATGGCCTTCTCAAGTACCTTTTACTAATCAGCAATTGTTCACGAAAGCAGATGCTATGCAGACCAATCACAAGTCTGGCCGCAAAGGGATATACTCGAGAACGAAAGCAGCACGAAAGCGTTCGTGTTCTTCGAACAAGTCTCCCCGTTGCTGCATCGCTTGCACAGAAGTCAAGATGCCTTCGTGATTAGAAACCATATGATTACGCCATTCGGCCACTCCGACCTTTCTGCAAGCTAGCCTAGACGGTACATTCACTGCGGCCGTATTAGCAATCTGGACAAGGTTTCACTTTGCCAGAGGCAACAAAGAAACAGACCCTCCAAGAAACGTAGTATCAATATTGGGCGAAGGTTTGCCATTCTCGCTGCAGTCCAGCAGCGACAGGGACTTTCAGTAAGCTTACTCAATGCTCAGCGCTAGCGTGATCAGTACGTGGTTGACAGACAAGTACCAAAAATACAAGAACGGTCGATTGCACTTCGTAGTTTGCAGTCTCGATCCAAATCCATTCACTCAAGCAAAGCTTTCGAGCAAACCGATAACGCCATGGCTCTCCAACTCTTCGAGGACTTGCTGGAACGAAATAAGTACAACAAGGCTGTACAGACGAACATGTCAATATCTTCTTCCTGACCTCAATTAGAGCCATACACTCCGACTGGCGAGCTCCGCCTCCTCTAAAATTTCTTGCTCAGAACGGAGGAAGAGAGATGGTGTTTATTAGTACGCTACTTTCCCTATCATGATCCTCAAGTTTGCAGAATTTTGACTTGACATCTTTAATCTAGTATCATGCTCCGACAATCGAATCGAGCCCGTGGATATTTTCAAATTGCAGACTGGCGGTTCGTCAACCTTATGCCAGACTTCTCTCACCTGGATCGAACGTGGATTGGCTGACAGTCTTTACGTCCATTCACTACAGAAGCCGCGATCTTGCGTAATGCAGGAGGGAGGGTCACTGAGGACACCTTTCGATCAATGGCAGTCATGGGAACTATAGGTCGGATCGCTTTGGTTGTCATATTGCATCACACAGGTTCGGTACAAGCATATCTGAGATACAACTCAGCACTGACATGTTCTAGATTGCGGTGGTCTTCTGAGAACAGACGAGGAGGTCTCCCAGACGTTGGCTGCTAGAGCTCCAGCTCATGCTCATGAAGTTCAAGACAAGGTGTTCGGCACCTACAGAGAGTACGTGTTGGGCGGGCCCGCATTCTCGATCGATGAGCGCTGGCTGAAACGAATAGCATCGGAATTGAAGAAAGCATCCGTGTAGACGCTGCAAAAGTCAAGGCTTGGCCTTTTTTGCCAGAAGGTGTTCCGGTTGTTGGATACGTGTTTGAGACGGAGAATGGAGGATTGAGGAAAGTTGTGTAATCTGATCATGTCCCTCGAGATTCAGCACTTCTTCGTAGCTCCTGCCATGATGATGTGGTATGGCAAGTATGAGACTAATCAAACTGTGAGCTGTGCATGCTCGTGCAAGCGCAGTCCAACTGTGATAAGATCGCGAGAACGACCGGTCTCGTGCCAATGTGCTTCGACTGTCTAGAGAATGAGAGTGAGCACTGTACGTGTTCACAGAGCATGGACTGTTCATCACCGCCGGACCCTGCTTAGTCACCCAGTTCGCGCTGAGGTAACTTAGCATGGGACTACAAGAACCTCACCTCGTCCGTTAACCGTTCCATCTCGTACTGCCTCGTAAAACTCATGTTGACTTCTCACCCACGCTCTAGGTTTGCATAAATCTTCCAACACTCGGACACGAAGCGAGAACGACGCATTTGTGAACACGTACCTTTATCACTAATCCCTTCAGCCGCTTCCATTGCTCAAATTCGCTTGCCTCGGCTTCAAGTTCACTAATTCCTTTCACGAGAAAATCTGCCGATCTTACATGATGAGGAATACTTTGTCGATGCGTAAGTTCCAAAATCTCCAGATTCGACTGTTGTCCCAGCTTTCAAAGTCGGGATCCCTGGGCCGCGGACATCGCTGGCCGTGATCCGTTGCTGCACGCCGCTGCATGCAAAATCGACCACCGTTGCACAGGGACCGAGTCTCTTCGGCATCTCAGTACTCAAGATCCTGGCCGTAAACAGAGGCCACAATCGGCTGATCGCGATTCTTGCAAGACTACGCAGATGCTGGTCCCAGGCGCAATGGCTGGGCATATTCTGGAGCGTGAAACACAGGGCCACAATGAGTTTCAGAAAGCGCTTAGAAAGGCATACGACGCATGTCTACAGATGACAAGCTTCGTGAACTGGTTACTTACCTACCTGAGAGAGGGCTTTCTTCACCGGCTGGACAGGCATGGAGATTTCCCGCACTAACAGCCACCGAGAAGGTCCCTGTCAGCACGATGAACTCTCTGAAGACTGATCATCCAGCTGCTAGACCATGAGACTGACACATCGAGCGAAGCTGTCGTTTTCGTTCTGCTGGACCACATTTTCCCAAAGGCTACTAACCCCCTGCCGTTGGCACAGGCAGCCTCGCAGTGAAAGAGTCTCGCAATCCCAGGTCTCGAAGCTCAGCGGACGGACAGCTCTACGATTTTTCCGTGGTAACCGATCACCCTCACCATCCGCGTGGAAGCTCCTTTGCATTCGTACACGGTTTTTAAACTGAGATCAGTGATCCTGGGCACAGCTTTCAACTCCAAGATAGCAATGCCTGCTACGGGCGTTAACGTCTTAGGTGATACAGAATAAGTCAGTCACGGATCACTGATCATAGCTCGGATATCTCCAACGGTAACCATTTCGACACCATATACGATTATGCTTTGTGCAGCATACTGGCATACATACAAAGCTAGTCGAAAGCTCACTTGAAAGTGCAATCCGTTGAGAAGCGAACCGCTTTATCCCACGCCTTCGATTTATTCAAGATGTCTGAGTTACGCGCCGCTGTCTTTGTCGCGAAGCCGGTACCCATCCGAAGCAACAGCTTTGTCCCGGAGTGGTCGCCAACCTCATGCACACTCATTTATGACAAGACAAATGCCATACTGGTAGACACGGCAATTACCATCGCACAAAACCAGGAATTGGTCTCCTGGATCTTGAAGATAGCCCCAGGTCGCCGGCTCGAAGCAATATACATCACTCACGGCCATCCAGATCACTGGTTTGGTCTGCCTATTGTTCTCAAACAATTTCCAAAAGCCAGGGTTCTCGGCACTGAGAGAACAATCAAACACGGGCGAGAAGAAGTCGAGGGCCCTGCATTCTCCCAAACATGGGGAGCATGGTTTTGGGAAGAAGAGATACCAAAGCCCTATGTATTTCCGGAGCTCCTACCTCCTGGAAACAAATTTTCAATTGGAAACAAATACGAATGCGAAGCGATCGAGGTCGGACATTCAGACACACATGATACAACAGTGCTATGGATACCAGATCTGAAGCTCGTAGTAGCAGAAGACGTCGTTTATGGACAAGTGCATCAGATGCTGGCGATTGGTACCAAACCAGAACAACGCGCCGAATGGTTGAGAGCACTTGACATTGTGGAAAATTTGAAGCCAATATATGTTGTAGCTGGTCACCAACAAGCGGAAGAAATGCATGGACCTTGGACTATCGCTTCTACGAGACAATATATCAAGGATTTCGAGAAGGTGCTCGAGCGTGTCGTTGGACGTGGCGGATCGGCAGAAGAGGCGCACGAGGAAATGATGAAGCTGCATGGAGAAAGGATGAATCCTATGGTGTTGAAAACGAGTTTCTTCGCTACTTTCGCGGCTCGTGACAACAAGCCCTCTGCCACACTATGAGAGCTGTGTAGATCTCTATAGATCTCTGATAGTGTTCGAGTAGCACACAATCGACCGATTTCTCCAATTGAATCCTCTTGCTGGCTACATGCTATCTAGTCCGCCTCGTACGCGTTTAGACATATCACAAAGCGTTCTTGCGTTTCGCAACCTCTATCGCAGCAATACTACATCCGTTGCTAGTTCGGATCCGAAAATGGTAAATACTCACTAATCACACTCGTCTCTCCGACCGGTCCTACGGCCGAACGATACTGCTGACTTGCGAGGACTATCACACATACAGTCGCAACGGCAGAACATCAAGCCTTCAACAATTGCGATTACTCATGCACAGATAATTAATGTACTGTCCCCTCCCACTCGCATTTGATCTATTGCAGAATACATTGTCTACAAACTCGCTCTGAACTTCACGACTCGTACATCTAATCGTGTATCGTTCCGACCATCTCTTCAATCACTCAGAATAACATGGCGCTTCCAAGACGAGATGTCGAATTCCAAGCCTTCGACGGCACCACGCTACGTGGCTGGCACTATCCCACAAACGAAAAACGTCCCTGTATCATAATGTCTCACGGAGTAAGTCTTGCCAGACCCATCACAGCCAAACCCCATCAGCCCTTAATTGACGCCCTTCAGCTTGCAGGAATCCGCCACTTCCATCTCCCCAACTTCGCCCAGCGTTTCCAAGAAGCAGGCCTCAACGTCCTCCTCTACGACAACCGCGGCTGGGGCGATAGCGACGGCCTCCCAAAGAATGAATCCAATCCAGCATACCAACACTCCGATTACTTCGATGCTTTCAACTACGCTCAAACCCTCCCATCCGTCGACGGTGACCAAATCGTCTACTGGGGTTCATCCTTCTCCGGCGCAACCACAATCCTCGCCGCAGCAAGCGACAAACGCATCAAAGCCGCAATCGTCCAATGCTCAGGTATAGCCGGCCACTATCTCCCCGAATCCTTCAAAGACTTGCTCCCAGGAGTCCTAAACAACCGAGCAAAGAATACCCCATCCAACCAAGCCCGCATCCCCGTCGTAGCAGCAGACCGCGAAGCTGCGAAAACGGGCACGGCTCCAGCGTTGTTCAACTCCCTCGACGCCTACGACAACTACACCGAAATCTACTCCACGGGCGGAAAATGGGAAAACTGGGTTACCGAACAAACCCTCCTCCACATGTGGGAACTCGACGCTGAAGCCATGATGCATCGGATTTCCCCAACACCTTTTCTCATGGTAATTCCAAGTAATGATACACTCGTCACGACGGATTCGCAACTTATGGCGTATGGAAAAGCAAAAGAACCGAAACAAATGTTATGGATCGAAGGAGCGGGCCATTTCGATATTTATAAGGGAGAATTTTTCGAGCAGAATATTGCTGCGCAGATTGAATTTTTGCGGAAGAATTTGAGTTGGAAGGGGGAGAGTAAGATATAGTCTGAGGTATCCATCGGGGTCTTCGCGTGAAGTTGTTGCGACTACAGCGTATTCTCTCCTCTCGGCCTGTCGATGCATTTTCCTTGTCAGCTGCGGCTTGTGTAATCCGATGTGTGGTTCGTGTAACTTCTCCTGCGTGGCTGTAAAATGGTGGTACCGTTCCACAGTTCCACTCCGATTGTGACATGTGCCATGTGGCATGGTTACCTGCATGAATTCTCGTGTGCTGTGTGCTGGGTGGCTTGCACACGACATCGGCACCTGTCACATGGCGAATATAAGCATAAGCGAACATCAAAAGGTTGAGCTGCGGGGAGCGAAGATGGGTGAAACTGAAACTGGTTTGTTGCTTTTCGTATGATTCATTCTCATTATACAGTGCTGAAAGCCCACAGGATAGGGAAAGCAAAGTGCCGTACTGGTGTCTTTTGGACTCTTGCTGGTCCTGAGGATATGAACTGTCGCGCCGTTCCGAATTTGATTAGATTTCGGGGGTATCCAAGCTGATATGTGGCAAGAGAAAAGCGTGCTGTCTTCGTAGACCTGTCAAGTCGCCAAATGTCCAACATCTCGTGTCTTCTCAGCCCTCCACATGTTCTTTATGTCCAAGACGTTCGCCATTCCCCTACAAAGCAGCCAAAACAACCATTCCGATAGCACCAAGCGCGGCACCGGCAGCGATAGGCATGTTGGTTGGGGCACCTGCTTCGGAAGACGAAGAGGACTCGGTCTGGGTGGCAGAGTTGGCGGCACGCGAGGCAGAGCTGGAAGCACCGGCGACGGCGCTGGTGATAGCGGCAGAAGCACCGGAAGCTTGCGAAGAGATTGCACCAGCAATGCTCGAGAGAGCATTGGAGGCGTCAGCGGCGGCTTCACCGGTAGCAGTTGCGGCGACGCTCTGGGCGCTGTCAATAAGGGCAGAGAGGGAGGCTTGAGCCTCGACCACGGCGGAGCGCTGTGCGTCGTCGTAGGAAGAGACGGCGAAGCTGTAGGTCGCTTTGTTAGCCAAGTTCGCACATTGCGATAGTGAAAAGGGCCGTCTTACATGGCAGATGTTGCTGCGGCGTAGGCGGCCGAGTTGTAGGATGCGAGCTCTTCTGGGCTGAAGTTTGGGTCTGGAGTGGCCGCGTTCGCAGCGCTGATGACACCAGATGCGATAGAAGCGACCTGAGCGGAGACCGATGCGGCAATCTCTTCTGGGCTCTGCTGGGCGAAAGCCATGGCGCTGAGGCCGGAGAAGATGATCATGGAGGTCTTCATTGTGGCGGTTTGACGTGTGAGGACTTGAAGAGTGCGGTCGTGAAATTCGTGTGCGATAGTAGAGCACTTAAAAAGTAGTTGTAGCGAGAGACTGTGAAAAGAACGATCGACGACGTTTGGCTGGCAGCAGTGAACACGGATGAAGAAGCTCAGGACGCAGCGCGCGCGACGGGAAACGGGCGTCTCATAATAAAGGTGAGCAGAGGTCTCGCGCTTGGCCTACCAGAAAGAAGACTGGCGAGCCTGGCGTTGACACGCGCTGATTCCTGCAGGCGTGCCGCTTGTCAACAAGAAACGAGGTGACATTACTCGATGTGGCATGGTGTTGAGGCTTGATTGGTTCGCATGAGTCGCAGCTCGTAAAAAGTATTGCCCGACGGGTACCTTGCATTGCCAAGTCTCATTTCCCGCGCCGAACTGTGTTGCGGCACAGGGGCTCTGCTCAACATGTGGTCATCGACCGGCCCGTCAGCGCGGCTCTGCATGTGGTCTTTATGCGCGCGATCGAGACCTGCTATTTTTGAGCATTTGGTCGACAACGTTGTGGCAAACGTCCCTCTGACCACCTTGTAGGAGAGCAATATTGAACCAGATGGGTAGGTCTCGGGTCGTAGATTGCCTTGTTTCAAGTCAAGTCGATGACCTCGTATGGCGCAGGCGGCCGTGGTGGCGCAGGAGGTTCACTTCTTGTGGAAGCAGCTGTCTGAGAAGACAATTTACTGAGCAGTCCTCGCTCTCTTCGTTGGCGTAACATTGCAGCAGCAGATGCTTCATCTTGGACCGTCTCATCAATCGTACCACTAGATGATGGAAACGGATCGGCCGGAATCCGGAAGTTGATCTCGTGTGCACTGGCTCCTCTTGTATTTGCTCGCAATGGGGAGTCGAGACTAGGCCAATGTGGCACGCGACTAGTCTTCTGCCAGCCCTGCGATGTTTTGAGAGAGAGCGTCGACTGCGATGGATGTGACACGATCTCAATCTCATCGTCAGTATCTTCCTCGTCCAGGTCGACCACGTTGCATGAACGTTTCAAAGCGGCGAAGTCTGGCGCATCAACTCTTTTGAATGTTGGTGGAGGAGGCTCTTCTGCAGGGGCCTTGGGCTTTCGCTGCCTTGATTTTTTAGCCGTATCTGTATAGTCTCTCTTTTCGGCTGTTTGCCTGCGCTTCTTAGCGGTCTTGCTTTGTGACGCCACAACCTCACTCTCCGGAGCATCTTGAGACCTCTTTCGAGCGCTTGTTGATGGCGTCTGAGCAGAGCTCGGTGGCGCACTCTGGCTGGCACTCGGGGTTGCGCTGGCACTGTCGTGCTCTTGCATGCCACTTCTAGCTTTACCCTTCTTCTTCGTTGGAGACTCCGGTTTGTCCAAGGCACCCTCCGGAAGGCCGTGGTCGAGGAAGCATTTCAGCATCACGCCATCTATGGGCTTCATTGGGTCATATGCGGATCCGTCGGCGTTCACAGAATCCTGAGATGTGAGATTGATATCCACAAGCATCCAAGCGTTGAATTTGATGTTCAGCTCTGATTTGACGCTTCCCTCCTCTCCGTCCTGACCTTTGCGTTTCAATGTGCGTCGTAATTGGATACCGTATGAGAGGTTCTCCTCACGTCGTGCCGGCGTCACTCCTCTAGTCAGGGCCCGAGCCAGGAAAACCGGTCCCATGTGCTTGAGGTACTCTTTGGTGGTGAAGTTATAGTGATCTCGCAATACGATTCGAAGCTTCGGTTGGTCGATTTGCGTTTCCAGCCACTCCCACCCTCCTCGAAGACCACGCAGATTGAAACACTGCTCGTCAGTCGAGATGGCGGGGTTGCGATACCTATTGAGTGCCTTTACATTTGGAAAGTTCGGAGGTACCGCAACAGCCTTGTGCATTGCTGCAAGGCTTGACGCGAGCAACATTCGCCACCGTGCGAAGTCTGGTGCTGTTTGGCACATCTTCAACTCGTAAGCCAGCCCAACATGCCGCTGTGCCAGCTTGCGAGCAGTTTGAAAGCCGCAATTTGGCAGACCTGCGGTATCATAGTCGCCTCCGGTCAATACAGCAAAGCAGACCAGACTGTCTCGGTCCAGATTGAAGCGTGGCAGAACAGTCTCCGCCTGGTAGACGGTGATGCGCTCTAGCCATTCTTTTTTACCAGCACTGGTACGATTAGCCTTGATCATTGTCGTGCAGCCAAACATCAAACAGTCTCCATCGTCAGACCAGACGGCGTCTACAACTCCCAGTTGCTGCAAGCGAGCACATTCGGCTTCGGCTTCTCCAGGAGCTTGGTGGTACGGCACCTTCAGACGGTCGAACATCTGATGAAGCATTTTGATGCACTCGTCGTCGAGTTTACCGCCGCCTCGCCCACTACCCCAACGTCCCTTGTTGGGCTTTCGCATGCCATCGGTGACGAATAATAGCTGTATTTTTAATCTCCAGAACTTGAGTATTCGCCATAGTATAGTCTTCTCAATTGGATTGGCTGCCGGCTCGCCCTCGCGAATTCTTTGGACCTGCAATAGACGGTTAGCTTTCTCGTGTAGCCTTCCGAGCTGCACGAACCTGTTCATCAGTAAGGTTGGAGAATCTCCAGCACGCCTCATCAACGGCGATTCTCAATGGTCGTTTGTGCTTCTCCTACCGGCGAGATCCGAAAAATGTAAGCGCGTGTCTCGAATGTAGCTCGATGGCTCGCGACGACTCTCGCGGCGCTGCTTACCCAATGGGCAGCGGCATAGTCCTCAATGCGATGCACCTCTCCCTTCCCAAGCACATCCCAGAGCCTACATGGTGTCAGCAGGTTTCCCAGCGCGTGAGAGGCACGCCTACCCGGTAATGCCCATCACGAGCACAAGCGAGCATGGCCGACTTCCAAGACCAAGCTAGAGATGCACGGATGGGCGAGAAGGATGGATCGTTGTCCAACGAGATCAGGTGAAAAGCCGCTGCAGCTTTCCACCAGCATGGTTTGGGGTCGTGTCTTAGCGCGGCAGCTGGAACGCGACTTCACGTGCAGCGCCAAACACCCGCCGACATCGCAGTCGCGACACAGCAAGCGAATCACGACTTTGACCACTTCTTTCGCGCTTCCGAAGCAGCTACTTTGGCAGAGCGACTACTGCAACCAGTTTTGCGCCGACCTTGGCGACGCGTCGACGAACATGCTGACCAGAGCTCACCGCCGCAGCAAGCGGCCCAAGGGCCAGACGCAATGCACGAAGTGTCCATCCAAGGCCTGCAGACGGAATGCGCTTCGCAGTGTCGTCGGCATTTCCACCCGCGCACCTCTCGAGCACATCTGCAGAAACAGCCGCTAATGCATCTCGACGACGTCACGGGGAGTGAAGCGAAGGCGCACTACTGGCCCCAATTCCGCCATTTCTGAGTGCCGCGTGCCGTATGCCGAGTGCCTTGATGGCGTCGTTGGCAAAGATAGTCCAGGTAGGAAGTCGCGAACATGTATGTGTCAAAGGTAAGAGCGAGCCTCTGCGCCCGTGTTGCGCAAATCCACCATGGACCCCAGAGCATCATCCAGCAAGGACTTTGCCACGAGCAGAGACGAAGAGAAGCACGAAGAAGGCCGAGCGAGCATTTCCGACGATAACGAGTCGACTGGGCCTGAGACCGAGACCGATCTGGAGAAGCAGGAGACAGCGCGAAAGCCGACACGCTCACCATCTCAAAGTCGCCACGAGGGCAGACGCTCAGCTTCGCGCTCTCGGTCACAGTCTCAGCCACCTCTTGCACGCCTGGTCTCGCACATTTCTCTGAGGAGAAATCGTAGCCAGCCTGGTGAACCGGCTTTCCAAGTGAATTTCGACGATAATGATCCCACGAACCCTCGAGGTTGGTCAAATGGCTACAAGGCCTGGATCACAGTGCAACTCGGCTTTCTCGCACTCGTTGGCTCCATCGGCAGCTCCATCATATCACCTGCGCAACCCATCATCTCGGACTACACTGGCGTCAGTGAGGAAGTCACAGTGCTCGTCGTAGCATTATATGTGCTCGGTTTTGCTGTCGGACCCTCGGCGTGGGCCCCGATTTCAGAAGTCTATGGCCGCAAGTGGTCAATACTCCCTGCCATCGCAGTACTTGGTCTGTTCAGCATCGGCACCGCCACGAGCAAGAACGCCGCAAGCATCTTCGTCACGCGTTTCTTTGGCGGCGTCTGCGGGTCCGCTCCCATTTCCAACGTATCGGCAGCGCTGGGAGACATGTATGAGCCGAAAGCGAGAGGTATTGCCATGACCTTCTACGCGATCATGGTCGTCGGTGGCCCAACCCTGGGTCCCACTGTGGGCGCAGCATTGATTGCCAACCAAAATCTAGGCTGGAGATGGACTGAATACATCGAGGCAATATTCGCCTTCGTCATGGTTGTATTGACTCTATTCTGTCTGCCAGAGCTCTATGCTCCCGTCATCCTTAAACGAAAGGCTGTAAAACTACGCAAAGACACCGGAGACGACAGATACTGGCATCCTCATGAGGCTGAACGCATGACTCTGAGCAACATTTTGACCAAATATTTTGCACGTCCGCTACGCATGTTGCTTACAGAGCCCATGGTGGCGTGCATTGCATGTTACGCCTCATACGTGTATGCTATCCTCTACACGACTTTGCAAGTCTTTCCGATCGTCTTCCGAGAAGATCGCGGATGGGGTTTGCTTGTAGCGACTACACCGTTCCTCGGTTCGTTTAGCGCCTATTTTCGATTAAGCTATTGTCACTGACGCGCACCCAGGTCTCTTCGTTGGCGTTCTCTTCGCCGTCGGCATCAACTTAGCTAATCAGTCATACTATGCGAGAGAGGTCGCAAAGAACAAAGGCAGAGCTGCGCCTGAAGCTCGACTGCCACCCATGCTGGTAGGCGGCATTCTGTTCAGCGGCGGACTGTTCTGGTAGGACTAGAGAAGGTTTCCTTGAAGTCACGCAGATACTGACAATGTTGACCAGGTTCGGGTGGACCGCGGACCCCAAATACCATTGGAGTCTGCCCATAGTCGCCACAGCTTTCATTGGAGCTGGTTTCAACACGATTTTCCAGCAATGTCTCAACTACCTTGTGGATGTCTACGGATTGTATGCTGCTTCAGCGACCAGCGCGAATACGATTTTGCGATCACTACTTGCGTGCGGGCTGCCGTTGGCTGCGAAGCCAATGTTTCATGGCTTGGGTGTTGGGCCTGCTACGAGCATTCTAGGCGGCATTTCGTGCCTTGCACTGCCTGTACCGTAAGTCTTGATGCCTCTATCGAGATGAAGGGTGAACTAATGATGGGTTCAGCATTATCTTCATGAAGATCGGTCTTCGACTCAGAAAGAAGTCCAAATTTGCACCTGTGCTAGAAGATTGAAGCAGCATTTTCATGCTGCATAAAGCCTCTTGCTGGGGTTTACGTCTTGGCATAACCATTGGCTATGCCTGTGTATAGCTCGGCTACGACCAATTCCTGCAATTGATCTGGAATCGTCTGCCTCCTGCGACACGGACTCGCTTCTTGCCAGCGCCGTCTGGTAACACCAACACGCCGTTTATGCCCTTCGGCGCATGGGCTCTCACGATTGCCTCTTCGCCAACAAGTTCCCAGCTTGCCTCGATTGGTCCAGCCGGAGTCCAAGTCGTGGCATTGGCGTTCTTCAGCCCCAGCGCGCCTACCATGGGCTCGAAAGACCAAGTCTTATATCCAGGCTCAAGCGCAGTCACTCCTACCACATATTGCGGCAGCACATACGTTGGTGCTGCGCCCCAAGGATGAGCCAAAGAAGTATAGAGATCAATTCCAGGCTTGCCGTCAGGATACTCGTACTCCCAGCTCGCACCAGAATAATACTCTTCCTGAGTTGCCATCTGACTCCAGAAATCATCGAGCAGCGACTTCGCGACAGTCAGATTCTTGACTCCAAGATCGCGCTCGGCTTTGAAGAGAGCTTCGAGGAGAAATCCGCCTGTGTTCGCCGAGAGCTGAGTCTTATTGCTAGACTCATCTGCCGTTGAGGTTTTATATCCAACCCCCAAACGAAGTTCCGGTAACCTCGCAATACTCGCCTTCGCTTGAGTAGAATTCGCCGCACCAGAAAGAATAGCCCAAGCGATACCAGTAAACGAGAAATTTCCGCGATCGTCCACAGAAAGGTCATAGACGCCCGTAGAAGCATTCCACAGCTGAGAATTCAAACTCTCAATCAATCCCTGACTCGTCTCATTCAACTCCCTCACAGCCTCTGCATCGTCCAGCGCCTCCGCGAGTGGGATAAGCTCTTTATAAGTATAAGCCGCAAGTCCAGTCGGTGCACTCCCATTCACAGGTCCCAGAAAATAGCTCCCAGGGGTTCCATCCTCCCCATCAGCCACAAGTCCCGAAGACGGATCAATAAACTTCTTCCTCGCTTCAAACACCCTCTTAATCTGACCCCATCTCGGCCTCAAATTCTCCACATCCCCCGTCGCAAGGAAATAATACCCCACAGAAGCCAGAAACAGATCTTGATAATCTAGTAATCCGCCATATCCAGTTTCGGTGAAAGCTGAGATGTATTCTTCTGGATCACTTGTTCCTAATGTTGCACTTATTGGTACGAGACCCGCGTACTCTGTATCTGGTTTGCGCTGGCGATCGAGAACGAAGTTTATTGTACCGAGAATGTAATCCCAGCGTGCGGTTGAGGTGGAGAGGATTTTGGCTGTGTGGTAGAAATCTCCGGCCCAGACTAGACGGTCGCGTTTTGCGCCGTCGAGGCAGACGGAGTGGGTTAGTGGGGCGATGTTGAATTCGGAGAGGGTGGAATCAATTTCAGAGTTGGAGGTTAGGGGGTTGGTGTAGAGTGTCGTGCCGTTCTGGGATGTGATGTGGACATCTTTGTAGTAGGCGATTTGGTCTGCCCAGGGGCCGAGACCGAATGTTCCGCTTGTTGGGTTGAGGGTTCCGAGGTAGGAGGGACCTTGGCTGGAGAGGTAGTTGGCTTCGTCTTGGGGGATTGAGGCGATGGGATGTCCGTCGAGGGAGATGTCGATTGATGTGGGGTTGAGAGTTGTGGTGATGGTGTACCAGACATTTTCTGCGATTGTGCGGTTGATGGGAAACCATTGGTTCCAGCCTGTGGCCAATGTGGATTGATTTACGATGGAGAATCCGTAATTGTAGACTAGAGTGTTGGCTGGCAGCAAGCTGCGGTTTGTGTTGACGAAGGTAGTTTCTTCCGGGTAGTTGGAAGTCAAGTAGAGGACGTGCCCTCGAGGTGTGCCGATCGTGCTTCCGACACGCCAACCTGTTCCACCACGAACAATCTTGGTCTTGAAGGACAATGTATAATTCGCAAAGGTACTGCCATTGTTTGACTGCGCTGTCTGTTGACCACGAATAAGAGCGCCATCTGATGTGATGTCCCAAGTCGAGGGTGCGTTACCAGCATCAACGCATGCGGCTTGTAAGACTCTTGGTCCAAGATCCCAGATCTTGTCGTAGAGCTCATCCGATGTGTGCAACTGGCCAGCAAATGCTGAGGAAGGCTTGTTCTCAGAAGTCGAATTCAATCCTACAGATTTGAAAGTGACAGTCGTATTCGTGAGAAGCTGAATGGTCTGCCATCGTTGGCCGCCTTGTGGGAAATAAGCTTGTTGGTGTCCAGATTTGGAGAATTCGAATGTTTCTGTGCGGAATGAACTGGAAAGACCGTTCGAAAATGTCCATGGTCCATCACTGTGGGGATTGTCGAATGCTGTGAAGTCTTCTGCATATTTGACTTCTACCTGCGTTGGTGCAGATAGTGCCTCGATGTCGAAGAAGGGAAAGCCTGCCACCTCGGTGCCATAGTCGATTGTTAGGACTGGTCTGTCGCTAGAGAGCACGATTGACTCTCCAGTATACTTGGTGTCATGAGCGAGTAGAGGCTTTGGGTCGATGCTGTAGCTGACTGGAAGAACATCGCCGTAGTCCACGAAACTATAGAATAAGCTGAGACATCTCTCGCGTTCGAGAAAATGCAAGTACTCACCCAGCGGCCAGTGCTGGCAACCACAGAATGCTCAATTTCGTAGGCATGTTGTCGCCTTCGACATTGGGGACACTCACCCCATCACAATGACATTATATATACGGATCAAGACATCCTTCCGTCGAATTGCCCTAAAATCGCCCACAGTTTCCGTGTAAGCTCCAGTGGATGCATCCTGGTTGGCACTACATGTCGGCATAAGGACTAGTAATGCACCCCGTAACATCTCCGCATTCTGTCGTTGACGCTATACAACCCTTGAACGAAATACGAAGGCATGTCTCGGCGTCTGTTGTGTCGAAAGCGAGCAGCTCGGGGAAGAAGCTCCCGAGCTCGGCCAAGCATTTCGGAAATGTGGGCGCCATCCATCCATGCGCAGAGGACCACAACATCAGCGACTTGTCATTCTTCTCGATACCATCTCATGGATGTGCAATGGAGGAGCGCTCAGTTTCACCAGGACGGTGCTGATCCTCCTCGATCTCGACTTGGAGCTAGTCCACCGGCGACGATAGCGCTGCAGTTTCCGCCCAAATGACGAAGTTGACCACATGTGCGACAACCTCGGGCCTTTGACGCTGCAAAGACAGCAAGGTCTCATGAGAAGAGTGCTGAAAAGCAGAAATCATGAGATTATTATGATCGCATTGTAGCTGGAGCAACAAAGTGGGAAATTACCATCTGAGATAGAGTTCACGCCCCCGCCACGTGGCTCGGCCTGGCCAGTCAGATGGGACCGAACGACTTCGTGCAGCCACTGCATCTGGAAAGGAGGCCAAAAAGGTGAGAAGCGACTGCCTCTTGCCAAGCAAAAGGCTGAAGAAACAAGGAGTCGAGAATCGCATCCCTCTCCCGAATAGGACAACTTCAGCTCTATTATCAGCCACAACAAGCCCGAACGGGGAGCTTTGATTGCGGCCAAGGTAAGAGCTCGACACCGACTGGAGAGGACTGTGATGGTTGTCCGAAAGACAGATGTTCCCGGTCATGACAGAGTCACAGAATCGGTGTGAGTCGCTCACACATACGTCTACGATGATCCTACACTCCTCTGCTGCGATGAGGATTAGCATGTCGCAGTGCTCGGTTAGGCCAAAGTTCAAGCCACAGGCGCGGACGACGTGAAGATGATCCGCCATCACCACATTCTAATAACAGAAAGGTCAAATTCCCCGAGCGGCATGACTTCTAGTCTGAAGCTACTAGTCGAGGTGGCCATCATATAGACTGGTGAGGCTCGCCGCAGGCTTCCAATCGTACGGCCCTTCCACCTAGATTCGCAAACCCACTCTCGTTAATAGCAGACATGCGTTTCATCACATTCGTTGCGGCTCTCCTGCCGCTGGCAAGCGCCCTTCCAGCCTTCGATTCGGAGTCTTCCCACGGAGCCCTCGAACAGCGCAACTACAAGCCTACTTGCGGCGTGAGCGGATACAACAAGGCAGGCCGCCCGCACTACCACTCTGTCTCTTACAAGTGCGATCGCTACGAATGCCACAACATCTGTCAGAAGAGCTCCAAATGCCAGAGTTACTCTTTTGGCAACGGTGCTTGCAGATTGTACACCAGCAAGGTCGTCAAGAACTGTGCCACTTCGAGCAAAGCCCCATACAAGTACTACGACAAGTCCTGTGCTTGCCCACCAAAGCCAAACAAGCCAAAGACGACGACCACGAAGAAGACGAGCACTACTACCAAGAAGACGAGCACCACGAAGTAAGTCCTTACAAATTGCGTTGATTGCTTTGTACTGATGCTGTTCAGGGCTACGACTACCACTACCCGTGACGTTACCACCACCAGCAGTGTTGTTGCTTCAACCACTACTACTGATGCTGCTGGTTCTACCACTACCACCAGCGTTCCTTCGACCACTACGACCAACGGCGTTACAACAACAACGACTACTACTCCTGTGATCACGACTACCAGCACGACAACCAACGGACCGACAACGACAACTACTACTACAACTACTACAACGGCTCCATCTGTCTGTGGCCTGATCGCACCAGAGACAGTATCCACCCCTGATGAAGTACAATACGCACGCTACTTCAGCGGGTTCGGTGTCACCCTGAGCCCAGATGGCTACTACAACGACGCTGGCAATCCACCCTTCACGAGCGAAATCCCGGGAACTGCGACCCCAGAGGAAGCTGCCACTGAATGTGCTCAACAAGCTACTGACAACGGTGGTTACTACACCCTCGACTTGCATTACCGCTTTTCCAAAATGGCATGGGAGTGCGTACAGTACTACGACGCCAACGATGGCGACGACGCTGCCTCGTTCTACAGCGTTCAAGACATGGACGTTGGGTGCGCCTTCGGCTACGCAGTGGAGTTCCCCATTTGATTGAGTTATGGTATCGAGAGGTAGTGGAGTTGATCTCATCTGTAGAGATGCAGACGCTCTGTCCGAGGCACGTCTGTCTGTGCAGAAGAATAGTTAATTTGGGTCAAATAGTACACGCAACTTGATCGGTTTGCGATCAGGAAGAACCTGAAATGGTAACAAATCCTCTTAGGAGTTGATCCGAGAGCTTCGCTTCTTGTCACTTCCCATTCGTTTGTTTCGTAATTCTTAATGGCAATAACGGATTGCGTTCCCATAGTTGGTGCAGAATGGCCTGAGGCACTCATAGCCTTGGCTCACACCATCGCGTCACATCACATCACGTACGTTCACGCGACTGCTTTTGTGAAACTCTCTCATCAATCACGAAACCACTTGTGGTCAGCCTCCATACATCCATTGAGAACCATAATCACCGACCTCAAACCTGAACTCAGCCCTCGCAGTGTCTCAATTCGTCCAGGACGCGGCGAACAAGCAGACGGCGAACACTTAGCACCTCGAGCAGCTTCGTCCAAACAGAGATAAGGCAGACTTCAAAGGTGTCGTTTTCACACATGTGCAAAGAGTTCTCGAGGATACCGGCCACTGCTTCCAGAATACGTTCAATTCCCTGGGCGTGAAGAGAGACCATCTTCACCAGCGCACAAGCAAGTGCAGAGTCGAGATAACACTGATTTCACCAGCTATGTGAAGTGAACATGCTTCAGCCATCGCGTATCCCGTTGGCATGAAACGGCGACCTCAGCTGCCTTGGCGCGGAACAGCGGCGTGGTTATCCTTTGGCGGATGGAGTAGTCCATCGCGACATGAGGAGAGGCAATCGCTCAGACAATAGCTGCGGCGTTGGCTCTGGCTCTGGCTCCGTTTCTGGCTCCGGAGGCTTGTTGGCGAGCCAGGCCCTGCCATGTGGTAGGGTCAGGTTTGTGTCTGGCTAGAGATCGACGGAGGTGCGCTTGCGGATTTAAGGCTGGTCGTTCGAGTCCACCTGACGACACCTCCAACACTTCAGTATCGGCGCATAGCCTCTCTCGTGAATTGGACAGCGCGCACCTCGCGCACCGTCACAAAGCACGGCGCAGCAGTCACAAGCAAATGATATCTTCGCGGACATCTTCCAGCGCAGCACTTTGGTCACACTGCAAGCATATGTGAAGACGAGCCGCGTACTCCCAGCACGACCATGGGAACACAAACAACCACCAGTCACGACATTTGCGCAAAGTCACGAAGTAGGACTGGACGCGCGGAGTCAAATCTCCTTGAGCGGTCACAGTAACTCCACACCGCCTCGCGCAGACCACGCCGTTTGCAAAGAATGCGCGAGGGGAGAAGGACTTGAGAGACAGAGTGAGATATTCTCAAGCGATGACTGTCCACACTTGCTGAGGAGGCATCAAGCTTGTCTCGGCGCTCGAGGCTAAGATGATACAATCTAGCACCATCACTACGCACTGTACCAGCTAAATTGAAGTCGGCGCAGCCACCCAGCCGTACCTTGGTAGCATCCGCCGCAACCTCATTTGTCTTCAACAACAAAGCTGTCCGACGACAGCCAACTTCCTCCCCAGTGCAGAGCCTTCTCATCAGGGCACTTTGTAGCAGCAAAGCCACCACACGCACCTTCATCACGCAAATTAATTTCGTCACTCCATCTTCAGCAGAAACCACCGCCTAGTAAGACTCGGACTCTTGTCACCATGGCGGCACGTCAAAAGTCGCAAACCTTCGCCGCGGTGGAGCGCCGTGTTTATCACACCAGGTTCCTCCACAAGAAGACATTGCGCACCTGCCCAACCGTCCCTTGGCAGCGTTCGGTGCAAGTGCGTTCTTTTGCAAAAATTTTCGCGGCCATCAAAGAAACAAGATCGCAAACTATGCGAGAGATCACCGAGATCATGATTGTCACCGGAGAATCCCACGCACTGACCTAGATTCGATTCGACCTCATCCAATGGACAAAAAGCTGATCCAAGCGATGGAGAAACTGCGCCACCGAGAGGCAGAGGTCAAAAGCATACTCAAGGCCATGCTTGCGAACCGCACGAAGTCTACGAATCCCGCCAAGTCAAGCAAGAAGACCAGAGCCACCAAACCCATCAGCGTGGCCGACGATGACAATCAGTTCGTTCCACAGGGCGATCTCGTTGAGCAGTTGAAGCCAGCGGAGCTTGCCGTGGCTGCAACGCTCGAGGAAGTGACCAAATGGGAGAAGAATTGAACAACACAAAAAACTTCACAACAGTGCGCAATCTGTACTTTGTCGCGCTAATATGATCGATTAATGACCACAATGCAGTCTTCTGGGATGGCTTCAAGGAGTACACCGAGCAAAAGTGGACGAGGTCGTGTACAGACACATCCGCTGCGACGAATCGGATCTTGTCGCAAAGAGCGCAGACGAACTCTTCGTGTACTTCAACGAGCTTAAGACTTTCCCGAAGAAATACGCCGACCTCGTACAGGCCACCATTCTGAAGGCAGGACGCACTCCGAATCAAGTCAACACGTCGGCCCTTGGCCTTCTTCCGGAGACCGCGGACACGGGCAACGATATCGGTGATGCAGAGGCAGAGGACGACGACGTGGGCTTTAAGCGCTACGAGAATGACGAAGACTAGTCGAGAATGGCACATTTGACTGAGTAGCTTGTGAGCCAAGTCATTGAATGCGCGAGAAGTGGATTTCAGCATCGCGGAGGGCAGAGAGCACTTTTCACGACGCTATGCCAGAGCAATAGCCCGGACGAATACCTCTTTCTGAGTAGACAAGGCCTCCCAAGCTCCCGGGTGTGGCTAGGCCTGAGATCGCACCAGAATGGACCGCTGGACATCTCATTGCATGTGGTACGAGCAATCCTGGATGATAAAGGCTCTCTCCGATCAGGCAAGGGTTCTTTGCTCCTCAGTCTGGTAAAGCAACGCGAAAGCGCTGAAGAGAGAGTTTGAGACACGGAAATGTGCATCCTGCTCACAACTTTGGAAACGTTGCCATGCCACAGCAGATACTGAAGCGGGAGATGAAGTCGCCAGATCCGACGAAGAATAGGAGTGGACCTCCGTCGACATGCTCTATATCTCGGTTCCAGAACCGACGACATCAACGCACGGAGCAACTTCCCCTAGCGCTGGTGCCCAAGGCAAGACCACAACCATGCGTGATGCGACTTGCCCCAATGGCTGGCCTCTGCTGCCTTGCCACTTTCTCTCCCAGTCTCTCGCCTACTCTGGAGTTCAGATCCTTCTACAATCTCACCTCTCAACCCCAGCACTGCTCCGTCAATCGCAAAAATGCCACCAGAGCGGGAGCCGAAGCGAGAATTCGATGAGGCCTTTCCTGGCACCCAAGCATCAAGCGAGCCAGATCAGCTACGCGCAAAATGCAACGGATCGTTCCAACTTGCAGAAGAAATCGTCGACTCTGCAATGCCAGATGAAATTCTGAGGTAGTAGATGAAGAGCGCTGATCCTACGAATTATGTGGGCATCACGATACTCTGCCTGTGCGTCTCGTTGAAGGCCAAGCAGAGGAGAATGTTCGGTCTCTCGCTCATCGTGTCTGGAACGAAGAGTACGACAGACCAGAGCGAAATACAATCCGCAGATTTCTGGAGAAGTCCCACAATCTCCCTCCAGTGGACACCGTCTATGAATGGGTCGCGGAACCTGCAGCAATTACACCCGCAAAAGCAAAGCGTCCGAGTACCAACACTGGTCGCGCTGAGAGAAGCCGCAAGACTGCCACCACGATTGTCATCTCCAGCAACAAAGATGATCCCATCGTTCTTCACGCGAAACTGATGACGAGATTCTAAAGCCTCGCACGGAAAGAACTGAACTACAGCATGACGAGCCCTCTCAACACGTCCCCGTCGACTCTTACCTTGATGAGATTGGCACTGATGAGGACACTCCTGCTCGCTCTCCTATCACTTTGGCCCAGCGTCAGGTTAATATGCCAGACTTCCCCAAAGACAACATCTTCGCAAGGTCACCAAGAACCGACAAGCTGATCTGCCCCATGATTTTTGTCAAGGGCGGCAAAGCAGTCATGTGTGGAACTGAGTTCGCAGAGGCACATTCCGGAAACCTTTTCAAACACATCCGTGAACTGCACAAGGTCATCCACAACAGTCGCGGAATCGAGTTCTTTGCCCTATTCAAGCAGAAGTCAGCCCTCACGCTTGGCATGCCGCTCAGCAAGGACGAAATGGTCAAATTGAACGACGTCTACTACGAAAAAGGTATCGGAGCTGTCATGGACATGCTGAAAGAGCGCCTTCCCATGCCGGGCTACGTGGGGTCACCGACTTCGCACACCAAGTTACAGCAGGCGGGCCCCGTACGTGTCGCTGTACGCATTTTCAAGGACAAGCAATGGAGAGAAAACGCTCCTCCCGACCATTCACGCCATCCTGGCGCGGTTCGAGTCACAGCTCGAAAACATCAGACCAGAAGCCCTTGCACAGCATTTCGAGAACGCCTACGATATGGACACTGCTTGCTGGCCCTCGAAAGTGCTCGCCAGCCCCGACAGATATTCCGATAAGGACTACGGTATGAAGAAGACCAAATACGCGCTCAGGAAATCGTTCTCGTAAAGGCCAGCTGGGCGCACAGCGTCAGTTTCAGAGTGCAGGCTGCATGACCAGCTGTATGGTAAGCAGAAAGTTAAGTCGAGTCGTGCACATGCTAGCGTCAAGGAACTTCTCCTCTGCTGTCTCTGCCAATGTCTCCAAAATTGCTCTGGTTTCGGTGCTCCTTTATGTGAGAATAGTGGGATCCGAGGCGGCATCGAATGGAAGAGTGATGACTTCGATCTCTTTCTATCTCCAGGAATTGGATGTGCTCCAAGACGACGCATGTAACCACTGGCTCGGTGTTTCGTGGTTCAGTGTGCCAGGAGATTGAAATGGGTACTTGGTTCACCTCGACCGCATTGTTGTTGTATGCCACTACAGCTCATGGTATGTTTTGCTTTGTTACGAGATCTTCATCACTAGTGGCAGGGAAGCCTGCCAAGGATGTGGTGCCAATATCGACACTCTCTGCACCAGGAAATGACCACTACGCCAATGAGTGTTCATGAGCGGTGCAATTCGAGCCAAAGCTCGAGCGCATTGACCCGACCGATCTTCCTCAACATTTTGAGCAAGTCCTCGCCCAGCGCACCGTCCGCTGGCCATCGGAGTTGCTACTCAAGCCTGAGTCTTACGGCGATGACGTTTATGGCAAGAAGAAGCACTCCGCACTTCACCACAAGGGGTTCACCTACGGACCACCAGATTGGGAACACAAAGTTTATCTCAGAATGCAGACACTTGCATGGATTATGCTTGCTATGGGCCGGTATGTCTACTAAGGGACGAGACCTGTTCGACGTATTTTGCTAATGACATTCAGACTCAGCCTCAACCTGTTCATCGCCAAGGTTATAGAGAAGCGACAAGCCAGCCATCTCTGTAAACACTCCAAATGCTGCATTATGTTTGGCCATGCCGAAATGGAGACAGAAGATCGTGTCAAACAGAGGAAATAATGCCTCCATGGAGACAACATCGGCGACGGCTTCTGTAGGAGGCACAGGACCACCGATATCCAAGGATGTCGCACCTCGCTACGCGACTTAACACTAAAGCAGCTACTTGGGGTTCCTGCAAAGTTCGATCGAATCCATACTGACTCTGGAGCTAAGTGTGGTCAACCCAACTGCGAAAAGAATTTCAAGAACATCACAACACGTCGCCTTCATTGATTCCATCATCATAGCACATACGCGAAGACAGCAAGCTTAGGCTTCGACAAGTCCACCTTACTGCCTCATGCATGAGAATCAAACGCGTGGGAGATTTTGGTCGTGAGGCTGGTGGGTTGGCAGCGACGCGAGGCGTCATGAGATGAAAAACGAGTTGTTCAATCGCTAGTTCTGTGCATCAGCTTCCATAGAGAAGCGACATCAAGTTGTAGCGTCCGGCGCCTCCTCTCTCGACACTGCCGGCGGCGGAACCTGCGCAAGGCAGCCACAATGTCACTTCGACGGCCGTCCTTTTGATACTTTTACCACGCTATTTGCGACACATTTGCAACATAATTGTGGCATCATATGGACAACGACAAACCCGATGCCATTGTTGCTCTGCATGTGTAACCTCTATCACAAGAAATGGCCGCAATCACAATCATGCAGGGTGGCCTGGGTGAGACCTGTGAGACAGCCCTGTCCCATGGCTGTTCGAATGCCTTGGAGGGTAATATTTCGGGTGGAAACAGTTGCACGCGCTACGAGGTTCAGAGACGACTAGCAACTATTCGCCTCCTCGTCGCTAGAAGCGCAGATTCTCATTGATGACTTCATTCTGCTTTTCCACGGAAACAGTCGTTTGCTACTAGCGAACTCGACTCATCTCGGTACCTTGTAGGGCTGTCTGGACGTTTCGAGAAAGGTGGTCTGCTCCCTGCCTACTAATACTGAGGCAGTTCGCATCAAGTTCAGAATTCAGTGACTTTCTAATGGCGCTTGTATCGACGAGAAGAAGAGTTGATCATCGCAGCAAGATCGGGCGTCTCTCTGGAGGCATCCGCAAAGAGGCTCGACGCCAAGACACAAGCAGCGTCCTCCAAAAGTGTCCTACGACTACCAGTACCACCATCATTCGCGTTACTTTCGACAACATCCACTTCGACAAATGGGACAAGTCTGTATGGGCACCTTACGCTTTCTGTTTGTCCACAATGAAGCCCCTGAGGTCACTGCCCTTATTATTTGGGGCTTTGGTTCAGCAAAGAAGCAGTAAGGACGTGTATCTCAGCCAGATGTTGCTCAATGAACAGCACATACTGAAGCTTTCGAGCGACATTGTACAGCAGGGGTCCTGCGATAACGTCGTGATATCTCTCGACGAAGATCCGCGTGTTGAGCTACTCAGTGATCTCTTCCAGGACCCAACGGCTTCGGAACTTGTTCTCATGGCACGTGTCAAGTTGACCATACTGGAAAATAGTCAAGGGAGTACTCCGCCAGACGAGCGAATCCAACACCCAAGGTGGCATGACGTGACCGAGGACTATCGAATACTTCGAATAGGTTCCGTGCCTCTTCGTAATGGAGATGAGGCTGAGATGGCAGAGAAGGTTTGCGACCATCGACGCGAAGGAATCGCTTACATGCAAGCCCTCATGGCCTATTTGGATCGTAGGTCAGGATTTCTCCATCTCAGGAGATGTCATGCTTTCGACTTCGATGATTTCTGTATTGGAAATGCATTGCAAGATACTCAATGGAATCAGAGAGCATTCAGCAACAGAGACTACTTTCTTGGACGTCTCGAAAGCGTGCGTTCCCGGCAAGGGTCAAAGGAGGCTTTTGTGAAGCTCTTGGGACAGTTGCTACACGATGAGGATGGAGACGCTCAGATGGGTAGTGGTATTCCCTTCTTGCCGACATACTGCTACAATAAATTTCGGCCTACTGAACAGGGCTTGGGCTTGCTGTCCTGGCCGAAGCATGGGATTGATGTTGCTGCAACTTTTGTCGACAGATATGGGGGTGCCCGAAACCTCAAGTTCCCGCATGATATCCGCATCATTGTGGAGGAAGGAGACGGATTGGAAGACATCATCGAATGTCTGCTACAAGAGATCAATCGGCAAGGCTGGGAACACGGAACCTACTTCAATTCTGCGCGGTTGTTTCGTCCTGAGCATAGAGGGAAGTGGAAAGTGAAGCTTTGGATCATGCCACAGACCAACCAACGCAAGATGTATCAGTATCTTTCCGGGGATCTTCTTCAATTTCTGAGTCCAGCAATCACGGTTCGTCAGGATGACAAGCGGCTCTATGTCGAAGCTCAGATTGTACCCGCAGATCATATGTGAAAGTCTTCATCAATCAGTTAGCTTCTCTGATCTTGGACACTTCAAGCTGAAGACTTTTGGTTGTTGTTCGATGGAACCATCGTTCGGAAAAGGCGCCTACTCGATCGTTTACGCTGTTGGATTTGCGAAGGAACTATTTGGAATGCATGTTTCGAAGATACTGTTCCTTTCTATCACCCTGTAGAGCCATCTGGAATGCATTCAAAGTTTGTCCCCAGCGGAGACAAACAGTTCCATTGGGAAATAAGATGATCGTCGTTAGTCAAGCCTAGACTCAACAAAATTGCCTCTCAGAGAGTCCTACAACATGGCGAGAACGAAACACACAGGCAATCGACCGATTACGTTCCAAATTTGCAGATATGCCAACGCGCAGAGTTCACGACAGCACGACGATGTTATTCTAAAGTACCAGCTTTCTGGAGCTGGTTCTCAAAACCCTGATCATGTGGTAAAGGTACATGCACCAGACCAAGCTACCGAAAGAAGTCCAACCTGACCAGAAATAGGATGTCATTGAGAAGCTATTCCCAATCCTGCAAATGGATCGTACAGCCGTTCGCAACATGATGGCACATCTCGGCGATCGAATTTGCAGTCAGCGGATGCTTGAACCGGTTCACGAATTGGTCAGCATGGGAGATGCCCTTATCGGCAAAACGATCATGTTACACGTTGACCCCGGAACTAGCAGTATCCCTCAGTCTGCTGAAGCGGGACCTTCGCGACATGCCACAAATGTTCGCTCTGTACAGACCTCAAATAGAGAAAAAGGTCTCAGTGCTGCAGCAATCGAGGCTCCAGCCACTGCGTCTGGGTCTGGAGCGAAAAACCAGACTTCTGAGAGCGCAGAAGATAGCACCGAGGACGAAGAGCCCGCACCGGACGCTGGCAACGATGAGAGTGAAGCAGGCTCTGATGACGGGCACAGACGATTTGTCGATTTCACGTTCAAAGGCCGAAAGTGGTCGACAGAAGAGAAACGATGGAGAGGAAGTCCGAGTACGGCGGAGACTCAGATTTCATGCTCAGCTCGGCGTCGTTCTTTTGATTTGACCGACCTGGTCAGCGACTTGATTCAAACCTGTCGAAACATCCTCCAACGAAGAATCGACAGGAACGAAGAATTGGCCGAAGCTGCCAAGGCTGGACGACTGAGTGTACCATTTCGTGCATCCATCGAGGCTCCAGATGGATTAGACATGTGGGTGTCACTTTCTGATGACAGATTCAACGTTCGCCAACTACGAGACCTGTTCCGCGACCTTTTACAAAGGTACGACCTCCGAGTACATGTCATATTCGACGTTCAGGTGTCGAAACGAGTTCGAAAAGAGCCACATGAACGAGGACTTTGGCAACCATCATACAAGCCATTTGAAGTCGTTCGCTTAGGCACCAAGAAGAAGGCCAAGGAGGCCAAAAAATCCAAGTCGTCAGATGAGATCGATCCAGAGAGGCCACTCCTTGCTTGGCGTTGTGCGGGGCAAAAGGTCGACATGGAGTTGTTCAGCATGCATGCGTACGATTTCGGGAAATACTGTATTGGTGACGCCGATTCCTTGTACGTCTTCGAGGAAGAAAACTTCGGTTGTCGGCGCAAGTTCCTGAAACCATTCGATGGTATCAAGTCGTGCAAGGAGTTGCAGCAGGCCATTGAAAGATATCTCAAGCATGAGCCGCTTCAAACCGTCGGTTCCGGAGTGCCTTTCATTCCATCATATTGCTTCAACAATGTCGACATGAGCAATTTCGATGAAACCAAATTCGGCATTGAAGATGGTATACTCGAAGACCATTCCGAAGTAGAAATCCTTGTGCGCTGTGTCAATCACCTTCGACCACCGGCAGAGTTTGGCAAGCGAACAGACTTTATCGACTTTCCGGAAAGCATGTCGCTCAATGCTGCTCCTCACAGCGAGATGGAGGAAGTCTGGACGGCGATCGAAGACAAACTCAAAGCAAAAGATTCAACCAAATTTGTTGGTTTCCTTGACTCGACCTGCAAAGATAAGAAGAAGCTTTACGCATCGGCTGCACTTTGGCAGGAACCATTCGAGAATACATGGAATACGCAGCTGTGGGTATCACCGCAGATGAGAAATGCTCAAGAACAAGATCGCAGGATGTATCTCTTCGCCGGCGCCAAAGAAGAGGAAGGCGAATTGCCGATTCCGCTGTCCAGGTTCTTGAAACGACGTTTGTGGGAGAAAGGGGAGCGCCGCTTGTACGTTGAGGTCCATTTCCTACCGAAGAGAAAATGGGGTTGGCCAATAACTGGAACGATTGTGGGCAAGGCGCCTCCTCTTCAGGGACAGGCCAGCACGGCGAATCGTGGAGCAAATGTCGGCGAGGCAAAGGACAACTTTGATGAAGAGATGGCTGGGAAAAGTGGCGAAGAGGAGCAGATTGAGGAGGAGGAGGAGGAGGAGGAGGTCGAGGATGACGAGCAGGCGGAAGGCGAGATAGAGTAAGGCCTGTGCATCTGTCCAAGCCTTCAAGGATTCGAGAGGACCGGATTGCTACGAAGTCTAGGGAAGCAAAATAGCTGAGGATCGAGGTACCGTGCCCGAAGACCAACAAGCGGGCTGCATAGGCAGCATAATTGTGGCCGAGTCGTAGCTTTGGGGCTGTTCGCGCATAGATAGTTTAGACAGAAACGCTGCCATTCGAGAATCGAGCCATCGAAATTCGGTTTCGCAGTCAGTTGCTAATTAATTCTGCATAGAAATGCTTCCTTTCGAAGTTTCGGTATTGTATGATCGGAGATGCTTCTGCTGTGACATCGCAAGACGTGAAGTGAGCCTCCAACTCTTGGCAAGCAAATGCCCCACCAGAGATCCGCCATATCTGTCTCAACCGGCCAATGTTGCCCACTACACCACCCTGCACACCGCCACCGCCATGGAGATCACACAATTCGTCGCCAGCCACCGCGAGGCTCTGCTAATCGGCGACTACAACACCTACCGCGCCCAGCTTTCGCGAGAGATCCTGGCAACTCGAAGAAGACTCGGCCGAGCCACGAATAAGAGAGAGAAGTTCGCGGTAAAGCCAGTCAGCGCGGAGGACATTGGCAGCAATTATGAGTTTGCACGGCTGGTACTGCTCACCTCAGAGCGAGCGTGGGCGCATGCGATGCACATCAAGACAACCCATACAGACGACGCCAGTGGGCGAGGCATTACAGGCACGACACGGAGCCATCTCATTTCCCGGCTAAGCAAAGCTGCGAAAATTGCTCGGAATTTCGTGGGATCGCTCAAGGACAGCGCTTCGAATGCAACAGAGCAGGATAGAATTATGGCCAGGGCATATTTGGCGACTCTGGCTGGGTCAGAGGAATTCGAGAAACACTCAGGCGGACACAAGTCCGATGAAGAGTTACAGAAAGGCTGGAAGTTGTGTCTGCGGCATTACTCGGAAGCACGAGTCATTTATGCTGCACTCCTGGAGAAGGAGAAGAAAGACGTGTACAGGACTATTCTGGCAGACACCGTGGACCCGACTATTCGATACGCGGCATATCAAGCACGCCTGTCACGAACGATAGCTATTTCCACTGTTGCGAAGCGCTATTTTCCTAAAGACGACCAAGAGCTGGTCACTGCTGTGGAGAAGCTCGATGCAAATGCACTGCAGGACACACCAGCACTCAAGTCAACGGATGAAGGCCAGACAGCACCACAGGAAGTTCCGAACAGCGTCTCCTGGCGCGGCCGCACCGCAAACATTGTGGACGCTTCCATCGGTCAGGCACTCGCGAGCGTGACTGCTGCCGAGCAAAGGCTACATTCATACTTGTCATCGAACCCAACAGCTTCCTCACGGGATCAGGCCAACGCTTATGACGACGTTCTCATCGCCTCTCAAGATGCTGCGGATGCGACAAAGCGAGCCATCGATGAGCTTGAAAAAGAGCGCGTTGAGGAGAGCGATGCGCGAATGCAGGACCTGCGTGTGACGAGCTTGTCAGTGAACTACGACCTCGTATCCTGGCGAGTTGGCCGGTATCGCATCCTCATCGGCAAAGACGATGGGCTGTCTTTCGGTGCACAACTCCAAAAGAAACCCCGACATGCGCGCAAGGATGGCAAGGAGCATCCAGACAAGGAAGAACCACGAGGACGGCAGCTTGCGCGACTCCGCGAGCGCGTTGTGCTTTATGATGCCATAATTCAAAGCATCAACTCAATCAAGGAGCTCCGCGGAGCTATGAGGGACGAGAGCTTTGTTGCCGAGCTGGATGGCAAGGCGAGCTATTTCCGTGCACTGAAGTGCCTCAACATCTCGTATTCACACTCGCTGCTTGATAACCATCTCAATGCTTTGGCGCTATTGAAAAGAGCTCAAGACTTGGTTGCAAAATTCGCTTCCTCGGCAGACGCTCAGCATAGCAGTGCGCCGCCAACATTGGATGTTCACGCTGCAGAAGCGTCTCGTCTGAAGACCCATGTCAACTCACTCGCTTCTCGTATGCATGCAATCGTGGAGATGCAGACGTTGGAAGCCAACTCAGCACTCGCAGTCAAGAAGAACATGACCTCGGCCGAGCCGGTTGTCGAACGCCTGAACGACTATCCTACGCCCGGCACACAGGTCGATTTGACCAACCTGGTGAGATATCCCCCGAGGATTGAGCCAGTACCTGTGAAACCATTGTTTCTGGATGTCGCCTTCAACTATATCGACTACCCTGGCAGAAAGGCGCAAGCTATCGTGGCAGAACAGGCTCCTGTGGCAAATAGCGCTCCGGAGGAACCCGTGCAGCAGCCACAAAAGAAAGGCTGGTTCAGCTTCGGACGATAGCGCCAGTTCATTGCGGCATCAGCGCGAAAGAAGCGAGCTCTGTTCATCGCTATATTCTCAATCTACCGCAATGCGATGTCAGCTGTGGAAAGTAGTCGATCATGGTGATAAAGTCTCGTGCGAACAAGGCCGCGGACGACTTTCGTGGCACCAGAAACCCAGTCCAATTTCCAAGCATGCAGTTTCTAGTGGCGCACGGCTTAAACGCCATACGCAGCAACGCGCGAACGCACCTGTGACTCAAACTTGCTCCTCGCTTTTGACGGATTGTATTCAATATTCCTGTGCCTCTGGCACTGCAGCGCGGAGTGCTTATACGAGTCCTGAATGTGCCTAACCGAGACCCATTTTTGGAGTGCCGGCAGCTCCTGCAACTTGGCAACCACACTTTTATGCACTCCGCATTCGCCTGTGTCCAGTGGCCAGAACACGTACCCTGTTTGTATTATGTCAACCGTCGACCATTCTGTTGGATTTGTTGCAGCTCACGCGACGCAGGCAGAAAAGAAAGTACAACATGTCAGCAATGCATAGAGGCTTGGGGTGGGCTAAATTGAGGCCTAGACTAGCTAGCGGCACAGCACACATGAACGCGCCCAGCCAAACACACTCCACGAGCGATTGACTTTATTGTTGCGGTACCTGTCCCGCAGCGCGCTTCTCGGGGACTATCTATCAGATCCGGACGCAGCTCCTGCAGGCCGATCCTAGGACCAAGCCGTTACGTGAGACATGCCGTCTTTGCCAAATCCTTCAGTAACCCACAGCAGGCCAGACCGGTCAATCGCCAGCTGCCGTACTGAATCCACGGATTCTAAATCACATGGTCCTCATCAATTGCACAACTCCACCTGGAAAGAATCAGATACAAGAAGCATGAACGGGGCCTAGCCAAAGGCCTTACAGTCCAGTACCTTGGCCAAGTGTTTTCACCTTATGGTCTGCAGAACCTCAACTCGACTTCCGGCCAGGTTCATGCAACATGATGCTGGTTGTCTTCACGCCTGACACGTGGTACGACATGACGCGACCATGGCCCAATCGCTTAGCCATGAGAGATTCATAGGCGTTCAGCCCTGATGTCTATGACTGGCAGAGATTGTAGATTGGACATGCGGCTGTGACACATTGGTCCAAACCTGCATCCAGAAACGATTCTCCCCAGTAATGCGGTATAGTAATGGACAAAGGAATGAAAGGTGCTCGAACAATCTGATTGGTATCCTGCGTGGCAAGCGAGCTGGACCAGCCCTCCACAGCGTCTCTATTTGGAGAAGCATGCACATGCACGCCACGTGCGGCCAATAAGCTACACTTCATCGGGCCTGGGTCCTCGCATCAACTTACTGTGCAGTCTTTTTGTGGCAGTCCTTACCCCTCTATTAAGCTCTTTTCAGCTGTCTGCCAAGGCTTTTCTGCACTTACGGCAAGCCACAAACACGGCCCGCAGGAGTTATACGACATTCCTATGACATATTTGGTATGGCTCTGAAAATAGTTGGTTATAGAGACGGTAGAGGGCTGCGAGCTTCGAATCTATGCTGCCGGTTGACGTGTAGGCTTAGGAGCATACCATGGTCAACGTGAATCAACTCTGGAGCGACCACGTTGGTTGGATGGGAACACACACTCACTTCCAATTATGATGCCTGGGCGCCGACAATGAGTCGCCGCAACCATTCACTCGCTGTCCCAAGTTCCGAGACATGCCGTGCTGAGGCTGACCGACATGCTTTCCGCGCCGTGGAAGAAGAAGAAGCTTATAGGACGGCTTGGGAATCCTCCGGTCTGGGATACAGCCGTGCCGCTCGCGTACATGAGCATGAATCGATCACCCACGAGCTCGCTGGCAGGCCATACCAAATACGAGCATGACTATGCCGTACTTCTGCTTCCAAGACCGCCACAGGCTTCAAAGGGAGAAACCGCCAAGTCGTGGATGCACTCTGTCATAGCGATGCACCCCAATCGACGCGATGCACACTGGAGGAAGAATATTGGAATGCTGCATGACAGGGCTAGGCCAGATCAATCCCACGGGCGGATTGTCTCGGTTCGTAGAACAATGTGAGAAGGCTGGTAGAAGACGATTCGGTCCAAAGCCCGCGGGATAGCTGGCACAAGGCTGAGTTGTGGAGGAGAGAGGTATATAGCGTCTGGGTGCTGGGTGAGATGTACCCTCTCTCCGATTAGCAGCACCTTTCAAGAGTCTCCCATCCAATCCTCGCCTCATCGCCATCTGCCTCGACCTCCTTGCTCCTCTCGCTTTGATACCACTATCGCTCGACATCAATCAACATGAAGTTCTTCTCCATCTTGGCCCTCGTTGGCCTCGTCGCCGCCAATGCCATCCCAAACAACTATGGCGAGTGCAAACCGAAGACAGTATACAAGGTACATCGATTCCCTACGACGGCCAATTGTTGATGAATGTAGCTAACAACGTCCGTCCATGCAGAACGTTTACAAGACGAAGACTGTCACCGACTACAAATACAAGACGAAATACGAAACTAAATACGTTCCGAAATATAAGACCGAAACGAAATACGTCACAAAAAAAGAGACTGTCACGAAGAAAGAAGTTGTCCCTACGACGATTACCAAAAAAGAAGTTGTCCCTACGACAATTACGAAGAAAGAGACGAAGGTGAGTGCAATCATGCAAAGGCATTCGCAATCCGCGAACACCTCTCTCAGACATGCTCGTACAGTCCACTGACTCTCTTTGATAGTACGAGACGAAGACCGAGTACAAGCCAACATACGTCACTAAGTACGAAACCAAGGTAAGTGCAGTCGCAACAAGGCAGTCCCAATTGGCAAAAGCTTCATCAGACCTGCTTGGAACCTCCACTGACTTTCTTACAGTATGTCACGAAATATGAGACGAAGGTGAGTGTAGTTGCGAGGCATTCGCAATTAGCGACAACTGCTCCCAGTCGTGCCGTGCTCTCCACTAATGTTTCTTAATAGTATGAGACAAAATATCAGACCAAGACAGAGACCAAGACCGAGTATAAACCAACATACGTCACTAAGTACGAGACAAAGGTAAGCGTAGTCGCGAAGAGAGGCATTCCCGATCCGCGAAAATATCTCTCAGACCTGCTCGGAGTTTCCACTGACTTTTCTTGATAGTATGAGACGAAGTATCAGACCAAGACAGAGACCAAGACAGAGCACAAGCCGACATATGTCACTAAGTACGAAACAAAGGTAAGTGTACCTTCCAAATTCGCGAAACTTCCCTCAGACATTTCTCGTACTCTCCACTGACTTTTCTTGATAGTACGAGACCAAGTATGTTCCCAAGTATCAGACAAAGACCGAGACTGTCACCAAGTGCAACAACGGATATGAACCACAGCCATACTAGACGTCGTCTCTTTTTACCTTCCTGCAGTGAAGGACAAGAGAAGGTCTTGTTGAGTTGGCTACGTGTACGTTGGACCTCTGTGAGGCCTTCGTGACGATGGCATTTCACGATGCGGATGACATGATGTGAGCGAGGAACGGTTCAAAACGGGTCGACGGGTTATGTTTATAATGACATTGGGATGGGCAATGATCTGATGACTTGAAATGATGTTGAAGAACAACATGATGTAATGACACTCCTTAGATGAACAGCAAAGCTTGATGCTTGCTTGCATGCACGGCAGAAAAGACATGTATCGAAAGATATAGTGAGGCGAGAAAGTACTCAGTTGACTTGTATTGAATCACCTCAGTACCTTGTCGTCTTCCTATTGACTGCGGACAGGGGTTCAGGCCCGGTCCGGTAGCGCCCGCCACGCGTCCGCGTCCGCCGCGACCTGATATCAACTTCTCGCACCGCTCTAACTCTTCTTCTTGGTCAAGCGATTCGCCACATCGCCTATTCATCACCACATACGGCTTTGCGTCCCTGACAACGTATGCGACATGCGTCGACACATACTCTTTGATCCGCGGTCACCTTAATTGGTAGTACTGCCATCGCAACTTCCCAAAGCGCCTCCAGCGCGCCCACGATGCGACTTACTCCGGTGCGCTCACAATGTGCCTGCCTACAGTGCGACTTCCTCTACCAACTCGAACCTGGCCCACTTCCACACACGATGCGACTTCCGCAAAGCTGTCGGGCAAGCCTCTGCTGCTTCACCAGTCACCCTACCGCTCTGTCTTCATCTCTTCAGTCTCAGTTTGGACTTTATTCGGCGCCGAATCTTCCTGGAACTTCTGCTGAGGCTACTTTTCCCTCACCTCCTGCCTCGCTACTCACTCTGCGATACCGGCAATGACAATCAAGCGGGATTCCGACGCCGCTTTCGGCGAGCCAAAGCCCCTGCTCGACAAGTGCAAGAAGGCTTTCAGGCGTGCTGAAGACATTGCCGACAAAGCTATGCCAGATGAGCTGTTTTGTCGAAGCCATGGAATATTCTCACAAATGAAGATATGAGGCTACCAAGTTCGGTGAGACAGATCGAGAATTCACCTCTGCCAGGTACCGATGGCCGAGATCCTGAAGTTCTGGGATCCAGACAACATGGACGAGAGTGCCCCTCCGGACAAGTATCCCGACTTCCTGCATCGCATCTTCCCGCCGGCGGCGGCAGTCAATCGCGCATTCTACGCTGCAGCAAGGGCGGAATTGCCACCTCTCCTCACCTTCACCACTGGCAAGCGGTACGTCGTCCCACCGCGCCGGCATGGCAGCGACAGAAGTTCCAGAACGTCTTGCCAGCAGCACTCCGGCGACCCTGGAGAAGTTCTTCCTCTCCTCGCCCCAAGACATGCAGAAGATTCGTCGGTTTGTTGTCCGCTGGGCAAAGTACACGGTACGAAACGACTCCAGTAAGACTGATCAAAAGTTCACCTCTTCCAGGTAGAAGTGCTGACCTTGCCTAGATCCGCCTCAACTCAGACAATCGTTCTACAATTTCAAGGTTCACTTGGAAGCGTTGGCAAAGATATTGCACCCGAAGTGTATCGTGGAGGTACACGAGGTGGCCGAACAGTGGCACGAAGATTTCTTCCTCGAGGAGATCGACGACAGCGATGCCCCTGGTCCTGAATTCGGCCACTGCACGAGTGATGTCGTGACAGGAGATTCCGACGACGATGCGAGCTATTCCGACGTCGAATGCCCAGAGAACATCTGCTCCTCGGCGAAGTCCATCCGCATCACACGTCGCGTTGATCAAACGGTAGCAGTGAAAGAGCTGGAAATTGGGAACTGGCGCGCAGGTTCGGCGGCGATCACTACCACATTCCTCGCATCTGGCGATTGGGACCAGTGAGTCAAAGTACAGAGCACGATTTCGCGTAAGTACTGCAATTGCATTCACATGACCATATGAACAGGGCGCTGACCAAGCCAAAGTCTTTGCGTCAACCACTGCCAAGCCCCGCCTGCACTTCGCTTTCTCTTCGCTTAACAACCTTGACTCCGACATCCACATCAACAACAACGGCCACATCGAATCGACACCGACAACATTCAATGAAGCAGCATCACGAATGCGCGATATCAGACCTGTCACCGTTCGACACGGCATCACTCGACGAGGTACCGCTCGACGAGTTGTCTCCAGCAAAACAGGAAACAGAACCGGTCGAAGAAGGGCGATACAAAGGATATGTGAAGGAGTTGGCAGACCTAGAGAAGGGATACGAGGTAGAGGGCACACCCAAGTCAGAGTTCATGCCTATCACGAAGGCAGCAAACGGTAGACGGCGTCGCTGAAACTGAGCGAGCGTAGTGGTTGCCACTTTGGGTCGCCGGCTTGACCTTACTTGCATCGGAATACATCGTACTGATCTCGTATCGACCTCGATCCGGTCGAAATTACTGATCGCTTCAGCTGCCGCGCTTTCTCACTCTTGCTGGACACACCTTCTCCCCTCCTTCCCCTCGCTCTGGCGCCATATGCTCCCCTGCCAGTTCACATTGTGTGGCCGCATGTGTACTCATACGTCCTTCGCCGCGCTTCTTCTTGTCTGCTGCCTATTATACCCCCGTATCAAAAGGCCCATGTGGCATCCGGTACACCTCACTTCCAAGCTGATTTACCCGTGACATTTTTTTCACTTGCAGCCGGAGATTGAGAAATAAGCCGCACGTTACCTCCAGCCTTCTCCTACAATCTACCTTCCAACACGCTGACACATCTTGATAGACAGAGTCGCATCAGAAGCCGGCCCCCCAATCGGGCATAGAAGCACCACAGGGCGGATCAACCCGCACTATTCGCGTGCCCGCTTGAGGTGAGTCGAGATGAGGAAGCAGCGGCGGCATCACGACTTGAGAAACACGCGCTTATTGTTGCAGCACATCGCGATTTCACGGCCATACTGCGCGCAACAAGAAGTGAAAGCACGTTAGCGCGTCGCAGGACACCACTGTCGCGATGCCACCTCGGCTAAAACTTGAACCACCAAGACGTCAAGAGCGTCGGTCCTTCCCTCGATACCCACCGTGCGCCTTCCTCCAGCGCAGCGCGCTCGTAACGCGATTGCCTGCCTCCACGGGCAACTCCCACGCGATGCGACTTCCGCGATGCTGTCCGGGGAGGACCTCTGCTTCAGCAGTCATTCTCCCTCTTCGCTTCCCTCGACAGGCGTTCTATCACCTCCTGCCTCACTACCTACTCTGCGATACCAGCAACGACGATGAAGCGAGATTCCGACGCCGCGTTTGGCGAGCCCGACCCGCTGCTCGACAAGTACAGGAAGGTGTTGAAGCGCGCTGAAGACATCGGGGACGAAGCGATGCCAGAGAAACTTTTCATGCAGTAGATGAGCACCCTTGATCATGAGTCGACAAAGTACGTTGACATCACGATACTCTGTGCTGTCAGGCTTGCCGGAGAAATGTCTGAAGCAGATGTCACTGCTATTGCTCGTCGATATTGGTACGACGACAGCGAGAGATTAGAACGCAATGCTCTCAGCAGATACCGCCAAAAGGCCCGCAGCACTCCAGCGATGGAGATTGTCCGCAGCTGGCTCGAGAGCACAGTACCCAAGCTCACGATCACGCAACCGACCAAGAAAACTCCCGTTCCACCACAGGAGATCTTCTTGGTCGGCACCTTGGCCGTATGCTCGAGGTTGGGTCGCTGCTGGCGGCGTTCGCTCTTCGACACGACAAGCTGGTCGGCAGCGGAGCTATCGCTCTCGTCGTCCACAACAACCCGCTTGTGTTTGTTGTCGCGGACATGGACGAACTGGGTTGGAGCAGGCTCTCTCTTTGTCGATTGCTGAGCAGTGGCCTTGGATTGTCTCTTCATCCTGGCAAGCTGATCGGCCGCCGACGCCGCATCGCTATCGTCGTCCACAATGACGATCTCCTGTGGTGGAACGGGAGTTTTTGGACGACGAGAGCGATAGCTCCGCTGCCGACCAGCTTGTCGTGTCGAAGAGCGAACGCCGCCAGCAGCGACCCAACCTCGAGCATACGGCCAAGGTGCCGACCAAGAAGGAGTCCACTCCAACCCAGCCCGTGCCTGTGCATAGCAACAAACATGACCCCATTGTCGTTGAGGGCGACAACGACGGCACGAGCAACGATGCATCTGCAGGCGACCGCTTGCTTCCCATGTCAAAGAGAGAGCGGCGAAACGGCATGCCGCAATTCCAAAGGACAACATTTTCGACAAAGACAGACCCGAGAAGAACAACCTGGCCTGTCCATTGATGGTCATGAACGACGACAAGAACGTCCTCTGCTTAGCAGACTTTCCAGATGAAGACGCTCTCTGTGAGCACCTCTACGAGCAGCACGACGTGACGTATAACCCTTACGACGCGGAATTCTTCGATTTATTCACCAGGCAGGCCGCATTGACCCTCGGGATGCCACTCACCCGTGGGCAGCTCATGGAGTACAAAGATATCTATGCCACACAGGGCATTACGGCTGTCATGACTGAGCTGAGAAGCCCGCTGCCTATGCCGACAACAATCAAGGCGACAGGGTCACACAGCAGTTTGGGCGACGCAGATCGTATGCTTGCCGCCACACAGCTCTTCTATGATACAACATGGCGAGCGAAAGTCCTCTTACCGGAGATGCACATAATACTGGTGCAATTCGAGCCGAAGCTTGAGGACATCGAACCGACCGACCTTCTTCGACATTTTGAACAGGTCTTTCACTCAACGCACTGTTTGTTGATCGTCAGATCTAATGACGAAGCCTGAGTTCTACCGAAGGCCGGTTGAGTTCCAAGGCTGCAAGCGACCAGAGATGGATGCAAAGGCCGGCGTTGTGCTTGGTGAGCGACGCTCTGTGGATATTTTCATGTCCTAGCTCTGCACCGAGTTGCTTCTTGAACGCTGCTCGTTGTTCGCGCTGTATGCAATACAGAGGTCAGGGATCCACAGAGCGATGCACGCGATTTGCTTGCATCTCTGCATACATGCATCTTTGGAAGCGCAGCAGTCTGGGGATAGACGACGAGGTAATAACATCTGATCTCTAGAGATGACGAAAACATGTCCTTCGTCGCTCTGCTTCAATCGTTACTTTGCTGCTGCTTGATATTCGGGTTATATGCAATAGAGAGATTGCGGATACTCAGAGGGATGCAAAGGGGCCGGTACCCTCAATTCCGATGGATTGGAGAGCCACCAGATGAGCATCAGCGTAGGGACGGGGACACGCTGGATTTCCGGAGAAAATGGAATAAGCTCCATGGTTTCTCATTCACTGAAGCTATCGAAGCTATCGGATTAGAATCAGCGCAGGGGCGGAGACACGCTGGATTTCCGGAGAAAATGGATCAAGTGCTATTTTCTCCGATTGACCGAAGCTATCGAAGCCACCAGATGAGCATCAGCGCAAGGACAGAAAAACGCCGCATTTCCGGAGAAAACGGAACATGGCCCACTCTCTCTGATTCCACGAAGCCATCGAAGCCACCGGATAAGCATCAGCGCAGGGGCGGAGACACGATGGAATCCCGGAGAAAATGGAACAAGCTTCGTCCTCTCTGGTTCACCCAAGCCATCGAAGCCATCAGATATCCTGATATCTTGCACTCGATGTGCATCATGAAAGTGTTATGTGCGGGCTGAGCAATGGCACAACAATTTCTTCCTTGAGGAGAACGACAATTAAAGCAGCTTGGGCCAATCATCATGGGTGAGCCACTCTTCAACGAATTTCACGCTCAGATGTTGCGATCACTCATGGAGCGCCTGCCGAGAGCTGGTTTCCCGATTGTTACGTTGGACTCTCAGGCTCGCCAGCATCCCGTCTTGTTCAATCCCGCCGACGACTACTTCTACGGTGGCAAAGTCAAGACTGTCCTCGAGCCTCACAACGAGAAGTTCGCTCTGCCAGATGGATACCACGATGCCTACGCTCGAGCTCTTGGAGCTGATCCTGAAACCCTCCGTCCCCAGCTTACCGATGTGATGGAGCGTATGATGTTTTGCAAAGTCAAAGGAGACTTCACACGTGCACCCGCTACGAAGTCCAAAGCGAACCCAGCTCTCGTCGCCAAGGTCATGCAAGTCATCACTGAAGCTCTGCATCCTGTCTACGGCGACAAGATGGAAGAACCGGTCAGTATCCTCGTGCCGTGGCGCCGTCAGTTTGAGCTGTACGAGGAGAAGACGAGCAACCTCGTCGCTGATGGCAAGTTCACACGTCAGCAGTTGCCGTCCCTGTGAACCACTGACAACGCGATTGGAAGTGAGGTCGACCATTTGCTGGCTGACATCACCTTCTCCCGTTGGACCAAGGAGGATATGGGCCATATGAAGGACAACCGCCGCAACTGTGTGCTTCTGACCCGTGGTATCAAGGCTATTTGGGTCTTCGTCGGCGAATTTGAGAAGCTCTCGTACGGCCGCCTGGAGGGGAAGACGCCATACGAGGTCGGTACTGGCAGTGTTGCCATCGCTCAGTACAGTTCCCACGCTTCGCAGGAAGACCAGTGTCGACCCGCCAAGCGATTTCGACATTCTCGATTCTCCGCGAGACCTTCTGATCGACATCGAGCGCGAGGCCCTCGAGCGTGAACCAGACCGAGAGTGGCGTGCAGGACGAGGGTACTACTGTCTTGGCCAATCTCAGCGACGAAGCGAAGGCTCGCATCCTCGCCATCATCGACGTGAAGGTCACCAGAACGCTCGCTGAAGCGCAGACTGATAAGGACAAGCACATGATCTGCAACGAATACAATGAGATCGGCCACAGAGCCTCGAATTACGCGAAGGAGCGTAGCACCGCTCGTGTCCAGTGCCGCCGCTGCCTACTGTACGGCCACTACAAGTCTGACTGTGGCCCAGATGCCTACGTCGTCGAGCCTCCTGAGCTTGAAGACAACGGAGGATGAGAGCAGGTACGCCCGACTCACTGGAAATAAATTTATCGAACTTCGCTCCGCCCATTACCGACCTCGCACAGGTGCTGTGCTGGTTCAACTAGTGGCACCGACGATCGTGTGCGTCTTGGAACGGATCGTCACGGCCGCGATGCCCGCAGATTTCCCCCGACTCGCCACCGATCATGGCAGAAGACTCCGACGACGACCCAAGCCATTCCGACGACGAACGCCCAGAGAACATTTGCTCCTCTGCAAAGTTTATCCGCAGTTTCTGTGCGCGAAGCACACCACGGCTTTGTATGCTGTGCATGAAGACAACTTGCCAACTGCTCGGTGCCATGTTTTCCCCTTTCTCGTGTGCCTGGTGTAGTGCTCGCTGGAGTTCATCGCGGCTCTTCACCACACTTAGCCAGCGTTATTGTCTAATCCAAGGCATCGAACTTCTCGGCGACAGTAGCGCACTCGGCGCAGTTTTCGGCGTCGGTGCCTCTTCTGACACATGACAAGCAGACTCGACTCTTTTCCAAATTCAGCACGTGGTTGGTAAGAGCCTCGAGCTTCTGCTCTGCAGGCACGGAAACGGGGTATGGGAAATGTTCATCGCTGTCCGCCAGCGAGCACGAGCGGATGGCCTGACACAGCTCAGCAAACGTGAAGTGACCGGTCGCATCAATGCGTTGATTTGCGAGTTGCGGAAGCATGGAGACCGCTGACTTGTGTAAGCAGTCGCAGGATACCCCATTTACGGTGTGCTGACCAGCGCGCCCGAAGTGCTTGAACAGCCTGTCTCTCAGCTCGTAAATGGAAGAGGTTATCTGCTTGTATGCTCTATTGGACTCTCTCTTGATGACTCCTGCGTCACATCGGCGCAGCTCACAAAGACGTGAAGTGTGGCTCGTGCTCAACCTCCGGCTGCTGGCACGTCTTGAAGATTCCTGGCACTCCCTACGGTGCCTCCCATCACTGGCCGGTGTAGTGTTTCCGGAGCGCTTCGTGGATCCGAACGCGGAGATCACGGTCACGCGTGTGGAGCGCGACACCAATGTGTGTCTTGCTGAACTGCATTTCATCTGCGTTGAGTCTGGAGACCAGCAGTCGGAGATGTGGTAGGAGGGCGGCCTCTACGCCGAGGAACTCGATCGCCAGAGTCAAGTTGAGAAGCTCTTGTGGCGCGAGCTGTTGAGGCAGGAGATGGTGCTGGTTGTGCAGCAGAGCAGCGAGATACTTGAAGGTGTCGGCGTCGATATCGGTTGTGGCCATCGAGAGTAGATACGGCTTGCTGGCGCCCTCCTTTTGAGCACCTGCGTAGCGCTCGCCTTCAAGAAACCGGCCCACTACGAACGTCAGCCCACTCGAAACTCTTGTGGTCAATGTAGACTTACGCAAAAGTGTTTTCAGCGGCTTTACGGAGGATGCATTTGTCCTGCACTTGGATCGCGAGGTCGCCGTCGTGAGTAATTGGTCACTTCCATCATGGTGGCAGGTGGTTGTTGTTAGAAGAGGGGGTTCCGCGAGGTGGAGGAAGAGGTGGTGAAGTGCGATGTAAGCGAGGAAGGAAATTTACACACCCGTGAGAGGCGTAGCACCCAAAGTGTGGCGAGAGTGCTCTAATGATCGTAGTATCTCTGCCGCATGGAGCCATTTTGAGGCACTCAGTATCGAAAAGCGAGGCAAGCGCGAGCCTAGGGTACGACGAGAGACCATCAAGTGTGGATGTCTCTCCGTATCGAACTTGCTGTCTGCAAGCGGTCCCTGAATGGATCATAGACTTGACCTTAACATTGATGTCAGCAAAATCAGCGGCAAGCGCGAGACTGGCCATCTGTGTGATAAATCGGTCGGCTGTATTCTCCTCGGTCACTGCGAGATCGAGACCAAGACTCGCAACAAGGCGAGACAGAACTGCATCACCAACGAAGACAACGAGGGCTTCTGCACAGACCAGAAGACTGAGACCCCACAAGGCTGCCGTCTGTCGCTGCAGGACGAGACACTCGCGAGCTTGGCTTGGAAGCCGCCGAAGAAGGTCGAGCCGATCGATAGCGAGTCGGGAGCGATCTGAGGGTACCCAGACTGTAAGAAATTCTTTGAAGATGCACATGAGCGTTGTTGGCACTGGTTTCACGACCACAGCGCCTGTGCGAAGACGGCAATGGACCAGACGAATTTCGACAAATTTGGTTGCCAGTGTTTCGATTATTACCTGGCAGGTAGAGCAGAAGAAGGGTGAGGGATCATTATTAATACGAGATGTGGTGGATTGTGGCCGTCAAATCCGCAGAAGCGAGACGTTCGCTCGTTTTTGAAGACCGAGTGCCTCAGATTAGTTGCACAGGGCAGAGATAACAGGAGTAAGACGTAGACAAAGTTTCTAGGTAGAGGACGCAGCGATTCCTGTCCCTGCTTTGCTTTCCACAATTGGCGAGGCAGCCTCGCCGCTGATTGTTGCGACATGAAGTCTGGATCTCGGCATGACCGAATAGAACGCAGCCAACTGATCGACGTTACCGATTGTGCTGACCCACACATTGAACTTGAGTCGTTGTCTAAACTCGTGAGGGGGACGCCCACGTGATCAAGCCTTAGATAGCTGTTTGCTGCGCTGCTCTGCCACTTCGCTAGGCTAAGAAGCAGGGTTCATGTGCGTTCGCAGGGAGGGAGCCGGTTTGTTGGGGACTGCGTATGGTCAACGGGTCCGTACTGCGGACAGTCGCTCGCTGCATTTCTCTGGGTGTAGCCATCTTTGAGAGCAGAGAAGAACAATCTTCGCAGAGAGAGGCGGGCTTTGTGGGTCATTCCTTCTTGTCCAGCAACTCGTAGACGAAGCTCTGGTCCAGTTCATTCTGGATTGGAGGCAGCGCAAAGACACGCACCATCGGAGCCTTGGAGCGCTCGAGCATGGAGCAGCACATGCATGGCTAGTCTCTCGAGTCTCGATCGCTAATCACGATCATTGAAGTTGGACCCATCCTTAACTAGCAGGAGTACGGAATGATCTCCGCTCTGTCCCAAACCTTCCATCCGGGTGGAGCTCCTTGCGGTTATATCGGCCTTCCAGTGTACGCGGTAGCTGAAATCGTGCTTCTCCGTCTACATGTTGCGTTTTTTGGTTCGTACGGAGTCCGGATGCCCCGGCGGTCGAGACTATATCAAGGCTGCGGTGCCTCGAGAGGGTTTCCCAGACCGATATACATCTCCGACTAGCGGTTAAAGCCTGGCGGCGTACTTTCTTCTAATGTGTCGTGCGGCATGCCCTTTCGTGGATCATGTGTTTGTAGAAAAGGGGGATGCATGTTCAAGATCGCTCGAGCTAAAGTATCTGCCTTGGGGTTGTGCATGTGTCTGTTGATATGGTGCGCCGTTGAACCTGTATATGGAGCGGTGACCTCTTGAAGATATGTGATGGAAGAAGTGTGTTGAAAGTCGCGGCTTCCCATGCAAAAAGTTGCTAGCGCCAACGCCCGCCAAGCGCGACCTCACTTTCTTCTTCCTTCATCCCATCTTGACATGAACATCCACACCAATATTGCGACATTTGCCACCGACCGCCGAAAACATGGCGACCGCCGCCGAACGTGCGCTCAATGTCGCGGAGCTACTCGAGCGGATCTTGCTGTCGCTGCCGATGAAAGACATCCTTCTCTACCAACGTGTCTCGAAGTTCTGGAAGGAGCTGGTTAAGAACTCACCAAGACTTCAGCAGGCGCTCTTCTACCGACCAGATTATGACACGGAGACTTGGACGGCAATAGATTTCAATGACCTCCAGTACTCCGACGGTGAAGCACGCATCATCGAGGCCATCTCTCCACAAGCCAAACAAAATGTAACTGGGGAAGACTGGCACCACCAATTCGTCAAAGGTCGCTTCAATGAGCTACTCCTCGACTACCGACCCAAGGAGTATTTTGGCCTTGTAGATTATGGATGCTACAAGTTTCTGCTCCCTTTGCACTACTCCTCGAGTTGGAGCACTTCCGCGTCGGACTCAGACCAGGATGAGGACGAAGATGAAGGCTGGACATCGACGGAAATGGCCAAGAAATCAAGCAGCCCAGAAGCCGAAAGCTTCAGGCCATTTTGGTGCGATATGCATCTTTCTCAGCCGCCCAGCACTGTGATCGTGTTTCCAAACCGTTTCAGCGCGGATGGCGAGTTCGACTGTGGTCAGTGGGGCGAATGCAAAAATATCGAAGGTATCACGGCCGGAAAGCTGGTTGATACCATGCGCGAGAAATATGGGTACGCCGATTTCGAGGTCTTGGCCGATTTGGGCTGGGACTCTGAGTTGCGGATTGACGATCCGCTCAGCGCGACGGAAGATGAAAGCCTTCTAAAAGAAGGCATTGAATGTTTTAAGAAGCTGGAAGCGCTCACGGGCAGCCAGTCGGACGCATTAGCCTTGTGCAAGCAGATGGGTAGCAATCTTTGGATGATGAAGTACGGCGACGAGTTCGACAAACTCGTGAAGTATGGCCTGCTGAACGATATTAAGGCCGACACAGACGTTGAATACTTCCTGATAGAGAAAGAGCACCTGCCAGACTGCGAGAACGTCAAATGTGAGGGGTGCTCGGCGTTGTACTTCGCCTTCAAGAACAAAGGCCCAGAAGGCGTAACGGAGGAGGTGGAAGAGCAGTCCTGAGAAGCGGACCCGCGGTCTCCGGGGTTTGAACGCATCGCGCGATGGCAAGAGCGTCCGATTGGTGCGATGTACAGCTTGCTTGCGCTGCAAAGGTGGCTGATATGACTTGAGAGTGCGCGTCAAATGGCATCAGTGGAATGCCAGCGCATAGAAGCAATCAGAAGATGACGACCAAGTATGCGAGTTGCTTCTTAATCAACTGTCCCTACTAGCAGTGGTGTTGCTCGTGTTTGCTATGCACTGTAGCATGTGCAGTAGCACCTTCACCAACACCGCTGAGGAAATGGACACTGGATCGACTTTCGAAGACAGCCGACTAGCGATAGTCCATACAGGTACAGATCTATTTCTTCATCTGGGCTCGTTTCTTGTCTTTGGTGCAAGGTGCACGTCGAAACACATGGATGCATCAAAGCTTCCAAGTGGTGACGTCTTCTAGACGTGCTGCAGGCGTTGACCCCGACATCCAGTGTTTGGAAAGCTATTACAACGAGGATCGTATGTATGTCCAACAATGGAGTCGAACGTTCCGCAAGATGACAAGCCACAACGAAAAGGCCTGTATCGGGTCACGATCTTGGCCTATCGGAAAGATGGCATGTCCGAAGAAGAATTCCACAGGCATTGGACGAATAGTCACGCTCCAAAAGTCAGCGAACATTTACGGAAGCATGGAATAGTTGGCTATACTCAAGTACTTTAGGCTCCCGTGTAAACTGAATTATTTGCAGTTGCTGATCCTTTCCAGTACCACACTCCGTCATGGCTTCGAGCAGAAGCAAGAAGCCAACTTCCAACGCTGGGCGATTTTACTCTCGAGAACGTCGTGGACTACGACGGCTTCGTTGAGCTTCGGATGCCAGAGCTGAGTTGTTTTGAGAACGCCATGGATGGTCCGTCTTCCTTAGCAATTTGTGACTTGCCGCTGACACTCTCGGCCAATCTGTAGATCCATACTACGCGGAGGTGGTTGCGCCAGATGAGAAGTCGTTCTGGAAATTCGCCACTTCTAAGATCACCGTTGGCTGGGAAGAGACCTATATCGACGCGTCCAAGGGCGGTGAAATAGCCGCTGTTGTCAAAGGCCAGAGCGGACACGATGCAGAATTGAACCAAGAATCGTAAAAATATGAGTAGCGTTTATATGAATGAGAACGAAGTCCCTCTGTTACTCATTCGTCCCGGCAACAATGCACCAGCTTCACACATCCTTCTAATCACATTTGGTGTATCCGTCTTCTTCTTCCTCGCCACAACTCTCAACTTCACATAACTCAACCACCTCGTCCCATCCTCTTTCCGCTCAATACTATCATTCAAAACATCACACACCCACTTCACAATCTCATCCCTCCTCTCCCCTTCCACCGGCTCAATAACATCCAAAAACTCCCTCCCGAGTTTCCTCACCCACCCCTCCAAACTCCCATCATGCCTCGAAACTTTACTCGGTTCATGATGCGTCCTACACTCCAAAACATCAAACCCCACAGCCTCCAACGCTTCTCGCATCCACTCCGCACTCGGACAAAACCAAGGATTCGCATCCCTCCGCTCATCAGACGAAACACCATAGATCGCCATCGCAGCTGTCAACGCCGTAATCGCTTCTGGAACTGTCCCTGCAGCTCCACATTCAAACACCAATTTACCTCCAGGTTTCAAAAGTCGATATACATTCTCAAACAAAATCGTTCGATTCTCTGGAATGCGTAATAGTCGATGTAATGTCGATTTACTGAATACCCAGTCCCACGCGCCCTCCCATCGAATCAGGTACCCTGGCGTCTGCTCCAGTTTCGATAAATCGTGTTCAACAAACGTTAAATTCCCATACGGTGATTTGTAATTCGCATGTTCGATTGTTGCTGAGGCATCGTCGAGGCCTACGACAAGGCCGTTGGGGACTTTGTTCGCCAGAGCGATCGTGACTGAACCATCTCCGCATCCGATATCGAGAATTGTATCTGTGGGTTGTGGATTCATGAGATCGATTACTGGGCCTGCGAGTCCAGAGACATGTGTGAGGTCTTTTGAGTAGTATTTTGAGTTCCAGCGAGTTTTTCGTCTTTGTTTTGCGGCTGCTGCTGCGGCGTCGTCTCGGACTTTTTGGGCTGCTTGTTCATCGGCTGTAGATGTATCAGTATTGGTTCGGCGATGTGCTTTCCAACAGAGTATACAAGACAATAGTCTCCAGTTGCGATTCGGTAGTGTGTTTGTGAAGATGAACAAGTATTGAGCAGGGTCCGCTGTACTCAACTTACTCATAATTCGATTACGAAACGAATCCCATCTTGGAGGGTACTCGGCCAATCTCCTCCGGTTTGTCCTATCGTACTCATCGGAAGTGGGCGGTGAGGGTAGTGCTTCGAAATGCCATTCGCCAAGAGGGTGCTTCTCGTCGTTGTAGTGAAACGACATCGCACGTTCAGCGAGACTCATCTTCTCCACACACGAACGCTTCTGCAGTGGGATCGTGGGAAAGAGCGCGAAAGTGGGGTGCAGCTTTCAAGATGAACTGCATTATGAAGTCTGCACAAAAGAGTTTGTCAGGCTACGATATCCTTGTACATATCCCTGGCAGGAGGAGGTTTGGAGATTGGGGTCCGTGGGGAGTTTATTGATAGCTTCACAAGTGACGCATGTCAATTTGTACCTTCCACTTGTCCCGTTGCACAAGTACCGCGAATACAAAGTGCGAACGGAAGACAGCCAAAGTCACTCGCCGGTTGAACCGCGAAAGTATTGGGATCCTCATATCGCGGCTCAAACCTCATCGATCAACTTCACTCATGTCTGCGCTTCTTGTACCATTCTAGCAATCGGTTCCCTGCTTTGATAAGATAATAGTCGCCATACACCAGCCCGTGATCATAGCTGCGTTCGTCGCCAGCACGAGGATTGTTGTTCGCTGTAGCATGCATGAGGATAGCTTCGAATCCTCGGGAGATGTTGGTATTGGCTGGCGTTGACACATCTCTTGCAGCACCCAGATCGGCCTCCGGATTCTGCTTATCTATGTCGGAATAAGATATGCTTCCCGCCAAGCTGAGGTTGATAGTGTCGCGCAATAGCTGAACCGCACTTTCACGATAATCGCGCTTGCAATTTGCTTGCCGCTCGTCGATTGCATCCTGTAACAACAGTAGACCACAGGCTGCGATAGCTGCAGCGCTCGTATCCCTGGGCGTCACTCCAGCCTCGGGCTCTGGCACGCTGAAATCCCAGAATGGCACACCATCTTCCGGCAGATGATCCAGGAACCAATTCGCCACCAGCTCAGTTGCATCGAGATATTTGCGTTCACCAGTGATCTCATACATCTCAGCGAATCCATGAATGGCCCATGCTTGACCTCTGGCCCAAGTACTGTTGTCGGCGAGGCCCTGCGCAGTCCGACAAAGATAGACTTCCCCAGTCATGGCGCTGTAGTCGCACACATGGTATGTCGAACCATCAGGTCGGATGTGGTGTGCCAAGCTCTTGTCTGCATGACTGATGGCGATGTCCAGCAAAGTCTGGTTGCTGGAGTAATGGCTTGCTGCTCGAGCGAGCAAGGGAAGATTCATCATGTTGTCAATAATGACGAGGACTGAGTCAGCATGAGAAGCATTCTGACTAACAGAACTGTTTCTGTTATCCCATGATCTGATCACGCCTGCGCCTGTCACGAAACGGGAGGCCAGGTTTCCAGCCATCTGTGCGAGTACCGGTCGCCATTTTGTCTCATTGTTGTACTCTAGCGCCGATTCGAAAGGGAACGCCAGGAAGCCAATGTCATGAGTGTTGGTCAAGTTCCGGTTAGTGATTAGAGGATCAGTCCACGCTTGAGCCATGGCCAACCATGTATGTAGATCTGGCCCGTTGCCGTGATGGCGACCATGTCGTGGCTGTAGGGACCTTTTCCGACGGTACAGTTGCCACAGACTATCAGGGAAGAAGCCAGCAGTCCAGCCGGAGGCAGACGTGTCGATGTATGTACCAGGTTCGTGGTCTGGGTCATCGGCCAGTGCAGGAGTGTTGTTGTGCGCTCCATAGGTATACATAGGCCAGCCAATGGCACCCTCCGCGGGAGCGCCTTTCAAGGCTGTTCGCCAAATTCTAGCTTCAATGTTCTCATCGTATAACGGCGCATCAGGTTTCGAACGTGGTGGAAGGGCAGTTACGCTGCACGGGAGAATAAGCGACGTCCAGAATGACAGCAGCATCGTGTTCACAGGCTGTACAACAATGATTGTCGACTCAGTGATGCACCATCCAGCCATATATCTTCGTCTTCGCACTGAGCTGTACCGAAAGGATGTCCATTGAGCTGTGCTGTATGCCGATCTTCGGCTCCACCTTTTGCGGAGAAATCGTTTGCTGGCCGTCACAACTGTTCCACCGGCTGGTGTGCACGCCTGCTTCTTCTTCCCTTGGCTGTGAGTATGGCAGCACAATGGGAGGGCGAGTCGATATCGTCAATGGCAGGAGCAGGATCGTATTCGCGCAGGCCGCGAACACATCTGACATTCGTGCAAAGCCACCTTTCCTCTATGGCTTTGTACATAAATTCACAGATGCCGAAATTCTGTGTAATCACGCCTTCTGGGTCACCGGTCATCTGTTTGTTCATATAAACGATGGCATGACCGCCCTTGGGGTCGAGAACAGTGGCCATGTCCAAGAGTCGGTACCTGTAAGTGGGCAGGCGATCGAAGATCTTCTTCCATGAGTCCAACCACTCGGACAAGGTTACGAGTCGTTCTGGGTCGTTCAGACCTGGAAGGTCTTGTCGGAAAGCATGGTCTAATGCTATTCGGATGTGCTTTGACATGCACTGCCATTCCGCATCGTTGGGATCCAGGCGCCGTTCATTGAGTGCATTCAGGAAGCCAGCACATATGCTTTCCAGGTGGGCGACGATTTCTACGGGAGGTTCTGCGATGCTTCCCATAGTTTCGACGAGCCCAATGATGATGAGAAATCACTGTTTGCTTGATGGTGAGCTGCGGCCAGGCGAGCATGCTACGTGAAATGCTTTCCCCCAGATGCCTGTATACAGCGGGCGATAGACTCATGCTGAACTCGTCCGCGGATCATCCGCAGCAGCTCCGTGCCGTGCTTATCAGCCTGCCCGTCCGAGCAACGGCGCTGATAGAGCTTATGGTCTTGCATTCTGTGCTGTATTCGTTTCGCATCGAAGGGCAGCATTTCACAAAGTCGTTTGGTGGACAAGGTGACAAGCAATGGAAAGTCGTACGCGCCGTCTCATGGGGCCGGCGCCGGCAAGCAGATGCCGATGGGCCGATCGTTCCGACACGTCGGCGAGATAAAGTCGATAAGGCATTGAAACGAGCTTTGCCTGCTTGCTGGCTTGCCCGACGCTTCTTCTCTCCGCCGGTATGCTGCGCGGGCGTGTGCATTTATCGCGATGACGACCACCTGGAGACCCGCCGTTTCTGAGATCCACTGACCTCCGTCCCTCCTTCCTCTCGGTCTCTCACCTTCATTACTCTCCGCGTGGCGCGTCCTTTGTGACTCGTGCCACCCGTCACTCAGGAGGACCACACGATTGCAACACCACCTGATACAGAACCTCTCCTTCTACCAACTCGGCCTCGGAGGCTGCAGGACGACCGAGTGATTGCACAGCAAGAAAATGTCAAGGCCGAAGCAGGGCGCAGAGTCCGCGCATCGAACGGCTCGCGTCCTGTCCTCAATTGCTGCGACAACCATTGCCCTCAGCTGTGGTACGTAGGATAGGGGATCTGGACAGCATGCTGAGATCGACTGCTGATGCTCTCCAGGCACAAACTACGGCTTCTCAGCATGGGCACCACAATTTGCGAACCGCCTACAACTCACAGCGACTCAGACGAACCTCATAGGCAATGCAGGAAACATTGGGATGTACGCGATGGGTATCCCCGGCGGAATATTGATCGATTCAAGAGGGCCTAGATGGGGCGTGGCCCTAGGCTGTGTTTGCCTTGCCATTGGATATTTCGGGCTCAAGAGCGCATATGACAATGGACCGGGCAGCACAGGCGTGCCGTTGCTGTGCCTGTTCGCCTTATTTAGCGGCTCCGGCAGCTGTACGGCCTTCTCAGCGGCCATCAAGGCGTCGGCGAGCAATTGGCCCTCACATCGAGGCACCGCGACGGCCTTCCCGTTGAGTGCCTTTGGACTTAGCGCTTTCTTCTACACTACTTTGGCGACTTTTCTGTTCCCGGGAGATACTAGTGGATATCTCAAACTCCTGGCTCATGGCACCACTGCCATGACCTTTGTTGGAATGTTGTTCTTGCGCATAATCGATGTGACAAAAGACCGGGATCATGTTGCAGCCTACGGAGTGGTTCCTGTGGACGACCCAGAGCCTACCAAACGCCGCGACAGCAATCGTATGCACCGCACGAGCTCTAAGAGTGTTCGTAGTGGCAAGCATCACCGAGTGACGAGCATGGTAAGCAATGAGGATGAGACCGAGTCTCTCGTGACCTCGTCGAATTCGAGCGAGCCTGGTGACATTCACGACGACATACTGGCAAGCAGAAATGCGCACCATCACGATACAACAGAGCTGACCGGCTGGGCGCTGGTCTATGAACCAAAGTTCTGGCAGCTGTTCATTTTGCTCGCGCTTCTTTGTGGTGTGGGTCTCATGACGATCAACAACATCGGAAACGACGCGCGAAGCTTGTGGAAGCACTACGACGATTCCGCCAGCAAAGAGTTCATCTCCAAGAGACAGCTTATGCATGTTTCCATCCTCTCGGTCTGCTCCTTTCTCGGACGTCTGGCTTCCGGAATTGGATCCGACTGGCTTGTGCACCACCACAGCTCACGCTTCTGGACACTAGTAGCCAGCGCTACGATCTTCGTTGGTGCACAATGCATAGCCCTCACGCTGGAAGATCCGAACCATCTTTTCTGGCTTTCAGGTTGCACAGGTCTTGCATACGGGACTTTGTTCGGCGTGTATCCGGCGCTTGTAGCAGATGCCTTCGGCGCGAGTGGACTGGGCCTTAACTGGGGCTATATGACTTGGGCGCCTGTAGTGAGCGGCAACACTTTCAATTTGATCTATGGGAGTACGCTGGACAGCCATTCCGTGTTCGAAGGTGGTCCAGACGGGACCAATGGCGAGATGATTTGTCGGGATGGGAAAGATTGCTACGCCACAGCATATTGGATCACGCTTGTGAGCTCGGCGGTCGGCGTGGTATGGTGCTTATGGTGCATTCGGCAGGAGCAGTTGACTCTGCTCAGAGAGACCAAGGAGAGAGACCGTGCTCATCAACCTTGATGCTGTTGCAAGTTGCACGTCGTATTTTAGCGTGGCGTTGGGAAATAGAGAGGTGCCAATGTTGTAGAGACGATAGATCTTCCACGGCTCAAAGCCCTATTCGAACTGAAGGTGTCGCTATGTCATTTATTACTGCGTGTTCGTCGAAAATCCTGCGCACCTGCATTCAAACTGCGTGCCCCACAAGCAGCACGATGCAATGTCTGGATGCTATGAATCAAGAGGATCAGGAACCGCTGTCAACCAAACGAACTAGACACCAACTACTGCATACAACCATTAGCTCAACAAACAAGGCTACGAATCAACCATCTCGTGCAAGTGACACAACAGCACGTCCTTCGCGTGGAGACCACACATTCCGTATATAGAAAATGGACCAGCCGACCCGCAAATCCGCTGTGCCGCGTGCTGAACCAGTTCCCGACAATTCGGTTACGAATCTATAGCCAACAACACCGTCTACTTTTGACGAGACACCGCTTCACTGGCTAAAACCGACCTAAGGCGGACTTCCAGTAGTGCGACGAAAGAATTTGCCAATCATTGCGGGAAGGATCCGAGCTCTTTTGACTCCTCAATTTCAGGGCCTTGTTTCGTGTGCCTGCTTGTCAGAGGCACAGTAGTCAAGCCGCTCCAAGCGCCGTTGCGAGGTTTTCTAGGTTGAGGAGAAGGTTCGGAGCCGAGAAGCTGCACGACATTGCTGGCATTCTCCACAAGACTGCTCGATGGGGTTTAGCGTGGATGCTTGTGAAGAAGCAAGTTGGAGATTGCGACGTCAGTTGGACGTTCGGCTCCATCACCGCTCATTCATGTTCTTTACGTATGGGAATAACACGTCTGCAGTATTTACGATCTTCATTCATTCGTGAAGAGATACATCCCCATCAGCTCGACTGGCGGACGAGAAAGCGTCAGATGCCATACCAAGTATCGCCCTCGGATCAGCGCGGGACCTAGAGGGGGACCAAAATACTCGCTAGTCGACAAGCTGAACTCGAGGCCCTGATGTGTCATCGGGTACTAATGGTGCGGTACAACGTGTCGTCCGATCGTTGTACCTGCATCCTTCCAGCGACGAGCAGATCGAGCGGCGTACAGCTGAGCTCACCAGGCTGAATGACAGCGCTTCTGCAAAATCCAGTCTTCCCCCTCGCGAATAGACTGGAGGTCTAGCGGCCGCTAACGTTAGCTGACATTCTACAGATGGGTCTTTGTACGCAGCTTTCTGCGGTCGAGTAGTGGCAATAATCACCACTTATCTAGTTTCGAGAGCATGGAGAGGTCGAGAATAGTAGAGCGAGCGTGTACCCGAGCGCCTTTTCCAAGCCTGTCGAGGATTTCGGTCTCGTTCTTCACAACAATCGAGGGCGTTGGTGCAGACCATGGAGTCAGAGGCATAGGGATTCAACTGAAGCTCTCCAGAAGTTCACGCAGTCAGGCTCGTTGTGTTTCTGTGGCTGAGGAGGCAGAAGGCCGTTACGGGAAAAGGAGATACCGGAGCCCAAGTTGAAGCTCTTTGGGATTTCGCGCAGTCAGACTTGTTGTGTTCCTGGAGCTGGATTGGCACAATTGAATCATCCCGAAAGGAGACAAAAGCCAAAGTCGCAGCTCTCGATGTATCAATACTCTTCATGTCGTCCCTCGTCTTGACTTCTAGTAGCATGTAAGAAGTAAACCAGGTGAAGAGAGTGGTTCGACGGGCTGTAGAGCTCGTTCCCCAAAAGGAACCTCATGAGGCCGTCTCACAGATCGCGTCAGTACGTGGCATACTAGGCGTTCATATGTCAATTGGCTCAGAAGACTCCGGTGGACATGCTAATGGATGTTGATGACGAAGACAAACAACCCTTGACGGCCTCTCGGCTGGTTATTCAATTAGAAAGCTATAAGGACTGTCCTGTTGTGAACTCCAATTAAGTAGCTCCCTTACGGCATAATAGCCTTCCAGTCCAACACTCCACCAAGTGTAGCGTCCTTGACACACGTGCAACAAAGTATATCCCAGTAGCAAGTACACTCGAGTCTCCTCTCCATACCATAGCCATGTCCCTGATATCTGCGGATATTCGTTCTCCTTTGGCGTCGGCTTTCGGTGTAGATCTCAGTTTCAAGGGCCAAGTCCAATACTCCCTTCGCCTTCAATTTTTTCGATCCGCTAATATATAGCCCAAATGTAATTCCTTTGCTATTCGTGGGTGTGTGAGATTTGACAGGAAGCCGGAACATATGGTCTGGAAAGCCGAGAGGGCGCTTGAAAGGACGAGATTCTCAAGTGTGTCTCGGATTAGAGGTCGAATTGCCCTTACTAGCAGTCTTTGGTCACGGTAGCTCTGAGTACGTTTTGTGCACAGAGCCAAGGGACGGGACTTATGTCTTTTCTCGACAATCTGAATGTGCCCTGCCTCATCTATTTCTAGTAAAAGCAATTTCGAGGTCAGCAAGAAAGGAGAGATACTGAGCCTTTCGCGCATACTCTTTCGAACGAACGGAAAGTCCTTATGCCGTTGTAACTCCACAACAGGAGGATCTCACGCGCCGCTCATCGCAGAATCAGCGCAGGCATGTACCGACGATTGGAGTACATCGCCGTCATGCCATAGCACGATCCGATTCTACGCCTATGTGACTGACCCCCAGAGTTGGTATGCTTGTTACCGCACTGTATGCAACGGCATCTGGAGCTATCATGCCCTCCTTCTCACCTGCAGACTCGCCTGGGAATGTAATATGATTGGTTCGTACTTGGTCGAAGCCGGCTAGTAATGCTTCATGTCGCTGGAATTCGAGGCCGCGGTGCACGACCATAGGTAGAAGAAAGTGTGAATTGTGTCTTTCTGAAAACGTCTCTGCGTAGTCAGCCCAGTCAGAGCTGTCGCGACGCGAGATTGCAAGGGGTGGTTCGTGAAGCCTGCTATTCGGGATGACTTTACAATGCTTGGTTCTCTGACCATGCAATGCTCCCGAGGCCATAACATGAAGAGATTGGCCAAAGTTCTGGACACATATCTTGAGAAAAGACTCTCGCTCGCAAATGTGAAGCTGGAAGCGAACAGCAAGTGGAATGAAGTGAGCAGGAGAGGTGGTGCAGCGGAGTTCGGGCCGTTCGTGCCGATTTTGCTGACCTCGCGGACCCTTGCACTGCCAAAATTTCGAAGTCCTCCAGAACATCCACCAGACGACCACTTTTCGCCAATCCACTTTGTCTGCCAACTCGACAATGGCTTCCGACGAACTAGTCTGGTCCATCATCGGACACGACTTTTGCTCGAAACGTCTCGTCCTGCCTGGTAACACAGGCAAGAACCAAAAGTCCACCAAATCGACCTTCTGCCGCGACGAACACAATGTTACTGGCCTCTGCAATCGCCAGTCATGCCCTCTCGCGAACTCTCGATATGCCACAATACGCGCCGATCCATCGAATGGGAGACTCTACCTTTACATGAAGACCGTCGAGCGTGCACATTTACCGTCAAAATGGTGGGAAAAGATTCGATTGAGCGGCAACTACACGAAAGCTCTGCAACAAGTTGACGAGCGATTGATCTATTGGCCGAAATTCCTGGTGCATAAGTGTAAGCAGCGTCTGACGAGACTTACACAAGTCCGCGTACGAGCGCAGCGATTGGCGAAGGAGGAAGAGAGGTTGGGTGAGACGACGGTTGCAAAACTTGCGCCGAAGGTGCGCAGGAGAGAAGAGACACGCGAGAGGAAAGCGGAGGCAGCTGCGAAGATTGACAGAGCGATTGAGCGAGAGCTGGTAGAGAGACTGCGAAGTGGAGCATATGGCGACCGACCGCTGAATGTGGAAGAGTCGGTGTGGCGGAAGGTGATGCGTGGACTTGAGCGAACACAAGAAGGCGTTGTCGATGAGGACCTTGACGACGGTATCGAAGAGGAGGACGAGGAAGAACTGGAGTACGAGCGCGAAGGCGAAGATCGCGATGTCGAATTTGTGAGCGAACTCGAAGAGTCCGACGATGAAGACGACATGGAAGATTTCACCGACTGGCTAGGCGGTCAGAGTGGAGACGAGGAAGCTGGAGCTAGTGACGATGAGGAAGACTCAGCAGACAGTGATGCGGATGAGGAAGACGAAGACGACGACACTGCGGCGCTCAAGAAGAAACTCGAATCGCTCAAACGGAAACGACCTTCGGGGCCGCCGTCGAAACCAGAGAAGCGCAAGAAGGGCTCGAAGGGGCCGAAACAGAACATCGAATACGAGTATGTGCCTGCGCCGCAGCAGATGGAACTTGCGAAGTGAATGTAACATGGCGCGAACGCATTGCGGTAAAAGAAGATGTGGACCAGCTGTACGAGTCTACGTCGTGCACAGCCGAGCAGATGATATGGAAGCCGTATCCAGTGCGCGTGAATACGCGGATCAATGAGAATGAGTCTCTCTGGAGCATTCGACTTCAGGCTGCATGGCGACGAGACGGAGGCCACATAATACTAGCGACCATGTCTTGTGTACATTAGTGGGCATAAAGACGGTGACTTGGGCAGAGACACTGGGGAAAGGTATACGTCGGACAGGGAGAAGGTGGAATGGCTCGAAACGATATAGAGGCTCACACCGCCGGTAGAGGCAGAGTAGGAATGGGTCAACACCTGTAATACTATGTTCTCTAACCAAGTGATTCGGATTCTTCGCACTCTCATCTCTGCCTCGTGCAGCGTATCAAAGGCAGCCTGTCTGTGGAAGCTAGACAGGCGAACAATCACGTCGCCGTGAGACAACAACAACAACAACAACAACAACAACAACAACAACAACAACAACAACAACCGTCTGCGGATCTCACCTCTACTGTCGACAACGACTCACTGTGAAGATCATCATAGCGCACCACAATACAGGGTTGGCATGGTGGAGTTAAGGTCGTACAAGAATATCATAATATCATCAAACTTAGTTATCCAACTACAAATCCTTCATAAACTCCGCCAGAGTAATAGGCTTCCTCACCGCATTCGAATATCCATCCTGGAACTTAATAAAAGCTCCCAAATTCTTCCTCGTCTTCCCTTCTCTCTTATTCTTCTGGGCTTCAGATTCGCCAACAGGCACCAGAACCGGTCTACCAAAGAAGTCCCGCACGATTTTCCTCCCTTCGGCATCGAGATCTTCCACGCTTTTCTTCTTCACTTGGCCAGTAGTCTGATCAACGTACGAAGCGTTCGTCAAACCAAAACGTGCCAATCGGTTTTCTTCATTGATGCGAGCTTCCTCTTTCTTCCATTCTTGCTCGATGACCTGGCGTACGGCGTACCGAGTTTTCACGCCAGCGTCACCGAAGCCTCGACCGCCTGTTTCGAAGGTGCAGAGAGTGTCGAGGGGTGGCTCCATGCGGTAGATCCATTGTGTATTGCCGAAAGTTGCACCGTCATCCAACCGCACACGATCAAAGCGGACGCCTGAAGCCCCCATGGCGTTCACAGCTCTGCGGACTAGGGTTTGTTCTGACGCCTTGCGAACGGAAGCAGTGCTTTTGTCCTTCCCGCTGCCGCCGACAACGATGGGGTTGACATTTGGCGTGAGCATACGAAGAAGGTATGGCTGGAGGTCCGTAGCAATGTCTGCTGGGTTGCTGAACAGTCGCTTCAAGGGCGGAGCAAGTGAAGATTGTAGAGCATCAATATGGGCTTCGTTCTGCTTCGTGGCTTCGTGAGCAGCCCATGAGGCTTGCGGCCCTGAGAAGGCGTGCGTCGGCTCAGCATCAGGATCGTCGCCATCTTTCTTGGCATCTTTCTCGAAATATTGTCGTGTGGTGGCAGAGGCGAACAGATGGTGGAAGCCAAGAATGGGAGTGCTGAGGTACGGTGCAAGTTCCCATTCGTTGCTGCTGAAGACCGCGCCGCTCAAGCGGTCGTGGAAATGCAGCCATTCGTACGCAGCGTCAGGTTTCGAAAGATAGGTGTCGTCCTGGAAAGGGTGTTCGGGATAGGTCGAGAAACAGTCAGTCATAATCCGGTCACTGTCGCCATGAGTGTCGATCAATTCGCGAAGTCGTTCGGTCGCTGTCCTTCGTAGCCCCTCAGCCACTCCTTTGACACCATCGCTGCCGGCGTGATTGACGGGAGTGGCCAAAGCAGCCTGTCTGGGGAAGCCTGCGCCTTCTTTGAAAACACGGTCGACAATGTCTTTCGGCCCGCCTCGTCCCATTCCGCGGGCGCCGCCGCCACCATGTGTCAGATCTTGAAGGACGTTCTCTTCGACCCATCTCCGCGTTAGACGTGCATTACAGTCCCCACTAGCACGCAGCTTTCCTGCAACCCATTCGCCCACCACCATGATACCTCGCATATCACCTTCTCCAGCACCATTCCCATTCTTGTCTTCTTTCCGGTTGCTTACGCCCCAAGCTGCTTCGCAAAGTCTTCGCACACCATCACTGTCACAAGGTACCCCTTCTTTGTCAAAGACTGTCTGTAGTCGTGTTGCAACGCTCTGTACTGGCGCTTTCCGCACATGGATTATTTCCGCCAGATTGCTCTGTCGTAATGGTCGTAGGGAGGGATGATAGACGTCGTTGCACACCAGGATCAATGGCCTCAGTAAGCGGAACCGATCGCCTTTCCTCTTCTTCTTCACCGGAGCTTGCGACATTGTCCCCAATGCACTTGAGTTCTTCTGGTCCAGCATGATCAGATCAATCAGAGCCTTGACGAATCCACCCTCGCCACCACTTCCACTGCCTCCCACCACTCCGTCCACCTCATCCACGATCACGCAAACAGGCTTCGCCGCTTTTCTCGCCATTCCATCTGATGTCTTCTTGTCCTCCACATTTTTCACATTTTCCGTGCCCACCATATCTCTGATGCGTCCTTTGACAACATTGCTGCTTCTCTCGTCACTGGCATTGATCTCCTGCACCTCATAGCCTGCCTGCTTCGCACATACATGTGCCATTGTCGTCTTTCCTAAGCCCGGAGGCCCAGTCAGCAGCAGGACCTTTCGGTGGGGTCGCTCCACGAAATCATTCTCATCGCCGAACTTCTTCTTCGGCTTTGGTCGAGCAGATCCCGGGAAGACGATTTGATCCCATCGTTTGAGCCAATGCATGACATTTCGATGTGTCCTCTCGTCACCGATGAGATCCGCATACTTCTTTGCCCGATACTTTTCAGTCCACAGCAGAGATCCTTTCTTGCCTTTTGGCGCTGCTTGTTCTGCTGGAGGGGTTGGGAGCACTGTCGTCGGCGGAGGCTTGGGAAGACTGTCCTCAGCTTCTGCATCTGCTAGCAGGCGGTGTATGTCGATGCCATAGTAGTACTTTTGCGCTTTGACGGGACGCGACGTTCCCAAGCTGCTTTTGCCAAAGTCAAGCTGATCGAGCTTGCGCTTCCTCTTTTGCGGGGAGGGCGAGAGCGGTGGCGACGAGGTCATATTCGCTATCTGGATCGGACTCGAAGTGTGTGGTTCTCTCGGTTCGCTGTGGAAGACCTCGTTTGTTTTCCAGGTGCGGTGGTGGATCACTTCGCGGTTCGCGACTTTGACGCGTTTGACCGACGCTTCGACTTGCTGCAGTGCTTCGAGATCGTCGTCGAACTCGGTCGGTGCAGTCTCAGAACTATGCAGGTTCGTAGACGCGGCGTATATCTCGGCGAGCTCGTCCGATGTTGGCTCTCTGGTGGGACTGGATGAGTCCATGGTTGTTCAGATGCAGCCGAAGAGTTCGGTTCGGAAGACGCGTCTTGTCTCGCGTGAAGCGCGATCGAGATGGGCTTGGCGCGACAAGCCTCTCATCACATCGAATACAACTTCACGACAGATAGGCATGAATACAATGCGAATGGGTCTGACTGAACTGTATATGCTTTTGCGAGTCACGTATGATACATAACTACGTGGTGCGTTCGAACTCCCTGGCAATATCGAACATCCGCCCATCCTTGCCCGAAGCCCCCAACAAAGTGACACCAAAAGGCAGCGTCATGCCACTCTGGTCCTGATACGTCCCAGCGGGCACAGCAATGCCACAAAGGTCAAGTACATTGGCGAAGTGTGTGAAATAGCCCAGCTTTGCATTCAGTCCAATTGGATCTTCCTCCATCTGAGCAATTGTTGGGTGGCAGGGAGTTGTGGGTACGAGTAGGACATCAATTTCTTTGAATACCTTCGCAGCATCCCGAGTGTACTGAGCTTGTAGGTGCTGATCTCTGAATACTTCCCAAGGCTTCATTGCACTGTTGGCTGCTCCCAATAGCAACTCTCTTGTGGTCGGGTGCAAAGTCTCAATGTTGTCTTCAATGAATTCCGGGCCGATGCATGCTATTCGCTCCTGGACCAGCGATGCCTCGTACAAGATGTTGCTCCCACCGTCGAACGATTTCCACTCGACTTCTCGCGATATCCCGCCTGCTCGGTCCAGTCTCGCGACAGCGTTGGCAAACAGTATTCGAAACGACTCGCCACATTGTTGAAGTGCGGTGGGTGGAGGCACGCCGAAGGTGAAACCACCAGTCTTGACGCCACGAAAGTCTGCATGCCATAGAGCGAGCGACTGCTGCGACTTGGCATATGGATCGTCCTCATCTGGGCCTTGATCTGCTACGAGCCACACTTTACGTGCCTCTTCGACAGTAGTAGCAAAAACAGTTATGGTGTCGAGGCTCTTACAAGCCGGCACTAGACCCCGGGCACTCAGTGTCCCTTTGGTGGGCTTGTGTCCGACAATGCCATTGTAAGCGGCAGGCACTCGCCCTGAGCCAGCAGTGTCTGTTCCAAGGGCGAACGATACAAGACCGGCACCCACGGCAATGGCAGACCCTGATGAGGAGCCACCTGAGATATGATGGCTGCTGAAGACGCTGTGTGGTGTTCCATATGGCGACCGACATCCAGAAAGGCCAGTAGCCAATTGGTCGAGGTTGGTCTTGCCAACGAAAATTGCTCCCGCATCGATCATGGCATTCACCACCTCAGCATTTTGCTTCGCAATGTAAGCGTAGGCTTCGCAGGCAGCCGTTGTTGTGATGTTCGCAACATCGATATTGTCCTTCACCGCGAAGAATGTGCCATAGAGCTCAGGAAGTGGTTTACCAGCGAACCGATCTTCGACAGCCTGTGCAGCCTTGAGAAGCTCAGCGGGGTCCTGAGCCTGTATCCACACAGCTGAATCCTTGTCTTTGTAACTGAGAATTCGAGCACTTATTTCTTTCGCCACGTCTGTAGGTCTGAGTTGGCCGCTGACATATTGTTTGCGAAGTCCTGCAATCGAGACATCGCCTGAGAAGCCCGGAGGCGTGGTTGGAGGGGTTTGCGTCAGCGCGGGAGCGTATTTCAGCAGCTCGGTAGAAGTACCAACAAAGCCGAAGAGTCCATCGTAGCTGCACAGCATGTCCAGCGTGCTGGTGTAAAAGCCTTGGTCGAAGCCATCGGTGCAATCGGACAAGATGCAAGTCTCGAAGCCACGATCGGCGCATTCCCGCGCCGTTGTATTCACGCAACACTCGGTCGTGACACCAGCAAATAGCAGATGCGTAATGCCGCGAGCCAGGAGTGTGCGATGCAGATTTGTATCCCACATGGAACCTTTGCCAGGCTTGTCGATGACAGGTTCGCCAGGAATTGGTCTGAGTTCGTCTATGATATCGTGGCCGTACTCACCACGCACGAGGAGTCTCCCCATCGGGCCTTGATCGCCTATTCCCATGGTATGATGGCCGGAGGGCGCAGATATCTGGCGCAATTTCTTGGATGGTGGAAGATCAGAGAGATCAGGTTTATGGCCTTCTCGAGTGTGCACCACATACAATCCCAGGCTTCGTGCTGCTTCCAAGGCTTTTTGCGTCCTCGGCACGATGTTCCTGACTTTCTTGAAAATATCATCGTTGCCACATTGGATCTGTCCGAAGCCGTTGAAGTCGACAAAATCTCGTTGCATATCAATAATGATCAGCGCGGTCGACTCCGCCCGAAATTTGTAAGGATAGGGACGCGCTGAGCGCAATTCCATTACACCGTCCGCCATGCTGCTACTTGTTAGATGCTGCGATACAGTAAGAAGCGGTAAAGACAGGATGTGCTTGAGCTATAAGAGCTGGACAGCGCACGCGCGCCGCCGGCCGCTTTGGACGGGCGTGCCACGATACTTCTAGACCTCGTGGCTGCCATGCAGACTGCCAGCGAAAGACCGTGGGGTCCCGATTCAGCAGCGTTCTTTTGCCGTAGACGCTGTACGCGGCGTGCGACACGTTGGCCGAAACTTGCGATTGCGTCGCTCTTCACGCCGCGTTGCGCAGCGTAGATAAGCATGCCGGCGGCCTGGTCCTTGTCAAACATCGCGATGGAGGGCTTCAAGCTCAGAAACGAGAGTTTGGCCGGCCGGTGGGCCGCAGGGCAAGAGCGGCCGCCAGCCAAGACAAGACGGAGTTCCAGCTTCTCAGACGGCTCTCGCTTCCTGCAACTGTACATCATCAACGATACGGCGAGAAATGGGCCACTTCGAGGATCTCGCACGGCCAAATTCCTTCTTATCGATGCAGGAACCTCGTAGCCTTACGCCCACCATTCGAGTCCCTCGCACGACCCACGTCGCTCTCGATCACTGCTGTGAAGATGCTACCTTTGAGCTATCGGCTCCGACCCCGGACCTCGAGCGTCGATGTCCGGAGTTTCTACTGAGCACAAATGAAGAAGTTGAGAGCTAGATGCCGATGAATGGGGAAGGTACAATGAGCAATGGAGCTACGGAACCTACAGCACACCGTATGCAGCCTCGCGAAACTAGGCGAAGGTTTGCTGCTCAGCTTCCGTCAGTCTGCTCTGCGCCAGCCTCTTCCAGACATAGTCTCCTGCGAGGATGGGCTGATATCCTGCTGTTTCGCCTTCCGGGACGCAAGTGGGCAACGTGCGTAGCATCGTGTTATAGCTCGGCCCGAAGAAGAATGGTACAGAGTATCGCTCCTGACCTGTGCAATTGTGTACCCGGTGCACTGTCGAGATGAAGACATCGTTGCTCCACCTTGCTAGCATGTCGCCGATGTTCACAACAAATGTGCCTGGGATGGGCGGCGCCTCTATCCACTGCCCATGCACATTCAGTATCTGCAATGCAGGTTGACTTCCCTGGCACAGGATTGTGAAAGCCTCGATATCTGTATGCGCGCCAATCCCCAGAGCGTCAGGGTCTTTTGGGTCTTGTGCCGGATACTTCAAGAGTCGCAGCATAGCGCCAGGTCGAATCACGGCAGAGTCGAAATAAGTTCCGGGTAGGCCGAGCACTTTGGCAAACAATCGGACAAGCCGCCTAGCCAACATGAGCACCTGACCATAATACGCGGCCACCTTCTGTTTGAAGCCAGGCATTCGTGGCCAGGCATTTGGCCCGTCCATCGCACTCTCCTCGTGCGTAGCTAAGCTTCTGTTAGCTGTGCGCTACTTGGGACACAGCCGCACTCACCAGCTTCTGCATCATGAGGGACAGGATCTAGGTCTGGCTCGTATCCACAGTTGAATGCTTCGTTCAAATCTGCACGCTTGGCTTCATCTGTGCGGACTTCACTGATGGGCTCGTATCCGTGCAAGACTTTCGACAGCTTGTAATGAATCTCGCTTTTCGTCCTCAGCGGCTGGTCGAAGAATCGCTCCGCTGTCTCAAAGATGCCATCTACTGCTTCTTGCGACACATCGTGGTCCTCGACACCATCAACTCATGCATGCGGTAGCGTCAAGGATGACGAACAAATGTACCTTGATGTAGAAAAAGCCCACTCGAGTGCAAGCATCGCGAAGCTGTTCGATGATGTCTTGTTCGGGTTGCGCCAGAGAAATCGTCGGGATCTCGTCAAACTCTGCCTTGCGAACTCCATTGCCAGCGAGTTGTCGCTTTCGACCAGAGAATGACGTGAACTATCAACAGATTCATTCAGAGCGAGTCAATCTTCAGAAATTGCGACTCACTTCTGCCATCGAGATACCAGCTTGATCGCTCCTTCCCCGCGCCTTCTCTTGGATACTGCGACGACCAAGGACGAAACTTTGCCCGCTCAACGCCACGCGTGTGTTTGCAGGAAAGACTTCACTATAGAACACAAAGTCAACCAAACACTACTGTATAGTTCGCCGTAGTGCTGCAGCTTTCCGCCTATCTGGTCGTTCCCACGCTAGTTTTAAGGTGATAGCCGGCGGCGGCGCCGCGCCCAGACCCAGCAACCCCAACTTCCATGGACAAACTTTGATAAGCTCTGACCCCTTCCAAATGACTGGGCCATCGTGGGGCTGATGGCAAGCTCGTGGCTTCCACATGTCCAATGCTGATAGCAAGCACGATAACGTTGGAAGGTACGCTTACAATGTCGCGATGACCATAAGTATGCTGGCAGACGGCTCCAGTCTGTGCGCTTGACCTTCGTGTTCAGTTCAGCAGCAACACCGAGTTTGCCGCCATGTCTTCTGGCTTCAGTGCACGAATACACTCGGCATCCGCCAATCTCAAGGCGAAGAGAAGGGTCTCCGGATGGGTACTACCAAAACAAGAGTCGTCATTCGCGGACAAAGATAGCTGGTCGAATATTGATCAAGATGTTACGCCTGTGGAGCGGCGGACATGGACCTCACTTACCATCTTTGGGTTTTGGATGAGCGATGCCATGAATGCTCAAGGATGGATGTCACCCGCTGCCATCATTGCTCTGGGACTGACTGTAAGTGCAATTGCTGGAGCGCCGTTCTCCGTTCACCTCCTTCCTTGGGCTCGAAGACACATGGTCCTCTTTTTGGGCACCAATTTCGGAGACATAGGCTTACCTTGTATCAATGACTTCTAGTGGAGAGAGGCCGTATACTGCATCATTCTTGGTCTTTCCATCACCGCCATCCCTCTGGTCATGAACGGTGCTATAGGTACATTGTGCCCAGCCATACGGGAGACGCATGTAGACTAACCACGGTGTAGGAGCTCATTTGCACGTCCCCTTCCCCATTGCAGCACGCTCAAGTTTCGGCATCATGTTCGCCCGGTTTGCAGTCGTCACTCGCATGATCACGGCCCTCTTCTGGCATGCCATTCAGACATATACAGGTTCGACAGCGATCACGCAGTGCATTCGAGCCATCTGGCCCTCCTACCTCGACATTCCGAATCATCTCCCAGAATCTGCCGGAATCACGACGCAGCAGCTTCTAAGCCATTTCCTCTTCTGGTCGATACAGTTCCCGTTTCTACTCATCCCGCCGCACAAACTCAAGTGGTTCTTTGTCTTCAAGGTCGTGGTCACCGTCACTGTCAGCGTGGCAGTAGTCATCGCCATGACCCAAATGGCTGGCGGTACAGGCGACATTTGGAACCAGGAGTATAGAGTCTCGGGATCTGAGCGTCGCTGGATGATAATGGCAAGCATGATGTCGCAGTCATCCGGCTGGGCTACCATGGCGACGAACGTGCCTGATTTCACCCGGTACCTCAAGTCTTCACGTGGTGTATACTGGCAAGGCTTCTTCCTTCCGATGATCAGTCTGATGCTGGGATTGTTTGGCATTATCTGCTGCTCTGCGTCAAAGGTTTTGTACGATGAGTACATTTGGGACCCTCTTGTTCTTGCTTCCAAATGGGATGGGCCATCTGGTCGGTGTGGAGCTTTCTTTGTCGGCTTCTGCTGGATGGTGGCTCAGATTGGTACCAACCTGTCTGCGAACGTGATCTCGTTTGCCAATGATATGGTAAGCATCTGCTCTTAGTAGTCTGTGTGACGCTACTGACTCGTCTCCAGGTCAGCCTGTTCCCCAAGTACATCTCCATCAGACGAGGTGCGATCTTCGCAACAGTCACCGCAGGCTGGATCATGGTCCCATGGAAAATCGTCCATTCTGCTCAGTCACTTCTCACTTTCATGGCTGGTCTGGCCATCTTCCTTGCACCAATAGCAGCGATTACTGCTGCCGACTACTGGTTCGTCAAGAAGCGGCACGTAGATGTCCCAAGCTTATACCGCAAACACGCTCGCTACTGGTACTGGAAGGGAATCAACTGGAGAGCTGCTGCAGCCTTCCTGATTTCTCTGGTGCCGAATATTCCTGGCCTCGCCCACGCAGTCAATCCAAGTGTGCAAATTGGCTCCGGCATCCAGCACCTGTACGACGTGAATTACATATGGGGACTCTTCTCCGCGGCTTTCGTCTATTGGTCGCTGTCCTATTTCTTCCCTGCCCGGGAGACATTATTGGAAGAGTCGATTCACGACGATCGTGTATTGAACGGCGTCGAGTACAAGGCGGACGGCTCCGGGTCATTTGAGTCCGGGAAGAACGATGTCGAGATTTCTGTCAGATCACAGAAGCGAGACTCCGAGATCGTGTAGGGAGTCTATTCCATAATGACGATGTATGACTGATGATCAGATCGCGCGTGCCAGGACATTTTCATGTTCCTCCAGGCGGCCATGCCAATGCTCACCTCACCTTCAATTTCCCTTTCACATGCTCTCCTGTTGTCAGCGCAACATATTTCTCATCGAGGCCTTGAATGCCGTATTCCGTCAGTGGACTAGCGCCGTCGTCTTATGGCGTCCCGCCTCGGCGCGGAGGATTTCTGAGTGCGAGCTGACTGTGCTCAGCCTCGCGAAGTGGAGCCAGCTGCACTCGCCGCCGCAATGACGCGCTGAGGCCGCCAGCACCTTTTGCCTGTGATGGACAGTATGCCCATACAATTCTGCAAGCAAGACAGGGAAGTTCGCCGACTCCAGCACGGTGCTCGCCGCGGTTGCCGACAGCAGAATGACGACTTGAAGAATATGATTGGACGCGTCCGACCGCGCTTGTCAAAAAATCCAAATCGGAGCTGATGTCTCCTGTCATGGCCATACCTTCGCTTCTGCTGCCCGCGCCGCCCTCCTGCATAGGAATTATTCTGCTCATGAGGGCGCGCCCGCTGCGAAGGCAGAAGCCCAACGACATCAAGCAGTCTCAGCAGCGGTTCGAACGAGATTTGTGCTTGGCGAAGGATGCATCTCGGCTGCATTTCGTATTGCGCCACCCACGACCTGCGAACGGGTCGTTGGTGTTGGTGGGCTTCAGCCCTATGCACCCACGCGAAGGAATGCCTCCATGACTGTCCTGGAGATGACCGAGCATCCCTTGACAGACCACTAACACCCCGCTAACTATAGCAAATCCTCCAGAATGCTCAGAGCCCGTCATCTCACTGCGCTACGCTCGTAGTTCACCGGTCTCGATATGCCCAGATGCCAACCACACCTGCCCTCGATCATGATTCGCCATTCCGTCTAGGCTAGCTTGAGTCTTGATAGAGGGCGGCCGCCGTCGCCGAGCCTCGTGGGCATCCTTCAACACGTTCGCAGGCGAGGCATCGACTACGCAAAGCTGGCTGTGTAGACGAACATGCCGCCACTGCCGGAGCTCTCTGTCATCCTCAGGCGCAGCGGTCCGGATCAAATGATGGTATGAAGTATAAGATGCTAGGTCCCGGTTGGTCTAGGTTTCACTTTACACAACATTCATTGGCTTGATCACAATGTACAAAATCTCATTTGGCCAAATATTCATTGCAACCTCTTTGGCTGGCTTATCATATGTCGTTCACTTAGAAAGTCGCCAGAGCGTGGCTTCGCCTCTGTATCGACTGCAACCAGACCAAAGCGTTGCGAAATTATCTTTGTCGTACAGCTTGCCGGATCCTGCGCATCATGCCTGGGAGGTACGATTGTCTGGCGTGTCAGACAAGAGGTCTACGTTCACATATGGCCCTGGTGTCGGTGGTGGGCCTTTCTCCCCTTCGGGTACCTTGGGAGATGCAATGGTCAAGAGGGATGCCGCAATTTACCACCAGGAGGGAGCTGATCAGCTCAAAATCACTACTGCCGATAATATATCTGCTGTGACAGACACAAGCCGATACAATGACTTGAAGACCTTGGACGACTATGTGAGCTTATACGATGATGAATGGGTCGAGAGCACAGCTCCCACTGGTATCCTTCCAGGACTGCTTACGAATTACACGCAAGACCTGCTGTTCTCCATGGAGCGGCTGTCGTTTCAGCCATTCGCGGTTCGCCGACTTGAGCGTCAAGAATCGCTCCCCTTCAGCCTGGATGACGAGTTATCACGCGCGATCTCTGGGCAGTCTCTGACCCAGCTACACGAGTCTGCACGACTCTTCTACGTAGACCATCGCGCACAGACAGATCTGTCACCTATCGATGGGAGATACTCAGCTCCGTGCGACGCCTACTTCTACATCTCGGAAGCCTGTGGGGACTTCATGCCCCTCGCCATACGCACAAATACGGAACAGAGCCTGATATACACACCAGAAGACTCCCCAGAGGATTGGCTGCTAGCAAAGATGATGTTCAACACTGCCGACTTCTTCATGTCACAGTTCCATCATCTAGCAAACACGCACTATGTGACTGAGATTGCTTACCAGGCAGCGATCAGAACCTTGAGTGAGAATCATCCGGTTATGGCCCTCTTGTCTCGGCTCATGTATGGTACCCTTGGTATTCGCGGTTCTGCAGCACTCACATTGTTTGCGCCTGGAGCTGCAGTCGATCAGTTCTTCGCCTACACGGGTGCTTCGGCCGGCCAGTACTCGAACGATTTCTACAGCAGTGGATACGCAGGAGCCTTTCAGTCAAACTATTTCACCAAGAATCTTCAGAGAAGAGGCCTTCTCGACAGTGATGGTCCTACGCTGAAGCACTTTCCATTCTACGAAGATGCCTTGCCGATCTACAACGCTACTCGGACCTTCATGGCCGCTTTCGTGGACTCTTACTACCCAGATTCTATCACGATCGCCAAGGATAACGAGCTACAAGCATGGCTTGCGGAAGCTTCAGGTCCAGCTCAGGCCATCGAGTTCCCTACCAGAAAGACTCTCCAAACGCCATCTGACCTTGTCGACGTCCTGACACATATGGCTCACCTTTCGACCTCCGCACACCATTCTGTCAACCTGAATTCGCTCATCACTACGGCCGGAACCTTGCCTTTCCACCCCACTGCATTTTACAAGCCAATCCCCACCGCAAAAGGTGTGACTGACGTTGCTTCGTACCTGCCACCACTCGAGAAATGCCTCGGCCTTATTGCAGTGGAAGCGAACTTTGCTCGACCGCTGCTCGTTGGCACGGATCGAACATTGGTGCATATGTTCAATGACGATTCGATGCTGTCGCGAATGAATAAGGCTACAAGAGAGGCAAACGCCGAATTTATGAAGGCCATGCGGGCGCGCAGCGAGGTGGTCAGGAACAGAGCTTTTGATGAGAATGGATACAGCCAAGGTATGCCATTCCTATGGAAGGCTTTGGATCCGGAGACGATTCCATGGAGTTTGTCGATCTAAGTAGTACCACGCGCAATCTTCATGTATACAGTTAGATATCAGCAATGATAAATCAACCCGTTCTCTCAGCCAAATCATCCAGTGTCGAAGGTCACAGTGCTCGAACTGCCTCACTCATCCACATCCGTACTCTCTGCACATGAAATTAGCGTCTCTCTTCAACCAAACCAAGGAAAGGAATTCCGTTAACAAAGACTTACTGCTCAACTTCTCATACTTCGGATAAAGCTCCCCATACTCCTTAATCTTCTGATTGACCTTCTCATAAGCATCCGACCCCAACACAACCCTCAACGGCGGCTTCTCCATCTTCGCAATATCCCACATCGCTCTCGCACCCTTCACCGGGTCCCCTCCCTGACTTCCATTAACCTTTCCCATCTGTTTCTCCGCATCAATATGATCATACGCCGCCTCTTTCTGCTCTCCAAAAACCATACTCCTTCCAGCCCAATCTGTTCGAAATCCACCAGGTTCGATACACGTGAGTTGGATATTCCATTCCGGTTTCAATTCTTTGGAAACTGTTTCGGTGAAACCTTCGACGGCCCATTTGGAGGCACAGTAGATGCTGAAAGTTGGAACTCCGATTTGGCCGCCGATGGAGGTGATTTGTTGGATTTTGCCGCCGGGGGGAGAGTTGGTTTCGCGCATGATTTTTAGGGCGCGGCGGGTTACGTGGAGGAGGCCGAAGAAGTTGACCTGTACAATAGAGATTGAAAGTGGTTAGTGCAGTTGCTTGGTGGGTTATGTTTGAGCTGGTCAGCTTGATAGAATGGAAGAAGTTCTTACCTCCATCTGAGTCCTCGCCTGCTCATCAGAAACAGATTCAAATTCTCCGGATAAGCCGTAGCCAGCGTTGTTGACCACTACATCGATGCGTCCAAATTGTTTCAGAGCAGCATCGAAGGCCTTGTCCACGGCACTTTTGTCTGTAACATCGAGGTCGACAGCCAAGTAGTTATCCTTCGTTGTGCCATCGAAGCTGAGCTTGGAGCTGTTTCTCGCCGTTGCAACGACCTTGTCGCCTTCCTGCAAAGCCTTCTTGACGAGCTCCTGGCCGAAGCCCGTGCTTGTCCCGGTGATGAAGAAAACTTGTGGTGCCATGGTTGTAGTGTGTTGGGTGGTCTTCGAAGATTGGAAGGCTTGAGAGCTGCTGTTTTATTTTATGTTGGAGCCATCGTCATTGAGAAAGGGACTGGAGTTAACGGAATTTAGGTGGACTTGACGTCAAGCAATTCATTCGTCCCTTATTTTTTTTGTAAAGTCAATTGTAGAATTGCTGAACGGCATTCGAGAGTTTACACGGCATGCAGTCTGTCGTAATTCGGAGCTGCGTCCTCTTTTTCAAATTATTGTGCACTAGCTTCGTGGGCTTCGTACAGCAAGACTATGACCATGGAAAAGATACTATTCTTTTTTCCTTTCAGGTAGACGTCACATCTCTGGTCAGACAAACAGACATTACCATTACTCCTGAGCACGATCTTAATCAGTTCCTCAAATGTCGAGACATCTAATTCGCCCCTCTCCATTCCTCTCCAACCTGGATTCTGAGACCGATAGACACGAAGCACTTCGTTGGATAGTCATCATCCCGCAGGAGTGACGAAATCCCGAACAACCTGATTAAACCGCTCAGGATTCTCCCAAAACACAAAATGACTTCCTCGCTCTTCCTTCGTAAAGGTATACGACCTGGCTCCCGGAATCTGTGAAGCAGCCCAATTGATCCCAGTAGCATTATTCAAACTCGCATCCCCTGAAAGTACCAAAGTCGGCACGGTAATCTTCGGAAGAACATCCCGCCAATCCATAAAAGCATGATTAATCAGTAATGTAGCAGCATTCTCATCACTCATCTTCAAATTCTGCGCAATCGCCCAATCCAGATCTTCTGCTGAGATTTCTTTCGTGAACATGCTTGTAACGAATGGAACTAGTTCACTCGACATATTGGCACTGAATGTGTACGTCTGAGCCGGCGTGAAAAGTGCAGCGGACCAGGTATCGCGTTGGGCTTGCGTCCAAGTTGGATCTTGTACGAGGACAGAAGATTGATCGACAAGGACGAATTTGTGGATGCGTGAGTGTTGTTCTGGATATTGATCCCACAGAGCCCAAGTCACTGAGGAGCCCATGGAATGTCCGATAATGCTCACATTGGACAGAGCGAGAGAGTTGATCACATCGTTGAGATCGGCACCAAGTCGGGATAGTCGATAACCAAAGTTGGGCTTTTCGGAGTCTCCGTGTCCGCGGTGGTCGTACGCTGTCACCTGGTAGCCTGCTCCTGAGAAGTATTCAATCTGTTTCCTCCATTCTGCAGCGGTCTGCCTCCAACCTGGAATGAATAGAAGCTTTTGGCCGGCAGCGGGTCCAGCCTGAATGTATGCCAACTGGACTCCATCTGATGTTGTGACGGTAGCAACAGTTGAGGCATCGGCGAGGGAAAAGACTAAAGCTAGCGTGGTAAGCAGCGTCTTTATGAGAAAAGATCTGAACAACATCATGAGCGTCTGACGTGATGCGAAAAGTCCAGGCGGGCCCTACCTTGCTTGCGCTGGGCGAGATCCATTTAAATCAACAGGTCGGTATTGGAGATCCGAGAATGTTGCTGAACCTAGACGGCAGTACAGTGACCAAGAGATTGGAAAGAGAGGGGGCAGGAGTGGGGTTCGCATGAGTAAGCTCGGAGTTGGACTAGTCTCCCCGGGTGAAGTACCAGGAACAAGTCACTTGCCTATATAGGAAAGTTTGGAGGAGCTTCGCAGTGCCTCGCACATTTCTGCGTAACTCACCAGGCCAGAAGTCCACTATACCGAGCCAATTGGAGCTGTCAAGGTTCACGGGTTGTCTCCGATTATGAAGCATGGAAGAGTGCGCCAGCTACCCGGATCTGCACAGCAAAGTCGCTCTGGTCATGGGCATCGGACAGACTGCGAGCGATGACCCCAGTGCGTGGGGTAATGGAGCAGCCATTGCATTGAGACTGTCGCAGAACCATGCGATCGTCTTTGGCTGCGACCTGGATCTTACCGCAGCAGAGTACACGAAATCTGGTCTCCCGGGTCCGTGTACTGTTATGGCGGCAGACGTCACATCTGCAAGCGATGTCTCCAAAGTTGTGGACGCCTGTGTGTCCATGTATGGCCGTATCGACATACTCGTCAACAACGTCGGCAGAGCATCCCCCGGAGAAGCCGTAAGCATGAGCCAAAAAGGGTGGGAAACTCAGCTTCGCATCAATCTTGGTAGTATTTACCTTGCGTGCCAAACAGTAATCCCCATTATGAGAGCACAAGGCTATGGTTCGATCGTCAACAACGCCTCCGACGCTGCTGTTGGCTACCTACGAAGGCCTCAAATTGGCTACAGCGCTGCCAAAGCCGCCGTTATACACTTTACACGAGCGATGGCCGCCATATTTGCCAAGGATGGAGTCCGCCTGAATTGCGTGGTGCCCGGGTCGATATCCATGTCAATGGTGAAAGAAAGGACGCACAGTCGAGACGATGCGATTCGAGATATCGCTGGGAAGACGACGCAGCTTAGTCCGTTCATTGGCCAGCTAGGGTATCCATTCGATGTGGCAGATGCTGTTGTCTTTCTGGCCAGTGCTGCAGCGAAGTGCATCACAGGACATTCGCTGGTAGTCGATGACGGACTGACTGTTCCGACCGGGACTTGAACCTTGGTAGTCTAATTCTGTTCGTCGAAAGTTGTGAGCTTCTCTTTCCGAACCGTAGCGCGCATTACTGCCTCGAATGTCATAATTGACATGGCATTGGCGGGAAAAGCTCTGAGGAAGCACGGCACAAATCCTCTCCAGAACCCTTTCCACCCAGACTCCTGGTATATTTTCTTTGCAATACCGATCCACCTTGTGCGCCGATGCACTCCTCTAATTCCTAGAGGTTCAGTCATCACCCGTTGCTTGATCACATCGGTGGGATAGCCGGTGAGCCAATACAGCTGAGCAGCCACGCCAGCAGCCATGAAGTTGATAAGTGGTAGACTCATGTCAGTAGAAACTTGCATCCGGCGATTGAGCACATCGTAGCTTGCCCAGAAGACAGCAAAGAAGCTCCGAAATATGATTGTCGCGGGTAGTCCGCGATATACCCCATAGACGCCATGGTCCCGATATATCTTCCGGACGCAGTCGATAGGGCCTGAGTAGATCTTCGTGTGGTATTGAACTTGTAAACGTGCTTTGACATGTTCGATGGGTGCAGCAATGAAGCTCACTGTCCACCCAGCGAGTCCTCCCGAGAGAAAGCTAACCATTACAGAAGTTCGATCAGCCGGGATGGTGTGTCGATTCTCGCCAGTATTTTCGGGAGATCTGAGATCCAAGCTGCGGTTTAGGAAGTTCCTGTACATCGAAAAAGAGCCGAGCAACAGAGAGTCCATAACAACGAAGCCCGCCAAGGGTGGCGTGAAGCCTTTGTAGAGTCCTCTTATGCCTTCTTGAGACAACGTCTGCCGGAAGCATGTCCAAGGGCCATTGAAACGCGAGACGTCGGTTGTCTGCAGTCGTACTTTTATTGTGTCAAACGGATGGCCAGCTAATGTCTGTAAGTCCTCCGCCTTGGACAAATATCGTCTCTGGAAGCGCTGCTTACTGCTGACCTTTGCAACTCCGCTGAAAGCTCCAGCAAAGAATCCTCGAGCGCTGCTCGAGTTGTCATTCCCGGACATTATTTCGAGGCCTTTCAATTGCAAGTTGTTGCTAGACAGAAGAAGGTCCAATAAGCAAATTTTGAGTTTAGAGCTGGATATTACGCAGCAGCAGGAAGTGTGCGCCCAAGTCATCCAGTCACGACAATCTTGCAATTCGCAAGTGCGATAATGGCCGACGCCATTGCATAGCGCAGGCGAGTATGATGCGCGCCTTTGAGTCGGTGATCCCTCGAACAGACCCTCGCCGGAGTTGGCAAATTCTCCCCGGCGAGGGCAAGCGGCCAAGAAAAACCGCCAATTGAGTCTCCGGGGTGCATGCACTTCCCCGCATGTGTGCTCCAGGATCGTTCTTCAAATATTAAGCAAACGATGTTACGATGTTGTGGGTGAGAACAGAACTTCTCTTCTATCCCGATTGTAGTTGTCCAGCGCTTTTGAGACCTCGAAACGGAAGCCCTGGATGAGCAGAACGTAACTCCCTCTCATTGCAGATTCTAGAACATGAACGACGACAAAGCGATCGAAGTGATCGAGAGCATCGAGAACACACCTGAGCTGACCGACCATGAGCGCGAGGTCGAGAAATCGTACATTGTTCCGCGCCCTCACAACGTAATCATGTGTGTTGACGATCATGTCCAATAGACTCGTCCGCAAGATCGATATCAGGTTCATCCCAGTGACGATTCTGATCTACCTTCTCTGCTATTTGGATCGATCCAATATTGGTATGTCCAAGTAACCAGAATATTCATCGCTCTGTTGACAAGATTCAGGAAATGCCAAGATTCTCAATTCGGATACCGGCGACGATATCTTGCAGACGCTGAGCTTGAGCAACCATGCCTACGTAGTGGCTTTGATGGTGTTCTTGGTCGCATACTCTGTATTTGAAGTACCCAGCAATCTCGCCCTCAAGATCATCAGTCCGGCAAAATGGATCGGCTTCCTGGTCATCGCGTTTGGGTCCTTCTGCACTGGCATTGGTGGTGTGCAAGATGCTACAAGTCTGACTGTGCTACGTTTCTTCCTTGGAGCTAGCGAAGCTGGGGTATTTCCTGGATTGATGTACTACTTCACCTTCTGGTACAAGCCCAGCGAGCGTGCATTCCGTATCGCTTGCTTCCTATGCAGCGCCACTCTGGCGGGCGCTTTCGGAGGGTAAGACCAAAATTTACGCCAGAGATACGTGCCCTGACTTATGGTGACTAGTTGCATCGCATACGGTGTTGGTCATATGAATGGAGCCCTTGGCCTGCAGGCATGGAGGTGGCTTTTCATTGTTGAGGGAGCTCCAACGGGTTGGTCGACTCAGTATGGTGATCGAACAGTGTTGACGTGTTTCAGTCTTTCTCGGCATCTGTTTAATCTTTTTCCTGCCAAGCTATCCTGAAGATGTGTCCTGGCTGACAGCAGAAGAACAAAGTGTGCAACAGCTGAGATTGGGAAGGCAACGGAATCAAAGGTCGGTCTAGCATTGTTCCGACGGGTCTGTACTGATAGGCACAGTCAGCAGAAGATAAACTGGAAGGATGCCAAAGCAACACTCCTGGACGCAAGGATGTATGGCCACTACCTCGCGTACACTGGCATTGGCTGCGGAGTGGCGTCTCTGTCCTTATTCGCACCGACAATCATACAAGGTCTGGGTTATCGTGGTCTTCATGCTCAGCTGTTCACCGTACCGCCATACGCAGTGGCATACGTGTGCACTATGCTCGCAGCATACGCTTCGGATCGCTACCAGATGCGCGGCCTCATTGCTGGTACCTCATTGGCTTGTAGCACTCTATGCTTCATCGTCTTGGGTGAGTACATATCAGTGACAAATTGACCAGGTATGCTGACGTTTACTGGCAGCTGTGCTCCCTGACGAACGGTTCACGGGGCGTTACGTGCTGCTCATCTTCGCAACGAGTGGTGTATTCGCAGCACTTCCGTCTCTCAATGCGTGGGTCGGTGACAATGCGACTAACACAACTGCTATGTCCTTGGTCTTTGCGTGCAACGTCGCCTTCTCCGGCCCAGGTCAGATCGCTGGCGTATGGATCTACCGATCTCAAGACAAGCCTCTGTATCGCCTCGGACACGGCGTTAATGCTTGCTTTACTGCGCTCGCTTGCTCTCTGAGCTTCACCTTGTACTTCTACTATCGTGGGCTGAATAAGAAAGTGGCACGTCAAGCATATGGCCACCGGTGGATGGAGTAAGGATTCTCTATCGGTTGGCTCCAGGTTATGTCGTGAGCATCCTTCTCATAGCGATGCCGAGCTAAATAGCTTAGAGAGCACTCTCACATCTCTGGCGATAGTGGGATTGCAAAGTGCAGTAGTCTTCATAAAAGCGAGGGCCTCGCGTATCCAGTCGTCCACTACTTCGGGCGCAATACTTCGAATTCTATCGTCTGTGGCCGATTTCAGGTGATGAGTTATTAGCAGTTGTCCGAATAACCTAGCTGGTTGTCAGTCTCAGTGCAAAATCAATGTCCATGCCGCACCTACTGACTGCACACAAAGAAGATCAGGTGCGTATAGCTGCGCATCGTGAGAGATCGCCGATAAGCCGCGAACCACGCAACAGCAGCAGACATAGAGCGTTGGCAGATTTCAAGATCCTTGAAGGTAAGCTCAGCCGGATTTGTGATGGCCTTGTACAGGAACGGTCTGCCGATATGGTACATTGACACCCAGTAGCGAGTCTGCAGCATTGCGACAGCAACAGTTTGCGAGGGGTGCTCATGGGAACTCGAATCACTGTCAAAGTCAGCGCGAATCGATCGCGGAAGACTTGAGCGCCACTGCTCGAGCTGGTGATGCAGTTCTTCGGCCAGATAGACTGATGGATTGTTGTAGAAGAGCTCGTCTCGGATACGCGTCATGATAATTCGTACTGCAATTTGAGCAAGATAGTGACAGTGGTAGTACTCATCCGGGCTACCTTGGTCTGCTCTTTTGTCGTTGTACGGGACGAACTTTGGAAGTGAGACACGTCCTTCAAGGTCTTGTAGAGGGCTCCGAGGCAGTTCCAGCTCATCTGTGATGATTGTCTCTCTCATGAGCGCATTCCAGAAGATCCTGCGTTGCATGTCAACGCAGTAGCTGTCGGAAGTATCATGGTTCGATGACCAAAACGAGGCACTGATCATGCAGGCGTGTCTGATCATAGCCCATTCCTCGAGTGGTCGTAGTAGTACCGCATATACAGTCGCAGAGAGGAGAAAGTACTGGCATGTCTCCAAATCTTGCTCGGCAAGGAGGTAGCCAATCCGTGTTCGCCCTTCGTCGAAGAATCGCAGCGCATCGGCGTTCTCCTGAGGAGATGGATGCTCAACACCAGGCTCTGGAGGCAGCGGCTCACGATATCTCGATCCACTGACTGAATTGAAACCTCCCTCTGCCCATGCGTATTGAGCCAAGCTACCAAGACAAAGCACATTCAGCAGCAAGCAGGATTCCTGCTTGATCCCAAACCCACTTTCCACTGCCACACCAAGCGTCCGCGAGAAAGACTCATAGTCCAGGATCGGCGCGATTCGGTTGAAGGTTTCGAAATACAAATCGCAGAGTCGTTTCACCTTTGAAAGACTCAAGTCTGCAAGCCAAGTCGAAGTGCCATTGTTATGGCCAACTGCACTACAGGGTGGCAGGATGGATCGCTCGGACTCCAGATGTAGTCTGTCGAAGGAGTTATCAAGCTCAGTCGTCTGCAAAGCGAAATCAATGATACGATGCGCACTGAACGACAGTTTCACACGATCACTTTCAGCACATGTATTTGCCGGCTGCGGTTCGCTGAGTGGAGATGCGTACGGCTCCTGTCGCCTTTGAGGAGTTCTCGCATCGTCCGACTGAGTCTCACTGGGAACTGATCTCCTGTGGAGTACATCTGGCCCAGTATCGATCTTCGTCTCGATGCGTTTGATGGCGGCTAAGATGACGCTGAGCGAGGATTCGTGCCCGTAGAATGTAAGCCGCTTGGCAGAAATGTTCGGTCACGCAAACTCACTTGAATGCTCGGCTTTCGTTATAGATGCAGTCAATACCGAGCGTACGGCATTGTCTGCAAGGCGAATCCTCATCACATTTGGTCTTCTTGGCGCGACATGCTTGACAAGCCTGCGTCAGGCGTCAGTGCCTTGTAGCCACTGGGTCGTTAGGGAGATGCACATTTCTTGCGATGAACGATCTTTTGCGTTTATTGGGTGAGTGGGGCCCATCTCTGCCGTCGTCTCGGGCTGGTTGATCCATGCCTTTTCGCCCTCATGCTGGAGTTGTGTCAGAACGAAAGGGAATGGACGCGAGGAAGGAAAGAGGGGCTCTCACTTCGGCACGCGGTACGACCCGTTCTTCGGTTTGTATATACATATGGTGTCAGGCATAGACTTTTGACGCGTCCCACATAGCACAGTGGTCGTTCATGACATAGTATTCCGAAGACGAAGTACCAGACGAGATGAAAGGTGCGAATACAATCAGCGCCTGACGGACAGCTCATGCAGTGCTGCCGGCCATGGCCACCAACACCTTCCCTTACATACCACTCCTCGCACGAGCAGAACATTTGGAAAGAGAAGATTTTAAAAGAACAAAGACTGTGTACAAGAATTACGCGTGGTCTAACGCAGTAGAACTGTAATCAGCATCTGCTTTTGCCTGTTATATTACTTTTCACTGGAAGCTCTGCTTCAAGATATCTGCTTTGCGGTCGCTCAAGTCCAGAATGGCTTGGCCGAAGAGTCCGTTTGCCCATGAGAACCTGTATTGTGTTAGTAACAACGCTAGCATTTCACTTGCAAGGTTCACTTACCATTGTCTTGTCCAATCGCTGGCATTGAACGTATTGATGCTCTCATGGATCAGTCCGAGCCTATCCGTGCTGCTCACAATCTCTCGCAGCTGCTCTGTGATTTCTGCATCGTCACTGCTCGTCAAGATTCGCACAATCGATGCCATGGGCCACGCATAGCCTGGACCAACATGTGGGCCACCGATGCCGTTGATGACAGGGCCTCGCATGAAGTATGGGTTCGATGCGCTCAAGATCAGCTTCCTGGTATTTTGATAAACCTCATCGCTGGCATTGAGATAACCCAAGAAAGGCGCGGACAGCAGCGATGGGATGTTGGCGTCATCCATTATGTTTTGTCCCCAGTAGCCATCAACCTCGAATGCGTACACCTTTCCATAGCCTGGAATTTCGACAATGCCGTAGTTTGAGATTGCGTTTCTGACGCTTTCGGACAGATCGCGCATTTTCTGAGCAAGAGCTTCCTGGCCGCTGATCTTGGCAGCAATATCCGCGGTAGCAGCTAGGTAGCGCGAGAACTGCATGTTGCTCGGAATCAGGCCTTGGTAAATTGTTGCATCATCGGCTGGTCTGAAGGCAGATCTCACAAGGCCAGTACCGTTGTTGAAGGGGTTGGCTAAGCCGTTGTTGGCCTGTGTTTCGGTGGATCGGGTCGTCGGTCTTTGGAATTGGTATGTCAAGTTGTATACTCGCCCGTCTGGCTCGTATGAGCCGACCATCTGCTCCTCTGCAGTTTTGAGCACGGCCTCTACTGCCTTCACCCATTGATATTTGCCAAAGAACTCGGCGTCCTGGGTGGCTTGGTAGTAATCATATCTACTTCATGTGAGCGAGGCCTTTTTTCATGCGTGGTCACTACTTACGAGACCTGCAGGAATGCAGCAAGCGAGTCAAGCTCATATTTGCATTCAAATACAGTAGTGTTGTCATATTTTGGCAACACAATATCTTCGGCCGCATATTCGTTGAAGCTCGCGTTGAGGCCAGACTCGACAGGGGGCTGGAAAGAATTGCAGTAAGGGTCAAAGAGCAGGTATCGCGCCTGGAGGTTGATCACGCCTCGGAATAGCGATGCCAGGGAGTTGCTTTCACTTGATGCCTCGAGAAGTGGCAGATAGGACTGCACCTGGTTGGCTATGTTCCAAGTCAGCCGCTTGATATTCTCTCAAGACTTCCATCATATCTGCAAGTACCTGAGTCTCGCAACCACATCGCATCAATGTCGCCCGTGATCAGGAATGTCAACTCCTCATCCGACCCAGCAGCCGTGCCCTTCCACTTGACCGCAGTATCCAACGTGTTGGGAAACGCATTCTCAAACAACCTCTTCAAGTCCGGATCAGCGATTTCGCCTTGTATCCGCTCAATAGCCGCTTCCACTACGGAAGAATTGAATGTTCGACATCTCGTCACGGGTCGCTGGTAGGAGAGCTGGTATGTGCCTTCAGAGTATGGCTCATGTCGTTCTTTCGCGTAAACCGAATAATCTGGACAGGTCAAGTTCTCTGCTGCGAGGACAGCAGTCAGGTAGGAGACGCTGGGGAGGATGTACTTGAGCGCCATGGTGGGCGTCGAAGGGGAGAGGGAAGGTGAGATGAGAGACGGGTCGGAAGGTGGGCAGCGTGCGCTCGAGAACATGTTCTACATCGTGCCCTACATGACGATGAGTGATCGGCGCGCTCATGCGGCGCTTGGTGGTAAGGTAGCATGCTGTGTGCCAGTGGACACGAGCAGGACTTCCGGGCAATAATGAGCCGTGCGCGTGGATGTCCCATGTCGCCCACGCGCTTCATCTTGTTCTGGACCTGTAAGCCGGTCTCATCGCATTTTCTTGTTATCCATCTGCCCACTCGGGTGTTTTCTGCTGTACCATAGCTATTTCATCGGCGTACTGCAAATACTGCACGGCTCCATGCGGATGTGCTGGTGTGGAGACAAGCACCAAACGAAGTGCTTCGTGGAGCAGCTTGGGTGCGGGTGTGCCTGAACGATGTCACCTTCTCCGCACTCCTGCGCTGCATCTCTGAAACCAGCTTCTCTCATCCCTGCACTTCATCTCTCAATCATTTCACTTGTCACCTGCACGAACTTCACCCGGTTGTCAGACTAGCGCTCTGTCAGATTTTGCCAGAGCCCACACCACACGCCCTTAGCCGGTCGACCACCTCCGGCACCGAACAGGAAGTTCCAAGCATAGCGCCGCGCTTGGCTACATCGCCGAAGAGAAGTACGAGAAGCAAATCATAATCTGGTGCCAATGGTGAGAGCTACAGCCTACAGTGAACGCGTCTCGTTGCACACCTGCTATACCTTCCCAACAACCGTGACAGCCAGCAGCACCCATAAACGCCTATTGCAGCCCGCAGTATTGATCCAGCAGCCGTGCCGGCCAGCAGTATTAATCCATCACTGGTCGCAGCCAGCAATATCAATAAAACGCCTTTCGCAGCGAGCTGCTGCCGATGAGCCTGTTCACCTCATCACAAGATGAACTCCGGCTCGTCGTCGTCCATGCCCTCAACAAATTTACACCTTGGACAGCGTCCGTCATTTAGCTCTTCTCCGCAATTGCGGCACCACGCAATCTGTCAGCGGGACGCTACAACACAGAAGAACCATCTTCACTCACGAATCTTGAAAACCAGGAATTCCTCCTGGCAGACCCCTCTGTCTGTTCCTCAGCGTCTTTATACTGGGCCATGAAGATCGGTAGACGATGATTTGCTGCTCTGCGATCCTTATCAGAGGCGGAAAAGGTCCCAATTGTCGACTGGGGCTGGGGCTGAAAGGTCCTCACCGTCTTCTCTCCCTCGGGAATCTGCTGGCGCTGGGCTTGCGGAAAGACTCGTGTGCGTCCTGAATGCGCAATAGCATACAAGACACTGTCCTCCCTGTCGCGCTCTGACGCAAGACGCTTGTGGTCGTACACCTCGAGGAAGATCTCATTGCACAGCCGCTCCTTGATCAGTTCGAACACCTCGAGCCTGGACACCTCGCACAGAGAATCGGCGAGAAGCTCCATACGCTTCACTGGGTCAGGTTCAGCATGCGCCGCTGCTTGTGTTCGGATGGTCAGCTCGTCATCCTCGAAATCTGCCCACTTGCGCGATGCCCAGTGCGCGACTTTGGCACGGTCCATGAAATTCGATGCAATGGCTCTGGCCATCTGGCCATTATCCTTCCCCCACGGCTCAGTGTATGACGCCACCCTGCCCTCAAAGTCATACCAATCATCCGAGCCATCGTCGACGTGTTTCCGGCGCTCGAGGTCATCCCTTCGAGCTTTTTCTGCGCGGCGACTTGGGGCGATATCTGGAAAACTCGAGAGGTCCATGGCAGGTGGGTTCCATCGGCCGATCAGGAAATTCTCGGGTGAGAAGCTGGGCAAGATCATGCCGTTCCTCGCGCGTCGTGGACCACTGCCGTTGGCGCCCCGGTCGTTATCGGTCTTGCTGTCGCCAACGCGGCTCTGGTTCTCTGCGCGCTTCTGGCGCTTCGCGGCTCGCTCAGTAGGTGTTGTAGCCATCGTGGGGCTAGCTGCAGGACTGTGAAAGGCGTTGTTCAAGTTCTCTCCAGTGACGAATCCTTGTTGTTCAGATTCGGCGAACCGCACGGTTTTTATTCTTTTTCTGCGCGACCCAGAAAAGCTAGCGAAGACAGGTGTCAGTATTGCCCGCGGCCTCAACTCTACACGCTTACTCGGATGCTTCTGAAGCCATTTCGAATGATGATATTCCGCGGTTCTCTTTCAAATTCTAATTATGCACTCTAGTGTGTCATGGCTGGCTGTCCAATCGATACCGCTGGCGAAGGTCAGCGAATTCGCTGATTTCCAGAGTCATCGCGCTGTTACGCTTTGGCGGGAATTTTGCATGTGGCCTGAAAGGCAAGCGCGAAGTTGCCGCTTTGCTGAACGCAGGCAGCTTCTACTGGCGAAGCTGTTGCGACTCGAGTGCACAGCTGGGCGCAGTGCGGTTGACTCTCATGGTGAGCAGTTGCCATTGCTACAAGCTCACATGTACTAGTAAGTCAGTGCCGATCGATTCTCCTGAAAGAAACAGCGCTCAGCCATGCATCTTGCGACTCTACTCGTGCTTCTATCGTGTGTAGACCACAGACACTATGGTATGGAGAGCAGCGAGTCAATAACTCGTGAAGATCAGCCGCGGTGCATTCTGGCATGAGCGAGTTGCCAATCGACCCCCCTGGCGCTTTCTGTCATCTATCTGCCCGCTGTGGTGCAATGCCCAATATTTCTACCTCAAGCGACGATAAAGACAACAATCTTCCTGCACAAGCGCTTTCCATGGTGGCGAATAATACGTAGTCGACAATGCATCAGCGCCGCATCAAATTCGGCATGGTAATTTTGTCCTGTCTACGCTTCTCCCTCTGACGCATGCTCGTTAACTCAGACTCTACAGCTCACATCGAGCCCAACATCCTTCAGCTTGGGCACGGCACTCGACAAAAGGTTGCTTTAGTGGAGAGCAGAACACAAAAACAAATGGCTGGACGCCAACCTCGAGCTATCAACCCGTTTCAGAGTAGAATACCCATGTTCGTTACTGACGATCTGCCTGCAAAGGTAGCCGACATTCGATGGAGCATTCCAATCACGGTCTATCATATGCTAACCATGCGAATGTTATCGATCGATTCTTCTAAGATGCCAACGATGCTTGCTTCCGTCACTACTCCGACGACCCATAAGGCTTTCTCATTCAGTCCAAAGACAATTTGAGTCACATAGAAGGCAGCCCGTACCGCTAGGCGACATCGCAATTACGATATTCGCAATATGCCGTTTCAATGGCGTCCTCGAATGGGCAAGAGATACTCTTGACGGGATCAAATCGACGCCGAATGATTTGTTCATATTAGAGCAGAAGACCTAAGAAGACGGCACGTATGTCATGTTTTCCCGAGCCAATATGCCTGACATTTACGGGGAATTCATCATTGTGAGATCGAACTTTGAGTCGACTTTGCTGACTTTAAGAGGCAATGCGACGGGTGATATAGGTGATGATGCTTTGCGGACACGGTATGAGGATTTCGGTAGCGTTTTAGGACTTCTTCACAAGACAAAGCAGAGAAGAATACCGAGAGGCAAGATTAGTACTCTTCTATCTTGTCAAGAAGGTATTCATGCAGATGATGTAAAGTCTTGGCGATGTTAGCGTCGATCTGGTGTCTCGATCGTGCAGGAACGCGTGCAAGGGTCTTTGAGACGCGCCGATTTGACTTTCGAGTCTTCGATGACCGCATACCGTGTCGCTGGCGCAAAATCCATCTTTGTTCTGCTTCTCTTGCCCCTGCACATGCCTTGCTAGAATTTACGCGAGGATTGGATTAATTCTTGGTCTAAAATTGACCGCATTTCTTACCATGTCTTCAGAAGCAGAGACGTCGGCGAAGTCAACGCCACCGACCTCGCCCGATAATGATGGACCGACAGAAGCCATGCATAAGGAGGAAGCGCGCATGGCTGAGCTGCGTCGCAAAGAAGATGAGAAACGCGAGAAGAGACTGGCTGCAGAGCGAGAGAAAGATCTCAAAGGCGGCAGCGAGGGCGTAGACACGAAGTACAAGGCATTGGAATATCTCTTGAGCCAAAGCAAGTTGTACAGCACGATTATGCTTCAGCAAATGACACAGCAGGAAGAAGCAGAGGAAGCGAAAGACGAGAAGAGCAGGAAACGCGCATTGAAACGAGAGGAGACAGCAGAGAAGGCTGCGCAGGCTCAGCAGACGAGAGCGACGCGGGCGTCAGCTACGTCCGAGGCGGTGGCAAACGGGGACAAGAAAGAGCTGCCGCGAAGAGGCCGCCCTACGAAGAAGACAAATGCTGGAAACAAGATTTCGGATTATATGAAGAAGGAAGATGTGCAAGCAAAAGCTGGGCAGACATCTATTACTGAGGCTCTTGCTGAGGAGACAAAAGATGCAGATATCAAGCCAGGAGATATTGGTATGCAAGATTTGCGATCAGCCAAGCAGCCTGAACTGGTCACCGGCGGTCTGATGAGGACCTATCAGTTGGAGGGCCTGGACTGGCTGACTTCACTGTATGAGAACGGATTGAATGGAATTCTAGCGGACGAGATGGGACTAGGCAAAACGATTCAGACCATTTCTTTCCTAGCATTTCTTCGAGAAAAGGGCGTGAATGGACCATTCCTTATTGCTGCTCCACTGAGCACAACGAGCAACTGGGTTGCCGAGTTCAAGAAATGGACGCCCAGCATACCGGTTGTGTTGTATCATGGCAGCAAGCAGGAGAGAGAAGAAATTCGGCGCAAAAAGCTTCGCAATCCTGGTAGAGAAGACTTTCCAGTCGTCTGCACCAGCTACGAAATTTGTATGAATGATCGCAAGCATCTTGCTCATTTTGGCTGGAAGTTCATTATCATCGACGAAGGACATCGACTGAAGAATCTGAACTGCCGTTTGATCCGCGAGCTGCAATCGTACCAATCGGCGAACCGACTTCTGATCACTGGGACGCCATTGCAGAACAATCTCACTGAGCTCTGGTCACTGCTGCACTTCCTGATGCCTAGCATTTTCGACAAACTTGAATCATTTGAGTCCTGGTTCGACTTCAGCGCTTTGGAGAGAAAGGGAGGCTACGAAGAGATTCTGTCTAAAGACCGACAGAAGAATCTGGTCTCCAGTCTGCACGCCATTTTGAAACCATTCCTGTTGCGACGTGTGAAGGCTGACGTAGAGACTTCGTTGCCAAAGAAGCGCGAATATGTTCTCTATGCTCCGTTGACACAGACACAACGCGAGCTGTACCAGCAAATTCTGGAAGGCAATAGCAGGGCCTATTTGGAGAACAAAGTCGTTGAGAGCTTGAGCGGCGCGTCAACTCCCGCGAGCGCAAGGAGCCGCAGTCTGAAGCGCAAAGCAGGTAACGATACGACAACACCGAACAAGAGTGCAAAATCGAGCCGAGCATCAACACCAGCCACAAATGCCAGCACTGGTCCGAGATCGAGAAAAGCCAAGAAGAAGCAGCAGTACGAGGAGGTCTCTGATACACAGTACTTTAAGCAACTCGAGGAAGAGCCAGAATCGCAACCAGAAGAAACCGAAGACACAGCAGACGAAGAAGAAGCCGAGCGCGCGAAAACACTCGCTCTTGCCAAAAGAGAACTCGCCAACAAAAAGCTCCAGAACCCCATCATGCAACTCCGCCAATGCTGCAACTCACCTCACAACTTCTACTACCCCTTCGACCTAGACGACAACACCCCAGTCGACGAAACCCTCATCACCGAATCCGGCAAGATGCTCCTCCTCGACCGCCTCCTCCCCGAACTCCTAGATCGAGGGCACAAAGTCCTCATCTTCTCCCAATTCAAAACCCAACTCGATCTCCTCGAAACCTACTGCACACAACTCCGTAACTGGCCCACATCCCGCATCGACGGCTCAGTAGCCCAAACCGACCGCCAACAACAAATCCTCGACTTCAACGACCCAGAAAGCGACACAAACATTTTCCTCTTGTCAACGCGTGCAGGCGGACAAGGGATCAACCTCGCGGCGGCGGATACAGTCTTACTTTTTGACAGCGACTGGAATCCTCAGCAAGATTTACAAGCGCAAGATCGAGCGCATCGGATCGGTCAGACGAGACCTGTGATTGTCTATCGCTTTGCGACGAAAGGAACAGTGGAGCAAATGCTGCTAGAGAAAGCAGATAGTAAGCGGAGACTAGAAAAACTGGTGATTCAAAAGGGTCGTTTCAGGAGTTTAGGCGGAGCGAGCTCTTCCGGTGGTGCGGATTTCGCAGAGTTGCAAAAGTTATTGAGTAAAGATGATGGCGAAAGGATAGATGTCGCAGATGGAAAGGGACTGCTCAGTGACAAAGATTTGGCCATTTTGACAGACCGCAGCGCTGAAGCGTTCGAACGAGCGGAGAAGGGTATTGATGTCATTGGAGATGCCTTCAAGGCTGTTGAGACGAAGAAGGACGGAGATGGACTCTTGGAGAGTTTGCAGAAGTAGAGATCCCTCACATAGCATACTCACAGTGAAGCTGTTGTGGAAGCAAATACTATATACCCATGACACGCCGAATCATTACGTGAATTTTTGCCCTCTCTCCAAACACGGCGTCCGAGTTTAATTGACATCGAACAGTCCCTTCAAGTGCTTGGCAATAAGTGCCCACTCATCCTTCGTCACTTCATCTCGGTAGAATTGCTTGAGCGTATCAATCGAAGCTCTCGAGATGTGCGAGTAGAGCACATCCTTGTCTTCCAGCTGCCTTCCGTATCCAGGCTGATTGCTGCCCTCGATCTTGACGGCGACAGAAGGCTGCCCCTTTTTGCAAATGTCCAATTGCTTGTGATCGCGTTCGATCGATACCACTCTCCCAAGTGTGAAAATGTCCTTCACGCCAGTGACTGGATTCTGCTTGACAACGGCAATAGGTGTGTGCAGACGCAGATTGCCTTCCACGACATCCACACCGACGACGATAGGGTCCTTCTTGTTGAAGACAGCAACCGGCCGGAGTACGCAGGGGAAGACCGCAAGCATCTTGCTCTCTTCCTTCTTCTGCGCCGCCAGCTTGCTCATGTGGTCTGTAAAGCTGTCGAAGAGGTGGTAGATGATGTCTGCCATGAAGATCTTGACTCCCATTTGCTCAGCCAGCTCGTGTGCCTCCTTGTCGACCTTGACATCGAAACACAGCATGACAGCGTACTCTTTGGCCTTCTCCAGCATAGTAGATGCAGTAATGACATCGCGCTTGTGCACAGGGCCGATAGAGATGTTGGCAACAGGAATCTTCGAGACGCGCAAGAACTCCAGAAGAGCTTCGAGAGAACCGAGAGTGGAAGCCTGCACAGTGACACCACGACCAGTCTTGGAAATGCGCGACATGAGGTTCTCCAGATCTCCCATGACTTCGTCTTCGAGCTCTTCTTGCTCATCCTCGTCGTTCTTGTCCTTCATGACCAACAGTCGCGAGCCAGCAATGGCTGTGTCTAGACCGTTGGCAGCAATCTTGACACCAATGGCAGCCTTCACCTGCTTGTTGTGAACGTATTGTGACTTGATACGCAGTTCTTTCATCTCTGCCGGGGTGAGAAGAGCCCTGATATCAGTAGTGATAGGTCCATCTGTACCGCAGAGTACAATTCTGTCACCCTCGTTGAGGATACCATTTGACAAGACCACATCGATAGTAGTACCAAGACCTTCGATGACCTTGACCTCAAGAATGGTGGCCTCAACTTCAGTCAAGTACATGAGCTGCTTGGTCATGCGTTCTTGTGTGAGAGTGATGAGAAGCTTGAGCATGTCTGGAATACCCTCTCCAGTGTGGGCGGATGTTGGCACGAGCGAGACAAACTTCGCCATGGACTTGTTCTCATAGAACAGCTCGGCGTTGAAACCTTGCTCAGCGAACGCGAGCTTAGTCTTCTCAAGTCTGTCGTGGAATTCACCTTGCACACTGGACTTCTGCAGACTGAGAGAGTCGCGGAAGCCGTTATTGGCGATAGGCTTCCAGCCATAGAGACGATCGATCTTGTTCAACGCGACGATGAAAGGTGTCTTGCGGTCGCGCAGCAGCTTCATAGATTCCAGCGTCTGAGGCTCAAGACCGTGCATGATATCGACCACGAGAATGGCAATGTTACAGAGCGATGAACCACGAGATCGGAGGTTGGTGAAGGACTCGTGACCAGGTGTATCAATGACAAGCAGACCGGGCACCTTGAATTCGAAAGCACCATCCTGGTTGACAATGTTCGTCTTCTTCTGCAGAGCCTCGACTGGGAAGTAAGTGGCACCAATCTGTTGTGTGATACCACCTGCTTCGCCTTCCTGGACGTTCGTTTGACGGACTTTGTCGAGCAGCTTCGTCTTTCCGGTATCGACGTGACCAAGAATACAACAGATGGGTGAGCGAAGGTTGTCCTTGGATGCGGCAGCGAGAGCAGCTTCGCGCTCCTTTTCGCGCTTCTCCTGGGCCTGTCGTCGTCTCTGCTCTGCCTGTCTCTTGGCCGCCGTGAGGGCTGCCTCATCCTCGGAGGAATCATCAGAGTCAGAGTCCTCCTCTTCTGAACTTGACTCGTCGTCTTTGCCGTTCGCTTGAGCAGCTGCCTTCCCGTTTGCCTTAGCCTTCTCGTCCCCGGACTCGGCGTCCCAGCTATCCTTCACCCCATTCTCCTCTGCTTCCGCCATTGCCTCCCAGTCTTCGAGCTCGTCGTCTTCGTCCTTCTTGGCTTCGGCGTTGAGTCTGGCTTTCTCGGCCTCTTCAGCAAGCTTCTTCTCCTGCTCCTCCTTCAACTTCAATTCTTCCATACGCTTTCTCGCCTCCTCCTCTTCGCGGGCCTGTTGCTCGGCCTTCTTGCGCTCCTCGGCCTCCTTGCGAGGGTTCTTCTTGCGCTGATCCTTCACAGACGGCTTCTTAGGCTCGGCATCGCCTTCAAGCGCAGCAACCTTCACACCAGACTCCAACATTTGTTGCAGGCGTTCCTTCTGCCGGGCCTCTTCTTTACGCTGCTTCTCCGTCTTGTATGTGCCGGCCTTCTTCATCTCCTCGATCTTCGCCTTCTCCTTAGCCTTCTTGGCGGCTTTGGCTTCCTCCTTTGCCTTCTCTTCCTCTTCCATACGCTTTCGCTCCTCTTCATCACGCTTAGCAAGCTCTTCCCTCTCGCGTCGCTCCTCTTCTTGTTGTCTACGGAGCTCCTCTTGCTGCTTCTGCAATGCTGCGAGCGCAGGGCTGAGCTTCTTCTTCTTTCCTCCTGCGGCAGGAGGCTCAAGAGATGGAGCCGGAGCTGCAGCTTCGACTTTCTTCTCTTCTGCCTTTGGTTGTGCTGGAGCAGCCTTCTTCTTAGCCGCAGCCTGCTCTTTCTTTCGCTGCTTTTCTCGCTCCTTTTTCTCCTTCTCCTTCTGTGCCTTGGTCTTCACGCCGCCGCCACCCTCTTCGCCGTCCTCTTCTGGCTCTGGCTCGGCCTTCTTCTGCTGTGCTGCCTTGCCGCCCTTCTTGCCCTTGGCTGGCTGTGCGAAAATATCCTCATCGTCCATGGTAGCCTCCTCGGGAGCTTTTGCTGCGAGGTCCACTGCTGGAGCTGCAGGGATGCCATCGGCGTCTTGCTCCTGCGTCGGGTCCTCGCCTTCCAGAAAATCGTTGTCAGCAACCTTGCCCTTCTTCTTGCGCTTCTCTCGGTTCTTCTTGAGCATGGCCATGAAGCCACCACCGCCACCTTCTTCCTCTTCGCCAGCCTCAGCAGCCTTGGCCTCCTGCTCTGCTTGTGCTATCGGGTCGGCGCTCTCACCGAGACCCTCGTCCCAGTCATCGCCGCCCTTCTTGCCCTTCTTGCCTTTTGGTGCCATCTTGACAGATGCGGGCAGGTTGTTAGTGGATGAAGTGTGTGATAGACTGTTGTCTACGTGGCAAATTGCAGGGTGTGGAAATGTGATGGTATTCAGCTGTTAGTGCTGTGCGGAAGTGTTTTGCCTCCTGCAAACTCGGGAGGTGGGTCGGGATTAAGAAAGTCGTCTCGCGCTCGCATGCTAATGTGGATGCGAGAAGAGTGATGAATGTGCACTCGTGGGTGCAGTCAAGTGAAGTGCAGAGCGCGGAGCAGTTCGCTGGCAGCAGGTGCAATCGCGGCGAGATGATTTTCACGGTGGGGACGGAGCAGGTGGATGGCGGGGGTCATCGTTAGTGCGTCACTAACTTACCGATTTCTTGGCTGTGAGCATGTGCTGGAGGACAATCGCAATCCGAATTTCTTTCACAACGTTCCAGAGCATATGGGAGGTCAAATCACAATGGCCGCAGGAATGAAAGAGGAAGGTGAAGCGTCTGCTCGCCGCGAGCATTTCTTAACGCTATTCATGGTATCATTGGACTTTCGATGTAGTGTTTACGCGCGAAAGAGCAAGCGTGCCATCTGCTCAGCTGCATCGCCTTTTGCGTCACCGCCGTCCTTTGGCGCGTCTCCCGCGTTGGAGACTGGGCTACCAGTTGCAAAGAACAGAATCTTGATCGCAATCGCGAAACCTGCATGCAACGCCAGAACCACAATGAGCAGCACTTTTGACCTCTTCGCGTCGATCGCAGATACAATCGGGAACAGGTTGCGCGTTAAGAACACAGCCGAGAAAGCCAGGCCGACTGCTGTGAAAGCGTAATTCAGAGCTGTCCAAAGTTAGCACACGAAGACCTCGTCGCACAATTGCTGCCTTCCAACTCACCAGTCAACGGACTCCAACTGACAAGCGCCACGAGTATCCAGATCAGATTCGCGTATCCGTACAGTGCCCAGCACTCCATCAGATTCGCGCTCTCGCTGCCACTCCATTTCAGCACGCCCCAGAGTGCCAGAGGCACAAATATCGTGTATCCATAGACCAATCCTGCAGCTCCCGACAGCAGTCTGAAGTCATAGGCAAAGTGTCCCTTGCCCTGATATGCCAGGTATTGACTTATTGTGCCTGTGAGGAACAAGATCACGACCACGGTCGTTGCGATCCAAAAGGGACCGTACAGGTCTGGGTTGCCTTCGAGCACATCGAGGAAGTTCGTTCGAGGGTAAAGCGCGTTACGACATCGATAGAGGACGGATGTGGTATCGACATCGAAGAATTGTTGGTAGAATTGGATAGACCAGAGGTAACGTTTGGAGGATGATGGGCCGGCGCTCGATGAGGAGAATCCGCCGGATTGGTTTGCGTCAGGTTGGATCTTGTTGCGCGAATTGTTCTGATCGAATGCTAGGCGGTGCGTTAGCCAGTGCGTAGTGATGAGCAGCCCCAAAATGCGTACTGGAATTGTGGAATTCGAGGTCGTCGTTCAGATCGGTATGCCCCAGATCACCCTGCGTTTCGTCAGCTTCGGTAGAATGACTGCGCGAGTTAATCATGGCCTTGCCTCCGCATCGACATCAACGACGACATCATATCCTCCTCGGCCAGCCATTGTGTGCGATTGCGATGATCGCGGATGCTTGTGAAGCTGCTCGTCCAGATGACAACTGGGAGCTTTCGCGACGCGGCAGGTGCACGCTAGCTCGAAAAGGAACGGTCTCGAAAGTTGGCAGGGATCGTCTCAGAATAGCTCACTCACTTGACCACTAGTTACAGCAAGGCAACTGCCAACTACAGTTCTCAGACAACGTGTACCAACAATGTCGTTCGCGGGTTGTGGCATCCTACCCAGGTTTCTGCGAGCATACGAGTATCATGACAGTGCGCCTTACTCAATCCCGCCCAAACGTTGCGGGATGGAACGTTTCCGGAGAAGAGCAGTAAAAGAGTTTCATCATTGATTTCTGTCTACATATGGGCTCGCACGCAGCGACATACACAGCGTTCGCGGGCTCGAGATTGCTGCGAGGCCCGACTCGTATTCGTGACTGCAGCTACCGCAGCCTAGAGCGTCTCCTAGCCATATGAGTTCACGACGAAGCCTCTCCTACTGAGCGACGGCATTCGATTCGCGATCTCAGGTCTGGCTCCAGCGTGCTCAAGTCACTGATTCCGCCGAAGGATCAGTGAGAGCGAAGGACGAGATCCAGGATCTGTCCGAAAGCTCCTTCGGTTTCGCCGCATTGCACTCATTGTCTTGTGGTCCGAATCTAGTCCCAAGATTCATGACACTGACTTGCCGCGCACCCTCCCAACGCAAGCCGTCCGCCGTGCAGTTCCGGAAAACACAATCAATCAGAACAGTGTCCTTGAAGTGCACCCTTCTGAAGTTGCAGTTCTGAAAGGAGACCCCGTAGACAACGCAATTCTCAAAGACGACCTCATCCAGAACGCAGTCCTGAAACTTCACTGCAGTGTAAAGCTCATTAGGTCCCTCCTTGAACCGCAGACCATCGTCTTTGCAGCCTTTGGATGTGACGTCGAAAGAAGAAGTCCCATGCGCCTTTGCGTATCGAAGCAATCTTTGTCCATAAGACTCGACGCCTTCTGGCATGCCTCCAAAACCTTGCGCATATTGTTCTGGGGACTCGTCGGAATCCTCGTCAGCATCGCTGTCGATCCACCAATCCTCCTCTTCCGGTCTGCTTAGCGCTCCTGGAAGTGTCTCTCCGAGGGAAGGGCCGCGGTCTTGAATTTTCTGAGTCAGCTGCCATTCATCTCGAAACAAGGTGTTGGTGCAAAGGAATCCGTCGAAATGCATGTCAATGATGTCGATGATCTCCAGCTCGCTGTCCTTGGGAATTCTGCTTTTCAGTCTCGAGATGACTGAGTTTACGAATTGAGTCCCTTCAAAGTGGCAGCGGGTGAAGGTGACGTTGAAAAGGGCACAGTTCTCGAAGATCGTCGTGTGCTCGAAGGTGCAGTTGACGAAGTGTACGTTCTGGAAGCGCCCAGCTTTGCCGAGAATGATTTTCAGTCCGTGATCAGGCTGCATGGGCTTGAAGACGAGGTCGCGATTCTCGATCAGCTGCTCCGGGATCTCAGATTTGGTCTTGTCATTCTCGATAGCGCCCTGGGATTCATCGCTCGTGGCTGTGCTCGCCGCCCTGGTGCAAATAGTCAGCTACAAGACTTCTCTCCAGAACTTCGGCGACTCACTTGTTGTCTTTGGAGAACTCAGTCGGTGGTGCAAGGTCATCGAGGCTGTCATTCTCGCTGTAGTCGGAGTCGTCGAACTCGCTATCGTCCTCGCTTTCACAATGATCAGCAGCTGTGGTCGTAGTTCTGACTGCAATTAGCAACCGCCGACATCCTGAACTTCACATCTTACCTCTCCGAGTCATTGAGGCTCTCCGCGCGCAGAGAGCAATGCTGTAGAGAACCAGCCAACTCGTCAGTGCCGTCGTCCGACATGTCTACGATGGAGTATTTGTGAGTGGCTATAGTCGATCTGTGTCATTTGCAAATATACAGTCGCGACAAACAAAGGTTGCTTGGCGATCAAACAGCAGCAACAGCAACATATGCACGGAGCAGCAAACAATGCGTTCATTCTGTTTTGTTTGCTTGGCGATGCGCGTTATGCCGCGCGCGCATTCGAGATGCAGGATGCGCCTACTAGTGTCAACGTCCATCAAGTGAAGTGAAGTACTACAACCAAAGAAGCTTTAGAGCGCCGAACAGGAAGGGGGCGTGTCCGGGCCCTGCAAGAACTAGGAGGCAGAGCCGTCTGCGAGGATGAGCGAAGGCGATAGGGCTCGGACCGGATCGGTTGCGTTCATTAGAGCTTTTGCCATACTGAAGCTGCCTTGGGCACGCGGTCCGCTGCACTGCCTTACTGAAGCCAGTACGTCTGCCCTTCAGTTTTCTGTAAGAGCTGAGACGCAGAGCTCTTACCAATGTGCCACCAATATGCATCCGCTTCAGCCTGTTCTTGGTCGTGGCCTCAGCAATATTCAGCCATTCCAATCCTTTGAGTCGCCTCCAGCCATGTATTGCCCACGTCACACCTCGAAACCTCTGCCGCCGCCGCCCTAATGCTTTCGCCGTGCAATGCCAAACGCTAGGAAGAAAAGGGAACTGGGGGTCTTCTTACCATGATATCGTAACTTCGTCAATTCATTCAAGTAGCATCGTCTCCGCTGTCATACGCAGCATCAGCGCGCTGACGCTCAGCCAAAATCTTCTCCCATTCCTTCGCAAAATCTGCCAGACCGTTGCCTGACTGGCTTGCGTCGACGACATCTTTCGGCATCTTGTGTGCGCTGTACTGAGTACTGGAGAACATCGCGGCTTCTGGATCTTCTGGGTGCACCAAGCGCAGCTCCGGAAGGTAGAGGTCTTCCTCGGCCGAGTCTTCATCTTCACTGTCCTCGGCGTGCTCGGTTGATTCACTTGCCTGCATCTCGGCCTCCTGTTTGGCAAGGATGTCCATCATCTGCTGTCGCTTCGCTGGATCGATGGAGAGCCGGACAAAGCCGCCTTGCAGAAGCTCATCCTCGGGCTCCTCAAGTGGCGCGTCCATCTCAAGCAGCTCTTGCCAACTGTATAGCAGCGGATCTGTTCTTGTGGCCCACGGATTGATGTCAACCAGCCAAACGCGGTCGTAGGTCTGTGGGATGTAGACATCGAAGACGAAGCTATCGTCCTCGAACGTGTCTTGGAGTCGGATCTCGAAGAACTCCCTAATCAAGGATTGAATCTTGTCCTGCATCTTGTGAAGGAATTGGTAGTAATTCATATCTCGCTGTGAGATGCACAGCAGCTTTCTGTCTCTAACGAAACAGCGAAACTCGACTGATGGGTTCCAATGTGGGTTCGCCTTGCGGAGAACGAGGTGATATGGGATGTCGTCCTCACTCAATTGTTCCCCCTCTGAAGTATCCACGCAGTCATCGTAGGCGTGCTCCAAGTCATGTGTGATGAAGTCCGAGCTTTTGAGGAGAAGATAAATGTCACTGGGCTTGTGACACTTCATCGTGTTGGCATTCATGTAGGTCGCATCTTTGGGTGCAGACCAATTCAACTTGGGCATGACAGCTCCGCCCAACTCTTCAATCGTTGCTCGAATCGCGCGGTGTACCTCTCGCCACTGCGCCGAAGGATCTTCGTCCTCATCATCGTCGTTCGCATCGGGATTATCAGAGGCGGAGACATAGGCGCTATCGGTGTCTGAGGTCATCTGAGCTGGTGGGTCATCGTCTTCGGGTAGGACGATTCCATCGGCGCGTAGGTAGTCAACGAAAGGTCGTGTGAGGGGCACAAGGCGCGTCTTTGGTGTGAGAGTGCGATATTTCGGGTGCCAGGAATGGTATGAGCAGTTGAGGATGTGCTTCTTGGTGACGGGCGGAAAGGGCAGTCTGATAGGAGTTTCGTCGCCGTCGCCTTGCGACTCGCTGATGCTGTGGGGCATGGTGGTTGTTGTTGTCGAAGTGAAGTGACGTGAGCGAGAAAGAAAGTCGAAGTGTTGTACATGTACCAATGACTCAATCACATGCTGCGCCTTCTCAAAGCGGCAAGTGGGTCCTGCAAGGCTGTCCTTAGGATTGCATTTTCGAGGACAAGCCTTCCAACGAGATGATTCGACGAGAAAAGAGGAGTGAGACGTGCATTGCTCATAGGAGGCATCTTACATTCACATTTGTAATCTCATGATACAGTAATATCGAAATACAAGTCCCAAGACCATGATCAATCTGGAGGTCCTTTTCCTTTCTCAAACGCCATATTCAATTGTATCCGCCCATTCCAGACGCCTTAACGTGAGCCCAGACACGCTCCATGTCGAAGTGTATCAGTAAAGACATTTTGATCTTCCAAAAGTGAGCCACTCATCGCCACCGGGTATCATTCCTCCTCTGTTCAAGTCCTTTAACTTTCGAGGCCGCTCACTTCAACGCGAAAACCGTTCCCAATGTCACATTATCCATCCTCGTAGCCCTCTTCTCCGCTTGCTTCTGCGCAGGCGTCTTCTTCGATGAGCTCGAAGTCCTGAACTTGTCCTTAATCAAAGCGATCGTCGAAGCCGTACTTGAGTAACTCATCATTGAAGCAGAGTCTGAAGACATCTTATCGTATCCAGCCTTTGATGACTTGGTTGAACTTGCTGAAGTCGTCGAGTGTGAGGTCGATGTTGATGCCCCGTTTGCTGCTTGATACATCGTTGTCTGTTGAAAGGCTTTGCTCGCTGGGTTCGATGGGACTTGAGTGTGAGAGGTGTAGAGTTGATCCCAGAGAATGGACATTGTGTCGGACTTCTTATGTGGTATAGGGATGGATATGAGTCAAGTGGAGCACTAAGTTGTGTAGCTCGGACTTGAAGGAGTACTGAGGTACTTGTACTGTCTCTTTTCGTACGATGATCGATAGCTCCGATTGTCAGATCGTAGCGGTGATATGTCTGTCTGCGAAGCAAGAGTAGTGATTCTTCAGCGTGATAAGAAAACAAGAACTCTGAGAACAAACGACCGGGGACCATGATGATATATCCCTAACCCTCACAGTCATACCAGGGCACTCACCATTGATACCTAAGCAAAAAGCCCGCCCGCATGCATGCAAGTCAACACCGCCCTACACCCATTGACTCAATCCAAACCTGCTAGCGTAATCAGCCCATTCACTTCACCGCGCACAGCCTCAAGCGAACCAATGATCCCTCCCACAGCCGCCAACTAACTGCCCTCCATCAGGCACCAAGTCACGAAACGCGCCTCCAGCAAAGCACGCCGCCAAAAACGCGTGCAAAAGCGGTTTTCACGTCCATCTTGCCGCCTACAAACACGGTATGCTGACCTGATCACGACGCAAGCGAGCAAGATGAACCATCCATTGAAGTGGTAGCGGCAGGAACCGTAGTGAGCTGTATGGCCCACTAAGCAGAATGTGGCTTGCGGTGACTCGATTTCGACATCTGCAGCCAGTCGTAACTTCGGATTTCGCGAATGCGACGCGACGTGCGGAGAAAGACACGCGCGCCCTGCAGTCGAGTTATCTTGGTCTTTTCGCGCCTTGCAAAAGGATGGATGGCATCATGCGGTTGCGCGCCTTACAGACCCGGGAAGGATGCAGAGAGTAGACGAGAAGAGAGCGCGCCTTGCAGATGGAAGGCTCCAGCCAAGCAACCCCGGACGATGCTGCATCGGAGTTCACTGTGAGATGAACGCCTTCTCTTCGGCACGCTCGGCCGAAGCTTTCTCCTCCGCGCATGCCTCAGGACAAAAGATACATGTATTCTTTCAAGTGAGATTTCAAGGACATATTACTCATTATATATACTCTCGCTCTCTGTCGAAGCCTTGCTTCATCGCCAGGCACTCTCCGCACTCTCTGTCTCTAGCCTTGTTGTCGTATATACATTCGAAAGACCCCGCAAAGTCCGCGAGGTGGAAAAGGAAAAAACCGCTACACAAACACATGAACGCTCCCAACGGGCCCAAGAATATGCTCCCCAATGCGGTTGATGATGACAGGTAGGTGTTGTGGTGGCGGCGATCTTTGTGGTTTTTGTAATTGTTGCTGCTTCCTCGTGCTCATCATGATCGACTCAAATATGCTTCTGTCTCCTCGAATGGCTCCCATTTTGGTGTCCTCTCCCAATCAAAAGTCACACTCCAGTCAGACAGAAGACGCCCTTCTGATTCCCTCTCTTCGTCCCTCGCGAACTTCCTCCGCAAAACCGTACGTCTGGTAATAAAAACAAAGCCCTGGGTATAATTTTTGTTCATCGTCGTAAAATGTAAAATGATCGCAAACTACTGCAGAATAACGATCACGGTCGTTTCTTGCCGCGAACGGGCGGTACTGTTGATCCTGATGTCGGAGGCGCAGTGGATGGCGTGACATTGCTGCTACTGCCGGACAAGTGCCTCGCCAAACTCGCCAGCGAGCCGGAATTCGATAGATGGATGACGAAAAGCCAGCAACAGAGCGCATTGACGAGGTAATGCATCCGGTAGGCGTAGGTGACGCCATATACCGCGGCGTAGAGTGCTAATGCAAACATTAAGGTATTGGTGAAGTAGCGTACTCTGTGGCATGCCAGTGTCAGATAAAACGTACGCAGCATATACTCAAAATAAACAATCCACTTACCGGCTCGTCACGCGCGGTATCATGTTGTTCGTGCTCATCGTCTCGACCAGCAAGATGTATCCGAGCACGGAGAGAAGATTATGATGAGTCGAAAAGGGCGTCAACCAATGTACCGTGAGGTTGTGGATCCAAACGACCAGTACGGGGGCATTGATTGGTAAGATCCAAAGCATGAGTAACAGGACGGAGTGTGCGTAGTTGTAGAAGTGATAGCTCTGCGGAGTTTGAGATTCCTGTGCGGTCTTGATTGCTCGAATGCAGGTTACTGCTTGAACCAGGCAGAGGACGGCGTATGCGAACTGGTAGGGTATGATCGTGACCACTAGCAGTAATAAAACTGCGATCGTAAGGTTGCGGCGATTGAGCAGTCCAGTGTTGGGTAGTTGTGCTCTGCTACGCACGAAGTCAGTATCAGTCGCTTCTACCTGTGCAAGATGCACATACCGTGATTCCTCTGGAGGCCCCTGCGCCCATCTCAGAACCTTCGCAACACCCAGAGCAATCGTGTGTGTCAGGACAAGGACGACATAGTTCATGACAATGCAGATTCCCACGCAGATGATCGCAAACAGTGGAACCAAAAACCAGAAAAAGGGATCCGAAGTGCCGAGCATCAGGTCGTTGACTGTGAAGTCGATCGCCTGTTCAGATGTACCGGTCGACTTGCTCAGCCAGTGTCGCGTCCATAGGTTATGGCTGGACTTGGAGACCGCAATGGCGAAGAACGTCAAAGCAATGAAGATTGCCGGCAGAGAAGTGCGGATGCACTGATCCATACTCTGTGTGAAGCTGATGAACACTCCCGTTGTGTCGTACACTTTGAATTGCTTGCGTAGTACAAGCGCAACGACCAGAATAGGGAACGCCGCAAAGACAGTCCGATACCTCATGACAAGCTTGCCGGCACTGCCCAGTACATCCACTTTGAACGAAATGTCGACAGTCGAGTTGCACATAGGATCCGTCCAGAATTGCAGCGACAATCCTTCGGTCACTGGTCCAGCACTCAAACGCGGAGGCATATACGGGGATAGACCGTGCACGTTGATGTTGCCGCCCTTGGTATTGACGAAATACTTGGACTCATATGGCTCAGCGATGTACTGTCGCATGAGAGGAGCGAAGCTTTCTTCGTGCTTCCGGCATGGCTTCCTATCCACCTCGAGCGAATATGCGAATAGCGTTGAGTGAACTTCGGGAATCTTGAGCTCCGTCATCATCGGCCTGTTTGCAGGCAGTCGAACCGTGGCGCCGCTGAGTAGGAGCTGGTGGTGGCCTTTGCTGACCTTGATCGAAGACTCTGCAGCATTGCTGAACTCAGCGATGACCCATCCAGGCATGCGCTCTTTCGCCTTCTCAACCACGGCGATGAACTGGTAATCAGCAATGCTTGACAGTTCATACTGCAAGTAGGAGAACGGATGAGTACCATCGAATGCGTTGACGGAATCCTTGTTCGATGCGGGTAGTAACGAGACATCAGAAACCGCGTTCTTGCAGGCAAGCCTCGTAGATCCTCCAGCACTGTTCGAGGGGTCCAAATTGATGGCGTACGAGAGCACTGAGAACCCTGCTGGTGGAGGAAAGACGCTGCAGAGGAGGACCGACATTGTCCCGTCATCTTCTTCCGAATCCAGTTTCTGATCCGTGAGGAGCGTGAACTTGCTGCCTTCCACGAATGGCTGTGCCGGGATAGGCATCACATGCGCTTTCGTGGTCCCTGTATCACCAAGCGATCGCAACACTAGTCGCTCACCGTGCGACATAATACCTGTCGAGCTGTGTTCAAGTGTCAAGTATGTCGTAGGCTCCTGCTCCAGAAGACCCTTTTCGACGACTGGTTCCATGCCGGTGAGCAGTCTTTTCCGGAACGCGCGTATCCGCTCTGGGCGTGGTCTTGTCTGTGAAGGTCGGCGCACATCGATCACATCATAGATTGCCTTGACTAACGCTTTGCGAAATTGGTCACACCACATGATGGCCAGATGATCCATGCCCGTCCAGACATCAGGGATGCTCGACGTAAAGACTGTGAAACCGTGTGTATCGGGCACAAGTGATGTCAAACTTGTGTATTCTGACGGAATCATGGTATCGAGGCCACCTCCTGCTACGGAAACCAAAGTCACATCGTCCAGTGGATTCTTTGCGGCCGATCCGGAGAAAGATCTCCTCCAGTACGTGTTGATGTCGTTGTATGTAGACACCATCGCGGCATCAAATGAGATCGGGGGTCGCGCATGGGGCGCTGATAGTGTCAATATGGTGTTGATCGTGTTCTCCTGGTAATTCGGCATTCGAAGCATCGTCCTGGCGACCACACCTCCCATGGAATGGCCGAGCATGATCACAGATTTGGGGTCTGGCAGCCCCGGTTCGCGAGCGGATCGCTGTGGATTATGATACAGTGCCAGAATGTATGCGATGGCCTCGTTCAGATACTCGGCCTGGTCGAGCAGAGTTTGGCCATGAAATGCAATGAGCTCCTCGTTGAAGTCGACCGTGAAGAAGTCCAGCGGCCGCTTGCCCTCTCCCTGCGCGTCTCCATCCTGCCGTAATACATCGTGAAAATACACTGCTGCTTCTGCAGCGATGGGTCGCACTTGCTTGTAACTTCCAGCGTTGCCAGGGATGAACAAGACCGGTATCCCTTTGACCCTGATATCCTCATCCACGCCCCCTTCGCGATAGAGGTATAATGAGTATTTGCTCGCGAAGCGCGTGTGTTCTGTGTCGAAGTCGGGGAATCGGTCGAAGCGCGGCCGCATGTAAGACATGGCGCATCCTTTCGGGTCCTGCTGTCGGTTCAGGAACGAGTGGACCACGGTCAACAGGATGACGATGGCACCGATGCTCATCGCCAGCGTGAGGAAGGAACATCTCCATGGGCTCCGTCGTCTTTCTGCATGTTTTCGTAAATGGTCGGCAACGTATTCGGCGCGTGATTTGGAAGGGACGGGCTCGTCAAGAGTGCCGGGTTCGAGCGGCGGGTTCGGTATGGGCGTTGTCCGCGGCCATGGCGCCTTTTCTGAGAGCAGCACACTGGCTTCTTTGGTGGCTGCTTTTCGTTGCTGTTGCTGTTGTTGCGCAGACATGTGCCGCGTCGTCGCGCGGACGGGCTGTGCTGATTCCCGAGCCATCACCTCCGCCCTGCCCTTCTTGCTGCTGCCGGTGCTGACGTGCGGCCTGTCGCGAGCCTCATCTTCGCTTCCCTCGCTCGAGCGCCTCCTCATTGAAAGCTCCGCCGGCTGCAGGTCAGCGTCGCATTCGTGCACACGGGGTCCCGTGATCCGGCAAGAGGGCTCTGTAACGACAGACGAGGTGTGGTGGTGGTGTTGGGGTGCGGCGTGGTGGACTCTATCGCGAGGAGGAATCGCGAGAGGCAGGGGAGGCGTTCTCGCTAAGAGAGGGAAGGTAGCGCCGCAAGTCCGTCACAGATCCACCGTGCATTCGATAGTTGCCAGTCCGAATCACCTTCGGCTCCGCAACGGCGTCGATGGCGACATGAAAATGCTGGTCGTGATGGCAAGAACCGATGCTGTCTGGATGTCTTATCATGAGACCGATGTTGCACGACGCTGTCACATATGGCGTTGCGCAGAAGCTCTCACAAATTGTGCACCGCGGGAGCTTCTGCTGCTGGTGCTGGCCCAAATGCACGGTAAGTGCACGCGGAGAGCTAATTTCATTAAAAACTTATGCTCAGATCGCCGACCGATCCACGGCTCGCTCGCGAAACCTCCGCTTCTCCTCCCTCCTCCTCCCACACCGCGCTCCGCCACTCCACCCCTACACCGGGGTCACTGACGCCAATGGGCTTCGAACGTTCTGTTGATCGTTCACGCGCGCGACCTGTGCGCCAAGCTGCAACGCGTCAGCTCTTAAGGGAAAGGTACAGGAGCTATCCCCAGGCCAGCTGTAGGAGCTATGAGCCGCACTGCACGCCGAAAGCCAAAGCCATCTATGTATGGCAGCCGTTCAGCCACCGTCGATGCACGTTTTGCGGCGCATCGGTCTCACCAACTCACGCAAATGACGCTAGCACCCGGCCAAGCTGTGGTTGTCGAGTCTCCAGAAAAGTGGTGCAGCTTTTTGCGAGCAATTAGAGGATCGTCCGCGGCTCATGCGAACGTTCACCGGAGTCACTCGCCGCGCCAATGGGTTCCAGGATGCATGTCGTGCAGAAAACGCTCGAAAAAATCAAGGAAATGTCCAAAAGGCTTGCACAGCTTGCGACCATCAAAACTTTACTTGGCGGGTCTTTGTACAACGTGTCTGGCATTGGCAGAATCGCCTTGTGCAACACTGTGCTTCAGCCAGAAATTGCCGCCGCGTCCTTCAATTCGTTCCCATGGCCGACCAGAAAGCTCACTGAACGCACTGTACGTGCAAGACACGCAACATACCCGGTGTGCACATGATTACATCGTATATTACGCATACGTTCATCAGTTTACCACCTTCCCGACTCTGACTTGACTTTTCTCCAGCCTCTCCTTCCACGCTGCCTTCTTCTTCTGCACCTTCACCGCACTCCTCTTCCGCGCAACATGTCGATTAAAGCTTCCCTTTGCACCATGCCTCAACTTAGTAATCCGGTCTCCAGCCCTCCCTTTCGTGATTGAACCATATTCCAACTTTTCGTCCTTCGAGCGGTATTTATTCAAGAAATCGATCTGTCCATTCGATGCCGGCGCTCTCCTCCATCGAGCAGAATGCGCAATGAACTCGAACGGGAAAATCTTGCTGACAAATGTGTCGGCCGCACGAACCGCATCTTCAAATGTCGAGGCTTTTGCGATATTTCTTGGCCGAGCGAGGATCTTGCTACCGGTGCCTTCGGATCCTGCGACTTTCCGGGTATGTGTCACGACGAAGTGCTCCGCATCTGAATCTCCCTCTCCTCGTTGGATCCTGATGAAGCCTCCGTCCTGGTTCGAAAGAATATACTTCTCGTCACTGATCTGCACCCAAGCATTTCTCGAGAGCTGTCGGACGTGTCGTTCCCCCGCAGTGTCGTCAATCAAATCATTGACATTGTCATAATCCGTAAACGTGACATTGCCCTGTAGCTCGACCAACTGATTATTGGCAGTCGCCACAGCTGCTTGGTCTTCACGTTCCCGTTCCTTTTGCCGACGCTCTTTGGCAGCTTTGAGATCCTTGCCCTGAGCTTCGTTCAGTAGTGCATCCGAATCCAACCCGAATAAGGTTGGCGAAGATACGATGCCCGTCTCCAATGAGGCTACCATGTCAATCACATGACAATTCTCCTTGTCCGGATGTAACCTCAGGCCTCGTCCAATCATCTGCATGAGCAGATTACGGGACTGAGTCGGTCGCGCGAGGACGATGCAGTCGATGTTCTGGATATCGGTTCCTTCAGTGTAGATGCCGCAGTTCAAGAGTACAGGAAATTCGCCTTTCTTGAACGCTTCCAGCCGCTCGTCCCGAACTTTGATAGGCGTGTCGCTTGTGACGAAACGAGCGTCTACACCGTGTGCACGAAACGTTGCCGTCAAGGCTGCTACATGCGCGAGGTCTACGCAGAAGACCAAAGTAGACTTTCGATCTCTCGCCTTTGTCATCCATGCCCGGACTGTGATCGAATTGGTAACATCGTTATTAACAGCCTTGGAAAGAGATCCAGTGTGAAAGTCGCCGTGTGATTGCGTCTTCACATTACCGAGCTTGGCTTCAGACTGGACAGTCGTGAAGAGCAAATTCGACAGCCACTGATCCTCGATCATATCCAGATAATCTTTATGGTAGACGATGTGATCAATAACTGCGCCAAGTCGCATTCCATCGTGTCGTGAGAGCGTCGCCGATACTCCCACAAGACAAGCAGGTCCATATTCGACAGCGTCCACGAGGCGAAAATGTCGAAGAACATCCATATATCCGGACGCCACGATGTGATGAGCCTCGTCAACCAATACGAGTTTGAACCGATCTGGGTCGTAATTCGACAACCTTGCACCTCGTGTCAGACTTTGAATCGAGGCGACAGTGATATCTGCAACACCGGAGGCGTGTCTATTCGCCATTTCGATCTCGACTGTCTTGTCCGGGTACAGGTTCTGGCAGTGGCGCGCTGCTTGCTTGACAAGCTCCCGCCTGTGAGCAAGGATGAGAGTTTGGGTCGCATTGGTCGTGGGAGGTGGGACTTGGGCTATCAAGTGACTGAAGATGACCTGAACAATTGGTCAGTGGTGGAGTTTGAGTGCTCTCAATATTGCCTACCGTCTTGCCACTACCAGTGGCCAGCGAAATTGCCAGCCGTTTCTCACCTCTGGCGATGTACTCCAGGACAGACTGAATGCTCTCCTGTTGGTATGGCCGGAGTTGCACTTTCTGTGGCTGCACCTGCCATCTTCGCGATGATGAGGCGAAATGCCTAGCCCATGTTGTTGGACGAGGAGGTGTTGGCGAGAACTGGAGAAGGAGGTGTCGTGAGAATGGAGGTGTCGGTTTCAGTAGCCCTACATGTATCTCTCGAACTGCACACCGCGCGATACTCATCAGCCAGACGATGGAAGGCGCACCCTAAAACGAAGGTTGCAATGACAGGACAAGGAATGTGTTGGACGGAGACGAAGTGACAGAAGCTGCAGCAGAGGCAAGTGCGAGGCTGTCACCAGACGCGACTTTTGTCACCTTCGCGAAGCAATTTACGAACTTCAACGTGATCTTCCAGAGCAACTCAATTTCGCAACTCATGTCGTCAATCATTATGTTCATCACCATATATACTCTAACGATTGTGCTGTATACACCCCACTGTAAGCGAATGTTCTGTGTGTATCCCAATGCAAACGACAGTGCCCATTGTGCCGTCCGATACGACGATGCAATGCAAAAGTGAAATCCCGTCATCTCCATGCCGTACAACACCAGAGGCCGTCTGCAGATTCCTTCACACTACGTGTAATAGTAGTTGCAGCTCAGCTGAGCATTGCCCGGATACGGTACATACCAATAGCACCAAAACTCGAGATCTTTAATCTTGAACTTCAAAGTGTTGCCATCGATGCTGCCGCCATCATCGTCGTCGCCGCCGCCCTCATATGCTTTCTTCCAGGCCTTGAGAGCATCCTCATAATCTTTCCAGGGATTCTTGTCGTCGTCCTTCTTGCCATACAGCTTGTCGTAATAGTCTTTCCACTGCTTCTGATAGTCTTCTAACCATTTCGTGTAGGCATCCTTGTTTGCGTCTGACTTGTCTTGCAACGCTTTCTGCCAGTCCTCGAGCGCTTTTGTGTAGGAGTCGTCTGGTTTCTTATCATCAGATTTGAGCTTGCCTGCTGCATTTACCAAGCCCGTAAGGCCGTCGAAGAATGTCTGTGATGATGATGATGCTGGTGTCGTGCCGGACCCCATGCCCGACGATGATCCAAGGAAAGGGATGGAGATTCCAGTTCCGCCACCACCTGCGCCTCCACCTCCCGATCCTCCCAAGAATGAGCCGACGAGGCCACCGATGTCAAGCTGTGCTGCGTCATTCTGTTGCGGTTGATTCTGGGTTGCATCTGCAGCAGGGGCGGCAGCCTTTGCTGCATCAGCTTGAGCGTTCTGAGCAGTGGCCTGCGTTTCATCGACTTGCTTATTCGAATCTGCCTGCTGCGCTTGAACAGCTTGGACGTTTGCTTCAGCTTGTTGATTCTGGGCCTGGTCTTGCGCGGGTTGTGCAGCAACTGTGTCGTCACGAGTGCTCAAGTGGATACCCTGAGCATTATCGTAAGTGAACTGCATCATGATCGTCCATGTCGATGTGTGTACATACATTCTGAAGATAAGGCTGAGGCAAGGCCATCGCCTGGGCCAGCAGCACACTGAGCCCAACTGAGACAACCTGCTTGAGATGCATTGTGGAACAGCAGACAGTAATTGGGGTGTTTCGGAGCGGCCGATGGTCTTGTGAGTTCGAAGGTTCGTTCAACAGCAGGACGGATTGCTTCCTTTATACCATGGAGTGCTCAGTGCACTCGTCGAACCAACTATCGCCAAGCATGTATGGTAGCCATGCTAGCCCCATGAGCAGAGGCTGGAATATTCGTTACGTACTGCTTGTACTGCCGGCCCAAGCCAGGTGATTGCACAATGAGCGCATGCTGTTCGGCTGCGCCTTCGCAATTTTTTACTGGCTCTTCGTGGCCGGTCACTGTTCGGGGTCGATATTTGCCTAATGCCAGGAAGTATAACACCACTGCAGCAACACCTCTCCACCGCAGCCGAGGTGGATTTGTTATCTTACCATAGCGGAGCCGTTGTCGTTCACTTTGATACCTACGAATGATTTTATTGAGGCTGTGGCACTCCGCACTAACCTCGTTCTTCGTCTTCTACTTGGTCCATCTGGACCACTTCGGTGAATGAGATTGTTCCTCACTGACCATTGGTCGTCTGATACTTAGTGAGCTCCACAACATACAAGAACCTGTTCCTGCTGTGGGCAAGGGTTCCCAGATAGATGCGCTTTTTGACGGTGGTCAAGCTTCGGCGGAAGCTTAATTCCGACAAGGCGACATGCAGTGAATGCTCGATCTTGCTCGCGTAGATGCAAGTCTACCACGGCCGATGAACAAACAGTCCAGGGATGAAGAAGTGACGCATGGATCGGTCTGTGGCAACAGCATGAATTTAAACTTTTGACATTTGAACCGCAAGAGGAAATTGATTGGGTACAGTCCACGAAGCTGAGGGTTCAGTTATCGGAAGCGGCGTGGTAGTTGGCAGTGTGGCGCACTGATTTCCGCGGAAGGGCGCTGAGAATGTGTCGAGCTATGACTCCTGATGCTCGGCTTCGACACAGGCGTATCGCTCTTCGAGCAACATCAGGACGCGCTCGACCTGGCGCCCATCTGTCGATCTCCGTACAATGGATTCGAGCGCGGAGTAGCGAAAGCAATTGCGCCGAAAGTTGGGCCGGCTCAAGGCTGTGTAAAAATGCCAGCGTCTTGTCAAAGCATAACTCTCGGCGGATCACCTGAAAAGGAAAATCAGAAGACCTACGTTCCGGATTTGGGGCTTTTCCCCACGAGAGTGGCTGTATGGTAGCATGAAGCGATGTTCTGCCCTGTGTAGCCCTAGAGTGCTATCGTAACTTTCTTGTGTTGGCTGTTGCGATTGTGCGGCACCTATTGTGATGACGCAGAGTGAGGCAGTTGATTTGGCGGCTTCCACGTGCAGTTCACGCGATTGCTGGGAATGCGCCCACCCATGCCGTCTTCGCTTCAGCGTCGAGAAAGCATAGAGCGGCAGTTTCGATTGTGGACTGATGTTCGATGTTCGTGGGGTACGCTGTACTCTGAAAGTTACGAGGAGCAGCCAGGCAAACAATGGCAGGTGCTCATGCTCGCGGATGCTGTTGCGATTGGCCGCATCGCTTGAGAGCAACTGCCATGTGCAGACGCACTGTGATGGCGGAATCTTGCCATGTTCGCGTTCGCCTGTAGTTGACAGTGCATTTCGTGTTGATGTTCGTGTTCATGTCGATGTCGCAGAGACCAACAACATGACGTGAGGAGTGAGATTGGATTGGACTCCATCCGCCACGACTTTCGCCGTCTTGGCAGCGTCGGATCACAGAAGTCGGGCCCGACTGTTGCACAACTTTCTCACAGCACATCGTCCTCGCCATGTGAGCCGAGACGGCGGTGGCGACATCTCCGCGATGGCGGCCGACACATCAGAAGACGAGTATATCGACAGCGAGCGTGACTCGCACTCCGCAGACTCAAGCAGCGAAAGACAAGGCACTCCTGCCTACGCGCAAAGCAGCAGAGACAACCAAGCTGAACGCGGGACTCGACAGAATGTCGACCCACAAGAACGATCGGGCGCCTCGTCACGCGGGCTCATCCAAGAACCAGACACCGTGGTCGAGGCCTGCACAGGGCAGTCCCGCGAGAGGCAACCCCGCCCATGGCAGCCCCGCCAGAAGCAACCTCGTTCAAGACAGGCCAGCAGTAGGCGAAGCAGCGGAGACTCGGACTGGCAATCGCAATCCTCGCGATCAGAAGTAGGCGGCTCGCTTACCACAGAGTACCGCGATCTGCTCAATGATATGATCGCAGATGCACGTGGCCGTGAGACAAATTCTGAGTTTGCTCTGACTGGCAGTCAGATCGAAGCTTCTTTTTGGTCTGCGCGTGAGAAGGCCGCACTGTTTCGAGCTCTTGAACGTCACGGCTCTGGTGATCTCTCTCGCTTGGCTCGTTCCGTACATACGAAAAGCCAGTTTGAAATACAAGTCTACATTTCGTTGCTTCGAGAGGGCCTTGCGGTGCAGCACAGAGCTGATCCACGAAAGACTGCCATCTTGAGTGACATCCCAGCCGCGGCAGAGATTCCAATTGACTGTGAAGCAGCACTGGAGAATGCTGCCGATGCCCTTTCATCCCGCGTCGAGAAGCACGAACAGACTGCAGAGCACGAAAAGTACAACGACAACTGGTTGGTCAATGCAGAAGCGGCCGACCAGGAGGAACAGAATTATGAGCAGGCAATCGCAGACGCTGCGAAGACTGACAATGATGTATCTACCACTGATGCCGTCGACTCGATAAGCTCAGACCAAGCCTTTTTGCTGCGGCAAGCTGCTTTTCTCCAACTATCCAGAAATCTCTTCATGAACAACGGTGAGCAGGAAGATCTCAGCTGGCACCATGTTAACCTGGTAACAGACGTGGTCGGCGAACCAGCCATTTTCAGGAGGGCTGTTGACGATTTGCAAGCCATTACGATTAGCTTGACACGTCGACTAGTGCAAGTCAGCATCTTCCAAGCCATGACGCGACTGAGAGCCCACGACTCAACGCGGACCGAATGGACACCTTTGCCTGCAGTCAGGGAGACCGACGTTCGCACAGCAATTGAGATTCTTGGACTGCGGCCGAAATGGCGGCAATATTGGGCTTCTATTCCGCGTCGGTCTCGTGTGACAGTCTACAGTGACTCGAAGAAGTATAATGACGGCCGCCCTGGTACTAAAGCGGGGCACGCCTTAACCTACGATGAGGTGGAGGCTGAGCTTGGTGATGAGAGCGAAAGGGTAGAGCCTGACAGCGAAGTCAGCGAAGAGGAAATGTTCGAGGAGGATATCGACGATTTCATGGCCAACAGCGACGCTTTCACAGACGACCATGATCAGTCCGGCGACTCGGAGGAAGAAGGGTACCAAGATCTGAAGCAGAATTCGGCACTATTCAGGTCCTCGAGGAAGCGTAAACGTGCCCTCAGCCCTGATACTCATGCTCAACTTCAGGATGAGCATGCAGAGGCAGTAGACTTACAGCATTCGGCAAGTGAACAGAGACGCCTCTGGGACTCGCTTCGCTTGGCGGCGCCAGAGAGCCTCGCACAAACGAATACCGTGAAAGCTGTGCCAACTATTGTATCAGCTGGAGCGAGTATCGATACGATGCATACAGAATGGCGCAATTCAGTCGGAGCACAGGCAGAATGGGAATCAGAGGAAGGACTACCTTGCCCCGAAGACTTTCACGCCATGGGCGTTGAAGGCCGAGCTCGTCGCAAACGCAGGCACATCCTCGAAGATAAGATCCGCGAGCGATTACAACCACGCCAGGCCAGTGCTTCGGGGGTGCATGAGACAAGCGCTCGCATTGAAGAGGACAATGATATCGAAGGAAGCGGAGAAGAGAGCCTCTCCATTGATGAAGAAGAAGAAGCAGCGCTCGAAGAGGATGTCGATGACTGAACTATATCAAGATTCATGCAGGCCTGCGACAATTCATACACACTGTCATCGCACAGTCCGATACTGCAGTAAGAAGAGCTGGTTCGTTCGGACCCGTGAGTGGTAGATAGATCATCCGCCACACTGGAGCACCACTTTAGCCTGAAGTCGCACCCCATCTTTCCCACATCCAAGAGCTTGGGGAATCCACTACAAGACAGAAGTTCTCCACCTTTCATCTTTGCAGCACTGCAGTTGAACAGGCTGTTTCGCGGCAGTTTGATCATTCGCATCATGTGAAGCCTACAGCTATAGCCAGTATCGCTGCCGAACGAAGGATAAGTACTTACTTGATCTCTACTATTTGCAACCTTCTTCGCCTGAAACCAATTGATCCTTCTATACGGCTACTGACTGCTTTGAGAACGCATCGGGCTAGGATTTGGTGCTCACACGATAACAAAGATGTCTACTGGGACTTTGAAAGTCCAAGGCGATCAAGTGGTAGGAAGCAATGATGGGAAACCCGTGGTGCTCAGAGGCGCAGCATTGGGTGGGTGGATGAATATGGAGAATGTACGTCCCATGTTATCGACCACTTCATCACAGAAAAAAAGGTCTCAAGCAATCGGTTCCGAGGAATATGGGCTGATCCGAAGTTCGCTAGTTCATTACCGGTTACCCAGGCCATGAATCTCAACATCGTAAATCCATGCTTAAAGTCCTCGGAAAAGAGAAATACGAGCATTTCTTCGATAGGTTCCTCACATACTTCTTTCAGGAAGCCGATGCGAAGTTCTTCGCTTCGAAAGGACTGAACTGTCTCCGACTACCTTTCAACTACCACCACTTCGAGGACGACATGAATCCGAGGGTCCTAAAAGAGGGTGGGTTCAAGCACTTGGACAGAGTCGTGGAGCTGTGTGCAAAGGAGGGAATCTACACAATCTTGGATTTGCATGCTCTGCCAGGAGGGCAGAACTGCGATTGGCATTCCGACAACGTGACGAACTGGGCTGCCTTCTGGGAACACAAAGACTTCCAAGACCGTGTCATTTGGCTCTGGAGCGAGATCGCTAAGCGCTACAAGGACAATCCGTGGGTCGCGGGATACAATTTGATCAATGAGCCTTGTGATCCCGAACATTGGCGGTTGCCGACTTTCTACGACAGGATTGAAAAGGAAGTGAGGAAGATTGATTCGGAGCATATACTGTGGTTGGATGGCAATACATTTGCGATGGAATGGAAGTGTTTCGAACATGTGTTACCCAACACTGTGTATGGTTTGCATGATTATAGTATGATGGGCTTCCCCAAAGGCAGGACGTATACTGGGGCGCAAGAGCAAGATCATCAACTGGAGAGTCAGTTCCTCAGAAAGGCCGAGTTTATGAGACAACATGGTTCTCCCGTCTGGAATGGTGAATTTGGTCCCGTCTATGCAGATTCAAAGCTGGATGAAGATCATGAGGCGATCAATGCTGCCCGGACGAACTTGTTGAGCAAACAGCTGGAGATCTACGACAAGTACCAGATTCATTGGTCGATCTGGCTGTTCAAAGATATTGGACTCCAGGGCATGGTCCACTTGGATCCGGAGTCGCTTTATATGAAGCGTATCGCTGGATTTCTGGAGAAGAAACGTCAATTGCAAGTCGACGCGTGGGGTCGTCGGCCTTCGAAAGAAGTCGAGGATGTCATATTCCCGCTGGTCGATTTCATCGACAAGCACATCCCGCAGAGTAAGGAGATGTATCCTACACCATGGAATACGGAACGTCAAATCACAAGGCTGGTCAATCAGCTTTGGATGAGCGGATGTCTGAGCGACGAATTCGCAGAGCTCTTCAAAGATCTGAGCCTTGAGGAGCTGGACGAGGTCGCGAAGAGCTTCGCATTTGAGAACTGCATCCAGCGACAAGGACTGAATGAGGTGTTGGAACGACATGCCAAAGTCTCAGGCGAAGGCAAGAAAGTGGATTGGACCGAGTTCCAACATGGAGCAGCTCAACAACAAAAGATGGAGCTTGATTAGTGAACAGATCTTGATGGGCTGTGGCTGAACCTTTGGTACCACCTTTTCGTGCGTAGTACGATGAATCATGAAGCACATCTCGGTATGTGCATGCCTTTGACATTTCTGCATCTTGAAGACGAAATCGGTATACTCGTCCGTGTCGGCACGATCTCGGCCAAGTCTCTCGAGAAACTCTGAATCTCTGATATTCTTCCAAACTCTCGTCTTCTCCTCCACATGCCGACTTCCACGTCCAAGTCAACGAATGCTCTGTCATGTGATCCGGAAAGTCATCCAAAGCGAGTCAAGTGTGCAGACGGACTGGGTCTGTTCAGGGACATGGGCCATTGACGAGAAATGGGCAGGTCAGACGGTCGGCGACTGGCTGGCAGGAGCCGAGCACAATTCTACCAGAGTTCTTCCACCAACCTCGCTTTTGCGCTTCTCCTCACCTCCCCAATCCTCCACCTCGAACCGATTCGCACCGAACACGCAGTCGTGCTCCTACTGTGGCGCAACAATCCTCTATACCATTGCACACTGTACAGATGTTGCTGTCGGTCGGAGGATGAACTCCGCAACATCTCCTCATCTCCATGCACGAGGGTGATGCGCGGCAGGCATCGTCGGCAATGGTCGGCACAATGAAAACCTAGACCGGTCGTACGTACCATAGCGGCGGATGGCATGTCTCGCACCACGCCTACCACACAGCTAGTCGGCCATGCAGCAGCAGCCCGAATGACGGCCGAACGAACGCGCATGCAAGAAGACAGTGCAAGCTCTCAGTAAAAACGCCACCGCCGGGTGATAAGTCTCGTCCTCGGCCCATCCTGACCCATACCAAGCTCTTGTGCCACTGTACAGCTGCAGCTTAAAGCAGTCTAGCATCTCGGCAGCACGTAGGTCTCGTTTGTGCACCGCAGCCAAGGCCCGAAACAGGAATTGATGGTCCTTGCTACCCCGAGCCACGCGAGTGTGGAGGACCTGGGGGCCCGTGGCGACCACCACGGGCTAAATCTCATATGCATCCTTGCCAGACTTGATATAGATCTGGTGCTTGCCCGGGCCTGAAGCACGTCCGGATCTCGTGTGTCTCTTCCAATACCATTTCCCGGCAGTGTCGCCCTCACCCGCTGCAGCAGCCATGGATACCGCCGATGAGAAGAGAGATCTGCAGTCGACACAGCATGTCACTGATGTCGAAGATGACATTCAGAAAGGCCCAGTGGTCAAGGAGGCCGCTGTCCACTCAGTAGCCCTGGCGGCAGCTGTGGAAGCTCACAAGCCCAATCTATGGAGTCGCGGAATGGTTCAGCTCTACATGATCATGTCGATCGGATATCTTGTCTCCAGTAAGTCGACTTCGCGGTCTGAGACCTGGAACAAAGCTGATTCTGGACAGCAATGAACGGTTTCGATTCGAGTTTGATGGGAGCCATCAACGCTATGCCCGCGTACCAACAGACTTTCGGATTGAGTGGAGCTGGTAGCTCGACTGGTATCATTTTCATCATCTACCAGCTCGGGCAGATTGCGGCATTCCCATTCTGTGGTCTGCTTGCAGATGGATACGGAAGAAGGATTTGTATCTTCATTGGATGTTTCCTTGTCCTCGTCGGTATGTGCTCGTAACAGGAGAGAGCGCAAACCCATAATTGACACAATTCCAGGTACCGCTGTTCAGACGACAGCGAATACTCAGGGCCACTTCATTGCAGGACGTTTCGTTTTGGGCTTCGGAGCCAGTATCGCCTCGGCAGCCGGTCCAGCATACACAGTCGAACTCGCACACCCAGCATACCGTGGTACCATGGCAGGAATGTATAACAACTTCTGGTGGCTCGGAAATATCATTGCAGGATGGACAACATACGGAACGGAGAAGCACATGCCAGACTCATCTTGGGCGTGGCGAACACCCACCGTTGTTCAGTGCATTATGCCTGCTATCGTCATGTGTTTCATCTTGTTCTTCCCAGAATCGCCAAGATGGCTGATCATGTAAGCATACGTGGGCGCTCTGAGGTATCACCACAGCTAACGATTTCAGGCACGACCGAAGAGAAGACGCGATTGCTGTCATGGCAAAATACCACGGAGACGGCAACCCATCATCCCCTCTCGTAACTCTCCAAGTCGAACAAATCGTCGCAGACATGAGCGCTACCCGAAACGAAAACCCATGGTGGGACTTCCGCGAGCTCTTCAACACCAAGGCTGCCCGATACCGACTCTTCATGGTCATTGCCATGTCCTTCTTTGGTCAATGGTCCGGTAACAACGTGGTCTCATATTTCATGCCACAAATGGTGAAGCAGGCCGGAATCGGAAGCGCGAGCACTCAGTTGCTTATCAACGCGATCAACCCAATCTTCAGTTTCCTTGGAGCCCTCTACGGTGCCACTCTGCTCGATCGACTGGGAAGACGGCCGATGTTGCTGATTGGTTTGGCGGGTGGTCTATTCTCCTACGTCCTCCTGACTGCGTTCACCGCGGCATCGGAGACGAACAAGGACTTGTCCTACGGTACCATTGTCAGCATCTACCTGTTCGGTATCTGCTTCGCATGGGTACGTCAAAGAAGGAAAAGGGATCTATCACGGGTTTAGTCATACTGACATCTTTAGGGTTGGACTCCACTGCAAACTCTCTACGCCGTCGAGTGTCTCGAGAACCGAACTCGCGCCAAGGGTAGCGGTCTCAACTTCCTCTTCCTGAACGTCGCCATCATGGTCAACACTTACGGAATCAGTGTTGGTATTGATAAGATCGGCTGGAAACTCTACCTCGTCTACATTGGCTGGATTTGCGTGGAATTGGTCGTCATCTACTTTGTAAGTTGTGGTCAGCGTTGTGACTTGAGGAAAATCTAACATGGCATGCAGTTCTTCGTGGAGACGGCAGGAAAGACTTTGGAAGAACTCAAGGAGATTTTCGAGGCGGATAACCCACGCAAGGCTTCGACGAAGAAGACTAAGGTCGCTTTGGACGAGGTCGGACATGTCGTGCATGTTGAGCAGGCATAGTGCCAGAAATGCATCAAAGTATCGTTACAGAATACGAATAATTCATGATATTAATTCAGTATCCCCACTGGTCAAAGGGTGAGATTGTGTCAAAGTCATTGCTGATATGCCAGTCATTCATGCTCTGTCTACATTCACAGAAGCGTCGACGCTCTCATCCAATGCTCCCAACTCCAAGCAATGCATCCATCTAGAAGCAATTCTACTAAGCGCAAGCAAGCACCATCCATCGAATATCCAAACTCACAAATTACCTTCTTCTCAATCGACTCACGATCTCCATCCCTTCTTCACCGGCGTATCGTGTACACCATTCCACGAATCAACCGCATACTTCATCGCAAAAGGCCAACCAAAAAAGAAAATCATAACTGGAACATAAAACTTTGTCGTTCGCGCCATTTGTGCCGTGTATCTCTCCCATGCTACGCTGTGAGGTCGAAGTGTGACTGCATTCCGTTCGAAGGGGTGAGGTTCTTGGAAGAGTTTGCGGGCTGCGCGGGCGGAGCGGATGAATGCTGGCTGGAAGGAGATGAAGGTCAGTTACGACAGCTGGGGATTGGATTGGAGAAGGGAAGCATGATTACCTCTGTGCTGGTGGCAGATGCTACTGCTGATGCTGGATTTATGGTGGCCATTTGAAGGGATGTGGGGATCGTGATTGATATGAAGAGTGCTTCACTCGTGGCGGCGGTGATAAGGTGTTTGCTCGACGTTGATTGATGTGTTGCTTGATTTGACTTGAGAGGAGAGGTGCTTCAGGACAATTTTCAATGTATTGCTGTTATATGCGATGCAGATGAACCTCGTCGCGTGCTCATCTTGGGTTTATATAGGAGTTCTCTAAGGCTGCATATGTCATTCCGAATACGGAATCTGGAAATGGCGATGCTGCAGCATCTGAAACCGTGCGAGAAATTCTCTGCATGATCAGCCATGAATGGCAGTCGTGAAGACTGTGCCACATCGAGACGTCTGTAGGAGAGGAGGGCATAAGCAGGGATGGTAGGGCAGAGCAGGGATCATAGGGTTGGTGTAGGGATTGTGGTAGGAGAAGAGCACGAATGTCACAGCCAGCTCTCGTCATGTCTCTCGCCACTGCTCCATAACGCTGTCGGAGTACGCCAGCGGTAGGATGCTGACTGATTCAAAGGTATGTCTGTGCCGTAAGAAGGAAGGAAGAAGTCGGAGGTGACAGCGAGTCTTGGCCCCGGCGAGAAATCCGAAGGAAGCCACCTCACACCACCACTCGCGCGACTTCGCTTCATTGTATCGGCTTCACGGAGCTCATTCAGCACCGCCTCGTACGGACCTCCCAAAGCAGTGGCGTCGTCATCTTCTCCGCTGCTGGACTCATCGAGGCCTCGGTGTCGCTGCCGGAACAGTATGGTGTGACACGGCTACTGGTCACGTCGTGGAAAAGGCGAAGCTACAGGACAAATTCACCCATCTTCAAAACTATGGAGAGCCGTTGCGACTGGATAAAGAGTGTGGCAGAGTCCATGAAGCACGGGTGGGACGCCAAAAGCTAGCCGAGAATGCCCAGGGTAGCATATATCGTTACCCGCAGGACCGGTTTTGTTCGCTCCAACTCTATGATCTCTGGCTGAAAGATGGTCCGAAGATACTTCACGAAGAGGAAAAGGATGAGTAGGAGTAGGCAAATAAGTGCAAGCTGAACAGCTGGGTAGTATTACATTCTGACGCTACAGCAAGTTCCAGTCTGGGGTCATCATCTTCCGCCATGCCTACACGCTTCTGAACATCAAACAAGAACTCCTCGCTGTTCGTTCACCATTCACAATTTGCTGTACAGCAATATGAAGGCCTCACCCTCCCAATCTTGCGACGTCGGCTTCAGCAGCTCTTGGAATCCGCCGCCCAAGGAGGATGCAATTTCCGCAGCGTCGTCAATCGTCTCGAAGCCGTTGTCTGCCCTCACAGAGGCTACATAGTGCCCGCCGTCGATATCGAAACCTTTGTGAGCGACCACCGAATCTAGACGATAGACGCACTCCTCGTCCACGAAGCCCGGCTCACGGTGCGCATTTAGATCGAGGAACTCAGGATAGTTGATCTCCGTGAATATTTTGTTCGCCAGATTGTCGAAGCGGCCGAACTGCACAACCAGTACTTCCGGAGCTTGTGTGATGGTTGTGACTACCTGCCTCTCCGGACCGTCCGAGTGTTGCTCGGCTGAAGCTGCGTTGGCTCTGCAGGAAGGACTATCGCATCTGATGCGGAAGGTACTTGCAAAGGCGGACTGGAGACACCACTGCAATGTCCTTCCATCTTCCAAGCCGTCTTGGTTCAATGGCACGTACAGTCCCAGCTGCATTGTCTTGGACCTATCAGATTTCGTCCTGCCGCAATCGGTACATGTCCAAGCCTGTTGTGTTTCGAGCTCAAACATGTCATCGAAAGAAATTCCATCGGCATCGCTCTTCTTGGACTGGATCTGCTCGCGGATGAGGTATCCCAAGAACTCTCGGGCGTCGCTCTGCGCGTTCAATAGGATATCGTTCTTCAAATCCTCAAAGTCTGCGGGAAGATTCGCTTCCAACGCCTGATGGAATTCGTTATACAAGGAATCGTCGACCGCGGTAATGCCTGACGGGATCCCGGCCCATTCGTCGTCCACCGGAGTCCCCTCATAGTTCCAATACACGTGGCATATGTCCTGGACACAGCACACCAAGCATTCGCTCGAGTGAGTCGTGCAATTCCTGTGAATCACGCCCATGTAGCGATAGAACGCTGGCAAATGCAAGAGAGCTTGAAGTACGGCGCTCCGATAACAGTCGTTCCCTCGGTTGTATAGACCTTTCGATGCTGGGAACCAGACGTCTGGAAACTCACTCCATCTACCTTCCATTCCTTGGTCGGGCTGGACCTGGCGGCCTAGCTGGCCATCCTCTGTAACGAGGAAGCCGTCCCATTTGTAAAATACTGAATCTGATGAATATTGCTGGTCTGTCGGAGACGGTGTACCTGGCGGCGATGGTGATAGCGATGGTGAAGATAATGAAGGTGTTCGCACTCTCCTTGGACTCGACGCCTCTGGTAGCCACGCCCAGTCTTCAACGGGATGTCTTTCGGTGGGCGACTCGACCCTCGGCGGTGTTTGGTCGACCGTTGGCGATGTCAAGAAATTTCCAGCCATAATGTCAAACGATGACAGTCTCTGTCGCTTTGGCGATGGACTTGGAGTTCCAGCCTGCTGACTCCTTGGACTTTTTGTCATTGCTGCGTCGGTGAATAAGTCGTGCTATTAATTGAAACTAGGGTGAATACTGGTCGCCAGCGACTTTATATACTCTGAACTGATATTGCGTATTCTAAGCAGAGACAAAGCGACGAGAGCAGTTGACCGGACGTCTGGAGGCTTGTTATAATTTATCGTTTGTTACCCCTCCGGACAAGATCAATGACTCTTTGTTTGCTTTCTTGGGATTGTTTCTTTGACCGGGCTGACAATACCGATCAGTCCCTCAACGGGCCGTCCGAATGCTTCGACACAGCACGATATGCCGAAGCAGGATCGAGAAGCTCTAGAGTTGCAACGTTAAAGATGACAATTTAAAGGCGACTATATATACAAACAAAAGGCGAGAACGCGGCTTTCTCGACGTCCCCGGACTTGTTGAAAGCCTCCATCGTCTTAAAATTGCTGGAGGACAGTATCTCTCTGCTGTCATTCATCACTTCATACCGGCCAGATAAATCACGTGCAGCCGCAATGTAGTGACCTTTTCTAGTTGTTTTGCCCCTGTGGCCCACCACCCCATCCAGGCGATACACGCAATCTCGCGTCAAGTTTTGGCCACGATACGCATTCAAGTTCAGGAACTCGGGATACCTTACGCGCTGGTCAATTTTCGACACTGTGCCTTCCTCGGTGAACTTGAAGCGCGCAATGCGTACCACCAACACTTCAGGTGCCCGGGTGATAAGTCGCTTGAATAGTCTTCGGGGTCCATCTATGGCTTCGCTGTTATCTCTGCGCTCTTTGCACTCATTGCTATCGCACCAGATTGCGACTTTCTCGTAGAAGAAACCGTTGTGAAGATACCACGGAACGCCATGACCTTTCTCCTTGTCGGAAAACTCAACGGTCAAGCCGAGCTGTCCGGTCTTCTTGTCTTGAGAGCGGGATTCGTTACCACAGTGTCGGCAGGTCCAGCTCTGCTCATACTCCAGCTCGAAGAAATCTCTCAAAAGCGATGCGTCCATACCGTGGACCTCGGGGAGGCATTCTCTGACGAGGTAGTCTATGAACATAAAAGCATCGCTTTGACGATCCTTTTCGATCTCTTCGGCTGTTTGCACGTCCCGAGGCGGACTCTTTTTGCATGCTGCTGTGAAGACTTCAAGCCTGCCGCGAGAGACTTCAGTCACGCCAGAATTGCCAGGTTGAATACCTGGTACGTTCCAATAGCGCCATATGAGTTCCTGCAACGCGCAGACAACACAGTATTCCGACGTTACATAGCAGTCCTGATGGACTATGCCCAGGAAGTGATAGAACTGTGGTGAATGAAAGAGTGCTTGCAAGCTTGCGTTTCGGTAGCAAAGATTATTAGGATTGTGCATTCCTTTCGATTGCGGATATCTGAGTCCCGAAAAGGTTCTGGAGATTTCGTCCTCGTAGTATGGCCCAACACGTGCGCCGCCCTCCTTGAGTTTGTTCTTGCCCTTCACCAAGGGTGTAAAAATTGGACTGGTAAGGGGGGATGGGGTTGTCGCGGGTGGTGTGCGTACTCGTGGACGCTTGGCCACAGGAGGGGGAGCATCGTCCTGGGCAGTTCGCTTTTGGCCTTGGTCAACTACCCTGAGATGGTATCGATGTTGTCTGCAAACCATTGTAAGTGATTATGAAAGTGCGAAACTGTTTTGCCGGATCGAACTTGGTGTTCGCTCTTACTTGTTCTCCCTAGCTCTGCTGGAACAAAGAGTTCATTCACTGCTTACAGCATTGCCGGAATGGGACGAATATACCGTTGAGAGACCGCACCGTTCAGCACAAAGAAATCCCAAGTCAAGCTTAGTCAATGAGAAGACCGTGCCGGCAGTGCCGTGCTTGAAGATTTGAAGTACCGTGTAATAAATTAAGAAATTCTACTATACGCGAGTACATATGGATCGAAGCCGTCGCCAGTCGAACTCAAAACAGATACTTCATGTAGAGACGACGCATCCTATTCAGGATATCAACAATAGAGCGATCCTTCATAATACACGCACGCAAGCCTGACGAACACTCTGATTGGAAATTGTCGTGCTTGTCGGAACACCTTGGTTGAGTATCTGAGATAAAAAGACGCACCCCCACGACATGTGGAATTGATGTGTCAACATCAATCACTGTTCCCTGGAGCACCTTCCACGGCACTCCTGACTTTGGAGTAGAAGAGTATATATGGCTGCAATTTGTCCCTTCCAACTTGAGGATAATAAAAGCGCTGAATGTCGTCTATTGGTGAGACTTGCTTGTCATTCAGCGTCTCAAATCCGTCTCGTGCGCGTACAGTAGTAATGAAATGGCCCTTGTCGATCCCATGCCCGAAGTGTGCAACAACAGCGTCCAGTCGGTAGATGACATCGCTACCCTCGTCGGTGTATGGACCAAGATTGAGGTATTCTTCACAGTCGATTTTTCCCTTGAGCTTCTTCGTGGCACCAGTTTTATTCATGGAGAAGCGCTTTTGCTGTAGAATCAAAACTTCTGGGGTCTTGTTGAGCACAGATTTCCTCGTCCGCAGAGGGCTTTCTTCTTCGTCGTCTCCAGCATCAATTCGAGCCTGTTCACAGGCGGCAGTTTCACATCTAATTTCGACGGCTTCGGTCATCTCTTTGCGCACAGCATTAACAATCGTGCTCTGTCCTTGAACGAACACGGAAAGAATAGGTGATGGCGACCCAACTTCGGTTACATGGTTTTCTCCACAGTCTTCACACTGCCACCAAGACCACGTCAGCATACCGAAGACCTGCTGCATGCTCTCGGGCAGGTCCTTGTCCGAGAGCTCGCCGAGATGTTCCAGAAGAAACTGCACGTAGTTCAAGGCATCCAATTGTTCCTCGTCACGCATCTCAGCGAGGCTCTCTGCACTTGAGCCAGGTGCTGGTTCCTTAGGAATGTTCGCAAGCACCGCCTTGTCCAAATCCTTGTAATTGAAATACACGTTCTTTTTTCGAGGTCTTTCAGTGCTCCAGTAACGTTGAAACACATCTTGCAAAGCACACGTAACGCACTTTTCCAACTTCTTTTTGCAATCGCGGTGCATATTTCCCAGCAAATGGTAGACGGCCGGCACGTGGAGCAGAGCCTGGAGAGCCGCGATTCGATAGCAATCAGCACCTGTAGTATTTTCGAGACCTTTCGACTCCCAGTTCTTCAGCGTCGTGGGGAATTTGTTGGAAATCATGCCTGCTACCACGCCTTCGGGGTTGATGATCTGGCCGGTTCGCCTATTTTTGCCGTCATGTTTCACCAGAGAGGCAATCTGCCTGTCCGTGAGCTTGACTCTCTTTCGCGGCTTGGAAGGACCAGCAGAATCGGAAGGCGAGCGACGTTTGCTTCCAAGTGGTGAAGACATTTGGGTCCCAGTCTCTTTCTGCTCGGGCGCCTTCGCCTTCGCTGTAGCAGCCAGAAGAGCGTTCTTCTCGCTTAGCTCCGCTATAAGATCGTCCTTCTCTCCCACTTCTCCCTCCAAGCCCCGGACCTCTCCTTCTAGCTCGCTGACCTCTTTGCTTAGATCCCTGACCTTTGCTGAAAGGTCGATGAACATGGTAGCATAATCACTTCTACTGTATTGCTGAGGATCTTGCTGGGGATCTTTCTGAGGATCTTGCTGAGGATCTTTCTGAGGATCTTGCTGAGGTTCTTGCTGAGGTTTTTGCTGAGGCTCACTTTTACGCTCAAATGGCTTCAGTCTTTGTCGTCCTGCTCTGTCGGTCGTAGCAGCAATAGTATTGATAGTGGGAGCAGTAGTAGCGTTTGCTCGTGCAGCTAATCCGTTGAGGTTTCCAAGTGGCCTGGGGACCAGCCTGGGCGGTTCTTCCACAGGTCCGAACACCCATGATGCCAACCAGCTGAAAACCATCTTGATCGAATGTGCTTTCTTGAAACCGAGATTGTGAATTGTGAAGGAGGTGAAGGAGAATATGACACACGGACAGAGAGCATGAAGGAAAAGAAGAAGACAGAACCACCTAGCTCAAAGAAAGAATTGTCGTCGTCGGCCGCATCTGGCACAATCAAACCCAGCAGTGCTGATGCCGGATCTGGATTCCTTTGTGCTGTAGACATTGTCGCGGGCATTGAATTGAGCTGATGTGGGGTGAGCAATGGGCACAATAGAGATTGAGCGAACATCTTGCATTGTAGGCACTCAGAGACTGTATTGTCGAGAATGGCAGAAGTGGATACAGAATGCAATTTTGGAAGACAATGAGATGGCGAGGAGAGGCGACGTTCATTGCGAAGTTGTGAGCCAGGTTGGAGACAGAATCGCAAAAGTCGTGGGACGAAACACCACGGTCACCGACGCCGAGCTCTCGATTCCCTTCACCTCACGTAACAAGTCCCCCAAAAGCACGCGGCCGACTGTCAAGAAGGAGACTAGAACGAATCGTGTTTCTGGTACGATAACGATGATCCGATAGCATCCTGTGAAATGCCAAACAAATATTGAAGAGCTTATCGCCGAGCTGCCATGAGTCCCACGGAGTGCTGAGCAGGGCCAGGCTGGCATGCAGCAGAATCACACGGCTTCTGTCGCGGAGAAGTCTTCGGCCCACGAACGCAAGCAGCTCATCTCATGAACCTCTTCCACTGAGCTAGCATGGCCGACTTCGACCGAAACGACTCCCGCTGGCGAGCAATTACAGCCCGAGATCCCAAAGCACATTTTAGCTTCTTCTACGGAGTCCGGACCACAAGGATCTACTGCCGCCCTACCTGCACTGCACGGGTGGCTCGTAGAGCGAACGTTGTATATTTCGACAATCGGGAAGTGGCTGAAGCTGAAGGCTTCAGGCCTTGTGTGAAATGCAAGCCTCACGAATCATTCATTGGCCAGAAAGATGAACTCGTGCTGAAGACTCTTAGCCTGATATGGGACAATAAGACTGACGCTGCCAAGAAACGCAGTATGAAAGACCTAGCGAATGAGCTCTCGGTGACGCCTAGCTATCTATGTCGCACTTTCAAGAAGACTATGGGATGCACGCTGAGCGAATACGTCAAACAGTTCGAATCGGAACAAACCACCAAGAATTTAGTGCCCGCGCAGCATCGTGGAGGCACTCACGCGGCAGTTGCAGATTGGATACCCAGTACTGCAGCCATTGCGGTCTCGCCCGACAATACTCTGCTTGGAGCAGACGTTAGTTTCGCAGACGAGGAATGGCTGCTGTCTGACGCTGCAAGTTCATCAATGTGCCCAGAGGGAGATTTCGTACGACAAGATTGTGTGCCCCTTCCGTGCTGAAGTTCACTTCGACTGAGAAGGAATTCAATTTACTGTACAAGGGAAAGAAAAGGTGAGAATTGTTTTGTGAAATGTTCATTAGATCTTAGTCTACAGGGTGGCTGACAGAAGCTCAGCTATCATGGGCATACATCACACCTGCAAGCTCTATCTGGCGATCATCGGTCCAGGAAATCCATCCGGAAATCGTTTGCGTACATCTTTTAAGAACCAGTCGGCTTGGCCTCCTTAACTGTAATAGTCTTAACGACTTCAACAGTGGTTGTGATTGGAACAGTTATGACAGAAATGGGCGTAATGATCACCCCAGTCGGCGTGAACTGGGAAGTCAGAGTCGGCAATAGGACAAGTTAGCCGACGTTGTGGTGTTCGAGTTGACTGGCATAGAAGCGTTCGCCGACATTGTGGTAGTGTTGGTGATTGGGGCGGTTGCGTTCAGTTCTTCGTTACACCGGCCGAACTCTTCTTGGCAGCCAGCGCCAGCATAGGCGGCGTTGTAGTAGGAGCCGCAGTAGCCCCACTGGCCACACGCGTCACCGAAGAGGCTATCCATGCATGTCTGTCCAGTATTGCCGCCACAGAGACCCTTGTCGGAGATCTTGAGATCTGCGCGACGGAGAATCGTGTGAGATTGAGCAGAGTCCGAACAGTTGTGGAGGGCAGTTGAATTCAGGAATGGCAGAGCAGCCGCCTGTGAGAGGATGCCTGCGAAGAGCAGGAAGACGAGTGCGAGTTGGAACATCTTGGATGTTGTGTTGTTGTTGGTGATTTGGTTCGTGTGGTGAAGATGTGGTTGCAGCGAGATGGTAATCTGCAGCAAGATTTGTGGTTTGAGATGTGATTTGGATTGAGAGAAGAAAGATTTGAAGATAGGCAAGTGCTTATAAGTTATGGATGAGAGTATAGAGTGATTGTGTGGGGCATTGTGTCAAGTTAATCTCCCATCAGCGAGTGAAGAGTCGACAAGGCTGTCGTTCACACAATGGGGGGGTGACTTTCACTATTGAGGGCATTGGATTGATACAAGCAAACAAGAGCCATTTCGTACTACTACAAAGAATATGTCTACTTTGGAGCATCCTGCTTTGTTCATGTGAGACTTGTTCAGTTCTGTGAAAGGACTTCTTTGAGTGTATGTGGAGTTCCATCTTGAGTCAAAGATGTGCGCTTGTTTCCCCTGAACAAAGAACTATCCATGGTGCCAATGCAAGCTCGTCGTCATAGCAATGGTCTGAAGCTGTTGGTTTTTGCAAGCCAGGACGACCTCAGTACTACAGTCGAACGGGGTGAAGGAGTGGCGATATAGACTGCACGTACATGACCTCTTCCGGAAGGAAACGCTCAGGCCTAGAGACAACAATGAAAGTTTCGTGAGAGTATGTGCTGTCCGTATCTCCCTATGGGATTTTAAGGAGGAATATGCCTTTAAATTTAAGCGCCTGCGTCTGTGAAAAAGGATACGCTCTTGCTTCTAGTGATCGCACAGAAATGGCTCAAGGAGGAAGATTGGACGCATATGTTTGGGTGGGTCTCGCATGTTATTTACATGTATGCTGCTCTATAGTACAGTTTCTCCTGGTCCTGCCATGATCGTACCAAGCTGTAACAACATGCATTTATTTACCCCTCAGTGTCCATCCGCAGAAACCTTTGGAATTGGAATAGATGCTCTTACGGTTCTAGTCCCCCAAATGTACTGCTCACTGCTTCTTGCACAAGGGACAAGTAGTAGCATGAGAGGTGATGCATCCGTTTTCTCCCGTGTGGAACCAGTGGCCACATTGAGAGAAACAGACGGATGAGCCCTGAGACAAGGAACCAAGGCAAATAGCGCACTCTGCCTTCTTGTTGCCAATGACCGTACCTGACGTGATCGTGAAGCCAGTTCCAAAGTCGTCAGAAAAGTCGATGTGTTGTCCGCCATTGATGGTCATCCCACCTGGCCCTACTTGGTTGACCACAAAAGAGTCGTGGGTGTTGTACACAACTGACGCAGGTCGCCTGGGTACTTCTGGAACGACTTTATCGAGACCTAGCTGGCTTAGGCGCTGCCGCTGCTGCCGCTGCTGCTTCGACTTCTCGAGGTTTTCGTTCGTCTGATCAATTCTCAGCATACTGAGTTCCAGATCACGGTGGCGTCTGATGAGCTCAACCTTTCGATCGATCGAGCCTCGTACAATCGGACCGGCCAATAGCTGTAGTGTTGGATGTCGATTTCTAGCCTCGATTTCTTGGTCTAGCGCCTCGTTTATCACGTTTAAGTACTTGGTGCGCCGTTCAGGGCTAAGCACCGCTAACCAGCGGTACATATCTCTGTCAGCATCCATCTTGCAAAGCTTGCGTAATAGTCTGTTAGCTGTTTTGAGACGAGTTTGGAAGGTTGTGCAGGAGCAGTGGTATGTGAGAAGTCGAGTGCTGTAAGCAAAGTCGGTGGAGAGGAAAGTTCTTGGATGATACTTCACTCCAAGGTCGATCCGAACACTTATCCACTGGTCGAAGGTGAACAAACCCTGGAGAGACCAAAAAATTTGCCTTTGAGCTACGAGTAGAAACCAAGACAGCATGGTCACCCAGTAGCACTATAGAAAGAGGACTGTCGTGGGCGGACAGAGCCTTTGTTTCCAAACTATAATCGAGAACAAGCCAGCTCAACAAAGGGTCAAAGGCTTCCTTTTATAGGATAAAGGACAACCCAGGCCCTACAGTAAATTAGTGCATGAAGCAAGTGACCGGGTGTGTAGAAGGGCATCGTGAACACAGGCAAAATTGATGTTTGCTTCTCATCTTTTACGCGCATCGCCACAGAGAAGTACTCACGTAATACGAGAAGCCCTTTGCGTTCAGCCACAAATGTAAGAAAACAAAAGGGGAGGTGAGTTCGGGACTTACAATAAGTGTGAACTTGATTCCGAATCTATTGTATGCTACGCGAAATTCAAACATACCATGAACCTGCCGTCCACCTGCCCGTACTCGAACAAAATTCAGCCGCGCACTTCGACTGCTTGATCACCGTTGCCAAAGCTCGTGAGTTGTGGCTAAGCTGTTCTTCGTTGCCAGAATCATTTGTCCAGTTTTGGAGACTATTCCACAGTAGAGGACGCCACAGCAGAAGACTTGTCTTCAGTTGCTGCGCCAGATCCCGATGGAGCTGTAGACTCATCCTTATCGTTCGAGTTGTCCTTGTTGTCATTCTTACCGTGGTCACCCGAAATCTGTTCAGCAGTATATCGCTTTCGACAGATTGGGCAAATGTTCCGCTTGATCAACCAAAGACTGACGCACTCGTGATGGAACCAGTGCTTGCAAGGAAGTTCGGTTACCTGTTATTCCTGCTCGACAGCCTCAAAACAGATTGAGCATTGTGCCTCACCATTCTCGTCCATGTCCGAGGCGCCGATGGCTCGCTGTGAGATCGAGTCGATGACAGATTTTGTGAAACCGGTCGGTACGTTTTCGTAGAATTCTTCCAGAGATTGAGCAAGACGTTCTACAAAACCCACTGTAGTGTGTTCGTTGCTCAACCTAGCAAGTTCATCGTTCAGTATGCCAAGTTCGCGAGCAACAAAGCGACGGAGTCTACGAATTCGTCGATTGACCAGCATGCGATGGAAAGGAGCAAGTATGCGTGATGTAGGTGGAGGCTGCCCTCTGAGCTCGTTCTCTCGCGTGATTGCTGTTACTGCCAGAGTAGTGCACCACGCAATGATAACTTCGAATGTAGCCTGGTAATCTTCTGGTGCGACAGGCTGGCCTTCAGGACCGCGCCGCCCGAAGAGACTGTTGTGGTTTCGCTCCATTCTGCGACGAATGTGTAGGAACTTGATGCGCGATTCGAGTCGAGTTGCGGAAGTCTCTTGCTTTTTGCTGCGAGAGCGGAAGAGGTTTCGAAGAGGGTTTGAAGAGGATTTGAAGATGCTGCACGGCCACATGAATCCAAAGATATATCCTCTGGGCGAGGCCGAACAGGATCTTGACGGTACAAAGCCTTTGTGCTTGACTTGTCCTCAAGAATCACAACAATACCATTGATAGAGGCGCGACAAAGAAGCAGCTTGGTGGACGAGCAACACCACTCCCTGCTTGCAAGAACTGGTTCCGCCGTCCATGTGTCCTCGGGATTAGAGTATTCGCGAAGAATTCTGTACGCCAAAGTCTGCGCTGTAAATCTGCTGTATGTGAACGAGTGAATGCCATTGTTTCACGTGAACGTAAGTCCAACAATGTTAGTGCGAGTGAATGGTGTGAGTGATCACATGTTTGCTGAACACCTTATGAATGGAGACAAACATGCAATGTCCCATGATAGAGTGACATAGCTACGCAGACAGCCACACCTTCTCGACTGATCACCAAAAGCGCAATTTGGTTCCATCAATACCATTCTCAGTGATACCAGTACTGTTCGCATTGAAAGATGGCCGCCCAAGACAAGGCGGTCGACTTGCATTCAATTGAGGTTGATCTGGTATGCTTCGACAAACTCCGGTCCATCCTCAGAAGTCGGCAGCAAGGAAGCACTCAGTACTCTGCACGCGAATTCTTAGAGACCTTGGAAGCCTGCAAATCGGAGTACGAGAAAGTCTTCAACGAACACGGAGACCGGCTCTCCGAGACTGATCAACAGCTGCTTCTAGCTGAGGTTGACTCACTCGACGAGCTCGTCCGAGCCGAAGGAGAGCCAGAAGTTGCGAGCGCAAATTCGGAGTCGCCGGCTCTGAAGCATGAGGGCACGATCTCGCCTTCACAGGAGGCAAGCTATATCGACAGTTCTGATCATGACTGCGATGCTGACCATGATAGCAAACCCGACGAAAGGCCGGAACATCCTATAATGGATATTTATAGGGCTGTTGACATTGGTGCCGGAGAAGAAGGCAGGGACTCTCAATCTCTTGCGGCATTGGATGGTACCGAGGCGGAGGATATCGACTCAGCCTTGATACGGAGCTCCTCGGAGACTGACTATGGTGACGATGATGATTCTGAGTCGATCTGACTGTCTTTACGACGCCTGACCATGATTCTTGTTTCGATGAGCATGCAGTCTTGCTGCGGCGGTGAGAGTAGTTATTCTGCGTGCGAACCTGTTGCTTAGCCGTGCGTAATCCAAGCAAAGAACGTGCGTGCCTTCACTGCGTGACAGCTCTTGATCAATGTTCTTGCGTATTTTTCTCTCTAATATATTGCCTGCGATAATTGGAGGTTCGCCGCCCTCCCTGTATCATTCGTTAGTGTGTAGAGAATTAGACAGTGCAATTCAAAGCCTCGATGGCGCAGCCAGATGTCTGCCCAAGACTCGTTGCTCCACAGGCGATAAATTCCGACAAAGCTTTGCTCCAGTACGCAGTTCTTGTGAAACTCTCTGGTGCCAGGCTCAATCTTGCAACCTGAAGCTCATGGCTGCTATGCGCGTCGCTGTGAATGGCCATCGGAACAGACGACCTGACCATGGTCGTGCTGCTCGACTTCTCCATGATTGCGATCATGCTTTCACCTAAAACGTACTTTGAGAGTCAGGCCCGTTTGGATGCTTGGACCGAAGACTTCTCCGCCCAAAGAACTGTCTTTCCTTTATCGTATGTGGGTCTGTTTTCTCGGCTGTCGTCTCATGGCGGCACGGCAACGTAGTCCTCAATATTTGATTCGCATTTCACAAGGTACTGCTGTTCCATCGTTATCGTATCAAGAACATGACCCGTTCTTCGTATCCGGTGATGGAAGTAAGCATGGAGTTGATCAAGTGCGGAGGAAGTGCTTGCCCGACCGGATAGTCGGCGCTCAACAGCGCAGAAAGCTCGACCAAGCTTGTCTTGGCACCCCACAAGCACGCGCCGAGTCTGCGGAGTTTCTTGGGGAACCGTGTCACTCTCCGCTCCCCAATTGTGTCATCAGCAAAATGAATATTGTAATAGGCTGAAAGACCTCACAACTAGCACCAAACCACCTCGGCCCTAGTCAACGATGACCCTGACTTAGTCCCACTGACGATGTGTTCGTTGACCACGCGAGTGGACATGCATTCGCGGGGAAATTGACCGAATCAACGACCCTGTCGCGGACCGGCTTTCCAGACCTGGTCTCGCGATGTGTGTAGGCTCGCCTACGAAGGATCATGCGGGACGGCTGGCTTGATAGCCGTGCGACCTCAACGACGATGGCGCGTGGTGGCGTGCCCATCCGAGGGTTAAGCTTGCCGGTGGTGGGAGTCAAGCATCGTAGTAAGACCTCTGGTGAATTTCTCACCTGTTTCTTGTCATCCCATTCCATTGACACCAAATACTCCCGGCCACCATGGGTTCAGTTGACGGCAAAGCCACCTCCGAGCAGCTGGAAGAGAAGGCGGGATCGCACCTGACCGGAACCTACATTGGGGATCCTATCACCGAGAAGCGGCTTGTCAGGAAGCTTGACTTGCATATTCTGCCATGGATTTTCCTGCTTTGGCTCCTGGCGTTCATTGATCGCAGCAATATTGGTAGGCGCAAATTTAGAGGGCGAAAGAGGGTCTCTGGCTCACAAAATTCCAGGAAACGCGAAAATTGACGGCCTTGTCGACGACCTGAACCTTACTGGCAACAGATACAATGTCAGCTTGACAGTGTTCTACATCTTATATGTCCTTATTGACATCCCGTCAAACTGGCTTCTCAAGGTTGTTGGAGGCGGTAGATATCTGCCACTGCTCGCGATAGCATGGGGAATAGTCGGCACTTGCATGGGAGCAGTCAAAAGTTATGCTGGCCTGATAGTGTGTCGCATGCTGTTGGGAGCATGCGAAGGTGGAATGTTTGGAGGAATCATTTTGTACTTGAGCATGTTCTACCGCCGGTGAGTATTTCGCGGAAACCTCTTGCGAATGAAAGAGATACTGACATCTTGTCTTTTGTCTAGCCATGAACTTATGTTCCGTTTGGGAGTTTTCTACTGCGCAGCGCCCCTCTCCGGTGCCTTTGGCGGTCTACTTGCGACTGGCCTGGCGCAAATTGAGTACGGCTCATACAAGAGCTGGCCATGGATCTTCTTTGTTGAAGGTTCAATAACCATAGTCGTAGCTATGGTGGCATTCTTCTTCCTGCCGAACACCCCGAGCACGGCCAAATTCTTGAGCTCAGAAGAGCAGTACATCGCTGCAAGCATGATTAGCCAAGATTTAGGAGGTTCCACTTCTGCAAAGGTGGACGAAGAACATTTCAACTGGTCGGAGGTGAGATCAGTCTGCGTTTGTACATTTTGACTGCGATACACTGACTTTGACAAGGTCAAATTCGCGCTGTTGAACGTCAACACGATCCTCATGTCGCTGAACTTCTTCCTCATCCTCGTCCCGATCTACAGCTACTCTCTCTTTCTACCAACCATTATCAAGGGCCTGGGCTACACGAATGTAACAGCACAGCTATTCACCGTCCCACCAAACTTCCTCGCCTTCCTCTCCGTTATCGCCTTCGCTTGGACATCCGATCGAATAAAGATGCGAGGACCGCTGATTGGCGTCGGACTTTTGCTTGCAGCTGTCGGGTATATTATGCAGCTCGCGAGTGGCGAGAACGCAGTCAAATACGCCGGGACTTTCTTCGTGGCTGTAGGAGCTTTCCCGTGCTCACCACTCGTTTTGGCCTGGCTGTCCAACAACTTGGCTCCACACACCACGAAAGCCACTGGTCTGGGCTTCCAAGTTGCCATCGGAAATTGCGGTATGATCATGTTTAAAGATTTGCCCCGTGGCGATAGATGGTGGTAAGCATCGCTAACGCTAACGTGAGCCAGGCGCTTTCGTGGCTACATTCACCTACCTAGCCAAAGATGGTCCAGAGTACACCACGGGCCACGCCATAAACCTCGGAGCGATCGGATTAAGCATGATTCTGACAATCGGAAACATCCTGTACATTCGTTGGGAGAGTACGTATTACCACCTTGATCTCTGAAAGCTATTTGAATGGCTATGATCGAAGTTCTGGAGCAGCGCTAACTTGTATATGTAGATTCTGCCCGACAGAGTGGAAAGAGGGAGCACCGACTGCAGCAGGGCATGGATCACAGTAGTCTGGGCTACAGACATCCGGATTTCAGGTACACGACATGAGCACGAGGATTTTGCGAGCCTGAGCATGGGCGGGCTTCACGAGATGTGGACGCCATGATGTGGCTGCATTCATGATGATCGGAGTTATTTCAAGGAGTGGCGGTTTCATCTTCGTGCCTGTGGAAATGCCTGAAGTGTGTGAAGACGCCACGACGGTGAGCCCGGGTCATATCCTTGAACGGGTCTCAGGTTCATAGCAGACGGTGCTCTGCGCAAAGATCTGATTTGTTGGAGATGTAACTGCCTCAGCCTACCATTTTCGAGAACGAAAGATTCGAGGGCAGGACTGCATCAGACTGCCGATATGGCTCTTCATAGAAATCAATTAAAGGACGACTGACCACCATATGGACTCTGCGCCTGGAGATCCGGTCCAAGCTCTGTGTCAGGGATTGAAGCCTGCAGATCAGTTGTTGTATTCCGCAACGATCACACCTCGATCTGAGTCTGCTGTTCATCGGCCTCTTGGACCCATAATGTGAAAGGAGCGAAGTTGACAAAAGCTGCCCACCACTCAGCTGAGACACAGTATAACCATTCGTGCCTACGTATCTATCCCCAACGCATCTCTCAGATCCGTGAAGTGCTCCCGAATGTCGTCGGCTAGTTTACCCTCAGTATCTCCAATGATCGTACAAACCAGCGAGTAATTGTTATACAAAAACCTCTCCCGCTTCCTCGCCTCCGCAATGCCTTTGCTAAGTTTCACCAAGAAAGTCTCATACTCATTACGTAGCCTGACCAAACTGTTGGAAAGTGGCTCGTCGTCGCCCGCTTCACCGCTCAGCGCTAAAATACCTTGCAGAAAATTGGCGAAGCGTTGCGTGATCGGGTGAGGCGCTGTGGTTTGTGCTGTGCCAGCTGAGCTGGTCAGGCTAAGCGCTGACCCGGCAGGCTTGCCGGAGAGTGAGGCGGTGGTTTTGCGGATTGAGTCGCAGTGAGCGTCGATTATTTGTTGGAAGCGTGGCCACAGGAGCATACTGGTGCCGTTGACGTAGGTTTCTGCGACTGGAACTTTTCGGCGTTGTAGTTCGAACGCAAAGTGTTGAGATAGACGGACGCAGGTAAGTACGCCTAGGGCGTCGAATGAACTTTCGATTAGCTGTTTGGTCAAGGATAGTCCGAGATCGAATGTCGGCTGGAATATTTCGTTAAACCTCCGATTATTGGCTTGGAAGGGCTGCTTGTAGAAGAACTCCGTGAGGAATGAGTACTCGGCACAAGCGTTGTCGATCAGAGCCAAGTTCAAAGTTCGAAATGGGACTTCTAGATAGTGCGTGCCCTTGTCATCTTCTGCTGCGAAAGAAGGTAGAGCAGAGTCATTGCCACTGCGCAAGATGTCTTTTCGACGACCAAGCGAGAATGCATCATGAGGTGCAGCACTTTTGAGACCTCGCTTTACTCCACTATCGGCTGCAATTGTTTCGGTCTGATCGATTACGTGGACGTTCAGCTTCTCCAGTGCAGTCCTGTATCGCGTGAAGTTGTGCAAATAGTACCAGCGCATAGTATTGATATACGCTTGGGATATTTCCTCAGAAAGTTGTGGTTGTTGTCGAGTCAGAAACGCAAATACATCTTTGTACTTGAGAAAGCTGTTTTGTTGTATAACCTGAGCGTTGATGCTGGGCGACCGGAGTGCCTTGATTTGCGCAACCACGTAATCTCGTATTCGTTCGACTGCTTTTGTAGAGACATCATTGAGAAACGGTTTGATGTCTTGTGCGGCTTTGATATCTTTGCCTTCCTTGAGTTTCGCATCAATAGCCTTGGACCGCCTCTCAAGCTCCTGCAATGCTTTAAGCCATTGGTCATCCACTGCACCTTCTGTGATCTTCCTAACGACTCCAGGTGGTATGCTGAAAGCTTCAACTTCTGGTCCCAGCACCTTTTCCACTGCCTTTCTATTGTTGAGCTTGTTGTTCAATGACGTGGAACGGTTCTGTAATGTTTCGATTTCGGCAGACACGGAGGCCAACTCTGCTTGGAAGCTGGTAAGGTAGGACTCGACGGATTTCAGGACTTCATCGCAGGCTACAATTGATTTGTGTAGATCTTCAAATCGCTCCTTCTCCTTCTCGACGTCCAGTACTACAGCATGCTCTTTTGCGCCCTGTTCTCGAGCAGGCACCGAGCCTGTCTGGACACTAGCAAACTCCTCCAGACTTAAGTCGCCAAATTCAATCTCCGCCGCGGCCGCTTCGTAGCCGTTCCCATTATCCTCCCCAGCATCCTCGAGGGACCCCAGAATCCGTGCCAGCACATCTATGGGATCAGACACATCCGGAGCCGGTCCTGCTGCAAGCTGACTCTTCAGATTCGTGCCATTGGGTACCCTCGCCGCCGCTGGAAGACTGTCTGTCGATCCTGCAAGCGAAGAGACTGAGAGTGAGGACGATCTCGGTTGGATGCCAGGTCGTCGGGGAAGACTGGTGCTGGGGCCCAGCTGTATGCCACGTCGCGGGACCGGAGACGATGTTCTGTTGGTGGGCGGGGCGGGCGTGGGCTCGCGAGACGAGGAGGAATCGGTGAACCTGTTGAGCCACAAACTCATTCTGCCAGCAGATGTGCGATCGGTCAGTCCTGCGTTGGACGGAAGTAAGGCGCATGCAAGCTGGCTGCTGGAACCCAACCGCGTCTAGTCCGCGAAGTCACATGTTCATCTGTACGCTCGACGCACCTATCAGATTTCGCGCCACTCCGAGCCCCGCGCCGAATCTTGACAGAGGACCCGACGATTTTCAACCTTTGGTCACCCACTTTCCCTCGATTCCCACACACTTATCCAACACCACCGACAATCTCTAAACCAAAATGGCGGACAACGATGCCCAGGTACGTCCGCACCTCTGTGTTGCACCGGCCGCCTCCGCCGCCCCTCCATCGCTGCAGTCGCGGCGGGGCACGCACGAACGCGAAATAGCCGGCTCGCGACCACGAAGCGCTGCACGCACATGCGCAACTTCAAGCTGACCACCATCTCCACACAGCATGAGCACACCTTCGAGAGCGCCGATGCTGGCTCCTCGGCCACCTTCCCAATGCAGTGCTCTGCTTTGAGGAAGAACGGCCACGTTGTCATCAAGAACCGCCCATGCAAGATCGTCGACATGTCCACCTCCAAGACCGGCAAGCACGGTCACGCCAAGGTCCACTTGGTCGCCATTGATATCTTCACCGGCAAGAAGTTGGAAGATCTGTCTCCATCTACCCACAACATGGACGTGCCAAACGTCAGCCGTCGCGAGTTCCAGCTTGTAAGGAGCAGCAAAAATGATTCAGAGACAGGGATACGTGGCTGACATGAATGTGCAGCTCGACGTCACTGACGATGGTTTCCTCTCCCTCATGTCTGATGATGGTAGCACCAAGGACGATGTCAAGGTCCCAGACGGAGAGGCCGGCGAGAAGATTAACAAGCTCTTCAACGAGGAGGGCAAGGATGTCAACGTCATCATTCTCACTGCCATGGGTGAGGAGGCTTGCATCGATGCCAAGGAGGTCAGTAATCGCAAGCAGATAGCTTGTGTGAGCACAAAACTGACATTCCTCGCAGGCTCCAAAGGGTTAAATGATTGAAGTAGCGGAGTTGGAGACGCGCAGCGACCCGTCTAAAATGCACGCGCTGCTGGGATTTGAAAAAGTCAAGCATTACTCACACGTGTTATGTGATGTAGCATGAACGGTGTTGTAAAAGCGAAGAAGATTCGCTAGGGATAGTCGTGCTTTGGCTGAACGCCTTGGCGCTTCGGTCGAACGTATTTATGAGTAGACATGACAATGGATGAGGTCGCTGTGCCTGAACCAAGAGCTCTTTTCCCGGTTTCTGCACGCTGTGAAATCGTACCTCGACGTGGTTGTTCTGTACCTGGAATGCGTGCGCTGTCATGTCCTCCACTTTTCCGAGCGGGAAAATCCAGGAAAACTTGCCGACTTCAGCTTCGCACCAACGTCAAAGTGAACGATGCAGGCAACGGGCGACAGACTCGACAGCTGTGTTCAGCAAACCACGTGAGAAGTGCATGTGTTCAAAGAGCAAGTCGAATTGGCGCACACAATGGAAATGCTACAGCAGACACGATCTGCTAAATTTCTGCACGAAGCTTCTGATCGGTCGTGCCTGCCATAACACAAGCAGTACTTCCTTCAAGCAATCCACGGGCCGGCGGTAAGCAAGACAGCCGCGAGCACCACTCTCGACATCAAGAAGTTACGCGCGACACCTTGAACACGTATTGCCGCCATCGAATTGTTCTCGCGACATGTCTCAACGACATCATCGCCACAACAGACCTTCCTGCTCTCAAGACAATTGCGGCTCCCGCCGCTTCCACGTCGGCGACGATGGCTTCACATATTGCGATCAAGGGCATCAACAGGACGCTGGCCTAGTCGTGAGCCAGGATACAGGAGAATTAATCATCGAGGGAAGAAGAACGAGGCGGAAAGCCGATAGTGATGCTGAGAGTGGTATCACGAGGGGTAAGTGTAGCATTCATGCGATGCCACCTTTTCACATGAAATGAACCTTTCCCCTCATTAGGCAAAATGAAGGACACCTAGCTGCAAGGTACAGATCGAGCTGACACTTTTCTAGTCTCCGGTTTCACTGGCACCAAAGCATTCGAGCACTACCTGCTTTGCATACAGCTGATTCTGCGAAAACAACTTCGATGGCTGATCGACGTCAGAAAACTGCCCCCGGAGCTGGAGACGGTGGTGAGGGACTTATTCGCTCTGCGGCTACAAAAGTTAGAGCACAAGGTAAGACAAGTCACACCGCTCGTTGTACGCTGTGCAAGGCCAGTCAGAGCGGAAAGCTGCAGCTGCAAAGTGGAAGCATACATGGAAGAATTTGGCTCAGTGCCTGACATGCTGCAGGTCTCGAACGATCGCGACATCGACACAGACGCACAGTCCTCACGCATGTTCAGCTCACAGTCAGAAGGTGAGTCCGGGACCGACGCTGATACCGTAACATCACGCCGAAGCGCAGTCTTGCGCAAGCAACCACAAAACCCCAAACTCACCGAGCTGTTGTCTCTGATCTATGTCGGTATACTGCTGTTGAGAATACCCATAACCGCTGCAGATATGCATAAGTGGGTCAATGATGGCGATCTGCTCTACTATCGAGCTGCACGAGAAGTTCCGCTCTCAATGCGGGATCGTCTACCAGGGCATCTGCAGGAACCACTGGAGCCGCAGGACCTACTACGTGCAGAGAGTGTTCATCGCAGGGTTCTTGATTTATTGACAAGTCTCGATGCGGACTTTGGCATGCAAGCTCCGCCACTGAACCACCCATTGGTGCTGTATCGTTGGGTCAAGGCTTTGCAATTGCCGCTCGAGGTCTATGTCATTGCGCAGCGACTGGCTCGGCTCCTCCAGCTCGACTTTCGGTATAGTGTTGATGCGAAGGCGTGGTCGAGTGTCAGCCTTCGATATCCAGAGGTGCGATTGATGGCGTTGGTCGTCATCGCGACCAAGTTATTGTTCCCTTTCGATGATGCGAAACGGTATCCCACGTCCGCGAGCGACGCGAGCGCGCTTTGGATGGATTGGGATGCATGGCAGCGGATTCAAGACTGTGGAAGCGATGCGAACGATGACAACGGTCACGGGAGTTCCATCGTGTCGCGAGATGAGTCCAGCCACCTCACCTATCAGGACGCCTTTACCATGACCGAGTCGCAAAGTCTGGATCTGGCAGATGACCGTTTGGACGAATATCTCGACTGGTACGAGGGCAATATCGCTTCGGAGGAAGTCCGTGAGCGAGGACGAGCTGGTCGCGACGCAGAGTTCCGGAAGACGTTGTTCAGAATGTTTCCAGCGCACAACGAGCGCGAAGGAGAGTCCAAAGAACCACGTGCGTGGGCCGAGATTACCGATGCTGGCACCACTTCGGCGGAGAAAGTGATCCAGGTCCAAGCAGCACTCCGTCCACAGCGCATAGTCGCGGAACAGGAAGCCGATGATGTGCCACGCACAGGCAGCTCGTATATTCAGTACAGAGCAGTGGAAGAACTGGATGGTGCCACCAAGACCTTCCATGAAAAGGCCGCCCAATTGGCCGGGTACCCACTGCACGGTCTGCTGAGGGCAGTGTTTGCGATCGAGCGCAGACTGCTCCTACTCGAGAAGGACCTGAAGAAGCAACAAGACCAGGAAGAATCGTGAATGTCATCTTGAAGGCGAAGCTTCCTCAGATATGTGGTAGCAGCAAAACCTCTCGTCGACTTCTCGCCGTGTGTATGGTCTTGTGTTTCCCCATGTCTCTGATATCTCCACAGCTTGGGCATGCCACGCGCACTGGTGTGCAAAGCTTCCACCGCTTCTTTAGCAGCGTGGCCGATCCTGCTCCTGCGGCCATCTTTCAATGAACCCTCCTGCCACCGCCTTATGTCGCCATGGTTCAGAGTGGGCCATCAACGGGCGATCCATGCTGTTACAGAGTGCTCCTCGCGTCTTCACCAAACGAGGATTTTTCGCCAATCAACGGCATTTGGAATGGAGCCATCGAATTGGACGAACGGGAGTCGTGTAAAGCGCGCAGCGCAATGCCAAAATCGGAAAATTCGAGAGGCAGGCTGTGCTAGCGCTGCGGAAGATGTTTCCATGCTCTCGTGATGATGAAAGCCGGGCGTCGCATACAGCCTTGTTCAATCTCGCCATTGAGTTCACATCCATGGCAAGCGCATAAACGTCCTTGCTTGCCGCGAACGGAAGGAAACGGCTTGCGGCTCTCTTCTCACCAAACCACGGCATAGGGCAGCAGTCCAAAGTCGTCCCGACAAATTCGATTTCGCGCAAAACGACGGACTGGGTGGTCGCGCTGGCGGCCACTTCTCCCGTGCTCGTCTGTTAATCTGCAAACCATGCTAGTCGTGGATCGCGCATCGCAGGCCGAAGTCGCCGCGCTCCCATGTCACCGCGCGCTTCGAGTGACAGCGCATGGCCTGCCAGGTAGGTCCTGGCCAGACCCTGGGTGCAAACAACCACTGGGCGGCCGCCGGCGAGGCGGACAGCACGCGAACCTCCAGGGTCAGGAGTGCTTCGAGATTCGAGCTCGGCTCGCTCGGCCGGGAGAGGATGAATAGAGATTATTGTCTATAGCAAAGCTCGTCCGGTTTTGTCATCAAGCGGTTGGAATCGTCACTTTACCGCACCCATTCGAGACGGTGGCAGGACGCAGTGCATATAGAGTAGCAAGCTAGCCGGGCGGGCGTCGACCAGTGACGGAGGAGAGCGGGTGCAAGCGGTGATGGGGTCGGCGGACGATCGTCGCTAGCTCAGCGAGGCTTCATTTTCCCTCTCCACGCCGCCGTTGGCAGGTCGTTGGACGAGGGCAAACGACACGGCACAGCGCGATCGCCTTTTGGGGTCCAATATTTCCCCAAACGGAGGAGCGAGGCGGCGGGAGTGCCTGCGCGCGGGCTGCATCTTGACGTGCACGCGCCCGTTGGTTGGTTATTTTAAGTTTTCCCACGCCCAATCTTTTCGCACTTCAGCCTTGGCTTTGCCGCACGAACGGGCAGCAGTCGTAGGTGCAGTCTGCCCGCTAGTCGCCTGCGGTATGGACGACAGCGCGCTGGCGGAGCCCGGCACGCGCCCTTCGGTGCTGCTGCTAGTCGATGCGACTTCTGACGCGGACCCCGCTGGAATATCGGGCGCTGGCGCTGCACGCAAGGGATGCATTGACTGCTCCTTGTGTAGCCTCTCTGCGCTCCCATTATGGCCCATCGCGCCCGCATGGCCCCTTTGTGCAGCTGACAGGAAGCCACCCGAAGAAGGCCGATGGCGAGCCATTCCACACGAGAGACCGGAGGCGCGGCCGTTGAGCAGCGCGCACGACGGCGATCGGGTCGGTGCGATCTGGCAGTGCGCTGCACGACGGCAGCAGCAGCACTACTCCTCCAGCATCACCACCAGGACATACCAGCTCGGTGATTGTCCTAAAGATAGGCCGACTGCTACTGACTGTACTGCACTGCACTGCCCTTCACCCCGGGTAGGGCCAGTGTCTGCCCGTGATCTGCCTGGCGACGATATGGCATCGCCTCCCAAGCCTCTACACCGACGCAATCTGGCGCTGCCATGGGAGGTCGCGCTGGCGTCACTAGGCCAGTAAGATGCCTGACATGCCACGCTCTGCCAGACGAGCCACCCCTCCAGGCACGCCTCGACGTCGCCGCTCAAAACGTTGACTGCTTACCGTCTGTGCAGATACTGATCGCCGGCCAGCTGCTCCGACTGTGCACTATTGTTTTCTCGTGGGCTGCGCTACTTGCCAGACACAGCACTCTCCGCTCGTCGCTCTGCACCTCACCTGCTGTCCCTCAGCAGATCCACGTCTGACCTCCCGCCGTGCTGCTCCTCCCGATCAACGCATACGCACGCTCGGCCGTCGGGACCCGCTCAAGACATTCTGAAACACTATTCGGGCCCTCCACGCTGGTGATTCACCTGCACCGGCGCAGCGGTGGCATTCCAAGAACTGCTCCACCGACCTGGCTTGCATCCACACCGACCGCAGCGCCAAGCCCTCCGATCAGCAGAGGACGGTGACCCGTCCTTGACACCAGCCGCATCTTGTGGCCACCGACCCGCGTTACAGAACTCTGGTAACAATTTGTGGTACGCTGCAAGTAGATCAACCGTTCGACCCTCTGCAGACTCTGGTAGCTCGCGCCGTAGCTCCCAGGCCCGACTGACGCGACAAGCCCAACAACGTCAGGTGACTTGACAACCATCTGCCTGCCGTAATCGTCAGGCATTCCTGAAAGCACCATTGATCGATCCTCAATCAATCGTCGCTTGCCGCGATACCGCTGTGTTGGCAACCAGCCATCCGTCGATTGTTTGGTTCCAGCATCGCTAACGCAAAAGCCGAAGCGCTCCACGCCATACATCTTCAGCTTGCAAAGAGAGGTTCGTTCTTTCCCCAACTTCCTTGCATGAACCACTTGCTCCTTTGCCGCCGCGGTTCCTGGTGCCAGCTCTAAACAAGAGAACATTCCACACGTCACGGCGCGAACACCTGTTCACCCTCCGACCCCCCAAAAAGCCGACGTGGGTGACCTGCCATCATCGTTGTTCGCTTGATGCGCCGGAACTAGTCGCTGGTCGATGCACGCAGAGGACGAGCGAGAACTCATTCGATCGTTCTATCTGACTGCGACCACAGCCACGGACCCCACAACGTGCGTCGCGAGAGGCGTCCCGTCGTCAGCTTTCCCTTTGTTCAACCTGGTATGGGCGAAAATTGCAAATTACCACGACCTGCATCGATCTTGGCGAACCGCATCGGAGGCTAATTCCAGAGCAGGTATCGTGATTGTGTCAGCCAAAACACAGTCGCTACAGCGCTGTCGCTTTGATACCGCGCTGGCAATCCGCGTCGGGTACGCACAGTAGCGGAACGCCAGGTCCTTGGTACCAGCTTCGGGAACTACCCTGCAATCTCCTGCGAACGACTGCACGAACATCTAGATTGCCTTTGCACGAGCGGAGCGTGATCCTTTGAATCGATTGACGCTGCCGACAGGACGGGAGTCGCATTCTGACACTCACGTCAAAGAGCGAAGCGGTCTATTTCCTGCATGTCTCTGCTGCGGATAGCTGCTGCAAACTCGCCCCACCAGTTCATTCAGCCTACCGAGCGCGCATTGGGATCGTAAAGAGTGCCCGCGCGCATAAGCCCTGCGTCGTACAAGTTGCAGCAGACTGCCCCCTCTGTGCATTCTGTCTTCTGTTCGACATCCAGGTCATTCGCCGAAGTTGGAACTGCGTAGACGTATGCGTCACCAGGTACGTCTCATTCGCATTTTGGAACACCGATTCGAATGCGCGCATTGCTCGCGACCACCCTTTCGATCGATGAGCATCGGTCGACAATGTCACTGATGAAAGTGCTGATTTGTCATTCTGCAGGTCGAACGACGAGACAGCAAGCAGTGTCTGGTCGTTGATGAAGACTGCGGCATCCCATCTTCACTCGTCGAAAGCTATCGATCACGAACCGAAACTGGGCCGCGGGCCCAACAAGATCCCAGGAGCTATCTGCTGTCGATGTCGGATTACGACAAAACGCAGAGTTACGATGTGTACGGTATGTCGTTCCGAATCACTTTGCGCGATTATGCTCCACGATGCCTGAGGTTGGAGTGGTGTGCCTCGCAATACATTAGCTCGTAACTTAGCTTACGAGTAGCTACGGCAAAAAGGCGGCAAGATGTGTTCCTACCGCCTTGTCCCGCAAGCGTGGGAGCATGGGCATGTGGAAAGGCAGCAGGGCAGATGACTGACGTGACGCGCATCACAGACTACCAAACAGCCACACGACCCGAGCAGGGGCAACATGCCTACGGCGCTTTTGCTGCACACCCTTCCTACGCCGCCGATTATGTAGCTGCTCAGGCGCAGGTACCATCTGGTCTACCCCAATCATCCACCACTATCGGTCTGGTGCCTCCTGCTCAACAGTACGCGACGCATGATCCAGCCTATTATGGTCAGCAGGTGGCTCAGTACCCTGCATATCTCGAACAGCCTGCCCGTCAAGTTCCCACGATACAGAGCTACACTCCGAACTCAGGTCCGCCAGGAACGCAAGTGACGATCTACTTCTACAGCCCGTACGACTTTGATGCACCGCGAGTCACACCAATCATCATGTTCGGCACCAAGCGATGCGAAAGCGTCTTGACGAAAACACCGCACGAGCAAGGCTTCCAATATTCGCTCCAATCGACAACGCCTTCCTTGACCGATACTCATTCCCCAACGCCCGAAGTGCCAATCCGCCTCATCATGGACGACAGCGCCGTCAGCTGGGATTCGCCGCCGAACATCGACATTGGAAATTTCACGTACCTCGATCCACCGACTTATTACGCGCTCGATTCGCCTCAAATGACTGCCGCGCCGCTTCAGGCTCCTCGCAAACGCAAATTGTCGTCGGACGCCTCTCCGCGACGCTCGCCAGCCAAGAAACCATCGATGCAGCAGCTTCCACAATCGTACGCGCAATCGCCCAGTGCTCAGTACAAGCGCCCAAGCACTCAGGACGTGTATCAGCACGGAAGAAGATACAGCAGTGGAACATCGGAATACCAGAATGCATACAATCCGTCGATGTCGCGCATGCCGTCGCATCAGTATTACGGCCAGTCCGCGAGTGCCACGCCCTCGCTCACGACATCGCAAAGCCCTTCGTGGTCCTCGTATGCGCCAGGCGTGCAGACAACCCGCAGTCCTTCCATGAACTCTCTGTCAGCTCACAGCAAGAGTTCGCATCTCCTGCCTTCACCGGCCGGAGGGGTTGCGCCGCCTTTGATACGCACCTCCACCCTACACGGATCGCCAACAACACCAGGCGCGTCGATGACGAGCACACCAGTGTTTAATCCCTACACCGTTTACCCGTCGAACACGAAGGCTATGCTCAAGATCGAAGGCGACCTCAATAAGATGGCAGACGGGTGGACTGCTGCAGAGTGGGAAGCAGGGCGTCGCCTAGTGCAATTCAGACGCAGCCAATCTGGCAGCGTGATCTCAGCCACATTCGAACCCGTCACGTTGGAGGACCGCCTGCCCAACAGCATTTGCGTAAGCTGCATCTGGTGGGAGGAAAAGCAGGAATGCTACGTGACATCGGTCGATACGATTTCACTACTGGAGTCTCTGGTCGCAGTGCGCTTCACGGTCGAGGAGAAGAACCGAATCCGCCGAAACCTTGAGGGGTTCCGTCCGGCAACGGTCTCGAAGACCAAGGCAGATTCTGAGGCTTTTTTCAAGGCGATCATGGCATTCCCGAACCCCAAACCACGGAATATCGAGAAAGATGTCAAGGTGTTCCCATGGCGCATCCTGGCGACGGCTTTGAAGAAGATCATTGGCAAATATGCAAGTCATCCCCGCGTGCATATGCAATGCACTTGATGTTTGAATCCAAGCTAACCGCTTCACAGTCCGCAAGCTACTCGTCGACTGCCGGTGTGTTGCACGCACCGGGCTCATCAGCCTACGCGGTGAGTCGCCCGTCTGATGTTGGCATCGATCAGCGAACCGCGGCTTCACCACGTTCCGCCTCAAGTTCTGCCGCTTCGCATCACGCATATGCCCCGCCACAAATGTCGCATAATGTCTATCACGGGATGCCAGCAGGACTCGGCATCGGGCCGTCAGGACATCCAGATCCACGCCTCTCTGTTCCTACATCCGCTGGCGCACAGCCGATGCACTACAGTTCGGAGCTTGGATATTCCAACTTCAGCTACTTGGCGTCCCCAGCGACTGGCCTGCCAGGCACTGCGCAACAGTCGTACGCTTATCAGCAGCGCATCCCGTCACTGACCGGACCCACGACCATTCCAGCCGAAGCCAGGTTCGTGCCCTTGCAAGATTACGAGGGCCACCAGACCTCGACGGCTTGAGGCGTATGGGTGTGTGGTTGCGTTTGAGCCGCATCACTGGGAGCGACAGCTGATCAACCAGCTCTCACGCGCTAGCCGCATCGGAAGCTTTCGACACTCTTCACACACCACTTTCGCCGCAAACCCAGTTTCATCTGACCCACCACTGCCTTTGTTCCAAGGCAGATGATCCAACTCAGCCACCGAGAGGATCACACTGAGGAGCAAAGCCCACAATTTTTTCATACTTGCCAGTTTTTCTCTCATTTGGAAAACGCCAGCATTGCGACAGGCGTTTTCATCACGATCAGCATATTTAGCATAGACTCTACCTTCACGGGAAAGATACCCACTACACGGCGCCAAGTTGTTTTTTGGAATTTCGGATTATCGCATTTGCATCCTCGGTGGAGCATTCGAGAAGACATGAGAGGAGAGAAGGCAACACAATTGGAAGAGGAGGAACAGGTCAGCGACAGATTTTCCCAACGCATTAATTCTCACATGGCTTTGCGCTCTCGCTTAATCGAACAGTGCGACGAGCGACTGCGAAGGAGGTCTGATGTCGTCCGGATGACGACTACAAATAGATGAATATATCTGCGTTTGCGCCTTGCTCGATGCTGTGCACGCTGCGCGTGACCTTTCCAGATCCTTGTTGAAGTCAATTTGTCGAAGTCTCGTGTGCCGACTAAAGTGTGTTGATGGATCAGGTGCATCGATCATTTGTGCAGAGTAGCTGAGTGATGACTTGATCACGTTGCGTGGCGCGTGACAAGACTTGGTCGCGCTTGTGGACGCGTTGGAAGTGGATGCAGCTAAGACCTTCGTTCCTGCCTCAGGCTGCAGCGGCTCCGGTGCCAAGACCAATTCGGTCAATTCTGGTCGGGCGCACTTTGAAGACATCATCTTCTGCACAAGACCGCCGCAAGTCACAGAACAACACCGACAAGAGTAAGTGCACGCCCGGGAAATGCTAATGCGAGATACGTGAGCTCATTGTACTAACATTTGTGCAGTGCAGATGTACGTACCACCCACGAACCGCCGAGCGACTCGATATTTCTTCTCCTCCGCCACGATACTGACCGCATTTCCACAACAGCTTCGTCAAGACCCTCACCGGCAAGACTATCACCCTTGAGGTGGAGTCGTCGGATACCATCGACAATGTCAAGAGCAAGATCCAGGACAAGGAGGGCATTCCCCCGGACCAGCAGCGTTTGATCTTCGCTGGAAAGCAATTGGAGGATGGCCGCACTCTGTCCGACTACAACATCCAGAAGGTGCGCATTTGAACGATGGTGGAACAAGCGACCGGAATAACAAGGATACGTGCTGATTACGTGCGACAACAGGAGTCGACTCTCCACTTGGTCCTCCGTCTCCGTGGTGGTATCATTGAGCCTTCGCTCAAGGCCCTTGCCTCCAAGTACAACTGCGACAAGATGATCTGCCGAAAGTGCTACGTACGTCTTGACCTTTGCGAGCTCCCCTCCGCTTCGGAACATCCGGACATCAAATACTAACTCGAGACTTCAACAAATAGGCCCGTCTTCCCCCGCGTGCCACCAACTGCCGCAAGAAGAAGTGCGGTCACACCAACCAGCTCCGCCCAAAGAAGAAGCTGAAGTAGACGACTCGCCCCTCACGATTTTGCGGAGTGCATGGAGGAGTTCGTTGGTTGGCAATTTCACAACAATCAGACGGAGTTGTGTCTTCTATTGCTGCTGCTGCTGCTTGCATGGAAACGTGGGCAAATGGCAAGAGGAATTGTAGTGCGAGAAGGACGGCTATGGACGCATGATATCATGGCGTCAACTTGACTCCTGCATATGACCTCGATACGCTCTGAAATGACAACTGGGACTTCGAAGAAAGATGTTTTGGAATTGTTGAGGTTACTTTCGCCCATGTTGAATTGTCGTGATCTTCCTCTCCCTGATGCAATCGTTGCATGGTCTGAGAGATGCTGCACCATCCAATGATGCGTTCCCAGATACCGCAATGACTTCCTGACTTCGATATATGCGTCTCTAGCGACCTCTAGTACCGTCCGTGCACGCGTAGGATTCGGTAGAGCAGCGACATCGAATGGAATAATAAGTCGTCTTCCCTCCACAGCTCATGAACTCATAACTCGTATACACAATAATCTACAGGTACTCCTTAATCGGCGCATTAAACCCTCTCCTCCACTCCTCCATCTTCCTCTCCCAACTCTTCTTCTTCCCACTACAAGGCCTAGCAGTAACCCCTCTCCCCTCCTCCTCTCCAAACTCCTTCTCCGGCCCAAAATACCTCTCAAACGTCCTCGCCAACACCTCATCATCAAGTTGCATATGATCCCCCTTCGTTGTCTCAAAAACCAACCCCTTCTTCTCATCCAACTTCCTTAACCCGATCCAATCCTCTTTATATATCCTCCTCTCCCTCAGCGGCGTAATTTCCCCCGTCGTACCATTGACCTCCGCAAACCACCCACTCTCCTTCGGAATAACAGTCGTATCCTCCTCAAACAAAACCATAACAAACTTCTCCAACTTCGCCAATCGTTCTTTATACACTTCATTCTTCTTTCCTCTCCTCTCATTATTGACATCCGCCAAAAAGTTCGAATGCTCCAAATATCCCTCCACAGGCTCTCCATTTGTCTCATTTATTGTGCGATAGTACTGTGCTGGTACGACTCGACTTTGAACATATTCCGTATAAGCATTTCCTTTCATTAATGCTAAAGCGCCTTTGCAGAGGAAATCCCATGTTCCGCAGGCTTTGATTTCGGAAATTCCGTTGTGTTGGGAACCATATGTGACCAAGCTCCGCACATTCAATCCCTCGCATCTTTGAACCAAGCCTCGAAGGAATTGACCTCCTTGGGAGAATCCCAGAGCGTCGACTTTTACGCTTTCGTTTGTTTGAGAGTTCCAGAGATGTTTGTTATCTCGAATATCGGTGCAGACTTTCTCGATGTGTTCGGTGAGGTTGCCTAGGAAAGTGGCTTGACGGTCTTGGGAGCCGTCATCGTCGATGCGGATGTAGTAGACGTATGTGCCTGGATGGACTTCTTTGGCGAGATCACCGACGGTTTGCAGGCCGTCGTTGTCGTACTGGTCGCCGAGGCCGTGCCAGATGAGAAGTGGCAAGGGCTTTTGTGAGGAAGGAGCTTCGAGAGGGTGTTGTTGTTGGACGACGGAAGCGGAAGTGGTGTATGCGAGGGTGGAGAGGACAGCGGGGAGGGATAGGAGGGGCCACATTGTGGTGTATGGTCGGTGCACGACGCTGGCGGAGGAGTGTGTGTTGTCAGCAGAAGATGAGCATGAACATTGAAGCCTGGAGATACCAAAGGTAAGCTCGATGGACCCTGGTCTTGCGATCGGCCTACAATTGGTCCGGCTTGCACCGAAACGCTAGTGCGCGGAGGAACATCACGTCAGTCCACTTCCCCTCGATAACCGCACCGAACAACATGGAACTCGAGATCATCAAAACAAACATGACTTTCATTTCTTGTCTCCCGCACGTCTTCTACACCTGCATTCTCTAACACTTTTCTTCTCATGTCTTGATTCGCATTGCGCGACGAGACGCTGGAACCCGTCATTGGATACCCCACACCGCTCGAATCCGCGCGCCGTCCACGATTCATTGCGACGAGAACACCAAAATGAGCGAACAGTATGCGCCTCGAGAACGCCATCCATGCAGAACCACACTCCACCGTCTCTTAATCGTTGGTCGTCATTGTAACCAAACACGTCGCTATGCTGGGGAATCTGCGCGATAGTACCAGAACAGAAAAAAAGAACAGGCATAACTATGCTCATGGAAAGGCGCCGACATGTCGTTATCATAGCGATCATGATGCGCACTGGGGCCTTGTGCTTAAAAGCGTGGGCGCTTCCAGTAATATTGCTGGGCGATCTCGTAAGTATTGTGGATGAGGATATGATGAGTGCAGGAGCATACCTTGTGCTGCTTTCGTGCAGCGCGAATGCTGGTCTTACCCAGGCTGTTTGCGACGGCATCGCGACGATGCACATCTGTGTCCATCTCTGGGACGTAGTAAAATTCGCTCTCGAGCAGTTTGCCGGCAGCATCTTTGCCCTCACGACTGATCTCTCCAACACACGGGATGCCATCGAGAATGGTCTTCAGGTCCGCGGTGGTCAGGATATCTCGTGCTTCACGATCGGAGGGCTTGGCCATAGCACCACGGTACTCTGGAGGCAGCTGGCTATGGATCGTGGACAGTGGCAGAGCATGGATACGAGAGAATGCCAACTGGTTGATGACATGATTCTTTACCGGACTTGTGTTGACCGGAGGCGCAGAAGCATTGCGGCTTGGTGAGTTGGTGGTGGCCTTCAATGGTTTTCGTCTGCGCTCAGGAGATTTGGCGTGGAAGGAGTCAAGCTTGTCAAGCAGGTTAGCACCGAAGGGCCCGAACGAGTGCACAACTGGATCGTTCTCTTCATCGTGTTCAGAGAACTCTTCTTGCTCCGATGCGAAGCTTTGGAGCTCCTTCGATGCAGAGATGGCACGCGTAGGTGTTGGAGAGCCTTCAGAGAGGGGAGCAATTGGTTCTGGAGTTGCCTCGGCGTCAAAAGGCGCGTCCTCCTCGGAGTCATTGTCTCGATAGACTTGGACAGGCTCATCCACGCGGAAGGTTTCAGTGAATGAGGCACCAAAGCTGTGATTGGGTGTTGGTGACACTGGTGAGGCTGGACGCGGCGACGGCAGCATGATAGGCGGACTGGAAGCAATGTGACCTGACCCAAGACGCTGTTGAGTTGGAGAGTCTTGAGCCCATGGTGACCTGGGCTCGACCGATGCTGGATCCCGAGAATCACCCTTCGGCCACGCGAGCATCACACGCGTACTTTGCACGTCGACCATGATCTGCGCTGTCACGTTGCTCGATTCGAACGTGTCACCCTTTGCCAGGTCCCTGACTTCATCGCCGCAGTGTACTTTTGCTCCATTCCAGCCGAGGCACTCAATTGTGATCCTTCCCCGCGGATATTCCATATCTGGAGCGTGATATATGGCGCTCACGTGTGTACGCGAAATGTGACGATTGGCGGGAAATTGGTAGTCGGACGAGTTGCTCGAACGTCCCATGAGCAATGGTTCACCATTACGTGAGAGGGTGAGGCATGGCACGTCGCCCAAGGGAGCGCGTTCAGAAAGAGCCGAGACCGTGCGTTGGAGTCCCGGACGCGTCTGACGCGCCGGCGACGATGATGTGAGGATACCTGTTGATGAGGTAGGTACCGGAGTAGGATAATGCTGTTGGCGGTTGTCGAAAGTCTCGTCAAACTTGCGTTTGGCCGGCCTGGGAAGGCCTGGTGAGGAGGAGAAAGGTGAGAAGGGCTCAAAGGCCGGCAGCAGTGTTGGACGCGGCGGTTGTGACTCTTTCTTCTCTTCCGAAGGCAGTGCAGACTGCCTGGCACCCAGCGGAGTGTCCATGGTGTCTGCAGTATGTAGGCACGCGATGCCTCGACACGTCGGGCGTGCAGATGGTGCAGATTTTCGAGGCTGAGGTGCGAGCGTGCCCCGCTTGATATCGACGCGTAACTAGTCGTACAGTGTGTTGTAGAGAGTGACTATTGGTGAGTGAGCGTGTCCATGGTACAAGGTGAGATGGTAGGAGGGTGATGAGGTCGAGAAAGGTCGTGGAGTGGTGGCCGTGTCGAAGGTGGAATGCAGAGTAGGATCGCGGTTAAGAGCCAACGAACGCGAAGGACTGTGCGTCAAGCAGCTTCGCGTGTGGCCCGAAGATCACCAGCTCGGCGGCATTGAAAGCATCGACACTTTGGCCAACGCGCTTTTCGACACGCTCAGTTACGCGTGCAGTGGCAGATGGACGTGTCTTGCTGCAATCCGTATGCACAAGTGTCGTATGCCACTCTCCTGAACCACGTCTGTCGAGATCTCATCTACCTGAGAGTCGGTGGTACAGCAACTTTGGGTAGGCTTTGACTAGAGCCCCGCTCAAATGCGCGGCATCGCCCGCTTTGCGTGACATTGGCGTTTGCTTCACGCGTTTTTGAGGCTGGGGACAGGCGAGCGACACCAGCTTTTCGCGTACATTGGCTCGATCGCGTCTGCCACGACACGACCTGCGCGGGCGATGACATATATTCTGGTCTTTCGCATCATATACACGCGCTGCAGCTCGAGTCCAGTCAGCCCAGCGGCGCTGCCGAGCAATGCAATTCTCCGCTCGGTTGTGGTTCGTGCCTGGGAATGGCCCGTACCACCGCGTTGCCACCACCTGTCCGTTCCGCGATCGTGATGGAGCTGGCCCTCGCTCCTCTCCGCATCATGGGGCGCGGCAGCAATCCTGTTCAAGTGCATCGCCCAGACACTGCCAGCGGGGCAGCAAGATTCGGTATGCCATTGTGCTGCTGGCGAGCCATCGTCCGAGACAGCTGCACGAACCCGATGCCTCCCAGCGTGAGCGCTTTGTAGAGAGTCGATCAACGCCCGAAGCCGAGCTTATACTGATGATGGCGCGTTTGATAAGTATTGGAGTTCAAGAAGTGGTGTGAACAGAGCATCACGGTTGCAAATGACTTGTGAAGACGAAGGCGTGTCATGACTGCCTATTGTTGACCGCGTGACTCCTTCCAAACTGAGGGAGACAATGAACAATCCGCAGGAGCATTCATTCGAGCGACAATGAGGCAAGACCAAGCGGCAACTGAGTGTGACTGGAAACAACGACCTCTTTCTGTCGTGACTCTGTACAGACCGAAGGCAGTGGGGACATCGGCAAAGCACCTGGGACTTCGACAAAGTACCACTGACCCGCCTCTGCTCAGCGTGCGGCATCTCGACTTCGGCATCTAACAAGGCACACCGAAGAGAGATCACGTACAAGCTGAGTGTTGAGCGATAACTCATTCATTGTGCGTCCCAAGCATCCATGTTTCCTCCTGCCATCCGGACCTCACTCTGTCCCGAGCTCCTGCCTTTCAGGCACCCTGCGACCAACACGAAGACATTTCGATCAGCGCACATGACGTGATCAGCTTCATTGACCTCTCAGTTTATTGATCTTGCTCCCAGCAGATGTATGTGCAAGCGAAACACAAGACAAACCGACCGAGTAGAAGACCGAAGGCGCCCGACCAGGAAAACAAGTATAGTGTGCAAGCGGCGTGACAGCACGCATGGAATACCGGAAGCTGGATGCGACGCATCGATGGATCGGACTTGGCGGTTTTCGAATCGCCCTTGTTCTCGACATGCATGTATCATTCTCTCAATGCATGTCTTTTCGCGTGTTGAAGCCAATTCAGCTTGCCGGCAGGTGTAGGTCTCGCAAAGGCGATCGGCTGCAGCATTCGAGCATCTGATAGTCTTGCCTCCAGCTATTGGAAGTCAATACATGCTCAAACGTGCTGGGCAACAGGGACCTAGATCATCGAATGTGATCGAGATACTACAACTATCTGAATCTCTTTTGGCAATGAAGAAAGTCACTCCACGATTTGCTCCAAAATGTCTATTGTGAGAACTCAAAAGAGGCTTCAACAATGTCTGGGGACAGCCTGGATCGGGTGGACGAGCGTTGGCATCGTTGTCTGTGCATTCGTCGAGAACGATCTGGTTCTGAGCACGTACGACACGGCACTCGGACGAATGCCGTAAGTTAAAGATTGCCAACCACGAGACACCTGCGGCCGCATTTTTCAGAAGAAGCGGACCGAGAATGATCGATGTGATGGAGGATCAGCAACCTGGTCTTATAGACAAGCATTCTCAAGAGGCAGTAAACATGCTGGAACCTGGCCGCCTCAAAAGCTCCGATATATCGCCTGTGTCAAGTGTGATCTAGAATCTAGATCGACCTCGTGGGCCCAATGCGTTTACAGTGTGGATTTGCAGCACCGGTTTCAAACGTCGTCATCAGCAAACGATGACTGTCGACAAGCCCTTCACCTATCAAAGACGCCGCCGTCCCTACAATCAGGCATATCCCCTCCTCTCATAAAGCGCTCTGCTCCACTGTCAGCCCGCAAAAACTCTCCAACATCAACAACACAACGCATGACACCTATACGCCACCGAACTTCCCGGCGCCAACTCGGCAAGCCCGAAAACAATAACAACCCAATCCATCAAGGACCGTCCTTGTGACCAGCCTTCCATCAGAACCACGACTCACGAACCATTTGCAACTGCCGCAAACGTCATAGCTCACAACTCTTCTAGGTTCGGCAACCGGGATCTCCAGTTCAGCCAAGCAGCGACAACCATCGACAACCAGGTGTATGTATAACGCCGGCGTGTTATAGGTGAGCACCCCTCCCGCAACCCAATAGTAGGAAAAAAACTCAAAACACAATCATCTTCCGCGCCGAAATACTGGCAATGACTTGCGTCATGTCACCTGCCGCCGCCGGCGATACGCTCGCCGTCTTGCTTCGCTATATGCAATAGCAACAAAAGCATCCCCCACATCATAAGTAGATTTATGGAGAGCTGCGATGAAGTATACATGTCAGTTTTAAACTCATAGCTCATAGCTCCACGAACTCGCATTGCACTAGTTTGCAATTTTCACCTTGCCTTTGCATACTGCAGACTGCAGACTGCATACACCTGGTGTAAAAACAACCAGCTACCTCCTAGCTGCATGTTCGTGACAATGTCCTGCCGATATTAAGCTCTTGGGCCTGCGACAGGCAAAAGTCCGGAAGTCGTTTCCATCTTTGCCTTGCGTCTCATATAATAGCTCATTTTGGCAAACTCGTCTACCGAATGTATGTGCCGAAGACTGCCCATCGAAGCGCGAGCGTGTGCGTGATAGTTTTTCCTGTTTTGATGAGAAAAAGGACGAAGAACAAGAAACAGTTCACACCCCACAAAATGTTACTTTCTCATTCGTTTCTGGGGCAAGAAAAGCATATTGGCAAAGTGATAGTTCGAATGAGTCGTGGTACTCTTTCGATATTGATACAATGTCTCGCATTATTGACTATTGGGGCCACTAGGCTTGCTTTCCTCTGGCGCAACTTTCGCGCGTACTATTGGGGGTATCATTAAGGACTCAGAGAGATGGTTCGATCTGTAGCATAGAGCTCGCAAAGCTTTCGATGCAGTATAACGTAGCATTCCTTCAAGGAAATAGAGTGACTGCGCAGCAGGTAAATCCGTCAATGCCTCCCCGTCGCCCAGTGCATGCTGCTCATAAGAGGTAGATAATTTTGATTAATCACACATGTGTCGTAGAATCGAAGTCGTCGTGAGACAGTCGTCTTGAAAATTTTGGGTCGTAATATTTGTGAGGCATTGTTCATTTAGGCTGGGACTTGAATGGCCAGACCCATGCATCCAATGGGAGATGTAGGATCGATGGGTGAAGTCGTTCGCGCATCGCTTATCGCTACGCCGATGGGTGTGCAGCAGCGGATGGAGTGCGTATCTTGCCTGCTCGCAGATCTGCTTTCAGGCCTCACTGAGGCTCTGCTGCCAGGTCGACTCGCTGGAGGAAGTTCAGGAAGTGGTGCTTGAGGCGGAGGCGCCGGAGGTCCTAGACCGACTAACGGGATACCCAGATCGAGCATGGGCAGCGAAGTCGATGTCCTGACTTTTCGAACGAGTGGAGCCTTGGGTGGAGAGTCGGATCTGACCGGTAAAGGCATAGCTTCATCCCCTTCTTCCTCGTAAGTTGGTACGACCGCAATGCTAGACGATCGGTTCGGAACAAGATTGGCTGATCGAGATGGTTTCAAAGATCGTATTGGAGGTGTCGTGGAAACTCGTAGCTGTGTGTTTGGTGACACAGGCGAAGATCGCATGGATGACAGAAATGGTGCGTGATTTGTTCGTACTTGAAGGGAGGCAGGACGGCGAAGAGGGCCGGACTGCTGTGCTGGAGGCATGCCTATTGGCACGGAGGCCATTGATGGCGAGCGACGTAAAGCATCTGCAGATGCGGTTGAGATAGTTGGAAGGGCTGACACCCCGGTAGGCACAAGCGAGTACCTTGCAGGAGACACACGCCTGTATTGGCCCGCAGAGGCCGCTGGAGGTGTCGTCAACGACATTCTTTGGGCAGCTCCATAGCTTGGACTGGGAGTACGTTGCGATGGATCCACCTTCGCAATCAAGGTCGTCGCAGCGGGTACTGGAGAACGCAAATCTGGATCCGCCTCTGTCGGTCTGGGACTTCGTGATGAGACACTTCGCTGCGAGACACTATCACTTGGATTGACTCTGAGAGGGAGGCTGAAGGACTGGGAGCTATTTCTCAGCGGTCTTGTCTGTCCAGAGTGAAGCGCACGCCCAGAAAGCGTCGGGTTGCTGGTCGAGGCATGCTGGGCCACAAACTTGTGTCCCGGCAAGTTCGTGCTTGCCCATTTGCTGCGATCTGGCAAGTCGCCCAGAAATGATTCTGGCCGCACATCGCCCTCAGATTTGCTCAAATGCTGCAGTTGTGGCACGTTCTGTCTCTCGGTGACTTGTCTATCCTGAGCAACAGGCAGTACTGGTGAGTCCAATGACTTTTCTACTCTGCGCAATGCTTGCGCCTTGGGGCTCAGAGGCTCTGAGAGGAGTGGTAGAGGCACGTTGGAGCGTCTCTTGGGCAAAGAGTAGGACGCGAGGTTGCGGTAGGGACCTTTAGACGACAAATAATCCTGTTGTGGCTCATGAATGTCCCTTGCCAACAACTCTACTGGCGGCGTCGATGACATGGAGTTCGTGCGGGAAGCCAGTGATCCCACCGTGGTCGCCATAGTGGAAGCATGTGACGATCTCGTGCTGTCGCGTAGCTTGTCGAGCTGCTTCTGATTTTCTGATGGGGCCACCGAGGAACTTGTGGATGGCGTGTCTGAATTGGCGCGCGGCCTCGGCGATGGCGCATCGTTGATGACCGGCGATTGTTGATGTTCAGAGACTTTTCTCTCGGGCTCAGCAGCGGAATGCTCTTCAGCTGCCATTTGTGATGGCGAAGACACTTCGGCTGCTTGTTGTTGAGCCAGCGCCAGATTGGGAATAGAGCTTGCTCGTACGACCTTGTAGCGATGCGTCAGACTGAGTGCCTTTTTCAGATCGTGTTTTGCCGACGCGTTCACATCAGCGCGGTTGGTCGACGAGTCCGACCTAATGTGTTTGCCCCCCTGTCTTTCAATCTCTTGTCTGATCGTAGTCATCCAGTTCTTCATCTCCTCTGGCCCGGGCATGACCAATAGAAAAGTGGTAGTCGTTCGGCGTGCCGTTTGACTGCGTAGTCCGAGCCTCGAGAGTAAGCCCGTCGATGGAGCTGCCATGATACCTTGTTCGTTGACGGATTGCACGACTTGTAGAACGTGATGTTTACCTGGAATCAAGTCGGACGCAAAAGCGGCACTTTCCTTCTGCAGCTGCAACATCTTCTCGGGATATCGATCGTTGGGTCCGGTCGCAGCATATTGCAACAGGTATCCAGAGGTCACAAGGACGATGAGCTTAGTGGGCAGGCTGCTAGCTGTGACAGATGATTGTCGCGTTGCTGCTCTGGTAGATGTCGATGCTCGCGGTTCAGCACCGTCTTTGGGTGAGCCCATTTGCAGTGATTGTAAATCGCTTCCGGGCACGAACAGTGTCGCGCCGAGCATGCGGTTCTTGGACCTTGGAGCGCTGTTATCTGATGTAACAGTGGAGACCTCAAACGATGCAGACTTGATAGCCTGTGGCCATACTTGGAACAATGGCGGCGGCTCGAAAGTACGCATCTTAGGTGATCGTTCGTTTGGTGCTGGTAATGCTGACACTTCTGGCATTGGCTTTGCAATCTTCGGAGTATCGACAGTCCTCGAGGGCGAGGGCTGCAGCTTGCCATTATGAGCATCAGGCCTGCTGGGCCGCACAGGCCTCTTGATATCACTGTTGGAGATCCCGCGAGGTGGGGCGTCCAGGCCAGTCTCCGCGTAACCACGAAGCTTTTCGACTTTGGGTTTGCTGAAAAGGTGGAAGAGCGACATCTTGGATGTTCTCGGACGCAGGTCCGGTGGCGTTGTTGTCTTCGGATTGTTGGTTAGTGGGAGTGGTTCTGCATGTTGACGATCAAGACTCTCAGTGGGACGCAATCGAAGGCTTTTTCGTTTGTCCGTCGTTGGGGAGGCTATTGAAGGAGAAACAGGTATCGAGGCCGTGGGACTGGGCAGCGGCGGGCCGTCAGGTGAAGGGGATTCTGTGACATGGAGAGTGGTCTGCGATCGTGATAATGCCGGGAGCTTGTAGTCGGCATCTTGGGTTGAAGTGTCGGACGACTGCACAGGGCACTCTGCAAGGAGATCCATGTGATCGGGCGGAGCGAAAACTCTGGCACGACAGTGCAGCAAGTTCGCAGATTCAGGACGGTCTTAGCGATTCGGATGAGGTCCAGTCGCTGTCTCGGCAGGTGCAGTACCCTGTCCGGAACGAAGATCCGGGCCTCGCCTGCCTCAGAATGAGTGCTGATGGCGCGTTGCACAGCAGGGCATGTGAGCGTGCGCTGGGGGTTGGTGCTGAAGCGCGCTGGGTTGTTAGAGAGTACGCGAGTCTGTAACGTCAGGTCCATGGAGGAAAATGGGTGCGCGCCGGCGAGTGCTCTTTGAGTGCTTTTGGGTATGCACGGTGGACTCGCGGCAGATTGGATCCCAACTGTCCAATCGTGACATATAGCTCAGGTTAGCGGATCGCCTGCTGGTGCAGCGCCAATGCCAAAGAGGCAAGAAATAGACTTCCGTGGCAGACGGCAGCGTAGGTGGGCGGCGTCGGGGAGAGCTATGGCTCTGGTCCCGCAATCGTTAGCAACAGTAGCTTCATGATTCAAGAGTCGTGGGTGTTGATTGTGATCGATTGCGCGCGCAACCGCAGCGTGTATAGCAGAGGGCGACTATAAGGCGCAAGCAAGGCGCTGGCCTCCGCTGCCCGCACTCTCGTCAGCGTTCGACTCGGCAGGCCGTCTGGCTCAGTAGAGCTGTAGAATTGCGCAGACGAGCTCGTCCACACAAGCTCGTACCGGCGCGGCCGTGACAGCATTGGCTGCAGCACTTCCACGCGTGGCGTCGGTGCAAGATGTCTGCCTGTCCAGAAAGGGTCGCTGCGAGAGAGCCGCGTCGCTGGGGATGTGATGGTCACATCCAACGGCCGCCTGGCGCGCACGCCAGCTCCAGGGGGCTGGATGTCAACAAGCGAGCCTGTTGGCCCATCCTGCAGCGCGCGCACGCGGCGCGGCGAAGATAGAACAAGAGGGCAGCGTCCCCTCGTCCGCGCAGCGAAATGCGGAGGAGCGTTGCATGTCGCATCTGCCCCTCGCCGTTCAGCGCAAATGTCGGCCTGAGATTTGCGTGGCGGGCGGTGCCATCTTGCTGCACGCTGCTGCAGGAGAGACGAGACGAAGGAGACGACGGGCCGAGCCTGCCTCTTCCGGAAGGCTGCAGGCGAGCTCGGTGCTCACTCCACACAGTCTCACCACCAGTCACCTCGTTGTGCATGTGCTCGCAGACGACGCGGCACGTCATACCACCACGCGGTATCCCCAGCAGTAAGGCCTATATCTTTTCCTAGCACTCACCTCTTGCCGCCTGCACACGTGGCGCCGTAGAAGCATCATGCCGCCCGACCTGAACACCCTCCCGACTTCGAGGCCGCCTTCCGGGCCCGGATCACCAATTGCAGCTCGCCCACGCAGAATCTCCATCAGCACGCAGGAAGCTGCTCGACCAAGCCCGCCGTCTCCACGATCGCCCTCTCTTTCTTCACTTCAAGCTGCCGCCACAATCAACGCAGGACTACATCGATCACCCTCTCGTGCCTCGCCGAGCGTAGAACGCCGCAGATCGTCACTCATGAACAACTTACTGCTCAACGATCCGGCCATGCCTGGCCCAGGAGAGCTGCAACAGAATCATACCGGTCAAGGGAGCAACACTGGTAGCCCACGACTCGGCAGGAGGTCTTTTGTGTTGCACACCGCTGATCCGCATCACCACCGACAGCCAAGCCTGGGAGAGCTACATCAAGAGCTGGAGAATGAACAGGAAGCTCAGGTCAATCGATTGCTGCACAGTAAGTATCCCTCTGAAGAGTTGCTCTTGCATAATCAACAGAGCCTCACCCAGAGAATTGCGTGAAACACATGCTTACCTTCCACTAACTTCTACAGTGATTAGAATTCAGCAAGATCAGCTAGCTGCCATCCACAGACAACAGTCGCAAGCAACAGAGGTCTCGCCCTCGTCTGCCGAGCACACTCGATTCCCCACACCGCCCTCCGGCCTGGCAGCACCAACGAGCACAGCAGTCACCGAAGCATCGAGCCCCGCACAGTCTCACGCGACGCCTGCACACGCAACGCCACAGCACTTCAATCGACCACATTCGCTGTCTCGTAGGTCCTCAGCCTTGATCTCGACTCCGGGTAGTCGCGGGACTTCACCAGCTCTGCGACCTCAGTCTAGTAATCTTGGGCCTTTGACGGAAGACTTTTTGCTGGGTGGGACAAGAGACGAAACGGCATTCTACCAGGCTGAGACTCAGACCTTGACAAGAGAAAACCAAATGCTGAAGTTGAGAATCAGAGAGCTCGGTAGGTGAATTGCGAATATCGCAGAGGAGCCGTCCATACTGACAGGCTTCACAGAACATCAGATCGCAGCCCTGGGCGGCACAGGCGCTGGTGCGCAGAATCACACCCACCAACACTCACCCTTAGCAAGCCCACCAGCGACTTCCGGTCCGCAGCAGACTCCTGCGGCTGTGGTTACAGCGAGTGCAGATGCGGGCGCAGATCCCGTGGCCAAGGAATGAGCTATCCGACTACCTTTGGAATGATGACTTTAAATTGGCGAGGCGTTGGGGAATCTTGGCTGGGCCATTATCGAGGTAAAAAATGGATCTGGGGCGTCGGAGTTCAAAAATTCCAGGATCTCGAAATATAGAGGCACGGTCCCCAGGTTGTCTCCAATACTCGACTCTTCGACGCAACTTGTATTTCTTTGCAAATATGACTTACGCCTATGTATGAATAACAAACGACATGATGACGAAGTTCTCGAAGTTGGACGTGCGCGCAGCACATCATCTATTTACTGTCTACTCTATTTTACTTTCCACTTTTGACGATCCACGTGGTTCATATGGGACGGTGGACGGACGGCAGTGATCAACTGGGCCGCACCGTCGCCGCTGTGCTAAACGATTTTCTGGTACAGAATTACGCCGACTTTGATGTTGGGCAACAATGGAAAAATGCGCTGCTGGCACTCAAATTGATTGAGTCAGTGACGGTGCATGTCTGTTTCGTGCAGAAAGCTGCAAGGTGAGGTGGAGAATTTGTGTCGATCTTTGTGGTTGTTGGTGCCCAACGGAGGGACGAAGTTGGTCGCCGAGGTAGGGTGGGCAGGCACAGGTGTGCTATGCTAACAGGAATGAGGGATTTATCATTCTTGATGGGGAGTGATGTTCAATCCGACTGTTTGCAGCGTGAGCGGAGAGGGGAGGGTAGAGTGCGAATACATGTACAACAGCTGCTTGGGTTCTGTTATGTGCCAAGACTTGCTATCTAGCACGAGACACAGCAGAGCAGCAGTCTCTCCGACACCCCAAAACACACATCCAATGCATTGACGCAACTAATGACAAGACCGAAAATTCATTAGACATTATGCAGTTCTGAAGAACTTCATGGACATCCCATTCCCATATTCATTCCCATGTCCATACCCATCCCCATCGGCATAAACATTGGCGCGCCTGGAAGTCTAAACATTGCAGTATTCATTTTGAATAAGTTCTTAGGCTGATCTGGGCCAAGGGAATGAGCACGGTCAGCATATTCTTGAAAGCTACCATCCCAAAGTCTTCTTCCAACTCTTGTCTGGTAGACGACCGAAGGTGAAGTCAAAGGGTAAATCGATTTGCCAGCCATATCTCATGGGATGAGCTTGGAGGCGGCGTTCAGCAAATGTAGGTAGAGGGAGCCTCTAACAGAACAACAAAGCTTACCTGTACACCTGCTTTTCCTTTTCCCCTTCTTCGATGCACGGTGGAAGTACACGAGTGGGTCATCTTCGTCCGGGTCGGGACCCCAGAGGCCACTACTACGGTCGTCGTCATCGTAATCGCCATCTGAAGAACTAAAGACGCTGCTGCCGGCATAAGAGGGTGTTGGAAACGACATATTGCTGAAATCAGGTGTGCCGGCCATGCCAGATGGTAGTCCACCCATTGGTAGTCCACCCATTGGAGGTGCCATAGGGCCTCCAAAACCGGGTCCGCCTCCGCCCATCATGCCAGGTGGAAACATGCCCAGTCCTGGTGGCCCCATTGTAGGACCAGGCATGAACGGTGGTGGAGGTGGCGGAGGCGGCAATCCGCCTGGACTTGGCCCGGGGAAGCCAGGACCCATCATAGGCGGTGGTTGCATCGCCCAAGGGCTGGGGACGACGGGATCATGAGGATAGGGATATTGTCCAGCACCGAAAGGAGAATTCGAGGCTCCGTGGGCGGCCATACTAGGATACAAGCGATTCATCATGTGCATGGGCGGTCTTGAGCCAGTTGGGAAGAAGGCACTGCCTATCACTTGTTAGTGTTGTAGCTACAAAGTAGTGTGGATCGGACCGCTTGTACCAAGGCCCATATTTGTTCTGCCTAGTGTTGGCATGTGAGTCTGGTCGAAGAGCATGGCGGCCATGTAAGGATTGATGTTTGACGGATGATTGGGTATGGCCATTTGAGACAAGCCAGGTATGAGGGTCGATCAGAAGTGTTCGCCTAATGAATCAGCCTTCAATTTACCAAAGGTGGACGTTGGAGTCGAAAGCGAGATGCAGAGGCTGTAGTCTTGTGGGCGGGGGTCAGAACGCATGAGAGGGACCCGTGGAGTATATGACAGCATTTTCCTGATCGTTGCTGGATGTTTTCGCGATCATCGGTGAGCTCGCGCAGCTTGTCAAACGGTCGCCGCATCGCAGATCGAAACATCTTGGTTCGTGTAGCGTATCCACGAATTCACTTGAGCCGTGGGGCAGGATGGACAGCACCAGCTTGCTCAAAAGGTGCCACGGGGCCAGCTCGATAAATTTTGGCGAATGAATTATGGAGAAGCCGTAGAGCTCTACCTTTGAACATTGGAAGCTGCATGTATTTGTTGATCTAGATGCCACGGGATGTTTGCTTAGGTCAAGTTGTGATGTGTCGTACGCACGGGGCCTTCGTGGTACGCATTGCGTGGGAGCTCAAAACAATCTCTTCTTTTATCAAACAAACGGTAACGGTGGCCAGCGCAGAATGGTTCTCTTGCCATTGCTCTCAGACAATTTCTCCCAGCTGCCTGGAGGATAGGCTGTCTCCGATTCTGGACATCTCAAGCATCTCAAATAGAGTGAGGTATGCACGAATACTCACCGCTGTGCAGTCCACGCGGGTACTGGAGCCGGTGATACCGACTCTGGCAGTCGTGTTCAGCGGGAGTTAACAGAGCGCCCTGGGTGTGGCACAGTCACTGGTCTGCGGCACGTTCAGTTCAGTATCGGCAGCGCCCGTGCTGCCTCAGGCGCGGAAAAAGGCTTGGACGTGCCCGCCATCGCCGAGGTAGAAACGACGAGGTGAGACGAGGCGAAGAGATGCCATCTGGTCATCAGCCGTGGGAGTACGGTCAACGAATAGTATCCGCAGGTTTTGTCGCATATGGTGGCTTCCTTTGTGAAAGGTGTCAGGAGGGTTGGTGGTGGTACTGGTTTGACAGCTGGGCTAGGGCCATAGCTCTCTCACGCGTTCCGACGTGTCTTTGCGCGATTGTGGCGACTCTTGCGCGAGATGGAGGCACATTGAGGCGAGTAGAAGCTGAATGAAAGGAGAGAGCATGATGGCAGTGGCCGAGAACATGTTGCTGGCGGAGCATCGACGTAGGAAATGGTTTTCTGCTGAATGATGCAGGAACGTCACGGCAGGCACTAGCGACAAGGCTGGGAGCGCAGGAGTACCCGTGCAGGCCCAATTTGGCAGTGTCGCTTCTTGCATTTGCACACACCTCGCACGCGACCCTCACGACCACTTCGTCCAAAGAGTCCACGCACCATACGCCACCACCTCCGCTAGCATCGACACCGCCTACGATCCACGACCGCTACCTTCAGCTCGCCCCATCCTTTCAGCTCACTCCAACATCTCTCGTGGACATTCTTGCATCGAGCGACGAATTTGGCATCTCGCGTAAAGCATTTGCCCATCGACTTTCACACCTTCAAATGGCGCCGCCGTCTTCCTTTGCATCAGCCGCGGCTGGCAATTCCTCCTCCACACGTGACTCCGCCAGCGACAGGTACGTAGTCTCCAGACGGGCGGGAGGAAGAGTGCCACAGCAGATGCGCCGGCGCGTGCCCTCTCCAACCACCACGATGCGCCAAATACTGCCAACAAGGCCCACGTACTGACATATACAAATGCACAGACTACCGAGAACGAATGGCGCGACGCAGACCTTCCGGCGACCTTCAGGCGCTACCAATGGCCCCAACTCGAATCAGAACCCGGCCGCAGTCCGAACCGCGCCATATGTCCCTCCCTTCCGCACCAACGGCACTACACCGAGCACGAAATATACCAAGGAAGAAATGCTCGGCATATACGAGGTTTTGCAGTCGAAGCAGGGCGCGTTAACTGACGGGCTGGCAACGCATCTGGTCGGTGGCTGGCAGCCCGACATCACAAACGGTGCCGCAGCGGGGTGGGGTAGAGGCGACAACAACCGCGACACACTACCCGGTCCAGATCTTGCTTGGGACAGAGAAGGCACGAGCGAACCATTGGGGCTGGTTGAGATGGACGACGAAGAGCGAGAGGTGTGTAGACGAGCATTGCGTGTGGGGGAAATAACGTCACATACTAACCAGGGCAATCAGCTCTTCAAGACCTCCGTCAATAACCCCATCAAACCCACGAGCAAAGACGGCCAACAATCGAACGGTGTAACAGGACGAAAGATTAGTATCTCCACTGGTGCAACCACTCCTGGCGGCTTTGGACCTATGTCGCCAAGCGTTGCGAGAGGGGCAGGCCGTCGTAGAGAGACGAGCGAGTCATATCCCTTCCCGCAAAATGTATCTTCTCCTGGCGGCTTCAACGAGCATCGAGCGCCTTCGCCTCCTTCGGCATTGACGCGGCGTAGGACCGAACAGAATTTGAATAAAGCTGAGGACAAGGATGCTGACGATAAACCTGCCGCCTCCCAATACGGCTCGGTCAGACGTAACCCGATCGCGCCGCTCTCTGCTGGACTGCAGGGCTCCTCTTCTCCCTCTCCCTGGTCCACTGGTCCTGGCCCACAAGGCGCGGGCCTGGCTCCGATGGGCTCCTTTGGCAGTTTCGGCGTGAGCAGTAGTACCGCTCAGCAAGCTGCGCCAGGAAGCAAGGGTGGAGCGGGTCTGGGCGGTAGGTCTGAGAGCAGGTTCAAGAATCTTTTGAGCAAAGATGGAGGCGACGATGGAGGCGCGAAGAGTGTGGAGCCGAAACCTAGCATTCCCGGTCTGGGCAGAGTCAACGAAAATGAGTCGTGGCGCGCGGCAAATCGAGGCGAGCATGCAGACGACAGTCAAGAACAGAACGACGATGACTTGCCCACTGGCAGCGCTGCGCTCGCGGCCGATGAAGACATTAGTGATTCTCAGCCTAGACAAGGGTACCAGGGCTTCGGCACCCCCAGCCGCCAAGCCGCACATGGCGATTTCGGATTCGGAGCATTTGGCATGACTACTGACAATACGCACGGTTTCGGTCAAAACTACGCTGGATCTCGAGACGGATTCCAGCAGACCCCTGCGCATCAGCGTATGGGTCTGCAGCAAGCTAGCGGACACGAACCAATGAGTCCCACTGATACGAACCCTTACAAGTCCCCCGAACAGCATGGCGCAGATCGTCCTGGCGAGAATAACGAGGGGGATAATAGCGATGTGCCCAATACACATCTACCTGGACTCGGCCATTTTGGAGCAGATCCAACGCAGCAGCACTCGCAACCACCACTTGGCGGTTTGGGTGGTCTAGGACCACTGCCAAATCTCGGCCGCCCGCTGACTCAGGGACCTGCCAGTGACAGGAGTCAGACTTCTAGTACGGGACCGCAGCGTGGCTTCTCTGGTGGATTTGGTGGGCTTGGCCAATTGGGAGGACTTCCAGGCGCATCGGCATGGCCCGCTTCGCAAGGTGGGCTCGGCACGCCTGGGAGGCACAACGCTGCGATGAACGCCTTCGGACCAGGCATTTTCGCAAATCCCTTGGGTGATATGGGTTCGCCAGGTCTGGCGGGTCTGGGTGGATTTGGCGCGCCAGGGGGCTTCGGAGGCGGCAGAATGGCCAGCATGTTCCCGCCCCAGATGCAAGATCAACTGCGCCACAACGATGGTCACCATGATCGGGATGGCAGCCACGACCGAACAGCCCAGTTTGCCGGACTTGGTGACTTCGGGCGATCCTCAGAAAGCCCATTCGCAAATCAAGGCTTCAACGATGGTCAGCCTGGTAAATTGCAGCACGATACTGCCGACCTCCATCATCAACAGAGCCAGCATCAATTGCACGATCAAGCGCAGCAGCAGGGTCAAAACCAGCCGCCTGGTAGCTCTGCTTCGAACCAGCCACCCGCACCTCAACAACGCACAATGGTTATGCCCGATCGAATGCGATGGATCTATCGCGATCCTCAAGGCCAGACGCAGGGTCCTTGGTCAGGTCTCGAGATGCATGACTGGTACAAGGCTGGCTTCTTCTCACCTGAGCTTCTCGTCAAGAAGTTTGAAGACCAGGATTACGAGCCGCTCGCACAGCTTATACGACGCATTGGCAATTCTCGTGAGCCTTTCCTTGTTCCTCAAATTGGTATTCCGCACGGCTCGGCAGCACAATCAGGCCCGAACGCATGGGCAGGAGCAATCGGCGGAGGTGCTGGCGGGAATGCCGCCACTGGCAGCGCGCAGCCGCCTTTTGCAAACAGCTTCCCAAGCTTCGGCACTACTCTCACTGCGGAGCAGCAAAATGCGCTTGAGCGCAGGAAGCAGGAAGAGCAGTATCTCATGGCACGACAGAAAGAACATCTCGCGCAAGCTCAGATGTCAGTGCGAATGTCACACATTGGAGCTCAAGGCGCTGTTGGCCTTCCCGGTCAATTGCACCACCACAGTAGCGCTCATAGCTTGCAGTCTCAGCCAAGCTTCGGCAGTATCCAGAGCCCTGCAAACTACCAACCAAGTCCCAGTCAAGGACCAACGACTGGTGCTGCTGGCGGGGCTGGCTTCTTTGACAACACTTTCAACAGACCACAGGCGGCTGGCCTCGGTGCTGTAGGTGCGCCCTCCCTTGGTCATATTAGAGAGGAAGAGATTCCAAATCTCATCAATCGGATGAACGCGAACGACAACCGCCAACAGTCTGGCCAATTTGGTGCACCAGGACAACCGTTCACCGGTCAGCAGCAGCAACAGCCGAGGCAGCAAGCTGAGCAGCACGAGGGCAAGGTCCAACAATTGATGCAGGACCGTGCAAAGTTGCAACAGGAGCAGGCCGAGCACGATGCCAAAGACGATGCAAACGAGCTGGAGCAGGCTCAGGTCACACAAGAACGTCTTGAGCAATTCCAGCAATTGCAGGGCCAGGCACTTCAGCAGTCAGCCAAGCAAGCACAAGTAAACCAGGCCAAGGCTGCCGCTGCATCTGCTCAGTCCGACGAGGAGGACGCCGCTGAGATCGCTGAGTCCCAGGCGCCGCAGGACCGCCCACAGGAGCCTCTCTCGCTCACAGAGCAAGTGCAGAAGGCAGCTTCTGCAAAACAGTCCCCGCAGCCACAGCAGCCTGGCCTGCCCCAGCCATTCCCACCTGCGCCATCTCAGTCCCCACTTCCAGCTCCAGCTGCTCAGCGTGCCGGTAGGCAGAGCGTCGCCGATCAGCTGCAGACTGATTCGCGTGGTCTCTCACAAAGCCCATCAGTCGACACGCCCAGCGCCACCGTTGCGCCATGGGCAAAGGAACCCGCAGAGGCGCCCAAGGGACCATCTCTGCGCGAGATTCAGGAGGCTGAAGCTAGGCAGGCGGAGCAACAAGAGGCGCTCGCTTCTGCCGCCCGCCGTGCTGCTTTCCAGAAAGAGATGGAGGCGCAGGCGCAAGTCGCAGCTCCAGCTCCTGGCATCCCGACATCAGCTACCTGGGGCGCTCCTTCTCCCGCCACTCCAACTGGCGGCGCGCCTGCGGCGTGGGCGAAGACCGCTCAAAAGCCAAGTGGCGCAGCAGGTTCGAAGACACTGGCCCAGATCCAGAAGGAGGAAGAGTCCCGCAAGCGCAGAAATGCTGCTCAAGCTCAACAGCAAGCAGCCCTTGCGAATGCGATGTCCGGTGTCGCCGCGCCTGCAGGCGGAAAGAGTTACGCCAACCTAGCTGGAAAAGTGAATGCCCAGCCTCCTCAGATCAGCACCGGCAACAGTGCCTGGACTACTGTCGGAGCTAGTGGCAAGGTCAAGACTCCAGCTCCTGCGACGCCGACAGCTCGCACTGTCAGTGCCGGCGTCGTGCCCACTGTGCAGCCGCCTGCAGCATCTCGAAGACAACCTGTTAGGAGCACGACTTCGGGTGCAGCTGCCATCAATGCCCAAGATGAGTTCAAGAAGTGGGCAATCAACGAGCTTCGTCCTGACCTTGCCAAGGGTATCAGTGGTAAGTCATGCATCATTGCACATTTCACCACGAAGCATGCTAACTTCTGTACAGTTGAGGACTTCGTCTCTGGTCTCTTTAATCTGCCACCAGACAACGAGATCATCACCGAAGCAGTCCACGCCGTGTCTAGCACAATCGACTCGCGCCACTTCGCTGAAGAATTCATTCGACGCAAGCGCCTGGCCGACAAGGGACTTATCGACACTGCTATTCCTAAGAGCGCCAGTCCCGCTAATGGTGCTAGTGCTGGAGGCTGGAGCGAGGTCGCGAAGAAGTCAGGCAAGGAGCCACCGAAGGAAGATCTCACTGGTAGTGGGTTTGCCATCAAGCAGAGCAAGAAGCGAGGAGGTCGCAAGTAGGAGAACTCCTCCTTGCACTTTTGGTCTTGCAAAGCATTTGACGAATCAGCGGATCTGAGTAAGGCATAAATGTTGTGGGCGATGCTACGCTTGAGCGAGCATTACTTGAGCGAGCATTACTTGAGCACAGCAGCGTTGTTTGTCTGGCATTCGTTTGAAGGAACAGCGGTGTTCTGTACAGCATCAGCATTTTGGGACTGTAAGATGTCCTCATTACTCAAAGCTATGCGCACCGATTCCATGTCTCTTCTCACATGTCCATGTTTCTCACGGGCCAAGCACGATTCCACGCTCCTGCAGTAGCACCAAACTTTATGGCTCCTCAAGCCCGATATGGCAGGAGATCTTCACCCCTCCCTTGCATGACGATTGTGGCCCATTCGTGGTCTGGAAGCTTGGAAGATCAGCAAGTGGTAGCACGCAAGCTGACAGCACAGAGAATAAATTAGTTCTCGCGTGTCCTCTTCTCTTCTCCGAAATCATCTTCTCATCGATCTGCGTCACTACCAACTTCGACACTTACATTTCCAGTACTGCGTACACAGCGAACAGATCCAATATGGCAGAACAGTGGGAACAGGCTTTCAAGGGCTTCGGCGAGAAGACGTATACCATTGCTCAGGCAATTCAGAATGCAAATGAGGGAGACGACCTGAGCGAGACCTTGAAGGTACGTTTGGATCTGATCCGGACAGTCCGGGAGAGTACCATTTTGGAGAAGATATAGTGCGGGCAGTACATAGCTTCCAAATGCTAACATGGTGGCTTTCTCACTTCTAGGAAATCAAGGAAGCCCACGACGAGCTTCTGAAGGAATCGAAGAAGCTGCCAACAGATGTTGTCGATGTCGACGATGAGTCTGCGCAGGCTGACCTGAAGAATGCCGCGAATGATGTACGTTTCTTCCTGTGCCGCTTTCCACGTCTTTTTCCTTCGGTAAACTGACTCCGCTCGTAACAACAGGTCGTCATCGCCTCGAACAAACTCATCGCAGCCGCACAGGAGAAGGCAGATGTCTTCCGTCCGAACAAGGATCTGGGAAAGATTGTCAACAAGACCGTCTTGACGAACAGCTCTGTGCTCGATGCGGCGTATCCTTTGACAAACCCATATGCGCCGGAGATTCAAGGTCAGACGAAGAAGTGTCAGACGGAGGCTGTGAAGGTCATGAAGCTTCTGGGAGAGGCAAAGGAGGAGTAATGCTGTAAGCTCATGAAGATGTATCAAGAGCTGTGGATCAAAATAGAGAGATACAAAAGTAGAAAAACAACTTAAGCCTGATCCATAACATGAGTGCTCCCAATGGTAAATTCTGTACAGACGACATATTCAGCGAAAGTAGATTACCGCGAGTGATGATTTCGAACCTTGGACGTCCTAATGCCGCAAGCCTCCAAAGCCTTCCGACTGTCGTGCTGCAGCGACAAAGCCTCAGCCTTGCTCGCATCGTTTCGATGCTGCAATGATGGCTTGCGATGGCATACTTGCGCATCAGCCCACAAGTAGCTGAGCAGTCAAAAGCCGGTCTGGGAGAGAGAGAGAGAGGCTTGTCAAGCATAGCAGACTGGTCCGGGCCATGACACGAAGCTGCAGTGCATCTCTTCATCACCAGCTCTCTCTACATAGCGCATATGAGAGACAATATGCAGTACGAGACTGTGTAATTATGTCGCAAAAGAATCGCTTGTCCACTCCTTCCGTCTTCCCTGTCCTGTTCCCACCTTTTTCGAATGCCAAGTGCTTATTCAGCAGAGACGCTAGAATGCGCTAGGACTACACCACTCTTGCTACACCTATATCGCCAATGTCACCAGCAACTCGCCCCTAGGTCGGCGGCCTGGCCATTGGCCGTTCATAAACGGCTCTCAGGATACAGAAGTGGTTCGTATCAAGCAGCACACTCGCTCAGCTCGACATCCTCCGAAGAACGCCCAGCCTTCTCCCAGAGATACCAAGCCTGGAGTCCGTCTTGGACGGCACAGACATGCGGGCAAGACCCATAGACCGCGTGCAGCAGCCAAGCACGTTATCTTGGATGCTGTCAAAGGAACAGTGTCGCGTGCGAGAGATGCAGAAAGCTTTACCCTCCGTTGCGCGATGCTGAGCCAATGGCGCTGGGCGAGGTGCCACCTACGCCAGATTGATGAGCTTAAGTTGACATCCAGCTACCTGTAAGAGGCATGCTCACCGTCTGGGGTCTTGTCTCAAGGTGCTTTAGCGAATCCCAAGCATAGTGCTCTGGGTTGGCCCTCGGACTTGGTACCACGCGCGTGCGCAAGAGTTATCTTTGCCACCGTTCTTCGACGCTCTTGAGTTCTGGGCTGATAAATCCTTCGCCTGAGGTCGCATTTCGGATACGGCTAGGTGCGGTCTTTCGTAATGTGCTCGTGATCAGTACATATCCCTCGCATCGTCTCTCTTCTACGCTTGCTTCTCTCTCATTCTTGCCAAGGCTCACTGTCGCGATCAAACGTACACCATGGCGGCTGTTGATACCTACGAGAAAGGGGCGCCAATTGAGGAGAATATCACAAGAGAGTCTTCGCAGACAAGTCCGACTCCACAACATGCACAAGATGGCGAGGTCGTGAAGGAGAAACTCGGCGCAAGGGTGCTGCGCAATCTGAAAACTCCAGGTTCGGCCATACAGATCGTGCTCGCAGCTCTTGTCGCGGTGGGCATTGGGCTGGCGGTGTCGTTCACTGTGGACGATATTCCTGAAGCCGCCCCTGTGGTTCTCCAGATTCCAGGTACACTGTGGCTTCGTGCGCTCCGGGCTACAGTATTGCCGCTTATAGTCACGGCAATCATACTCGCGGGTAAGTGCAAATAGTGGTTGCGCTGCCATGACTATTCGCGCGACTATTAAGCTGACGCAAACCAGTACAGAATTTGAAAGCGATGACAAAGGGAGGCAGCAAACTGGCCAAATGGACAATTTCGTACTACGTACTTACCACTGTATTGGCCGTCGTCCATTCTATGATTTTAATGGACCTTGTTTGGTCAAATCTCGTAAGTGAAGTGATAGGTGGCAACGCTGGCCAAGCCACGCACAGGTCTTACTTGGACGAGCGCGGCCACTACAGCTGTACACCCAACAGTTATGGGCCGCTGTCCCTAGACCTGTGTGTGGCTGCTCATCCATCGCGTATGAGGCAGTGACTATTGCTTACACATTCTGCTTGCAGATGGTCCAAGCAGATGCCGATAGCCTGGAAGTAGCCGAAGAGGATCAAGAGACCATCGACGAGCGCGCCAGCCAACAACCTCACGACATCGTCGTGACCGTCTTCACCAGTTTCATACCCCAGAACGTCTTCCAGGCCTTGGCGGAAGATCAGCTCTTGGCCGTCCTGGTCACAGCAGTCGTAGTCGGCTGCCTGCTCAAACCGAACTCTTCGCTACTCCGTGCCATCAAGGAAATCGACCGAATCGTGTATGTCATCATCGAATTCCTGATCAAACTGGCGCCAATCGGTGTCTTCTTCTTGATCGTCAGCAATTTGATGACATTGGACGTCGCTACGATCGGCCAGAACTTGGGCGTCCTCATTGGTGCATCCCTTGCGGGAATGGTAAGATAATCTTCAACTCACGAGGAACTTGCCTCAGACATCACGGAACTTCTACTGATTGCTTTTGATAGTTTATCCATCTCCTAATCTTCCTCCCCGCAATCTTCTGGATTTTCACAAGACAGAACCCCTTCACCTGGTAAGATCAATCCAATCACGGAAGAGAAAGGAAACTTATCGCGTCCACGGGCTAACCTCCTCCCGTTCATCAGGTGGCTCAAACACGCTCCCGCTTGGATTCTAGCCTGGGGTTCAGCTTCATCCGCTGCGACTCTTCCCGTAACCATGTAAGAAAGAGAGAAAAAGAAAGCCCTCTTCCCCGCTTGATTAATCATAGGGCCAAATGCTCTTAGTCACCGAAGTCTGACTGTACGCTGGGAACTCATACTAATCTTCTACCAACTATTCCAGGCGCTGTTTGGATAAGAATAAAGTACCGAAGAATGTTTACAAGTTCACTGCTCCCTTGGGATGTCTCATCAATATGGATGTAAGAAATTCAGAAGACGTCCGTTTAGAAGGCGTTCCTCCTCAGGTGTTCCATCGACGAAGACGCTAACAAGGTACAGGGCACGGCTATCTACTTCCCTGTCGTAGTGGTATTCCTTGCAATAACGCAGGGACAAGTTCTGGTAAGGCATCAGTCCCAAAGTCCTGGTAAATGGAAGCATGAGCTGACTGTGATCACGTACAACACAGAACGCGGGCGATTACGCTCTCATCGTTATCCTGAGTGTCCTATCTTCGATTGCAACCACGCCTATTCCTTCCTCTTCGCTCGTCTTGACGGTCATTATCGCGGACAGCGTTGGAATACCCATGACCGGAGTAAGTGTAGTTGCTGCAAGGCATCTTCAAACCGAAGATCTTGTCTCGAAGGTATTTGTACGCTCAACTGACCACGTTAGATGTACGCCGTCGTTGTTGCAATCGATTGGTTCATCGATCGTTTCAGAACAGCACTCAACGTGAGTAGCGATATTTTTGCAGCGAAAATTGTGAGTAAAGTCTTAGGTGGAAGACGTACGCAAGCCACCACACGTGAGACAGTAACTATCGCTTACACCTATTACCCCCGCAGATGGCGAAGGTGACAGGGATCACAGACGACAACCTGGACGCGGGCGAAGACGGGCAGGCTGTGGAGGAGGTGGACCGCGTTATGAGGGAGAACCAGGCTCCTCGATAGGAGACGTTGGGTTCGTCTGTAGTTCGTACAGACGCGAACAACGTATCCGAGGCTGTGGGCTAGCACACGAATATAGGCCGACACTTAACCGACGAATAGCCAAGCATACTTCACACGAGACTTCACCTGCATCACACAGTAAGCCTTGCTTTTGAACATGGGCTTACCGAATTGGCGGGTACGTTCGAGAACTGCGCCCGCATCCGCGGAGCTTCTTTTCCTTCGTTCAGCCTTCTATGAGTCAAGGATATGCATGTCCTCTACGCTTGGCGTAATTCGTGGTGCGGATTGTGCCTGCGTCAAGCCCAGGTATTCCTAGACATTTGGCGGAGGATCTTGCCCCAAGTTCATGCTTCCATCCTTTCTAGGCTTTATAAGTACAAGCATTACCGAAACGGAGCAACATCGCCCGCGGTCCGCATTCCACCAATTCGGGTCAGAAACGTGGCAGCCCTCTGGAGAATGCGGAGATGAAGAATAGAGCTCGTGGAGAACGCGAGAGCTTACGGACAAAGCTGGTAGTGGATGCTCCGGAAGAAAGCTATGCTTCGTTTGATGCTCGGCCCCGAGGTTCTGGCGACGCGGACGGTGTCGACGAGGTGGAGGCGTGTAATCGACTCTCTTCGTGCGCTTCGAGAATAAAAAGCTTGGATAGGTACGTCTTGAGCTTCTCGCTGTTTCCCTACGAGTCGTGTGACGTTTGGCGTTCGGTGGTTTAGTTGACTAGGCAGATATGCCCTTGGTGTATCTGCCTGGTCAACTACTGGATTGCTCGTAGGCCTGCTGACGGTAAGTGTATTGCTTTCTGCTGTCGACTTTCCATTTCTTCAAGAAAATTCATCGCCTCTGGCATTGACTCTATCAAACGTCCTCAACATTTGAAGGTCGTCACTAACAACATTTCCCCTTCCTTGCAACGGCCATGGAACTTCTCTATCGAACGAGGATTGATCTCTGATGCGACTCAGGGGAATGCTAATGGCAGTGTTGCAGCACAGTCAACTAAGGTACCAGGTCAGAGCAGTAGATCATCAAACTCGAATCGCACAGCAGCGCATGCTGATCCGTCTGGAGCCGAGAGATCTCCAAGGCAGGAGCAGCTCGCACAGTCCTGACTCCGCAACGCACGCGGCAACGCTCTCATTGCCGTGAGCTGGCTCATCACCTAATGAGCCATCATCACAGCCCAGTCCGTTGTGCACCGGCACTGCGGAGAGAAAGAATTGACGCGTTTCCGTGTCACGCACACCTTCGGGGCCATTTTGGAAGGCGGGAGTGAGACAGATCGTCAGGGTGTTCTCCAGAGCAGAAGCTGTTCCCAACGGCAGGCAGGCACATGGTGCAGACAGGGTCTGAGATAGCTGCCAGGAACGCGAGGCACCACGTCCCGCCACGCAGAGGCCATTCTGGAGTCTTGAGACATTTGAGCGCCGTCATCTGGTCGGCTAAGAATAAGGTAGGAAGGGTCTTCGCCAATGGGCAGAGCTCCCCGCCAGCCGCGCGAAAGAAGGCAGTATGCAGCATGAGGCAAGCGGTACGCGACAGGATCCGACGCCGAACTGCTGTCAAGTCATTTGTGGACCCGTTCGGCGGGTCATCGGCGCTGTATGAACGCCATATCGACCCCGAGCGAGGCTGTGCATCAAGACCATCGTCGACGGTACCAGGAGCAGCGGGCGGAGTTGTCGTGATGGCGAAGTCGAGGTGCAGGAAGCGATTTGAGTGTTGGAATGGACCTTCCTGCCTGCGCAAGGCTGGCGCCATGATCGACGCCGAACTTCTCGGGCCGGCTGCAGGCACCGCCTTCCGCGCGGTAGCGAACCACTGCCCACACCCTCCGTCCAGGTCAGGTCTCCTCGCACGCCTCCCATCGCAGTGGAATCGCTCTCCGGCAGCCGAAGACCAGGCACGACATGCCGCAAGCCAGGAAAAGCCATCGACGCCAGCCCGTTTCGGTAGCCAAGCCAGCTGCCACCACACTCTCTCATCCATGGGGCAGGAGACTTTGACTGGCGCAGGCGTCACTCCATCCTCTGCAACGCCCGTTGCGGTTCACATTGCAGCAACGCGGCCACCAACGATGTCGATCTCCGCGCTAGTTGCTCCGACAATCCGGGGTGCCACTCTGCGCATATGAAATACGCCCTGCCATTCCCCTCCAACTGCTCATCTTGCAGCTTTCATCCTACCAGCCACGGCAAGGACGAGCTCTGGAGCAGCATTCGTGCTCGAAGCACCAGACCTGGAGCCTAATTTGTGTACACTCTCTTTCCACTATCCAACATGCAGGAATTCCTGGGCCTACGAGGCCAAAGCCTCTCCCACGCCATCGCCATCGTAACTGGCCTCATTTTCTTCCTCTATGGCTACGATCAAGGCCTGATGGGAGGCTTTCTCACCATGCCAGGCTTCTTCCGTCAATTCCCCAAGATCGACTTGGCCGACAGTCCGACAGACCTCTCCAAAGTTCGGATGATCAGCTTCACCGTCGCAGCATGGAATTTGGGTTGTTTCCTCTCCGCCATGATTGCAGTCTTCATTGGCGACAGCGTTGGGCGCAGGAAAATGGTCATTATTGGTCTGGCACTTCTTCTCATCGGCGAAGTCATGCAATGCGCTTCTTTCGTTTGGGGCCAATTCCTGGCAGGAAGACTGATCGCTGGAATCGGAAATGGGTTCAATTGTGCAACTATGCCCGCATGGCAAGCCGAATGCACTAAAGCTCACCGAAGAGGTACCCTCCTCATGATCTCTGCCGGTGCCACCACTGCTGCCGGCATGACCATGGCTTACTGGGTGGATTTCGCTTTCGCATGGCTAGAGCCCAGCTCAGCAGCCTGGCGGGTACCCATCGCCCTCCAAGTCGGTCTCATCTTCCTCGCCGCCGGAATTGTCGCCTTCATGCCAGAGTCACCCCGATGGCTTATCCTGCAAGGTCGTGAATCTCAAGCTCTCAAAATCCTCGGTGCTCTGAACAACACTGATTCCAACACCCGCGATGTCCACCAAGAATTCCTCCAAATCAAAGACGCCGTCATCGAAATGGCCGGAGCCAGTTTCTCCAATCTCTTCAAAATGGGCGACTATCGCGACTTCCACCGCGTCGTGCTCGCCGTCGTCCTCCAGTTTAGCTCCCAATTGTGCGGCATAGTCTTTATGACCCAATATTATGCCGCCATGTTCCAACAACAATACCTCTGGGGCGACTGGGAAGCCCGTCTCCTCGCCGCCGGAGCCGGAACAGCCTTCTTCCTCGCTTCTTTCATCGCAGTATTCTGCATAGACCGCATTTGCGGTCGTCGAGCCCTCCTTATGTTCGGAACAGCCGGAATGTTGTTCTGCATGATCGTCCTTTGCATCATGCTTAAGATCCACACCCGCCCCTCCCTCGACGCAGGCACAGCTTTCATCTGGCTCTTCTGCTGCGCCTGGGCAATTGGCTGGCAAGGTATCTCCTGGCTCTACCAAGTCGAAATCGTCCCTCTACGCATCCGTGGCCCAGCAAATGCCCTTTCCACAGGCGCCAATTGGCTTGGAAACTTCATGGTCGTCATCATCGGTCCCGTGGCATTCGCAACCAGCACCTGGAGATCCTACATAATCTTCATCGCGACCAACGCAGCCATCTTGCCGATGATTTATTTCCTCTACCCCGAAACCAGTATGCGTTGTCTGGAAGAAGTCGATTACATTTTCTTCACAGCCAACTCTTCTCCGAGACCTTGGTTAGACGTACGAAAAGCCGCTGCAGATCTTCCACTGTGGTACGGTGCCGGTGACGAAGAGACTCCGTACGATTACGAGGCCTCGGAATGGCATCAGCGACACGTCCGCTTCTCGGATGAAGTTGAAGATTCTGAAGGCGATGTGACGACTTTGGGTCCAGCTTCCGGGGTGAGGCCCGAAAAGGCGCGCAGTGACAGTAGTGGCAGCAGCAGTGAAGACGAGAAAAAGTCGGGAAATTATAGTGATGGCACCGCGCCAGTTTCTTTTGTGCAAGCGCTGTCTGACGGCAGGGCTAGGAGCCAGAGCAGAGGAAGACGCCATTGAGTGTATGTAATATGACGGGAAATGTGGACTGCGACTCAATCGGGAGGTTTATGTATGCACGTATTGTATAGTACCGACAAGTCTTTGACGGCCTATTGGAGTGTCTACAGTTCTCTGTCGACAGACTCGTGTAGCCTTTTTCACGCTAGTACCGGCAACTGCCATTATAGCAAAATTCGAGACTTTCAACGAAAGTGTGTTGCCTCCATGTGAGCGAGCTCGTGCTCTTCTCCTGTCCCTCAATGCACCATGTCCTGTTATGTCGAGCAGACACGTACCGACCGCGGAAGCTCAATCAAAGGATACCGTAACGAAAGTGGTGCCAATATCCTCCTTTCGCAGCCCTACAGCACGCGGCTTGATCAGTGTCTTCTTCATCTCACCTGCACCCAACTCCTCACGCATGGATTCTGCGGCATTCTTCGCACTGAAATCTCGACGCTCTCGCTTCTTCTGTAACTTCGTCGCAGGGCGCGTAATGAGTGCCTGGCGATTGCGGAATGCAGTCTTCTTCTCTTGGTCCTTGCCCCATTGAAGCATAATCCTGGGGAAATGGTCTCCATCGAGACCTCCTTGTCGGTATGTCTGGTTCCGAACGGGATCCCTCGTAGCTTGGAGAATCCGCCACTTCCACTCACTACCATCGAACCATGCTTTTTGATACGTCCGGCCCACGATGACAACCTCTTTGAAGCTTGCGTTGTCAAACTGACAGTCCTGGAAGACAACATCGACGAGGTGGCAGGTGTCAAATGTTGTGTTCTTGAAGGTACAGCGGATAAACTGCACGTTCTCGATTCTGCAACCATACCCGTCCGTGATGAACAAGCCAGCGGCTGGCGTGTTGTCGAAGGTCAGACCTTTGCCCAGTGCCAGCGGTATCTTGTGTGGCTCATTGCTCATCACGATAGGCTCCACGAAATTGTAGTTCTCGCTGTCGTTCGCAGCACTTTCGAACCCTTTGATGTTTCCCCAACCGCTTCGATGACGCTCATCTGGAGGCGGGTTTGCAATGGTTGCATCTTCAGCTTCCTTACGAGCTTTTGTCATAGCCACAATCTCTGCTGGTATGTCATCGTGGACCGAGATGTCCTTGAACGTTTCGCCTGTCGAAGGGTAGTTCACAGCAAGTTTGCGGTTCTTCCAGGTGCAGTTGAAGCTACAATTGGTGAACGTATTGCCATCCATAGCCACATTCTCCAGCGCGACCTCGCGAAAATCGCAGTTGTTGAAGGTCGTGTTTCTGATTGAGCAATTGTCGAATATAGTCGGCTGATGGGGATCGAAGCGGCAATTGACGAATGTCACGTTGATGAAGCCGCCGCCAATATCCCCCCCATGGTTCTGTATGACCAGGCCATAGCGTGGCGGATGCAGGATCGGGCTGAATTTGATGTCCAGACAGGCCGGAACATCTGAAGGCACTACCTGCTCAGTAGAGCGCGTGATATGCGATGCACTTGAGAAGCTGCGCGTGTCAGTAATGCGACAGTCGATCTTGCTGGAAGGCACTCACTTCTTTTGCGGTGAGCCAATCTCGGAAGAGGTCTCGGACTGAACGTAGACCAAGCCGGGTCTCGCAGTTGTAAAATGAACACTGCCTTGGACGGATAGGTCACTAAAGGATCCACCAGAGGAGGGTGCTGCCAGTGATGGAGACGCAGAGGCGGGTAACGAGCGCTTGAAGTCAAGGAATTCGATCAGTGCCCCGCCAGAGTCGTCTTCATGCAGCTTCGAGTCGCGCAAGTCGACGCCAGCCAGCCGACCGAGGACGCCCTTCATACGCGCCGCGTCAGCCGACGGCATGGTGATCAATGACAGCTTGTTGCTGTGTCGAATATTGTTGTCGAAAAGAGGCAGCGAGGTTGAAATGCGCGGCGTTTGTTTGCCAGCGGGATTACGCAACCCGCCACTGCATGGCAGTTGCGGCGGCGTCCAGTCGAGGGGCGGAAGCAACGGTCGCTACTCCAGCGAGCACAGAGTCGGCGGACCCGCGCCAGGTAGGCCATGTTGTCAGCTGTCATGTTATGGTCAGGATGCCCTCGTGATCAGTGATGGTGGATGAGAAAGAGTGTTGAGGGCTGGTTGGTTGAGGCACTGAGCTCAGTTAGCCTTGCTCATACCCGCCTCTACGCTCACACTATGCGCAAGGCGGCGTCTTCACTTTGCCTTGTCTGATTTGGGATCGCGAGGACTGGGCTAGAGCATGACTGATCGCGTTCGTTTCGTTCAATTGGAACTCCGAGCCCATCGAAGAGGAGCCATCCCCTAGTCAGTTCAGGAGCTTAAAGCAATGCTCAACAACACCTTCAGCTCGATACCCGCCTCTATGTCCAAGGACAGTTTCGATCAAAAGTCTCTCCATTTGCATTCGTCGTAATATTCATTAAATGCCCCCGATCTATCCCCTCCCAAACCACAAACCGCAGCAACACTTCAAGAAGCATCGTAGCTGCAGCCAGCAAGTCGAGGCATTAGACAGCAGACAAGAGCGAAATTTTGGTAGGTACAGCGATCCCATTAGCCGCTCAACACAACTCAAAAGATTTCGCAGGGTATAGTTGCCTCCCCTCAGTTTCTCCTTTTCATTCTCGAACAATTTCAATTCTTTTCAGAAAAGTCTCCTTTTTCGATTTTCTCTCATCGAATCCGCTGCTGGTTGCTACGCTTTACTCATGCGCTCCGCCCATATGTTTCATGCAAAAAAGATGAGAAAGATCTCCCCACAAACGCCCGCCGGTCCCGAAAACAGTACCAATTCCTCGACTAAAGGATTATGCTCGCTTGCTTCAATTTCTGTGTGTCGTGTCATGACTCGCTTCTCGGACGTGTTCTGGTCGAACTTCTACCTCGACCGGCTTCGACATCGCTGACAGCCGCTTCGTACGTAGGAATGGGCGGGCTGTTATTGTGTAGCAGTCTGGTCCGCTCGCTGTATTCTGAAGCGTTTGTTCCGGCACGAGGTCGGGCTGTCATGTCCGAGTCGTCGTCATCGTCTCCGTTCTCGTCCTCGTCTGGGCTTTCGTAGTCTGGAGGTGGATGATCTGCAGGTTCCAATGGTAGGCCAGGGTTCATATAGATCTGACTGCTTGCAGCTTCACTCGTGCCCTCACCAACGTCTTCTTCCTCTTCTTCCACATCACCCTGCATGTCCATAATGTTGAGCTGGGCAAGTGAAATGTCCGTAGGCGAGCGCTCTGGTCCCGGACTCCTCGTAGGTCGTCCTTGCAGTCTGATCGCACCACTATGTGATCTGCCATGCCCAGGTGTCCATCCCATCCCTTCTCTGACGCCCTCACGGCCGCCCTCGAGGAGTATGCTGCCAGCTTCGCTACCATATGGAGGAGGCGGCGCTAGACTGCCGGTCATTGGTGCGAGACCCCACTTCTTCACATTCGCCTCGATGAAGACGAAGCCCATTTGTCCAAAGTTTACGTGGATGTTTGCAGGTCCGTTCGCTCCAACCGTGGGGAAGAAGTTGTGCAGCTTCATCCCGTGACAAACATCTTCCAACTTCTTACCATTCCTCGTGAAGAATATTGTTCCGGTCCTAGGCCTGTACCCGACTCCAACGACGTCGCCTTGGACGAATGGAGGTCCATAATTGGTCGAGGTGAAGGGCTGATTAAACTTACGTTGGCCTGTGGATAGATACGCAATGGAGTATTTGTGCAGACCAGGAAGTCGGAAGAGCGGATAGGGTTTCGTCGTTAGTCCAATGCTTACCAGTGTCGAATCCGGCTTGTCGTATAGCTTGGCCTCCCAATAGTATACCTCGTTCTGCTTCGGAATGGGCAAATTGCTCTGTACACTGCACTCCGAGTCGAAGAACTCAATCTCCGTCCTGGCCTCCACGAAGCAGTTCGCAATCTCCAGTTCCGGCTCAAACTCCCACGCTGAGACTCCCTTCTCTTGTATCGCCAAGAATTGTGATAATGATATGTCGGTTTGTACGGACTCTGGGGGGTTGTGCTGTACGAATGCTGCGTGGAAATCAAGTCAGTGATATGCGCCGCACGTATGAACATTGTCAGCAATCTCACCTTTGGCTCTGAAGTATTCTGCTCGCTGTAGGTCGTCCATTTCGGCAAGGGCTTCTTCCTCCTCGCGCAAGAAGCTCTGCTCATCGTCGAATTCTCCTGGGCGTGATATGCGATCCAGAAAGATGCGACCACGGCTGGTGTATCGAAAGAAGTAGACAATGGCAATGATAATGCCGACCAGGGCAGCAGAGCCAAAGGCAGACAGCATTCCTATCAGTATGCCTTTACCGGTACTGCCGAGTCCGACGGCGCGGATGGTCTGATGCGAATTCCTCCATTCCGCCCACTTGTCACCATGTCTATGCCATCGTTGTCGTTCGACTTCCACGTGTACCCCGGTCGTGGTCATGACAGGCGTCGTTGCGGCCACGAGGGATGTCGCCAGAGTGGTGGAAGGCGAACCATCATACCCGAGCGCAGCCTGCGCCATGGGCATGTGAATGCGTACGCAAGCGGCTTCGTTCTGTGCGCGCGAGTAGTCGTGTTATTAGTGTTGAGCGTTTATCGTGCTGTGGCCATATGCTGGCGGAGGAGGTGGTAGAGGGCAGTGGCAGCCAAAACAAAGTAGGTAGGTGGTGCCTCCGTCCGGACACACGCGGGCGTTCCTGAGGCGCTGGGCTGACAATGCTCCGGGCGGATCGCCAATGTCGCCCTCAATGGCCGGCGAATGCAAGTTCCCAAGATTCCCAGCGCGGTCGCTGGGGTGATGCAACGGCGTCGGTGGGTGGGTGTGCGTGTGCGTGCGGCGTGAGGTGTGTGAGAGCGAGAGGGTCAGTCCGTTGGCTGGGCCTGAGTGACGCTATGGGGACTCCTTCCGCCGCTTGCGATTGGCAGCCGGGCGTGGATCGACGCCTGATTCCCTGGGCCACACGTGCCTCTGCGGACTTCGCTGCAGCACTTGTCTGAGTGTGTTCTGCTCTGTTCTGTTCTGCCTCTGCCGTGGAGTGTAGCAGCACGTGAACTGGGCCCTCATGGGACATCGACCACCACCGCCATTGCCATTGCCGCCCGTCGACTGTGCCACCAACAAACACCGCTGACGCTGACGACCGCACGGATGCCAAGCAGGGTTGGGCGGAGTGGGGTCGATCGTGGCTGTCGCTCTGCAGATCAATTACCACTGCTGTACCACTTTGGCCATGACTCTCCATGTGCCGCTGTCGAACGTGAAACACGCGTCTGGAAGTGTCGATGGCGTGTTTCGTTGCTCGTCGCTCCTGCGAGCCCATCATTGACGAGCTATGGCGCTATCTACATGTTCGCAACGCTTCCAAAAGCGCCGTTGCTGGCGCGCGGCTACTCCTGCGCAGCAGCTCAGAGCCTCCTCCGCCGAGACGTAGGTAGCCCGTCATCTGTCACTTCCCAGCAAATATATTCCCGCTGTACTTTTCCTCGTATGGTCATTCCGCGTCGACGCAGTCTCTGATCTGCATCCTCCAGCAATACTCAGGCCGCCGCGCCCCCAGATGCGACTGCGCCGTCTTCATACCAAACGCCGTGCCATGACATTCTTTTGACGCTGCCGCCTAATGCGAGCAGATGCTACGCTGAGAATAAAAACAAGAACGCTACACTGAAGACCTCGCTATCTAAATTGGTATCGTAAGCAAACAACGCCGAGCAAAATTGCTGTGTTGTAGATGTGTTGGAGCCCCGCCAGCCTCGAGGGACCGCGGGCTCTCATCCCGCAAATGCATAGGCGTAGCGTGGGGCCGTGAACTTCGCCACAACTGACTCCCTCTCCTAAAGGGAGTACAGCTGACGAAGAGCCATCTCCTGTGCTGGTGGTAGGTTGTGCAGGTAATCGTCGAAGCCGCTGCCGATCATCTGCTTGTACTTCATCAAGACCTGCTCGAAATCTTGAAGTGGCCCGTCTTCCTGCATACTAGCCAGGAATACACCATGAGCGTTGGCAATCTCCCCAAAGAAGTCCAGGAGACATTGCTCCAGGGCGGCAGGGTTGTCCAAAACTACCTTGCAGAAGCCTTTGTACGCGTGACCCTTCTCGTCTGTCCACGCCACCTTCTGCATGTACTTAAGGAAGGCCGGCGCAAAGTTGGCCAGGTGTGGCGCAAGCTGTTCATGGCAGCCAAGTCCCAGTCGTCCGAGGGCTATTGCTGCGTTTTCGTTAAGCGATTCTGGCACTTCGTTGCTGAAAATAATGACAGCCAGCTTCTCCAGCAGCTTGTCAACAAAAGGAGCCATGCCCTCCTTCTGCCGCATCGAAATTTCTCCGCAGGACCAGCAAGCATTGTTAATCACACGAAATGTCGATTCTGGATCATTTTGCACGTCGTTCAATCCCAGTTGCTGGATGAGAATGTTGAGCAACTCGGACAGATATTGCTGGAGCTGGGGGAAAATGTAGATGGCACAGTCCCCAAGTAAGGCGTAGGCCGATTGGCGAACGTCGTTGCTCGAGTCTTGCATGCAATACGCCAACATCTGGAACATGTTGGGCTGCGCGCTGCCGGCAAGTCTGGCACTTTGCTGCTCGTCCAAGGCTTGAATGATCGAACTCAGAAGGTCCAAGCTCGTGACCAAGAAATCCTTGTCTGGCTGGTCCATGAATGATTGCTCTGCGCTGGCGCCATCTTCAAGGTTTTGTTGGATGAGTTTGATGCAGCGATTGAAGAGCGGCTCCGCAAAAGGTGCAAATTGAGGACCAAGTGCGGTGGCCACGAATGACAGGCACTCCAACAACGGGAACATTTCGCGCGACTGATCCTGCACATGCTGCCAGCGGTTTATCAGAGCAGGCATAAGTAGGTTGACGTTCTCCGGCTCGGCGAGTTTGGGGGAGGCATGCTCAGCCAGTGTCTGCACACAGTCGTACAAAATGTACATGTTCTTGTCCTTATACTTGCCAAAGCATTTGACGAAGTGCTGAAGAATGATTGTGCAGTATGGAGCAAGGGCGGCGTTGGCCTTCTCCTCCAAAGCCGCAAAAGCTGAAGCTGCAGACTGCTGAACTTTTTTGTTGTGGTCTAGCATGCGCTGCAGCAGACCCTGCATGAGTGGCTCGAAGAACTGATCCCTTGGAGCATTCGGATCGTGGGCTGCCCAGGATGCAAAGCGACTGAGAGACCAACAAGTGATCTGTCTGACAACGGGTTGCGGGTCGTTCAACAGAGCCAACATGAGTGGAATGAGCTCCGGCAAATGTGGCGTAATGTTGTCCATGCAGCCAGGACCAATCGCGCCCAAAGCCAGAACTGCCGCCTCGCGATTTGACCAGTCTTGATGCTTGAAGTTTTCCACTAGCCATGGAAGCACTTCCTGGAAGACAGAGCCATGGAAATGCGTCGCAAGGCTATCGAGAGAAGCCGCCGAGCACTTGCGCAAGTTCCATTCCTCTTCGGGATCAATTTCGTCAAAATCTTCATCCTCGTCCACTTCGCCTTCACTCAGATCATCGTCGTCCTCGTAAGCGAAGCCGTTGACGGCGGGCTGGGACTGGCCATTAGGTTGCGCTCCGTTCGAAGTGTCAGCTCGACCAGCCTTATCCTTGGCAAAGGTCGGCTTGATGTCCTTTTCCTCGTCCTCGAGCTCAGCATCCTCTTCGTCGCCTTCTAGTCTTAGCTGATCGTCCTCGCTGTATACCATACAGTTCAGAAGGACGGGGACAATGCGGGGAAGATAGGGTCCAAGCGCGTCTCGAAGCACTGCGTTGCTGCTGGACTCGAAAAAGAACTCGGCAGCGTCAAGAGCTAGTTCCTGGTTGTGTCGATCTTGCTGTTGGGTCAAGGTATACTCAATGACGCCTTCCACATGCGGGACGAGCACATGAGGTAGAGAATCCGCGAGAAGTGCAAAAGACCGACAGACGAATCGCCGCACGTCGTCATTGCTGTCTTGAGACAGGCGAACGATCTCTGGCAGGATCTCATTGATGTTCTCCTGGAAGGTCACCGCAACTGGCTCGACTAGGAAGACATTCACAGCGGCCAGTGCTCGAGAGCGAACCTTGGGATTGTCGTGTCGCATGAATTTCAGCAGCTCTGGCAGGAGAGAAGCCAACGGTCGCTGGCCCTGATATTCTTTGTCGAGAGCTTTGCGGTTATCTTCACAGATCTTGAACAGTGCACTCATGGCGCCGTCTTGGGTTTCCTGTGAGGCTTCACCGTTTTGATTCGTTATCATTCCGACGAGTTCAGACAGGACTTGCGGCCAGCCCATGATGCCACCTTGTCGTACGATTTCGGTGACCACATTTCCGATGTAGTTTCGAATCTGCGTGTTGCGGTCTTGGAGTCCTTGCAGCACGTTCGCTTTGATATAAGCCTTGCTCGGCTCTGGTAATGATTTATATGAAGTTTTGATGTTGTTTTTGAGCAGAATCGCGGCGGCGCTGCGTGCTGCATGGTATGCTGCTTGATCGAGCCCTGTATTTGAGGTCGGGGTTGTGCAAAGATACACTAAGTAGTTGTTGATATCCGGTGAGGTTTTGGCTTGCCGCAGCATCTAGACAAGGTCAGCATGAGGTACAAAGCTTTCGCGATACTCCACGCACCTGGTCGGCATTTTTCTGAGCTTGAACGTCATGGCCACTGAGAGAGTCGCGCAAGCACTGTGCCAGCTGGTTGAGCGGCCCGTGTTGTGGCTGCCACGCCATGGTGCCGCAATGGACGTGGCGCAGTGTGTGGTGCGGTGTGTTGGTGCGTCGGTCTGCAAAAGTAAGGTGCAGAAGGCGAGAAGGTGGTTCGGCGAGCGTCGAATATCAAGGAGCGGGATCAGGCCTGTCGCGGTAATGGACGAGGTCAGCGTCCTACAGATGCGATTGGCTGAGCAGCTTGTAGTTGGGGGCAAACGGCGGCTCGACTGACAGTGAGATCCGAAGTGACGGTGGTTTTGGTGCAGCTCCTGCTCGCGCCGTCCTACAGTAACATGGCTGCGAGCCCGGTGGAAATCGGTGCGGTGCGGTGGGCAAAGTGGTGGAGGTGGGCTGTGGCCGGCCTGCTGATGAGCCGCCGCGGGCACTCTCGAGGCGTCGCGCTCGCTGCGTTGTCGAATTGTCAAAAAGCCTCTGTGCAATGGTGCAATCGTCGCACTCGAAGCAACGTCGTCGTGAGGTTGTGTTGCCGCAGCAGGTCGCACTGGCAGAGTCGCAGAGCGGAAGTCCTCTGCCCCAAGACCCTGCGCGGGCAATTGCCAGGAGCGGCGCGGGAGCGAGCTAAATTTCTATCGATTCTTGCTCCCCTCGCCCTCACTTCTCGCACCCCTCAGCTCCAACTTCTGCACGAGGCGTCTGAGGATCTTTCCACTGCCAGCGACAGGTCTCGGTGGCGCGCCGCTGGTCCGCGTATCTGGTGATGCTGCGCCGTGATGGACTCGGTCTGCTGACTGCCTTGCATTCGAGACAGGATTTTTGGTTGCTTGCTGCACCTCTTCGTGACGTAGTGGGCCTGCTCAGCACGGAGCGAGGGAAACCGTATACAGACACATGCTCGATGCCATAATTGGCCAGCATCCGGCCAGCCAGGACTGCTTGCGCGACATCAGAGTAGTTGCTGACGTCGCGGACGACAACGTGGATTCCAGCTCGTGCATTCTTGGGCACGTGCGTTCGGCGGCGCCATCAGTGACATTCAAGTCTGCGACAGTTACACGAAGCTGCAGGTACTCAAATCGAAGACAATGCTGTGCAGCCGGCCTTCACTTTGATTCAAGTGAGTGTGCTACCTAAACTACATACACAAGACCCATTCTGTCACTTCTCGCTGCACGTTGTGAAGTGCCTCCATCTGATCACATTCATTGGGCGTTCTGAATCCAATGCGTCCATCTCTTTCCTATATCCAGCTCACCGAAAGGTATGATTCGGAGGGAAGAGCGAGGTTCAGCCCCTTAGTGTCTCAGTCATGCGCCACTGCTCTCGTTCAAGCTTCCTGTCTGCGCTCGATTTGCTTCCTTGTCATGTCCGAGGTGGCGAGATCAGGCATACAGCAACAGATCTCACTGCCTGTGCTGCGCTCTGCTGTGCGGAGCTTGTTCCGATACTGCAAGTGATGCCATGTTGGTCGATAATAGCTATTGCGGCTCATCGTCTTGTAGTCTCCACGAATACTGGATCAATATCGTAGTCCGTTCAGAAGGTCTCCTCGTGCCATATCTTTGGTCGCAACGGTACAGTCTCCCGTTCCACAGTGAACAACACATCAACGTCCGTGTGTACCACCACCTTGTCCGCTTTAATATGGTTGCTCGTACTGACCTGACCTCCCATTTCTGTCTCCCAGTCCTGCACATCCCATTCTAGACCCTTGGTGGATATGACAGCCTTGCCGTACAATGGTAGGAGGCCAACATTCTGCCGCAGCAACCCGTCGCTGAGCGGTGCGTGAATAGTAGTGGTACCAGGACGAAGCAGAACGCTCACGCTGCTCTCAGAGAACAACCAGAAGCGCAAAGACGGATGCAGATATTTCTGTTCTCGGTAGATCTCGTGGAGCAGTCCCAGACCTTGATCAACACGCCCGCCCAGACCTCCAAGAACCAGAATCTCTGTGACCCCTGGCAGATTGGCAACAACTTTGTTGATCGCCTTGCCAAAGTCCGTACTGTACTGGTCGGGATCATGCGTAATGGCAACGTTCAGCTTCTCATATTCTTGTCGGACCTCATCCCTAATGGAGTCCAAATCGCCATGTATCGCACTCGGAAGAGCATGCTGCAATGCTCGGGTCCAGTCAGAGCTAGGGTAGTGCTTGCGAAGCAGATCGTGGACTCTGTTAGCCCCGCCATCCGCGCAGAGGCGGTACGAAGCATGATCGTAGAGGCGCTTAAAATAATCTAGGTCGTCCAAAGGACAATTCAGAATGATCAGTGCCACTGTCGGGCATGCTTTTTCTGTCAGATTTAGATATTGGGCAGGCCAAAGTTCTGTCACTGAGCTGTCAGACAGCGATGCGTTGCCATTGGGAGCAGCCATCGCGTGTCAAACGCGTGTAAGGATGTCGCATGTATGGCCAAAGAGCATGGTGTTGACGCAATCGCGATGCATCTGTGCATAAAACAGAGGCCGAAAAGTTTCTCCGACCGCCGACATTTCTAAGCAATTCGAAGTCGATGACCTTTGGACGTTTTGCGCTGCAACATTTCCTGGAGCCTCTCCATCAGCACAGTCGTTTCTTTCTCTTCGATTCAACGGGCAAGATGTTCAGGCCGATTCTCAGAGCAGCGACGACTGCGCGCACTGCTTCAAAAGCACAGCATGTCGGGAAACGATTCGCGAGTACCGCCCCTACGAGATCTGGAAGCTGGAAAGGCACTGCATTGAGGTGGACAGCGGCTGGCGCTGTGGTATACTACTACAACACCTCTTCAGTATTTGCTGAGGAACCACAATGTCCGTGATGCACTTGTCGACGTACCTGAATCTGCACTCACTATTTTAGCAGATGCTACCCACGCAGCACCAGAAACCTCGCGGGAGTCAGAAACACATCTCAGTATCGATTCAATAGCGGAACAGCGACGGGCACAAGCACGACACAACATCCAATCATCCGAAAGCCGGCATAGCGAATCTCAGACCACCGAGCAGCAACAGACTGTCACCGCAGCTGATGGCGAGCAAGCCGCGGCAGGCGGTCCGCAAGGACTCGAAGAGGAGGCAGAACAGCAGGGCGCTTTCAACGAGGAGACTGGAGAGATCAACTGGGACTGCCCGTGTCTGGGCGGAATGGCACATGGTCCGTGTGGCGAGCAGTTCCGCGCTGCTTTCAGCTGCTTCGTTTACTCGAAAGAAGAGCCTAAGGGTGTGGAGTGCATCGAACACTTCAAGACAATGCAGAACTGCTTCCGAGAGCACCCGGAAATATATGGTGCTGAACTGGATGATGATGAAGTTGCGGAGGCACAAGCCGAGGAGGATCGAGCGCAGGCATCGTTGGCTCGATCAAGTGATGCGCAGTCAAGCACGAAGACACAGGGTGGCGAGAGCAATGAGGTTCAGCAGACGTCAGGCAGTGAATCGACCAAGCAGTCAGCGGATGAGGGCGGTAACCTTGTTCCCAAGGCTGCTCACGACGCTCGGTAGACGTAGGAAAGCTACCAATCTATGGAGGAGTCTGCGGTGAACTTCGATGCAACATTCGAGCTGGAAGACGAGCGCTGTACAATTAGCATAGATGTACTATAGCTGTACAAAACAATGATGCTCTACTCGCTACCAAACATATTCGTGTTAGTTCGTGTGCTCGCGTGCAAGTGAGTGAACGACTGGAGTGAACGAGTGACGAGCGTGACGCAGAGTTGCCTGGATCACCGAGCTTGACCCGCGCCTTCTACAAGTCACGTCTGGCTTCACACCTTCCACCCACTCGTCGACACTTCACGGGCGCGTGTGGTTCGACCTTCAAACAACAACCATTACCGCCACCATTCTTCAGGCATCCCATCTTCTTTACAGCAGCTGCCATTCCGACACAGCGCCGTTCACAACGCACGGCCCCGCGACTGCCTTCGGCCGCTGACCTTTACCCTCTTCACCGGACGGCTGCATCAGGCACCCTCCCGCTACCGCATTTGCGCCTGAACCACCACGCGCACAAGCTTCTTCTTCCCGCTTTGTCACTCTCAATTCCTCTTCACCTTCCTTTCGAGCTCGCGCACCTCGACCCTCCACACGCGCCATGTCCGACATGGCTGCCAAAGCCAGCTCGCGCCCAGCGCCACCCATACCAACCTCCAAGGACGACATCAACGGCACGTGGAACTTCCTCGAGTGGGGCGTCGACCGAATACTCTTCAACCTCAGCGATGGCGTTGATCTTAAGACGTACATGTCGCTGTACACCAGCATCCATAATTTCTGCACTGCCCAAAAGGCGGTAGGCATGGGCGCCCAGAGCAATCTTAACTCGAATCACCGAGGCGCACATCTGCTTGGAGAAGATCTCTACCATCGGCTGAATGAGCACCTCAAACAGCATCTCGCGGCAGTCCACGCTGAAATGGTCAAGCACACCGACGAGGCGCTCCTCACATACTACATCAAAGAATGGAAGCGCTACACGCAGGCGGGCATGTACAACAACCACCTCTTCCGCTATCTGAATCGACATTGGGTTAAGCGTGAGATGGACGAGGGCAAGAAGGATGTCTACGACATATACACCCTGCATCTGGTTCGATGGAAGGAAGACATGTTTGGCACCACGCAGAACGCCGTTATGGATGCCGTGCTGCGACTTGTTGAGAAGCAGCGCAACGGCGAAACTATCGAACAGTCCAAGATCAAGGATGTTGTCAACTCGTTCGTCTCTCTGGGTATTGATGAGGCCGACAGCACCAAGACAACCCTCGACGTGTACCGCACATACTTCGAGAAGCCATACCTCGATGCGACAGAGAAATACTACGAAAAGGAGTCACAACAGTTCTTGGCTGAGAACTCGGTGGTCGACTACATGAAGAAGGCTGAGCGGAGACTGGACGAGGAGAAGGAACGTGTCCCTCTCTACCTCCTGCCGGAGATAATGGCTCCACTGATGAAAACTTGCGAGCAAGCTCTCATTGCCAAGCATGCATCTACGCTCCGTGATGAGTTCCAGTTGCTGCTGAACAATGACCGCGAAGATGACATGGCCCGCATGTATAAGCTTCTTGCACGCATTCCGGACGGTCTTGATCCACTGCGCAACAGATTTGAGCTGCACGTGCGGCAAGCAGGTCACCTCGCTGTGGAGAAGGTCGCAGGACAGGGCGACAGCCTCGACCCTAAGGCGTATGTCGATGCTCTGCTCGAAGTTCACAGCCAGTATGCTGCACTAGTCCAAAAAGCTTTCGCTGGCGAGTCCGAGTTTGTACGATCTCTTGACAACGCCTGCCGAGAATATGTCAACCGCAACAAAGTCTGCGAGAAGAACTCCAGCAAGTCCCCAGAGCTGTTGGCCAAGCACTCCGACAATGTGCTCAAGAAGAGCACCAAAGCTACCGAGGAGGACAACATGGAGAAGCTGCTCGACCAGTGCATGACAATCTTCAAGTATGTCGAAGACAAGGACGTTTTCCAGAAATTCTACTCCCGTCACCTTGCCAAGCGTCTCGTCAACGGCACATCGGCATCTGGCGACGCTGAGACTAGCATGATCTCCAAGTTGAAGGATGCTTCTGGCTTCGAATACACGAACAAGTTGCAGCGCATGTTCCAGGATGTCCAGACCTCGAAGGATCTCAACAACGCATACGAGGAGTGGCGTGCTCAGACCATCGATAAGGAAGATAGGAAAGATGAAGTTGATGCCACATACCAAATTCTGGGTACCGGGTCATGGCCGCTCCAGCCCCCAACCTCACCTTTCGCTCCGCCTGAAGTGATTGTCAAGACCTACGAGCGCTTTCAGACCTTTTACAGCAACAAGCACGGTGGCCGCAAGCTTTCCTGGCTGTGGCACTTGTGCAAGGGCGAGATTCGCGCCAACTACGCCAAGATGAATAAGGTCCCCTACACTTTCTCGGTATCTACATACCAAATGGCGATCCTGCTCATGTTCAACGACAATGATACAGTCACCTACGACGACATTGCCGAAATCACTTCATTGGCGAAGGAAACGCTTGACCCTTCAATCGCAATCATGATCAAGGCCAAGGTCCTCACCGCCAGCCCCGAAGGTGCCCCGCCTCAGAGCGGAACTTCTTACTCTCTCAACTATGGTTTCAAGAATAAGAAGCTTAAGGTCAACCTCAACATTGCTATCAAGTCCGAGCAGAAGCAGGAAGTCGAAGATACTCACAAGACGATCGAAGAGGACAGGAAGATGCTCATGCAGGTAAGTTGGCTCTTAGTCTTGCTATCCTTCGTTTGTGTTTCGCTAACATGTCCACCAGTCTGCTATCGTGCGAATCATGAAGTCGCGAAAGACCATGAAGCACAGCCAGCTCGTGTCAGAGACGATCGGCCAGATCAAGAACCGATTCTCGCCAAAGGTCTCAGACATCAAGAAGTGCATTGACATCCTGATCGAGAAGGAGTATCTCGAGCGTCTTGATGGTGACGATCTTGGCTATCTTGCCTAAGTGATACGTCTCCGGAAAATCGAACCACCTGTACAGGTAAGTACCACAGCGGCGTTATGGACGGAGCGGCAGGGACTACGGTCTCTTGATATACGGTAGCATGACGGATGACGATTGGTTGGGCTTAGCAAGGCGTGGGCGTTCTCATTTCATCTCGCATTGGGCCATGACTGCTGCGTGACGATAGCAGCGGAGGACGAAACTACGTATAGAGCATGAGCATGAGACAGACGCGAGCAATGAAGCTTGTATGGTACAACGTCCATTTCCCTTATTCTACTCGTCGCTTGCGATCGAGTGAATGTGGGTCCTGTATAAGTGAGAAACGTGTTCATGTGCATAACATGTGCGGAGTTTGCAACCGCCACCTCCGAGCGGGCTGAACCCTTGTGCACGCCATCGACTTTGGCTACGTGGTGGCACTTTTTGTTCCTTCTCCCGCCTATCGACACCACCAAAATGTAAGGCAAATCTGCAACCACGGACAAGCGCGCAAACCCACTGACAATGATGATTAGGGCGCCGCCTCTGATCGAACGGGCGGAGATCAAGTCCGCCAGCCTTCACAATGCCCGGCCGCTTCTCCTCCACGTCTACGTCCTTCCCTTCGTCTTCCTCTGGCCACTCTTCTTCAGCTACTACCTCCCACAGGAGAGCTACGATACGTATATCAACGGCCAGGAATGGACTTTCGTGTTCGCCGGCAGCATTGTCACAGTGCAGTCTTTGCTATGGCTTATGACATTTTGGAACGTCAATATCCGCGCCCTTTTCACTGCGAACTCGGCGAGCAGTGTAAGGAACGCCAGTCTGATCAAGGTGATTCCGAAGGAGAACGCAGGCGCAAGCGAGATCTGCAAAATCGAGAGAGACAATGTTGGAGGAAGGGAAACTGTTTCCTTCCTGTTCCAGAAGAGACGCTTCCTGTACGATGAGGCTAAAGGCAGTTTTGCGCCCCTCAATTACGCGATCGACGACGAGCCAAAACCGACGATTGGTACTTTCCAGGCTTCTAAAGGACTGCAAAAGAGCGCGGAGATTGAGAAGTTGACGCAATACTACGGAAAGAATCTGTTTGATATCCCGGTCCCGACATTTACGGAGCTTTTCAAAGAGCACGCTGTCGCGCCGTTCTTCGTGTTCCAGATTTTCTGTGTAGGGCTGTGGATGCTGGACGAATACTGGTACTACAGTCTCTTCACGCTGTTCATGCTGGTCGTTTTCGAGAGCACCGTGGTGTGGCAGCGACAGCGAACTTTGACGGAGTTCCGTGGCATGAGCATCAAGCCGTATGCGGTCTGGGTGTACCGAGAGAACAAATGGGCCGAGGTGCAGAGCGATGCGCTTCTGCCTGGCGATCTAGTATCTGTGGGCAGGACGAAAGAGGATAGCGGAGTGGCCTGCGACATGCTGCTCGTTGAGGGCAGCGCCATTGTCAACGAGGCTATGCTTTCCGGCGAGAGTACGCCCGTGCTCAAGGACTCGATACAGCTCCGACCGGCAGATGCAAAGATCGAACCCGAGGGACTCGACAAGAACGCGTTCCTGTGGGGTGGCACCAAAGTCTTGCAAGTACAGCATGGCAATGCTGCGACCGATGCGCCTAGCACGATTCCGCAAGTGGCTTCTGGGGTTCCTCCTGCACCCGATAAAGGCGCTCTGGCCGTTGTGATCAAGACCGGATTCGAAACCAATCAGGGAGCACTTGTTCGCACCATGATCTTCTCTACTGAACGCGTTGGCGCAGGTAATGTGGAAGCGCTACTCTTCATCCTCTTTTTGACAGTCTTCGCTGTCGTGGCCTCCTGGTACGTTTGGACCGAGGGTGTCAAGCAGGACCGCAAGCGCTCGAAATTGCTCTTGGATTGCGTTCTGATCATCACATCTGTCGTACCACCCGAATTGCCCATGGAACTGTCCCTCGCTGTCAACACATCCTTGGCGGCGCTCAGCAAGCTCGCCATTTTCTGCACAGAGCCGTTCCGAATTCCTTTTGCTGGCCGTGTGGATGTGGCATGTTTTGACAAAACCGGTACCCTCACTGGAGAAGACTTGGTTGTTGAGGGTGTTGCTGGACTTTTCCTCGGACGCCAGGATGCGAAGGTCAAGACCGAATCAGACGGCGCTCAGAGTCAGCTTACTAGAATAACAGACACTGGCTTGGAAACTACATTGACTCTTGCTACGGCCCACGCACTTGTGAAACTTGAAGAGGGCGATGTTGTTGGAGAGCCGATGGAGAAGGCTACACTGCAATCACTTGGCTGGACACTCGGAAAGAACGATACGCTTACGGCCAAGGCTGGAACAAACGCACGAGGTGCCATGGCAGGAGACCTCGTGCAGATCAAGAGACGGTTTCAGTTTTCTTCTGCATTGAAGCGCCAAAGCTCTATTGCCACCGTGATTACCTCAGACCGCCAGACCGGGAAGAAGACCAAGAGCACGTTCGTCGCTGTCAAAGGCGCGCCTGAGACTATCAGAAATATGCTTGTCGAAGTGCCATCAAAGTACGAAGAGACTTTCAAATACTTCAGCAGGAATGGCGGTCGTGTGCTTGCGTTGGGGTACAAGTATCTCTCAACCGGTGATGAGGTCCCTCAGAAGAAGATCAACGATATCAAGCGCGAGGACGTTGAGGGTGGCCTGACATTCGCCGGTTTCCTGGTTTTGCAATGTCCCCTCAAGGATGATGCGCTCAAGGCTGTCCGCATGCTCAACGAGAGCAGTCATCGTGTCGTGATGATCACTGGAGACAACCCTCTGACTGCACTCCACGTTGCGAAACAAGTTGAAATCGTGGATCGCGATGCGCTCATTCTTGATGCTCCTGAGCATGATGAGAGCGGGAAGAATCTAGTCTGGAGAAGCGTCGATGACAAAATCAATGTTCCTGTTGATCCTAGCAAGCCAATCGATCCAGAAATTCTGAAGACCAAGGATCTCTGCGTTACCGGCTACGGTCTTGCGAAGTTCAGGGACACTGCACAATGGCACTCACTGTTGCGCCACACCTGGGTTTACGCACGTGTTTCGCCGAAGCAGAAAGAGGAGATCCTGCTCGGGCTCAAAGATCAAGGCTACACCACCCTCATGGCTGGAGACGGCACGAACGACGTTGGCGCGCTCAAGCAGGCTCATATTGGTGTTGCTCTTCTCAACGGCAGCAAAGATGATATGGACAAGATCGCCAAGAACTTCCGAGAAACGAAGATGAAGGAGATCTATGAGAAGCAAAAGGGCATGATGCAACGCTTCAACCAGCCTGACCCACCTGTGCCTGTTCACATCGCTCACCTGTATCCACCAGGACCCAAGAACCCACACTACGACAAGGCTATGGAGCGCGAAGGCTTGGTGAAGCAGAAGATAATCGAGCAGAAAATCGCAGCTGAAGAAGAGAAAGCCGAGAGCACTGCTGACAAGTACACCGCACCTGTTGTCGAGAAGACCGAGCAAGAGCTCAAGAAGGAGAGAGCTCAAAACGCAGCAAGTGCGATGGCAGACAAGCTGTCGATGTCCATGATGGAAAGCGAACTTGACGATGAGCCGCCGACCATCAAACTTGGTGATGCATCTGTCGCTGCCCCATTCACGAGCAAGCTTGCCAACGTCATTGCGATTCCCAATATCATTCGACAAGGACGCTGCACCTTAGTGGCCACTATCCAGATGTACAAGATTCTGGCACTGAACTGTCTCATCAGCGCCTACAGCTTGAGTGTGCTTTATCTGGATGGCATCAAGTTTGGAGATGGACAAGTTACCATCAGTGGTATGCTCATGAGTGTCTGTTTCTTGAGCATTTCCCGTGCCAAGCCAGTGGAGCAGCTGTCGCGAGAGCGACCGCAAAACAACATCTGGAATTGGTATGTCATCCCGTCTGTGCTTGCACAGTTCGCGGTCCACATTGCCACACTCATCTACATCACGAACGTTGTCCACCGCTTCGAACCTCCTAAGGATCGCTCGGAGATCGATCTTGAGGGCGAGTTCGAGCCATCGCTGCTCAACTCTGCCATCTACCTCCTTCAGCTCATTCAACAGATCTCCACGTTCGCCATCAACTACCAAGGTCGACCATTCCGTGAATCCATCAAGGAGAACAAGGGAATGTACTGGGGCATTGTGCTTGTCACATCTGTGGCTTTCAGCTGCGCGACGGAGTTCATCCCTGAGATCAATGAGAAGCTTAAGCTCACGCCTTTCACGACAGAATTCAAGATCACGCTAGTTACGGTCATGATCTTGGACTATGTGGGATGCTGGACGTTTGAGAAGATTCTCAAGAACCTGTTCTCCGACTTCAAGCCCAAGGACATTGCAGTGAGGAGACCTGACCAGCTTGAGAGGGAGCGAAAGCGTCTTCAACTGGAGCAAGAGAAAGCGGACCGCAAGAAGGAAGAGGCTGCTGGCAAATTATAGCGCAGCTCTGCTATATTTGTATGCTGATATAGACAACAGATAGATAATTCGAAGCGCTCACAGCTCTGTCTGTTCGATTCCTTGCGTAACGGTGCTCTTCCTATCTGCTGACACTGACTAGGCCACCAACTCGATGCCACAGGGAGCAAGCTCCGCAAGCCAACAAACCACGTGCAGACAAGACCATAGAACGCCACTGCCACGCGGGTTCGGGGTATACTCCTAGAATCATGCACTAGCTTCCACCATCATGGAGCCTATGGGAAGTTGCTGGAGAGAATGACAAGTGAGTGACGTTGCCACCCCCGCCGTCTCGCCGCAAGAATAGCATAGTGGAATCGTTGTACGAACATCGTCGTTTCGACTATCTTCGCCGAAACTGATGAGGGCAAGAGTAGTAGCTCTGTGCAGCACGCCAGGCAAGTTGGCGGGTGGATACAATATCGTCTCGGCGAATTCGGTCGACTTTCAACGCAACTTCATTCGCCAAGGCGCAACACGGCCGGCGAGACAAGCTTCATCACAAGCACTCTTGTCGGGTGCTTAGGCAGTTCTCGGACTTTGGAAAGATGCGTTGTCTACGTACAAAAGGCTTTGTGTTGTGCTTGTGAGAGTTCTCCTGCAGGTCAAGCTGGTCTTCCCTCGTCGATTTCAACTTTTTAGTCTTTGAAGCTTTTCACCTCCTTCTGTTTTCAACATGAAGTGTACGTTACACGAGTATGAGAACGCATCGAACTTCGGACTGACATCGTTGTTGCAGACAACACTATTTGCGCCATCACCACCGTCGTGATTGGAGCTTCAGCTGCGCCGGTCGCAGATCCCATCCTCCCCGTCCAACATTTCCAATGGCAGAAATCTCACCCCAAGGCTGGCGAGGCAGTTCTAGACGAGAAGAGAGACGCCGTGTTCGTCGGCCAGTATGATGATCCACGCAAGCAAGGATCCTTCGGCCTGTTCAGGAACCACTTGCAAGGCTTGCAGAATGAGAAGCGCAGGGTCATCAGTATCGATCAGCTTCCAAGATTTAGTGACAACTACAAGAACTGGCTTGGTATTGGGCCTCAGATCAACGAAAGATCTGCCGATAAGGACTACTTGACCATCAATGTCGACCAACTTCCAAAGTTTAGCGGAAACAAAGACTTTTTGGGCATTGGACCACAGATCAGCGCAAGAGACGCTGCGAACTCCCTCTACGACGCCCTTTCCCGCTACGGATTTGGACTAGAAGATGTCAAGAGAGATTTGGATCTATCACACTTCAGGGACCACTTCCCCCAAGATACAATCATTGGAACTGCTCAGAACCCAAAGTGGATACTGCCAGGAGAGAAGAGGAACGCAGAGGCCGAGGCAGAACCAATTGTGAGACTTCCGGGTATGCCTCTGGTGAACACTCAAGAGTGCAATGACCCTCTCCTTTGCGCGTCCCTGAAGGCGAAACGGGAGCCGGAGGCAGAGCCATTCATGCATATTCCAGGCACGCCTTTCTTGGAGAATTGCAAGAGCCCGTGGTGCGTTGCTCTGAAGGCGAAGCGCGAGGCGGAGGCAGACCCTATCTTGAGGCTTCCAGGAATGCCTTCTATCAATCCCGAAAACTGCAACTCTCCCCTTTGCGCCTCTCTGAAGCAGAAGCGTGAGGCAGAGGCCGAAGCGCTGCTCTGGATTCCCGGCATGCCTGCTGGAGGACCAGGTTGCCGGGGCCCGACCTGTGAGTCTTGGAAGCAGTGAGAATGATCTTTATATGTTGAGTCACGCGTGATGGGGAACGATCAATGGTATATCACGAATTGGGACAGCTTCGCGAGCTTGGTAATGCCATGTTGACGTAGATCAAACAAGAGAAATACTTCGAGGCATCGTGCCTGTAACTTCTACTCATGCGCGATGTGATTTCTCTGACCTAAACTCGGGTGAACATTTCTTAGAGATTTTAGTCTAGTAGAAGATTGCGTGATCGATTTTGGTGCTGATGGGAAGCGTGATTAGTGATGTCGCTTAGTCCCCTCGTGAACCATCAAGGTAGCTGCCCCAGTCTATTTCACCGTATATGGACATTCTTGACTACATGTCTTCTACTTTTCTTCTCACGATGGTGCACCATCGACCTGAGCCACTCCAGACCAAGCTGTGCACCACGGAGCCGCGTTCTTGCGGTAAATCTCCATCTGAGGAGCATTCTTCGCGTCAACAGCAGGATCGTCAACAGTTCCACCCTTTACAAGGACCACTCCTGGCATGACATCAATGTCGGCGATCATGACAGTTGCACATTTGGCACAGTTCTTGTAGTTGACCGACTTGCCAGAGTCACCAGTCCGAGAGAACAGATGGTCTTGGCCAGCAGTCTTTTTGAACTAGAAAACTGTGAGTCCATGCTGTCACGACGCGCAGGCAGATGCGAAGAAGATACTAACTTTGGCCTCTGGAATGATCAGATTGAATGAACCATTTGAGCCAGCGACCTTGTGGCACGGAATGCAGTGGCAGATGGACTAATTGTGGTCAGTTGACCCTCCACAAGCAAAGTATTGAACCACTTACAACACCAGCTGGCTCGCCTTCGTACTCATAAGTCCACTCGCCACACACGCAGGAGCCCTTGGTTGGCATTTTGGGTTGCTTGCAACTGTTCCAGTGAATCTGAGAGATCCTGGAGGCCTGTCAGATGTGGAACAACACAAGCTGTTATATGTCTGTGTCTTGGAGCAGCAGCCATTGACCCAACAGCCGCGGTGACTCTAGGGCATGGTTCGACACGCTGACGTTGACACGACACCGGCGGCCTTACCTTAAGTCCGTAACTTGTCGGGATGCTCAACGACGGACAAGTTCCAGCTGAGGAAGAGAGCGAAGATATATGCTCCGCCGTCTACTTCTGTGCCCTTCGATCGACCCCACTACTGACTACACACTACTCGGAGCTTTGCCGGCCAGCGAAGCTGGAGCTCCAGCGCTTGACTCCGCTCACTCGTCGACCATTGCAAAGTAAGAGCAGTTTGAGGGTCTGGCCCGGAAACGAGGATGTAAACAAACGGGTCTCGTTTCTTTTGGCTCCCTTCATGGCAGATCCTGGGTCCCGATCAGACCGAGCAGCTGAGCTCGTGAGCAGGCTCAGCTTCGCATGGAGCGCGGCTCAGGCGTGCTAGAAGCCGGGGTCACCGCTATTGTAGCAGATGACCACAGAAGGTGAGGACATGCTCACCGTCTGCAATCCTGCTCACAGCTCATGCAGAATCATGCTTGCGTTGTGATAGAACTGAGAAAATGCGCTGCGGGTTCTTTGGCCAAGTATATAGCTCCTTCAGAAGGGCGTGCTTGATGATGGAGCCTTGTGAGTAGTGCTGGTGGTCTTCTGCTCGAGATTTTGGAGACATCGTGTCCAATGGCTATCGAATTTCGCCTCTGCCCATGTCGGCGAGAATGCAAGTCATGTTATTCTCCGTCTCGGTTCACTGCCAAGGCTGAGGTGTCTTATCGCTATCGCGGAAGATCGCCTTCGGCTGCGGGGCGGGGCTGTGCCGACGCTCTGACACCATGATCCTGTTGCACTCTCCCTGCTGCCTTGCTTCTTGCTCAGTCTGTTGCCACCAGTCCTCGGTCGCACTCTAGTAGGTCTCGTCGTGGGAGAGCGGAGGTGTATACACGCCGCCTGGGACTCCAGAACCTTTCCGAAATCGAGACGATCCTGAGAATATGGCAGCTCCGGTGGCGAAAGGTAAGATCGACGCCTGCATACGGCCACGCGACGACGCAGGTGACCGATGGTCTCGTGCATCGACAATCAACTTGTCTTTCGGATCATCTCAAAACTCGAGACAAGCAACTAACAATGGTGAACGCTCCAGGAATCATTATATCCCTCAGCATCATTGCTGGCCTCGCTGCAGCCGCCACACAAAGCCCACAGGTTCAAGCATGGCTTGAAGAGCAGCGAAAGAGGATAGCGGAACTGCTAAGACAACTTGGTGAAGAGTTAGACCCCCAGGCAAGACGGGCAGCAGAAGCATTTGCATTCGAGGGGCGAACAGTCAACAACGATTCTGGGCTGGCGAGAGAAAGTGCAGGCAGCAAAGAGGCAGCAGCGTTGGCTACTGGAAGGCGGCTGTCGAGTCCCAGCAGCACGGTCCGCAGGATACCCGTTCGTGGCCCTTCGGATCCGGACGAGGCAGAAGAACGCAGGAGGAAGGGCCGCGAATATCTGGCAAAGCGGAACCAGCAACTGTATGAGTTGCAGCAGAGGCGGAAAGCTGCTGCTGCCGCAGATGGCCTCGCCACACCACCTTCTCCGACGTTCGATGAACTTGTCGATTCCGAAGGCAACCTCAAACGGTCGGAGCTATGGAACGAGAAGGAGTTGCCAGCAGTGCCTAACGTCGATCCTCTTTCTGAGACTGTACAGCAAGAAATGAAAGAAGTGGAGCGGCACCTTGTTGATCCAATTGCTGCAGACGAAGCGGTATCTACGGGTTCAAGTGGTTGGTCGCTAGGATCACGATACGCCAATCCTTTCGGTGACGAGTACGAATTGGAGCGCAGCGTCACCCCAAAGCCTCCGATCCCACCCAAGATTCAGCTGGATCAACAGCCAGAGCTTGCCCGTGCACCTACGCCGCCTATTTCCGTTCCTGGAGCATTCGATTCAACACCGACAGCACAGCAAACAGAGCACGTCGACCATTCTGCATTGAGTTACGAAGAGCAGCTCGCGATAGCGCTATCTCTGTCTGAACAGAATCCTTCGAGCACGTCTGCAACTGTAAGACAACGAAAGCCCGAGCAGGAAGATGTCGATCTGAAGGCTGCCATTGCCGCGAGCTTGAGGGACATGGACCATCATCAAGCCGCACACGCTATCGCGAACGTTGAGCCTGTGACCCCGAGAGTTACTCCAGCTGATGCACAAGTATTGATTGACCTGACGCCTTCTACGCCCACCTCCTCGGAGTCAAGACGAGATTGGTCTCAGCTGTCCAGCCCAGTCGTTTCCAGACCTAGACATCCTGGCTCGCTTGACGCTATCGGCAACAACGCGCCTTCAGAGGCCTCTGATGAGCTCTACCGGCTTACACCCGAGCTCACGAAAGCACGTCTGGCTAGCCACAACGAGCAGCAGATGACTGCCACATCACGCCCATCGGTGGGCTCTACGCTACCCTTCGATCCCGTCCGAGATGCTGCTGCTTCTTCAGCATCTCAACCTGCGCCCGATGTTATGGATGCCAGCTTCTATTCTGCTCACGCCGAGCCATCCCCAGCTCCAAGTTCAGCTACGTTCGACCGTGACACGCCCATGCTCGTTGATGTCGCAGATGATGCGCCTCAAGAAGGTCAACGCACGCCCACGTCGCGAGCACAGTCTTCCTTCGGCTTCCAAACGGAGTCTGACACCGATACGTTCGCATCAGTATCTGCACCGCCATCACGCACAATGTCTCGCGCAGAGTCACGGGCTGACAGCGAGATTTCTGGTATTGAAGTCATTGATCTTACGCACGATAGTGATGTTGACATGATGTCGGAGGAAGGAGACGGGATAGCCACGCCGGACAGCTGGTCGGAGGTGGGCAGCCGGGATGCTGACAGCGACACTGAGGAAGCTCATCCACACCAACGATCCCGCGTGAGCTTGTAGGCGGAACCACCTCTGTGTATGTGTAGATTGATCGCTTCACGGCCTAGTTTGGTATTTACTTATGATCTGCGGCGGTGCATCTACTCTCCGATGCCGTGGGCATGATCTCGAGCGCCAAGGTTGTTTGACAGAAAGTCTCTGATCTTGAGCTTGACCGATGTCAAGACTGTGCATCGGGGTCTTCTCCAAGGGCAACCTCTTTGCCGAGGAGGAGGTTGCTGAATATGAGCTTAGCCACTGCAGAGTCCTGAATCAAGACGACCACCTTCGGCCGACATGTTCGGACCCGAAATGTGCGGTCACGTGTGTTCATATGTGGTCCCGTCATCGGCTACCCAACAAGGCTGTGCGTTATCTATCTCCTGCGTCCAACTTCCAGTCTCAACACAATCTGCACGTCAGCACCGTGCGCCGGCAAGCACAGCAGTCGATTCGTGCGCAACACTGCAGCACGAGAATCGTCGACGGTGCGGAAGGTAGATAAGGAACGGCGCACACCTTATTTGATTTGATACATATATTATCCTGCATGCCGCCAGGCTGAAAATTGAACTCGCTTTTGACTGACCACGGTATTAGCCATTACACATCTAGTTTCTCCTTCTCGTTCAAGCTCTCTGAAGAGGTCTCTGAAATCGAGCCTCCTGCCCGCCTTTTCGGCACAGTCCGCGACCACGGTCTCACCGGGTTGCCGAGCCAGTCGGTCCCAGCAGGAAGGTGCTCTCCACGCATTACAAGTGACTTGGGCCCAACAGTCACGCCAGCGGCGATATCAGTCCCGAGAAGAGCGATTGCGTTGGGGCCAAGCGTGGCTCCCGCCTGCAAGCACACCTTATCCATCCGCATGAGTCGATCGTGAAACAGATGCGTCTGGAGCACGCACTGCCGATTGACCGTCGCGCCCGCCCCGACGATACAGAGTTCCGTCTCTGGCAATAAATGGCTCTCGAGCCAGGCCCCACGACCTATCCTTGCACCCATTGTGCAAAGCCAGAGCGACAACAGCGGCGTTCCGAAGCAAGGCCGAATATACGGAAGAGCCAACGACTGAACGAAGGTGTCCGCGAGCTCATTCCGCCATACAAAGTGACTCCAAAGCGGAGATTGTTGGCCAGCATGCACATTGGGTGTCAGCAGCCACTTCGCAGCTGTGGTAATTGTGCAAGCGACGAGAGTGGCGCCAATGACAAGTCCTGGACTCACGAGAATCGCCCATCCTACGCCAAACCTGTCCAGGAACCAGAGCATGCCGAGGAAAACCGACGTCGACAACGCACCGAGAATCAACATCGGCACAATTCGTCCAGACTCAACCAATGCTCTTGCAAGTTTCAGCCTCAGAGGTGGATTGAACGTTCTCTTTGAGCTTGCTGGCTCTTCTGCTTGGCGTGGGAGCGATATTGGAGGTCTGCCCAGCCAGGTCGAATTCGGAACCATTTCAGCTTCGGGTGGTGCAGTAGCGTGAACGCCGATTAGCACCTTTCCTGGAATGCTAGTTCCGGCTTTTACAAGACCTGTGTTGCCCACGAAGGACTTCTCACCAATGGAGGTAACGCCAAGCTGGACATAACCCACACCGAGCTCATATGGAGAGACCAGAACGTCGTCCGCCAGAAAGGCGTCATCTGCGACCTGAAGTAGTTTGGGGATTGGGACCACTGTTGAGATCTCCACGTTGCGGCCGATCTTTGCCCCTGCCAAACGTAGCCACGCTGGCGTCAACAGGCTCGAATAAATGGGAAAAAGAGTCGATCGGGCGTCCAGCATGACCCCGCGCGTTAGCCATGCTGCCCAAGCTGTTCGGCTATGCCATGAATGCCGACCAGGTTTAATGGCGAGGCTGGCCAGGCGCACAAGCGTTATGGTGATGGCAGCATACAGAAAGGTTCCCAGCACTATCCCAGGCACCATCATCTTCAACACCGCGTCGAACAAGGACATGAGGTTGTTATAGTCTGGGGTCAATGCTGCAGCCAAGCCCCAGGTCGGAGCGACTGTGAGCACCGGCAGAATGTCGAGGATGAGCAGACTCAGCGTTTCTCGAATCATCGTCCAGATTCTGCGCCCAAAGGAAGGCTCGTTCGCAACCTGTGGGTGTATTGGAAAGATGGCATCAGGACCTTTGATCACGTCCTTGGCGCAAATACCGGGCTCGACAGTGGCATATGGCTCGAGTGTAGTGTCCGGCATGAGCAAGCTGCGAGTGCCAACGCGCGCTCCCTCTCCAATTCTGACTTCGCCGATGTGTAATAAATCGCCATCGAGCCACCAGCCTGCAATGTCGGCTTCAGGTTCGATAGCACACCCTCGGCCGAAAGTGCCCAGGCCCGTCACTGGTGGAAGCGTGTGCAGCTGAACATGGCCTTCCATCTTGTTGCCAAGTAGCCGAGCATAGACACGGGCCCAGATGGTTCCGGAAACTCCTCCAAGACGCCCGATGTCGACGAAGCGCTCTGCTGCCCATAGTCGAATGTGTGTCCAGCTGCCACGCTTGTATGTTCCACGGGCAATGCGAAGAGTCAGAACCCTCACGATCGAAGTGAAGACAATGACCCGCCCAGGCATGCTGATCATCAGGAACCACACCACAGCGACTAGCCACCATGGTAAATTGTTGCGTGCGGCCCAAGAAGTGGGCTGCAACCTCATCGAGAAGGCCTTCTTTGTCAAGAACATGATTGCAAGCAACCGAAGCCCTTCCAGCAAGAATTCGACGAAGAGCAATGGCAATTGAACAACAAAGGTCCAGCGAGGCGTTGGCATTACCTCGCGTTGTTCTTGTTGCGTCCCGGACAGCTGTTCGACACGCGCAGCCATGTCGCTCAAGCTGGAATGCTCGTACACGTCTGCGACCGAGAGCGATGGAACCTTAGCTCTCAATTGTGAAACCAATTGAGCAGCTCCCAGACTCGAGCCACCCAGATCGAAGAAGTTCGAATCCGGCGCAGGTTTTACGCCTAGGACGCGGCGCCATTGCTCGCCAACATATCCAATGGTGCCATCTAGCTGTTGGTCGTCGGACATGAGAGACGCCGGCAAAGGCCATGGCAACGCTTTGCGGTCAACTTTCCCTGATGGCCGTATCGGTATGTGGTCCACAGTCGCAATCATTGGTACTTGGCTTGGGGGAAGCATATTCCGAAGCTTCTCGCGATCTGCTGCAGCATCTCCATGACTCCTCACAACGTAGCCGACCAGGACCTGCGAGCCCAATTCACTACGCTGAATGGTACACGCCGCAGCGCTCACGCCTTCCAACGTCAAGAGTGCGGCATCAATCTCGCCTAGCTCGATACGACGGCCACCGAATTTTATTTGCTCGTCATTGCGGCCAACGAAGAACAACCCTTCCTTTTCTGCGCGCACTAGGTCACCGCTCCGGTAAGCTCGTTCTCCAGAAAATTCTTCCAGTGGTGTGAACTTGGCTTTATCCTTCTCAGAGTCCAGGTATCTCGCCATGCCGATGCCTCCGATCACCAATTCGCCCTCTTCGCCCCACCGTACAGCCCGCCCATTTGGTCCAATCACAGCCAGCTTCCAGCCTACTAGTGGCAATCCGATTGCAACTGGCTGCTTGGGCTTCACTTGCGCAGCACAGCTCACTACAGTGGCCTCGGTAGGGCCGTAAGTGTTCCACACCTCGCCGCCGACGCTACACGCAAGTCGGTCTGCTAGCTCGGGTGGAAGAGCTTCTCCACCCAGAATGAGTAGGCGAATGTTTTCGAGTGCCGTAGAAGGCCACATTGCGACCAAAGTCGGCACTGTGGACACAACAGATATGGTTTGTGCAATGAGGAAGGCACCTAGCTCGGGCCCAGCCTTGACGACAGAGCGAGGAGCAGGAACCAGACATGCGCCGTATCTCCAAGCCAACCACATCTCCTCACAGGATGCATCGAATGCGATTGAAAGGCCGGCTAGCACCCTGTCACCTGGACCAAGCGGCTTTTCTTGCAGGAACAGCTCTGCTTCGGCATCCACGAAAGCTGCTGCACTCCGATGCGTCACAGCTACGCCCTTTGGTTTGCCAGTAGATCCCGATGTAAAGATAATCCAGGCGTCGTCTTCGGTAGTAGGGCCTGCTTCGCTTGGCAGTCGTTTGCTCTGGCGACGAACGATAACACCCTCGTCTGTCAGCACGGCAACAACATCGGCTTCAGTCCAGACCAGATCTATTCGTTCCTTGGGATCGTCTTCATTGACTGGGCAATACGCACCGCCGACTGAAAGTACGCTCAGGATTCCAACGTATAGCTCTATCGTCCCTGAGCTCAGTCTGATGCCGACCCGATCACCAACCGACACGCCGGCCTTCCTGAGCTGTGCTGCTTTAGTCTGGATCTCCTTTGCAAGAGCGCCGTACGTAAGGCTTGAAGTTCCGTTGTCGATCGCCAATGCCTCGGGATGCGCGGAGACGGTGGCGTCCAGAATTTGCACCAGCGTTCGAGGTGACGCTGGTTTCGTGTGAGGATAAATGGCAAGGTCCTCAACTTTGCCCAGTATGCTCCTGTCGTCTACCGAAAAGAAAGACGTGACCGAGCTGGCCCCGGAGAATGTCCGGGGCGTGGAAGCGCCAGTCACATCAGACCAACTCCCACCAGGAGCCAGCCCCTCTGAAGAAGTGGAACTCATCTGGGAGGGCTGTTCTATGAAGCGAATGTGAAATTTGAGGGCATTGGCAAGATGCGTGAGATGTACTCTCAAAAGGAGAACGGGCGCTACTTATGATGCCTTCTCTACAAGATTGACTTCATCTGGTCGATTCTCACTGCAGCGAACATTTCCCAAGAGCGGGCCAGAGCTGGACTGCTGGCAGATGATGTGACACGCCACGAACTTGGCTCACGGAATGGTGACCCAGCAGCGAACGTGCCGTTGCTGCGTGCATCCGCTGCATCGCGCTCATGCTGTGCGGCGCTGGCTAGGCCGGATGATCCTTGGCATACATATTTTTGAAAACCAAATGACTGATGCAGTCGCAGACTAAAAACGTGGACAAGATTACGATCGATGCAGCTAGGCGGACTGCCAAGAGGAAGACAAGCACTCAACGCATGACGGAGAAGCATAGACTCAAGCGATTGGGCTGGCTTTGGCATAGTCCTCGCGTTTCACCTCGTGATGCAACCTCGAGGGCGTGGTGCAGCACCGGCCGAACAAGCACTTGTCAGATGAATGTGAGACATCTCGCTTCACGCGATTCGTACCTCGAATTCCTGGCCATGATGACCTCGGAAACTGTCTCGGGACTTCCAGATCCTCCCATTCTCGCAAAAGACGTAAAAGCCGTGGGCTGCATGCAAGCTCACTCAGCGCATATGCATGCCTGGTCGCTCAACCGCGTTCGAGCAAGAGGACTGGAGGGATCCGTGACGTGATGTCCGCGGTTGCATCGACTGACATTTTGGGAAGATCCCTAGCCGTTTTGTCTCTTCTCATCGACTGGATCCAACTCTGTGAGTTTTAGTGCCGTCTGTGTCTAGCTGTTGTCGTCCCCTGACTCTCCAAAAAACAACGAATCGGGACGCGATCGGCAACAATGCCGAGATCCGGGTTCGGCAGCACTTCATGCACCCTTATGCAAGTTTGCAGACGGCGCAGATGGGCGGCTGAGAAAAGCTCGATCCGAATTGTAAGCATACTTTGGTTGCGCAACTAGTCCCGTGTCAACACATCGATGCCGAGCTGGTGGTGCCCTTTCTTGACCTTTCACGCCATCCAATACAATCGTCACATGCCGTGGGCTGCAGTCGTTGCATCATTTTATTAATGTACACATCTCACCAGCATCAGAACGCAAATACTCTGATGGTAGCTTTGAAACTTTCCGTCGGCAGGCCAATATTCCGGTACGCAGGTGACACTAGGTACACGTGGCAAGCCACAGGAACGGACTGGGGCTCACGAGTGGCATGGTACCTGGATGCTCTGCTGTAGAACGACCTCTTCCAACGACCAAGCCTCATGAAACAATAGTTCAACAATGAGTCGACCACGAGCCCTCGTATATCGCGGTCCCGCGACGAGTGAAGGCCTGCCAGAAGCAGTCGCACAGCTGCTCGAATCCTCGCCAAGACATTTCGAAGTGCAGTACGCTGGCCCTAACGAAGCAGTCGACATCTCTGCTGGGGCTTTGCGAGCGGTCGACTTGTACGCACAGCCTGGGGGAGATGGTATGATTAATAATTCTTTCTCGGCATCACGAGAATATGCTCAGTGGCTTGCGGGAACGATGCTGATGATTTGACGCCACAGACCTGGACGATGCTTTTGTAGAAATGCGGAAATATCGGGCGCCAATTCGCGAATTCGTGTCAAATGGTGGCCGATACCTTGGGGTTTGCCTCGGAGCCTATTTGGCAGGGCACACGCCTGGGTTTGGTCTATTGCCCAAGCACGCTGATACAGATTCAGAGTGCGAGCAGAAAACCGCACAAGTGAAGAACGACGATGACACTATCATTCAAGTTGACTGGAAATGGTCGGCCGGACCAAAAGCTGGCCAGACCACCAAAGACAGATGGATCTATTTCCAGGAAGGTGCAGTGATTCAGGGTTTTCGTCCTTCTGCTGACGCCTTCATCCTTGGACGGTATTCGAAGAGTGGCGGGGTTGCTGCTTCCGTCAATAGGCACGGCAAAGGTTGGGTTGGCCTGGTGAGTGAAACGGCACTCCTGTTAGAGCGTGCTCGCGTGTTCTGACAGATTCTGCTAGATTGGACCGCATCCGGAGGCCACCCAAGAATGGTGTAAGTCAGGATCACGAGAATGTACCCGTACAGCAAAATCTGATAGCACGACAGTCGACATTGAGAGTATTATTAGTCCCGACGGCCTACAATATGACATCGGGTACGACTTGATCGAGGCGACAATGGCAGGTGGACCTCAGCAACCCGAGAAGGAGCTGTAGCTGGTGCGTAGGGCTGGATCCTGGATGTCTTCTCACTGGCCTCGTCACTGTACGCGAAGATTATCACAGTTACCAGCAGGACGGTTCACAGCCGTGCTCGGTACCAGCCTGTGCCTATACGACTGCCTAGACTCCTTTCTCACTTGTTGGTTGTTGTATCACTTACATGCTGCATCCTTGAGACCCTCACTACTAAGTTCAAGATGATCCAGAAAGCTCTTCCCAGCACCAGTATTCGTGGCTGGTTTCACATGCTTACGGTACTTCTCTTGGCGTATTGATTACACGTGGACCCCGCATGGCTCACTGCCATGTGTTGACCATGTTCTCAGCTCGCAATCTCCTGAACATGAAACAGACAGCGTCGAATATCTTGAAAACATGGTCGACCAACATACGCCAAGAAGATGGAGCGTGCACATCAACAAGTCAATCCTCAGTTTCGACGATCTCTGCCACCATGATCTCCTGCGCAAGTCGCCGCCACGACCACTTGGGCTTGGTGGGATCAACAAGATTCGAATGTGCTGTCTGTTCGCTTGATCGTCCGCGCAGCATGGTTGTCGGTGAGCAAGGACCCGTGGAGAAAGGAGAATCTCACAGCCAAGACGGGGAGGTTTTGGCATCAGCATCCACAAAACCTTCAATTCCTTTGCTACTCTTGGCTTGCCAACACACTTCTCCCAACAGCGCGAGTAGTGCCATTTGGCAATTACATCACGCCATTGATGTGTAAGCCAAGCTTCATTCATGTAGATCTGCTCGGCTTTTTTTTCTTGTCAAATCCGCGACTAATCAAAGACGGATCTTGCATTGAGCGCGGCAACCGTCCTGCATTGGCGCTTAACAGTGCCGACTGACATGACTCTAGCAATCATAGAACTGCGGTCCGAAAATATACGAAACCGTTCGGAGCTTCACGCTGCACGACAAAGCTTCTAGTGAGTTACACAATTACATTACCATCGAGACACGGCTCGGTCAAATAGAAAATGTACGAGCGTCTCTGCCACAAGCCACAGCGCATTCGCATTGTAAACGTGCTCGTTCCCTGCAGCAGTGCAGCCAGCCACAAAAGCTCCCAACAATCGCCAAGAACTGCAAAGGAGAAAGTATGAATCGAAATGAGAAGACATGAAGAAAAAGCGACGGCACGGAGAATCCGGCTCCTGCAGATCCTACGAAAAGAGAAAGCGAGAAGTGAAAAAAATAAGTTTAGTCTACGACTGTGCGATGACCGGATTTGGAAGGTACCGACTTTTTGCGCACAAAAAGCGATGACATTTACGGTTCGAACTTCGAACTTCTCAGGTTGCTGATCTGCGAGGATCAACAGAAAACCCGACGGCATGTCGCCCTAAAATTCCAATAGAGCGCCATGCAGTTCGTGCAGAACGGGATGGTCTTTGATTTCCTTTTTAGTCCGGTGCTGGGCTGTTGGACGGCGAATGATATGAGCGATTCAGAGGCACGCACATCTTATGCTCAGGTCTGCTCTGCACCGATACAGCGTCTCACTGCTCCGTGGTGATCTCTGAGCATTGGGATCGAGGTGCAAGACGCCGAGAGGGTTTGTGTCAAAGGGCCGATACACCCATCGTGCCATACTGCTGAGATGATGATGACTCAACAAGAAGGTGTGGCTGCTTCTGGACCTATGCTGCCACTCAGGAAGCGAGACGTGTCAACGTGAAGGGCCAGATCGTGTTCTGTTGGTATTGTCAGACCATCTGGAAAATGCGATGCAGCTGACGAGCCGGCTGTGCAAAGAAATACCTCCAACTTCCATCGAAAGACCAGAGACGTGAATGCACGCAGATGAGAATTCTCTCTCAATGGAAACAGCATGGAAGATCAAGAAAAGCATCGCATTCATAGTATTCGTCAGGCTCCAGCGCCAAAGCACATGCGTTTCGCCAGTCAATGCACTATGCGCCGTAATTTCAATACACGAACAAAATCTCCTCGACCAGCATCATCAGATCTTGTACACGATACCACCGCTCAACATGATCTTGTTGCGCTCATTCAGCTCCTCGAGCGCCTTGAGCGCTTCATCATCCTCGAAGCGCGTCTCGCCACTCCTCAATCGCGCATTGACTGCAGCGACCAATGGCTCTACATCTGCAGCATCATTCGCAAACAATGGCCCATCGATGAGTTGACCGAGAGCAGTCTGGAAAGCCTGCAGTCGTTGAGCAGTAATCGGCTCTGCTGTTGCTTCTTCCTCTTCCTCTTCCTGTTCCTCCTCTTGTGTAGGCTGAGATTCGTCTTGAAGAAGTTGCGAGGCTGGCAACGAGGAAGCCATGCTTGCTTGTGAGCCAGTGGCACCATTTGTTTGTGTCGTACGTCCTGTTCGAGCCGGCGTTGAGTTGTACAGATCCTCTTCTTCTTCCTCTTCCTCAGCACCGCCGTTGGTTGCTGTGTGACCATTTGTACCATTCGTGCCGTTAGTACCCCGAGCGCTCCGTCCGGGCGTCCGCGTTGATCTGCTCGCTCTGGGTCTGAGGTTGGCATCGTCATCGTCGCTGCTATCAGAATCATCTGTCGACATTGCATCTGGATCCGGTGATCTTCTGGCACGCTTCCGTCGCTTGCGTTCGTCTTCCACGACTTCCTTGAATAGAGCAAATCTCAAGATGCCCTCCGCAACTTCTGCGTCCTTCTCGTCCACTCTGTTCGACAAACGTGACTTTGCGTGCGCAGTGGCCAAACGGATCAGTGTTTCCAAAGTACGAGCAGTCATAGGAGAAGTCTTGCGTTGGTTGCCCTCCATTTCGTCGTTTCGCAGTGCGCTGTACGCAGCAACAATATGGTCCGCGGCACCTTTTGTCAAGATCGGCTTGATACGCTGTTTCGCGTACTGAATGTATTTCTTGATGAAGGGAATACTCAGGACTTCACGTCGTTGGTTCGCACCACGACCGCGGGTGATTGTGACTCCGCTGTGCACCATGGCATCGAATTTCTCGTAAGGCTGAGTAGTCTTGTTGCTCGTGTCGCCCTCCTCCTCCAGGCCTACACCGAGTGTTTGATTTTGCTGTTCCCGGACTGGTGCTCCCTCCTCCGTGCCTGGTTGACGGTATCGATGCATGCGCAGGACATGCTCCGAGACTTGACGATCACGGACGTCCTCAATATCGTCCGTAACCACAAACAGCAAATCGAAACGCGAGAGCAACGAATCGGGCAGGGCGATGTTCTTGTGAGGATCCTTGTGGGTGTCATATTGGCCATAGATCGGGTTGGCCGCTGCAATGACAGAGCAGCGAGCGTTGAGAGAAGTATGAATGCCAGCCTTTGCGATGGTGACTGTCTGTTGCTCCATGACTTCGTGAATGGCAACGCGATCAACGTCGGACATCTTGTCGAATTCATCAATGCACACCACACCACGATCTCCAAGAACCATGGCACCAGCCTCCAATCGTCTTTCTCCGGTCTCCTTGTCCGAAGTCACAGCTGCTGTCAAACCGACACCAGACGATCCACGACCAGTTGTGGCAATGGCCAAAGGAGCAGTGTTGAGCACAAATCGGAGCAATTGAGATTTCGCTGTGGATGGATCACCAACCATGAGGATGTTGATGTCACCACGAAGATGTGTGCCGTTGTCCAAGTTCTTCTCCATACCACCAAGCAACATAAGCAATATTGCCTTCTTGATGTAATCGTGTCCGTAGATACTCGGCGCCAGTGATTGCGAAAGCAAGTCGAACACCTTTCGACCCTTCGAGATCTTGTTGATATTTCTGATGTCGCCGTCTGTGATCGTTTGCTGTGCGATACCTCCTCCTGACTTCGACGAAAGCAGAATCACGTTATTGGCCAAGATCAATGTCTTGAAAGTTGAGCTGCCTTGTCCGGCATTGCGGTTGCCCAAAGACCGGTAGATGCCAACCAGTTGTATTCTGTCACCAGGCTTCACCCTGTCCACCATATCATCGTCCATGATCACATCCACGCCGCGCGGCAGCTGACCAGCAGGTGCTCGCTCTGGCATCTCCTGTATTGAGATCGTCTGATGATCTCGGTATGTGCAGTATCCATATTCTGTAACCAGTGGGTTGCCCTCGCCATCTTCTGTGGGGTATACGCTTGTGCTTGCCGCTCCGTTGGCGGTCATCGTCTGGTCTCGGTATTCGCGGAAATGAAAGGTCGACTTTCGCTCGTTCCAGTGCACGCTCTTGATCACTTTTGGACGCACCAGTGAGCATTTTGTGACAATTCCTTCCAGTGACACCATGTGATTTAAGTATTGCGAGGAAAGTGTTCGCGGGTTACAGGCATACTCGCCGAAGCTGCCAACGTATGCGCAATAATACATGGCCTCCTCATCCACTTGCTGTGTTGCTCGGCTGCGCAGTGTCTGCACGATGTCGAAAAGCGCGCGATCGAAGGCTTGCGACCAGTCGAAAGGTTGGTTGAGGAGGCCATCTGCCATCTCTCTGCTGTGCTGCCGGATCTCGTCGATACTGACTGTGAGGCGTCTGAGGCCGCGATTGAGCATCAGTAGAATCTCTGCCTGGTAGCTTCGCGCTCTCGGGTCCTCTGTGAATGGTGAGCCTGTGCCTATACGGTGCGGCGACTCGTCTTACGGGGATCAAGAAAGTCCTGCGCCTGTCGAATGCGATCCCTGACCGCTTCATCGCGAAGCTGGAGGCCGTCCATGGCGGCGGTGATAAAGCTGGACGAGGACCAGAATGTGTTGTTACTCTGAATCGGTGTGGGTATCAAATAGCGTCGTCAGATCGTGTGTCGCGCTGGTGAGGTGTCGTGAAGGGGAGCTGGAGAAGTGGGATGGAAGAAACACGAACGCGTCGCGTGCGAAAGTGGTTACAGATAAGCTAGGACATTTTGAGGTTGGCGTGTTTTCGCGAGTCCCTGGGGCGCTTCTGCTTCGTTTTTCCTACAACGATATTGTCATCTACCACAATCACCTTCAACTGAATCGATCAGGCAGCGCACCGGTGTAGCCCCAATGCTCAAGCCGAATGAATTCTCCGAAGCATGCATAGCCCGCCGACACTGATGGTCATGTACCCGATGTTTCCAGCACTGCGCCCGGTGCTGCTCAATGAAGGTGAAAGAAATGAAAGACTGTATCGTTCCTTGCAGCAGACGAGACGTCCATGCTGCTGGACATTGTGTATGCTCCTTTCGTACTAGACATTACGTGCTGCATTCAGCAGTCTTCGTCACTTCATTACCACATCCATGTTCTCGTTCTCTATGCTGACACACTTCTTCTATGCACCTTCAAGCTTGCCGACCCGGGTTTTTCTTTCCTTCCTCTCCAGATCCACAGCTCTTGCAGCAAAGCTCAATTGCACAAGCGCTAAAATTGCTGCCACACTTCCGAGCGCAATTCGCCCGTAGTACAGGCCGGATCCGTCGACGGCGTACACATTGAGGCTGTCGTCGTAGATGTAGAGATCGATAAATCCTCCAGTATCAACGCTATACTCCGTGGTGCCCCACATCACAAGAACCCACGTCCAGAGTGCGAAGGCGATGAGAGACCAGATGATCGAAACGACTGGGCTAAGCCAGCCGCGCATGTGCAAGACGATATCGACCGCTGCAGCGAGCATAGTCGCCATCGGGAAGCCAGCAGCGTAGAAGTAGAGTTCGCTGCGTTCCTGTTAGCTAAAAAGTCGACAACGCCGCGGGTTCCCTTACGCTGTCGAAATTCGTGTGTAATATGGCGAATTCCTGATATCAGCATTCGCAAGGCGTGCTGTGAACGCGCAACCCATTGCCCATGTCGCGGTGGACACGAGGAAAATTGCGATCAACACCCATCTTATGCCCGAGGACCATCCACGCCAGCGAGTGTCCGCCATGATGCTCGCTTGGTTAGCGAATGATGTCTATTCCAGTTCTGAACAGCAGACCTAGTCCAGTGGTGAAGGAAAGGACCTGTTGTGGTGGTTTGTAGAGAAGCAATGGTAACCGGGTATAGGCCAGCGTCACGCTCTATATTACTATATCTAGGTCAAGCGCTTTGAAGCAAAGTAGGCAAGGTTGAATGCCAATTGGTGCAACAAACAAAGCACAGCCTCATGCAGGAAGCTGGGCGTACATCACACAATGCCATTTGGGGTATGAGATCGCTCTTTGCCAAGCACATTCCGGACGAGGAACACTCAAAGCAGACACAATGAAGAGCTGATAGACATTCTCTAACAGATGCGCGTGATGAATATTCGCCGGTAGGTGAGATCACAGCACATGGCTCCATGAAATTACTGCGATTTTGCTATGCGACATCACGAGCGCGTTGGGCGCCCTTTCAGTAGAAGCACGAGAACGAAAGACAAGCTGTTTCGACTCGAAGGATTGCGATTCAATGCAGGGTGTTTCATCCGGAATACGGTACAGCACTGAGATCTTGAAAGATCTGCATGGCTTCAGAATGGAAAGGAAGAGGCTCAGCTCGCGCACAGCGCTTGGCAAAGAACACCCAACGGCTGCCTTCCAGACGCCAAAAATGCAGATCGCAACGTTCTCCGGATCACAAGGATAAGAAGAAGAGCGTATACCACTCGGGCCGGCATGCCATCGCAAAAGCAAAAAGAAACGTATCACGACGTTGGCAGGATTCGCTGGATGACAGTTAGCATCCGTTGTCCTGAACCACAATTCTGTGAATTGAACGTACAACCTACGCCCCCGAAGGGAATTGATATCGAATACGGCTGTAGCAACAGCCCTTTCGAGTCAATCGCAGTAACCACTTTGCTACAACGCCTGAGATGTGGAGTATCCAATTCAAACTGAATATGACCGCTTCCTCTTTGCTCAACTTGCAGGGTTCGGAACTCATGCCTGGAGTCGAGGTGAGTAGAGGGCCTCGAAACCCCTTTTAAAGTCGATCCAGGGCGTATTGAGTATTCCGTTGACCTCGCTATCGCTTTCTCGTGGCTGAGTAATAGAATTGTGTCGTGCCGTATCTTCGCAAATCTTGGCATTCATGTTGCCGAGTGAAGGCGGGTCGGTGACTTCTTCCGACGTGATTATGCTCAACTACGAGGTCTTACAACTCCGGATTGATGAGACACAATATGCGGAACGTCATGCATGCAGCACTAACTTCTGCTGCATAGGCCTCTTGGGATGCATCAATCGGCACTCGAAAGTCGGCGTCGTCAATTCCTGGCCAAATTTCAACCGGAAAATTGAATGGGCTAGCGCCGAGGCCTCTTCGCACTGGATTCAATGTCCATTCTCTTCGACTACGCCACGAACTCTCATGAACAATGATGCATGCGCGACCCGCGACGAAAGAGATCACAGCCAGTGACTTGCTATACCGATGCGATTAACAGTAACCTTCCATCGTCTGCAACCGCTATCACTACGTTATCGCCTCAACCGATGAAGATCCGACTTGAGAATGCTTAACGCTCTCGAGGCTGCCGCGCGCACACGAGCGGTACTTCCCACATGCTGGCAAGATGCTATAGGTCGTGAGCCGTAGTCGAAAATACAGACCATAGCTTGGGTAAGTACTGGCCGCCATATAGCATATCCCTGCAGGACCATGGTCAACTTGAGCCAGCAGCTCGACAACGTGCTTCTTCGAGCCAGCTGTTCCTCCGGTAATGTGGTCCCATACCAATGGCTCTGTGGCAGAGACTCCTCCATTGCCGAATTCAATCTCGAAATTTGCAGTATTTTTCAGCTTCGAACATGGACTTTCTGACGTGAAAGAGCATAACCTGCAAGCCCGAGGATGCCTTTCCATAACTGACACATCGACAATAGATCTCGCCCAATGCCAGAAGTATCGAGCACTATTGCAACATCCCGTGTCGGATCCGTAGACGCTTCCGCATACCTGACACATAATTTCGTGGAGCTCCGATAGTCCCGGACCGGCCGCCATAGAACCCAACGCGTAAACTCGGCTTAGATGTCTGAGCAACACGTTGCACAGAACCAGCTTCACAAATTTCGCCATCATCGCAAAAGAGTGCGACTTCCAAGATGCCAGAAATCATTGAGCCTCAAGTAATCAAATACAGTTTTCTTGACGATTACAGCGAAGGCGCACATCCTCAACTTCTAAATGCATTAATTGCCAGCAATGATGCCCAACAGAGCGGATATGGCAACGATGAGTACAGCGCAGAGGCAAGAACACACATCCGACGACATCTGAAAAATGACGACGTGGGCGTCTTTTTCGTGCCATCGGGCACAAGTGCCAACGCCATCTCCATCGCAGCGTGTCTCCGACCTCACGAAAGTGTCATCGCGCCTTCAACTGGCCACATTGTCACACGCGAAACAGGAGCCGTAGAATCTGCTGGCCACAAAATCATCAATGTGATCCCCGAGGCAGGCAAGCTCACTCCAGCTCTCATCAAGAAAGCATTAGCTGAGAATTGGCATTATCCTCACATGGCCAAGCCTCGATTGGTGTATATCTCCAACGCCACAGAAATTGGAACAATCTACACAAAAGAAGAGTTCAAAGCCATTAAGCAACTATGTGAGCAACACGACTTACTCCTCTTCGTCGACGGAGCTCGTATCGGGACCGCACTAGCGAGCGATAAAAATGATATGAGCTGGAACGACGTCCTAGAATTGACCGATATCTTCTGGATCGGAGGCACAAAGAACGGAGCACTCCTCGGCGAAGCCATCGTGGTCAAAGATAAAGCGCTGGCCCGAGATTTCGAATTCTATGTCAAGCAACACGGCTCACTCCTAGCCAAGGGAAGAATCATGGGCGCTCAGTTCGCAGAACTGTTTCGTGATGATTTGTATTTCCAGCTCGCCAGGCAGGCGAATGTGGCTGCAAATAAATTGTCCAAGTCCATCACTGATGCTGGGTACACACTCTTAGCAGAGACAGAAACCAACCAAGTTTTTGCCATCTTGCCCAGGCCACTGGTGGAGAAACTTCGCAAGGATTTTTCGTTCTATTTGTGGGAGACGAGAGGCGAGGATTGGGTTGTAGTACGATTGCTTACAACCTGGGCAACGGATGAGTCGCAGTTGGCGAAGTTTGGGAATGCTCTGCTTGCTTAAGTGGTCGCCTTGAACAAAATCGAAGATAAACATAGAACGTGTGCTAGCTTGCACAGTGGGACCCTCATATCGTGTAGGCTGGTCGGAGATGTTACTGTTTCCGAGCGAATGGTTTTAGACATGTTGGTAGCCAGTCGAATGGCTCGAAAAGCGCTGTGAACAGCAGATATAGAGGCAATTGTGCAACTTGTCTCTGAATATCATCTATGTCTGCAGTCAGATACCAATGTTCAGCCAGCCAGTATCGTCAGTGTTCGCAGCCACTTCTGTCGTCACACATGAAGACGTGATGATCTATGTCTATCCCTTCGTCTCTTCTGCTGCTCCCTCCTCATTCCGCGAAGTACCCATCTTCGTCATAACATATCCTATTCTCTGCCCAACATCACGAATGACATTTCGCAAAGCGGCGTCATCGATCGCTGCATCAAGGATACTCATCGTAGAGGTGTCGCCCTCGCTGTTGGTATCCTCATCATCTTCATCCCAGCCCTTGCGGCGCGCTGGCTCCTCTCCTCTGGTCAAAGATGTGTCGAGGTGAGTGTACTGCATGAGACTGAGCATCTTCGCCCTGCCTTCAGAGTCGCGACTCTCTCTAGCACTGCGCAGAATCTCGGCCTCCTGAGCATCGCGATCGACATTTCCCAGAGTCGTAGTGCATCTCTTGGGCACGTAGGCTTCTTCCTGGTCACTGCCTTCCAGGTGTAGCACCTCGATCTCGCCACCACTCAACTTAGCAAGATCATTCCTGCTGGCTTGCTCTGCAACATCGTCCTCGACAGCTTCTGAGAATGGCAGACCATTCTGTTCGCATTGGCAACCGAGTAAGCGATGCGTTTGACAATCATCCCCCTCATCAAGCGAAAACAGGTCGCGCAGGTCATTTTGTGTGAAGTTGCTAGCGGCGTCTTTCCCGTCCACAATACTGTCTGCGAGACCTGTCTTGGTAATCTGGCGCTGAAAGATCTTCTCGTCCATGACACCCTGAGTCACGAAACGATAAATATAGCACGGCTTCTTCTGTCCATCGCGGTGAATTCGAGCCATGGCTTGCAAATCGTGCGCAGGGTTCCAGTCGGAGTCGTACATGATCAGCCGCGAAGCGCCGACGAGATTCAGACCAGTACCACCGGATTTCGCTGAGAGTAGAAATATGTAGACTTTGCTCTGTGGAGTGTTGTTGAATCGGTCGACCAGATCCTGGCGCTTCGATTGAGCTACACTGCCGTCCAGGCGAACATACCCCATACCGAGGGAAGTGATCAGTGTGGCTAACATGTCCATGGTCTCGGTATAGTGGCTGACCAGAACAACTTTGTCGTCAGACTCGTTTCTGATTTTGACCAATAGCTCGTCAAGTACCAAGAGCTTTGCGCTTGTGCCTGGGGTGGTCAACAGTTGAGACGATACACCCTCTACAAGGTCGTTGCGCTTGATCTCGCCTGACTTCGTCCTCTGCTGTAACAGCGTCGGACTGTTACAGAGTTTCTTCAGAGCTGTGATTCCTTCCAGGCCACCGGCACCTGCGCGCAGTGCGGACGCGACAGCCTGAGTGCCAATGATGTGCCGATAGACCTTACGCTGAGTCTCAGTTGGCTTGCAGAAGATCACGTACTCTGTCTTTGGTGGCAGGTATTTGGACAGGATCTCAGCTGTACGACGCAAGATGAACTTTCCAGTGATCTCGGCCAGCTCGGCACTTTGGGCCTCGCCTTTCTCTAGATCGTTCTTCGTTGCTCCTGGTTGCCGTGATTTGACAATAGGATTCTCGAATTCCCGCTTGAAGGTCGCGTACTTGCTCAAGATATTAGGGTTGACGAAGTCGACCATCGTGTGAAACTCGGCCAAGTCATTCTGCACTGGAGTGCCGCTCAATATCACGCGACGCTCCGTGCTGAGAGTCTTGATCGCAGATGCTGCTTTGTTTGTGCTTGATTTGAGTCGGTGACCCTCATCGCAAATGACGATGTCGATGCCGGAGGCTCCTTGAAGCTCTTTCTGGATTTTCGTGAGTTTCTCGTAGCCGATGATCATCACTTGATATGCCCTGCCTCTGGTGAAATCTGTGAGTCTCATCTTGTTGTTTTCAACCATGTATACGCCAACACGGTCGTTTCCGAGCCATTTCCGGAACTCTTTCCTCCAGTTGTTCACCAGCGTAACTGGACACACTATCAATGCCTTCTTGATGACAGGAGGCTCTTCGGAAATCGGGTTCTGCTTGAGCAGCGTCCACAGCAATGCAATAGTTTGAAGCGTCTTGCCAAGGCCCATCTCATCTGCAAGAATGGCCCCCTCCCCGTCGTAGTCCTTCATACCCATGACGCACTCATACATGAACTGGACGCCTTGACGTTGATGTGGACGCAGATGGCGTGTGAGGAGCGGGTCCACCACAACATCTACGATCTGTTTGCCCTTGGGGACTTTACTTGGTCGTTGCATTACCAGCGAATCTGAGTCGATGGCGTGGCGGGGAGTCGGGACTTTTGCGTTCTTGACTGGAGCCAGGACATGATTTTGAATGAGTGGTGCCTTGAAAGCTGCTCTGCTTGCCGCACTGGTGGGTGGAGGCTTGAGCGAAGTCTCCTTCTGAGTGAGGGCGAGCTTCTTAAACTTCGCCTGCTCTTTTGCCGAAACGCGACTGTTACCATCGATCTCCTTCAGCGAAGGCGTGAGTGCACTCTTAGTCCCTTTTGCATTGCCCAGGAAGACGCGACCGGAAATGTAATCATCTCTGGAAATCATGGATTCAACCTCCACCTCTTTGCCACCGATGGACAACTCGGATCCTACCATGAGCGGGCCTTTACAGGTGCCCCGGCCAAAATCTTTGCCATCAATGTTCTGTAACCTGGCCTGGGTACCTTTGACTGATAGCACGCCGTCTCCATCCCAGGTTTTGTTCTTCTTCATAGTGAACTTTCGCCACACCACGACGAAGAACTGCTCCTGCGCTGGGTCTGAGCTGGAACTTGGCTGAGAAGACCCGTTGGTAACTGGTACTAGAGGACTGCGAAAAGTGGGCGACTGAAACTTCCGAGTAGGCTCGGGTCTCTTGAGTACTTTCGCTGCAGCGATGGTCGAGTCGGCTCGCTCCTCTTCATCTTCGCTGATGCGCCGTCTTTTGGCTGGAGGCGGTTGGCTGAAGTGCTGAGACGCACTCGTCGTCGTCTGTGGCCGGTTGAAGATGGTCGGCGGCTTGAAGGGCTTCATGATGCCGACGTTCATGGGTGAGATCTAAATCACCATGAAAGTGAAGTGATAGACGCGTCTCGAAACGCGCCTGCAACGCGGCCAAGCGCGAGGACACGTGACTCAGCAAACGCGGAAGGCACCATGGAACTTCTCTTGCATACTGTTTGTGACTTGTGCATTCTGGATACGTGTAGCGAAAACCTTGATGTGCCTCGCATCGGACAAGTGCAGCCACCCTGCAATGGCGAGAGGCAACAATAATGGAACCAGGGCTACCTCAGGCAGGATTCCGGTACACACACACACGCTGCCTTCGACCCCTGCACAGCCGAGCAGCGCTCTCCGGCTCCATCCAATTATCGCTTCTCTTTTCCGCTCCTAACACTCTACTACAGGCCCATCTCATACATATGCATCTTGCTCTTTCTGTTCTCGTTTGCGCTCGATACTGTTCCAAGACCTCTCGAGACAGCGCTGGAACAGATCTCTTCGCTCGCAAGGCCGTCGTGTGAAGCCAAATCCGGAGGGCGTCCGCACTGTGTGGGCGTGCGGGAAAGGAAAAGGGAGCTGACTTCGGACGTCGGGTCTGCGAGCAGCCGTTGGAGGTATGTCCAAGGCTGAGTCGAGCTCACGCTTCACAACGATCGCTCCCACACCCGCCGCTTACGATCTCTCGCATCGGTCTCTTGTCGCGGTCGTCTGCCCGAGTTCGTTGTTTCGGGTCGTGGGTGGAGTTGCGTGTGCAGTGATTGATACTTTCAGCAGAGAACGACCATGTTCAGTAACGGTGCAAGCCCAGCACGTGGCCTCCAATCGAGTAAGTGATCGTGTGCTTTCTTCTTCAGTCCGCAGATCCTCTATGCGCACCACGTTCTTGGCGCAGGCTGTTTCTGTCAGCCTTGCTCAGAACGCCAGTCGGACTCCTTCGGATCCTGTGCCTCACCTTCGTTTCTCGTTGTACTATTCTTTTCGGGCCGGCGAGCTGCGCTCTGTCATCATGTCCATCGATTCTCCTGCTCTCCTTTCGCTCCTCTTCCTCCTCGATTTCTATTTTCACCCCCGCAGGCCGGTTGCAGCCATGCTGCGAAAGAGGACCGTGTTAGCATCGACGGTGCTGTCGGTCATTGTATTGTATTACAGCTTACGCTTCATGCCTTCAGGAGAGGCGAAAGTACACCAGATACTATTGAAAGAGGTCAAGAACATTACAACGAGCGCGAAGCCATTCTTCGCTCCACCGTTGCGGACGGCGGGGAGGCAGATCATCGATGCGAATGGCGAGAGGGTGAAGCTGGCTTCGATCAATTGGTATGGCGCCAGCGACATCTACTTCGTGCCAGGAGGTCTCGACTTCCGGCATAGAGATGAGATCGCGTCAACGATCAAGAAGATGGGGTTCAACTCTGTACGGTTCCCCTATTCCGATCAGATGGTGATCGAGAATCCTGTGATCCCGCCTGAATTCCTCTCGGCCAACCTGGATCTGCTCGATGACTACGAGCTCGGTCACAACGACGGCCTGAAACGAAGCGCAGACGAGCTCGACGGTCCACGAGCATTGGATGTATACAACGCCTGCGTCAAATCCATGACCGATGCTGGCTTGATTGTGATCCCAAACGATCACATCACGAACGCCCATTGGTGTGACGGCATGAATCTTTGCGATTCCAGCTGGAAGAACGACCAATATGGACCCATCTGCAAAATCAAACAAACCACCGAAAGCTGGATCGACCATTGGAAAACAATCATGCAGCCCTTCATCTCCAACCCCCTGGTGATTGGTGCAGATCTCCGAAACGAGCCCCGAGGAATCTGGGGAACAATGAGCTGGAGTTCGTGGGCCGACGCAGCAGAGAAAGCCAGCGAAGCACTTCTAACATTGAACCCCGACTGGCTCATGATCGTGGAAGGCGTCTCATCGGCCAACGACTGCTCTGGAGCCAGAAAACGACCCATAAAACTCTCCATACCTGACCGAGTAGTCTACAGCTCACACGTATACTCGTGGTCTGGATGGGGTCATATTCCTTCTGTTCCTTATGGAAAACGTCCTTATCCTTCTTTCCAAGAGGACATGATTAACAACTGGGCGTTTCTGCTTGAAGATAATATTGCACCTGTTTGGGTTGGAGAATTCGGTGCTCCACATCGTGCTGATGAGCAATCTTTGCATTATTGGAACAATTTGATGACGATACTGAGAGAAACTGATGCTGACTGGGGTTATTGGGCGTTGAACCCGAGAAAGCCAGAGGGCTATGATAATGAGACTTATGGATTATTGAGAGATGATTGGGAAACAGTAATAGAGGATTATCGGATGAGGGATTTGAGAGAGTTGATAAAGCCTTTGCGATGATGGGTATGCATGGTCATTGAAACGACTAGAACGAAGCAGATAAGAGTTCTCATCGCTCTGTAGTTTTGATCTATCAAAAATTATTCGTTATTCGTGAAAGTCCTCATGCTAACGCCTTTACCGGGTATCATTCTAGAAAGCCGCCCATCCCATCATGCCAAATTATTCCATTCACGTTCGAATTACTCCTCCACCTCCTTCCCCTCATCAACTCGATCCCTCATATCCTTCCCCCAAACAGCAACAGCCCAGGTACCCAGCGCCGCAACAGCAACAAAAGCCGCCGAAATCGTACTAAACCATCCCACACCAATCGCATCAATAATCGGCAAAACAGCAGCCGACCCAGCAGCACCCAGCAAATACCGACTAAAATAATTCCCTGCCACGACTTCACTACTTCGACTCTGCATCACATCCAAACAATAAGTATTCAATGAAGGGAAACAAAACAGTTGCGCCACACCCTGCAAAAACATGGCAATGACCGGTAATGCGATCCCACCGACTTTCTTTTCAATACTCCAGCCATACACGATCATGGACGCCGGGATCACGATTCCCATGGCAGGAAGACAAGAGTGTAGACGATCCTCTGCGATACGCGTCCCGCGTTTCTTCATGTATCGTTTCACCACGGCGTCAGCCCAGCGTCCTCCGAAGAATGTACCGGTCAAGTATCCGCAACCAGGAGCGATGTAGAATAACCCAGATTGGATGGGTGAGCTTAGATTGAACCGCGGGTTGAGGACTTGTCGGATAGGTGTGAGAAGAGAATACATGTTCCAGACCAAACTCGCGCTTGCGACGGCGACGATGACGAGGTTGGGGTATTTGAAGAGAATAACGACGCGGGCGGGATTGATCCATTTCCAGAGCTGTTTGGCTTGTTGGGACTTGGGCAGGCCTTTGAGCTCGTCTGAGCGTTTCTTATGGATGGTTTCGGGGAGGAAGAATATGATGAGGACGGACGAGAGGCCGGCTAGGGCTGTTTGCAGCCAGAAGATAGCTCGCCAAGTGACGAAGTTGACGATGATGCCTACGATAGGTCAATCAGAGCGCAAGACAGGCATTTGGCCTAAGGTTGATGGGATCTTACCTCCAATGAATGGGCCAAATGCAGGGCCAATGAGGGTACCGCTCATGAACCAGGAATAAGCAGTGCCTCTCTCCACAGGCCTATAGATATCGCCGATTGCTGTTCCGCCAATGATCAAGAACGCCGTGCCTTGGAAGGCTGTGAGCATTCGGAAGACGAAGTAAGATCCGAGATCGGGGGCTAGTGCTGATCCTGCACTGAATGCTGTGAATGTTACGGCCGCCCATGCCAAAGTCCACTTCCTACCGTACGTCTGTCCCATCGGCCCCCAGAACAGTGGGCTGAGACCCATGAACAGCATATACAATGCGTTAGAGATGTTGAAGATTGATGCTGTCGTATCGTATGTGCTCGCAACTTCTGGCGAAGCAGCCAAAATGCTGGTGGAGCTGATGGGAGCTAAGAAGGAGGAGAAGCTCAGAATGGCTACGATTGATATCTTTTTCCATTTGGAAAACTTGTCGTATATTTCGTCTCCTTCCTCGTAGAACTCCTGGTCGTGGGCAGGATGTGCATCGTGGGTGGACATGTGTGATCTCGTATGCTGCAATTGCATGCTCGGGCGTTGACTCTCGAGATCTGTGTCTAAATTTCCTGCCTCATGCTTGGGTCTCGGGGCTGTAAACTTCTTCTCGTCGGCGGAGTCGTGTACAGAATGTGAATCGTCCTTGATAGACTCTGCCCTGGTCTCATGTTCTTCCTCGACTGCCTCTGTCGGATGCTTTTCGATGTGGTCCTTCATAGTCAAAGCATGAAAAGTTGAATGACTTTGAATCGGTACAGAAATTTTGCAACAAAGAGAAAGAGAAAAATATCTGACTCAACTTGAGGTATACGACACAGACTCAACTTCGGTCGTGACTGACCGAACATCTGCTGCACATCACAGTCAACGGCAGAATACATGCACAGGGCGCCAGGATGCGTCGGCCGATAGCCATCTATCACAGTCAGAGAGCGTATAGCGTGCATTCCATTGCCCGCCGAGATCGCTGAAGCAGAAGAAAGCCATTGATGGCCGCGTATCATTGGCTAGCGTGCATAGAGTCGATTGAGCGAAGTCGGCTTGGGCGTAATGGAGATAAACGGGTACGAGGATTGGTTCACCTGTTGCTCATAGTGCAGAATGTGCCGTGGCGGTGGCCTTTTTGATTTGCTCGAATGCTGTCTTGGAAGCGGAAAATATGCGTCCTTTTCCTTTTCCGCAGTCAAGAATTTGAGGCGTGGTGCCGACTTCCGATCTGGATCTTTCCATCTTATCTTGTCGCCAGTAACGGGCCAAGCGTGCACGCGTGGTCTGCAGTCAGCGATGTTAGTCTCTTAGCCGGCTCAAATGATTCTATGACATGGCGCAGCTCTCAGCGAGCAGAGCAGTTTGTCAATCTTTGCTGACATGGCTTGCTGGATCGTGTAGCGACATAGGCCTCTGGAAGGCCACAGAATCGATGCCAGGAGGAAGAGTTGACGAGACGCCTGATGGAAAGAGAGCGTTGTGCTGAACGTTCATCGTCTCCGCGAAATGGAGCAGCATGCCGGACGTGATGGAGTGAAGTAAGCAGTGTCGACTGCCTGTCCTTACCTCAGCTCAGGCGTTGGTTGTTGGTGGTGCCTCAGGCACGACACCCAAGCGCTGTCGACTGCTGGCGCGAACTCTACTCTGCAGTGCCGCGGTATCATGGGACAGCGATGGCGAGTGGAGAATCCTTGTTGTACATGCATTCGCTCTGTTGCACGCGACATGGTCTCGTTTGCTGCCCGCCCATCTCCATCATGCGCTGAAGTCGACGACGGGCGAATCGCCATCACTCATCCGCGCGCCATCCTGCCATCCACCGCCCGTTCCTAATCAGACCCGCGGGGCCATCGCCGCTGCGATAGAATAATCAACATGGCCGACTCTGTGGGTACGCATTCGTCTTTCTTTGTCTGCGCCGGCCAAGGGGAAGCATCATTTGACATTGCTCTGCTTAGACCGAGTCTTTGGCCATGCCCTCAACACCGTCAACCGCATTCGTCCGGGCTCGCAAAAGCCGCCATCATCCGATCGACTCGCACTTTATGGCCTGTACAAGCAATCGATGGAGGGTGATGTCTGTCTCATATCCGACCGACCCACCTCGCCCGGCCCTGGCTTGACCACAGACGCATTGAAGAAAGAGCAAGAGAAGTGGGATGCATGGAAAGCAAACGAAGGCCTCGGCCGAACCGAGGCCAAGCGTCGATATATTGAAAAGCTCATAGACACAATGCACAAGTACGCCTCGACGACACCCGAGGCTCGCGAGCTGGTAGAGGAGCTTGAGTTTGTGTGGGATCAGATCAAAAATAATTCGCAACCTTCCAGCTCGGAGCACTCGTCACCTCTGCAGACTACTGAGCGCAGAGACTACATGCATTCGGGAAGCTCTGGTGAGAACGGCGCAGGGAGATCTGAAGCCGCAGCTATGAGTGGGGGACGAGATAGGGTGAAAGGCCTCACCATGCTGGCCCCTCAGTCAGAGGTTGATGAAGATGATCTTGCGGACGAGGAAAGGGAAGAATTTGTCGATGCGCCAGTATCTCAAATCGATGAAGGCGACCTGCAGCACGCCTCCGAATCCGGAGGAGAACCAGACAACGACCGCTTTCGCGTCCCTCGCTCTCCATCTTCACCGGCTGACAATCGATGGCGAAAGCGGATTGAGTCGTCCCTGATAAAACTTACAACAGAAGTCGCAGCCCTGCGAGAGCAGCTCGAGGCCAGGCGCTTTTTCAGCTATCAGCGAAAACACAGTTGGTGGGGTTGGGTATTGAGATTGAGCTGGTGGGCTGTCCAGCTCTTCGTGGCCGACGCCATTATCCTGTGGATCGTCATTCTTTATATGCGTCGCAAGAAGGATCGCAGATTGGAGACTGCCATTCGCGTCTTGCTCGGCGATGCTGTCGCCCAAGCTCAAAGCGCCGTCAGAGATGCAAAGATGCCAACATTGCCCAGTATCACCAGAGGGCGAGCGAAATCGCCCAAGGGCTGAAGCGCATTACGTCTGAGCACAACACCGAACACATCGGTCGGTGCTGAGATTATGAATCAAAATCATACCGGGAGTATCTCAACCCCAAACCTCCCACATTCGCGAGCTATCCACGATTTGTATCTCAGCCGCACCCTGGCCCCTACATGTTCCCCCAGGCCAGCACACGAGAGACGTCATTTAGCAGACCGAGTAGGCTCATTTCGTGCCACATCAATACAGCCGTCCTGGAGCGACAATTTGGAATACCACCACCTGCTTGACAGAATACACGCTGCATATCGCACAGCGTCTGCGTTCCCTCGCGCCCTACCCACGCGACGGACTTGATCAGCATCAGAGGTTTTACTCCTTACGGGACCTTGCGCCGTTCCCCAATTCCACTCGAAATAAGTATATCAACCAAGATATTGATTCCCCGCAACGCGGCAAATTGGAGAGATTTTCTTGCGAACGAATACTTCACAGCTTGGATAAACAAAAGCGCCAAATGTGTACAACACAACCATTTTGTCGATTCATGTATATCCTTGAAATATCTACAGACCACTACCAGATAATCTATACCGACTTTTCTCGCTCTCAGGAGGCCCGATATCATATTTGGGCGGCATATCCTTCATGAATGTGACTTCCTTGATCGTAAGCTTCTTCACATCACCATCCTTCAACATCCTCACATTCAATCCATATCGAGGCGGAGCTCCCATCTTCTCCATCAGACCTCTTATATCAGCCCCAAGAGCACTCCCACATTTCTTACAAAACCACAATGGTGCGGTCTGGCCGCTTGTTAGGTATTCTGCGCGATGTTCCAGACCTGTGATGCATCAACGCTGTCCAAGTACATCCAGACCGATCAAAGGGTGAAGATGATTTGGTATACCTTGAGTAAACTCCACATTCTCAACCAAAGGATGAACAGTAAGATATCCCACTCTCTCACAATACGAACAATTGCAAGACATCACGGGATAAACTCCCTTTCCTTCTGCTTCGGATTCGAAAATCGGAGGCGAGAGTTTCATGTTGTAGCGGATTGCGCCACAGTGGCAGTGGAGTGCGTAGGAGGCCCATACGCCGGTTTCTTGTGGCCATGGTGGCTCTGGTGGGAGAGTTGGGCTTTGTTGGTCCGTCATTGTTTTGAAGGTGTGCGTGGAAGCCGCGGGTTGGCTTGGGTGGGTTGGTGATGATGGGATTGCGAGGCAGGCGGAGTCCGTCAATCAGGTGGCGCTTTTATGTTTGTTTGTGTATCGTGCCATTATTGTCAGCTGAAGGATTGCGGCCCTGCTGCTGGAGCCTGCGCGTGGAAGCTACGCGGAGACATTTTGTGTAATGGAAGTGGCTAGAATCAGAATATGTTTCCGGTGTGGCATTGGGGAGACGATAGTTCGATGATCGTTTCTTTTTACCAGACCGGCGGTGTTCAGGTCGTTGCCGCAAGCTCAGAAAGAGAGCCTTGAACGACTGTGTGAAGTGTTGTACATGAAAGTGATGATCGAAGTCATGGTCAAGCCTGGCTCACTTGTGGCCAACACTGTGAGCACGTGTGGATGTGGACATACTCCCACTCCGAGAGCAAGGGAGCCACAACACCTGCAGCCAACGAAGCGACATTTTGGGGCTCGCAAGTATGCCTGTAATGACAGCGAAGCATCATTGCGGCGAAGCATGGTCATCGTAACTTCCATTCGACGCTCACTTGGCAGTAATCGTCGGAGTCATCGCGGCATCCGCGGTCGTCATTAGACATATAGATCGTTCTCTTGTCATGCATCTGCCATGCATCTTCAGAACTTCCAATCGATTGCAATACATAACAGAACACGATAGACAACAAGATCTCGTAGTTCCGGTCCCAGAACACAACACAACGACCACATTGAAAGATGCCTGTACAACTCCTTCCGATGCCTCAGTCTGAGTGGGGTCTATACTACGATGTCTCATCACCCGCCTTCTATCCTGGCTTCACGAGTTTATTGTTCCCCGATGGAATCAGCGACCAGGCCAAAGAAATGCTGGTTGCCGGTATGAAGCGCGAGGCAAACAGATATCCTGGACGCATCAATGTATTCAAGGTAGTCGACACGGACCTACCGGATGATGATCCGTTCCAGAAAATCGTCGGAGTGAGTCTGTGGAAGATCTTTGACAAAGAACGAACGGATGAGGACATGGAAAAAGAAAAGGAGGAGAGCGAGCAAGATTTGATGGAATATGGTATCCCGCCGGGCGCGAACATGGCCTTTTTCGAAGGGTTCGCAAATGCTGGGGCGCAGTCCAAGAAGAAACACATTGGTGGCAAGCCGCACATTCAGTTGCACCTCCTGGCCACGCGACCCGATCAAGGAAGGAAAGGAGTGGGCGCACTGTCCATGAAGTGGGGATGTGATAAGGCAGACGAGTTGTGTCTTCCGGGCTACATCGAAGGCTCTCCAATGGGCCAAGGTCTGTGTCGAAAATGGGGCTTTGAGGATGTGGAGGTGCTGCCATTTGATGCGAGAAAGTATGGGTTCCACGACGAGCTGCGGCATATGGTTATGATCCGGCAAGCCAAGGAGGATGCCAGTTCGTGAGTATGTGAGCGTTCGTACGTAAGCGTTTGATCTTGGGCATAGCTTTGTTGTTGGGCGTAACCCGATGTACGGCGAATCTCGAGCGCTGGTGGCTGAATGAGAACTACATCACTGAAAAATCCGTGGTTCCGTCGCAAGTATCGAGTAGATGACTCTCAACCTCAACAAGTCTTACTGATGCGGAACTTCTTCGCTCTCTTGACCGCCAAGAATGATCCCAGCAAGACGTTGACTTCACCAGTCGAATGAGTCTGGTATGGACATGGTAAGACATGTCGAAACACAATATTGAGTCCAACAATCTGCAAGTGGCAATCTAGTGCGGCGAGAGATGCACAGAAGACTCGCACACGGGCCCATAGATGCTGAATGGCTGTTGCGGTGTTGCTCTGAGGAGTGTTTGTCGACCAATTGACAGTTATCGAGTCGCGAGCTCCTGGCTAAGTCCCCAGAAAGGACGTCCAGGCGAGATGGGGCAACCACGTTTTGCCGCTGCCAGAGCTACTCGTCGATTGTACCTGCTGCCATGACGTCCATACTGTGAGCAGGCGCATACGATGGCTCGATCAGGACAGAGCGCATCGCCCCATTTCACATGCGCCGAAGGACCCGATTCCACGTTCCCGTTGCGGAAGGTGCAAAAGCTGGGCCTCGGATGGGGTGGGATTGGAGCACAGAGGCAGCTGCGAGCTGCGGTGGTGACGAATGTCAAGAGGATGTGAAGAAGACGCTGAAAACCAGGTTCGTGGAATGCTAGGTCGACATAGCGACCAATGAAAGGCGGGGTGAAGTGGGCATGGAAGGCCCGGCTGCGGTAGTCGAGTAGTCGAGCGCGACAAAGGCCGATCCAAAAGACACTCACTCGTCATCGCGTCCGTTCGCAGCCAGCCAGAGCTGTCCAGGTGGCTCGTTCTTGCTGCATCGTGGCGCTTGAGGCCATGTGACACCTGAGTGCAGTGACGAGCGTGATCGGTGGCACCTTACTTGTGGCGTAAACAGCTACGTCAGGCAAGAGCTACGCCGCTCTGTCTTCAGAATATAAGCCCCGCGGACACAGCCTCTTTCTTCAGAGCACAACGAACAACACTTCACACTTCTCCAAACCAAATCAGCTTCCAACACTCAACCCCAATCCAAACCATCAAAATGTCCGCACCAAACGCAGATAAGCCAAACGAGGGCATCATCGGCCAGATAGGTAGGCCCTTCTCGTACCCCTCAATGCTGCCTTCACCACTGACCAATGCCTCCTTCCACAGGCAACTCGATCAACAACGCCGCCAACTACGTCTCTGAGACCGTCCAGGGCAAGTCCGCCGAAGCATCCAAGGAGGCCAACAAGGAGAAGGCCAAGGGCAACACCGGCGGCGGCATTGGCGACCGCATCTCTGGCGCTGCCGGCGCTGTCAGCGACAGCATTGACCAGAAGAAGCACGAGGGCTCCGCTAAGGCCAACAAGGAGGGAATCTAGACTCTCCCAGACACACCGACTTCTACGATGGAACGAGAAACGTCAGTGCTCCGCAGCAATTCCTTCTCCGATGCACTCCACAAGCTAACGCACATACAGGGCAGCTCTTCACCTTTCTTACCATCAGCTGAGCTCACGCAGTGCCTAGCTACGGGCTACTGTCGTCTAGTGCCAAGGGGAGGACCGACACGAGTCGCAACCTGGCGATCTCAAATAGTATGATAGCCAGCTGAATAATATTTCTTCAAGAAGAAACCGTCCCACTTTACTTTCATCACTTTTATCAAATTGTGCGTCCTGCCACTTGACCATGAAAACACCGTTTTCACCCGATGAGGTTTATGCCCTTTGCAGATCTGACAGCTATGCAATTTGGTCGAGCTGCAGCTCTTGCATGAAGCTACCAGAGCTCTGGGGCTGGATCTGGCATAGCCGACATCTTCACAACTTCCCATCGAGATCGAATCTCCGGCTCTGTCTCCGAGAGCTTGAGTGTCGTGCTCAGACCTGAAGGTGAGAAATGCCGGCGCTGAACTTCACTTGGCTGGTGCCTGTCAGTAGCGTGGGCTGCGCCACTCCATGTGAAGGCTCCGGCAAAAGAGCAATTATGCAGACGTAATGGCCCAGTAGAGGTAGCTCAGATTTCCACCAGTCTGCGGCGATCCTCGGCTGAAGAATCACGAGTGGCTGTGAAAGGCTTGACGCGGGAAATGCGTTGTGCACTAGGAGGTGAAGCACGTCGGCTGCCGAAGGCTTCGTTCTTCTTGAGAAACTATGCTTTTATCACATACTGCGTTCTTCTGGAGAGACTGTGCTTTCAGCAAGTGCTGTGTACGTCTCCCTTTGCAAGAGGGAGGATGTTCTTGGGAAGCGATCAAAAATCTTCTTAGGGCTTGCATGGCACATCGAACGAGTCGGCTTGGTCTCGTCGAGGTGAGCGACAGTGGTGTTGGGTGCCGGTCGCACGCATTGGCCTCAGACTTGCGGCCGCCATCGACGTGATTCTTACTTCCGCTGGCAACGAGGATGTGTGTGTCTCATGCCGGAGCCAGAACGACGATAGCAGCTTGAGGCCTCCGAAGCAGGTCAGTCACCGGCGAGGCACTTCCAGCAGGGTCGGTGACAGTTGGGTGAGGGAAGCGGCTGTTTGTACCGCATGGAACGAATTGCTGCCACGAACGGAGACTAAGTTGTCATGGTTGATGATAATCGCCTCCGAAATTCGCGTCCGTTCATTGATAACTGAGTGAAACGACGTTGATGAGGCCATATTGCTGGTTTGCTCGGAGCGTCCCTCTGCCGAGCCTAGCCAATTGCCTGTGCATGTAGAGGTCGAGCGAGCGTCAGGTATTTGTGCTCGGGGAGAGACAACAACATTGGTTGTGTGCGCCTGTTCGTAGTTTAGCAGTGACGTTTCGAGACGCACAGTTCTGTGACGTGATTGTAAAAGATGTATGCCATACTGCGCTCCTTTGTACATCGTGGCTTTCTCTGCGACTGAAAAGTTTAGCAAGACAAAACGCCTTCCATCGACTCTTCTCCCACTTTTACCGCAAACTTCCCTACAGCCTACACAGGAAAAACGCTCTTGAGTCGAGTGAGATATGCGATTTACCGCTCTAATATGGACAGATAGTACAACACTCTGCGGCTCTTGTCTATGGGAACAGTTTACTCGTCCTTGCCTTTGGGAGGTGACTGCACGAGGCCCTTGCCCTTGTAGTCCTCGCCGCCGATGAAAGTGATTGGCTCGATTTGCTTCTCCTGGAAGCGCAGCGGATTAGCAAGCTGCTGAGATGGGGCCAAGAAGATTCGGTGACTGTCCAACCACTTACCTTGAAGTACTCATTGGAAGCCTCTTGCCATTCCTTGTTCAAGGTGCGTGGCTTCTCGCGTGCGAAATATCTGGTAAAGCCGAAGAGCGCACCGGCAGCAAGAACACCGACGATGGTGTATGCGAAAACCTTGGTGTTCTCGCCTGGGGGAGCCTGCGCGCGAGGTCCGTGAGGTCCAAAAGCAATCCAGTATGCTGTACAATATCGAGTCAGTATGCGGAACTCATCTATACCGTTTTCCAGGCTCAATGGCAGCTCCCTACGGCGTAGTACGCTGCTACGGGCCTTCATCGGCATAACGCTTTCCCGCCAGATCATATGTAAAAGACGCGCGCACGCGCCTCCAATCGGGATGATTTGTGTAGAGCAGACATCACGTACCGGCCTTCTTCTCTTGCACAGTGAGTTCGTTCCAGTCCACCTTCATGCGGTCACGCAGGGCCATCCACAGATCAGCCTGCTCCTGTGGTGGCATAGCCTCCCATCGCTTCTCTATGTTGGCCAGAGTAGGGTTGGAAATGGCGTGTGCACATCGCTTCTGCTGTGTCGTCTGGCCTCGTGCGAGAGGAGCGAGGCTCGCGGCGGCTGTCCGCGATGAGGACAGGCTGGTCAGGGACTGCCGGAGGAGAGGTGTTGTTCGAAGCATTGCGGCGGCCGGGAGAGGGGAGAGCGGAGAGGAAAAGCGGTGCGGGCGCGAAGAAACACAAGCGGATGCGGCCTGGGGCGTCACCAGGGGCGTATGGGTTAGTTTGCGTGCGCAGCGCTGGTCGTGTCAGTGATGATGATGATGGAGCTTCGAACTTCTCGTGTGCACGCTCGGTCCTTGCCGTAACAACGTTTGCCATTGGCACGGCTCCTCCCGTCGGCTCACTTCACGAAAACTCCCGATCGCACTGCCTTCATGGGCAACAACATCACCACTTCGCGTCGCTGCTGCGCCAGCGGACCTCAGGAACCACGAGTGCTGCTCATCAATGAAGCACACGATGGACATAGGACGCTTCGTCATCGTGCGTGGCGAGTAAGGGCGCCAGCATTTTCATGCCCTCACTGTTCCTGGATTCGCCGCGGCCTGGGACGAAAGGTTGAAACGCATCCTTCTGACAGAACGCTGGCAAAGCAAAAGAGCGATCAAGATTACCATGACTCAAGACTTTCAGGAGTCGAACGTGAATTTGGACTACAACTGTACGTGGGCATCATCCTTCCTCCAGCACTATCTTGAAGAAGCTTGGCACCTCAGGCGGACACGAGATTTTGGTTGTTGGACAGCTGTCTCATCTTTCTGCTGTATCGACCACTTGCAATGACAGACAGGCTTTGGCTCGGACGTTTCATAAAACCTCCATCAAAGACATCGAAGCGATGCATTTCATATCTCCTTTCAGGGGATAATCCGAGCGACAGTCGACTACGCCGCGAGCTGTGAATATCAGCACGCGCAAAGCCGGCCCTGCTTGTACAACAGAACCGAGTCTTCGATCAAAACTGCGATCCGGCCAGCCGGTGTGCGCTCACTTGTGCACCACAAGGTCTTTGTGATCGAGTGTTGCCCAAAGCACATGGGTGGCCTTGTCCGAGATGTGCGTGCACACAGCATGCGTTCGTCCAGGTATTAGAGTTCAGGGGAAAACGGCTTGAGGTCAAGGATCTCTTGCCATTGACCTGATCCTATTCAGATAAACCAACATATCCAAGCTCCCGCACAGGCCTGGCCTCGCAAGCGATACAGGAATGCAGCTGGTGGTGCTTTCGTTGATTGTGCAGCACAAGTGCCGAGCCTGCGAATGTTGGCAACTCACGACTGCGCAAGGACAACAGCTTATCCTGTCCTTCAAGTCGATCAGCAATCTCGACAGGCTGTTGAGACGAGTGAACATCTTTCTGTTCTTACCTGGGACGCCCTACTGTGGGCGGATACCGTACGACCTCTGCATGGTCACTAGATGTGCGATGATATTTCCGAGACTTGCGTCACAGTGGACTTCGAAGACTTCGAATGCTGATGAGCAGCAATTTCTTGCAGTGGTACGAAATGCTATCATAGGCATCCATCAGTCCATTTCTTCGATCGTTGAGTGGGAGCTACTCTTGCCGCGTACCTCCGTGTCGGCGCTCTTGCCGACTTCTGAAATGGCGATGGTGCCTGTCCCACTGTTCAGCGTCCTGCTCTGCACATTTGACTGCAGAGACCTCATCCAAAAAGACGTACGCCCACTCAGTCCTGACTGCGTCGTGCTGACGCCCGTTGTTGTGCCCTCGCCACGAGTGCTGCCGATCAGTCTAGGCGAGAAGCGTCGCTGGGAAATGTCAGCCGTATGATCATAGAGGCAAATGCGCATATGCCGTGCTCGGATGCCGGATGACATCGGAGTGGTAACTTGCAACTTACAATCACTTGTCGAATCGCGGGCATGCAAGCACAAATTACGGAAAGCTGCAGCTCCAGCTTGGACTAATAATCTATTAGTTCACATCCACATCGTGACACGCAGATTCGGCACCTACCCAGACTCCAGGTACGACCCTCACATAGGTAAAGTTCTTGTCCTCGCCGTAGTCGACAATAGCGTGCAATCGCATGATACTGATAATCGTGACCAGAAAACCAACGCCAAACATGAGCATGACGAGCAGCTTCTTGGTTGTGTTGAGATTCATCTTCCAAAGTTGATATATTGGCAGGCCGAGAACGAGGAAGTCAAGAATGATATTAATCACAGCCCTGCAGGATAAGTTAGTGAACAGTGTCAGTTCAGTCCTTATGCCAGAGTCTTACGATGACCAAACGATGGGGTTGATGGCAAGACATTTGCCTTTGTGCTCTCCATCCCACTGGTTCCTACAAGAAGGTCAGAACGTGAGCAGAATCCTTTGCGATGGTGACATACCATGTGTACGAAAGCGGTTGGCATTGCGTCATGATCACAATGAAGAACGAGAAGATGAACATCAGATTCAGCACGATAATGATGTATGTGATCTGGCGGAATCGGTCCGAAGAGAAGAATCGCAGGTACGTGAGCAAAAGCGATATCTTGACAAGTCCGAGGCCATAGACGTAAAGGATCTCGTCGGCCCACATCAACTGAGAGACGATCAGATGTGTTGCATGCTCATGGATCACCAGGCCGTCTTACCTTGACCATTGGGGTCAGATTCTCAAAGGGGACAGTCCAAACATCTCTGGCGCTGTGAGAGGCATCAGTTCTGCTATTCGAATCGTTCTGCAGCTGACGTACTAGCCAAGTCGAGTCACTTGCGTCGATGGTCAGCAAATGTTCATGTGTTCTGCGGACCATCGCTGTGACGACTTACATGGTACTGAAAGGATACAAAATCCAATGACGAAGACCAGCGATATGGCAACGGCCAGGTCATCCCACCACAGATCAGTGGTTAAAGCTGCGCCCCCTCCGGTCTGGATGTGGATTTTCGAGATGATACGGATTATGACAGCGACGATGGCGAAGATCATGCCGCCTACACCGCTGCCAGTGGCGATACCGCTCTTGTCACGGATCGGCTTCTCGCAGATCGTGTCTGATATGTTCTTCGTTGCTGTCGACGCAACTCAGCATAACGCTTCGGCGACTGGCTGTCACGGGATTTCCTACTTAGCGTTTCCTTGACTGTACAGCTCATCATAATGCACTGCGCTGCTTGTTCGCTGATAGTCTTGTTACCACAAGCACAAGCCGTGTCCTCGAACGAGCATGGTGATGCGGAAACTGAGCTTGCTATGCACACAAGCTTCACATATTGTTAGCGCGGGCAGTACGAGCACAGGAGCAGGACTGACACACCCCACATTTTGGCATTGTACCGATCAACTTCAAAGCTGCCGCCTTCTTTGCCTGAGCAGCATCGTCGGTAATGGATGCACTCTGAGCCCAGGCATCAGCGAAAGGGTTGGCGAAAGGACCAGCGAAGGGGTCGGCGAAAGATTCGGGCAACGACTCGGGCCATCTTCGTGACAGTTCGAATGAGGTAGCAGTTGCTACGGCGATGGCTCCAAGGAATGATACCAAAGCGTGAGTGGGACGCATGTTGGCAGATGATGGTGTTTTCACCTTCGTAGAGAACGACAGCCTGGAAGACTGAGAATAACAGGAGTCGACAGAGGCGCAATCACATCTCTATCAATACAGCAGAGTCACAGCTGCATTGAAGCTCTCGACTCCTGTTGGTAGCCTGGTATGGTTGTGTCGGTTCCTGGAGATGCATGCTGCAGGCTGGTTCCAATAGAACTCTCCTCCTTAACCACGCTCCCTGCACGGAACCTGCGCGAATCACGAATTTTCTCAACATGCGGAGTCTGGCACTTCAAGCGTCGGACGAACTCGAGATCGAACCGCATGTCCCCGCAAAGAACGGCCTGTTCGCCCCTGGCCTTGCGCACTGAGCACTCGGTGAAGCACGTGCTGCCCAACAGGACCCAAAACCAGTATCAATCGAGAGACAGCATTGGAAGATGATCCGGTGTATGGCAGTTGTCCTGACCAATTAGTTGTACTGTTCCTGTTACATGCGACGAAGCAAGAGCAGTTCTCCTCTCGGGAAGGCGCCGCTCTTGTGCTGAGCGTGCGCAAAGGAACACGCACAAACGTACTTGGTGCTCATCAACTCATCGTGGTCGTCTGGTTTGGCAGAGCATGCAAGTCTGGGCATCCATGTTCGTTTTAGGTGACACTCTAGGATTGTGACAAGCAATTCTGTCGTGGATAATGTGCAAGCAACAGGTCGCGAAGAACAAAAGTTGATCTTTGCTTGGCTTCCGGCTCGAGTATCGCAGAACAATCTTGAGCTTTCTACACGAAGCCTAGTCCGATGTTGCAATAACGACAATCATGCGCTGCGACGTGCAACTTTGTGGCCAGGCATTCATTCGGCCAAGCCCAGTTGACAACGGCAGGGAATACCCTGTTGTCAGTCCTCCAACCTCCCCTCAACGCACGGACTTCACAGTCGCGAAACTTTGAAAGTCGTTGCAACAGGCGTATAGAGTTTTATCGACAGTCTGGCTGGAATCCCGAATGGTGGAATTCCCAGGACCAGCTGCTATACGAAAATTATGCTATTAGCACTGGCATGACTGATCCCTACCATGAGCAGGCCTGCGCGCTCGTTTGGCAACCTACGTACAACACGCGAGCACGAAACCGCAAAGTCCGATGAGTGATCTGCCTTCATTTTGCTATGCTAATGGTTGACAAAGGGCGCCTGCGCTGCACTTCCTGACTAGGTCATCAGATGGATTCCTAAGAAAATGTTCTCTATAGTCGCTCGTTTGTGTTTCTTACTGTCGCTCACCTCGATTCTTCTCACACGATTCCAAGTCCACGCATTTCCGGAGCTGGTCGGTTTGGTAAACAGCAATCAGAACTCACGTGGTTTTACAAATTTCGCGAAACGAGAAAGCACCGAGGAAGAACGCAAGCTACATGCGCGTCAGTTGGAGGCGCTACAGGCGCTGACTGGGTTGGTGGATGAACTCGCTCCTGGTACGACAACTCGAAGCAATCAGTCCATCGGAAGAGGCATTGCAGCAGCTGATGCGGAGAATTACAGGAACTCTGGATTTTGTCTCGAGCGGCGGCGGCGGATGGTCAGGTTTTGGGAGTATAGAAGTGGGTCTCGGCCCTTTCGATGTTTGGGAGAAATATTGGTTCGAACCTCCAGGTCCAAGTTAGCTACGCGATCAACATTGAATTTGCAACTATGGACACTGATTGCTTGCAGCTGACCAACGAGGACCATGCCCGGCTCAGAACGCTCTTGCAAACCACCATGTTATCAGCCATACCGGAGTTGTGTCGATTTGGGAAGTAGTGGATGCGACAACGTCCGTCTTCAATTTGGGATACGATATCGCCCTGGCATCCGCCCTCGTTGCTGTGATATCTGGCGGCGATCCCGTCACGTTGACATATTCTCTGGGCGGAGAAGATGCTAGAGTGGGACCACCTTTGGGTGGTCTGCTCGGCCTCTTCGGTGCGTGCTGATCAGTACATGAAAAAGAGCATGCGACTGATGGAATGCTTAGGACCACCTCAAGGTCTCGAACACACCCACAATATCGTCGAGACCGACGCTTCGATGACACGCCAAGACGTTTACCAGTACGGAGACGCCTGGACTATGGACGTAAACCTTTTCTTCCAGCTCTACGACTCGGTCCCGTATGGAGGTCTATTCACACGCGAAGCCATCGTCCAGGCTTCGTGCCTTCGTTGGCATCAATCTGTGCTGTGGAACCCTAACTTCTACTATGGCCCAGGAACAGGCTACTTCAGGAACTTTGCGCAAATGGGTCTGTTTCTCTGGGCCAACCACTCAGATGATAGCCTGACTGGCTACCTGACGCACGAAATCCTGTACTCGTTCTACGGATTGACTGGCGATGGGTATCGTCCGGGCTGGGAAAGGTTTCCTGAGAACTGGTACCGCAGGCCGGCTCCGTTCAGCCTCGCGGATCATGTTGCCGAGCTTTTCACCTGGTTTGGGCTTTGCCCGGCTTTGGCAAGTATTGGAGGTAACACTGGATCGCCGAATTCATTCGCTGGCATCAATATCGATGATCCTGTTTCAGGAATCGCCAACCTGCCTAACCTGCTCGAAGGCAACAACTTACTGTGCTTTATGCTGCAGATCGTCAAGATGGAATCGCCCTCATTCTTCAACAACATTTACGCAACAATATTCGGGCTTCTTAGCGAAGTGACATCAACCTTGGGATGTCCAGAGATACCAGATCTGACCAGGGGTGGCCAGCCACTGTTCGCAAATCTACAGGCCACATATCCCGGGGCAAGATTTCCGTTCTAGTATGTGATGCGAAGGTGGAGTCTTGGAGATAGAGGCACATATCGAGCCATCTATCATCTGTGTTAGCTACATACCAGCCCAATGTATTATTGACACCAGAAGCTGAGATGCGCGCGACTTTCTTGCAGAGTGAGCACTGGAATGCATGCGAGCTATTTTGTCGACGGTCCAGTGGCCTTCGACACCGCCGCTGCTCACTTGTGTCTGATGCCGGCGCTGGCTCCAGAGCGCAACGTAGATCTTGCATGTTCGACCAAAACGTGATGGAGGTGTCGAATCGCGTGCGGAAAGGATGTGTGCGGCGATCGCGAGGCCATAAGAACCGTACTACGTACTGTGACGAACAACGAAGCGTCTGACTGATCGTCAGTCGTCTTGAAGATGATGTGGGGTTGACGAGAGTGCTAAAAATCCAAGGCTTCGTGATCGTGCCCCTCCGTCAAGCGAGAGCATGAGATGCACAATCAACTCGACCTGTGTGCATTAAAGTGGACATCTGACATTGCCGCGTGAGAGAATGATGATTTCTTGCGCTGTGATCACCGTTCATAGTGAATCGAACGGAAGTGCACATACTTTTGACTTATCGTGAAGGGCGACAGGGGTGACTAGCGTCGTGCGCACGGGCGTTTGCCCAAAGACCCCTCCTTCTCGCGAATTTGTACACAACACCACAAACACCGACATTCTCGACAGAAAGCTTGCGTTCCAGCAGACCGAACTGCACGACATATCAATCTCACCCGACTATCGTCCAAAGACTAGCAAATATGGCGGAAGAAGAGAAGAAGGTGGACGCCACTGCGGAGACGAAGACGGAGGACAAGAGCGTCACCGAGAAGGCTTCTGACGCTGCAACGGCCGCCAAGGACAACGTCTTCAGCATGTTTGGTGGTGGACCCAAGAAGGAGGCCAAGAAGGATGATGAGGAAGCGGACAACGACCGCTCAGGCAGCTCCAAGGCCCAGAAGGACAAGGAAGCCGCCGAGAAGGATGATGATGACGAGGACAAGGCCGACGAAGAGGAGGCCGATGCACACTTCGAGCCAGTCGTCCATCTCACTGAGAAGGTTGAGACCAAGACCAACGAGGAGGCCGAGGAGCAGACATTCAAGATGCGCGCAAAGCTCTTCAAGTTCGATCGTGAGAGCCGAGAGTGGAAGGAGCGCGGTACTGGCGACGTCCGACTCCTCAAGCACAAGGAGAACGGCAAGACTCGTCTGGTGATGAGACGCGACAAGACCCTCAAGGTCTGCGCCAACCACTACAGTATGTGCGCTCTATCCGCTTGGCTATGCACTTAGCTAACAAATGTACAGTCGTCCCGGACATGAAGCTCTCTCCAAACGTTGGCAGCGACCGCAGCTGGGTATGGAACGCTGCAGCTGATGTTTCGGAAGGTGAGCCAGAAGCTTGCACCTTGGCCATCCGTTTTGGCAACCCAGAGAGTACGTAATCCAGTGTCACGAAAGTGGCTACAGATTTACTAATTATTTGTCCACAGATGCGAACTTGTTCAAGGAAGCTTTCATCAAGGCTCAGCAAGAGAACGAGGCCATCTTCGGCAAGAGCGATGCGTAGAACTAGTCCTCAACTATGACCTCTTCGAAGGCTACACGCCACAGGCTTCTGGCCCGGTCATTGCTGCCAACCACTTTGACCAACGCACAGGGACAGTGATGGAGCGCCTGTGTGTTCAAGTCCTAAGCAGACGCTGAAGCACGACGCTGCATCACCTCACCTCATCTGGGCGTTCCGTACTGCGATCAATGATCGACACCCTCCATCACAAAATGCACAGATCCCCCGCGCGGCATTGTATATGCACAACGCGCTCCCAGAATGAGCGGAAAGCCGTTCATGAAAGCATTGTCACAGACAGAAAGCAAGTTAGATAGATTCACATGCATAACCCACCATTATCCAATGATCGCAGGTTATGCACTGCATCATTTGCTTCATATGTCAGGTGCGAGTTGTCGCTCATGAACGTAATCCATGTGTTGCATGAAATGTAGTGAGGTGTGTGAGGGAACGCATGGAGGATGGTCCCGCTTTTGGCGAGCTCGTCTCGACTCTTGACTTTCCATGCGGGTCCACCACAGCACCTCGACCTGACCACCTCACGCCTCCTCCATCCGCACACCTCCCCACCTCGAACGCTCCACGACACTGCGACCGAACCACCCGATAGCTGAGACCACCGCGACTTCAGTTTGCTAGATTGCAGCTCTCTCACTTTACTCAACAAAGCCGCAGCGCGCTTGCGCCAGCACGCGAGTGAGCGCGCAGCCAATTTACGCACAGTAACAATCAGCTTGTGACAATACTGCGACAATGCCAGACGTGAGTGCTCTTCTGCCTCATTCTCATCGATCAAAAGCCACACTTGTCGCTTGCACATCCGCTCGCAACATCCACTGCCCACCGGCACCACAACCGCGCACTCACAGCACACCTCCAACACCATGTCGCAACCCAAGCGCAAGAGGCAGACTGACACCAGCAAACAGGTCAAGCGTACCGTCAAGCTCGTGACTAACCAGCGCGTCACGTAAGTCTGGAGCTTACGAACCTGAGAGGCATTCGGCTAACCACTTGCTCAGTGATGATCCGCCGGAGGTCGAGGGTTTCCCAATGCGAGCATGGGACATTAGCATCTACCTCGTCGGTCCCGATGGCGAAGACATCCCAGCGAGCTGCTTCGAAAAAGCCACATACCTCCTCCACGAGTCGTTCGGCAAGCGAATGAGGCAGAGTATGTAGTTTTCCTCGGAATGAACGAAGAGAACGCGAATACTGATTGATCATAGCATTCAAGAACCCTCCGTTCGCGATCAAGGAGAAGGGATGGGGTGAATTTGACATGGCAATTACCCTCGTGCCAATCGGAGCACCTAAGGGAGGTGATCAGACTCTACAGCACGACCTCAACTTCCAGCAGGAGCGTTACGAGAGCACGCATTCGGTCACTTTCCGGAATCCCAAGGGCGAGTTGCTCGAAGCGCTGCGTCAATCAGGGTCTGTGGGCGATGCTGGTGCTACGAACGGCGCCTCGGCCGCGAAGCCAGAGAAGAAGAGACAGAAGCAGAATCGCAATGTGGACATGGAGAAGCTTGCAGAGGCCCTGCCACAACTTCCTGAGGATGACCTGCTCCAGGTGGTGCAAATGGTACACGACAACAAGAGCGAGGAGACGTACACTAAGAACGATGTCGAAAGTGAGTACACCTTGGATCGGCCCTGAGAGAGCCAGCTTTTCCCGATCTAGCCAGGAGAACTTACTCCTGTACAATTCGATGCACACATACTGACAAGTCTGCAGATGGCGAGTTTCACGTCGATCTCTACACCTTACCAGACCAGCTTATCAAGATGCTCTGGGACTTCACCGAGAAGCGTGTGGACATGAGTGTTTTGGCCTAGAACTCCAACTTTACGATCCATGGCATGAGAAGTTGAGAGTTCCTGAGCATCAGGAGTAGCGACGAAGACTGTGGGAGGAACCTTGGCACTGGGACGTCCTAGTAGAGAGACGTGCGACTACTGCTACTATTGCTGCTGTACCATTTGGCGGAGCGCGGCGTTATCGGTGCATTACGGGCATTCACGAGCCGCGGCAATAGCTATAAGCGACCGTGGCGACGACGATGGAGATGTTTTCCTCGGCCGGGTAGCAAAACTTTGGATGAGTGAGATGAAATTCAAATCAAGTTTCATGTTGCATCGTAGCGAAGAACAATTCTGGCGACGGTATGGAGCTGTGGTTGCATGGACAGATGCATCGCACCGCCCGTTCGTTTAGAGTATCTGTCAGTTGTTTACCTGCGGCAATGGAATATTCCCGATTTGAGGAGTGGCGTGATTGCCACATGGTATGCTGGGGGAGCTTTTCATCTGCCAAGCTGTCGAAACCGGTCTGGTTGATGGTCAGCATTGACGCGCGCATGCAGAAACGGACCATGAGCATATTTGTGGTCGGAAAGAGCAGTGCCTCGCGCCGCAATGCAGCAGTGTTCATCAATGTCGAACTCGAGATACGAAGCGATGGATCTTAATATACGATGCACCGGAGCCACAAATGATGACTATAGTAGACCACGTTTCGAGAGACGACGGAGCAGCAAGCGAGCGAGTGTTGGCGATACGAGCGATAAGTCTTCCGACTGCATACAGCACGACATGCGTTCGTCGCTTCCATGCCAGATGTATCTCGAGACACATCTGAGCACGTTAACGCCCATCGAGACTCGAGTCTGCCGTCGTCGGCCACGTGCCCGTCCTGGCTCGGCGCCTGGGAATTGCAGTTGCTCGAAGCGGAAGTCAGCTTATGCTCGCCAATGCTGCCACTCTCAACCGACGCTCCTCGGCGCGTTGGCAGATATGGCTAGCACATGGAGGACGAAATTGCGCTGCTAGACTAGTTCTTGGTCACAAAGTTATGGAGCTGTGAGCAGGGCGTTGGCGTCCGCGGCGCAAGCCAGAGGGAGTTCTGGACCGTACGGGAAGAGCACCGAGCGCCCTCAGCACCACACGGCGCAGATCGACCACGCCAAGTCGGCAGGATCGCACTGGTCGTTGAGGCCAGGAGGTTGCTGTATGGTGTTGCAGACGATGGTCGTGAGAGGTATCGAGTCCGGGTTCGCTTGATGAGGCTGCGAAGTGGACAGGACGCATGCAGCTGGATGGGCCATCTGCGCTAGGCGCGCTGTGCCACAGAAGTCGGAAGAGAAATCTGGCGACTGGCGGTGGAGGCGCGTGGATGGACAACAAGCATTGCTGCAAGGTACGGGTCGTGGCCAATCGGGCGTGTGAAACACGAGGTCTGCAGACAAGCTTGGCTGGGATGACGACTCGCATGGCGGCGAGCGCACAAAGGCGTCTCGAGTGGCTGCGACGCGCTGCCACCACTTCCACTCCCTCGCCCGTCGTTCACTCGCCCTCACGCACTTGCACTTGCTGCCGTCGCTCGTTCCCTCCATCTATCTGCTGCAAACTCCCGTGGGGCCTCGATCGGTGGGCCGCTCGCACTTCAGCCGGAACCGCCACTGCCGCTAACCGCAGTCCACATAGCTGCGCTCCGTGCACCACCCATTGTCGCTGGGGCCCGCGTCTCTCCTTTCCGCAGCAATCTCCAGTTCATTATCACTGCCTCTCTCCCACTCCACACAATGGCACAATAGCCCTTCGTCAGGGCCTCGGGCGCGTGGCCGATCACTTGCCTCCCATTGACTCCATTCACGGCCGCCGTTCACTGCACGACTGCAGATTCCCGACACCATATTGTCTACAACCTCACCGACTCGGCCGCGCATTCACAGACGACCTCCGCGTCCCACGCTCGTTTAGCAGTCATATCCTTCGCATCCCCGGCGCCGACAGATCCCAGAAACCGCTCCCTACCTCCACCGGAAGGACTGCACTGTACCCGGCCACGACTCTTGGTGCGAACCAGCAGCACCTCTCCGCAGCCCAGAACCGCATTGGTTTACACAAAGCGACGCATTGGCCTCTCGTTCCTTATTGCAAGCAACAAAGACAACAGCAATCCTCCCTCCGCGCTGGCCGCGATGCAGCATTTACAGCACCACCATTTCGCCCGACACGGAGCCATGCCCGGCGTCCCCTTCGCTTCTGATGCCGGGCATGTTATGTCACCTCCGAATCCAGATGCCTTGTCAGGCGCGTTACTTCCCCGCGCAGAGGTGCAAGACTTCGGCCTCAGTCTCAACCTCAGCGCTGCTGCCACTCCTTTCACCCATGGCCTCAAAGGAGTGAACCAATATCTGAACTACCTCCTCGCCAACGTATTGGTCTTATCGTTCATGATATTGCTCGCCGGCACGCTCATATACAGATGGATCGGAATGATCCACAAGCACATGCGGCATCTGTTCACCATGGGAGGGCAAAGGGATCAGCGATACTTCATGCATAACCATACCAAGGTGTGGCCGTGGATCAAGAGATACGTGCTCTACGCGCCTTTCTGGAGGGTTCGACACAACCGAGAATTCACGTTGTGGCAGAAGCAGGTCACTGTCGGAACTCTGCCCTCCCGGTTTCATTCCTTCCTCTTATTCGTTTACTTGGCCTCGAATGCTGGTTACTGCGCCGCACTTGACTACACGCAGCCTTCACCGAGCGTGGTAGCCGAGTTCAGAGGCCGCACTGGAGTCCTGGCGGCACTGAACATGATTCCCACCATTTTGTTCGCCCTCCGGAACAACCCCATGATCCCTCTGTTGAGAGTGCCTTACGACACTTTCAATCTATTGCATCGATGGACGGCACGCATGATGGTGCTGGAAAGTATACTACATACGGTCGCCTGGGGAGTAAATGCATGGAGCGCTGGTGGAAGCAAACAGCTTGCACTCTCCTTGAGCACCTCTGTGAGCTACAGTTGGGGTATGGTGGGCTCGGCCGTATTCACCTATTTGGTGATCGCATCTTGTGGACCGATTCGGCACCACTTCTACGAATTCTTCATTAACTCGCATCGAATCCTGGCTTTTCTCGGCATTATTGGGGTGTACGTTCACTTGGACGCGGCCAAACTGCCGATGTTGCCATACGTCCAGCTCAGTCTGATCTTCTGGGCCGTTGAGCTGGTTGCGCGAACCTACCGGATCCTATATTACAACTGGAGCCGGAAACGAGGTTGGACCAAAGTTACGATCGAATGGCTTCCAGCAGAAGCATGCCGGGTGACTTATCAGATTTCAAGACCTTGGAAATGGAGGCCAGGTGCACACGTACATGCCTACTTGCCGTCAATCGCATGGGTAGGCAGCCATCCTTTCTCAATAGCTTGGGCGGAAAACAGGCCGCTACATGCACCCGCAATGGAGATTGAAATGGAGAAGCTCCCTCCGATGACAACAGGAGTTTTCAGCGATCAAGTTCGCCAGAGCATGTTGGCGCGACAGAGCATGATGGGGCGTGTGCAGATACCCACGAAGCCCATTACATTGGCAGAAATGGCGAACGTGGCAGAAGTCGCCCACAAGCCGGCAGATGGCAATATTACTGTGACTGGCAACGCCAAAGTCACCAACATTTCCCTGGTCATTCGAGCGCGAGAAGGCATGACAAGGAAAATGTACGACAGGCTCCTCAAAAACGACCGGCAGCCCATAACAACGTGGGGCTTCATGGAAGGCCCGTACGGCGGGCATGACTCGTTGTCCTCGTATGGAACCGTGATTCTGTTCGCTGGTGGCATCGGCATCACGCACGCAATCGGCTACGTCCACGACCTGATGTCTCAATACGCGGCAGGAATGTGCTCAACGCGTAAGATATTACTCGTCTGGTCAGTACCGAACACAGAGTGCCTGGAATGGGTCCGAATATGGATGGACCAGATCTTGCGAATGGAGCACCGAAGAGAGCTGCTCAAGATCCAGCTCTTCATCACAAAACCCCGGCACCGAGGAGAAGTCGTGTCGAGTACGGGCTCTGTGCAAATGTTTCCCGGGCGCTGCCGACCTCGCGCTGTGATTGAGAAGGAAATACCTGACAGAATCGGCTCCGTCGGTGTCACCGTGTGTGGTCCAGGCGCGCTGGCCGACGATGTGCGCGCGGCGTGTCGAGCGCACGTGGAAGACGCGAGTTTGGACTTCATCGAGGAAGCGTTCACATATTGATTGCTTTGGAGCGAGCACCCGCGAACACCAGAACATTTTTGTTTCATCACAGCATGAGCGGAACCTGACCAACTAGCTACAGGATTTCTCACGACGTTACGGTGGGCAACACATGCCACTTTTTTTGCGCCAGTAATTGAATCTGGCTGGCTGCTTTCTGCGAAAGATACCACTCTGCGCGCGCGCCTACATTTGTGACTGCATAGCGAAAGAAGGAGGGAAGACCATTGGGCTGCATTAGGCTACTACCTTTAGTGTTTTTCAATAGATTCGAGCAGAGCAAAAGCAAGAAACCATTTCACAAACTGTTTCGTCTCGCTGTTGTCTGAGCTTCCAATGGGTCTGGAACAATAACAATAATAGCACGATCGGCGTGCGGTGCACGTGTTCGTGTCTATCAGTTCTTGGTCATGAGGCTTAAATACGAGGACTCAAGCCAATCACAGGCGTGTTCGGATCTGCTCTCGCGCGTTGAATAAAACGTCTCCTCATGGTTCGTGATGGCAGATTTGAGGCTGAGGTAACAACCAGTGTACCCTATGTCATCCGAATCGTCGTCGTGCCCCAGCTGTGGCAGTGAAGCGAGCAGCATAGTCGTGCCAAGGAGAGCAATATCCGCAAGCGTGGTAGCGCCTCCAGAGTGTGACGTGCAAAGAAGGGCGACCAGGGTCTCCGACTGACGTTGCTGGGATCTCGAAGCTGCGCGACGAGCATGAACCCTCCGCCTCTCGCTGTCACTGGAAGTGAAGCGGCGCGCTGGCCAAATTTGCGCACTCCACCAAACTCGCCAGCAACGAATCGAACGTACACAGAATCACCATTGGCGCGTGTTGCTCTCGCGGTCGTGGAATGCAGAGCCGTGGGCGGACGCGAACATGGACGGCGACAATCCCGAATTGCAGGCGCAGTTGCGCCAACTCGACCATGAGTTGGAAGAGGGAGACATCACGCAGAAGGGTTATGAGAAGAGACGTACCATGATCCTCAGCCAATACTTGTCTCCCGAGCAGCTGCAGGCGGCGGGCGTGGCGAACGACCGGACCATGAGCATGGCTTCGGGACAAGCAGTGCACAACCGCCAGACGAGTTATGGCAGCATACAGCCCTCCATACACGGCCCCGACTACACTGCATACGCCCCGGACTATGGCCACGGCATGCAGCAGCAACAGCAGTATGCCAATGCCTACCCACCGAGGCCCGTCACGCCCGGAAGCATGGCATCTGGGCCCGTGCAACGATTTCAGGAACAGCAGTTGGGCATCCCACCACGATCAGCACAACGGCAAGCCTCCGGCGGGCACGGTAGTTTGCGCCCCATTACTCCTGGCAGCCGGCCGGAGAGTCCGGGCAGCAGGTACAGCGTTGGATCCGCGTCAGGCACAATGGTGAACTCCGACTATGCCTTCAATCCCAATGATCCCAAGCACGCGCAACAGCCGTGGTCTCCAGAAGGCGCTGGCAGCCGAATGAGCACCATGTTGGACTCGCAGCAGGGATATTTCAGCGACTTCAACAGCAACCAGATGCAGAGCGATGATCAGAGGATGAGCTATGGAGGACCACAGCGCTACAGCATGGGCGAAGCTTTCTCTCCGACAGCCATGGTGCCACCGCCTCTGATGAGTGACGATATCGCCAGTGCTCCGATCCACCAGCTACCCCTCGAACCGAGAGACGTGCCATTCGCGGTGTACGATCCGCACAACAACAGCATACCAATGTCGAAGTTTGACAACATTGGTGCGGTGCTGAGGCACAGGGGAAAGATGCAAGCACGGCAGCCCGCATATTGGGTATTGGACTCAAAGGGCAAAGAGACGGCCTCGATAACATGGGACAAGGTAGCTTCAAGAGCAGAGAAAGTCGCGCAGGTCATAAGAGACAAGTCCAATCTGTATAGGGGAGACAGAGTGGCACTAGTCTATCGAGACAGCGAAATTATTGAATTCGCAATCGCGTTGATGGGCTGCTTCATTGCAGGGGTGGTCGCGGTGCCCATCAACAATGTCAATGACTACCAGAAGCTCTCCTTGCTCTTGACGACAACGCAGGCGCATCTGGCGTTGACGACCGACAACAACCTGAAAGCCTTTGCAAGAGATATCTCAACCCAAAGACTTAAGTGGCCAACTGGGGTAGAGTGGTGGAAGACGAATGAGTTCGGATCCTATCATCCCAAGAAGAAAGACAGTGACGCGCCTCTGCAGGTTCCCGATCTTGCATACATCGAGTTCTCGAGAGCACCGACCGGAGACTTGCGCGGCGTAGTCTTGTCTCATAGGACGATTATGCACCAGATGGCATGTTTGTCAGCGATTCTTTCAACAATCCCGGCGACACAGAACAACGATACATTTTCATCACATCTTAAAGCTTCGGACGGATCGTTCGTGGTACCTCGGCCGGGCAGACACGAAACAATAATGTCTTATCTGGATCCTCGAGAGAGCTGCGGTCTGATTCTCGGCGTGCTTTTGGGCGTGTACGGAGGGCATACCACGGTGTGGTTTGAAAGCAAGACAGTTGATACGCCAGGATTGTATGCTCATCTCATTTCGAAATACCGTGCAACTGTCATGGTGGCAGACTATCCGGGCTTAAAGCGTGCAGCGTACAATTACCAGCAGGATCCCATGGCGACACGGAACTTCAAGAAGAACATGGAGCCAAATTTTGCAAGTGTCAAGATTTGTCTGATCGATAGTTTGACTGTGGACACTGAGTTCCATGAAATTCTGGCCGATCGATGGCTGAAGCCTATGCGCAATCAGCGAGCGAGGGAGCTGGTTGCGCCCATGCTCGCGCTACCAGAACATGGTGGTATGATTATTTCCGTGCGAGACTGGTTAGGTGGCGAAGAGCGCATGGGATGTCCTTTGACTATTCAGCAAGACGAGGAGGAGGATAGTGATTCGGATCCTGGTAGTCCCACAACGAATGGCTACACAAGTCTTCTGGACGGCAGTACTGCGAGCAAAAAGAAAGCGCAAAAGACGAGCCGGACAGAACTGAGTGAGGTGCTGCTGGACAAGGAGAGCTTGAAGACAAATGAAGTTGTCATCATCGCACTTGGTGAAGAGGCACGGAAACGGGCCAACGAGCCGGGGACTGTCCGAGCTGGCGCTTTTGGATATCCAATTCCCGATGCGACTCTCGCTATCGTTGATCCCGAAGCCAACCTGCTGTGTGCTCCATATACGGTTGGAGAGATTTGGGTTGACTCGCCATCACTCTCTGGTGGCTTTTGGGCGTTGCCTAAACACACCGAGACAATTTTCCACGCCCGTCCCTACAGATTTGTGGAAGGGAGCCCTACACCTGTGCTGGTCGAGCCAGAATTCCTCAGAACCGGGCTTTTGGGCTGCATCATTGAGGGCAAAGTCTTCGTCCTCGGACTCTACGAAGATCGCATTCGTCAACGGGTAGAGTGGGTTGAACATGGTTTACAAGAGGTCGAACATCGATACTTCTTCGTGCAACATCTGGTTGCCAGCATCATGAAGACTGTGCCGAAGATCTACGACTGCTCGGCCTTTGACGCACATGTCAATGGAGAATACCTTCCGATCATCCTAATTGAGACTCAAGCTGCGAGCACAGCTCCAACGACGACTGGTGGGCCGCCCCGACAACTGGACATACCTTTCCTGGACTCTCTCAGCGAGCGAGTGATGGAGGTCTTATATCAAGAGCATCATCTTCGCGTGTATTGTGTGATGATGACTGCACCGAACACACTGCCACGTGTGATCAAGAATGGCCGAAGAGACATTGGAAATATGCTCTGCAGAAAAGAGTTCGACAACGGCAATTTGCCTTGCGTGCACGTCAAGTTTGGTGTCGAACGTGCTGTACAAAACTTGCCTCTCGGCGATGATCCTGCTGGCGGGATCTGGTCGCCCATGGCAAGTCAAGCTCGACAGGACATGCTCGCTATGCACTCTGACAAGCAGTACTCTGGTGTAGATCATCGAGAAGTCGTTATTGATGATCGCACGAGTACGCCACTGAATCAATTCAGCAATATTCATGATCTGATGCAGTGGAGAGTGTCACGGCAGTCGGAAGAATTGTCCTATTGCACCATTGATGGCCGGGGCCGGGAAGGCAAAGGCGTCAACTGGAAGAAATTCGATTTGAAGGTGGCAGGCGTCGCACTCTACCTGAAGAACAAGGTCAAGGTCCAGCCAGGCGATCATCTGCTGCTGATGTACACTCACTCCGAGGATTTTGTGTACGCTGTGCATGCCTGTCTCTGCTTAGGTGCGGTTGCAGTACCGATGGCGCCCATCGATAGCAATCGGCTCAGCGAGGATGCTCCCGCTTTGCTGCACATGATCGCGGACTTCAGGATCAAGGCGATTCTCACTAACAATGATGTGGAAAGTGTGCTGAAGCAGAAGACTGTGTCGCAGCACCTCAAGCAGTCGGCGCTGATCCTGAAGGTCAACCTTCCCTCGACGTACAACACTTCTAAGCCTCCAAAACAGTCTCACGGCTGCAGAGAACAGGGCTTGACAATACGACCGGCGTGGATTGCCCCAGGATACCCAGCCGTTATCTGGACTTACTGGACGCCGGATCAGCGACGTGTTGCTGTACAGCTAGGACACAATACCCTCATGGCGCTTTGCAAAGTACAGAAAGAGACTTGTCAGATGACCTCCACTCGCCCCGTCCTGGCTTGTGTGCGAAGTACCATGGGCATCGGCTTCCTTCACACCTGCATGATGGGCATCTTTCTCGCAACGCCCACGTATCTGGTCTCACCAGTCGACTTTGCTGGTAATCCCAACATTCTGATGCAGACTCTTGCTAGGTACAAGATCAAGGACACCTACGCCACGGCGCAGATGTTGGAACACGCTATTGCTCATGGCGCAGGCAAAGGCATCAACCTCATGGAGTTGAAGAATCTCATGATCTCAACAGAACAACGACCAAAGACCGACGTGTACACGCGCGTCAGACAAGCTTTCGCGCAGTCTGCTCTTGACAAGACTGCCATTAACACGATATACAGTCACGTTCTCAACCCGATGGTTGCCAGCAGAAGCTACATGTGTATAGAACCGATAGAGTTATATCTGGAGCCGACTAGTTTACGGAGAGGCCTGGTCGTACCAGTCGACCCAGACCAGGACCCGTTCGCATTACTGGTACAGGATTCGGGCATGGTGCCTGTCAGCACTCAGATCAGTATTGTCAATCCGGAGACAAATCGACTATGTCTGGTCGGCGAATATGGCGAGATCTGGGTGCAGTCAGAGGCCAATGCACATTCTTTCTATGGCAGCAAGGATGCGTTTGATGCGGAGCGTTTCAATGGGCATACTGTCGATGGTGATCCGGGCGTGCGATATGTGAGGACAGGTGATCTCGGATTCCTACACAGCGTAAGCAGGCCTATCGGGCCTGGTGGAAATATGGTGGAGATGCAAGTGCTGTTCGTGTTGGGTTCTATTGGCGAGACGTTTGAGGTTAACGGGTTGCAACACTTCCCGATGGACGTTGAGTCTAGTGTGGAGAAGTGTCATCGAGCACTTGTGCGAGGCGGATGGTAAGTCATGTCCGCAGTGAGATTACGGGAACTTTGCTGACAACTTATAGTGCTATCTTTCAAGCAGGTTCGCTGCTCGTACTGATCGCCGAAGTTCGAACAAGAGCTTTCCTGGCATCGCTCGTGCCCATCATTGTCAACACGGTCCTCAACGAGCACCAGCTTGTGCTCGACATTGTTGCATTTGTTGCCCTGGGCGACTTCCCACGCTCAAGACTTGGTGAAAAGCAGAGAGGCAAGATCCTGGCCAGTTGGGTCAGCCGGAAGATGCGAACAATCGCCCAGTTCAGCATTCGCGACCCAGACGCTGAAGGCAGTGTTGGCACTGCAGTGCCCGAAGAGCACTTTGCGCGAAGAAATAGCGCTCAGAGCGGCAATGCCCCGGGCGCAGCCAGTCTACGTCGTGGCGAAAGCTCTCTGCGACAAGTACAAAGCGTCAACCATCTGGCCGCAGCGGAGCCTATCGCCGAGCAGGATGGCCATTTGACTGTCCAGACCCAACCGCGATCACTGTCAATGACCCAAGCCTCTTCGCCTTTCACAGGCGACCCGAACGATGACACGCCAACCAACGAACGCAACCCTCACCTAAACCTGAACACGACGCTAGATTATTCGCCCATCCAACCCTACAACACAGAACCCACAGAGCAATCGCGATACGCGACCGAACTTTACGACAATGGATCACCCGAGTACGATCGTCGCGATTCAGATTGGGATACTTCTGCCACTTATCAACCTGGCCATGGCTATCCCGACTGGCCAACCGATCATGCACCCACGAACTACGACTCCGACAGTCCCGTGGAAATGCCCAAACCACTTGGCCCAGCACTCCGAGTCACAAATCGAGGGAGTGGGATAAGCGACACTTCTGATTGGGGCGAGAGCGCGCTAAAAGATATGAATATTGGGAAGTAAATGGTACCTTTTTGACAGCCTGCCCGCTCACGATTGGTGGTGTGGGTGGAGTCAAACCTGGATAACAAGCGGGTGATGATGCCTCTGCATACCATGGCTCCAAGAGGAGAGGAGGACTGAATTAGCATTGTCTGTTTTGAGTTGAAACATTTTTCGGTCATATGTTTGTACAGAGCTCTGCATGTAAAGTGGTGGTGGCGGGTTTGTGGTGCATGGCTTGAGCCTTCTGGGAAGAGTGGCACAAGACAGATATTGGTTTAGACGCTCATGGCGACACGACGTGGACGAATTGAATGAAGAATCTTCCACGAGGCGCTTAGATGATGCAAATGAGAATTGACTAGCTGAACCAGCTGACCTACTTGCTTTGTTCGTGAATATTTCGAAACGATAGTGTCGGAATAACGTTGAAAGGCGCGTAGTGGGCTCGTCGTCTCTCAGTGATTGATCCGGAGGCGTTTCTGTGCTCTAGTTGATAGTGGACGTCGTTGGCTCTGCGCGGGTCCAAGGAAGACGTGTGCGAAACGTGGTTTTTTCACACGTGAGTAGAATTTGAGACTGGAAAACGATACCGAATTAATGAATTGGTCGTCATCATCATTGCTGTCGTCTACGAACGCTCCACTTTGACGTTACTGCTGTCTCTTTATCTCTTACTTGTTCTGTCTCTACTATGCTGTTTCGTCCGCGATAACCCCACTTTGATCTGAGCTAGATGTGACCATTCACACTGAAAATGCCATTTCGATAGAGTTTCCAGTAACGCCTTTTCCCCTGTGCTGCCGCAAAGAGGCTTTCTGTACAAATCGTGCAAATAGGAGAAAAGAAGAATCATAAGGTCGCCGCAACTCTAGTAGCTCGTTGTTTCAGGCTTGCCATAGAACCAATACTCAGCAGCATATTCAACTTGGAACGCCGCCTCCTGACCCTCGCAAGTCTTCGGTGCTGCACCGCCAACGGTGTTGATTCGATAGACTTCTTGGAAAGCACAGTCATCGGCCTTCGTCTCGTTCTTGCTGTTGAGTTTGAGCCAAGGTACTGAGCCTTCGATCGCATCAGCAGGGGCATCAGTGGCATTGATCTTTTTGAATCCGCCTTGGCTGTAGTTGCTTTGCCAGGTGTCATCGCCTTGGCCAATAGTGTCGAGGTTGAAGTAGGCTGTTGTCAGGTCCGTAAAGTAATGGTGACCTGAGATTTTGAGAAAGTCGTTGACTGGGACGGTCTTGGGCACTGAGGCGGATTTGTCTTGATATGCCCAGCCGGCAAGAGACCATGCAAGGATTGGAGAGTTGGCTGTCAGGCAAGTTGCGTTGACTAGAGTTGCAACGGCTCCGGCTGCAGCGGGTACTGCTGTTGCGTTGGAAAGGTCGCATGTGTAGTTTTGTGTGCCTCGTCCGACGGCGATGTGGTACAACGAAAAGCCTTCTGAGACTGGGGGCAGAGGCTTGGGTGCTGGACGATCGTTAGTACGACGAAGTTCTCTGCTTGATCTGTCGAGATGCGTACCTTGTGGCATCTGAATAGATGCAATATCACATGAGCATTGTTCTGCTGCTCTCGATGATCCTCGCCCTGCCCAGTTGTGATTCTTTCTGCTCCAGCTGCCGACGGCATCTCTGCGTTCTTGTTGTTGGAAGGGCACAGCGGTTACGAGCCCAGCGGCAAGCAACAGGCTTGCTATTGAGAACAGCATTGTCGGAAAATGTGTGTGTTGTGTGCCTGCGCCTTCGATCGATCGTCGAGTGTTCGTAATTGGATGAACGAATGTCCAGATCTTGCCAGTTGGTCGAAATGTCAACAATGCAATGCAAGTTGGAGGCGCGCGAAGAGCATATACTCGGACTGCGCCCTCTTAGGCGCGCTCGACATGGTTGCTATATACATGGCTGACATTGTACGACGTTGAGGTACAAAGTGTATGTGTCGTTAAGCGCCCTGATCGAAATAGAATCAAATTAGTGGAGAAGTGGAGGCCACCCGCGCCAGGACTTCCGGCTTGCGAGCCTTGGGACGTTCTTCTTTGCATTCTGACAATGCAACTTTCGGTGAGGCAGAGGAATGCTCACATTCTTATTTGCATGCTGCTGACCATAATTCCTTTATGCTGACATCGCTGGAAGGCCTGTCTGTCTCACTCATGAGGATGTTCGAAAAGACTTGGCGATGTTAGCTTCCAGAAGGGCGGCCTAAGTGAAGACGGCTAATTGCCATTCATGGAGCTGGCTGGCCAGCTATTTTGAGCAAATTAACCCAATATCAGGATTCGGCAGCCAGAATCCTCCTCTCTGAGCCAATCGTATCCTGGCCGGCGCTTAGGACCTGCCTCCATGCAGAAGTGGCTGGCTGGATGGCTGTTCGGCCTGACGCCCTGGGCCTCGCCTTGGTATCGCGTGCAGAATCTTGCCGTTTCAGATACGACGCCTAATTGGAGTGGATCAGCCTGCCATACGGCCTGCTGCAGATGATTGCGTTACCTTGGATTGCCTAGTCTCCAGCGGCGATACGACCAATGGAAGTCGAGGACCGAACTTTAGGCCAGGCCAAGTAGCTCATGCATGTCAGTCGAAGAGCTGTGCATGTTGGCAAAGCGTGGCCGGAAGCAAGACCCAGCACTATCAGGTTCCTTCCCACGGTACGCGGCACGCATGCAGTTGCGTGGCGAGCCTATGGAATGCCCTAAAGGACATCCAACCTGCAACTGATATATTACAGTGCTTTGATCTAGTCGCACAGAGCGCTTGCGGGAGGAACGGCACACTCAGTGCAGCATCATTGATCCTTGTAGAGCTCCATGATGGACCAGCGAAAGCAGGCAAAGCACAAGAAGCTCCACTGGAGGTACAGTCACCTTCCAAGAACGACTTCGAGCTCAAGAGCTGGAAGGAATCTGCTCATGACAAGTTTGGCAGAGTCACGGTGATGGCGCAAGCACAAGAGCGCGCACTGTCGATCCGTGTAACGGCGGCTGGAGGACATCTCGCTCTGCGTTCTGTCAATCTGTGTAGCTTATCAGCCGGACAAGACACAGCCTCAGCGGCTCTGTGGTTTTCGTGCCTTCTTTGCTGGCTTTCCGAGGGAGGTCATTATTTGAGTGATCCAAGCTTGATGGGAAATGCGTCAATACATCTCGTGAAGTCGTCCGAAGATGCTCATCGGAGTTGTAGCCCTTTCCACATTCGACAGCTTCCATTGCGGTACTTTTGATCAGTCGATGAGTACTTCATCGCAACTTTTTGGAGTCCACGCGCTGACTCGCAGCTGCGATCACCGAAGCCGCCGTCCGAGAGCTTTGGAAAATCAGAGCTGATCCATCATTAGCATACCCTCATCACATGCTCAGTACCACGAGACACCACCAACCTGCAGGAATGATGATCCACAAACTGTTCATAAAAACAAAATAGAACCAGAAGTAAAACGCTTCAGGTCTCGAATACGAAATCCCATGAACAGCCTCATCGAAAAAGCTAGTCGCATAGTATAAAGTATCACCATACAACTGACCCAAGCTCACAATAATCTGCAACGGATGCCTCCAAGGACTGCGCAGAACGATCAATGCTGCCACAAGCAAACAACCGGGGCCCCAAACGAAGACCGTGATCGTTTCCAGGCAGAACACAAGCCCGTTACTTGTCAAATATCGTGAATCCGAGAAAGAGTACTCCTTCCACATTTGAGCGATGAAAGTCTGTTGGGATCCGAGTTCGGCGAAATTCGAAATGTAGTAGCCTTCGAAGAAAATGTGGATTGTTCCGCTGAGGACAAACCACATGATTGTTAGGAGTTCGCTCCTTGTCAATGTGGGCTGGATTCGCTTGACTAGGATGAACGTTGAAGTGAAGAGCACAACAGAGGCTCCGACGAAGGCCCCAAGAAGTGCGAATACGGACGCTTCATTTGGTGTCCAGCCTGCGATTGAGGACCCAATGGGATAATATGGATTTAGGGGCTCCGTAAAGTCCGTCGTGGTAACAGGAGGTCCTGGCATTTTTGTGGTGACTTCGATGGAACTGTTGTAGAATGGACGCTGCTCCGTGGGCTTGTGATCCTGCTGACACGTGAAGTCGTTCTAGAATGGGATATGTGTACACCTCCAGTTGTTGATGTAAATGTTCTTTGGAGACCAAGGAAGGAGAAACGCACAGTCAACGGGCGCTAGAGCCACCCGCGAACATCCGCCGACTTGTTCTTGCCAATCCTGTTTCCAGCATCTTGCAGACTACTGGCGGTCGCAGAGCCCGGTTGAAGTTGTTCGAAAGCCACCATTACAAGGCCGGCTCTTCGGACTGAGAGATACCTAGGAAGTGTCGCCAGCTATTGCTCTTCCCCTGCTATGATTCGGAGAGCTCGTTCCGATCGTATGGCTTGAGTAGGACACAAACAGCGAGGCGTGGGAAACGAATGCATTTACGACGTTGTTATTGCAATACGTGACAGCTGTGGAGCAGAGTGCTCTGATCGCACGATCTGCCATCAAGACCCCAGTCCGTGAATTTCCACTTCGAGTCTCGCGACATTCGGACGGGTGTGGAGCTGTCCTCCACATTCGCGCAACGTGAGCCGGAGCTTCCTCCGAGTCTCCGCTCAAGTTATGATCTACATACCTTCGTGGTGGAGAGGGGATTGGCAAAGCTCGTCATCAGCAAAGTGGTCGTTGGTGTAGACGTCAACAAGGTGCCCTTCCATGTGATTGTGCACATGCTCAACAAAATAGGAGGCTCATGAATGAGAGCCAGAACCAAGCAGGCATGCATTTTCATCACACTTATGAGTGCTGCTCCAATATCCCGAGGGTATAGCCATTTACAACGCCATGTCTATATGCTTTTGGGGACGATCCATCATTGCTCATCAGCTCGTAACACTGTTCGTGTGCAGCCAAATTTTCGAGGTCCTCCGTCCTTGTTCGACAGAGACGCGCTTCCACATGGCGACATGATCAATGCCTTCTTCGTCCCACTGACCCATGCTTTCGTCCGTCTCAAATCCATACTTTTTCCACACTTTCTGTACTCCGACTTGTGAATGCACCAGAACCAGACCCTTCCAACTCACGCCCAGGCCCTTCTTGAGTGCTTCCATTGAAGCAGGATCGAGGGCCGGGCCAACTTCGTATGGATGTGCTTTTGCGTAAGCGAGGGCGGTTTCGATCAACAGCTTTGAGATTCCAGCCTTCCTGAACTCGGGAATCACAGCCAATCTCCCAAGCTTGATGTATGGCTCAGTCGCTGCATGCCCTCCATTGCTCTGTGGTGAATCGCGACCGTTCCCTCCAGGATGCTGGCCGTGTGGTGGTGGCACCAAACGTATTGTCCCAATCGGCATCTTTGTGCTCCCACTGCCCTTGCGTTCTGTCCCATTGCTACTCGTCACTGCTTTTGCAGGAATCGAAGCGTAGGCGACCCAATGGAAACTTCGAGCATCGTCTTCGTCCAATTCATTCTCCAGCGGAATCTTCTGCTCTTTGACGTAGACTTCCTCGCGGACAATCATGGCGTCGATGAAGCCTTGCGGCACGGCTCTGGCCGGGTCTGTGGCATGCACGGCGTCATTTTCGGGTTGATTCGTCGGCGATCTGGTAGGGTCGTAGCAGTGTTTTAAGCGCTCGCCCAGTGGCTTGATCAGGTCGACAAACTCCGACATGGCAGGAGATGTGTCGCAAGTGGATGTTCAAGTCGGGGAGAAGGAGTTGTTGATTTTGCGATGCAGTGTGAGGTAGTAGCTCTGTCGACGAGTCAGTCACGACATAGCATGGCGTTGATCGCCTAATATGTCGTAAGTGCTGCTCGGTGGGGCCTGCGCTGTGCCAGAGACGAGAAGACGGGTGAGAGGAGGAGGCATGCAGAGAGAAAGTGGCTCGAAGCTGTACTTGCCTGTCTGGTGTGTTGCTAGTGGGCCTCTTGTTGCGGAAGCGTCACGCCGGAGCGGTCTCACAACCTCAACCGACTCTGAGCGCCTGAGGACTTCTTCCAGCACCACCAGCAGCGGTCCACTTTTCGGCGACAGGGCGTTGGCGCAGTTCCACTACGGCGTCAGTGTGCAAGACAGGCGGCAGAGGCAGCGGCCGTTGTCAGGAGAAGGAGGGCGTCGTAGCATCGGGCATGCTGGACCACAGCTCAGGACGGCCTCAGTCCTGTTCGCAGCACAACCAGCTCGCAGCAGGGCGTGACATGGCACCGTGACGGGGGAGGGATGGGAGTACGTCAAGCGATCATCACGGTGGGTAGACAGCGCAACGAGAGCGCTGGGGGCGCAATAAACGCGCTCCATACATCATCGATGCCCAGCGCCCACGCCGACGACACTCGCCCTGCGGAAACACTCGGGACTCGAGAGCAAGTCAAGAGCGTTGCACGTGACCGAGACGTCCATCCAACAACCAGGTCTACAGTGGACATGTGCCAGCAAGGAGGTGTACCACACTATCGACACGACACAGCCGCTGCGCCAATCTACATGTGCGATCATTCCCACGACTATCGCGCTCTATTACTGTTCCCCGCTCCCTGCTCCAGTGAATATCGTTATGCATCAACAAAGCCCTCTTCGAAAGCCCTACGCTCACGCCTCATCTCCCACTTGACCCAGCGCCAGGTGATGAACGCCCAGACTCCAATCCAGGAGAACAAGATGCCAAAGATAAGTCCAAATGCGTGATTGAACTCCAGCGTCCAGATAATGGCCGATGCGCAGCCAATGTAGATCAAGCATCCGAAGAACCAGAACAACGTCAGCCAGAAGAAGAAGCGGCGGAACATGGCGTTATGTTCGTACCGCTCGTTGTAGCGGACCCGGAATTCTCGATCCTGCAGGCCATCGACGGCGATGAAATCCTCTGCAGCATAGAAAATGAACGGCCGGATTCGTGTCCCTCGCTCCTGTGAATTGATCCCGATTGGGAGCTTGAACGGAAAGAGCGTTGTTATGAACATCAATATGGCGAGGAATCCGAAGATGAAGCAGGGGGCGTACAGGTAGAGCTCGGGTATCTCCAACTCGGAACCAATCACGAACGGAGGGAGCGCGATCAGGACCGCCACTCCGTACACCCACGACGTCGCATCGAGCTCCCATCGATTGCGTGACAGTAGTGGCGCACACTCTTCTCGTCTGAAGAAGAGGCGCCAAACTCGTGCGAAGAGGATCCAGAGCTCTCCAAAACCAAAACAGGCGACCGCGCCACCGAGAATGCCTCTGTCGTACTTGATGTCTGGGCCGTGGTTGTCGTACCACACATAGTACGCAATGCACGGCACGACCAGATCGAAGAGGAGTACCATCGGTAGGCCAAGCGTGATTCCTGTACACGTCAGATCAGCTGATGCATAACAATAGTGTCGCCAACACGTACCCAGGTGTTGCCAAGGATGGGCTTTCTTTTGCATCAGCTTCGTCTCTCGTCGGCGCAGAGATGGAAGACTCCTTCTCGACGAAGCGATTGTCACACCGGAAGCCACCGTTGCTCCTCTGCTGTGAGTCGGCCTTGTTGGCATCGAGCCACCGCCGCCTTGGTGGTGGTGTTCATCCTCTGGCACCTGTAGTGTCACACGACTCCTTGTCGCTGCAGGCCTGGCATCTGCTTCTACTATGGGCGTTGCCTGTATGGTGTGCTCGCTCGCTGCATCCGAGTCTGACATGACAGCTGACCACCGGGGAGGAGTCTCTATTGATTCTCGTTTGTGCGCATCTGCGCTAGAGGCGATGCTCAGGTGCTTGTTCTGGATTTCTTTTCGGATTGCATCTTTCTCAGGATCTTCTCCGCTTGTCATGTCATGATTGATACTGTCCTGCTCAGTCGTGCTCTGACTGTCGTGCGTCTGAGCATCTACGAACACATCGGGTGTGACCGCGGCATTTCTCTGCTCTGCTGCCGCCTTGGCCGCCTTCCCATCTGAGGCGTTCATGGCTATCTCGTTGCTGACTCCAGCTGCTCGCTCAGAAGTCCGTGGACGTTGCAAAGCTTCTTGCGCTTGTGGTACTGCTGTCGTTGTTTCAGTACTCACATTCGCTCGGCCTTGCGCAATGCCACTCCACCTCTCAGGTCTGGCTTCCAGCTTCTGAGAGTGCCTCCGAGGACTGTTGCTCCCGATGTCAGACGGCTTCTGGCAAGGCTCCGGTGAGACGACCATTAATGAAGAGAGATCCGTTTGCTATAGCCCAAAATCATGATCTGCCGAATTGATTGTAGTTTCTCCAATGCATAGCCCATTCACTCGGAAGAATGAGTTCTCGAAGTTGTAAACCGGACCACTGCGGAGCTTGAACGAGGCTCAAGAAAAGATGATCGCGAGACAGCCCTCTCGTTGTATCATAGCCCCAGAAACATTACTCGAGCAGCAGAGTTTCGCATCGCGTTCTGTAACAGGCGCACCGCGCGCAAATAGACTCTGGTCTGGGGCGGGTCATTGCTGCCAACCCGACCGCCTGATGGGAATACGCAGCAGGCATTGTGCTATTGGAAGAAGTGCAAATGCACTGATCCATGTTCTCCGTGTTTCATCCGCGAGACGCCGGGTATGCTGGACTGAGGAAGATTCATGTTTTGGGTGAAGTCGATGATCGGCAATGATGGCCCGGAGTCGGCGGGAACCTGGCACGGCTGGGAAGCTTCATCACTTTTTTCGTGTGGGCTTGACTCGAACTTCACGTTTGATTTGCGGTTCGGCTGCCGAGAGGATCTTTTCTTTCTGCGTCACCATTCCACAGATTCTGGATGTGGGTGTACTGCGACGGCTAGAGATGCTCAGAGCAATATTTTGATGTCCAGGATGTGAATCTTGGAAATGTTCTGCCAGCAGGTTTGAGAGCCAGACGCGTCCAGCGATGAATTGGCCCGCGCTTCAGCCATCGTCAATCAATATTTGCACGTGGTCTGCATCCGAAACATGATCGAGCTTGATACCCAAAACTCATCACCCACACTATAGGCGGCTCGGCGGGCACATGCGTGAATTGTCAAGCATGCAGCCACTGCGGCAACGACGTGGCTTTTCACTGAGTGTCGCACTACTCTCAGCATGCTACGTGTAGCGTCGAGATCAAGGTGATTGTCTTGCAGCTGATACTGGTCAGCGCTCTACTTCCTTGATTCGCAGACTTTGCGATTATTGATAGAACACTGCTCAACAACCGCGTTAGCTGTGAGGCTCTGTGCGGAGACCCTGCCACTCCGCAATCGAGTCGTTGTTTGAGAGATCTCAGACCTTGGAACGGAGAAGCGTCGAGGATGGTTTCTTTGACAGGATTTAAATATGTGTCCGCCGGGTACTGAAGCTCGATGTTACCTGCGTTCAAAACAGTACACACTCTCTCGCTATGCTTCCTCGCGGTTTCATGTGACAAGTCACCGAGAAGATGCACTCATAGTGATCTCATTGCCCCGTCATGACAGCTGCAGATCAAGTCTTGCATCGACAAATGCGCTCCGCACGCGCATGGTATGGCTTGTCCACGGCTGCCCAAAAGTGGTTCTTGCACGCCACGAAGCATCTGCTTTAGACCACGAACTTGTATGCTGCAAGGTATGCTTGCTCGTCATCGAAATGCCCAATCTGGCTGATGAACCGCGGCTGAACTCCCAATCTCATCGCTTCAATATCTTCAACCGAGCGATATTCATTGCACAATTTTGTGCTCGAGGATTGCCAGTTCGCAGTAATGGAGGGACCGTACTGAGAGAGTCCCCCGGCACGCAAATGGTAATGCCTCACATTCTGAAGCTGTCGATCCTCCACAGACCTTGACCTTTAATGTGATCGCAAGCGAAAGGTCGTGTCTCGTTGTTGTTGACCCAGAGGGCATCGGCGCGTTTTGTCAGCTCTCTCCAATTGTGTACCGACCTACGTGAAAGACCGCGCGTCAGCACAGCACGGACAGATCTTGAACGCTATTCTTGACCAGCGACAAGCATTCGAGCCCCAGGGTGGAGAAGTGTGACTAGTGCAATCACCTAGTCGTCAAAATTCACTTACCATTCGCATACTGGCACCCAAAGCTTAAGCTGTTGTAGATCTGCCGCCGAGCCTGATTTCTTCAATCCAGCCTGAAGTGATGACAATGCGACCTTTGCATCATACACAGTCCAGAATGCTCCATCGCCGTAGCAGAATCTCACGTCTTTCAAAGACTGCCGTTGGGCGGTTGTCAGCTCGTCGAGCCACCTGCAGCCAAGGTTCGGGAATCCCCAGGGGACGATGAACGTGTTCTGCTCGTAGAAGACAGGCGAAGCTTCGTTGCGAATTTTGCTGCAGACCTGGAGAAGGGAGGAGAGGCGTGGCGGTTGGTGCCTTTCTTGTGAACGTGACACCACTGAGTTTCGGCGTGCTTTCGGGTGGATCTCGATGGGATCTTGACACACGAGGACGTATTCGTAGATGAAGTGACGGAGCCGTTGTGGAAGTCGCAACAATGGTGATTGCTGCTCGGACATCGTTGTAGAATCGTGTCTTTGGTAATTGCTCTGTGCTTTTGTGTTTGGGAGGTCCCGATTTTCGAAGGCTACACTGCGTTGATTGCTTGGACAGTAAAGGGTTGTTCGTCCCTGTCAGAGCCATCCAGTTATATCTGAACCTACACTATTACCCTAGACGTGTAGCTACCTGTTTGGAGCGGAATATGTCGGGCACCATCCATGCTTCATATGCTGCATGATGCTTCGCTCGATTACAATGTAGACTACATTTGTTAGGCTATGTTGATCAGTACTGAGAGCGGCAATCTATGCAGCTGTCATCCAGCGAGCAGACGAATTACTTCGCCAGACATGCCGAGCTCCTGCTCGCTCGCGAATAGATCGCTCCGTGTCTTGTTGATTGATCAATGACGTGCCGGTTTAGCAGTTGTGCTCCGAGAAGAAGAGATGGTGGGGTACTGCTCTTCCACCCAGTCTGCCAGTCGGAGAGCGCCCATACCCTGTCGGTATTCCGTACTGGCACGCGACAGAGATCCAGGACATTGGACGACGGAGCAGAGGGGAGAGGAGTAGTTACGCCGCACGAAAATCGAACGGGTCGCTGACAGGTGCTCTTGCTCTCATTGGCCGGAGGACCCGGGACATTCGACTTCACGTCTTTGGGCCTTGTAGGCGCTGTGTACCCGGTTGTGGCACAACAACACCTCCTCCCAAATGCTATACCATGATTGTGTTTATGTGTAGTTTTTGCGGGAGGCCGCATGTTGCGTGAAAATGTCGTTGAAAGCGAGCACGGCCGGCCAAGGCTTTCGTTCAGACGGAAGACCATCGGCGCTGATCCGCCGGTGTCGCAATCGGCACGAGGGAGCAACAATGCCATCTGATTCGACTCTTGCTATCGACCGTCGCCGCGCTCGCAGTGCCAAGTCGCGACGAGAGTCGTACGAGGAACTGATCGTACACTGAACGAAAGACAACGCATCGCAGGCGGAAGTGCTACGTTGGTGGCTGTGAACCGACAACCAATCTCTTATCCCTTATAGACCACCTGCAGCACCTACAGGCAGGCGCCCAACTTGCCAGCAACATGCCTCAACGCGACCCAGATTTGCACAACGCCATCTCGCTGCGACCGTCACCCTTTCACGCCCACCCAGACCGGTCGCACAACCACACACCTGAGCCGAGCAGCAGACATCACCACGAACGCCCCGGGACCAGCTCCGCAGTCTTATCCAATGATCACAAATCCGTAGAGCCCATAGCCCGGCCCGCATATACCCGCAAGAGCAGCGATGACGAACGAGACGACGTCGAGCGACAGAACAGCCTGCCAGAATATCACGCCGAGCACGATCCGTACAAGCTCCGCGATGGGCTCAAAGACCTAGACGACGAGAAAGCCAAGCGCAAAGCCAACACCAGTGCCAAGCGAGTCTGTCATCCTGTGGGCAACAGCAAAGATAAATGGAAGTCGCGCAAGATCCTCCAATTCTACGAGACGCAAAACGACAACATCGAACGTCTCCTCAAACCCGTCGATGACCATGTTCGCGAAGCGAGAGAAGAGCAAGGCAGCGACGCCTTGCAGTTCAAGATCGCCGTGAACGGCTCCTTCGCTGCCAATATCATCTTGGCCATCCTGCAAGTCTATGGTGCCGTATCATCAGGCAGTTTGTCGCTCTTCACGACCATGGCGGACAGCATTTTCGATCCTGCCAGCAACCTCACCTTGATTCTCTGCCATCGTGCCGTAAACAAAGTTGACCCACGAAAATTCCCATCTGGCAAAGCGCGATTGGAGACGGCTGGCAACATCACATTTTGCTTCTTGATGACTGCTGTTTCATTCATCCTGATTGTTTTTTCCATCCAGCAACTGGTCCAACATGCCGACGATTCTTCATTCCACTACCCCTCCGTCATCGCGGTTGGCATTGCGTTCGCGACGAAGCTGGGTCTCTTCTTCTACTGCTTTGCCCTGAGAAACAAATACAGTCAAATCCGCATCTTATGGGAAGACCACCGCAACGACTTATTCATCAACGGCTTCGGTCTCATGACTAGCGTTCTCGGCAGTAAAGTCAAGTAAGTCAATCCATCCCCCTTCACCCCTTCTATCACTCATGATATTTCCAGATGGTTCATCGACCCCATGGGCGCCATCATCCTCTCCGTCCTCATCGCTTTCCTCTGGCTGAGGACTGCGTACCAAGAGTTCCAGCTCCTCATCGGCGTGTCCGCCGACACCTCTTTCCTGCAACACGTGACGTATATTTCCATGACGCACGACCCTCGCATCAAACAGCTCGATACTGTTCGTTCGTGGCACTCTGGTCCTCGACTCATGGTTGAAGTCGATATTGTCATGGATGAGCATCTGAGTTTGAAGGAGACGCATGATGTTGCTGAGGCATTGCAGATCAAGTTGGAAAGTCTACCAGATGTTGAGAGGGCGTATGTTCACGTTGATTACGAAACGGATCATTCGCCGGAGCATTTCTTGAAGAAGGAATTGTAAATGTTCACGTGCGAAACTGGCTGTGGTGTTGAGAACAGGATATGTGTGCTCTGCTTACGGACTGAGAATACCTTGCTCACGCGAAAGCGGATGGAGCCATGTCATGATGGGATGCAATGTATGTTATTTGTATACACGACCTGCGTGCTTTGTTGAAGCTGAAGAGGCCGGATCATGTTTTGAGAGCCGGAACGAACTACGGCATGTGCCTTCGACAAGAGAAGGCCTCTCAACTGCAAGTCGCACTGAAGTCTCATTCAATGTGACAATCCATCTTCTCAATGCAAATCCCGTCCCATCCCCCGCAGCATACCAATGTTGGCCGGGGTCAAAGGTAGGACAAAGTCCAGAGCTGAAAGAAACCCAATCAGTCAAGCCTGCAAAGCTCAAGGAGAGTCCCCTCCAAATCGACTCTGTGTCTTCGAATTTCTCGCATCATCGATGGCGTCGCGGAAAGTCTTCCAAAGCGATCTAAGCTCGCCCTCGTCCTCCATGCGCTTCATGATCTTTCTAGCCTGCTTCTTTCTCTTCTTCGTTGATGATTTGTCGCGCTGCAGAACTTTGTCCGGCTTGAAGTACCCAGCCTGCTCCAACCACGTTACCACCACGTCGTAAAGTTGGTATTTCCAATGCGACAATGCATGAGCTGTGATGGCATTGGCCGTGCAGAACTTGCCCTATAAAGTATGTCAGAAGTTGAAAGAATCGATGAAAGATTCCAGTCGACTTACAACGTAAAAAATGGTGTTCTCTGGTAGGACTTCACGACCTAGGGCATCGTAGTCGGGCAAGGCACCAGAATCATTGACCTCGTTGTTAGAGGAGGATGATGACGACGATTCGGACTCATCTTGATCGTCTAGTGGATCGAGTGTCGCCCGGCTGTAAGGCTTCTTCTGGAATTGCACTTCGTACGTAGCCGGGTGCTGCGATCGGTTGCATGCATCACATTTGTCTTTCAAAGGTATTTCCGATCTGTGATAAGCGATCTCAGGCCGAGCTTGCAGCGCAATGGTGAAATCAGCAGTCCAAGCTGATGACGTGAATTTCGACGACGCCAGCCCTCGGACCTCATCGTCAAGTTTCCGGAATGTAAGGTCGTAGATTTCCGCGTTCATGTCGGGTCCAGGATTGATTTTCTTCTGCACCATCCAGGAGATCGCGAAGTGGAAGAGCTCTTTGCCTTTCATTGAGGCGTATTTCGTGTATTGCAGTGGCATGCCATCAGGGATGCCCAAAAGGTCTTCGTCGCCCTCCTCCTCGTCAACCAGGAAGTCTTCGTCCCCTTCATCGGCTCTGAACATTTGATGACTGCTGAGAGGCGGTCGTATTTCCTCGACCTCGCTGTCGTCAGCTGCATCTGCATCGTTCTGTGAGCCTGTTTCTCCCTCATGGAGGCCTTCAGGTGCTTCGCTGACCACCTCTAATGCACGACCTCGCTTCCGCTTTAGCTTTTCCAGAGCCTTTAGTCTAGCATTCTTCTCGGCAGATTGGGTGCTGCGAGGCGATCTCGGGGAGGATCGCGCTTCGCTGCTGGATCCCAAATCAGCGAGATCCTCGGCGAGGTCCTCTTTCTCACGCTGTGAGAGCTGCCTCGATCTCTTGGCCAACCGCCGCCTCGGTGTCTTGACATTCTGATGTGTCTCCTCGTCCTCATCTTCCTCTTCGTCGCTGGTGTGCTGGAGACGCTTACGCTTCGGCCTCCTCACCTCCACGACATCGTCATCGCTGTCTGCAGCTGCAGGCGGGGAGTCACTGATGAAATCGTCATCAGATGTCCTCCTCTTCCGCTTCCGAGGCATTATTCCTTGAGTCGTGGGCATGTCGTCGCCGCTGTCCTCAGCACCACTGGCCTCTTCGACAGGACTCTTCTTCGAGGCAACAACAATACCTTCCTGGTCGCTGTCCGACAGCACCACAGGTCGCTGAGAGCTGCGTGTTATGCGCCCCCTCTTATCTTCAACCCGGCGTTTGTCCTTCGCTCGTGCCATCACCTTCTTCGCTGATGGCAGATCAGAGTCGGAGTCGCTTGAGAGTTCGATCATCTTCGATTGTCCAGCCGACGAAAACACGCCTTTGCCTGAGGAGACGGGGTGGGACGAGGCGACTTTGACAGGAGCATCGAAAGTGTCGGGATGTCGGGCTCGTGTGAAGTCCAGTTGTTGTTGCCTAGCTTTTGCTCTGCGAGTGGAGCGCGAGCTTTGCGGTGCTGGCGAGGAGCGATCTTGTCGTCTCTGAGTTGTTCGCACAGGCTCGCTGTCGCTGTCTCCAACAGCGTCTGGCGCAGTCGCGCCTGGTGTCGGAAGCGTGGCATCGTCGTCTTCGTCATCGTCGCGGAGCGAGCGAGCGTGTCGCGTTGGGTTCGGAGAGTCTTCAATCGTTACAGCAGCAGCTCGACTCCGTATCTGCTCATTGTAGTGCTTAGAGGCGGGGGATGAAGACGGCAAAGGCGTGAATTCCAAGCGGCTTTGCCTCTTCCGCGAGGATTTTGTTCGTGGCATGTTGCCTAGCAGTCAACGGTAGGCAAGAAGAGATTGCAGGTGGTTATGGCATGTCGAATGTTCAGACCAACAAGTGCGGCGTGCAAGACAAACAGTAGGCGCCTTTGTCTCTCGTTTTGCGAGCTCGCGGAGCTTCACTTTCGGGTCTCACAGTGAACGCGTCGCGTCGGCGTCGATGACGACGGGGGGTAAATTTTATGCACGAGCACAATTTGTGCTCCACGCGAAAACATTTGTGAATCCGCGACGGCAGTGACTGAAGAGTCTGTATAAGCGTGGTGTGAATAGCAGAGCATAGCGACTCGCAAGCATCGCCATCGTTCATACAGTAGTCATGGCTCCAACTGTGCTCCTGCTCGTGTTGGTCTCAAAAGTGCACCGACCTCGGCGCCAACGTCCCGCAAGTGGAGTTGGCTGAGAGGGGCCATGTAACGTCTCCATCTTACTCATTTCGCCCTGTCCTTCCCAACAATACGCGACCTTTCTCTCGCTGGTCGAGAGACCTTCAAATTGAACCATGACACCTGCGCGAGATGCTGCAAGTGCACGCATAGAACACCCAGCCAATGCCGGTGGACCACAAGTGCAGTCCTCCACCCCCACGAAGCCCAATGCGTGTATGCAGTCGAAGCCGATGCGAAGCCGTCAGAAGTCTGACATGATCTACAAGTTACAGAGCTCATGAAACCAAAGCCGAAGATTCGACCGACGACAGACAACCATGACAGAGAAAGTGCGAAGACGCGCGATTTCTTCAAGGACGGCTTGCTATGCTATACCGTTGACCCAGGGCATTACCCTGCGAGTAGGGTTGTGTACTACTCCGAGGACTTTGTGGTAATTAACGACATGTTCCCCAAGGCGAATGTACACCTCCTCATCCTCCCTCGCGATCCGAAGAAGAACGTCCTCCGCCCTCAGGAAGCTTTCGATGACAAGGAATTTCTGCGCAAGTGCAGAGCCGAGGAGCAGAAAGTACGACTGTTGGTTGCCGAAGAGCTTCGGAGGCGTTTTGGTCAATTTTCAAAAGCGGAACAAGCAAGGAACGAGGCTATGGAAGCAGAGGAAGTTCCGGATGTGCTTCCACAGGGGCGCGACTGGCTGCAAGATGTCAAGTCCGGGATACACGCCAATCCCTCCATGAATCATCTTCACATTCATGTGCTGAGCAAAGATATGGTCAGTGATGCCATGAAGAAGAGCAACCACTATCTCTCTTTCAACACTGATTTCTTCGTGGGGTTGGAGGACTTTCCATTGGCTGCGGATGATTACAGAAGGAAATACGGATCTTTTCGTGAGAAGGGCATGCTGTGCTGGCGGTGCGGCAAGGACTTCGGCCATGAGGTGAAGAAATTGAAAGCTCATCTTGAGGATGAACTGGAAGCATGGAAACGCGAGTGAAGCTGAGCAGAGTGGCTTCGACATGATGGCATGGAGCACATGGGCACCAGACCAAGACTGCTCCAGCAGCGCGGGGCGTCGCTCGGCAGTATTTGCAACGAGAGACCGCAACAGTATGTGACACGGCATTTGGTCTGCATGCAGTAGCTGATGTTCGACTTGCAGACGCACACCACATGGACCTGGTTCCGGGCGTGAGAATCGCGACCCTTTGCATTGAGACGGCCGGAGATGCAGGTTGATCACATGGCGCCGAAAGACATTCGTTTTTGCCTCAGCTTAGCATGTAGGCAGCCTGCAGGTCAATAGCCCGCGCATCGCTGCCGTTGCATGGGGGAGGCGGTCTCATTGTGAACTCGGGTAAGACAGAAAAGTCATCGTGCATCCAATGGCGCGTCGATGAACGTACCAAGCGCGCTGCCCACCAGTACTGACTGCGGAATCGTTTCAGAACCGGTACAAACAGTGTCCCGCACGCCCAGCGCCCACCCCAATGCCACGCGCCGTCAACGTTCGAGAGAGAGACACCACGCGCGATTGCGCTGGTTACACGTCGTCTGGTGTTACACAGCAGAGCCGCCTACGGACTAGCTGCATTTTTGCGACTGGTCGCGCGCTGCACCTTCCCGAGCCTCCCGCCGCGCGCACACATGCGGTGAAGCAGCGACAAAATCTTTCGCCAGCGCCTCTAATTTGCACGTTGACAGCTCGCAAAAGCGGTCATCAGAGTCGCCGCTTCTGTTTGTCGTTCTCCGCACTGGCGTGATCTGACTAGTCGCATCACGAAAGCGCATGTGCAACGGGCAAGCCGACGACCCGGGCCGCCGAGAGCACGCTAGAATCGCGCCTTCCAGACACTCGTTGCAAGCAGCAGCAGACGAAAGACATCGCAACCGCCGTCGCCGCCACCTGCCCGTTCACTGCATCTGCGGCGCCATCGACCTGGATCACAGGCAGCAACCCTTACTGGAGCACTCCATAAAAGGCCGTCCACCGTCGTTGTCGGCGCCGGGCCCGAAGAAATTGCTGCGTTGACGTCGCCGCCAATTTTCCATCGGAATTATCACGGCTTTCAAAAAGTCAGCCCTTACCTTCACTAATCGCACCTCTCCACGCCACAACTCCACCTCATCATCGCCAAACTGGCGCCCTCTGCCATCGGAACGCCTGAGCCAGCCGCGAGTCCATCCTTCGCGCGCCCAATGACGATGGACCCAATTGGCACGCCCCGCCGATACGGCTCGTTGACCAGCGACAACCACAGCTTGCTTCGTGATACCTCGAATGGCTGGAACTCGCTTACGGGAACTCGTAACTCCAGCGCCGCGGCCACGCCCGTGAGAACGCCTGTCAGAGAGGTTGCAAGTATTGCATCGGCAGGGAATGCGCACTTGAGCGAGCTCTGGGCCAGATATGAATTTTCGAGGTCCCAGTACACGGTGCAGAATAAACTCCTTGAGGTAAGGTGGCTCTTGCGCTCTGTCGATAATTTCAAGACCCAAGCTACCGTTGGAGATAATGCTAACCCTACAACCAGGAGGTCCTTCACCGCTATTCGAATCTTGTCCTTGAACATGAAGAACTACAACGCACCGCAGTTGCAGGCTCGACAGATGGACAGGCACAGCAGTCGTTGCAGGGTAGCCTGCAAGTCATGACCACAGAACGTAACGTGCTCAAGGATCTACTGCTAGCGAATCCTTTCATCATGGTCCTCATTGATGGCAACGGCATGGTATTCAACAACGAGTTGCTCCAGCTTGGCGAGAATGGTGGGCGCAAGGCCGCACGCCAGCTCAAGGAATCCGTGACTCGAATGCTAGCCAGTCACCCCTACTGTCCGCCGGAGTCACGCATCGATGTCAAGGTCTACGCCAACGTGAAGAGTCTGGGCCGTACCCTCGTCTCTGCCGGCATTGTGAGCTCTCAGTCTGTATTCGAGGACTTCGTCACCGGATTCAACCGCGGAGACGAGACTTGCGACTTCATTGACATTGGACCTGGCAAGGATGTGATTGATATGAAACTCAACGGTAGGTGGTCATCCAGTTTTGATCGAGACAAAGACACGTACTAAAGACAAATCCAGCCAACTTTCGCCAGTTCTTCCATGACTATCAGTGCCGGCAGGTAGTCTTTGGTTGCAGCCACGACAACCGATATGCCCGTCTCTTGGAGAACTTCATGAACAACAACGATGAAACTGGTCGGGTCACTCTGCTTGGCGGTGTACCATTTGAGAAAGAACTCGATGATCTTCCTTTCAACAAGCAGACAATACCTGGCCTGTTCCGTGACACTAAGCTCAGCTTTGCTCCACTGGACTTACTGGGTGACATATCTCGCGGCCGTCACGATTCAAAGAATGTCTTCAATCCAGCCAGTGCTATGTTCACACCTCCACCATCAACACGCACTCCGGCACCGAGCACACCGATGTACAGTCCCACGACGCTGTCGTTCAGAGAGCCTTCGACACGAGCCAATAGTATCACATCCTCGGTTGCTGTGAGCGAAACTGCTGTCGTGGCTGGGGCTCCCATGCCTGTCGTGGCTCCCGTGGCGCCGGTGACCCCTGGTGGAGGATGGGCAAACATGGCACGCAAGAATGCGCATCTTCCCTTCAAGGATATCCGAAAGCCAACACCGGAAGTGCCTCAGAGTGGACCGGTTGTTCTGGTAAACAAGGATGGTTACCGTATCGACAAGGACATGGACTATGATCACGACAAAGTATACAAGCTGAAGCAAGCGAAATATTGCAATCAGGTAAGTTCCAATGTGAAGCCTTGCATTCTACGGCATACTGACGTGTTATGCTAGCACTATATTGGGCGAGGCTGCTGCCACCACAGAGCAGCTAATGGCGCTTGCCCGCACGAGCACAGCGTAAAGCTCTCTGAAGACGACAAAAAGTGGTTACGAGTCGTCGCTCGGGAGACCGTTTGCAAGAAAGGCACATCTTGCCGCGAAATCGATTGCATTTACGGCCACCATTGTCCTTATCCCAAGCTGCAAGAAGGATCATTGAAGGGAATTGGATGCATCAATGGCGACAAGTGCCGGTTCGCTCCTGAGATGCATGGCATGGACAAGAAGGTTTATAAGGTCTTGACACCAAAGGATCTTGAGCTTTCTGGGGAGATATAATCACAGCTCAGACGGACCCTAGATTTGAGGATTCAGCACTAAATCGGGGTCGTAGCTGTTCGTTACTAGAACTGGCTAGAGAGCGGCCACGTCGTTGGCACTGTAACAATACAGGATTTACACTGAAGTGCGAGACTGTGCCTTTTTGTATCGTTCTGTCTATATGTATCTTGATCGTTCGTGCGGACGCTCAGTGCTGTCGCTTTCTCATGTCTACCGCGCACCAGTCTTCCGCCACGCATATCACTCCACCTTCTTCCCCGTCTTCTCACGGAATCGATCCTCCTGCTCTACAACAGCCTTAGGCAAAGCAGCACCTCGTCCCGTAAGCACGAACATTGCCCACTTCCATCGGAAAGGATTGATCAAAATGACAAAGACGAACCAATACACGAGTTCCGAATACGTGAAGAAATCGAAGGCGCCTGTTGGAGCAAATCTCTTGACCCATCTTGTGAAATCTATCCAGAGCTTCATGAGACCTTCGGTAGGGCGGGCAAGAGGGTCAACAAGGAACATGAGCAGGAATCGAGTATAGATGCCAATGTGCCAGTTTCCTACTGCACCGATGGCATTGACATACGTGCAATTGTTTGCGCAGATGGACACGTGCTTGGGCGGGAACACTTGGAGGTACCAATTTGGTGGCTCGTAGTTGTCTTCGAAGCATTCGTCGGGTAGAAAGCTCAGCGAGGGGCGTTCGTACCCGGTGGCTAGGATGCATATGTCGCCTTCGATGAGTTCTTCCCGGCCTGGACCATTCTTGGGCACACCTTGGCTTCTGTGATTGAATTTGATGCCGTTCTCCTCGAAGTTTCTGATGTCTCCGCGAAGCCAGCTCGCTTTGTCTGAGCGGATTTGTTCCAGTACATCGTTGTTCACCATGGGCGTTTCCATGAAGATGCCCTTGCCACTGTTTTTCGCGGGTGCAATGTCTGATAGGTCGCGATAGAAGAAAAGACGAAGGAGTCCCTCGGGTATCCAGGAGAAAATGGTTTCCTGGCCGAAGATGTTCAATGCCAGGAGAATGTCGATAATTGGGTTGCGAGGTATTATCCACTTCTCAGATCGCGATAGGATGTAGGTCTTTTCGGCACCAGCTGCGGTGGTGAACTCCATTGCCTCAATGGCACTGGCTCCGCCGCCAATGACGAGTACTTTCTTGCCCTTGGCATCATTCTCTGCAAAAGAGTCAATCTCATTCGTACTCTCACAACCCGTCAAGCAACTCACCTTTGCCATCTAGCTGGCTCGAATGGAATATCTTTCCTTTGAATTGCTCTTGCCCAGGCATATCAGGTTTCTTGGGATCACCACATGTCCCAATTGCCGCAATCACACCATCGTATCGCCCGTTGCTCTCATTGTTGATGATCCAGCGACCCTGCTTGTCTCGGTAGACCTTTTCAACCCTCGTGTTGAATTTCGTCTTTTTCTCAAGGCTGTATTTCTGCCACAGGTCTTTGACAGCTTGGACGATTTCTCCTCGGTTTGGGTATCCTTTGCTCCACGTCACACTAGGATGAAAGCGATACATCACACTGTGAATTTGCAGGCCCGAAGTATTATTGACCTTGGCCCAGATGCCGCCGAGAGAGTCTTCATCTCCAGCTTCGAAGATCGTGACATCGAAGCCATGTCCGACGCAATGAGAAGCAGAGGATACTCCAGTCAGGCCAGCCCCGATGACAGCAATTCGAGGCCGACTGAGTTGGGTGGAGGGAGTCGGCGGGGCTGGAGAGAGGACGAAAGCGAGCAGGTTCTGGAGCAGTCGAAACAGCCAGTTCAGCGGATCGTTGAGGAGGTGCTGGACATAGCTCTCCAGTGTGCTCTGCGCCATGGTACTGGGCACTGTCGACGACGAGACGAACGCGGGCAGTCTCTTCACCTACCTCCTGGTTTGATACGAGAATCGCGGGGCGAAAGGGCTACATGTCTTATGGGTAAAGTGCGAACGAGTGCAGTACGTCACATTGAGGCATTTCCTTCAGCGACTGGAGACCTGTTGCGACATGAGCAGTCGTTAGTGCAGTCTCCGAACCATCCGCCAGGAACAGCAGCTCCCTACGTCAGAAGTGGATTTTCACATGACAGCTGCGAAGCACATCCCGGTCTAGCGCCAACTTTGCCGGGTTCACCACGCCCTTGCCTCGCTCCATCTTTGCTATCGTTCGCAGCTCATCACAGCATCGCGCAGTATTGATCCCAATCGTTTGGAGCAATGGATGATCCCATAGCAGAAATTCGCGGCATTGTGCATAAGCTGACACAAGGCTCTCCGCGACAACAAGAAACAGCCATCAAGAATTACTTCACCAGCGATGCTAGCTTTACTGTGCGTATCTCCGTAGTGATATCTTGACTTGATGAGCTGAACTGTTTCAGCACCCTTTCTGCCGCACCGGCAGCTTCGAGGGCAGCAGATGGCTCATCCTTCAAATCTTCCGATGGTACAAGATCATGTCTCCCACTATCATCCTCAACGTCAACAGCGTAGCATACGACGAGGACAAGATGATACTCTACGTCAGCATCAGCCAGATCTTCTCCATCTGGTTCGTGCCCTTACACAAGAGCGCTGTCGATCTGACCACCGTACTCCAACTTGTCCACAAACCCGGTTCACGAAAGTACTACATCCAATCTCAGAACGATCTCTACCAAGTCGATCAATTCTTCCAATTCTTCGCTCCGTGGGGCATTGGGACCGCTTTCGTTATGTTCTGGCATTTCTCGGCAACGTTCTTTTGCGTGATTCTGGCATTTCTGGGCAAGCCGTTTACGAGCCTGATGGAGTCACGGTGGGAACACAAGCAGCGGACACACTTGCGCACGAACGGTGTGAACGGCCGCGAAAGTGCTCGAGCTTCAACCGAAGTCAAAGGGTTCAGCTTTGTGGGTTACGGACAGGACAATTAGGCAAGGCTGTCCTATCGTTGGAAGTGCTTCGACTTGGGACAAAAGCTTCGTTTTATGGACAAAATACACGAGCTTCGATCTAGATTTGGGATAGAAGGCGCGTTATGGTCGCGACCATTCCTCCCACGGATACAAGATCGAAGAACAGAACCTCGGCCGAGCGACCTCATACCACTACCCACAATACCAGAGGTGGAAGAGCCAGGTCAGAATCGATGGTGCCTTGAGATCGACAGGACAATGTGAGCGGAAAGTACAAGCCAACATTAATCTATTAATACTTTCAGGTGTACTCTAAACCTTCGTTCTGGTTACTATTCAACTGTTCTTGTCCGTACTGTTGTCGCCCCAGGAATTCACGTCATGTACTATACAATCATTCGTGCCTTTCTTATAATCATCGTGAGCATTATATGCTAAGCTTCTTTCGGAGAGTGGAATGCGCTCCGTACGCAGGTACGGCCTTGGTGCGTGACAACGACTTGTATATCACATTGTGGTCTGTGGCTGTCCGTAATTCGTTAGATAATTCGGCTGTTCGGCACATTATAGCTCGTCTCCGGAAGAAAATAGACATTCGCTATGTCTTCTCGCTCAGATGCACACTGAGAAGCGCATTGCCCAGTTTGTCCCTCCAAACCTCGAACTGGGCGTGTAGATGGCCAAAAAAGCGAAGAAAATGGTGCGGCAGCTCGACAGGTCCCCATGCCTCGTGAATTGCTGCTGTGAAGCGCATCGAATCGGTTAGGAATTCGTGTAATGAAGCCAGCAGGACCGCGGATGCTTTCACTTCAACTCCATCCTGCTGTCCCTTGTCTTTTCACATCCACGCTGCAATCATCTCCCGAACAATCCAAACAATCTCCCACCCGCACCTCCACTTCCATGTCTCTCCGCCTCCCTCTCAATCCACCCCTTCAAATACTCCCTACTCTTCAAGTCCTCCAACCTCGCAACCTTCGTCTCAATCTGCGGCTCCTGCCGATCAAACGCCAGAAGCGTCGGAATCGAGTTAACCATATATCTTTGAGCAATTCCAGAAACTCCTCCCAGATCTGGACTATCCATTTCCACTTCTGCGAAGCTCACGCTGCCTTTATCTTCGCCTACGCCATCATGTTCGATGAGTTCTTTGATGAGAGGTAGGATCTCATCGCAGTCGCGACTCCAGGTTGTCATCCAGAGGGTTATGAGGGGAACGCGACTGCTTGCGCTGCTGAGGATGAGGGTGTGGAGGTCTTCTTCGTTGCGGACGCGGGCTGGGTATATGCGGTTTCGGGCGGGCAGGCGTTGGGAGGTGGAGAATTGGCGAGTTGCGTGGATGAGGGTTATTCGGGTTCGTGAGCTGAGTTGGAGCAGTGAGGTCCGCATTGTGGCTGCGATGGGGTGGAAGTCTTCTGTTCTGATATTTTATCGTGCTTCGATGGAGGAGCATTGAAGTTGGTCGACGGGAGCTTGAAAGTGTGAATGACGTAGCCAGGAAAGCAGCCAAATTCCAGTCCATTGGATCCTGCCGCAGTGCTGCCATGTTGCTGATCATTCATCCATTCTTTGCTCCGCTCTCGCAATAATTCCATGCGCAGAGATCTTCTGACGATAGCCGCATAATATGTGAGCACAATGCGAGGCTCCAAAGCCATCTTTTCCATTCTCATCCAAAGCCCCTGCTCATTCACAGCAGCCTCAATCTGCTCAGGAGCTGCACATAGACATCCCAACATTGTCACATCCCAACATCGTCACCCAGATCCTCTAAAATCCTCTCCCTTCTTCCCCCGCGACGGCAAAGCCATCAATTCGTCTTCTCGTTCAACTTTCCTCATCAAGATATAAGAGCTATTCCTCAGCTCCAGAGTATGTTTCCCGCAAACCCTCGTCCTACTCTGTTCCTCAAGCACTTTGACCTCTCCGCAGCGTGATTCGCAATAACGTATAGGCCTTGTCTCCCTCTGGCATCCACAGCCCTCGAAAGCTGGACCGGCTTGCCAGCACATAGCGGGAGAGGGGATTTTTGCTGCTCGGCTCGTTGCAGACGGCTCGCCGTGCTCGGGATACCGGAGCGGGTTTTGAGGGCTCGTTCTTCGCAAAGATGGTAGGGTCCAGATATCACATGCAGACCAGTACTGGCTAAATCCAGCTTGTTGAGCAGTAGCAACGCGCGAGAAAGCACGCACGCAGAAGAGGTCAGGAGTGGGCGCGCAAGGCCGCCAGCCCACCAGTGGCAATGCTGTTCTCTTCACCAAAGCAACTATCAATTTGCGAAAGACTCCATGGTACAAAGCTGATGACATTACCTACCTTCTGCAATATTGCGCGCGCGGAATGCTGGGCGCCGTTCGTATGCAAGGCATACCGACCTTCATTGTTCTTCGATCGGAAACGTCGCTTTGTCCTGTAAAATGTTGAGCAGCCACCTTCAATACAGTCAGTGGTGGATTCAAGGAAAAGAAAGTAGTAGACCAGCTCATATTTTTTTGTGCAACTCTATCATACAAGCCAGCCCAGATTTCACGACGGCAGCACGACTATCCAAGAGTCGGCCTCATCGTAGCGCACATCTCGAAGATTTCCTAAGCTAGCCCGTAACCCAATCTCAAAGATCACCCATCACCATATGCAAGACTCATTTTTCTTTTGTTACAGGCCAATTGCCATCTCGTTATCGTGCCATAAAAAGTTTGCTCGTATGATGATCGCCTCGCCCGTATGTCGTCGTAAACAAATGAAAAAGAAAGAGTACCATGAAGAGATTTCGGTGTGTGTGTGAGAAGTAAACCAAGGTGTTGCGCCGAAGATGGAGGCATTTGGTCGGTGGTGGTACAGGATCATCAGTGAGATGTCCGCAGCGCGCCGTCTGCATGCAAGACCTTGACCGGGAAATGCTGGGCTCTGGACCACCGCGCCGGGTGTCAGATCTGTCGAAGTAAAAGTGACACGTCTGTATCTCGTCAAAGTACATGTCGGCCGTTTCGATGTCGTAGCTCATGCTGAGAAGAAAAGGTGTGCGAGACTGCGTGATGTCGTGATGGTACCTGACAGCGCTCTGTCAAGGCACAAGGGGGATCATAGTCGCACCGCGATACTGATACAGGTGTTGGGTCGAGCTCGAAGTGTTGATGGCAACGGTGGCACTGCCGCTCAGAAGTGGCCATAGGACTGCTGGGCGCCCGGAGCAACGAAACCAGGGCCAGCGAAACCATTGGCGAATGCGGGTGGGCCGTTGAACATGTATGGGTTCTGGGCGCCACGCTGCGGAGATGGAGAGGCGATGCCCTCACCGTGCAAGCCGTTGGCCGCGTAGTTGCCGCCATCAAAGCCAGCACCGCCATAGGGAGAGGTGTTGTTAGCCCACTGAGCAGGAGCACCGATCATGCCGTGACGATTGGCGCGGGTTGGTGTGCGCTGAGTGGAGTTGTACGATGGACCACCAGAAGGAACAGACGCAGAGTCGAGTGGAGACAGAATCGATGGCGTGGGATTGGCCATGCGGTTGTCGTAGTCGTTGAGCTTGCTGGCGATGCGGCGGCCATGAGGCGTGTTACGGATGCCTGGAATGATCTGGCGAATGTTCTCGTACAGAAGAGCCTTCATCTCGTCGTCGGCAAAATCCATGGCGGTCTGGACAACGTAGTTGGCGAAGCCGTCACGGAGCAACTTCTCGAGGATCTGAGTGTTCAGGATCTCGCGGATGAGGTCACGGCGAGTCTCGTTGCTGGAGCATCGAATGCACTTTTCGATCACGTTTGAGCTGAACTTCTGCTTGGAAAGAGCTGGGATCTCGCCGTAGAAGGCACGGCAAAGTGGCTCGGTGAAGCACGGCTCAGCCAGATCGAGAATGTATTGGACCACATAGTTGCCGAAAGGATCCTGGACGAGAGAGTAGGCGTTGCGAATGACATGGTCAACCATCTGACCCTTCTGAAGACCATCAGCGTGATCGATGCAGCGCTGAAGAACACAGCAGCCGTGACGGTGAGTGCCAACGGTGATGCAGTTTGCCCCAACAGCATCAAAGATGAAGGACGCATCGATGGAAGATAGATGGTTGAGACACTTCTGAATGACGTGGTTGCCGTTGAGGTCTTGGATGAGAAGGACAACGTCGTTGCCCAGAGCCTTGATGATGAGCTGGATCTGCTCAGGAGTGGAAATGTACTCGATCATCTTTTGCAATGCACGAGTGCCGTGTTGGTTGAGAGCAATCTTGGTCATGGCGGGCGAAGCGTTCTCAATCAGGACAGTGCGCTGGTCATCGTTGGCGCTCTCGAGCAGCTTCTGGCAGAGGTAGTTACCGAAAGGGTCGACCATGAGCTCGATCATGTGGTCTTTGACCTCGTCGAAGATGATCTGGACGGTCTTCTCGTTGCGCTCCTCTAGCTTTCTCTGAAGAAAGCGGCAACCGTGTTGGTCTTTGCACAAGCCATAGATCTCGCCCGTGAGCTGCTCAACCTTGACTGAGTTGTACTTGGCCTGAGCCTCGTCGGCGGCTTGCTTGCGCTGCTGCTGCGTGCTGCGCGAGTTGTTGTGGTGATGATTGCCGCCGCCCTCGAAGCGACCGGCACCTGCAGCGGCTTGACCATTTGGTGGGAACTGTTGAAAGCCCCCGTAACCACCTTGCTGACCATATGGGCTGTTGAACTGGTTGCCCCACTGGCCTGGAGGAGGGAAGCCATTGCCATTGAGGCCCATGTTGCCGAAACCGTTGCTCAACATCTGCATGCCGTAACCGCCGTAGTAGGCAGCAGGTTGGGCAGCGTATGGAGCCACGTTGGGGCTGGTGTAGGACTGGTTGTGATCGGATGGAATGCTGAAAGGAGCGGCGCTGGCGTGAAGCGTTGGCTGTGAACCGTTGAAGTCGTCGCGGCTGTCTTCTTGGGAGCCGTGGGTGGTGTAGTCTTGACTCTGGCGGTTGGCAGCTGAAAGGAGGCTCTGGAGCGTAGTAGCGCGGTTCTGGTCAGGCGATGTGGTTGCGTTGGCAAGAGCTGCCTGCTGGTTTGGTGGGGAGAGGACGGAAACACCGCCTTCGTGAGTGTCACCGTTGATGCTCTTGAGGGTAGGGATATCGTTGGTGGAGTAAGAGGACTGCGGCATGGCGGAACCGTTTGTGTGACCACGAGGCGGTGTGGCCAGGAGCGCTGGGCGCTTGGTCTCGGCAGTGAACTTGACCTCCATGGAGCGTCGGTTGTTGGAAGGACGCAGGTCGTTTGCGTTGGCCAGGATGCTGTTCAGTGGAGCAATGTTCGCGCTACCACTCAAAGCGGACGGCGGGAGTGAGATGCGGTGACGGTTAGCCGACGCGCGCTCGGCAACGTGCATTGGTTCTGCTTCTGAGGTAGACGAAGCAAGATCAAGGGCTGCTGAAGATGGAGAAAACTGCAGGTCGCCGTTTTCTTCGCGGCGAATGAGTTTGGGGAAGCCGTCAGCAGTGTGTTGTACTTGCAGATAGGTCTTGCCGTCAGGAGGCGATGTCTGGTTGGACTTTGGTAATGAGGTCAATTTGTCGTCGTCGTGGAACAAGAAGCCGGTAGTGTTAACAGGCCCAAACACGAGATCAGTTGTGTTGCGTTTGCTGCGATCGTAGGCGGTGATGGGCATGGAATTGCGGTTCGGACTGATGTTGGAAAAGGTCAGTTCAGGTCGAAGAAAGCAGCCTTCAAGTACTGATGGCGCGGGTCATTGCAAGTGCTCGGAAGGGGTTGGTGTTATTGTTACAATGATTCTGATTGTGATAAAATGTGATGATTGTCGAGGTGGGGCTGCGTGTTGTGCAAAACGACAATAGGTCAAGTGAAAGCATAGGCAGCTGTGAAACATGCCAAGAAATGAAGTGTGCACAACTCCTGCACGCATGTGACGAATGCAGCAGGATCATATGGCAGCAGGTGAGGGTTCGTGTTCACTTACTTTGCGCCCGCACGATGGATCGTGTTCTCGAAGCCGTACACAAAGCCGTCGTCTTCTTCCTCGTCGTCAGACTGTCGACGCGAGCCAGGCACCGAATGAGAAGGCAAGTTGCTGGAACTCGTGGCCGTGAATGGTCGTGCAAAGCCAACAGGAGGCGATGTGAGCTGCGTGCTGGCGCGATTCGGACGTGTCACAATGCCGGGAGGTGAGATCAAGCTTGCTGCCGAATAGCGGTTCGGCCTCGAAAAGTTGTTTGCTAACGCAGTCTGATACTCTGGCGGTGTTGTAGGTTCACTCTGCGCGAACAGTTGTGTAACTGACTGCTCGTGGCGGATATTCTCGTCTACCTCGCGGCGGGTCTCGGCATCGACCTTCTCCAGCTCTTCTTGAATTTTGCGCTGGGCCTGGAGGAGCGTTTCGTAGTGGCGTGCTGCACGCTCGGACTATCCAACGATCAGCAAACGGCTCCGACAGCCTCGTACCGCATGGCATTTCCCCAGGCAGCAATTCGGTCTTCGACAGGCAGACGCCAAAGGCATGGCGATGCCAAACGCCGTGGAAGCCAGTGGGAAGGCATGTGAGCGGGTGCCAGCGGACAATTACGCCTGAGAACGCTGCAATGGCTGGAGAGCTTACCGGAGTCATTCTATTCTGCGCTGTGGACTGTTTGATCCTCATCAGCGAACGTTCTCGTACCAAACGCCATTCCCGTGTCGGGTCGGTATATCCAACACAGAGAAAACCTCCGCACCACAGCCATGACTTCCAGCCTCATGCTTCAGCTCTTAGCTCAGCAGCCCAGCGCCCGTCGAACGGACATTCAATGCCAGGCGACTGCTGGGGCGTGGCAGGCGCGACTGTACGCGCCATTGCATATTCCAGGCCTCGCTGGGCGCTCCACATTGCGTGTGCCTTGTGCTCTCGACTCTTATACTTCTGCTCTGCCCGGTCTGTGCAATACATGCTCGGGAGTTCTTCGTGACTTACCACCTGCATGTCTCCCATAGCCTGTCTACGCTGTTGCCCGATTGGCGACAGCGTGGGCACTGTGTTTGTCGTGAACCTTCGGGTCAAGGCGCCTCGCACGTCGTTGGTCGTGGCCATGTTGGCGGACCATCGGTTCGGATTGCGCTGCGACGGCGGAGACAGAGGGTTCGTGTACTGCTGCTCGTCTCGAGGCGATTGCGCACCACGGAAGTACGCCATCTGGACAAACGACGTGTTAGCACGGCAGCGCCCAATGGCGGTCCGGCGCAGGTGTGCGGGAGGTGGGAGCAGGACGGGCGTCGTACCTTGGAGGCAGACTATAGCGTCACAGCCGCCCACGAGCTGGCGGCGCGAGCAGATGCGAGGGCTCTCTACTGGTCGGAACAAGGAATGTGCGTATGCTACACTTTAGAGACAGTCATAAAGGATGCTCGCAGCGAGGGAGGAAGAGAGGAGGGAGGATGGTAGGATCGTGCAGTAGCAGCGTGGTCGTCGGGACTTCAGTAGTCCAGAAGTGTGCTATGCACTGTGGGGCCAAGGGAGTCGCTCTGCTGGCGTTGAATCTCGCGCGCTGGGCCGACTAGTTAGGCAAGATCCGCGCGCGCTTCTTCCGCCAGTGTCAGTCGCAGGCTCGAGAGCAGCGCAATCCACGCCCACGGCAGCCGTGCGGCGCTGCTGGACATCTCCCACTGCAGCGGTCAACCTCGGGCGGGCGCGCGTGCGAAGTTGGGCGAATTTGGGGGAAGCCAGCGTGCCTTGCCCATCAGCAGCGAGGCGTCAAGCGTCAGGACCCTTTTGCTGCCCTCCGCCCACCACGCCAGCTAGGCCGATTGCACCCCAGTCGTCCATCTGCACGCTGTTTCACGAGCGGCTTGTTTCATCGCGGCCAACATCCTCGTGCCCAAAGCCACTGCCGCGATTGCGACTTTGCCCGCCCGCGCGCAGATTATCCAGCATCGCCCGCGCTAATTAGTAGCTCGTTGCCCGGCTGGACGACCATAAGAAAGCGCTCTGCCGGCCTGGATGCTGTGACCGTGGGTCCGCACAGCTCTAGCAAGAGGCAATTCTGCCCAAGCCCGATCTGACGTCTGAGTAGCGGTCTGTCTGCACGACGCTGCCACGGTCTGAGTCATCGTTACCAACGCCCGCTCTCTGGCTGCTCGCTACCACAATTCGAAGCATGCCACGAGGACGAGGAACGGCCTGACTGTTGCCCTTCCTCACGGCTGCTCGGGCTGGTACCTGCATGCAAGAACATGGGGTCCCGAACTCAATGTACACCAATTTATTAGCGCCACGTTGTGCGGCAGAACTTCGAGCGGACGTCCAGAATTTCCCTGAGCCGTTCTCCGGCAGACAGATGCAGGAGTTCCACCGTAGGAGATAGCAGTACTGCAGAGAGAAGATATACGATGCTTGCGGAGGGGCTGTAGAAAACGTCTGTGCTGCACTTTTCTGTATGCAGTCCAGATGCAGGTGCTGATAGCGCTCATTACTATGCTTGGAGGCACTTCAATTTCGGCCTGCACACATGTATTGTACATTTCTCAATGCGGTCCGATCGATTGCATAGTCTGTCGAATTAATGCCAGTGCTGAGGCCACTTCCTATGCTGCCGTCGTTGCGACTCGAGACCGCCACCTTGAGGCCTCAGGCATCCACGCTAGTTAGCACTAGTTGAACTTTGGCGATCCCAGTCAACTCGGCTGGCATTTTGGAACGACAACTCGACATCACGATTTCAATCTTGAAGGCGCGACCATCGAAAGCTTGCGCCACGGTAATGCAGCATGCCTCCGAGGGCGAAGAAGGCTGCAGGGCCAACGGCGGTCAATAGCAGCGCTTCCAAGGTATCTCCGCCACCCGTTGCGATGTACAGAAAAAAGAGGCCAAGCTGACTGTGCATGTGAAGCCAGCCGCGCCCAAAGCTCCACCGAAGAAGAAACCAACGACTGCTGCAGCTCCGAAGACCACAGATGAAGGCCAAGCTGCGCCAGCATCGACTGCCGCGCCGAGCTCGAGGGCGTCAGCTAATCGCCCTGCGAAGAAACATGCAGCTGCAGATGACCTCGATGCCTTATTGCGGCCGTTCTACTACACCAAGTCCTTGACTGATCCGATCAACACCGCTCGAGACAAATGGAACCTTCTGCCCGCATTCCTGCGGGTCAAGGGGCTCATCAAGCAACACACAGATTCATTCGATTATTTCATCGATGTTGAGCTGAAGAAGATCATCAAGGCCAATGAGCAGATCATTTCAGACAATCCCAAAAAATGGATCAAATTCACCGACATCCGCGTAGGAAAGCCATGTCGTGTCGAGGATGCACGTGCCGGCTATGTGCAGACCGAGGTCACACCCAACGAGTGTCGATTACGAGACATGACCTACTCTGCACCCATCTATGCCGACTTTGTTTACCCCCGACAGTCTGGTAATGTTCGCAAAACGGATGTCCTCATCGGACGCGTTCCGATGATGCTACGGAGCTCGAGATGTGTGCTCAACGGTCGATCTGAGGCCGAAATGTCGTGGCTGAACGAATGTGCGGTCGACCCAGGTGGATATTTCATTGTTCGCGGGCAAGAAAAGGTTATCCTGGTGCAAGAACAGTTGAGCAAAAACCGAGTGATTGTGGAATCATTCAAGGGTGTGATCCAGGCTTCGGTTACCAGTCACACCGCTAACATCAAGACGAAGACTTATGTGTTGCTCAAGAAAGGTCATCTTTACCTGAAACACAACTCTCTAACTGAGGACATTCCGGTCGCGATCATGATGCGTGCTATGGGCGTGCAATCTGACCACGAGATCTTACTCCTCGCTGCCGGAAACGATGCCCAGTATCAGGACGAATTCGCACCCAATCTCGAATTGGCCGCTTTGGAAGGAGTATTTACTCAAGAACAGGCGTTGGACTACATTGCTAGCAGACTCAAGCCAGATCGATTTGGGAACAGAAACAAAACCGACAAGACACCGAAACAGCAAGCGCTCGAAAAGATCGCCGGTACCATCATTCCTCATGTAGAGGTCGAGGGCTTGAATTTCCGTCCGAAAGCCCTGTATGTGGCACACATGACGAGGCGAGTTCTCATGGCGATGAACGATCCCAAGCTGGTCGACGACCGCGATTACGTGGGAAACAAGCGCCTGGAATTGGCTGGTCAGATGCTGGCGCTCCTTTTTGAGGATCTGTTCAAGGACTGCATGCGTCAAATCAAGAGCACAATGGACAAAGTGCTTAAGAAGCAAAATCCAACAGCAGAATTTGACCCCGTTAGGATCGTGGAGCAGATTGAGTCTCGAATCACAAGCGGAATGGAGCGTGCGATCTCTACCGGAAACTGGACATTGAAGCGATTCCGCATGGACCGCGCTGGAGTTACGCACGTTCTCAGCAGACTGAGTTATATCAGTGCCTTGGGCATGATGACTCGTATATCGTCACAATTTGAGAAGACTCGAAAGGTCTCTGGTCCGCGTGCGCTTCAGCCTTCACAGTTTGGCATGCTGTGCACTTCGGACACACCCGAAGGAGAAGCATGTGGTCTCGTCAAGAATTTGGCACTCATGACACATATCACAACTGCAGATGATGAAGGACCCGTACGAAAGATGATGTATGTCCTGGGAGCAGAAGATGTCACATCTGCGTCCGGGACGGAGATCTACGGCGCTGGCGCATACATCATTTTCATCAACGGCACACCAGCTGCACTAACCAGACAGCCGAAGCAATTCCTGCTGGGCTTCCGGAAGTTCAGACGTATGGGTCGTATATCTGAGTTCGTCAGTATCTTCATCAATCACCATCACAACGGCGTGCACATTGCCACCGACGAAGGCCGTGTATGCCGTCCGCTGATCGTGGTCGAAAAGGCCAAGTCAAAGGTCACAACACGCTTTCTGGAATCATTACGGAAAGGAACCATGGACTTTGACGATGCTCTGTCCCGTGGTATAGTGGAATACCTCGATGTCAACGAAGAGAACGACTCGAACATTGCCGTCTACGAGAAGGACATCACCCACGAGCATACCCATTTGGAGATCGAGCCCTTTACCATCCTTGGTGCGGTTGCAGGCTTGATTCCATACCCTCATCACAACCAATCGCCCAGAAACACCTATCAGGTGAGTTGCCCTTCCTCTCATGTTATTGCACCAATAATTCGCTGGACTTTTTCCCATCGTTGCCTTCCAGCCTTGGTCGGTCGCGGAAGCATTGCACGCGATTTAATGCTTCGCGCCATGAAAATGGCATGACTTACATACTGACATTTCACAGTGTGCTATGGGTAAGCAAGCCATTGGTGCCATTGCTTATAATCAATTCACACGAATTGACACCTTGCTTTACCTGATGGTATACCCTCAGAAGCCCATGTGCACGACGAGAACCATCGAACTGGTCAAATATGACAAGCTTCCTGCTGGGCAGAATGCAGTCGTGGCAGTCATGTCGTATTCAGGTTACGATATTGAGGATGCCCTCGTTTTGAACAAAGCCTCCTGTGACCGGGGCTTCGGACGCTGTCAAGTATTCAAGAAAGTCAGCATGCCACTCAAAGCTTATCAGAACAATTTCCAGGACCGTCTAGCGGATCGCGACCCGAACAATCCTCGTCACCGCAAGATCGGCAAAGATGGCCTGGTCGAAGTCGGCTCAGAGCTCGAAAACGGCGACTTTTACATGCTCAAAGAATCACCAATGAACCAAGTCACAATGGTCGACCGCAGCCAACAACGATGGTCGCCAGCCTACATGTCCTACAAACTGCCCGACCCTTGCTACGCCGACAAAGTGGTCATCACCGCCAACGAAGCAAACACCACAATCCTCAAAATCCAAACCCGCCAAACCCGCCGCCCAGAAATCGGCGACAAATTCTCCTCTCGCCACGGGCAAAAAGGTGTCGTGGGTCTCCTCGCTGAACAAGCCGACATGCCCTTCTCAGACCAGGGTGTCGTCCCAGACATTATCATGAACCCCCACGGTTTCCCCTCTCGTATGACAGTCGGTAAAATGCTCGAGCTCGTCTCCGGAAAAGCAGGCGTCCTAGCTGGAAAACAAGAATATGGCACACCTTTCGGCGGCAGCAAAGTCGAAGACATGGGCGCTGTTCTCATCAAGCACGGTTTCTCCTACTCTGGAAAGGATACCTTGACTTCCGGCATCACAGGCGAATCCCTCCCTTTCTACGTCTTCTTCGGTCCAATTTACTACCAAAAGCTGAAGCACATGGTGCAAGATAAGATGCACTCGCGATCGACCGGTCCTCGAGCCATTTTAACGCGTCAGCCAACCGAAGGTCGTTCGAGACAAGGAGGTCTGCGTTTGGGAGAAATGGAGCGTGATTGCCTGATCGCGTACGGAGCGAGTCAACTGCTACTGGAGAGATTGATGATTTCTTCGGATGCTCACGAGGTTGATGTGTGTCAGAATTGTGGCATGATGGGATACAATAACTGGTGTCAGAGCTGCACGAGTAGTCGTTCCGTGGTGAGGATGACGATGCCGTATGCCGCGAAGCTGCTGATTCAGGAGTTGATGAGTATGAACGTGAAGGCGAGCTTGCAGCTTGCTGATGAATTCCCGCGCGAGGAATAGCTGGTGCGTTCGCCATAGGAGAGGAAGGCAGTCGGCATGAACACAGTTCCCGGGTAGCAGAAGCTGAGTTGGACTTGAATAGAGACTCAAGTACTGTAGAATATGCATAGCTCGTCTGCACAGCAATGCACCGACTTCATCACGTAACAGTGTCTTTTACATCATCCTATTTGACACGTTCTTCACCCAACTTTCGATCGACTCCAGCGCCCCGCATACTCAATGGAGCGAAAGGATGAGCAAAACCTGCTACTAGAAAGCCGCCTGACCTTCCGACTCTCCATTCAAGGTGCGAAGGGCCTGCTCTGCGAGTTCGCTTCTCAATCCAGCCACTTCGAGCTCCCTCTGTCCCTTGTCCCAATCTCGCATGCTTCGACGATTGCGCAGCTCTTTCTCCTCAAGCTGTCGTCTCAGCTTCTCAGCCTCTTCTTCAAGTTTCTTAAGTTTCGACCTGTCAACAATGGATTCAGCGCGTTGGCCACCTTCAATGATCTTTGGAAGCTCTGCAATGGCAGGATGGACCCGATTTGCTGCAGGAGCGGTGATCATGCCAGTTTCGTTTGGTCGACGAGCGCCTTTAGGGCCGGTCGGAACGTCAGACATGATCGCATCGCTATTTCCAGTGCCATTGGCTACGCTGCCGAAGCGTTGTGTGCGTGGATATGGGTTGGTGGAACTCACACTCGATTGTCGGGGGAAGGCAGGCGCCTGGCCTCCGGAAAAGGAGCTCCTAGGTCCAGATGGAGGTTGACCACTTGGCACAGCCGCTGCGGGTCCAGTTGGAGGGCTGAAAACCTGCTCAGATACGCTGCGAGGTGCAACATGACCAGCTTCACCTCCTCCCCTGCTAAAGCCAACGTCTCCTCCGCCTCGAGCAAACCCTGCATCTGCACCGCCGCGACCAAACCCGCCTCCACGAGCTCCTCGGAAACTGCCGCCAAATCCTCCACGCCCTCTTGGGGCGAAATCACCTCCACCAAAGCCGCCTCTCCCTCGCGGCGCAAAGTCACCCCTAACAGCTGGTGCTCCACGCGGGCCCGATGGTGGTCCGGCTGCGGCACGAGGTCCAGAGGGGGCGCCGACAGTAGCAGAAGGTCCAGTAGGAGGCGCCATCGTCGCGGGCGTGCGTTGGCTACTAGGCCCAGTGGGAGGGGCTCGAGTGGGGAGCGAAGACTCATCATCGCGACGTGGTTCTCTCGGAGGTGGGATGTCGCGCTCTCTCTCGTAGGCGCGGTCGGAGTATTCGAGATCTCTAGTCTGAGGAGTGTGGTGCCCTCGTGGAGGCTCGTGGTCGGACGCACGATAAGGTTCTCGCGTATCATACGGATCGAGAGGAGAGGCCCTGTTGATTGGTGCCCTTTCCTCATTCGGAAGGTGGCTTAACCTGCTGGGATGGATCGGAGGAGGGGAGGACCTCCGTGAAGTGGTTCCAGAGTTGACACCGGGGTCATCGCGGTAAGCATGGTCTTGACGAGGAGCGGGCGAACGCTGCGGCCGTCGCCAGTTATCGACAGTCCTAGGATCAACACCCCTCTCGTTCCTTGCGAGCGGCGATCGAGAGCGTAGCCTATAGTCTCTCGTGGCACCCCTCACACTAGGCGAATACCCTCTGCGATCTCGAGGATCCGGCGAGTACCTCCTTCGCGGAGGACTAGCAGCCCGAGATGGTGGATAGTCATCGTAACGAGGTCGCACGGGGCTTGCTAAGCGTTCACGCTTCATAGGCGGAGGCGATCGCCGACCTCTACTAGAAATGGGCGATGGATCTCTTGCTCTCTTCAATGGCAGCGGGCTGCGATCTCGATAGCGTGGCAGCGGCGACCGGCCAGGAGCGACGTAAGGTCTAGTGTCTCGCTCGTCTCTGTAATCGCGCGCATCTCTGTAGTCTCGGTCGTCTCTTGCAGGCTCTCTCCGAAACAAGTCATCTCTCGGCAAGTCTTCTCTTCTTGCAGGCAACGGCGATCGTGGCCGACCTCGATAGCTGTCTCCGCCGCGCGGCACTCGGTCATCACGGAAACGGGCTGGCGAGGGCGATCGACGGCGATAGGTGTCGTCTCGTCGCGGAGGAAGGCGGTCGTCATCTCGGCGGGCAGGTACTCGGTCGTCATCTCTTCGCAACGGCAGGCGGTCATCGTCTCGCCTCGGCGGAGGACTGCGGCTGCGACCTCGAGGTGCGCGGTAGGTGTCTGCTTTGTAGGAGTCGTGATAGTCGTTGCGTCGCGGCGGTGATCGAGCGCGGTAGCTGTCTCCGCCCAGTCGAGAGGGCGGCGTGCGTTCGCGGACATTGCCAGGACGATAGGATTGCCCTCGCCCAGTGCCATACTGGTCCTCAGGCGGAATGTCTGCGCGTCTGTACATTGCGCGTCAGCTGTGCAATGCGCATATGTCTGTAGTCGTTGTTCCCTCCAAGTTGTGATGCTGCAAACAACGAGATTGGCATCAGGAGACGCGTTCCTGTGCGCAGTCGCAGGCGGTGTGCAGAGATTGTTCGGCCAATTCAATTCGCTCACACTACTCACCTCCTGTCACGGTCCATGACTGCAGCGACAAGCGATAGAACTGTCGGCAAAAGATGCAGTGAATGAGGCTGATGCTGCTGGCAACTGAAGCTCTCGCCAAATCTTAACCCCAAAGCAAAGTCAGCAGTCGGGATGCCGCGCCAAGACCTCCCCAGCTCCGACGCATCACGGACTTTGGGCCATCAGACTCCCGTTGAGAAGTATTCCATATCGATTTCGTAGTCATTCGCAGTGATTTCGGTTGTTTCGATGCTCCCACAATCGTCCAACGCTCGTGCTATGCTCACTGCTGTCTCTTTCATCCTGTTCAGCCGTCGCCCCTCCACTGAATACTTATAATGCCACGCCAAGTACCACTTTTTCTACCCTGCGTGAAGTCCTCCTGGCTTTGCTTTTCAACATCATATACAGTTCCACCCCTGCTGAATCGAGTGTCCGCTGATCGGCGTGTGCTCTCCTTGTTCAAATTCTCTCTTCGCCTGCGCAGTATTACCGCCCTCTGCCTCTCTGTGCTCGCTCCTTCTCCCGCTTCTGCCTCTTTGCACTCTCCTCCGCCACAAGCCCGCTCAAATCTTCCCCAGCGGCTCCACCCTGCCATCCACTCTGTTCCGCCCTCTGAGCCTCGTACATCTTCTGCAGGTCCTCCTTGCTCATTTTGCCATCTCTGACCAGTGCTTCCATGTCCATGGACACATCTACGTCACCAGCCTTTCTCTTATTGCCGCGTTGCTCCTGTCCAAGCACTGGTACGTTGGATGGAGGACCTGACTTACCGGAAAGATCATACGCACGTTCTCCCCCAAAGAATCCTTCCGCGCGAATGGATCGCTCGTTCAATACAGTCCCAGCCGACCGCGGATGGCTCGATGCCTCTGTTTCTGTACCGAATCGCTGCTTGCGTAATGTCACATCGTCAACGCCCCGTGGGAAGTCGGTAGGCACTGTGCTTGTAAAGCCGCCCGGAGTTTCCGTGCCACCGAACGGTGTTTCGAGACCCGTGCGCGTACCAGACTCGTCCTCGTTCTCATCTTCCTCCTCATCGTCTTCGTCCTCTTCTTCTTCTTCCTCTTCATCGTCAGCTGGCGGCTGCAGCTCACCCCACAACGACTTGTCCACTGGCTCCACGGCTCCGCCAGCTTTGTCCTTGTCCTCCTTCAGTTCTGAAAGCCCAAACACATCGCCTCCGAACAATGGCCGGTTCTCGTCATCGACCGGCGGCTTTCCGTATCCTCCTGGATGAAAGCCCCACGACGCTCCTGGAGGCGGTGGCGCATTGAGTCCGGCGATCTTTAGCGCGGGATACGAAGGCGGTGGTCCGATCTTCTGCTGATTTATGAGCCACGGCGGCGGTGAAGCAGGCGGCATGTTCAGTGCTTCCTTGAGCTCTTCGCTGAGCTCTCCGGGCCGCAGATGCCTCAAGTTCGTCTCGAACTCTTTTCCCTCGTAATACACCTCGCCGTATCGCGTGAGTGACGGCTTCGTCTGTCTTCGGAAGAACGCTTCGTAGAGTTTCTGGTAATCAATATCGAGCTTGCCCGTTTTTCCAGACACCCGCTCTCTCGCCTTTTGCTTTAGCGTTGCCTCTGCCTGCTTCTCCAAGACCGCGTCGCGCATTTCCGAGATGCCGGTCTCCGCAATGAATTTTGGCAGCGCAAAACCCGCCTTTTCGATACCTCGCTTGCTGCTCAGGTACTCCCTCTTCAAACTCCAGTGTGATGGGACAGGTACGACGTTCCGGGCACTCTTGATGTTGACGAGTAATCGCGGATCTTGTGCTGATGTGTCGGTCCACTCCACGATTTCCGGCTTCCGCACAATTGCTTTCAGCTCAGCAATACTCAGCTTGTTAGCAGCTTTCCGCGCTTTCTTTGATAATCGCTGCTTCGTCTCCTCTTCCTCGTCTTCATCTTGGATATTGTCATCGTCATCATAAAAGACTTCTGGCTTTTCTGGCTCTTTCAGCGCCGGATCCTCCTTATTCTCCTCTTTGAACTTTGCAAAGATGTCGGCGAATTGCGAGTACAGCGGGTCGTCGATTGGGAGATCATCCTGCGGCTCAATCGCTGGCACATTTTGTATCGGATCATCGTCAGCGGGGGCTACCGGCTGTGCGGGCTCGGTGGTCTCTGAGCGGCCAGCAAGCTCTGCATCTGCTGCGGGCGCTGGGGTTTCCGAAACCTGCGCTTCCGTCAATACGCTGCTCCTCGTGCCTTTCAGAGCTTTACTGACCTCGCGCTTCTGCTGCTTCTTCTTCGCTCGTCGCTGCTCATTTTTGGTTGGCTTGCGCGCCTTGGTTGCAGGTTGGCTTTCGACTATCACGCCGGGCATGATGGCCTACCTTGACTGACTCCTGTGATGCGCCCCGTCAATGTGCCCTTGTGCAACTGAGCCGGAGTCAAGAACCGAGCTCGACGAATGCGAAGGTGGTAGATGGCGCGTAATGAGGTGTATCGAGGTGACGTGCGACGTTGGATGTTCGACGAAGTGTCTGCCCGCGTCGCTGGAAAGCGCCAAGCATTCGCAAAGGGTTCTCGCTCTCACCTCGATCAACTACAATACATGTACGTTCACGATAGCACACCGCAAGATGTCCTCATGCTGCTGGAGCCGTTGCTCAATTTAGTGTGGAAGCATGCAACGCTGAAAATCGAGTATATCGCGTTCCAAATAGGTTGCGCAAGTAGTTGCTCCATGCATTTGACACCCTTACTATTACTTTCCTCTACCGCTAGCCATCATCAATGGTTACGTACTGATCAGGATCGCAGCTTCTTCCGGTCAATCTGCTTTATCATTGTGGCTGCAGGTCCTCAGGGCGGCCGCAGCCATCATGTTACATAGATGGAGCGGATGCCCAGTCCAGCTGCGTGCTTCTCCCTGCAGTCGTGGACGCCTGCTGTTAGCATGTCTTCGTCACCTTCATACCCGATGCAGCACGCTCGTCGACAGTATCCCTCAAAGCGTACAACATACGAAGCGGCATTGGACAGCCGGCCGAGAAACGATGGTCGAGGAGGATCCGATTTGAAGTAAGGTCATTGCCAATGCTAGAAGGTTACCAAAGCGACTATGGCGTTTCGTAGCCATCATAGAATGAAATCTTTGATCTCGAGTATGCTTCTTGCAACTTGTGTATTGAGCATGTGCTGCCACGGGAAGCTCAGATCTTGTGTTCGCTGCTCTGCAAATTGGCACAGGCTCGATCGACTGAAACGATACTGTATGTTGGCTTGCATTCACTGCGGTCTGAAACGCGTTGCTGACGATCTGGTCTGAGCAATAGCACGGGAACATTGCAAACATGAACGGAGTCAACACGATTGACTAGGCCACCATGGGGATTGAAGGAACGAAGCTTGGCACAAAACAAAAGTTCCGTGATCGGCTACCGACCCATTGCCGGGAGATATAGGCAATAGTCTTGACATATTTGCAACACCTTGATGGAATCAAACATTCAAGTTCTTCAAGCAGCGTCGTTTCTCTTTCACATTCGACGACTATTCTCTTTGACTTGGCTAGCTTGCTGACCGAAACTCTGCAGCTCATCACCGCTTCATATGCCAAGTTACCTCGCGGCATGCCCATGCAGCGAGCAAGCCGTGTGCAGAATCATAAGTGCATACGGCTTGCTCATGAAATTCTCGTTAAAACGCCATCCGATTGACCTTTTGACCCGCCTAACACTATTTCATATCCCCAGCCTGCTCTGGCTGATGCATCGAATTCACTCATCTGAATGCCGGTCAAGGTCGTCAATCCAGGAAGGCCGTGGGTTCGTTAAGGTATGTCATGCAAGACAGGTTGCTCCGGGCCACAAACTCGTTGAATCGCTTAGTTGGGGCAGGCAGACTGGACGTGACCTGGCTGCTTGCAGCGGTAGCAGGTACGCTCGCCACCAGACTGCTCGGATGGGCAGTCACGCGAAAGGTGACCGACTTCGCCGCCTGCAAGAATTAGCTGATGTAGTGCTGCTGGTGAATCATCACATCACTTACAGTTGTAGCACTTCTGGCCTTGGACACAGTCTCTGCTCAAGTGGCCGTAGCCGCCGCAGGTGTAGCAGGTCTGGCCACCCTGTCCGCCACCGAAACCTCCACGGCCACCGCCGAAGCCTCCGCGGCCGCCACCGTAGCCGCCACCGTAGCCGTTGCCGCCGCCGAAGCCACCCTCGGTGCAGTTACGAGCAATGTGGCCGACCTTGCCGCACTACAGGGAGATTAGCGGATCGCTGCCGGACCATGGGAATGGTGTTGTGAGAGCCTACCTTGTAGCACTCCTGGTCGCCTCCACCGAAGCCTCCCTGGCGAGGGGCAGCGTTTGGGCATTCGCGGCTCATGTGTCCAGTCTCGCCGCACGAGTAGCAGGCCTTGGATATGTCAGCAAGACGTTCGAGACCTGGTCGATGTTACACACCTTGTCCTTAGCAGGCTCAGTGCAGTCGCGCGACAGATGGCCTTGACCGCCGCAGTTGTAGCAGGTCTAGAGCTTTGTCAATAAAATCATCCGCAGGAGATGGGATCGTTTGGCATACTGGGTTGCCCTTGTTTGGGCACTCGCGGGCCTGGTGAGACGCATCGCCGCCTGTGCAAAAAGTCAGCACCAAATTTCGAGGCTTGGCGTTCGAAGGTGACGAAAGCATTTGGGTGGAAATGTTTCGAACGCGCAGAGAGGTAGGTCAGGAGCGCGAGAATGATGCAGCCGAACGATGGCAGTCACTTGGTGGATTGCGACCGTGTCCAATGGCCGGAAAATGGTGGTGCACCTACAGTTGTAGCACGCGCGGCCACCGCCTGGTGCAGCTCCGAATGAGTTCATGTTGGATGTGCTTCTGTTGTGATTGTTGTGCGGTACTTGCGAAGAAGTGTCTCGTTGACGTCTGTCGAAGGATGTCGATGAACTGAAGGTGGTTGTGAGTTGGAAGAAAGGTCACAGGTCAAATTCAGAGCGAGGGTTCAAGTTTTTGGTGCACTGGCCCACATCCAGCAAGCGAGACGAGAAGCGGTACGCGGCTGAGGCAAATGCTGCATTGATGATCACTTCGAATCCACTGTTGCGAGGCTACAGCTGGCCGCAACTTCACGGCTTCCGGAGGTTAGTCTGCCTGCGTACAAAGATTACTTGAAGCTCGCATGAGCTCGTTACTCTGAAACTGGTGCATTTCTGATCAGCCGAAGGTTTCGGCCCGTGGCTGCCGATCGCGTGGCGATCTACAATGGGGCACGTCCTCAGTTCCAGGCCAGAAGCTGGCAGGAATGCTACCTACTAGACTTTGCAAGCACAAGGGCGACCACTCCTTCTGCGCTGAGTGTTGTCATATCACATCAATTCTATTCTGTATACCGCACATTACGTGAAATCATAGACCACGAGTGCCTGTCCTTGGCTGTACTCTTTCAAGACTACCACGCTCTCTTCGTCAAAGCCTATCCAACCGCGAGACATGGTAATTTCGTCGGCTTCTTCTGACCCATCTCCACAGTCACTTGTGCCACTGACTGGCCGCACATTTTCCTGCCCTCTCACATGACGTGAAGCGCTAGGTCCCGCGCTTACTTTGACGCTCAGGTTACCATTTGCAAGTCGTTTACGAGCCGTGGACGAAGTGAAGCCTCCTTCGAGCTCCCAAAGACGTATTTCATCGCCCCGCCTGCTGATTGAGACCGCCTTGCCGCGAGATGCCACATGAACCCCAGACACGGCAGACGTGTGGCCCCATAATCTAGAGCCTGCACTGATTGAGAGCGATTCTGCCGTAGACGTCACAAGGTAGAGCGTCAAAGTGTTGTCCGGATGGGACACCAAGAGGTATGGATGAGAGTACGAAAGTGTGAGCGGCTTGGAGTGTATATGCCTCAGCTCTGCAGCATTTGGCGCGGCTGTAGTTCCAGAACTTGACAGACCCAGATGAGAGAGCATGGGCCGACTGGAGAAGGCCAGGGGGCGGTAGTGTTGATCGATGGCCGAGGCAACACGCGAACTGAGGAGGCCTCCCTTTTTGCTCACGTTAACTTCCTGCAGACCGACCGTCCAGCCTGAAAGATAAGTTGGCAGCGCGTATGCCACGCATATAGTCACTGCTGTTGACTGCTGTCTGAGTTGAACTGATAGTGGCGGCCACACAGACTGCGACCGCAAGGAATGTAATAGTATGGGAGCCCTTGGTACTCTGTTGTGCTTTTCTTCCGTTTCAGGTGACACAGCAGATGACTGGTCGACTCTGTGTCCGCGAAAGCGATAAAGCGACAGGAGTTGCGTCGCGGTCATGGTGACCACGTATGGCCAGGACATCGCCGTTGCTGTGATGACCCCGGCTGAAGAAGGCTCATGAGTGTAAAGAGAGCTGAACCGTCGTGTGGAGTGATGAAATGCATATAAGCCGAAAGATCCATCTTCAAAGCCTATCGTGAGGCGGGTGATGTCCGTAGTTGCACCATCCTGTTGAACAGCAAGGGACGTAGGTGGACTCGGAGCGCGGAGTCGCATCTGTGCAAAGCCTTCACTGCCGAGGCCACCACTAGCCCATGCTCGCAACCCATCGTCTTTGTCCACCATGTAGATCACTCCCTCGGCCATTTGCACCAGTATGGGGGGAACAGATGGTCGCTCCGCTATAGCAATCTCGTTGACAGCGCAACTGCCCTTGGCCCAGTTATGGCGCAGCCTGTACTGTCTCCTCCAGTCTGTTGCACCACCGCGTTTCACGAGATGATCATCATCTAGCCATCGCGATGCCTTGGAAGCGAAGTGGAGGCTATCGTCAACTATCCCAAGCTCTTTCAATCCTGGTAACTTGCTCGCTCGCGGCCGAACGAATCGAATGTAATAGTGCGACTTCCATAGCTGTCCGTCGCCAGCCAACTTTTGGTACTTTCGAGATAGCCTGAATGGTCAATACTTATTGTTGCGAAGACGGTTGTATCTGCATCAGGTCGCTCACCTTTGGCATGTTGCAAGATGGGGCACGGGAAGGAATGAGAACACTTTCAAGAGCAGCTCATCACTGAGAGATGACAAGCGGTCTGTGGTAGACGACCGTTGTCTTTTGCAAGCTTGCTGTTGCAGCTCTGGCTCCTCCTCCCGCGCCCGTTTCGCCATGAAGAAGTGGTCCAAACGAAGGTGATGTATCTCGATGGTTGCGGCGATCTTGCCCCATGTCTTGGCACAGATGGAGTGGCGTAATTCGGCAGGGATTCGCGTGTTCCGTCCCGTTTCCAGGCGCGTCTCAGGCAGCGCGTCATCCGAAGCTACTATCCGTGCCACCGCACCACCTTCAACCTCAATCACTAAGTTCAGCGCCGCATCGTCTATCAGTCAGCACCGTTGGATTGTCCTGGGCATCGAGCGCGACATGTCGGTGCTTCGAGATTGAATAGTGCGAAGTTCTGCCAAATGGGATCTGGACTGGCAATGGACTCTAGTCTGGGAAATGGAGCGAGTCAGCGAGAGGCGAAATTGTATGCCATCATAGGGAGAAAGGACTATCAGATCGAGGAGCTGCAGGAGGAGAATGCCGGCCTACGTGCAAGACTTGATGCTGCGCTGAAGCAGAACGTCCAAAGCAAAAACGCAACAATCGCCACTGGACGCCCATCTGGTCCCGCGTCGCCTGAAGCGAGTTCTGGCCCGCGCGAAGTATCTGAAGATGTCGACATTCAGACCCTCCGCCGCGCGCATAGGGAACTGCAATCGAGGCTTCAAAATCTCGAGGCTCTACACCGAGCATGTGAGCCCAGAATCAATGCACTCGATGCCAAATGCAAGGACTATAAGAACAAGGTACTCTTGTGGAAGCAGTATATTGACAAGCAAACGAAGGAAGGCCGGATACCACAATCAAAAGATGCCGAAACTGTTCAAAGAGATTCTGCTCCGGCCGAGTGTCAGCCCGTCGATGGCAATCAGGCGCGTGCTGCGGATCTCATGCCGCCCCAGCAACGTGTACTCGAGAGAACCCGGGATCTAGAACAAAGACAGTCCGCGTTGCCCAGTGCGAATTCGAGTGCAGCGCCCTCGAAGAGTGTTGGAAGGACAGATGTCGATGAGCCAGTCCAGACCTGCGAACCTCACACGCGTGTCACCTCCAGTCAGACCACTGTCGAGGAGACACAGCCTCCAGCACGCACTATTGATGAGATTCCGAACAGCAGCGACGATGAGCCCGAGTTAGTATCGGAACGCTGTCTCAAGCGAAAGGCGGGACCACGAGCTATGAAGCGATCGCCTGCCCGTCGAATAAAGCTGGAGCCGAGATCGCCAGATGGCGCTGTTCTGCTCTCATCTGATCCACCCCTTCCTGGAGATGCAAGATCGCCCAGGATCGCGCCGCTGCAGCTGATGTACTCTGACCTTGATCGTATAGAAGTGCCAAAGGTCACTGACCAGCACCCGCGACGCGTCGAGAGCATTCAAGACCGTGCTCGTTCAGTAGAACACTCAAGGCCTGCGCCGCAACTATCCAGGAGCATGTCCTCTCGCTCGGAAGGCAATCTCGACACTCTCGCGAGGGCAGCAGCATTGGTACCCACGACGATAGAGCAATCAGAAACACCTTCAAAGGTCGCCGCGAGGGAAGAGTCGAGTACAATCAACAAACAAGTCTTAAGGCCGATCAGTGTCAATGTGCCTCGATCAAACGGTGGCATCAGGAATACTAAGCGCAAGTCAAAAGCCAGTGGGCTCAGAGGGAAGGTTGGCATCCTGTCGGAGGACGGCGATGATTCTAGTCAGGTCAACGCGGCTACCGAAGATACTGGAGCACCGCCCAAGCATCAGGATGATAAGCTCGCTGGCCTGCTTATGGGACTCCCCTCGGACACCACACCAGCCTCATCTCGAAGCGTGAGGAGGTCCGCGCGTCATTCGCAGGTCCGGACTCTAGCACAGCCTCCAACGCCGCTCTCTGGGCTCAAAGCCAAGTCTCCAAGCAAATCACCTTCGAAGCGACTGCTACCTCGTGGAATCGAGCCGCCTCCTCGTTCTCCACAGCCAGAGGAGGAGCCACTGCGTCTGCGAGACGTGAGGACTCTGAGACGTGAAGACTTCAAGGTCAACCCCAAATACCTTGGAACCGACATGGCTTTCGCCGACACGCTTCGAGGGCGCGATGAGCGTAGAAATCTGCACGTCTGCACCAAACCAGACTGTTGTGGCGGCGCAATGCAGAAAGTAATGGCTATGGGCGGGCAGAAACTCACCGGCAAGAACGATGCTCAGGTTCTCACCGAGTACCTAGGTCCTCAGTTCAAGCAGATTATGAGCAAGTATGGAACGACAAAGCAGAAGGAGACGGTTCTGCAGGCTTATGCGCATGTGTTCGCGAGGGAACATGGGAAACATCGACAGGCATTTGAGCGGCAAAGCACACCACCTGGATTCTGGAGAACAGATTTCCCGACCACGCAGGAGGATCTTGAAGATCGGCAGAAAGCGCAGGAAGCTGAGAGACGAGAGGTCGAGGCTCGATACCGTGAGGCTATGAGACCGGGTGGTCAATACATCTTCAGAGACGAATAGTTGCATGCCCGCGGTGGTTGATCAAAACATGGTCCATCCCTTGAGAGGCACGAATGGCCCTCAGCGCAGTACACTTGCTACGGAGACGCGATATGACAATGTTCGCATTGTGTTCAGGGTATCTCGGTCCATAAAAAATGATGTTCGTTCCCTTGCAATGACCCGTCTTATCCTCCAATTGGAACGCCTCGCATCGTGCCGTTCATAGAACGTCTCACCTTCCCAAAAATTCCCTCCGCGGCTGCCTCTGCCGTAGATACACGAACAGTCAAACAGATCTTGATACATTGCATTCCATAGCATGAAGTTCATCGCACGTAAGTTATCGCGTTCACTTTGCAAAACTTCCAGAGTTGCACCAACGCTCCAAATCTTCAAGCCTCGATCGCAGAGCCTTGACCTCCGTTTTCAATGCTGCGTTCTCCTTGCCCAGTGCACCAATATGTTCGATAGCACCATTCAGAATCTCGCATTTGCTCGGTTTGACACCTTCTCCAATGCCATCGCCTGGTTTTCCCACCCCACCAGCACGCTTTGATGCCAGAGCTGGTACAGTCTGGCGGAGCTTGTCAAGGTGTGCATTCAAGTTTTCTCGATATCGTCGCTCGACAGCAGTGTGAGGGATGCGTTGGCGTTTTCTGCCCCGAGGTTTAGCCTCTTCGGTTGGTACGTATTCTTCGTCCTCGTCTTCGCTGCCAGAGCGTTTGATGGATGGTGTGCCGGAAGCGTTGGTCAATCTTCTGGTCTTGAGATCCGATGCTGCAGGCGCTGTGATCGATCGAATTAAGCTCGGTCGCTCTTCTTTGATCACAACGGGCTCTCCGTAAGAGCTTCGGGGACTCTGAGCGGAAGAATGTGTCCTGTCTTGACGAGGTGGTAAATTGAGCGGATGGTGTACGGTACCGTGTCGCACTGGATGATAGTTGTCCAGCGGCTCACTCATGGGGAATCCAGCAGTTGAAGGTGTGCCCATCTCCATATCTGACCCCCAGCTGGTCTCTGGTACGTAGCCCATCGGTGGCGAGATCAAAGGGCCCCCTTCATGACTGATGTGATGGTCGTCATAGTCGCGCGATTCAGCGTGGAACATCCTGAAGTCTGGGTCGTGTACACTACCCACTGGCAGCCCGCTGTTCTGATGCCAGTGATTGAGACTCATTTGATCGTGTGCGTAATGGCGTCGCCATACTTCGTTCGCGCCTTCAGACATCTGTTCGATTCGCCCGAACGCCAACATTGATGGCAGAGTCGTGGGGAGAATGGCGGTCATGAAGCAGAATTCTCAGAATTGGGTTTCAGCGATTCAAGGGTTGATGTGCTTGAAAAGGTTGAAGTGCGGCTCAACGAGCTCACAAGGTACAGTAAGCGACTTCGAGAAGATCGGAGGAAGGTAGTAATACCTCGAGGGCCAAAGGCAATACATACTGCTTGAGTTTGAACGACGAGGACCCTTCCCTGCTAAGGCTTCTTCGGGCGACAGCGGTAGACCACGAGAGGTCTGTTTTGCTGCCAAGGGTACAGGCAAGCCAGCAATCAGAAGGCTAGCGGCCACTTCGGTATTCACTTTGACCTCGCTGGGTGAAGCGAATGCGACCTGCAAGCCCCGAGAAGCACCGCACCTGCAGGTCGAGGTCGTGCTGGACAGTTTCTCAAGGCTAGGCAGTGTTTGGAAATCTTGAGTCCGCCGCGCCGGTCAATGCATGGCCAGAGCAGTCGATGAGAGGAACCAGACACCATGACTTCCCAGTGATTGGTTGGTTATGCATCGGTATCCGAGCCGTCGAGCTGGATGCTGCGCGTGGCAGCCACATTACCTAGCAGGGCTGATAGCGAAAGCACGTTGGTTGATGAAGCACCAATCTCTGGTCAGAGAAACAGCTTGCGAGACGAACCGTGAAAGCTTTGGCCGGATCGAGTATGCAGCGGAGAACCTTGCTAGGCGAAGCAGCAGTAAGCAGCGCCTCATTAGGAGAACTGCACGGCGGCCTCTTTCGTCCATTAACCACATTTGGAGCAATGGCGCCGGCTAGCAAAAAGAGACGAAAGTTTGGGCGACCCTTGCCCCGCACTCTGCTGTCTCACAGTGTGGCTTTTCGTCGTATTCCTCAATGGTGTATAGTGTACTGAGTACATGAAAGTCCCTTGGTTTCTCCGCACTGGCGGTCAGTTGCGAAATGACGGCCGCCCAAGGGTCTGATTGGATTGCGACGGAGCCGCATCTGTAAATGCGCCTTACAACAAAACCGTCCTCAGGCAATGAAGTTGATCATCCGCACGAAGTTATGTGTATACTGCCTATGTCGCGAGCACAAGCAAAAGAAGATGTGTACTGTATTTCCACACGATTTCCGCGACGCCAACACTTGTTCGTCTAAGGTAGCTGCGGGGTGAGCATGTCGAGCGCGTCGTTCGCAGCGTTGGACCATCCCGCCCAAGCTAATTTAGAGCTCCATGAGCGTTGATGGAGACTTCGCCGTCTTCTTCAATTAGGACGTTGTGTCCTGCGCCGGCGGCCTGGATAGTGTCTAGAATCTTCGCCGGTACCGTTGCGGCGATGGCGGTGATAAGATGGTATTCGTGGCTGCGAAGGAGTCAGCGGTCGCAAACACAGTCCAGCTTTCGGAACACTCGCGTTATGAATCCTCCAGCTTCTATGATGGCTTTCTTCGCATCCTCCATGATCGAAGCAGGGGTGTCTTTCGGATAGCTTATTATGACTTGGTGTTTCGGTTCCACAGCGGCGGCGGCGAAGATGGCCAGCAGCGCCAAGAGAAGGGAGCTGATAACGAGCTTCATTTTGCGTTATGGTGTTCAGCGTTCAGACCTGGGATGTTCTGCTAGAGGATTGACTCGTGAAAGGTGATGCAATGGGGTGATGTTCGTGTTGTACAGAGCACCGTCGCGCTGCTACCATTTAGTTGCCTTGATGAACGCCAGGGTCCACAACGTCATCGCATTCACGTGACAGGCTCCGACTTTAGCTCTGCACTTGCACTTCGCAGCTCAGTTCTCGGCATATCCACCGCTCGACAACGCATCAACTCTCCAACTCTGCGACACCGACCCATTACTTCAAGAACTTCGCAAGCTCAAGACCCACGGTCGTTGGGTTATCATCGCGTTTTCCGCCCAAGACATTCGCCGCGCGCGCGCATCGGGAGATCTCAGACAAAGGCAAGTTCGTGACAGCGCAACACCGTATTGTGATAAGAGCGGCTCGAGGCTGGTACGGCAACTGTGGAGAGCAGAATCCGCTCGAGTACTCTGAACGCCCCGGTGGTGGGGGCGGTGAATGGCAGAAGGGTGAATGGTCAGAAAGAGCTTCGGAAGCGCACTGGGGATATATTGAAGCAAGCCACGGTTTAGCTAGCAACCCGACTACACTTCTTGCATAACTCGTCCTGACCAAGGGCTGAAGAATCCTCGCACCGCTCGCTTCGCGCTTCGCGGATACTGTGGTGCTGTCGGGTCCTCCACGTCACACGCTCGAGGCTGTCTCGAGTAGTGTTTTCTACCGTCCCGTCACGCCGGGACAGTCTTCATCGAAGCAACTAGATAGCATATTTGTGCATCACTGCGTGCTGAACTTCCATCTCGTGAAGCCGTCATGTCTTCCAGATCGCCGCGCGGCTCCTTCTCAGGCGGGTCTTCTGCTGAAGTGGCCGCCGACTTCGAAGAATCTCTGAAAGATCTTCAGAGTAACAACAGGTACGAGATCAGCAACCTGACTGTCATCGCCAAAGAAAATACGGAGCACGCGCAGGCAATATCGAAAGCACTGGAGAACCACATCAAGCAGGTAAGGACAATAGGACACTACACAATCGCCTACACTCACGTGACGTTCTATTTTTGGATTCAAACTGATATCGTTTACTGCAGACGTCTCCAACGCGCAAACTGCCAGCGCTCTTCGTTCTCGACAGCATTGTTAAGAATGTAGGCACACCCTACACAGTCTACCTTGGTCGGAACCTCTACAATACCTTCATGGAAGCTTACACACTGGTCGACAACGCGACAAGACGCCATATGGATGCGATGCTGCGAACGTGGAAAGAGCCCGTGCCCGGATCTATCGACCCGCGACCTGTCTTTCCCCGTGAGACTGTTCAGCCCCTTGAAAACGCCATGATCAAGGCTAGGGCGGCGCTGGAGAAGATCAGGCAGTCGCAGACTCAGTTTCAAGGCGTGGCAACACCACCTCAGCAGAACCGCCAATACCCTCGGCCGCCTTCTCACACTCCGCAGCCAATGTACCCAGGTCACCCCGTTCCGCAGGTGTGTATCTCTGCCGAGCTTCAGTCGACCATGTCACTGACCGCATCACAGGCTACACCACAGTCTCAGCCGTATGCATACCAGCCGCCACTCACAAACTTGAACAACGAGATCGAGAGCGTGAAGCGTGACATCGACTCATTGATCCCAAGATTTCAGTACCAGCTTGCAAGTAGGCCGCACGATGTAGGTCTGCAGACTCAGTTCAACGCGCTGAACCAGCTGCGCAACCTCCTCAACATCCAGCGTGTGAGCTCTAGCGAGCTTCAGCAGATCAAGCAACAGGTCTCCTCTCTGGCGCCGGCAGTGCCAGCATTTCCACCGCCCGTGCCTCCTCCGCAGGTGCCCCAGCCGCAGTGGCAGACACCGACACCACTTCCTCTCGCATTCCAACCGCCGCTCCCGATCCCGACTGCTACGCCTTCGCACGCTGGGCCACCACCAAATTTGACCCCTGACGCATTGAATGGCTTGCAAGCATTGTTGGCCGGCACACAAAAGCCTAGCACACCGCAGCTGCGCGCGGCCATTCCTGGATTTCACAACGCGAGTCACTCCCAGCTCAATGCAGTTCAGAGCCATACTAGCTCGGCACCTCAAGCCAACGATGCGGCAGATCTGATCGCGTCTTTGACGAAGGCCGGGCTCATCAAGCCTGTCTCCAGCGCTGCACCGCCTGCCAATCCCGTGGCAACGGCACCAGCTGCATCAGATCCGACTACAGAACTGTTGAAGTCACTTCAAGCGGTAGCGCCACTTCCTTCACAAGCCGCGACTCCATTACAGTCACACGCTCAACCTGTACGAGCGCATCTTCAAGTGCCGATCACAGCAGCGAGTTTGAAAACCTTCCGCCCCGAGCTAGTTGCCGCGATGTACGATGCGTTGCCAAACCAGTGCAGCACTTGCGGACGACGTTTTCCCACCACCGAAGAAGGGAGGCAGAAGAAGAGTCTTCACTTGGACTGGCACTTTCGTACAAACCAGCGTATCGCCGATCCCAACACCAACCGCGGCCACCACAGGAATTGGTTTCCAAATGAGATGGAGTGGATACAGCACATCGAATTTGATCCTTCGACAACTACCGCCACTGCGAAGGAAACCACGGAAGCAGCGAAGGCGCAGAAGAGTCCGCAGGAGCAGGTTGTCCGGGCCCCAGCTGGCATGACTAAGAGCACATGCACCATTTGCTACGAGGACTTACATAGCACGTATTCCGAGGAGCATCAGGACTGGGTCTTCGCCAATGCTGGGTACATGAACAAGAAGATCGTTCACGCGACGTGTCTCGCAGAGTTGACAAAGTCGCAACCAGTGGCTAGCATCGACAGAGGAGCACTAGCTGCAGCGCTCGCAAGCGTCAGTGCCAACCAGCGAGAGCGCAGCTCAACGCCGGATTCATCCCTGGGAAAGAGAAAGGCTGAGACCGAGATGGCAGGCAACGGACCTCGCATCAAAATGCAGTGAGGCATCGACTGAGACAGCGAGAAGTGTACTTAGATGAGTTTGTTACTTTGACGAGCGTGGCGCTGGTGGTGACAGTTTGCTCGAATTGTAGCAACAGCATGGGAGGAGGAGTTTCAGCATAGCCAGCGAATCACAAAAGCCGAATTTCGGCCGTACTGCATCAATATGCAACTTCCGTTCCACTTTCACACATCGTTGCGCTGACCGAAACATCAAAAATGGCAGATCCGGAAAACTTACCAGATGCACCAGCATCAACACCAGATGCGCCACAAGTAACACAACCAAGCACACAACCCTCATCACGACAACCAAGAAATGCCACAAAAAACCAGACGCTCAGCGAGTTCTCCATCCGCAAACCAGATTGGGTCTATGTTCGCCTTCAACACCTCTCCTCCAAGACAAACCAATCGCTCGATGGCGTCACCGCACAGTTACACTTGAACGCTGCTCTGTCCTCTTTCCTAGGTCTCCACGGCTCAGCAATTCCAATCGACATCTTACACCTCCAAGAACAAGACGTCTGGATCAGAGCGCCGGCAGAAGAACGAGCTGCAATCATCGCAGCTGTGGGCAGTTGGATCAGCAGCAGTGGTGAAGGCTGGCGCGTGCGAGGTTGGAGTCGCTGGAACGCGAACGCTTTTGGTCGAGATGCAGGGCAGGATTTGTTTGATTGAAGGTTTGAGAGTCAAATAAGAACGATGACCATCACGACGATTACATGAATCATGGCATTAGAGACTCTTCAGAAGTTACATGTCAAATATTGGCCATTATCGAAGGCTCGAGAGCGTATGCTCTGTGACAACTAGTGTACAGCATTAAAAAAAGTTTCTTTCTGACCCCTTCTCCCAAATGCTGTTGTGCTGGGCCTGTAGGCTGCCCATCTCAATACTGCAACGTGCCTGCTAGAAATGCCCACGAATCGTTAAAATCAAGATGAAAGTACGAAGCATCAGTTGTTCGGCAAGTCCAAAACACCCAATTGTCGCAAGCGCTCTGGGTTCATTTCTCCGTAGTTCGTCCGCTGGGCAGCCTTTTCTGTTTCATCCTGATCAGGACTGCCAGTGGTAGGCGGCGTCGCAGTCTGCACGGGTTCATCGCTGCGCGAACCAGGACGACTTTGTGAGCGTGCGGCTCCTTTGATAGAGAAGCCGAGATCTTCGTGATTTGAAGCGCCATGCATGTCGTCTCCCTCATAGGTTCGAGGAGTTGCTTGCTCGCTGTCCATGCCCGGTTCAGTGACCGGCGGAGGAGGGGGAGGAGGTGGTGGTGCAAAGTCAACCGGCTCCATACGCTGCTTCTTGGCGGCAAGCTCTTCGTCGGTGAGACCTGAGGGATCGTCACGCCTCCGCTTAAGCGCAGTATCTTGAGGAGTAGCATCCACCGCATCATCCATCTCTTGGTCCGACAAAACATCATCGTCCACAGCGACTGGACTGGCCACTGCGGGCGGCGGTGAACCTGATGGGGTCTTGCTGCCATCCTCGCCGCTCTTCTCCTTCTGCGCCTTCCTCTCCGCTCGTTTCTGGTCGGCCACAAGCTTCTTCTTCTTGGCTTTCTCGAAAAAGGCCTGACATTGCTTCTTGACATCCTTTGCTCTCTTGTCACTGACCTTGTTGGGATCTTCCACTCGGCCTTTTCTGAAATCAGAATCAACGACTTGTTTGGCAAACTCCTTGGACCAGCGTTTGAGGTCCTCCTTCGGCAGCTCTTTCCGGAACTTCCCTGCCACATGCAGGATGTGGGGTTGCAATGCGTTTTCGTACAGCTTCTTCTGCTTTTCCTCTGGAAGTTTCCGCCACTTTTCCTCTTTGCGCTCCTTCTTCGGCGTCTCGACAGGAGTTGAGGTGGCAGAGGGCTTAGCCGGTTGATCCTGTTTCGAGGCGACAATGTTCTTGATGAGATCTTGTAAAGCCATCTGATCAGTCACCGCCTTCGGAGGTGGAGGCGGAGGCGCCGCATTGGCAGCCACAGTCGGCCGCTGCCAAGTTGTTGTGCCATTCTGTGTGTAATAGTAGGTGGCGCCATTGGCAGCAGTCGCTTCGAACCAACCAACAGGCAAGCCATTTCCGGGTGGGGGTGGTCGAAAACGCCCGGGAGGTCTTGTGAAGCCTGGACGCGCTGGCGCACCTGCTCGAGGACCTGTCGGCGCTACTATGCGCTCGGGCGATTTAGATCGTGACCGAGATTTGCTGCGTCGTCGCTCCCCATCTCGTCGATCTGCCTTGCGGTCGGGAACAGTGTTGGGGTCACGTTTGACACGTGGTATACGGTAAGCGACCTCCAGCTTCGACCACGCTTCTAGCAGTTCTCTAGCGCGAAACGCCACTCGTTCATCCTCATTCTCAGCCAAAGGCTCGATAGCCTCTTCAATCTTCGAATCCTGGATCTTGTTGCGGGTGAGCCTCGGCATGGTGTCTAGAATGTCCAGGATCTGAATGCACACATTGGTGTCTTCCTTGAAGTTAGACAGAGCCGTCTTGAGTATGCGATACCCGTGAAAGCGAATGACCCGTTGACGGACCTTGTCATCAGTCGCGCGTTGTATGCGTGTCAGGAGCTTGACCGCAATCCACTTCTCCTTGCATTGCATGAGGGAAGACATGACCTTGTTTACGCCTTCTTCGTCGAGACCCCTAGGCTCGATGTTGTTGACGTATTCCTCATCGTCCTCTCCAGCCTTCTTCTTGCGAGGGCGCTTGGCCACGGCGGTGTCCCACGCATCAGCGTCATCAATGCCCAGAGCCTCGATGATAGTACTGGAGAGTTTCGTAGCACGCTCTGTTTGCGTCTTGCCACCAATGAAACCAGTACAGTTCGGTTCTTCGCAGTAACATGGCTGTGGATCTGCACCGTACCGGTCTACGTTGTAATTGAAGACAAGTTCCTCGCCGGCTTTGATCTTGCGTTCGGCAAATATGCCCATTCGAAGTTTGTCGCCCACCACCCATTTATCGACGTAACAGTTGGGATTACAGCTGTGATTGCAAAATCGTCCCAGGTTGCCTTTCTTCGTTGCGTCAACGAATTCGCCTTTCGACAAACTCATAAAGTAGAAGTGTTTTATTCCCTCCTCGTCATACTGGTGCAATCGCCGCCGGAAGACTTGGTCACCAATAACCTCGCCGATGTATTCGAAAATGAAGTCGTTAGGCCGTAAGTCGGTATTCGCGCGGAGCCCGTAGCCTTTCTTCTCCGTTTTGAAGACCGAAACATCAGCGTACTGCTTGTTGTGGAAGCGTCGGTTCTGGCAGGCTGAGCCGCAACTGCAGTCGCCGATACACTCCATCTTCGTCGCGCGGTTGATACAATCGCTATCCTCGCCGCAGGCCTCATTTGTCCGCGATGATGAGTCTAGAACGTGTATTAGTATAATGTTCTTCAAAGCACAATCCTTCCCCATGACATGCGAACAACGTACCCCATTCTTCTGCGCAATCACATTCGAGTGCATGTTCAGTGGTACCCAAATATTTATTCGCATACGTGCACTGCGGCAGGACCTCGAACGTAGACTTTGATTCTTCTGTGGTGTCGGCATGATCGAAGTACAACCGTGCACTTCGTTTTTCAATCTTGTGCGAAGTCGTGCGCGACAGCTTTGGCGGCTTGCCCGGCTCGGTCTTCAGTGTGACTTCGCCGCCAATAGTCTCTTCGTCGTCCGTTTTGATGGCCGGAGAATCAGCACTCGCTCGTGACTTGATGGGTGACTTCGACCGTCGCTTCATGCTGGACGGCGTGCCACTGCCACTAGCCAGGCCAGAGTTGACCTCCTTGGTCGCCGCCGCGGAGAGAGGTATGGTGTCCATGTCTACGCCTTCCTCTTCCTCTTTCAGCTTCATCTCCCGTACTTCCGACTCCAGCAGATCCTGCTTGATTTCACTGTCGTCCATTTTGGCGTCGCGGAGGTGGTGTCGTGGGAAGGCGTGGCGCGGAGAAGCAAAAGGCAGCTTCACGGATGGCAACCTCTCCCTCCAATGACGCCGGACACTTGACACCTGAAAACACACGTGCCACCAGCAAAATCACCTGCGCATGTCTCGTCGACGCCGTAACCCGCGCTCGGCGTCAGTCTGTTCGGCTACCTGGGCGTCGTTGCGCAAGGTGGAAAAACGCGCATCGGTGGCGCGGAGCGCGAGTGACTAGCGGCGATATTCGAGTGGGTCGCAGCGATAGGTACGCGATGCGTTCGAGACACTTCGTTGAGCGGGAAACGGTAATCACGGTGTGGGAGTGATTCGGAACTTGACTTCATTCAGTATGTCTCTACAAAGTAATGTAAAGTCTGGAACTCGTTTCCGTACCAGTCGTGACTGATGTATCTTCAATTCTTGGGCATCCAATGTGGAGGGGAACCGAAGCACGCAGTCAGATACGAGCAAAGGAGTGTAATTGCGTGGGTTCACAGTGCAAATGGGAAAGATGAAGGAAGGCGTTTTGGAGAATGGCAGGATGCTGGCTTTCGGCAAACTTCCGCTTCTCGAGCCAAGTCCACGGCAGGTAAGTTAGACACTATAAGTATCCAATTCCATACGGCGCAAAATTATCGACGTACACTACCTGACCTTCAAGACATGGTTCCTTCAATTCCTTTCGCGTTGCTCAGAATAAAGTCGTCTCGCATATACGACCGTGAGGTTCATCATCAGATCTTAACGCGTACCATTTCCTCCAAATCTTCCTCCTCTTAAATTCATCGCCTAGAATGACATTTTTTGCCCTTGCCCCATCGTGGAAACGTCAGATTCGATGATTATTATACATGAAAATTAGTAATAGTATGAACAAAGGAAGAGAGAAACAAGATGGTCCGTGATTCGTCGGCCGTTGGATGTGTCGATGATTGTGCAAAGCGTTTGAGTACCTTCGGGCTTACGAGCGTTCGCTTTCGTGGGAACGTGGTCTGTCTACAAGGTCGTCCGGCGGGCGGATGCTGGGAATGTCTCGTGCAGCGCTAGTCGTTTCGTCACGATGTCGAGAAATTGCGGCTCTTGCTGGAGTATCTGGTGCATTAGATCGGCCGTAGGGCGATTCGTATTCAGTGCTCGTCTCAGGAGGGCGGCGGATGGGTGAATCGTTAGGCTCTGACTTTGTCGACCTTGCTCGTCTGCGTCGCCCAGATGAGGATCCAGGTTGCGATTGACCGCCGGTCTCCAATTCTCGAGCAGGAGTGAGCATAGAAGCTATTGGCATCCTCGTGACAGGAGGCAGGGAAGGCCGTGATTCTCGTGTCGGCTCTTCTTCTACAGCAGCAGGCGGCGGTGGTGGTTGAGCCTGTTGAGTCTGAGCTTGGGGAGTGTTATGTGATACCGGACGCGACAGCGACACTGGTCCAGGCTCGCCATATGACACTGCCGAGGCAGCTGCTGCTTCCGCTTTTGCTAAAGCTTCTGCTTTGGTTGGGCGACCACGCTTCTTCTTTGCAGGCGGCTCTGTTGGCGAAGGCTGGGCATGGACAGCAGCGGACATTGGAAGCTTGGGTCTGATTTCCCGGCCAGAAGATCCCCCAGTGAACGAAGCTTCATACGGGTAAGCTCTCTTCAGCGTCGGAATAGGCCCTGACAAAGGGCTTGGGGCCATTGCACCCATTGGCGTTCCCACGGACACCGGGAGGGTTCTTCGCATCTCTTCGAAAGCATTGCGGCATGAGTTGAGCGAGCGTCCTGTTGATGTGTCAGCATCACGTAGACAGTATGATCAGTAAGTGGGGCAACAATGTTAGTGCAGCAGGGAGTTGTTTTCGTCCACGCCGTGATGCTCACCCGGTGGCAGTGGGGTTTCATCCCAACGAGGCTGTAATTGTACATTCTGAATTACGCTAAAGAGCACATTTGCTGGAGGATTGGCGGCTTTGATGATCTCGGCCAGTAAGTAGTTCTACACCCATGTCAGAAAAAAAACCTCGTGCTACCAGGGTGTCGGGTTCGCCGACGTGCAGCAGCGACGGACCTTTTCATGATTAGACCATGGCTGTTCGGGAGGTGTTGCCATGCCGGGAAGAGAAGGGGAGGGAAGGACAACGAGGCTGGCAATTAGAAGGCATACGTAGTCGCACAGATGTATCTTAACAATGGTCGGCAGTGGGCGCGTCGGGGCTCGTTCGGTCGTGGCTGTTCTGCTCTGGACAAAGGAAAGCGCGGCAGCGAGCGTTAGGTGCGTGGTGGGCGAAAGCAGCAGCGAATGCTCTGTCAAACGAGTGTATGGGCAGGCGCCCCAAACGATTAGAGAAGGAGGTGCATCACGACGCCGGCAGCCGACAAGGCACAGAAACAAAGGTCGTTGGATCCAGAAGAAGGGATTGTCCATAGAGAAAGCGGTGGTCGGAGAGGTGAAACCTGGATTCAGCATGTTGCGCATCGTGCGCATAAGTCTCCTGCAAGGTGCGTTTCTAGCTGGCCTTGTGCAGAGTCCAAATTAACACCATGCGTCTGAGAGGAGTCAGGACGGGCTACCCGCTGCGACTGGCCCTGGCGCTTGTTTGACGCAGTATCGTTCAGCCGCCGCGAACAGGTCGCGCGCTGACATCTCGTCGTGGGCGCGCCGGCGAGGTGGCATCGTCGCTGCGGTGCGCGCGCGCTGGAGGCTGCGGTGTGAAGACGAGCAACGTCGACCGGGGTCAGAGCGGAGCTACACACAGGGCAACTGCGATCGCTGCTCGGCATCTGCTGGGTCCGTGCCTGCTCCCGCGTGCTCGGTTCATCTCCTTCGTTCGTAAGATACACCTCGAAATGATACGCTGTGGCACGCCATCTTCGACATCTGCTGCTGGCGACACCTCCAGCGAGCCCATGTACATGCACAACAGCGACGTCTCTGCACCCATTCATTCTTCCTGCGCGTCTGCCATCCGTCAGGCGGTTTTGACCTATCGCTGCGGAATAGCCGCTGTAAAACAGCAGTTGGTGCTATGCCTGTGCACGTTGGCGGTTCGCCGTCTCAGACGCAGGAGGAGTGCTTAGTATGCTAAAAGAGAACAGACTAAACACAACCCGCCACTGAATGGCGTGCACTTCCTCTCTATCCGCCCGGACCGCTGCAGGATAATAAAACTGAAAGACTTTTGCGTCGACGATACCGAGCCTGCTCTTCCATGACACCGACCGCACATTCGTCATCGCGCTCTTGGGTCCACAACCATCGCGTGCGCCGTTAAAGGCTCTGCATAGAGTGCTCCATCACGAAACGGTGGCATTGCCCTCGTATCGGGCCATAAGTCCACCTATATGATCGGCTCCGCCTGGCGCATTGTTTGCCGTTTGCCATCTTTCGCGTCGTCCCAGTCGCAAACTTGGTTCAACTATCTTCCTGGCAGAAACTCTGTATGGTCAGGGTGTATGCACATGGTGCAATTGCGCACGTCTTGCACAGTCATCCCATCGTCGACACATGCAGGAGCAGTTTCACTGGTCGAAGTGAGCTGCATGATCCTCGGGTTGTGGGACCAGTAAACGTTTCTCTGAGACACTTGCATTCATCTTCGATCCTTTTAGACTATGCTGTTGGTCTATTCAGCCTACTACTACAAGAGATTTATACAATGCCTTCGCCATGTTAACTCCCCATTCGCTAATGCATTCATATAATCTTTTACCAGCTGTCGAAAAACTGGGAATCGTCGAGACAAAATCATGCAGCTTTAAGCTTCTCTTCCTTCGCCTCTTCTGGCTTGCCCTTGAGCTGATCTTCATGATGTTGCTCTTTCTTCTTGCCCTTCCCGTTGCCGTTACCATTGGTGAGCTGCTCACGCTGCTTCACAGCGCGCTCGCGCTCTTTCATTCTCTGCTCCTCAGCCTCCACCATGTCCATCCATTGATCCTCGCCAGCATATCGTTCGTGATGGATCTTCTTCTCGATCATGTGCTTGTGTGTAGGATCGTTGGGGTCCAGAACCTTGACAGTCTCCCATCTGCCGCTGCCCTTCATGCGATCATTTCCTTCGAATGCCAAACTGATGATCACAGCGGCGAGTGTGAAGCCTTGGGCGTACACACGCGCTTGTACGAGCTTTTGTTGTGTTGACAAATACGGGTTCTTTCCAACGATTCCCATTGCAGCAGAAATCGATGCAACCCATGATCCCATGACGATACTATATCTGTTGTCCGACAGCCAGGCCTTCACCTTCTCACTCTGCGTCCGTTGAGCATCGAGCTGCTCTTGTAATGACGATTGCTCATCTTGGTAGTCTCGCCCGGGTTGTCGTGAAGCTTCGAATCGTCTCGAGTAGGAGTCTGCTCCGATGATGGCGGCGAAAGTTCCTGCAGAACTGACCAGGAATGCGCGAAAGGGCAAAGTCAGGCTTCGGAACGCTGGGTAACGCGCTGAAGCGGCGTATACACCTAATAAGCCTGCTGCGGTACCGGCAGCACCACCCCCGAAACCTCCTCTGAGCGTTGCACTGTGATGATCGTTAGCTTCGTCACTTGCATTGGCTGGTCGCGTGAGAGCGATTTCATACTTATAGTGCTGCTGCTCTTCCTCCTTTGTCGTGATCTTCATTCTGGCTGTGTGCGAAGAGAAGTATTAGGATAGATGTCGCGCAATGGCAAGCGAGGAATGGCAGCGCAGAAAAGAAGGAAGCAGTTTGCGCGTATATGATGAGATCAAAAGCATGGGCGGAAGTATAGCGGGACTCGCTCGATGATGACTTCACACGTCGAAGCTCGGACAACTCTTGCGAATTCTCGCCTGCAGCCCTAACAAGGGTCTGCCGCTAAGCAACCACCAACTGCTGCTTCAGGCAGCTTTGTCAACTTTTTTCTGCCTTAATCAGCTTCGCGTGCGACCACGGCACAGGATGGCGCAGAAACCGCATGCTGCCCGGTCGCGTCCGGTCGACGTCGATGCGAGTGGCGAAGATATGTCGGAAGAGGAATTCCACAGCGAGGAGGATGCCAGCATGGACGACGTCTCGGGCAGTGAGGACGAGCACAGCGATACCGAAATCTCGGACGAGGAACCAGCCGAACCCGGACAGACCTACGAGCAGCAGATTGGCAACCTCTCATTCGGCGCATTGAAGCAGGCTCAAGATGCTGTGTCCAGGAAGCGGAAGAGAGGATCAGATACCACGCCAGATCAGGAAGACAAATTAGCAGCACTGAGAGATCGATTACGGCAAATCAAAGAGCAGAAGGCTAGCAAGACATCGGAGACCAGCAAAAGCGCGAAGAAACCAAAGCCAGCTAATCGTGCGCCCAGCGACGATGATAGCGAAGACGATTCAGATTCCGACTCAGACTCTGGCCCATCTGAAGAGGATGCGCCGAACAAGTCACGTACATCGAAGCATGCCCCCGCCGCGCAATCGACCAAGTACCAAGTCTCGCGGAGAAGGCAAGTGGTAGACGTGCCCAAACGAAATATTCGAGACCCTCGATTCGACGCCTTCCATCAAGGTGCACCAACCGGAAACCTCGACAAAGCCTACAGCTTCCTGGTAGACTACCAAAAAGATGAGATCAAAGAGTTGAAAGCAGAGATCAAGCGCACAAAGAGCGAAGAGGAGAAGGACGTGCTCCGCCGAAAAGTCAACAGCATGGAAAATCGACTGAAAGCCAAAGCTGCCAAGGAGCGAGAGCAAGAAGTCTTGCGGAAACATCGTAAGGAGGAGAAATCGAAGGTGGAACAAGGCAAGACACCATACTACCTCAAGAAGAAGGAACTCAAGGAGAAAGCGCTCGTGGAGAAATTCAAGGGCATGAAGAGTAAGGAACGACAAAAGTTGATCGAAAAGAGGCAGAAGAAGGAGAGCCAGAAAGAGAAGAAGAAGATGCCTGAGGCGAGGAGAATGGCGGTGGGTTGAAAGGGCGTAGTCGGTCACAGAAGACGTGTTTCATCATCACCCCGTATCTTGACACGCCCGTCGATGCACGCTGGCCGCGCGTCAACCAGCTGCTTGCAGAAAGCCACCAAGCCACCAGCTTGACGTTTCCGCCTATTCGTGCCCTGGTCTACTGCTCGCTCTCGGCACGTCGTCGTCATCTTCTGACGCTAAGTGACAGCTTGGTGAACTTCACCAACCAGGTCCGTGAGAACTTAGAACCGCAGGTCCATGCTCATCATGCGTTGCCGCCTCGACAAAGACCAAGACGGAGAGAAGAGAAAACCACGACAGCCAAGCGGCCCGCACTCTCGCTCGCTCGCTACCAAACGACAACTTGGCAGATCGACTTTGCTACTCCTTTTGAAACCATGGACGCTGTCTTCAGCATCGGCCCAGGGGCCCTCTAGCTCCGGACCGAAGCGAAACCACGAACCAAAAAATCAACCACGTGAACATCAGCAGAAGATGACAGACGACGTTCTAGACTCCAAATTGTCACACCTGTGCGCGGTCAGATCATGGTACTCCCCTGCTTGGGACACATTTTCGGTCAGCCCATATGCAAGCCGAAGTACAGGCGCAAGAGGGCCAATATGCCGATATACGGCGCTAGCACAGCTGCACAAGATTATATTTTGCTACGTCGCAGTCCATAAGAGCAGCAAGCAAGCAAGTCTTCAATGCTGTAGGTTGCATACACGGAATGTGGCCAAAAGATAGTTCAACGTAAGATGATGTATTACTATTCCATCGTCTCACCTCCACCTCCCATTCGATAAAAGCTACTACCGAATAATACCTAGCTACCACCGCCGCTACATCTCTCCTCCCCATTCGTGACCTCTCTAAACCCCACAACATCTCTGTTCTGCGCCAGAGTCCGCGAGCCCAAATACATCCTACGCCATTAAATTCGCCAATAAAATATAGTCCTGAAGCTGGAACTCTCATATCCCCCTATTTGCAAGGGTCATCCGTCATATATGATAAAGTAGTCAGTCGGGGAATAAGAATAAAAACCGAGCCACAAAGAACACATAAGAGAAGATCAAAAAAAGACAACCAAGCGTGGGTGGTAAACAACAGGAAAAACATCTCGCATCATCCTTCCCGGGAGACGCTCTCGCTGACAGAAACGATCGATCGCTTTCTTCCTCATGAACATCACGTCACTCCGCATGAGTGACATGCTTTCAATTCTTTCGTGAAGATTTCTTCAGACATTCACCGTGTGCCGAAGTATTGCCTCTTTTCTCCACATCCATATCATGTCATAGAGATCCGGTTGTTTGGTTGTAGAATATGCCGGTCTGTAAAAATGTCCGCTAGGCAATGGGACCACGTCGTCATGAATGAAATAGGTCCCAGGCACGTTCGCATAGGCGGAGGAATTCCGCTCGCTTTTCCGCGCTGCTCATGTTCGTCTTCCAGTCATCCTCGTCTTCCGGATGCCCGCGTGCTGCAAATGTGGTGCGTTTGGGTTCAGAGCGATTGAACGCGGAAGGAGGACTACCATTATCGGCCTCGAATTCGTCGCGTCCGCGTCTTCGACCATTCATTGATTGAGTCCTGGACAAGTCGGGTCGAGCACCATACTCGTGTTGCCCAGGTCGTTGTGCACCGGAAGTTGTATGCTGGCCACTGTTCGGCATAGGAGAGGGTGGCGTTGGCGGTTGAACGCCACCATAATGAACGACCTTGGGCATAAGTTCATCACGTCCTCCTGAGAGTCCTTGCACAGCTTCCTCCGCAGATCGAAATCGTTCACGAGCGCTCAATGGTGGATGTTGTGATTGCTGTCGATATGAAGGTGGGAACCCAGGTGATGGCATTGCGGGTTGAACGTTAGAATGTGAAGAATGTCCTGGAGAATTGTTGTGCTGTCGTGGACCCTCAAATCGGTCGTTTGCAAAAACATCGGATATGGGGGGCAATCGATTATTAGTTTGTGTTGCAGGGACATGGTGGATGTGACTTGTTTGGCTCAATCCACTGGGTCCATGCTGTGCGTGACGGCTCGCAGGGTACTCGCCAGGACGAAGGCCAGTGAATGTCTGGTGGAGTGGCGCAGATTGTATCACTCTATCATGGGCGAATTGTGCGGCAGAGGGAGCTGCAATGGAAAGACCTGGCGGCGGTCCTTTTCGTCTCGAAGTGCCCGGCGTTCTCGCCCCCGTCTGTACGCCAAAGAGCGTTGTGTCTTGAGTGCGTGGGCCATCCTGCTCACCAGAGCTGCCTGACTTCCCTCCCTTTTGTCGTGCCTCGATGATCTGTCGTTGCTGGTCGCGAACGTCCATGCTCCGCTGCAGTTGTTCGCGTAGGGCCGGGTCGTGCGTCGCGAATCCAGGCGAGAGACAGGCGAGGCCGACGTCGTGGATGTGCAGGCCCGCTGACTGTCCAGAGGTCAATGGTGCTGAAGGTCGAGCTGTTTGGGGTCCGCGGTTCGCGGCCATGCTCGACGAGAGGTCGAGTCGCTTCGGTCGAGGTCTCGAGGACGCGAGCGCTGGTGATCCGGGCTCCTTCTTCACCTTGATCGTTGGGGGTGCGCCGTTTCGAAGTCTGTGCGGTATTAGCTGCTGATCGAGTCCCGGCGTTGCGCAATGCAACGTAGAAGGCGTGACGCACCCGTTGGGTGAGGTCTTGCTTGCATCAGCTGGCCGTGATGCGCTTTCTGGAGAACCGCCATTGCTGCGGGCACGCTTTGCTGCCGGCTCGCCGCTCGCGGCCGAAGCGTGATGTGTGGAGGGAGCGATTGCTGTGAACTGACGTGGAGACATGCGCTCGACGGAGGGGGCCAGCGTGGTGGGCGGCGCAGTTGCTACAGCGGTCGACATGGTGGCGGAGGAGCGGAGGGGTGGGAGAGAGTGAGGTGAAGAGGGCCGTCGCCCAGCGCCAATCGCAGCGGGTCGAGTGAGGCCCGGCGCAGAGTCAAGGTGTTCGCTCGATACAGCGTAAACTGGAGCAGCGATCGGCTCTGCAGCAGCGCTACCGAACCGCGAGCGAGCGAGGGAAATCGCCGAGGAGGGGTGGTATTATTGGCGTTCGCAGCACGGTGCTCTCTTGCGCTCTCTGTGCGCAGCGGGTGGGATCGACGACGGCGGCGACGAGCGCGTCGGTGGTGGAGGAGGCGTGGTGCTGGCGGTGTTGAGGCAGTCTTCACACGAGGGCGGGCGGACGAGGGAATGGGTCGCTCTCAGGCTGCTGAGACAGGCCGGTAATAGGTGATACACGACAGCACTCTGACCAACGAGCGGCACAACAGGGGTGGCACGCACAGCGCGGAAGCTGCGATCCTCTTCGGGCAGGCGTTGCTGCTTCTGGCGGAGGCCATTCGCTCGCTGGGCCCCAGGCGGCCGCCTCTCGCAACGACCGAACGCAGCAGGGTCTCGTCTCAGCTTTGCTTCAAGGCCCGCAGCACGACAGCCTCCTCCAATAACTCCGACTGTCGCCCGCTCCGCCCATCCGCTCGCATGCAGCACCGCTCTGCACTCGCCACTGTCATGATATTCACTCTCATCACTACTGTCTCCCAACTGCAGCGCAACACGATCCAGACATCACTAACACAGCGCCCATCCAGCCCTGCAAGCCTTCGGCACGCCAGCGAACACGAGTCGGCGGCGCTCGAGCCAGCGGTAGCCTATCATTTCTGAAACGGCAGCCGCTGCGACGCACAGGGAGAAGGCGCTATCGAAAAATATCGTAGATCCCTCCACCAAGCCAATCCCCATCCACTGCACAGCTCTGATTGCGACACTCCTCGTCTCCGTGCTTCCGCCGTTGCGCTGCTTGCCTGCCTGCCTGCTCGCTCAACCTCTCCACCGTTGCTGGTGATCCCACTTCACCTCCAACGCCAAAGTTTGACCTGTGTTTCATGAAGAATACCCCATCGTCTCCACGCCTTGCCCTGGCTTCTGCGAGACTTTTTGCCCGTCACGCGACCGATGGCACATGGCAACCGGAGATGCTCTTCATGGCAATTCTGTCATTCTGTCGATGATTTGGAAGCAAGCTTGGCGAGCCAATATTTTGGCTGCCACTTGTTGGCGCCTTAGTCGGTTTCAGCTTCCAACGTCGCCGCCCTGGCGTCGAGTCACCACCGAGCATTTGCACCTCGACCCAAGCACGTGCTGTTGGTGGCGCGAGCCCAGCGCGTGAACCCGATATGGCAGCAACGTGCCACACTAACGGCGGCAAACGACGTGCTGTCGCTGAACTTTTCTTCTGTGCTGTTTCCATACTGACATTTGACGTGTGAAGCTGACGCTACGAGTATTTCTTGCGTCACCTCCGCTAGCGACTTCATGTCTGATTGCTATCTACATGCTCGACCCGCCTATCCACCAGAGGCGAGCAGCCCAAACAGCAAATACGTTCGCCGCCAATACTCATTGGCGCTCTTCTTCAGACGCTCGTGAGCTCCCAACTCTAACTGTATCTGAACCCTAAGCCCTTCTACAACTTCGTCAAGCGGATCCTTGTCCCCGGTCTCCGCGTACAGAACCCGCTGCAAACACTGAACGTCAAACAAATGCTGTATGAGTCGATCGTTCGACTTGCTCCTCGGCACCGTCTTATCTTCATTAGTCCCCGCAGAATTCGCATCTCCTTCCGACTGGTCTGGAGCGGCATGACCATTAGTCAGGGGCGTCCCAAGGGTCTGGTCGATCTCGGAAAAATTGATCTTGTTTCTCAGACTTTCAGATAAACACTTTTTCAAAGCCTGGACTGCGGCGGGGCTCCAGAGGTCTTTGCCAAGTTTCGACATGTGTTCATGCACACTCTTCAGAAGCCGGAATGTTGTTGGAGAAGGCTGAATCGGAAGTGGAGGCGTTCCATCCCACAGCGTCGTGGCAACGGAAACTGGCTTTTGCAAATTTGTCGCAAACACGTCCACATGATCTGCAATGATTGTTGTTGCGATTCGCTGGTGTAAGGCAGCGATGAAAGCCTTGCTTGGCTTGATGGACTCCACCTCTTCGACCAGGTCTGCAAGGCCTCGGCGACGATCTTCTACTTCGCGCAAAAGTCGGATGAGCAGTGCCGGGTCTGAATCTGACTCGAAAGACTTCTCGACTGTCTTGAACATATTCTGCAGGGACGTGCTCGTGGCTTCGTGTAGCTTTAGTTCCAATTCTTGAGGGTCTCGAGTGCTGAGCATGACCTGAAGTGGTTCGTCTTCCATGAGATCGTCCAGGTCCAGATCCAAGTCATCGTCCCACTTGCTTGCACGCATCCCGGCAATGGCCTCACCATAACCGCGCAGTCGCAGGAGCCATTGGTCGAGAACGGCTATTGAACCATGCATGGGCTTAGTACGCCCGTGATGCCCGTTGAGCACATCTTTGCGGAATTGCATAACGTCCTTGCCAGGGTCCATTTCCGTCGTGGCGGCTGCCCACATGCTGACGGGACTCGACTCAGACGCGTCCGGTTGGGCATTGGGCACAAAGTCTTCGATCGTGGTCGCCTGCTTGACGAGCGATTCCAACCTGTCGAGAAACGCCTTGCGAATATCGTTCAGGGCTTGCGCTTGGCTATCATGGCGCAGTTGCGCACTGAGCACAAGGTACTTCGAGATCACCTTCTGTCGAAGTTGCAGGACCTTGTGAACATCCTCCTGACCTGCCAAAGCAGTCCGCAGAGTTTGCAATAGGCATTCTTGTCCTTGTCTGGCCCAGGAAGAAATAGCAGCGCTAACACTGGAAGCTTGGAGCTGATCGTGTCGAACCCAGGGATGGAAGTTCCTCACATCCTCTGTAATCCAGCGTTCGTAGACATCCAGACTCAGCTCGTAGATCGCCCGTACATCAGGATCACGGACCAATGCATTCGTCGTAACCTGCGACAGAGCTTCGGCGAAACGTCGTGGAAAGAGGTCCTTGGTATCTGACAAAGTCTGGCTGTACAAAGCCAACATGTCCACAATGCTCGTCTCCGTCGCCTCCTCAGCCGTAGTTTCCAACTGCTCAAACCGAAGCTGTAAAAAGTACCGCAAAACATCCTGGGGAGCAGACGCCGACAGCAAAGCATATGCACACAGCGTATTGATCGTAACCGACCTGTCCAGATTTATCCTCGAAAATGCTCTTGCAATATATCCCAAAAGCCTCTTCCTCGCACTCCCCAGCTTCTTCTGCAAACTGTCCAACACAGCAGGCGGCTCATCCCCCTCCGCAAGACTCTTATGCAGCAGCCTTGCCAGTATAAGCACCTTCGCAGCAACCAAAGCATCCCCACTACTCCTCACCACCCTCGAAGCCACATTAATCGCATTCTGCAAAACTTTCGTCTGCGCAATCCTTTGTAACCTCTCACTCTCGCTCTTTCCCATCTCCCTCCTCACGCGCTTCTGATTCGCGCTAATCTGTTCCAAATTCCTCGTATTGCATCTCCTTCCAATATTCGTCATTTGTGATTCCACATTGTGGATTTGTTCGTCCATATCGATGATTCGCTCCGCGGTGCCCAGTAAATCGCGGTAGCTGGCTCCCACGAGGGAGCGCAGCTTTTGGCGGTTGTCATCGATGTTTCGGCGGAGCTGCTGCTCCAGTTTGCGGACGACTGGTAGAGGGTATTGGAAAGCATCTTCCCAGGATTCGAGAGTCTTGGGATCGGGTGGCTGGGTGGTCATGTTAACATTGTTGGGGTCCGGAGTTGGGGGAGATTGACTTTGGGGTGTTGTTGGCATTGATGCTTGATGCCAAGATCACTAGCTTATGTTCCACGTTGCCTTCACATGCAAGATCCCATGTGCGGGAGAGAGGCTGGGAGTAGATTTACGAGAGGGTATCTTTATTGATCTGATTATTTGTTTACATACATTGTTGGCTGCCTATTCGGGCCAGCCAAATACATCTCCTACGCTAGTTATACTCCACCTCACGCCCACGAGAGCAATGAGTGCTGCTACAGTCTCAATGAGCAGCAGTGAGATTACCGACAGCAGCATTCTCGGCATGAAGACCCGGTACAACATCAGATGCCGCCTGAGCCAAGCTGCCTCGATGACTGTCGCGACTGCGATTGCCGCATAGAATAGGATATGGGTGGCCATGCTCCCGGCAACACGCCCCAGAACTCCCGTATGTCGGGGTGGAACCTTCCACAGCATGATCGCAGGTACTGCAATGGCGCAGAGTATCTGAGGACCGAAAGTGTTGAGCACGACGAATAATGGAGTCCATGGGTAGACTATCGTTTTGAGTGGGATGAAGGCTGACTCCCATTGTATCGTGACTAGTGCGGCTTGGTGTCCTGTCTTGAAGAAGTGGAAGCTGCCCAGCAGTGCGAGAATGATCGGTCCAAGTGGTGAGCGGCGTAGATTATTGGCGTCAACGATCTCGAGCACATTGAGAATCTGGACCATGCAGAGTGCCAGGGCTCCTTGTCCCATCGGCTTTTGGAAGAGCAGTAGCGTGAGTATCCACGCGCTTGGTAGCAGAAAGTATCGCGTTCCGTGTGTGTTCGAGTAGCCATAGATCATCAATTTGGGCCTCTTAGCCGGGCCGTTCGTTCCAACTGTGGTAAGGACTGGGCTGGTAGGATCCGACTCGCTGAGTGACTCCGATTTGGCCACAACACGATCTGGTTCTTCCTGCTTGACCATGAGCATCGGAGATGCAAAGACGTAGGTCGCATAGCCGGCCGCGAATGTCAGCGCCAGAATGCTTTGCGCCATGTATGTACGGACTGTCTTCAAGAAGTTGCTGGAGTACTGCGGGAACCATTCTCCATCGTCCGCGGCATCGATCGTCCAGAAACCCGCCACCATGACCAGGCCCAGGCGCAACGCGATTCCAATCCAAATCACAGCTGAACCATGATAGTTGGCACTGCGCTTGTAAAAGTGCGTGATTGCACTTGGCAGAATCAGCGCAACGGAAAGAGGTATTGCCAGTTGCCACTTTGAAGACGTGGAAGAGGTGGCCGATGCATAGTATGTCGATCGGCAGAACGGCATCTGTTCTTCGCGGCACAATCTTGAAAACGAGCTTAGACGTGTTGCAATCAAGAAAGAGGCTGCATTAGTGGCACCCAGCCACCTATCGTCAGGATCACCTTGGCCAAGTGAGCTTCCGAGCATGGCGACCGCGAAAGTAGTCAAGAGAAAGAGCAACTGTTCATCCTCCCAGATGATGAATGAATTAGCAGCGAACCCACCACACAGCATCAGAGTCGACAATGTACAGAGCCAACCCCAGAAAGTCGTAGGCCTAGGGATCCGGAGCAGCTCCAGGGCTGGCCGGAACATAGCCAGAGTCGCCGTAACACCCCCGAACACTGCTCCAAATGCAATTGACTGGACTCCGTGCTCTGTTGTCAGAGAGCCCACAGCTGCACCAGCTGCCGCACCAACAACAGCACCTATAGTTCCCCAAGTAAACAGAGGAGGAGTCATGGCAGCTCGATCTCCGCGAACGATGCCCTGCGCGTATATCACAACTACCAGAAAGGTGCCGATCAAGGCGATGATGCCCATGGTCATGCTGGTGAGGTCGAATCTGGCCCATAGCGATTTACAGATGCGCAAGTTCTCGGTTTGGTAAGCAAGAAACGCATCCCATGCTTCTGTGCGCTCTTTAGAGCCCCATGACTGATTCGCCAGCTTCCACAGTTGATCGGTAGTCGACGAAGTAGAGTTTCCCAGACCGCGAGCTTTCGCGTACTCGGCCTGGTACTTGTGAATTTGAGCTGAGGTCAAGCGACTCACTTGCGCAAGATTGTCATAGTTAGGCTTCAGTAGACTAGACGATCCGTGAAAGGCCTCCTCGATGGGGTGTCCGAGGTTATTGAATGGCACTGGTAGACCGAGAAGTAGGGACAGCGTAGGCACGAGATCGATCTGTGCGACGGGCCTCTCCTTCGCAGTCAGAGGTGGAAGTAGCGAATCCTTGTTTTTGCGGCCAAAAATACCACGCTTTGAATACATCCACAGCGCAGCCTGAACTTCGTCGTCGGATTCTCCACCATGATCGCCTTTGACGTCCATGCCATGGTCTCCCATGACTACGAGTAGCGTCTGATCGTCCAGAGCTGCCACCATATGTCGAATGACATCGTCCATTTGCTTCAATTTATCGTTCATAGCAGGGTGATCCGGTCCGTATCGATGTCCGGCATGGTCTACGCCCAAATAATGCCCGAAAATAACATCCCATCGTCCAGACATCGAAGGGTCCAGAAGAGGGAATATATGCTCATTGACGCCATTGTCCACAGTATGCAAATCCCACACATTAAAAGAGTCGTAGGCTTCAGTCAAATTCGGCTCGAAATATCCAGGAAACAGCGAGTGCCATGTATCGTCTCCGAGATGTACCACCTTCTTGCCTGCCTTGTACAGCATTTCCACGATATTGTCCTCGTCAATGGCTGTTCCTGCAAAGTTCGACCCCGCATCAATTAACACCGGGAGCGTGCCAGTCGTCAGTCCCTTCAGTCGCTGTAAGGTTGTCGTGGGCGGATCTGCAATGAAGGGTCGAAGGAAAGCATTCTGCGGCTCATTGACCGAGGTCTCGTACAGAACGGGCAGCGCATCGTGGAAGTGTTGTGGTGATTCGGCGCCCGGCTTGGGCTGGAAGGGCGTTGTGAAGTCGTAACGCAGAGCGTCCACGATAATAACCACCGCTTTGTCAAACGATTTGGGATGCCAACAACCTTGCTCTTGCGACCCGGGTGTGAAGTCTTTGGGGTGTCCGGTCAGGTCAATCGGTGGGTGGGCGCATTCGGATCTGTGTTGCAAGACGAGTCGGGAAAGGAGGAAGCCATTGAGAAAGAGATAGATTCCCAGCGCGTGAAAGACTCTGTGCTGCAGTCAGTAGGACTGTGCTGTATTTGACGTAACCGCAGCAGACGTACAGTATAAGCAGAAAAAAGGCGACGACCAGGCCATGTTGTGCTCGGAATTCGAGCTGGCGCTTTTTGTTCTGCGCCTTGATGTCCTGCGTCGCCGCCTCTTTGGACGCCTTGGCTTTCGCGCCGTCCATGATTGGTTTACGAAAAACAAACGAGAAGTATTAGACAAGCATTGTACAAGAAAGTAGAAACGTGGTGGTGCATAGACCGTGTGGATTATACTAGGAAAGAGGACTTTGTCAAGCGTGGGGAGCTACTGCTGAAGCGGAGACTTTGGTAGTCTCCGCAGGGACTACTTTGTGCACATTGATGATCGGTCTGTGTGTAAATGAAACCTGAATATTTTACACCATTTACTATACAGAAAATTCAGGAAGAAACACGCTCGGTGTTACACTGCTTAATGGACCGCGAGAAGGAAGTCGAGGCGAGCTCTGCGCTGCCAGCAGTAACACATTAACTATGCCCTTCTGAGTGCCCTCCCAGTTCTGGCAGCGCAAATACATCTGCCTCAACGATATCGCGTGCAGCCTCGGGAAATAGCACGACGTCTAGTCATGCATGTATGGAGTGCATCCACACAAGACCATGTTCTGTCGGCTGTGAAACAAATAACAAAGTCGCAGACTCATGCTCGTGCGGGTCGTGAGAGCTATGCTCTGTTGTCTGGAGTACGAGTTGAAGAGTGGTCATATCGTCGTGAATCAGCTTCAGTCTTGTTTCGTGCTCGGCACTTAGATCTTCTCAAACTTGTCGTAGCCTGGGGCGTTTCTCGCCTTTTCAACCAAGCCTCCAATGCGGTCGAGGTCCAGCGACTCAAAGCGCTTGTCATCCGACGAGTAAGCGGGCAAGCCCTCGACTGGCTCTAGGCCAATGCCGTTGTCTCCCACACGGACCACTACCACGCGACCAGATGTTCGCTTGCCAGAGTCGTCGACCTCTTCGGGGAACGTGATGTGGATTTCTGGGAGAGGACTTGGAGGAGGGCTGCTCGAGTTGTCCGCCAAGCTCTGTTTCTCTGAATAGACGAGAACTGATTCGGAAGGTCGAACCATAACGCGTCGGTGTGAAGAAGTCGTCGACATGGACGACATGCGCTTCTCGTCATCCTCGCTGTAGGGAGGCAGTTCCGCATTCCTGCGCGCTCGGCGGCGGTAGCGCAGATAGAGAAGTCCAGCCACCAGGAAGAGCGCAACGATCAAGAGGACCAGCAATACGACCAGCAGCGTGACCATGGTACGGTCAAACGGTGGAGCTCCATCGGTTCGTCGTGCCAAGTTCGCGAAGTGGGCGAACATATTTTATGAGTATCGTCTGTACAACAGAGGCATTCGGTATCTGACTAGAAGTGTCGAACGGTGGAACCGAGAAAGCTCGTTGTCGCACGCAAATTATGGATAGTCGGTCGTCGGTATTCGCTGCAATCGGTGGTAGAGTGACTGTGTACCAGGCACATGTTAGCCACAAGCTGCACATGTTCTCACAGACTCCTGCGCGCAGACATGACGGAGATTTGCTGCGACCGCAGTGATACCGGGCACAGGGTGTATCGCAGTTGCACGTACCTGCTGCAGCGACCAGACGGCTCAGGTGAAACGAATGTGATACGAGGCACTGAATGAGTGAAGTGCCGTCGCTGGTTCAAAGAGAGGACGCCCGCGGTAAGGGCAGAGCCGTTGTCGTTGTCGACGTCGTCCACGAGGTGGTCGTGTGCAGAAGAGACGATCACAAACAGGTTGTGCAAGGGGAGGACTGTGTGTTGGCGTGGTCTCGATGGGTGGAGCTCTGGGAGATTGCGGCAGAGCTTGTGCAGCCTGTTTCGGCTTAGCTCCAGCGACTGGGAATAGTTCTGTGCACATCACTTCTTCTTCTGCACAGCGCCATCTACCTCACTTGCTGTGTGGACAAGCCGCAACGAGAGCACGATCAACACATGTGAATACGGACACTCACAGCCATTCACCTGCTCTCATCGATGGCATTGCCAGTTGAGGATCAGGTATGCAATACGCACACGCTCGCGCTGGGATACTAGGGCTAAGCGATATTTGGCTTCTCGACTCGACTCCGTTCGGATGTGCGCGCGGAATTCAATACTTTTCCAGGCCAAGAAAACGGGCCACAACTGCAGCTGTCACACCTGCCAACGGGCGACGAACGCCACGGCGTTCGCAATCAGTGCCTTTGATCAATTCACCCAATCTCATGACTCTCTGTCCCTCTCCAGAACTGCAGTGTACGTTTTAGGCGCGCGTGTATTTAAGCTCGCAGCTCCGAGTCCCGGGAAGGATGACGGAAGGGTGCTGCCGAGACGGCCCTTTGCCTTTGCCTGTCAGCCAACACCAACAACAACGACACTGCCCGCACGATGAGAAACGGGGACACAGATTCGTCAGTGTTTGCCTTTGCGCCAAGTTACTTCTACAATGGTCTGGTGACTCCCTAAATATAATTACAGCATTTGCAGGAAAATACCTTCCCAATGACAATGTCCATTATCCTGCTCTCCATGCAGTACGTGTGTCGTTTTTGTAAGTGTTGATATGACTGCATCCAAGCACGGGTGGGACTACCGATTTCGAGGGCCGGCATAATGATGGAACTTCGTTTGACGAGGAGCGTCACTCTGAGTTCGACGTCTACTTCCTCCTCCCCCTTCCGAATTTCTCTGTTGTTGAGCGAAAGCAGGTAAGTGATTGCCACCTGGAGGACCCGTACCAAAAGGATAGCGAGAATCAGATGTGGCAGGTGCAATCGCAGGTCCACCATATTGCGAGCCAAATGGTGGCGGGTTGGGTGGTGCACTGGCCTGCGACGGAGTGGGAGGAGGCGGGGCTCCAGCTGGCCAGTTGTCTGGCCGAGGTCCTAAGGGCGGTGCAACTTGTGTGTTGGGATAGCCTGGACCGTAATGTGGATGTGGCCAAGGACCCTGAGGAGGCGGGCCCGCACCCGGCAAGCTATTACGATGGTAGTAAGGCTCGGGTTGATATTGAGGGGGCGGATTGGGCCCGTATGGTGCTGAGAAACCCGAGGATGGTGGCTGCTGAACGTATGAAGGAAGTGGCGCATATGGAGTTTCCGCAGTATGCTGAGGTGTGTGAGGTGTACCAGTCGGCGTCCGAGAAGAGAAAGGGTTGGTCTTCGTGCTTTCCATCGTGTTGAGGCGGAAACGAAACATCTTACTTCCGCCTTCGGTCCCAGCTCGCATAGTATTATTTGCACGCTTGTTTTGCGTTCGTTTCGTTTCTTTGTGTGCTTTCCTCGACAGACCATTGCGTTCAGCTCTGCTGGTCTTGCCATGATGGAGATGCCCATCTTTGGTCTGTCGACGCAGACCACGATCACCGTCTTGACTTCCGCTGACATCAGTCGTCGTTGATTGGCCTAGAGATGACGCCCTTGATCGCGGCTTCCGGAGCTGAGTATCTTCACTCAATGCCCGAGGGGCCCTGGACACTCTTGACTCATCTTCTTTCAGTAGTCTCGGGTCTATTGCTCCTTCGCTGCTGGGTTGTTCCGAGGATCTGTCACGTAGAGCAGATTGCCGACCCAGCACAGGAGACGCGGACTTGACGCCTTGTACTTCTTCTTCTTTCAGCTCCGTCTCAGCGTCAGCTTCGATACCGACTTCGTCTTCTGGTCTCGGTTCGGACACCTCGTCACGCTTCACTCGTCTTGCCTCAATCTCATGTGCAGGGATCTCGATCCTTGTTTCCTCGATCCGCTCTGCCTCCTGCGGCGGTGCAAGACGTTCGATGCTCAGGGGACCACCTCTCGAAAACTCATGGACTGCGCGTTCGATACGCGGAAATGGCCGTGCTTCGACGTCTCTGCTCATTGGCCGGTGGTATTTGTCCCACGAAGTGTCCTCCCTGCCTTGTGCGCCAGGCATAGAAGGCTCCGATCGATCCAGATCTGACAGCAGGCCGCCAATGGATCCACGAGGAGTCGATCTTTGGAATTGTGCCATATCATGAGAGGAATGCCGTTGGTGCTGGAACTCGTGAGGAGCGTGTCTGTGATGTTGACGTGGGACTGAATCTCGTCTTCCAGGCAGATTAAGGCTTGGAGACTGCAGTAGCGAAGCCAGTGCAGGGAACGTACTCAGACGGTTCTCGCTGCTCGACGTTGGTGACATGAGTGAAGGTTCCCATGGAGGCCGCTCGGAGTGCCCATCCATACTAGCGAATCTTCGAGGCGAGTATGGTATGGAACGTTCGATGAATTGTACCGTACCAGGAGACATTTGCGGAGGCGGTTGATGGCGCATAGCAAATGGCGGCGGTCCTAGCACAGCACCTGGTGGTGGCATGTGATTTTGCTCATGCAATGGCACAAATGCTTGATCCAGTCGACGTGGAGTTGCAGGATGTGGGACAGCTGCTCTCACGGAAGGTCTTGAGGCAAGGTCACCCAATAGCTGCAGACCAACAGCCTCTTCATTCGGAATGACTGGAATGTTCGAGATTCGATCGACCTCAGTGGCAGCGTCTGCGAGAATGCTGGTGTTTCGAATGCTCTCACGCTTAGCAAGAGCAGCTTCTCGAGCAGTGCTGTCCATCACGGTGAAGCTTCCGGTGTCTTGAGAATCCTCATTCTGCATGGCGTCTTGTAGCATCTTATGCATTTCGAAACGTTGTTGCATGTCCGCGATTGCTTTCTCCGTATCGAGCGCAAGCCGACTCCTCGATTCGTGTCGTGGGTCGAGCGGACCAGTCCTTGCAAATCGGTATCCAGTCTGCTGAGGCCTGGGCAGTACATCCCCATCTTCGTCATCGGTAACCTCCTGCTCTCGGTTCTGCTCAAGCTGCACGTATCGCGCAATTTGCAGTAGCTCGTACTCTCCTTCGTCCACGCGTCTCTGCCGCATATTCTCAACCTCATACTCAAGAGTCTTGCTGCATGCACGTCTCTCTCCCTGCAACCTTTGCCATATTTGTTTACGATTGTACTCAAGTTGTGCGTCGAGTTGCCGTTTGCGGTGTTCGAGGGCCTCATCCAGGAGCTTCCTGACCCCTTCATACTCCTCTGTGCCTTCGTACTCGTTCACTTCTTGATGTAAAGCCGGATTAGCCTCCAGTTCATCTACTGTCTTGGACGCAATCTCTGCTAACAGAGGTTTCAGTGCACGGGCTATGGCTCGGTATGCAGACTTGAGCTGTGCCTGCCGTCGCATGGTAGCCTCAATGTCGATCTCGTGATGATCTGCTCGTCGTCTCCCTGTCATCCGACGTCGAGGACCGGTCGTCGGGAGGTCATCATCATCTTCTGCATCTGCTAGATCGTCTCCGTCTTCTCCAACGTTCGCCACATCGTCTTCATCCATTTCGTCCATGTCCTCTTCCTCGGCAGGGTTTCCAGCATCAAGCATGATACTGTCTAAATGCTTGCCCGGGTACCTCGGAGTCGGATTTGTCTCCTCAGATACAGGGGACACCGGCTCTGAATCAAGAGGTGTCGCAGCAGGAGTGATCTCTGTGGACTGTGTCGCTGCCAGATAGCCCACGGCATCTTGCCCGCTAGAGCTACCTGCGGACTCTTGATCGGACATTTGGTCTTCTTGCGGCGCCACCACGAGCGCGTCTTTGTAAGTGTTCAAATCTTCTTCCGTTCCGTGCAACAAGATGGCAGGTTTGGCGATTGTTGCTGCTTCATGTGGAATAGAAGGTGTAGAATACGTGCGTTTCCGTTTCCTGCTTGGTGACTGGGAGGTCTGCGGACCAGTTTGCTGGATGGGAGATTCCGAGTGATCGGAGAAATCTCTAGAAACCTTCTTGTTCGCAGATCTATGGGAGCTGAAGGACATATTGACGTCCGAAGTGCTGTTGGCCGACTCTCCAGAGATGCGCCTTCCTTTGAGCGAAGATTGACTGCCAAGACTCTGCGCAGTCGTTGGGCGTACGCCGTCTAGAGATTCTCTGCGACTGTCATTATCTTCGACTGAGCCGTTGATGGAAGGCGTTCCGTTTGGGCGCCCTTTCTTTGCAGCATGCCTTGTGGTCATGTGCAAGGGCTCCGATGGATCGAAGCGACCAGCTTTCCGGCCCAAGGCATCTTGCGTTCTTGGACTCATATCTAGTTGACCTGTCTGGCGTCAGCTTTTCGTGCATACATGCAGAGTATTGTAAGTTGTGCGATGAAGTATTGAGGTCGCGACCAAGTTTCTCGATCTGGGGGAACGATTTCGCAGCACAGTTTTCTGTCCATCTGCAAGATCGATCACAAGTCGATCTACAGATAGTATAAGAGCAGATTGAACAGCCCCGTGATGATTATGGCGCCGTGAGCGCTGGAACAATGCAGTGTTCTTTTTTCGCTTGCCTCGTGATTTGATGCTGATGCGGATGTTCCGCGAAAGTGAAGGCCGCCACACCACTACACACCGATTGAAAAACCGCGTGCAGACGTGACGTACAGTGTGAGGAAGTTTCGAACATACCTTTGTGGTGCAATTATCGAGGCGACGTGCAGGTGTGTCGGCTCGTCGTCGTTGTTGGCAAAGAGTTGTTTCTCGCGGATGGGGGTATCCGAAAGAAGGCGACTCGATTCGTGCCGTCGCATCCGCAACGATCAAAATGAGACCCGAGTAGAAGCCGTTGCCATCGTTCGACGACAGCACACTGGAGCGGCGTGACGGGTCGATCAGAAGGGCTGTGTTATTATGTGGTGCTTGTCCTGGTTGACACCCAGCCGTCTGATACTGGACTACTTTAGCGACGCGAACAATGATTGGGTGCTCGGAAAAGCCGTGAACACGGCCAACTCCAAAACAATGCTGGAAGCAGAGACTGCACTCTGATCAACGAAAGATGACCTGCGGCAGGTAACATCAATGATGTGCACTTCTAGAAGTCTGCAAAAATACCTGTAGTGGATGGGAAATCTCGTCGCGCGGAAGTCACTCCTCCTCCTCCTGGCGCTACGCCACGACTCTTGGCATGACAAGCAGAGACATCGATTGCGCTGAGACGCTCCACGGATTGTTGACGTTACTCAGTTTCGTGGAATACTCTCAGCAAAGCTATGTACAGTTCTGAAAGCGGCTAGCTCTCGTACTCGTCGACCTTCACAAGTCTACGCAGCCTAGCTGTGACTGGAGTAATATGCAAACGCTTCATTGTCAATCGTGACCCATGCTCGCGCCAATGACGTGAGATCTTATGTAGAGAATCCGTTGCTCAGTAGTTCGCTCACTTTTATGCACGCGAGCGATCAGGCGCCTGGCTCATCAGGCTCATCAGGCTGATCGAACAAGAAATTGGCGGCCAGCTCTTCATTCTTGTCGCATGCGAAGTAAGCCTGAACGACCAAGTCCCGCTCGAAACCAAGGCGACAGAGCTGGTAGACTAGTCAGTATTTATCAAGATTTTGAAGGGAGAAAGGGGTCACTTACGCGCTCGATGGCTTCCCGCTCTTCCACAGTTACGCTAATTTCCTGTGCACCAGGCGGAAGAGCCACATCGTCGCCGGCATCTTCTGCGAGAAGCTGCATGAACTGCTCGGGATGCTGCGTGATGATCTGCGCAAGTTGAGGGTTGCCGGCAGCGACTTGCTGCAAGATGGGCTCAAGCATTTGAGGCTGCTGCTGTACAACCTGGCGCAGCTGCTGGAACTGTGGATTGTTGCGCAGAAAGTCAAGTGCAGACGATTCTGTTTGCCCGCCCTGTCCACCCTGCCCACCGCCGAGAGCAGCACCGCGCCCAGCGCCAGCGGCACCTCGACCTCCTCCACCAGCTTGTGCCGCAGCCTCGAAGAGATTGACTGGCTCGTCAGAACCTTGTTGACCGCCTTCGGTACCCGTCGTCACTGCTGGCTGTTGCCCTTGTGTTTGCGCCGGCTGTGGCGATGCGGCCGCTGGACGCTGCTCTTGTCGTGCACTCTCGGGAATACCGTTCAACAAGTACTCGACCGCACGGTCGGGGTTGAAGAAAGCGGCGCGCATCGCCGCATCAATCTGATCCCTCGGAAAACCCATGGCCTCCATTCCAGCGATAGCTGCAGTGCGCTGCTCGCCCATGGCGAGTGCGGACGGGTCATTGAAAGAGCGCTCGTCAGCCGAGGCGGCGGTGGATGCTGGTGCGGGCGATGGCGTGGCCGGCGGTTGCGAGGTAGCAGAGGGTGCGGACTGCGCGGGAGCCGCTGGCGGAGCGGGCGTGCCAGCTGCTGGTTTCGCAGGAGTTGCAGGTTCTGCTGCTTTCGAAGGAGCTGCTTTCGGCTATTCGGTGTCAGCGTGGACATTGTTGACTCTTGTCTACGAAGATTGACACACCTTGGATGTCATGCAGACGATGAACCCCTTCTCTTCGATCTTGTAAGACTCGATGGTATTATCGTCCTGCAGGATCTTGCCCGAGTAGATGAGCTTTTGCGTCGATGGATCCCATCCTTTCTCTGCACTGATCTTCTCCTTGACAGAGCCGATGGAGTCGCTCGGCTCAGCCTCGATGGTGAACTTCTGCTGCTTCAGGTCCTTGAACGTGAGCTTCATGACGGCCGATCAGCTCGCGCGGAGATCGCACGAGTATCGATAGGCGAAAAGGATCGGCGAGCGCAATTCGCAGTGGCTTTGCGATGATTTCGATCGACGTGGTAGATGGTCGCTCGCGCAGGCGGTGTTGTTGTGAGTATGTTATTGTGCGATGAGCAGTAACGGTGGTATGAAGACCAATGATGAAGGCGAAAGGTGCAGGTGGTGGGGCGCAGGCATCAGGCAGGGTCTACGCGTGGAGTGGAGCCATCAGGGCAATTGACCAGCAAGTGACAAGCGCAACAACAAACCACCCCTTCACTTGCAGCCTTGCATGCAGGCAACCGTCAATGCCACGCATTCACCCACGAGATATCTGGCAAGCGCGGAATATCAACAAGGCTTTGCTTGCGCTTCTGCCGGTCTGCAGAGATCTCGAAGCGGCTCGCAATGAACTCAGATGGCTCAAACAGCACGCGGTGGCGGTATCACAACAAATCAGGCACAGCAGACAGCCGAGTCTGCTGACAGAGTTCATCGATCGCCGTGCTCGTGGCGAGCCTCTACAATATGTGTTAGGATCCGAGTACTTCGGAGAACTAGAGATCAGGTGCCGGCCAGGTGTTTTAATACCAAGTGTTACGAAGTTGCGTATCGTCGCATGTTATCGGGGGGCACTAAGGGACCCTCTCTCGTATTGTCGGGCAAAAGAGGATACAAAACTATCTACACTATCGAATGGTACTATATAGGGGCTAGTATACAGGGTCTGGGGTCCCGGGTATATAGGAACCAATATACATGACTCACAGCAGGGCCCAGTGGAGTGTCAGTTCACAACACTCCCCTTGACAGTGCACTGGGGCTGTTCAATCCATCTCCTCATCCCAATCATCATCCTGATCATGTGCAACTAGGGCCAAGGCCTTTGAATCTGAGATCTTGTTCTCAGAGACCACCTTTATCATTCCTTGGGCCATTTCCAAGTATGGGCAGATTGAAACATAGTGCCCAGCTTGATTGCATAGCTTGCATCTCAGTCCTTGTCTGTCAGACATCTTGCTGTCTGATCTTCTTCCTCTGTGAGATGATGATCCTCTTGATGATGCAGCTCGGGCTGCAAAGGCCACCTCCTTTGCAGTTTGGAGTTCTGAGACCAGCTCTTCATCATCCTCCCCTATGCACAAAGATATCCACCAGATTGCTTTGTACTGTGACTTTGGGGTGATGGGTGTGTGTGTCTCATGGGAGATTGTGTGATACAGGTCTTCTCCCCTCAAGAAGATTTCCATCCTTCTGAACCATCCTTCTGCATTGTCCTTGCATAGGATTGGGCATGGTCTTTTCTGAAGTCCGGAGGATTTGTCTTGAGTATCCATTGTAGTCTTGTAGAATTAGTATTGGGTCAGATGGAAAGTTGTCCTTCTGTCCCAAGGAGAATCAAAGCGGGGAAAAGTCAAATGATTGCAGGGTTCTTCCTATACATGGGTCACCCTCTGTCCCTCCTCAGATTAGAGCCTCCTGTTGGAATGATCCGGCCATCAAGCAGCCGTGCTTTCCTGCTGGCATATGGGAATCAAGGGAGCATACCACTTTGGCACCCTCCAGCTCAGGACTTCCTGTAGCTATCCCATAAGACAAAGGTAGGTTCATGACTCCTCTTGATCCTGGATTCACCATTGGCCTCCAGAGGTAGTGAGAGGTTCAGGCAGTCTCTGAAGTGTTATGAGCCATCAGCAGTCCATGTCAGAACTGCCTTGCAACTGCTTCCTCCCTGAACATAACATATCTGGTATAAACCAAGCCTTTGGTTACTGCAAGATCTTCCTTTGAGAGTTGGCAAGTTCTCCCAGCACCAGAGATAAGGTACTAATCCAGACAGCTTGGGGTGCAGTCTCTGAAGTGTTATTCTGCCAACAGCAGGTTTGGTGTACTGCAGGTTGCTGTTACACTTTCTGCAGCCCTCTGTTGCAACATCCTCTCCCCTTGTTGTCTGTCTTGGTGTCCTCACTCTAACTATCATTCCTCAATGCTCTTCTCTCTTCTGCATTTGGTCTCAGCTGCAGGTGGGCTGGCTGCAATTCTGCATGCAGCTGCACCGCTGTTTTCAGTCCCTCAGCTAGGGTCCATGGGGTCCTACACCCAGTTGCAATCTGGGACTCATGTTTAACCATGGAAAGGGTTTTGCTCCTTCTTTATACAGGGGCACATTGTCCTTTGTCCCTGAGCACAGAGGGCACAGTCCTTCCTCTGTGTGCCTGTCTTCACCCGCAGGCTCCTGGCGCAGTCTCTGCTGCTACTGTCCCTGTTTATACAGCCACAGCTCGGGCTGTTTCCTTGCTCTTCTAGCTCGGTGTCTCGCTGTTGCCAATAGCGTTCCTGTTGTCCTGCCTTCGGCTTCCGTACTCTGTCGGTGAACCGCGCCTCGCCTTCTATCGGAGCTTGGAATACAATAGCGCTAACCCGGGCTCATAACCTGTTACGAAGTTGCGTATCGTCGCATGTTATCGGGGGGCACTAAGGGACCCTCTCTCGTATTGTCGGGCAAAAGAGGATACAAAACTATCTACACTATCGAATGGTACTATATAGGGGCTAGTATACAGGGTCTGGGGTCCCGGGTATATAGGAACCAATATACATGACTCACAGCAGGGCCCAGTGGAGTGTCAGTTCACAACACCAAGGTGTGATAGCATAAAGGAGTATGTAGATAGCGGTCATTCTCTAATTCAGGAAACTGTAGACCGGAGACTGTAGCATCTACATCACACCTCGCACATGTTGTCTCGACTGATTGGAGATCGATCGCCGCAGAGAAAAAGCCTCTTCGAGTACTTGATCTCTGCACAGGCAGTGGCTGCATCCCACTCTTATTTCACCACGAGTTCTACTCCCATGAGCAAAATAAATCCAAGCAGCTCGAAGTGGTAGGCGTAGACATTTCCAGTGATGCTCTGAGCCTCGCAAGAGAAAACTTGATACATCAAATTGCGACACAAGGAAAGCAATACAGCTCAGGCTTACCACGAACCAAATCTCTGCAACACATCGGCTTCGTCCAGGCCGATATCCTAAAAGACGACCAGGAAATGCCCGAAGATGACCGGGACGATGGACCTCTGCCTCTAGCTCAAGCACTGGCCCGCCTCAGCGACAGCTCGCCAACAACGTACGATATCCTGACCTGCAACCCACCGTACATATCTCCCAGATCTTTTGTGACCACCACCGCACGGTCAGTCAGGCAGTATGAACCAGTTCAGGCTCTAGTGCCAGCACCACAAGACACGAAATCGATGACAGATAACGACATCGGCGATTTATTCTACCCGAAACTGCTTGCCATAGCGGAACAGATTGAAGCAAAAGTAATTCTCTTCGAGGTCGCGGATCTGACGCAAGCACAAAGAGTGGCTGCGATGGCTGCTAGACAAGGGACTTGGGCCAGAGTCGAAATCTGGCGAGACGAGCCAACGGCGGAGGCCGTCTCAGAAAGTGTGCAAATCGATCGACACAATATAGCCATGCGGGGCGTTGGGCATGGGAGAAGTGTTGTGGCATACAGGGAGAAACTTGTGACAGAGGTCGCTTGATAGGGAATGAAGATAGTCTGGGGCGAAGAAAGCATTAATAGGTGTCGTCTTTCTTGGTACCACATCTCTGTTCTCAGTTCGTGGACCATCTACTGTCGCTCGCAATCCAATCACCCTGGAAATGCATGTAACCTTGAAGTGTCGTGTTGCGAAGAGTAGTGTGATACTGATACTGGTGTGGTTGTCATAGTCGTCAGTCCCTCTCTCCTCGCAAAGCTTGCCTGTAGCTTGATATCAGCCGCCAATAAGTAAGTATGAACACGGCGAGGCACAATTTGTAAGGTGACAAAGGAAACGCTTTCGAGATCTACGGTTACAAGCAACTCTACTACGATCTTGCTCTCCTGGCGCTTGTAGTCTGTACAAGTAGAGCGCTAGAGAGCTCAACCATCCATCATCTAAACAGACATTAAGCCATCTACGACTTCTCGAGGTCTGCCAAGATCTTCTTGCCCTTCTCCTGTGCATCTGCGAAGCTGCCGACCATGTAGAAAGCACCTTCTGGGAGCTCGTCACCCTCACCATCGATAATCTTCTTGAAAGAGCTGATGGTCTCCTTCAGGTCGACAAGCTTGCCCTCAATACCAGTGAAAACCTGGGCGACTGTGAAAGGCTGGCTCAGGAAACGCTGGATCTTACGGGCACGCTCGACGGTAAGCTTGTCAGCTTCCGAAAGTTCGTCCATACCCAGAATGGCAATGATATCCTGGAGAGACTTGTACTCCTGGAGCATTTGTTGCACCTTCAGGGCAGTGTCGTAGTGGTCCTGTCCGATGATACGTGGGTCAAGCATACGAGAGGCGGAATCCAGAGGGTCGACAGCAGGGTAGATACCCAACTCAGAGATACCACGGGAGAGCACAGTGGTGGCGTCCAAGTGAGCGAAGGTGGTGGCAGGAGCAGGATCAGTCAAATCGTCAGCTGGCACGTACACGGCCTGCACAGATGTGATGGATCCCTTCTTGGTGGTTGTGATACGCTCTTGCATACCACCCATGTCGATGGCAAGAGTTGGCTGGTAACCGACGGCAGATGGGATACGACCGAGGAGAGCAGACACCTCAGCACCAGCCTGGGTGAAACGGAAGATGTTGTCGATGAAAAGAAGCACTAAATCTGTTAGCAGATGGATTTTCGAGGTCACAAAGGTTCAGATGCTCACCATCCTGTCCTTCTTCGTCACGGAAGTATTCGGCGACAGTCAGCTGGTTACGTCAGTTAGCATTGGTACATTGTAGTGTAAGTGATGAAGTGTGCTGAGGTGGGAGTGTAGGGAAGTGGTGAGCCGAGGGGCAGATTTTGGGTTCTGAGGCCGGAGTTTTCGCGTGGCTCCGCGCGTCAACGTGATGCTGAGGCCAATAGATCGGAGCGATGCTGCATGCGGAGCGATCGAAGAAGATGCCGGAAGCCCAGTGGGAAAGATGCCCTCAATGGATGCGGGGGTCGAGATGCGCGATGCCGCGGTAGACCTTGGAACCAGTATAGTCGTGTATCTCGCGAACGAGAACAGCCCCGAGGCGTCGTGGGTGGAAGCCGGATTGACCCAAAACATCTTGCATGCATAGTGAAGGTGGAATGGGGGACTTAGTACTTACACCAGTAAGAGCAACACGGGCACGGGCTCCAGGAGGCTCGTTCATCTGACCGAACACCAGGGCGACCTTCGACTCGCCCTCGAGCTGAATGACACCAGTTTCCTGCATTTCGTGGTACAAGTCGTTACCCTCACGAGTACGCTCGCCGACACCAGTGAAGACAGAGTAACCACCGTGAGCCTTAGCAATGTTGTTCTGATCACCGTTAGTAACAAGTCAGCTTCGTTGAGTGCCCGAAAAGCACGTACAATGAGCTCCTGGATGAACACAGTCTTGCCGACACCAGCACCGCCGAAAAGACCAATCTTACCACCACGGGCGTATGGGGCGAGCAGATCCACGACCTTGATACCGGTGACGAGCACCTCTGCGGATGTGGATTGGTCGACGAACTCCGGAGGCTCCTGGTGGATAGGAAGCTTCTTCTCGTGCTTGATGGGTCCACGCTCGTCGATTGGGTCACCAGTGACGTTCATGATACGGCCAAGAGTACCTGGGCCGACTGGGATCAAGATTGGGTTGCCAGAGTCGGTGGCAGTCTGTCCACGGACGAGACCCTCGGTTCCGTCCATGGCAATGCATCGCACGACGTTCTCGCCAAGATGTTGCTGTCGCCGCGTTAGCGCCGCATCCTCGCTTGTATCCCAACATTGTGTCTTTTTCCCATACCGCGACCTCCAAGACTAGCTTCTGTCCGCCGTTTGTTGCCTCGAGAGCGTTGAGAATCGGTGGGAGCTGATCAGTAGGGAATTTCACTGCCGTCGCATATTAGTAGATGCTCAGACTCGGCAGAGCTTTTCCCGTGGCGGGCGGGGAGCGCGCATACCGTCCACGACGGCACCAATGACCTGATGAACCTTGCCATCACGGGCAGAGTCGCTCGAGGCGAATCGCTGTGAGATGGCAGGCACGAAGCTCTTTGGCTTGAGGGCCTGCTGGCGAAGAGCAGGGCGGAAGGCCGAGGCGCGCAGCGACCGAGCGATGCCGCTGGAAGGCGTCAGTTCCGAGCTCCAATGGCTCCAGCAATAGATTGGCCGTGTCGAACTCACTTCTTCAGCATCTTTGCGGTGATGGAAAGGTGTTGTGGAGTGGAGTAGCTGTGGTGGTCCAAAGCAAAGGAGTGCAGTCGAAGAAGAGCTTGTCGACCGAGAGCACCCGAAGTCCTCGCCAAGATGGAGCGTCCGTGCTTTCGGCGGATCTGACCTCTTCTCACCCACAGATCGCATTGCCTCACTTCTAGCAGCAGTGCAGAGCTGCCTGTCACTCGATGATTCGGTACGCCTGCCACTACTCCATGCTGGATGCGAACAGCATTCCTATCGCATGTGCACAGAAGCCACTCTGCACAATCACTTTCATCTTCAGCTCCGATTCCACACGGCCTGCCAAGTATCCCCAATCTTGAGAGAACATGAAGACACATTTGAACATTTGACATGTCGCTGGTGAGTATCAGAGCAGCATGTCGTTCTCACTGCAGTTGTGCCAGTTGTGCTTGCTCCAGAGAAAACCAGGTCTAGCGAACTTATTGATACGAAACATCGCACAAATGGCAACACCATAAGAATCACAGACGTCACTTCTTACGGAGTACATGTATGTGAGTCTGCTGCATCGCACTTTACCTACAAGTCCTGCCATCGCATTGCCGACGCGTTGAAACACGCTCCTCCCACATTGAGCTTCCGCCGGAAAGCAAAATGGAGATTCGCCTCTGATTACACGTCTTCGATACTGCGTTTACTGCCACAGGGACCTAAGCATGTCTTTGCCCCTTGTATCTCTGCCTCCTGCGGCGTAGTTGAGCCATTCTGTGTACCGAAGAAAGACAGGCAACAGCCAAGCTCGCGGAGATACGGAAGCGCTGGTGTCTCCGTATCTCCATTTTGCTGTTCGCAACTAGACTGAGGTGCCCTTACTCTACACATCTGTCTGCCCAGCCGTAGACTCTGCGATTGCCTCTCATTCCCAGAAGACATGAAGCATGAGATCTGCGCCACACTCTCTGCGGCATCCCAGCCAATATTGAAAGAAAGCAAGACGCCTACTGTAGTACCCAAATCCCAAACCGAATCTGAGCACTATGTAGAGCTGGAATTGGGAAGATGGCGCTACCACTTTGGAAAATCTCATACGACTTACGCACGACCTTATGAATGTCGATGCTCCGACGTGGTACGTGGATCCCGAGTCCAAGACTGTACTTGGGCCCAAAGAAAAAGTCGACAATATTGCCGGAGAGTGTCATCTCGAACTTCCGCCCGAGGTTGAAGCTCTGCTCCTCTCACCGACGCCGCCGTCTTTCAAGACTTTTCCTCGCTCTGTCTGGCCCGAAAGACTCAACATGGGGTGTCTACGTTGTATGCCTGACCAAAGAGGGAGATCTCCCTCGCATCTCCATCGGCAGTGGCACCAACTTCAAGACTGCATTCTGCATACTCTGCTCGATCTTTGTGTAGCATGCCATTAGGTGAGGATTGGGACCCTCGTATCTCTGCCGTGCGCAATGTAGCCGCGGCACTTCGTCTCGAGAAGCGAGTTGGGCGCGAGTTCAAAGTCGCCACGAGACATTGCGATGTGTGGATGTTTCTCATTTTCCATTTCGCGGTCTACAGGTATGGTAGCCCTGCAACATATATATGATACCAAATTGATGACTTGACTTCTTCTGTCTAGTAACAAGGCTGGAGCATGGAATCTGCCAGCTTCTGACAGCCTGCCATACACGGCGGACTGAGTATTCGCGCCTAGAAATTGGCTTGGCCAGTGACCTAGCGAGGTTAGCATTGCTTGACTAGACGTCTGTAATTGCGGCTCACCAAGTTGTCGCTCGTCACCTTGACATCCTTTACGACGACTCTGTCGCCATCAACGCTCTCAGCCCTGACCGCCACTGTGTTTGTTCCGGTGCCGGAGGAGAGCTGGAAGAAATTATATGGCTGTCGGGCAAGTCCGCCCTTCCAGGTCTTGCCACCATCCGTGCTGTACTCCAGTTCTGCTATGCGCTGGGGTCTCTTTAGCAAACAATATGCCTCGAAAATTGAGTGCAGCTTACCTTGTTGGCATTCACGACTTGAGCAGAGAACCAGTTTGCAGACACGCCAGATTTCATGTGAACTTGGAGTGGTTTCTAAGTTGTCAGCGCTTGCGTATCATCGCGCTGGAGCTTTCACTGCACTCACAGAAATTGGACACTCAACATAGTCCCAAGTCACATCGATGATGCCTTTGCTTGGGTCCGCAAGCTTGGAGAACGCATCGGAGTACAGATCGAGATGGTTCGCGCCACAGCCAGGGCATTGATCAGTGACCTGTATTCAGTCAGCGTCGATCACTCTCGGGCTTTGGTGAGCTTACCATAGCAGTGATCTTCTTGCCGTTTGGTCCTGTAACTTGAACACATCCGCCACAAGCTTCGCTGCCAGCCCAATTGCTGTCTGAAAGTGCCGTTCCATATATACCCTGAGGAAGGGTGTATGTACTGAACGAGCACATTCCACCTTTGGTGTTGCCGCCGTAGAACGTAGCTTTGCCAGCAAATGATGCAGCAGCCGAGCCAGCGGCTGCGAGAATAATGAGCACTGAGAACATCTCCGGCAGAACGAGTGGTGTACTAGGAACGAATGTGGAAACAGCAATGGCGAGCGAAGCACAGGTAGGAAGAGAGCGACTGATTTATGTCAAAGAAAAGATGCCTTGCGTGAGTATATGAAGACACCTACCTCGCCACACGTGTGACCTCAGATGTGCCTTCATTATTCAGAAGCACGAGAAGAATGGGTCCAACGCTGCAGCAGCCCTCCCATGGGCGTGTTAGGCTGAAGTGCTGCGGCTAAGCGATGCCGTGGCGATGGATTTTTCGTCTTCACTGGTTATGATTTGGGTGATGTTTCATCTTGATGGTTTCGCCAGACCTGGCTTTGTCTGGACCCAGCAGAACTGGCTCAACTGCAGCAATGAGATCTGAGTATCCGACAGAGCTCCGGAATCGCAGTGCTCAGCCTTGCTGTGGAAAGCAAAATCGGAAATCGGAAACACGTCTCTCGCGATCTGAATTGTTTGCGCATTTTCCTTCGGTTCACCGAATGCCTTGATTAATCAGCAGGACGCAGAGATATAAGAAGCAAAGACATGCTTAGATCTCTCTACAGTAGCAGTAAGCGCAGTGTTGAGGCCGTGGAACCGGAGGCGAGTTTCTTTCTTGCTTTCCGGCGGGAGTCTGCTTTGACAGACATTGGGTCCAGTCTTCGCGATGCTGACTGCCTGCGTGCCTCTTGCAAGTGAGCCATGTCGCCAGTGGATCACCCTTCGTCTACATTGCGCCCTACACTTCTTGCTGTAGATGATCTGACGTCGCAGAAATTTGATGCAACGAGCATGATGGCGTGATGTGGCCGCGTGGTGCTAATCTATTCTCCAAAGGTAGGAGTAAAAACCGCCGACTGCTGAGCCACAATGGAAGGAACGTTCAGCCACAGCGTGGTCGAGGGTGTTTCAGAAGATAGCTTCGCGTCTAGAGCTTCTTCCTTTCCACGCCTCTCACTACATCGCGTATCATGGAGTGAATACCTTCTAATCTCCGCATTCTGCGGTCACAACATCACCCTTGACGCCTCCGCAGCCTCTTTGCCATGGATGAGGTCGAGAACCCCAATCTGCCCAAAGCAGGCGAGGCGAGTCCCACTCTGAGACCAACGGACGAGTCGCAAGATGCAGCGGATGCTATTGGCGTCGCAGTCACAGCCCCAGTAGACACAGCAGAGGCTGAAATAGTATTGGAGAGCGTTGACCCGACTGCGAAGCCCGCACTGCCCGCATCTCGAGCTGCTGTTCCTGTGCCTTCTCGTCCGGCCTTGATACGCGAGCCATCGAACCCACCTCCTTCGCAACCTCCACCAGCGCCTCCAGGGCAGCCGTCAGACCCACCCGACTTCACACAGGAACCGCCCGATAGTCTGACTCTGGCCGATTTGAAGCGAATACGGAACACATTTCCCAACGTTCAGGTTCCACCAAAACAGCAGCTGCTGGGGGACGAGAAGGTGTATGACTTCGACTACCAAGACGCACAATCATTTCCGGTGGAGTTGGAGGAATGGTTCAGCTACAGCGAAGATGAGTTGCAAAGGCTCCGGAGGTGCAAATCAGTGTTCAACGATGAGTGGAGGGCAAGCGAGGAGGGCAAGGTCGACTGGTTGGACGTCACTGAGGATGCGCGAAGGGCTTTCACCAAAACCAAGATAACTGCTTTGCAACAAAAAGATGCGCCACCGGAAGAGGTCACTAAAGCTCTCATGACGTTGACCTACGTCGGGCTGGGCATATGGAAAGAGACAGCAGGGCGTCGAGAAGGTTGTGCATTGGAAGATCTGTTCCCAAACAGCAACTTTGGTGGCTCGAGGCTCGACGAGTACGCATTTTCGAGTTTGCAAGTGCAATGGATTGTCGCCATGGTCGATACGCTGCACTCCAGCGGCGGTCTGGTGGCCATGTACGACACACTTCGGCAGATATGTGATCGCGACTTCCAAAATTCTGTCCCGGATATGTCGTCGCGCAACGAATCTCAATCTCGGCGCGGAGATGAAAGTATGGATTTGTGGTGTTGCTTGACACTCATGTATTTGTTTGTCGAAGTGGCCAGAACTGCAGGCAATGGACAGGCACTAAAATCAGACATTCTGGCACTTCAGCCCACTTTCCTGAACTATCTCACCCAGACTGTTGCCAGGTTGCGTTGGGACGAACATGCACCGATACCGCTAACGAAAATGCTTCTGCTCGCCTGGAAAGCCATCCTGATCACACTTGGAGGCATTTCGGATGTTGAGAGAGTCAAGTCATCACTGAAAGAGACGAGCGAGGTGGAAAAGGACACTCGCGGACAACCGCTGATAACAGCGTCTCCTTTGGACTACCATCTGTTTCGGCAAGAGATCAGCTCAAAGTACCCAGCATATCAACCTCCTCCGCCGCTTTTCCCCCTGGAACCTGAAAACAACAGTATTCTGCCACCGCTAAAGCATCGTCGACCCAGCTATGCCACGGTACCAGAGGTAGCCTTTACTGGAGCGCCCTCGGTAGGCACATCGTCCATCATGCATCAGCCTGTGCACATAGCAACGCCAGCACCTTCTCCACCACCTTCTCCTGCGGGGCCTGGTAAGGCCGGAAAGAAGCAGAACTACCAGACGAACCAAATGTTTCCCTTTCTGTACCCACCCCTCGATGCCAGTAGCAATGACCTCGGCGGCAAGGGTAGCACTGAACTACAAGATGCTCTCGTGGGGAGGAGGTGGGATGGTGCTGACATTCCCACCAGTATTCTCGAGGCCGCCGAGCTATTTGCCAAACGCATGCGGGCAACTCGTGCCATGAAACAGCTCTGGGAGGCACGTGTCGACTTCATGAAGCAAGAACGAGGGTGGAAGAAGCCTGATGATGATGAACAGGCCCCAGTCGTTGACGACTTCGAGCTTTTGGCAACCCCCGATCCGTCACAGACAGCAGAGCAAGGCAAACCAATACCGCAAACCGACGAGCAGCGGCGATTGACAAAAGTCAATGACTACTACCATGACTCCCTGCCACATCTGCAGAGCGTGGTGATAGTGTTGCTCAAGGCAGTCTTGCAGAATGTTACCGACCTTGTTACTAAGGGTAATGGTCAGAATGGGCTGCAAGCTGGCATTCAGTTCAACGACACGAATGGCGTGAACGGCACGAAAGCAGGCGAGAACGGCATAAACGGCCACACGGACGGGATTGAGAATACCATGGAGGAGCTCGACAAACAACGTTCGCAGGAGATCGCAGCGAAGGCTTTGAGCGCAATCCTGCTGCTGCTACTAAAGTGGTTCAAGGTCTCGCACATCTTGCAATACGAATACATGACGCAGCTTTTACTGGACTCCAACTACGTACCTTTGATCCTCAAGCTGTGGCAGACGCAGGAGATTGGTCGAGCCTGCCATTTCCGCTTGGATCGAGAAGATCGCAACTTTTTCTACTTCTGCCAGGCTACTTCCCGCACAGGCCCACCAGCAAAAATTTCGCCAACAGCCAGAGACGCCGGTGAAGAATCCGAAGACGAGGCCGCGCCACCACCCATCAAGCTGAAACGAGACGATCCGCCCGAGCAAGTCCTATCACCGACATTTGAAACCCCAGATTTCGCCCATCCTCCGGAGATCGATGAGCTTGGCTACCCGCAGACAGCACTCCCAGCCACGCCGCTCAAGAGCTATTCTTATCGCAATGTCTTCAGCGCCATCAACTACCTTCGTGTGCTGCAAAAAGTGACCAGACGCAAGACACATCGGGCGCTATTGCTCGTGAGTTACAAGAGCTCGAACCACCTCAAAAAGACGCTCAAGATTCCGATTCAAATGCTTCGCTATTACACACTGAAGCTGTTCAAGTCTCAAGTACCCTTCTGCGGCCGCAAATGGCGTCAAGGAAACATGAAGATCATCACCGCTGTTTGGCTTTCAGTCCCCGCAGAACTGCGTGATGATTGGTTGTCTGGTGGCGGAGGAGGTATGGGAGGTGCGTGCGTTGGTGATGTCGATGGCACTGTCGAGGACGCTCTGCCTCTAGAACAAAGTCTGCGAGCGCTGACACATTGGTGGAATGTTCGGAATTTCCCAGATGTGATGGGCGTTGATAAGGGGATGCTTGATGAAGAGCTCGATTACTTCACGCGTGAACTTGAGAAGATGGAACTCTTGAGGGAAGAAGAAATGGTGGATGAGCCGGTGTTAGAAGAGCCTTGGCAAGGCCCTATCGAAGGGTACTGAATGCTGCTGTGGTATGTAAATGGCAGAGTCATGCACATATTTTGTCTAAAGCTGCTGCCTTCACATGTGGCACCTACCGACTCTGGAAATATATTCTCAAGTGTCATCAACCTGCTGCACCCTTTCTTCGTTCTTGACGCGGGTGAGCAGCCGATAGCAATTGACCCGGCATCATAATATTTCCTTTCGGATGCGGACTTTCGTCTCTTGAGGGAGTCGCCGGACTGCGGAACGTTCATGTATTTCTCTCATTTTGATAGTTCTCGTCGTAATCTGTGGTAAGCGCTCAACGCCCTATTCTGCATTTTGAGCGCCAATATTACACGTCCGTGTATACCTACAACGCCTCGCTATGTCGAAAAAGTAAGCCATCCTTCTCCATTCACCAAGACTCAATGCTGTGCGGTGTTTCACTTCTGTCCCCAGTTCAGCTGAAATCTCCCCTCTGCGTTCTTATAGTTCTTGAGCTGCTGCACAACTTCACTCGCCGTCTTTCCCTCGACCATGATATTGGCGTTACCCTCCCCAACGAAACCCTCGTTCACGGACTTCTTGACCCATTGGAGGAGACCGTCCCAGTAGCCCTCCACGTTGAAGACGACAACGCCTCGAGCATGGATGCCGAGCTGGTTCCATGTGACAACTTCCATCAGCTCTTCGAGGGTTCCGTAGCCTCCACTCAGAGCGACGAAGCCACCCCCAGGACCAGACTCAATGACCTCTTTGGCCATCATGGCTTTCCGCTCGTGCATATCCTTCACGACCGTGGTCTTGCCGTATAGCTTCTCATCGATCAACTTCTCCAACGAGACGGTCTCTCCGTTCTCGCCCTTGCGCTCATACTTGAGTAGAGCTTCTGGGATGATGCCATGCACTGACGACGGACCAGAAAGTGACACGAGGGTTTTGGCGACCTCGCCCATGACACCTACGGTCCCGCCGCCATATACCAGATTGATTCCGTTTTCGTGGAAGGCTTTGGCGAGGTCGCGGGCGGCGGCGAGATGAGCGGGCGAGTTTCCAGCGGAGGCGCCGCAGCTAGAAATACATGTCAGTATCGTTGCACTGGTCGATCAGAGAAGGCATTGTATACTTACAACACGCATACCACGGGCTTCTTTGCCCCATTGGCAGCAGTGGTGGCGTCGGCTGTCATTGTGCGTATATTTCTGGTGACAGCGAGTGTATTCAGTTTCGAGGAATGAAGGAAGGACGGAAGAAGTCTAGAATGTACTGGGAAAGCCAGAGCCGGGTGGGTCAAGCGAATATATAGAGACAGTGGAGGGGTGAATGGGAATGCAAAGTGAATGACTCTTGTCATGGCAAAGCTTACTGAGCATGTGCTTTACGGCATCGTTACCACTGGTTGATACGCGGTGCATGCTTCTGCCTCCCACGGGCTTAGTCTGGCACGTTCTGTGCTCCGGCGCTCTCCCGTGTCACGATGTGTTGTCTTGTGCAAGATTCGAGGAGGGAACAGATGGACGCGACGGGAAGCTTTGGGTTTGCCTTTGTCATGTGAACGTGATCGCGCGTCATGGCACGACAGTCGACGCTGGAGCTGCCCGCTATCGACAACACACCACCGAACATCGCCTCGCTACTCCACTCCCACCACTACCACCCTGCGCTCCGTGCTATTCGACCGACCTGTCCCTATTCCTGAAAATCAGAGACGACCGAAATCTGTACTGAAAAGCACCACGACTACGTTGAAGCCGCCAGGATGGCGCAAACGGTGGGCTACGACTACATTTCCAAGATCGTCAGTCTCGGAGATAGCGGTAGCGGGAAGAGCAGTGTATGTCGCGTGTCCTCCTTCTCCTTCCATGTCTCAGCATTTCGCTGATTGCCGTAGCTGACGATCCGCCTCTGCGAAGGACGCTTCGTCAGTCACCACGATGTGACCATCGGCGTGGAGTTTGGCTCGCGCATAGTGCCTGTCGGTCCTCCTGCGAGTCTTGAGTATAACATCAACAACCCCGCATCTGCGCCCAAACCTGCAACGACACCAGCCAGCAATGCCAAGTCAAAAGGGAAGCCCCAAGAGCCAGTGCAGAAACACATGAAGCTTTCATTGTGGGATACGGCAGGGCAGGAGACGTACAAGTCCATCACGAGGTCATACTTTCGTGGAGCTTCTGGCGCTCTTCTCGTGTTTGACATCACGCGGAGGGGCACATTCGCTTCGGTCACATCTTGGCTCCACGACCTACGGCAAATAGCAGAGGACGACATCATCGTCGTGCTGGTAGGGAACAAGAGCGATCTCGCTGCTTCTTCAACAGTCTCAGGCGACAGCTCGGCGCCGAACAAGCGGCAAGTCACGAAAGAAGAAGCGGAAGAGTGGTGTCGAGAGAACAAAGTTATGCAGTATGTGGAAACGTCAGCGAAGAGCGGCGAAAATGTCGAGAGGGCTTTCCTCGAGGTTGCAGAGCGGATATATCAGAACATTGAAGCTGGGAAATATGATTTGAACGATCGAAGAAGTGGTGTGAAAGGACCTGGAGCTGGAGGGGGCAATGCTGGGAAAGGGGTGCAATTGGCTAGGACGGACAAGAATGCGGCCAAAAAGGCTGGTATTGCGGGTGGTTGCTGCTAATGTACAGTGAACAGAATGTAATGGAGTTGCTCGGAGTCCCCTTTCCCGGTTGTGTTTCTTACAGACTATGCAGGTTCATGTCGGGCTGGACGATCTCGCTCGGAACAAATCTCAGCCTCGATCATATGCTACCTCCCCAGCGATGAGGCTCAGAAGTCGACGCTCGATCACTTGCGACCAATCTCTTGAGGACCATATGCTGCAGTATTACGCCACTCCACTCTGTGTGTCATTGCACGGAGGGTCCACATGCTGAATCGTATGAAAAGAAGATGATTTACTTCACTTGCACACGGTCTGGCAGTAATCATGCGGCATTTCTCCCAGCACGAGGCTCAGTACAGGTTGCAGCATCACCGACATGAGCCAAGTGAAGCAGCGGATTGGACGTGATGGCAGTTTACTCTCGCGAATGGTCATCATATTCTCAAAGTGACTGCTTCACCGGAACACAAGTCGCCGTAACGGGGCGCTCTACGTCTACCGTGAGGATGGACCTCCGGGCCGTGCTTCTCACTTGGCCTTCACTGAGAATTGGCAATTCTACCATCGCAGCACAAAAAGCCACTCCAGCCCCCACTCTGCTTCTAACGTCTCACCCAACGCACAACACCACAACAACGAAGACCCTCGCCACTGTTGCAACATCTCTCGATAACCATCAAGACCGCTGACAAATAGTGCAAAGTTTGTCGACAGACGATCACTCAGATCAGAATGAAGCGCTCGTACGAAGAAATTATCGAGGATGATGTCCCCGAAGATCTCATTGCCGAGCAGTGCGACGACATGGTGCCGCCGCACGATGTCAACAAGGAGGAGTATCCATCCTCACCCTATTTCTCGCAGCAATATGGCGATCTCATCGAAGGCACTAACGCCATCGTACGTATGCTCGAAAAGCCACTGATGGAGAGTTCGTATAACGATGCGACCGTCGAGGGCCTGCTCGCGAAATTAAGCAGCGTACGACAAGTAACTTCCCAGAGGAAGTCAGAATCGCACTTGTGGGCGACATGAAGGCCGGTATGTAAATTGCTTACTGGCACGTTATGGCACGAACTGACTAGACGCAGGCAAAAGCTCAGTCATTAACTCAATTCTCAGTCTCGGCATGATCGCTCGACAGGTAATGTACTCCCAATGTACAGGTTGGCCCAGTACTTACAATTGTAGGGCGATGCTGGGAGTAGCTGCACTTGGGTCGTGCAAGAGTATGGCGGACTCTTCCCGGACCAGGAGAAGCTCTTTGCTGCACAAGTCTTCTTCTTCACCCAAGACGAACAGCATGAGATCATACGCAACTTGGTCAGCGACTATTTTCGGGCGTGCAACAAGGAAGAAGAGGCTGTTGAAGGCCCCAAGAATAACGAGCAGGCGGTGGAAGACTTTGCCATCAAGCGCACTGTCATAACCGCTTTCCGCGCTCTATTTGTCAAGCACAATGATTTCGCCACAATCTCGGCGGCAGACGATTTCCTCTCCTCAGCCACTAGCGAGGATGACGAACACATTGTTGAGACCTTGTGCGATTGGGCGGATGAGCTTATGGCAGAGTGTTTGACGGATCAGGCGTGTATCTCTGTTGACGCGGCCACTACCCAGACGCTACTTTGGCATCTGGCTCCATACATGACTACAGTCGAGGAGCGCGACGGCGAGCCGAACCCGTCTCTCTGGCCCCTAGTCAGTCACATCAAGTTCGGGCTTGATGTCCCTCTCCTCAAGCACAACATCACGCTCGTTGATCTTCCAGGACTTTCGGACGCCAACAAGACTCGTGTGGATAATGCCATGAAACATCTTCAGCTTTGCACACACTACATGGTCGTCGCGGAAATAGGTCGAGCTGACGATGACAAGTTCATTCGAGATGCATTAAAGAGGGGCCACTCTACGCGTGGAGATTCGAGGACCATCCTAGTCCTCACTCATGCCGATACCATTGACGACGAGACGGAAGTCAAGGGCACCGGCAAAGATTTCCAGACCCTAAAGACCTTGAAGAGCGAGATGAAAGAACTGGAGCGCAAAAAAGCTGAGATCATGCTTCGGATGAAGCGTGTGCGAGGCGTTGATAAGTTCGAACTATCGGAGCAGCGAGACGAGATTGTTATCGAGATACGCCGCCGAGCCATGCAGCATCGCGAGCGTCGCATTCGAATGCGCAGTCATACAGTATGCCGTGGAATGCAAGATTTATACGCAGAGCTCACCAGCGACCCTGTCAAACTTCCGGTCTTCTGCGTCGGCAACGCAGCCTACAAAAAGCATCAGGCCGGCTATGCTGTCGATGAGCCTCCTACTCTCTCTGTAGATGGAACGAGTATACCGGCCTTGCGAAAGCACCTCCTGTTGGCCCCGGCCGAAGCCAAGTTGAACGAGGCAAGACATCTTGTAGCCACCCAGCTTCCAACGCTGCTTTCATGCTTCAAAATGTATGTTTCGAAGACCCACCTAGATCGGAAGGATGAAGTGGAGAGCGTCATCATCGAGCCTCAGACTCGAATCCCATCCGTGGTGGCTGAGATTTTCCAAGGGTTCAACAAACAAATCGAGGAAGAAATCCTGGATAAGATTCACGACGAGGAGTTCAATTGGGCATGCGAGGCACAGGATCTTCTCCAGGGCTGGGCAAAATCATACAGCACCCAACAACATCTGGCTCTGCTGAAGAGATATGGGCATAAGAAGGGCCGTGGAAAGAATGCAGTCGACACATCCTGGACTGGCGAGCTGGTTTCACTGCGTTCGGCAAACGTGCGTCGCTTCTTCGACGATTTCATGAGAAAAGTCAACGACGCCCCAAAGGATATAACTAAACAGCTATACCGACTTCTGGCAAACGCGATGACGAAGATAAAGAGCGACCCACAGGTTAAATTGATGGCTCTCCAGCCATATCTGGAGTACTTGTTTCAAGAAAAGGGCAATATTGGTACCTTCGTCGAGAAGAGTGTCAGAGTACTGCGTAGAGACCTGGGTAACGTTGTGGGCGCTGTCACTGGCGACAATGCTGACAACCACATCGTGATTGCCATGCGACCGATCTACGACCACGCACAGAGTATCAAGGGCAAACTCGGCACACCCAAGGATCGCACCCATGTCTTCGAAACCGACGTCATCAAGATTGACAATGGTGTCTGGATGAAGGCCCACGGCCTCATCAAACATCAACTTGCCGAAATCCTTCGAAAGCATGAGGCAGTCCTGCTTGGAGCATCTGACTCCTTCTTCAAGGGACTGCAAGCCAAATTCCATGTCATGTGCTCGACTAAGGAGGTCGACGATCCACAGGAGATTCAGCTTCGCGAAAAGCTACAGAAAATGCTCATCTTAGCGACTGAGAAGCTGGAGACAGAGGTCAAGCCGGCTGCGGAGGCTCTGTTTGATGCAAAATAGGGTCAACACGATCGACCGCGATGGGTGCCGCGACTGATAGATGGGGCGGCATACACCACATGCTTCAATTGTTAACCTGTAGAAACCCAGACATGACAAAACCACGACGGGGTATGCGAGACCTAGGTAAGATCTGATTTATTGTGTTTAACTACTACACTTTCAAAACTTGCACACCTAAAATATGACAAGACCCTATCAAGCTAAACGACTCCGTTGTTCTCGAATGTGACGCATACTCAGATATCGACATTCGATTACTTGACACCATTCGGAGTTCCGGAGACATGTGCTGCGTGCTGCCAGATCACTTCATAAAGACGATGGTCTTTTCCAATTTCGAACCTGCTCGTGACTCTGTTAGCCGTGAGCGAACTGTGCTCTTCAAGCGAAAGATGTCGATAAGTGAAGAGCTCCACGGGCACTGAGAGCTTGAGATCGCGGCTGCTCATCGCGCTGCTCGCCTTCTTGAACTCGCCAACGCACGAAGCAGAAAATACCGTGCCCGGAAAACGGATGAGAGTCCCGAAGCATATCGCAAGTATGTGCGTGAGTCAAAGAATGCATGGAATGCTGAGAAACAGGAGAAAGAGGCTGCACGATCTGCTACCGACCTAGCGAAAGTTCATGCTTCGAAACAGTATGAGTGTCCAGACTGTGAGATTACGCTGCAGGGTCCAGATGCTCTAGAAAAACATCTCAAGTCTCGAGCGCATCAGGATGTCGTCGACGCCGTGCTCAAGGGACCGATCACGAAGTCTGCCGTAGCTGTCAAAGCTGTACGTGCTGCAGCAAAAGCGAACAAGTCTTATTGGTGTTCTACTTGCTCCAAAGCTTTCAACAATGACTGGTCTCTCACACGCCACTGCGAAGGTGTACTGCACAAGCGACGCATCACGCTTCCTGGCGGCAAGGTAAATTGGGATATGCCTCGATACTCACACAATCTTGATGGCTCTCGTTCCCGCTGCACTTCATGCTGGTGCTCTTTCACAGCTTACGGCTTTACATGTACTGTGATATCCGACTCCCTTGCTCTCGATTGTGACACATACTCAGGAATTGACATTCGATCACTTGACACCGACCAAAATCTTGCAATCACATGCTGCATCTTGTCACGTCACTTCACTCTGTAGAACAAATTTCAAGTTAGGCCCACATGCTGGATCATGTGAAAAGAGGTAGGTTCTCAATCTTGTGCGTGCTTGTGACACTAAACTGTCACGTTAGTCATAGCAAACCATGCTGTTTGAGCGCATGGTTCCGGTAAGTGAAGAGTGCCACGGGTATCACGGGCATGGAATATAACAGGATTGCTTGTGAAAGCACTCCATAGATCCGACACGCGATCAGCCACCGTGCACCAGGCCGCTCTTACCCTATACCTCTCTACATCCACTTCCCAACCTACCTAGTCTTGTTCTTGCACATTCCATCCAAGACTCAATCGAACCAACCAACATCCCGCACTTGCTCAAGACTTACCCCCTGCAATATGAGTGTGAAGCGTGCGCACGATGAGGTGGACGCGACTGGCGACACCCAGAAGACCAAAGCAAGCAGTGTTGGCGACAACAGCCTTGTTGTGCCATCGTACGATGCCGCCAATGAACCGATGCCAGACTCACCAGTGTTTCGCGAAGATTCCCTCGAGATTGAGCGCCTCGTCAGGCAGCTCCATCATGAACTCTATGGCCCCATCAACCTGAGCAAATCCGTCAACAACGTCATCAACGGTCTCAAGGAGGAATTCAGGACGCGGACGAAGTCCCAATACCCAGAAGAAGTGTGTATCGCGCTGAATGGTGCAATGCAAGCTGGTAAGATAAATACATCTTGTGCAAAATCAGTTGCGCTGACCAGGTCTAGGCAAAAGTGCTACAGCCAACTCGATCCTGACTCAGAACATCGGTAAGGAGGGCGATGAGGGTAACAGCTGCACGTGGGTCACTCAGGAGTTCTGCTTCAAGAGGAGTGCAGAGCTCTTATCAGAGCACCGCTGAGATCATACCGTGAGGCACTATCAACGGCCAACAACGATGCAATGGAGGGCAAACGTGACATTACCTACATGTCCCACGATTAGGCAGTTAAGCGAGCGACTATCGACACTTTCATGGCACTCCTCCTCAAAAACGACGACTTCAGGACTAGGGAGAACACTGAACTCTTTCTTGCACGTTTTGACATCGAGGGCGAGGACGAGATTGGAGATGAGCTCTGCAACCTGACGGAGGACCTCATGGCAGAACTCTTTGACGAGAACGATCACGTCTTGAGGATGTGTCCGGATGAGACAGAAGAGAGCGAAGAGGAAATTGCTCTTCGAAAAGAGCTCAGCTTGCGGCTTAAGACTGTCGAGCAACAGCTCAACAATGAGGTCAAGCCCATCGAGATTCTCGGTATTCCAGAACCACAAGATTCGCTATTTGTCTAGTCAGCATGGGACGACCGGGATGCAAATGGATTTGTGTACGTTGACGAGACATTCTGCATGCCCAAGGCCAAGAGGTTCATTAGCAGAGACATAAACTGTCACGGCCGATACCATAGCAGTTTTACACCCACACGATCCCGAGCCAGACTGCGATATCCGGCAGAAAGTGCCGGAAGACGTTGAACATCGGATGACAAGCACGGTCTTCTATGATGGAATTGTGGAAGATCTCAACGGTAGAATAGAGACACTATGACCGGTGTCAATGTCCTACTGAAGATTCACAATTTGACTTCCACAGTGTATCCGTGAGGAAGTGGAGATTGGGTTGGACAGGATCCCGCGTGAGAAGACCATTGTTCCCTGCAAACGGGTGATTGAGTGGTTGTACGAAAGGGTTCTGGACTTCGGATATCCTTGCTTTTCGGAGGAATTGGGCATATATGCTTTGCGGAGGGAGTTCGTGATGTGAAAGTGTCTCTGAATAGCCGCGGGATGAGCTCATAATAATGTATAATGTAAGATGGCAGTGGCCGATGTGGGTGAATGCACGATTGTGAGCTTGCGGCAATGATCCGAAGCCAAGCGGGCGTGTTGTCCGTGAGCGAGAGCGCGGTGCCTGGCCTGGCCCGGTTGGCACGGCTAAAACACCAAAAGCCAATTCCTTGCAGGCCGTTCATGCACCTCATTGGCTAGGTCCCGACATCTGCACTGCGCCTGCCATCATCCGTTTCATGTCTGCTCCTGCATACCACACACGAAAAGTCGCTGTTCTGCGATGCGACGAAGCAAACGTGGCCAGAGTACATATCCTTCACCCGTTGTCTCCTGTGCCGAGGCGGATGAGAAGTTGCAACGGAAATCGGGGTCTGCAAGGGCAGCAGCATGGTGCTTCCCACGATCTGACTTGCGCGCGAGTGCACGGCTGCTATTTAATTAGATGCGCTAGCCGCTTTGCTACTTTGAGGCTCCGCGCGAAGCTTGCTGCTGCGAGCTGCCAACTTTCTACCACTAGTTACTGGTTGCACCGGCGACACCACTCTTCTCTCACCACGCCTAATTCCACACCACACACTCGCTTTGCCGCAGCATCACTGGAGTCGAATCCGAAACTGCGCATCGTTGCTGCAATACCGTCGAGGACCCTGACCACGACGCGACGACCGTTCCGCGAACCTCGAGAATCGCAGCCGCGCGATAGGCCGCCCGGCTCAGCCTTTCGTCGCGATCGACGACGGCTTCGACCAACTCTCGCGACCTTCGAAGGAGAACAACGCTTCTCCGTGAAGCACAATCGCCATGTCGCAATACGGGAGATTTCACGACTTTTGTCGTGACAGTGGAAGCGGATATGCGACTATACCAGTCTGCAACCTATTCTTGGAGTCGCGTGCTCGCGGTGGACAAGAACCGTATTTTGGTGGATGTCAGCTCACGGGTATCCCTCTCAGCGGTGACCGCTATCTTGCCAACTTGGGTAGGTAAAATCTGTGAGCGTGTGCTCGGTGCGGTGAATTGACTTGTCGACAGGTTCGATACTGGTGGCTGGAATCGCAATTCTGACATCGCTATTCCTACTATGGCGGTCTGATAGGAAGAGAGCCGCTGTTGGCAGAAGGTATGCTGTGTGCATGCCCCTTGTTGGCACCAACCACGATCACTGACATGTGCTCACCAGAGAAATGCAATTCTTCCTCATTGGCTTCATCATCATCATGATTTGCGAGATCTTCACCGTTGGAGGCTTTCCCTTGGAAGGAGCTGTGCGACGAGGCTTTTCCGCTGTACACATCGCCGCTGTGGTGGCCACGACCTGGATCCTTCTAATGAATGGCGCAGTCGGATATCAACTGATCGATGATGGAACACCTCTCTCACTGGCACTAATTTTCGGCTCTGCCGCAGCCTTCTTCGTTGGCACTGGATACATTGCCTTTGATACTGGCTTCAACTGGACCGGATACTGGAACGACACACTGACAGATCCCAACCAAGCCTATGCGCTGTACACTCTGTACCAACTGGTCCCGCTGGTCTTCTTGGTGATCTTCTTCATCCTGGAGGCTGTGCTCGTGCTTAAGGTCCTTGGCGAGAAGCGTCCAATGCGTATGTTCTCACAGCAAAGTGCTGCACCGCTGCTGTTACTGACACTCATCTAGTTTTCTTGGTCGCTGCGGCCCTGCTCTTCGCCATCGGCCAGATCTTCCAGTACGTGATTAGCGTGCACATCTGTGAAGGCACCGATGGTAAGATCAACGGAGGACTATTCGAGACATTGTTCACCTTCCTCGCCGTCGTCACGATATGGACATTCTGGTCAAGCATAACAGAGGACGACTGGCCGATGCCGACGACAAGTGGCGGCAGTACATACACTTGATGTTTTGGGTCTGGGTAATACGGATGATAGATCATCCCGCTTTTTTGTTTCATCGCAAGCGTCGGCGACGCTCTCTGCAGTCTCTCCATACAGCACTGCTGTAGGATGCTGAGCAGCTCTCGTGGCCATGCACGGCTTCCGTCGCAGGATAAGATTGGGAAGCAAGCGTGGGCGTTGACGAAATCTACGAAGTAATGTGTGTGCATAGCAAGCGAGACGTGAGATATCCCATACGCGTTGAATCCGAGAGATGTAATAATGCATGAGCCTCCACTTTACCGTCATTTGTTCTCCTTCTTCACTTTTGTGGCTCTTCTGCCATTTGGCAAGCGCGGTTGGTCGGTTGTTTACCTGTGCCCCACATCTAAACTCCTTCCACTTCAAACATCGTCGAGGAACATCGTCCACAAGGACTCGCGAACTTGTGTGCACGCCATTGTTGTGCCGCCGGCTTCTGCTTGAATTGCCTCTCGCACGCGTGAACGGTGTAGTACCTTCCAAATGTCTCCTTGAGGTTGACGCGTTGCACATTGCAGCACCTCGCGAGACGCTTACCGAACCACAAGCACAACCACCATGGCTCACAGTAACTTGTTCGTCGACGAAAGCTCTGACGAGGACTCGATCCGCACAGAGTACACAACTGATGACGATCCCGAAAAGGAGTACGACATTGAGCGGGTCTTAGATTACGATGAAACACTCGAGAAATACCTCATCAAATGGACTGGTTATCCAATCTACGAAGCCACGTGGGAACCACGCGACGGGCTCCCCGAGGAAGACAGTGAGATCTGGACTGATTGGCGTCAATTCCTCAAAGACGTCAAGCAAGGCAAGAAGGAACCCTTCGACAGAGCTGATTGGAACCGTCGGTGGCAAGCCCACAGAGCCGAGAAGAATCAGCGGAGAGCTCGACGAAATGCGAAACGACGTAAGAAGGGCATGGAGACTCGGCCCGATACTTTGGAAGAGGAAGAAGAGCAGGCACTCCTGAATGAAGCCAGCGATGATGAATTTGAAGAAGAAGAATCTGAAGAGGAACCTTTGGCGAGGAGAGCAACGACTGTCCGCGCTGCACCGCAGCAGGTGTCTCCTCGAAAAGGTGTAGCACAGAAACTGAAGAGAGCTCGGTCCAAGCAGAATAACGATGGCGTTTCTAGCGAGGAATCGAGCAGCTCAAGTTCTGAAAGCAGCAGAGATTCGCTCGTTGATGAGCTGCGGAGGTCGCGCAGACAGCCTCCACTGAAGAAACTTCGGAGTCCACGGAAGGAGAAAGAGACGATTCGAGAGCGACCTCAGCCGGCTGCCCCAACATCTCCCAAGAGACAACGTCCGGCATTAGATACCACGCGTCGGACTGTGCCGATAATGAACGAACGCAGAGAACCTCCCAAGCAGCCACCAAAGCAAACAGCGGCACAGCCAGCTCAGGATGTGGTCGCACGGAAGAGTGTGCCTACCAACGCGGACCAGGGTGCAACAACAGCTCGAGCTAAGAAGTCGAGGAATGTGATGGCCAACTGGGACGCGAACAAGCAAAAGCGCAGACGTGTGCCGGCTCCTTCTGAGCTCTCACACGGTGGAGCACAGCCTAGATTTCAACACTTGCGCGTGCAACATGCTGTGCAGAAATATTCTTCGCGCTCAGAAGCTGCACCTGATATCAATGCTTTGGATATCATTGATCCGAAGACTGGTAAGGTCATCAAGGCGTCCAGCCCATCTACAGACCGGCTTGTGGCAAGAACAGCATCCATGGGAGAAGGACGAGTGCCTCCCGCCCAGTCAAGCATTCAACCTGTTGCCGAGAGTAGAAGTATTGGCAGCGCATATGCTAGACGGACGCCACCTCCTGCGGCTCGTGAGAGCTCACTTCCAGGCGCTACCACGGGCGACAATAGGCCGGCAGTGACAGGCACCATCGGAACAGCGGGTGTGGCAACTCATGTCACGAAAAATCCAGCCGTAGCCGCTGAAGATGGTCGAGATCGCCCACACAGAGTCACATGTCGATTCTGGAGCGAAGGCAATTGTTATTACAGTGCCGACGAGTGCTTCAATCTACATTTCTATCCTCCTGGAGACGCAACGAAGATCAGTGGCGAAGAGGCCGCCAGGCTACGATTACCCCCTAAGAACCAGCCTTACAGATTCCACGAGCTGTTCTGCCATTTCTGGCGGGCACATGGCAAATGCAATCACAATGCACATTGTAAATATGCGCACTACGATACAGGGTTCGATGCACCTCCACCCAAAGTGACTGTAGAAGACGCCCGAGCAAGCCAGGAAGCATACATGGCAAGACTTGCTGAAATTGCTCAGAAAAATGAGCCGATGTCTAAGGACCCAGAAAAGGTCAGGGTACCTCCCGACATGTCCTATATACCACTTTCAAAACTGACATGCCACTTCTGGCGAACCCAAGGAGCATGTTTGAAAGGAGATACTTGCAAATTTGCTCACCGGGACACCGGATTTGACGCTCTAGCACCCGGGGCCATGAGAAAGGTATCCAAATCTGGCACGTTTTCAGCGCCTTCCGCAGACAGTCCGAATTTGGAGCCCCTCGCCGAGCATAGGAAGCTAGCAGGTATCCAAAATGCAGATCCCGGAACAGTTGTCGTTCGAGAAGCAGTCCAAGCCAGTGCGCCGCAAGTGCCAGCACTGTCTACGGTATCGCAGATATCACCGGACATAGTCATGTCACCGACTCATTTAGTAGGATCACCTGCACACCCAACACCCAACGAGGCGGTAAGACCATCCGAAAGCTGGAACTCACCATGGCATACGAATGGTGCAGCGGCTGCGGCAGTGATGTTGAACGCGAGTTTCAAGCTGTACCATGCGGGCGATGAGCGTCCCCATCGAGTCAGGGCAAAGTTCGAAATGATAGGTGATCGTTCATTCATTCGCATGTTCGGATCCGACCCAATCGTTCGCGCTGGACATGCTGTGCTCAGCGGCGACGTGCAGGCTGTGCTGTGGGACAGCATACGACAGAGTAACGAGATTGCTGCCGGGTTTCTGCATCTCGATGTTGCGGAGGAGGACGAAATGGCTGGCCTTTCCGAGGTTTGCAAACTGAATGACTGCGGCATTGTCGCCACAGTAGTGGGCTACTCTTCAACGATACTAATCTACCCAAGCGACGCAGAGCCCTGGAAGTTCCTAGATGGCCCCGACATGCCTTTAAGCAGTGCCTCTTTGAAATTCTACGCCTTTGACGGACTCCCAAGCCTTCAGAGGAAACTTCAATCTACTGATGCTCCTGCACCCATTGATATGCAACCTTTGCATTCGATCTTGGGCAGAGATCTGGCACATCTTGATGTAGAAAATCTCTTCGTCAAGAGTCCGGAGGCTGTCTTCTTGATGATCCCGTCCACATACAGTGCTATATCGGAAGTCTACAGACAGATATTTACCGGCATGAAGTGCAAAGTGTACCACTCAGACACGGCTGGAGCATGGGACTACTTTCGCAGAAAATACAGAACCGGTGTACTCTTGGTCCACACCGACGTTCCTCTTTGGAAAGTCCCTGGCCTGGCCGAATGGTCTTCACAAGCTACCGCAGTATTTACCGTCGGTGTTGATGAGGCTGCAGCGATTCTGGAAGATCGCAAGGCAACTTTCGGATGCACTCGAATACTAGCACTCGGCAATGCAGTGTTCCTCACGGATGATCTGCTCGTCTACCATCCGGAGAGCGCTACGGAGATAATACAAAACTTTCTTGACGCCAACAGCTTCAAGCCTGAAGGTGCTGAAGCCAACAAGATTCTTGCCCGACCTGGCCTAAAGCAGTTTTTGTTCAAAAACTTCATCGACCGCGAAAAGCCGGATGAGCGGTGGCTGCGACTGTATGGCGCTGTTTGTGACCTCTGTCCGCCTGAAATGGAGGACCGCGAGGAATCTCCCAATCCACTTCCGAATGCCAACTTGGTCTCAATTGATCCAGAGTTGTTACCGAGTTTCAAAGACCTCTGGAAGAAAGACGACATCGCTGCAGCGGATTTCATGGTCAACTGGTTTGCTGGCTGGGCTCTCCTGAACACCAGCAGATTCCGAAGGTTCGTCGTATGTTACCTTCCAAAGGCTGCTTCTTCATCCGAAGATCCAAAAGAGGTAGCAAAGGACATAGAGACTCGTGGATGGACTGAGAAGTACCAGCATATCAGCGTCCTGACTCCTGACAAAGTGGTCCAGAAGATCATCCGTCCGCACAAGCGCAAGGAACATGTCAGGACGTGGACAAAGTAATGGGAGAACTTCAAAGCTGGGCACAGATAAATAGCTGTACTCAATCAACATGCTAATATCACACTCTTTCCGCATCCTCCGCATGCCCAGTAGGTCCACTAGAACTATAATCCATCGTGACAAAACACCGATCAACCTCGCCCAACCCTTCAGTACAATACTGCAAAGTCTCCGCAATATCATGCGCATGGTAAAGTTTGGTATGCGGATCCATCAGCACATCAATTTCCACCCAGACTCCGTCTCCCGCATGATACGCCGTAACATTTTTGAAACCCGCCACCACAGGACTAAATCTGTATGCCACATACATTAATTTCTTCATAAATTCTGAGTCGGCGGCTTGGCCGGAAAGTCTTGTAATATTTTCGAAACAGGTTGATGCCCAATCTACGATGATGAAGATAGAGAGGACGGCTGCGCCTGCGGGATCCAGCCACCAGACATCCGCATAGTACCCGATTAACGGGAAGAGGAGCGATAGCGTGTTGAAGTTGACGTCCGTTTTGCAATCTTTTGCGAGAGCTTGAACTTGTGTTGTCTTGATTGGCATGCAGCCGAACCAGATGATGCCTTTGACGACGACTGTGGAAACCAGTGCGCCAATGGCATAGTTCCCGAGAGGTTCGGCTTCACCTTTCAAAGGCATGAGTTTCTCCACGGATTCTTGGAGGATCTGGAGGAAAGAAATGACCATGATGATAGAGAACACGAGGATGCCGAGGGGTTCGAGGCGTTTGCGACCGACAGGGAAAGTCTTTTGGAGCTTGTCTAAGCGCCAGCTGACGAGTTTGTTGGTAGACCAGACGATGAGGGTGCAGAGGAGATCGAGGGCGGAGTCGACGAGACTGGCGATCAGAGAGAGGGAGCCAGTTGTTGATGCCGCGTAGACTTTTCCTGCTAGGAGTAGCACATTCGCAATGACGTTTACGTTGATGGCCCTGGGATAATGTCAGTCGGTGAAGTTGAACATGCAACGAAAAGTGTTACCATTTTGCTCGCTTCTCAGCTTTCGCCCGCTTCTCCTTCTCCTCTTCAGGTAGGAGCTCATAGATATTACCAGCAACGTCCTGAATTCCTCCTCCTCTTTCGCGTGTTCCATCATTATCTGGATCGGGATCCATGCTCTCCAGAACATCGTCCGCGACGGCCATCACAATGGCATCGACCTCTAACCAGTCATTGAGGCGATCATTCTGCTCGGAATAGAATTTCCTGACTTTCTTGTTCTTTATCGCTTTCAACTCTTCATCAGATTTACGAAACTCTTCCAGCTCGTCATGATTGATTTGAGTCAAGAGCTTGTTCTTCAACTCTTCCCGTCTTTTGTCTTCCAGAGCTGTCCTCGCCGCATCCTTGAACCTCCAAATTCCTGGTTTGGGCCCCTTAATTCCGTTGGTCAGGTCAACTCGTGGCCTGGCATTCCCATTGCCATTGGCCTCGCGATATCCTTCGTAGTTGTCATATCCTGCTCCTGATTCTAGGTCTCCATTGGCGTATTGTTGTCCTCTGCTTCTAGGCCTGACCTGACCAGAACTCTTCGTCCTGCTATTCGGTGGCTGCGGGAGAGACCTCTTGCCAACCATATTTCGTCTCTGTACGAGCTGTACTCCGCGGATGCCTGAGGGTTAAGCAGCAAGAAGCCAGCGAAAGGAGCAAGGGCAGGGAAGAAGAGAGTAGCTTAGCAGTGACGAGCGCGTATCAGCGCGTCAGAGCAAGACCTTACCTGCATATATCTCTTGGCTCTTCCCGGTTTCGCTACGTGACGCCAGACTGTTTCGGGGCCACGCAGGATCGAATGTGAGGACGATGACGTGGGACGTTCAAAGGACGCGTTCATTGCTGCGCGAGCGTCGGCCCGGCCGCCGAGGAGCCTTTTTGAGCATGCCGACAACCAGACGATGACGACAGCTTTCCAACTGTGACGCCGCCGTCATGGGTTCTTTCAAGTTGTCGTCGATTGAGAGCTAGTCTAGCTGGGCAGACCTTCAATTTCTCGTTCGTGGAGTCATTCTGGGAGAACGTCGCGCCGTGAAGAGGTGGGCAGGAATCTGGTTCCTGCGCGGCTCAGCGAAAGTTCCAACCCGCAAAGCTTGTCGTCAAGCTTGGCACGAATCACTGGCAGGTACAAACGGAGTGACGAGATGGGCGGTCAGCAGTGATACGTGGATGATGTTTCGAAGACAGTCGAACTCTTTCTGTTCGATAGTTCCAGATTATGATCACTTCTCTCAGGTGCTCATGTTACATCTCAATCGTCTGCCGTAAACCTGTAGGCAAAATGCTTTTCGGTCCTTGATATAGCCCCAACGCCATGCAAAGTCGCACTGTTCCGTGCCGACCATTTTCGAATCGCTTCAATGTGTCTTGAAAATCTTTCAATCATGCCTCCGTCGTGATACCACTCGGTGCAGTCGTTCATGACTTGAACACCTTCTCCAACGCATCGAGGAAGATGTCTGCATGCTTCTTCTGGAAGATGAGCATAGGTCGCAGGCGCACAGCACGCTCACCAGATCCACCAATGTTGATGCCGACACCCTTGGCCTTCTTCAGCACCTCGTCACGGCGAGGAGAGTCCCAAGCAATGAATGTGCCTTGGCCCTTGCCGCGGAGATTCTGGATCTCGCCAGGGTATTGCTTGCCCAGGTTCTCGAGGCCGTTGTAGAGGTACTCGCCAGTGATGGCAGTGTTCTCAACCAGGTTGAGACGCTCGATCTCGTTAATGATAGCGCGGAAGAGCAGTGCACGAGCTGGGTCACCCATCCAAGTCTAGAACCAATAAGTCAGTTGTGGACAAGCTGTGAGAGTGTTGTGAACTTACGTTGAATTGACGGTAAGGCTTGTTTGGCCTGAGCTCTGGGTTGCTGAAGTAGTAGCCGGCGGTCTGTGCCTTCTTGCTGAACGTGACCATGTCTGGGGCGTGCTTGAGGTTCCAGTGCTCATGTGCCCAGAACTTGCCGGTAGCACCAACACCAGTCTGGACTTCGTCGACGATCAGAAGCACGCCGTGCTTGCGGGTGACATCACGGAGACCGTTGAAGAATGCTGGGCTAGCATGGTTGTCACCACCCTCAGACTGGATGGGCTCGACAATAACAGCAGCAGGCTTGTTGTGGTAGTTGAGGAGAAGGTCTTCAACCTCAGCCAAGCAGCGGGCCTCCTCCTTTGCGTTCTCCTCAGCATGCTCCTCAAGTGGGTACTTCAATGCTGGGAAAGATGCTTGGGGCCAGTCAAAGGCAGGAATGTCGAGCTTGTGAATTGGCTTGGAGCGAGTGGTAGAGAGCGAACCGAACAGACGGCCATGGAAAGCGGTGCGGAAAGACAGGATCGACATGTTGTTCGGCGAGCCAGGAAATTGGTTGTTCATGGCAGAAGAGATCTCCTCAGCTGTGAAGTCAACCTCTGGGCCACCACGTTCCTGTCGACGCTTCCACATGAAAGCGGCCTTATATGCGAGCTCGTTGGCATCCGAGCCAGCTTGTGCAGTGAAGACCTGGTCGCAGCCCTTTGGAGCAGCCTTCAGGATACCAGTCTTCAAGATGTGTGCCCAGTCATGCTGAGGGAAGTTTCCAAGAGCAGGTCTGTTGATGATAGCAGAGGCCATCTCTGGGGTCGTGGCAGCAGCCAGCAGGTTTGGGTTGCTGTAGCCAACAGGAATGGACGCGATTTGAGCGTAGACATCGAGTAGCACGTTGCCATCCAAATCAGCCAGGTAGTTTCCGAAGCTGTTCTGGTAGTTTGCCATCATGTTGAGCGATCGCGTATCGAAGACTTGATCAAGCTCTGCTATCGCCTCTTGTGACTTTGGACCAGGGATCTGTGTTCGTACAATTGGCCCAGTTGGCTCGTCTGGGAATAGCGAGGGCTCGGCAGAGTCAGACACGGCAGATCTGACTGCTGCAGCAGCGCTGGCGTTGTGCGAAGGCGACTGAGTGGCCATGGTTCGTCGAACGATCGTTGCGGGACGAATCGAGGAGCGGAGTGCTGGCTGCAGACGAGCAGCATTTCTCATGAAGGAGGCCATGATTGTCTCGCCTGACGATGGTAGTACGAGGAACAAGTGAGAAAACAGGCAATGAGAACGCAAGAGGAAGACGGCGGCATTGCTACAGTATATGTATGTGGGGAAGTGATAGAGCTCGCGACGTACCCTTGCAATCAAGGTTGTGAGCTAGCCCAAATTGGCAGTGGCAAGCGGCGCCCTTCAGCAGCACAAACAGCGGCTCAGCCACCGGGCCGGTGCAGAGGAAAGTATTCCCTGGTGCTTCTGCCAACAGCAGCGCTCGCAGCACGCGTGCTACCGGCATAAAAATTGTGACTAGCAGTTTGGGTGACGCCATGTGACTGTCCGTCGCCATGGCATTATGGCACTCGCAGCGGCAAAAAGGTGGCAGAAGGACTAGAATAAATATCGCCTTATCGCAATTCTCCAGCAACGATCACGGGATCAAACATCTAGTTAAGCCGAACAAGTGCCTTGCACTCCTTGGACGTACTGTCAACGCCGGATATCTATAGTATACACTGTGATGTCCCCTTCCAACGCCTAGCTTAAATCTCAATGAAGCTTTTCATCAGTCTGCTATTTTCGTGAAATTACGCTCAGTATCCGAGCGAGACCTGCGACTTCCAGTTCGGATCGAGGGTTTCCTCGAGTGCGAGAACCTACATGTTCGGTCAGTATGTGAAATATGCATAGCAATCTACCGGGAGGCTTACCAGTGCTGTGCGAGTAGGAATGTACACTTGCAAGAAGTTCTTGCGATTGTTCCATGCGAAGTCCGTCGTGAAGAAGCGAGTGTCATTTTGTGATCGTCCAAGACCTCCGAAGGCCGGGTCGTCGGTGTTCAAGACGACTCTGTAAGTTCCGGCCTGTTCAACACCAACACGGTAGTCCGTGAACGAGCTGGAAGGATGAAAGTTGAAGATGAAGAGCAGGCCAGCACGTTCGAAGACGACCACCTTATCGTTTTCGTTCTTGAGGCTGACGTATGCTTGAGGCGAGTGCAGCCAGCCATACTTTTGCTCAGTCCACTGCATGGCCTTGTCGAAGTCGTTCAGGAAGTGGTAGCGAAGTAGCTTGTCTTCCACGAGGTTGAACTGTCGGCGGGCGTAGTGGAAGCTGTTGCCATTGCCCTCGCGAGGGAAATCCAGCCACTCTGGATGGCCGAACTCGTTGCCCTCGAAGTTCAGGTAAGCCTCACCTCCGAGCGAATGGGTGATGAGTCGGATCATCTTGTGCAGCGCCATTCCACGCTCGATGACGGGTGTGAAGGGCGTGAGGGTGGACATGTTGGTGTACATCTCGGCGTCGCAAAGCCAGAACAGCAAGGTCTTGTCGCCGACCAGCGCTTGATCGTGACTCTCTGCGTAGGCAATGGTCTTCTCACCATGGCGACGATTCGTCAAGGTGAAGCAGAGTGCTCCCATGTCCCAATCAATGTCCTGCTTCTCTTTGAGCCACTTGATGTACAAGTCTGGCACAGCCATGGCAAGTCTGTAGTCGAATCCTATTCCACCCAAGCTCAACTTGACACACAGGCCGGGCATACCGCTCACATCTTCGGCGATCGTGATGCAGTCTGGATAGAGGTTGTGCAGCATCTCGTTGGCCAACATTAGGTAGACAACGCCTTCCTCGTCAACACTAGGACCGAAGTACTCGTGGTAGCCACCGCTGAAGCCAGTGCCGATGCCGTGATGCTTGTACAACATGCTTGTGACACCATCGAATCGGAAGCCGTCGAATTGGTATTCTTCCATCCAGAAGCGCAAGTTGGACAGCAAGAAGCGCAGGACTTCGTGGTGCCCGTAGTTAAAGAGCCGCGAGTCCCACAGCTCGTGCCGGCCACGAGCTCCCTCGTGAAAGTAGAGGTGGTCGCTGTTGTCGAACATGTTGAGACCATCCGCAACATTCTTGCTAGCATGCGAGTGGACGACATCCAGCAGTACTGTGATGCCCATGCCGTGTGCTGTATCGATCAATTCTTTCAAATCGTCTGGATGTCCGTATCGCGATGACGCCGCAAAGAAGGAATTGATCTGATAGCCGAACGAGGCGTAGTAGGCGTGCTCCATAATGGCCATGAGCTGAATGGTGTTGTATCCCAAGTCTCGAATCCGAGGCAGTGTATTCTGAGTGAACTCTTTGTACGTAGCGACCTTGGGGTCTGGGCTCGAGATACCGACATGTGCTTCGTAGATTCGTGCGCTCAGTGGCTTCGCTGGGCGAGCATTCTTCCACTGATACTTCTGGGGTGGATTCCAGAACCGTGCATCGTAAATGGGCGAGACGGACAAATCTTGCGTCACTCGGGTTATCCATGCTGGTAGCCTCTCTACTCTTTGCCCGTCATTCGGCACCACCATGCTAATCTTGATCTTGCTGTCGTGAGGAATCGCTGGCTGACCATTGACGGCGGGGAGTTGGATTTCCCATACTCCAAATGCATCTCGCTGCATCTGATGGCTATCTCGGTTCCACTCGTTGAAGTCACCGATGAGATAGGCTCGCAGGGCAAACGGCGCCCATTCGCGGTATGTGATGGTGTTGTCTGGCGACACGTTGAACCCGAACTTCTCGTAGCCGCGCGAGAACTTCTCGAGACCGCCTTCGTGCTTATCGATGCTCTTGATCCAGTTCTGTGTCTGCGTGAACCTCGACTTGAGGGCACCCGTGTATGGCTCGAGCCACGGATCAAGCTGGACGATGCCCGTGCCGTCGTTGGGCACCTGCCCGTTCGGCTTCGCCATGACGCTATCGGGCGACGTCTCGTTCAACTTATCGGCCATGGTGAGTGGCGGCGGCGAGGATGGGGTCTGTCAGCAGTGAGGTTTCTCGTGAGTACGACGTGCAGTGCGAAGGAGTGTATTGCGATTGTGAGCAAAATGCAGTGTCAGTGAGAAAGTACACCCGCAAAAAGAGAGGGCGATCTGGCAACAATAATATTGGCAGCGTCTCGCGCGCAGCTCTCTCAACGCTGGGCCATCGTCAATGCTCTCGCGCTCAACCCCACCGCAAGAGCTATGTCATTGCAGGGAAGCGGTCCGATTTTCCTCAACCAATCGAGATAAACGTCCTGCGGGCTGTTGAGCCAGAAACGCGCTGCTGCGCGCGGTGGCGGCGTGCTGGTCGGCATGGCGAGAGTGGTTGGGCGCGTTGCTGCGCGCAGCCGCTGCGCAGAGCTCAATCAACAGAAAGCAGACGCTGCGACGGGAGAAATGAGCGTCGCAGGCCGTCCAGACTTGGCTCGGCCGGATTCACTTGGTTGGTCCCTGCGTCGCTCGGGGCCTCTCGCAATGTGGAGAGTGGGGAGGCGCTGCGGAGGCTGACGAGTGGCGGCTTCGGAGCTGGAGCTCGTCGACTGATGCGGTGTTGATTCACTCGACCAGAGCTGCTGCATCTGGGCGAGTGCGTGTGCCATCGCGGTGAGGCAGACTGGGCATGGCAACGGTTGCATCGCATTACACGCCGCGCGCCAGGCTGACCTACCTGGGCATTGCTGCCATCACACGCCGACACTTCAGTGCCTCGCACCGAACGTCATCAGACTCGTCGTCGTACATTCGCTCCGATTTCACAAACCAGCCCTGGACGGGCGTTTATGAACCTGGGGGCCCAACCGAAGGTCCCTTGGGAGGGGCTTCAGAAATCGGAGCGCCACGCATCACACCTGCAATCCTCAAGCAGCACCTCGATCAATTCGTCGTTGGCCAGGAGCGAGCGAAGAAGACCTTGGCAACGGCCGTATACAACCACTATCAGCGAATACAGGAGCTGCAGAGGAGAGATGAAGAGGAGGAGGAGCAATTGGCGGCCGAGGAGCGACGGCGCATGCACCAGAGACATCCGGTAGAAGGTAGGGAGGATGAATTGAAGCGAGGGATAGCTGTGCCTTCGCTGACGAAGGATTTTGCGGAAGATGAGTTTCCTGGCCAGCAGCAGACCACGATACATGTCTATCCTCCCGATCATAGCTCCCAGCAAAGAACTATACAACAAAATGGACTTGGTCCTCCTCCGTCGCCACTTCAGGATTCAAGTCCCTTGACTGTGGAGAAGAGCAATGTGCTACTGCTAGGACCATCGGGTGTTGGAAAGACGTTGATGGCAAAGACTCTTGCCAGGGTGCTCGAAGTCCCATTCAGCATGTCTGATTGCACGCCCTTCACACAAGCGGGCTACATTGGCGAAGATGCAGATGTCTGCGTACAGCGCCTGCTGGCGGCCGCTAATTACGATGTGACACGTGCTGAACGAGGAATCATCGTTCTGGACGAAATAGATAAGATCGCCACAGCCAAAGTATCACATGGCAAAGACGTAAGTGGTGAAGGCGTTCAACAGGCACTGTTGAAGATTATCGAAGGAACAACACTTCAGATTCAAGCCAAGCAGGAGCGAAGTTCAACAAATGAAAAATACCGAGGTCAAGGATCTGGATACCCGACAAACTCACCGCTTTCGGGCGGTAACATAAATCAACCCTCACAGCCCGGAGGCGGCAAGGGCGATGTCTACAATGTGAGAACAGACAATATCCTGTTCCTCTGCGCAGGAGCCTTCAATGGCCTCCACAAAGTAATCCTAGACCGCGTCTCGAAAGGCAGCATCGGTTTCGGCGCAACAATCCGCGCAGCACCTGGATCCGACACCTCCAACCAGCACGAAACCATCATCGAAGGCGAAGATGAACTCTTCGATAAGCACCTTCCGTATTACACACCCCCGACTCAGCAACACGACCAATCAAATCTCAACTCCGCAACACAAAAACGAAAATTCAATACCCTCGATCTCGTCGAGCCTCAAGACCTCCAAAAATATGGTTTGATCCCCGAACTAGTTGGCCGCATCCCAATATCCTGCGCACTTTCCTCCCTCGACGTGGAAGCACTCGTCAAAGTGCTCACGGAGCCCCGAAACAGCCTCATGAAGCAATACCAACAATTGTTCGCGCTCTCAAGTATGGAAATTCGCTTTACGACAGCAGCTTTACATGCCATCGCCACAACAGCGTCGAAAATGGGGACCGGAGCAAGAGGTTTACGAACAGTAATGGAGCGCCTCCTAGCAGACGCCATGTTCGAGACGCCTGGATCAGGAATCAAATACATCCTCATCAACGAAGACGTCGCGAACAGGAAAGCTGGCGCGGTTTATTTCAGTCGTGGCCAGCAAGGCGCTTTTCGCGGTATGATTGCGAGTGAGGAGGATGCGTGGGAAGAACGAAAACGCATCGAGGAAGGAACGGAGAGTGAGTTTGAAGCGCGAGCTCGCAACAATTCGCGAGGTGGAGCGGCAAAAACTTTCGAAGAGTATAGAGAAAAAGCTACGGCTGCTGGCTTCGTGTAGGTTCAAGCTTGACGACATTTTGAAACGAGTAACGAACTGCATCCGAGGGAGAATGTGAGATAGCTGTTGCATGTGGCCGAGTGCCAGAGATTATATTAGACATTATCACTCGGCCCGCATTGACAAACTCCAACGTCAAAGGCAGTGCTTTGCCTTGTTGATGACATTGTTCCCAAGTCGCTGTGGCTGTATCATGGCGCTTCATTGTCGCCCCAAGTAAAGTAGAATCAAGCTCATGCAATCTGTGTGCGAAAGCTTGACAAGAAACCCCTTGTGACCGGATCCCGGGCTTCCATATCCGCATCAACTCTGCCCCCATCGATGACCTTCTCCTTTGAACGCGACTTCTTCTGAGCCTTCACAAGATTCTCCTTCTCACTCCTAGCCTCATCAGTAACACCTCTGGCACTACCTCCCATCAACATGCTACTGCTGTCAAGTCTCTTGGCCTCCGCCTCCTCAAGTTTCGCCTTCTCTCTGCGTTGCTGCTTTTCGTTCTTTGCCAATCCAACAGCCCAGTAGTCAATCTCAATGATCTGGTCCAACTGTCGAAGTCTCTTGTCGACCATGGCTGGCGTCAAGGTGCCATCCAGATCTGGGAAGACGTGACGGATCTTGGCCACAATGCCGCTCAGACTGTAGTTGCTGGCGTCCAGAATGCAGATCGCTCGGTCTTGTCGACGACCCCAGTTGCGAGGCAACGGTGGTGTGCCGGGGACACGATCGATGAGTGGGGTGGTAGAGTAGGGCACGTGAGGTTTCCGCGCTGCTTGCACGAACAGGTCTTCAATGCTTCTCTCTGCGCGAGGTGTGTCCGGACGTCTTAAGCCTTGTGTACGTGACGGAGTGGCGTACTCTCTTGGCCGCTCTCTGCGCAATGGCGTCGGCGTCTCCATATCTGGCTTCTGGAAGGTGGGCATCGGGGGAGTGCTGTGCATCTCAGGAAGGAAAGTTGTCATTCCGACGCCTGGCGTGCTGCTTGTGGTCGTCATGGTGTAGTTTGATCGTGTTCGCGTGGTATTGGTGCGGTCCATGAGCGACGTGGAAGCCTTCGAAGATGGTGTATGTGTCTTGCTGACGCGGCGTCGAATGCCTTTGGGGGATTCATGGTCGCGGTCAAGTATGCGGCCGGCGGATGGAGTCATGGCTGTCTGTCATGCGAGTTAGCAAGTGTCGCCAGCGTGAATACGACGAAGAGCAAGCTGGCCAGAGAATTGCGAAGGCGATGGCCTATGGAAGATTGAGAGGGAGGTGGAGGTGGAGGTGGTGGCATGTGTGGAGCGACATCAGGTGGCAGCTGCAGAGCCGTTAGAAGAAAGCTGTCGTGAAGTGAAGGTCGTTTGTACTTGCCTCGCGCTCCTGCGCGTTTGTCTGATCGGGCGATTCGATGCCCAGATATCTGTGCAGATCCACTCCGTAATGTCGTCTTGCTTTGGAGGAGGGCATTGCTGTGCAATTGTCAGTGCAGAGGCGTTGCAAAGCAGAAGTCAGTGACGGGCGCGGATCTAGAAGGGACATGCAACGCAACATCGACCGCAGAAGGAGCTCCCAGCAGGCAATCGCGACTCTTGTGTTTCTCTTTTGTGGTAAAACCCTATGGAATTAGGTGATCCGTACAATGCCCGCTCCCTATGATACACTGTAGCGGCACAGCTTCTATGCACACCTCGCGCCACATTTTACGAACCACTGAAATGCCTGGCTTCTGAGCAGACTCTTGCCCATTTCGGCTATGGCAAATCTGGTCCACAGTCGCTGGCTTCTAGCCGCCATCGTGGACCGTTGTGGCGGTTCACAAAGATGAATGCCCTCACTTCCTCAGACCCAGCTTGCCCATCAGCCCGCCGGATGCGCTTCCCTCGCTCTCGTTGAAAATTTGCAGCATGTTCTTCCACACCGCGCCAGGCTCCTGGCTGGCATCAATCTTTCTCCAGATGCCGGTAGCGCGGTAGTAGTCCACGACCGGAGCGGTCTGCTTGTGATATGTCCCTAACCGCTTCTTGAGTGCTTCCTCGTTGTCGTCTGATCGCTGAATGAGAGGCTCTCCGGTAATATCATCGGTCATCTCCTTCTTCGGCGGGCTGAAGATCTTGTGGTATGATCGTCCGGAGGCTGGGTGCACCAGACGTCCAGTAATGCGAGCCACGAGCAAGTTGTCCTCGATCTGCAGTTCAATCGCATGCTTCAGTTGCTGCGTCTTGGCCGCCAACATCTCATCAAGCTTCTTGGCTTGCGGAACTGTGCGCGGGAAACCATCAAGAATGAATCTGTCCAATTTTGTCAGCATGAGTTCCCCTGGTGTCCGCTTTGGCCGACCAGCGCGCCATCGGCAACCTCCACATACCCTCCCTTGCACTCCTTGTTGTTCTCAAGCTCCTTCTCAATTATGCCAATCATGATCTCGTCCGACACCAGGCCTCCTGCATCCATGATCTTCTTCGCCTCTCGGCCAAGTTCGGTCTTTGCGGCCACTTGCGCGCGCAGCATGTCGCCGGTAGCCAGATGGCAGCAGCCATACTTTTCCTTGATTCTCGGCGCCTGAGTGCCCTTGCCTGGAGTTGAACATTAGCCGCTGGCGAATACTCGCCCTCCGAGTGCCATTGACACTTCTGCCTGCACGTACCAGCTCCAGGAGGCCCAATCAAGATCATGCGCATGCCATCGCTGTTCGCGGTGCCTGCTGCTGGTTTCCCTGACAGTCGCGCCTCGAGCTCGTGGACTTTCTTTTCTAGCTTGTCGACAGTGGCTTTGAGCGCCTCGACCTGTTCCGACGACATCTTGTATACGGGTCCAGGTAATCACCGAACCACAGCGAAGTGCAGCAAAAGAGGGAATGGGAAAATGGAGGCAGAGGGTGGTCGGCAGTAGAAAGAAATGCGCCGGAAGAGCTCGACACAGCTGTGTTGAGAGTTCGGCTGCTCGGCGACGTCGGCCAAGGGCACCAGCCTGAAGTCCAACCTCGCTCAAACTTGTTCCTTCCCTCCGGCCGCAATACACCCACGCGCCAACATTATCGTGGACACATTGAATCGCATACACTGCTCTTCTGATCTTAAGCGACAATTTAAATCCTCTCTGAAAGCATTCTTGCTACTGTATCGAAGACGCCAAAGTGTCCGGCGACGAAATGAGCTCCAGCAAAAGAAAAGACGCCTGCTCCAGTCGCGTCCGGTCACAGAGCGCTCAGCCGTTATTGCCTGCTGACCAGCCATGAGAGATACATGCTCCCCACGGACTTCGCGATGTCATCAGGATCTGTGCGTACCCGTAGAGCCTGTATAGGAGAAGTGGACACGTTTCACCCAATCCGTAAGCTCGCACGTCGTAGCAGTTGGCATATGTACGATATTAATCTGAAGTGCTCCTGCCCTGGCCATACCTTGTCCATTCGAACTCAAGACAAAGACGAAGGCGCTGCGGAGTCTCGATTGGCAATTCGCATGGTGAGAGACTCCGGCATCTCAAAACCAGGCACCGGATAGTAAAATATCGACAACGGCAAGGCGAACTTCAACTATGATATGTACGACTCCCACCGCGAACAGACATAGTTATCGGGACATATGCGAAAGATGCTCTGAGTCCTCACGTTGGAATGTCTCCCTCGTATGTTTCGAAACAAGATGCAAATAAACCGCAGAGAGATGCGAAGACGAGTTTCAGCAAACGCAACCCAGTACACGCCCTTTCAGGAACTTTCTGCACAACTCTCTGTTTGCTTGAAGGTGGCCGCTTTGTCGAGCGGTCTCTCCTCTGGTCGAACTTGGCGCTGTGCACAATAGGGCTTGGTGAACTTTTGTCATGAAAATAACCGGCGCTCCAGTGCAATTCGAACGACCACGGCATCGAAGGCAGCCTCTTCCAATCCTCCTTGAACTTCGCTCTTTCTCGCACCCAAGATGCCGGCTCTGAGCGACGAGCTCTCCATACTGGTCGACGGGATTGCCGCCGCCATACACAGCTCCTTGAAGAAGCTCGTTTCCACCAAGATCGCGGAAGCCCCCAAGAAGAATCAGATCGAAATGGATATTGCTGGCATGCGCAATCAGATCCTCGGTAAATCGCCATCCTCTACACTCGTGACGCAAATTCTAGCTAACGTGTGATGCCAACACAGCGAACGTCGAGTACCTTTACCCTTTGCTGGCAGGTGACGATGTGGTAGAAGTGGCAGAATTTGAGGTTGTGACAGTAGGAGTTGGTACCTCGGTATCTACCAGCGTTGTATTTACGAGGAACGGGTCGCGGCGCGTCTTCATCCTCGGCCCCAATGCTGAAGGAGAAGCATACGCGCTGCGGAAGCTACTGAGCATGACCAGTGACTTGTTGTGTCGCAATTGGGCTGGCTTCTATTCGCCAGGCAATCGCTGGAAGGCAGTCAGGTTGGAAGGGCAGGGAAAGAGCTACTACTTTACCAATGTGGACGACAGGCACGACGGAGACGATGAGCAGGCATGACCATCGACATTCACTGGAAGCTTGAGCATCGCACGCTGCCGACTACGCTATGCGACTGAGATTGAAGAGTAGAAGTCAGAATGCAGGATGTGGTGCTTCCCCTTGATGGAGAGTTGTGCTGCTGCAAGCGCGTCTACTGATTCCGGGCCAAGCTAAGCCCAGTGAGAAATGAAGCCCAGAGCTCCACTCAATGCGCACTCTTCGAACACCTTCTATGCATTATTTTGTTTGCTCAATTACTGCCACACTGCCGAGTGCTCCATCACCCGCTGAACATTTTCCATTGCGCACAACAGAAACTGAGCTCAACTTTCTCGTCGATCCTAACATTAGGTCCTTCGACACCCTTCAGAAACGGACCGTGAGCAAACCAGAACTCAACGACTGCACCGGGACGTTGCACCGCTTCCTGTACCTGAGTACTTCCCCAGCCTGCGATGCCTCCCCGGACCACCGGCAATTCGTCCAACATGGGCGACAACATCGTCCTGCCGTCAACGAGTCGATGGAGAAAGCTATCGAGGCGAGGGTCGCGGCCGCCATGGAGGAGTCAGTGGGGAAGATGGTGGAAACAAAGGTCGCTGCCGCCTTGAAAGCCGCTTCGAACAAGGGCGAAAAATGGGAGCCAGAGCTTGAAGGTGCAACCATACGCGACCAGATCCTCAGTAAGTTGGATTGGACTTCCGCTCAGATAAATACGTGCTAATGAGTATGCAGCCAATGCCTCCTTCCTCTATCAACTGCTCGGAGGACTCGACAGCGATGGTCACTCCTTCGAGCTAGTGACATGTGGTGTCGGAGCAAAGGTCGCTGGTTGCGTTGTCTACATGAAAGGGGATCGTCGCCACGTTCTACTTCGGGGTCCTGAGAGTCGAGGCGAACCGAAGGCACTGCAAGAGCTGCTTGCCATGACGAGTAAGCTGATGCATGACAAGTGGACGGAGTTCTGCCGCCCAGCCGACAACTGGCGACAGGTTAATGGTAGAGGAAATAGCTACTATTGCACATCCAAACGCTAGGGAGATAACGAGCGAGGCGCTGCAATGCCATTGGACTGTCATTCTTTGGAAGCGATCCATTGGGGAGGGCAGGAGCCACTGCTATGCCGTCGAGGACGATGAGTAGATATGGCCATTGACGCTCGCTCGAAAGCGGACATTTCCGAAAATTGCAGCGCACCATGGAGATTGACATCTGGAAGAAGCGTAGAAGTCAGTACGCAAGACGATCTGATTTCTCGGAATGGATCATTGCGCTACCGTGAGCTCCTCTTCTCAACACTCGAGACAAAGTCCAAGTGAAGCTCAGTGAAACCTGAAGCCGAAATACAACCCAGCCCGTGCCTTCAGGCAGTTTCTACGCCCTTGTTTGTTTGCTTGAAAAGTTCCTCTGCTACGGGTCAAAGCTTTCCCTCGCCAACAGCACAAATTCAAATCTCGAGGTTCCCGCTGTTCCTGACATCCAGCTGTGTTCAATAAGCAATCGACACTCAGATCACGGTACGTCGCTCGAAAGTAACCAGTCACTTCTGCTCATAGCTAACCCCGTCTCTAGCCAAGGATGGCTCCTCCGCCCGCCATGCACTTATCCCACTCGGAGTACAGGCTCGTAGCTGCTCTTCGCGAGTCGACGGAAAAATTGGTGGAGGCAAAGGTCGCCGCAGCAATTCAGGAGTCAATCAACACAGTAGTCGACGCCAAGGTCGCCGCCGCCCTGGATGCTGCCAAGGACGAAAAGAACGAAGAGAGCAAGAAAGCAGAGCCAATGCTTGACATGGCTGGAATGCACTGCCAGATCCTTTGTGAGTCGAGTGAGAGCCCCTACTATCGAGTCAGATGCTAATATATCTTCTTCATCGCAGCCAACGCCAAGCATCTCTACCCACTACTCGCACGACGTGCTGTTTACCACAAGCTTGACTTCGACGTGGTGACTTATGGCGATGACTCAGGATTCCATGCTGCCGTCGTTTTCGTGGACGAGGGATATACTCGTGTCCTGCTCAAGGGACCAAAGGCTTTGGGCGAAGCCAATGCGCTGCAGAAGCTGCTTACCATGACTAGTGTGCAGATCCTGGACCAGTTGGCGGCGGAGAACAAGAAGGACTTCGATTTGCCAGGAAATTCGGAATGTGGCTGGCACGACGTCCAGACGGGCAACGGCAGCTTCTTTTGCGTTGTGGATCAATGAACGTGTACCCGGAGCTGCAGGAGATGAGACTTGATACTGTCGCAGCTCACAAGCGACGAGTATACATCACCGAGTCGACAAGATACCCCAAAAGAACCAGAATTGTGCTCATAAGCGATTGTGCTCAGTACATAGTTCATACAAATAACAGTGGGTATCCATCCATGATCCATCACCTGTGACGTTCCAATGCTTGCTTTCCGATATTCATATTCCAATCATAAGTCATACAGAGAAAACCTGAAACCAAGCCGCCAGAAAGAAAAAACAACCAAAAAGAACTTCGTCGCCCTTCTAGTCCATGTACTCTCTGTGTCTCGTCCAGGACATGTTGTTTTCCATAATATTAAAAGATCCCGTCCAATGGTCTGTTTCGCCTGCACGCCCGCCAAATACTCCTTCGAATATGCATCCATCGGGCTCGCGGAAATAGCTAGTAGCCAGAAAATTTGCGCCACTCCCTAAGTAGTTGTGAAGAATCTTTCCCCTTTTTGTGGTCATGAGAATAGTCACCTGTGTACACCATCAATGCTGTGCATGCTTGATGGATCGCTGCCCTTTCTGCTCGCAGCAGCGCCTTCGACAGCATCGCCGTTGATGCTGGGAAGGCATGAGCTCTGTAGACTCTGCGTATCCGCCGTGAGTGGCGGTGGTGTCGTTGCGGCAGAGTTGTAATTGCTGGCATATGGCGCCACGGTCATAGCAATCTGCATGGGCATTTGATAGCCCGAACCGGATTGCATATGAAAGTGGCCGCCATGGTTAATATTGCCATTTCGTTGAATATGGTCGAATCTGTGCATTTTCTTCTCGATGGCCAGGACTTGCTTGCCGGCTCCTGAGCGTTTGGCTTGGAGAAGAGGTGCCTGAAGGTGGTCGCAAAATACGAAGTAGTCGTTTATCTCCAGGACATCCAAGAATTTCTCTGGAATCAAATCAGCAAATGTATCAATGTGGATCGGGCGCATACTCACGGATCACATAATTGCCATAACTGTCGCGAATCATGCCAAGCAAGACGCCTTCACCCTCCGTTCGTCGTGCATTGTCGTCCAGCAGTTTCGTCATGACGCTGTTCCGATACACATCATCGGAGCGCTCCAGACATTTCTCGACCACATTGCTGGAGAACTTGTGCTTGCTGTATCCTTCGAGGCCTTGTGCGACGATGGTGAGCACTTGTTGTTTACCTTCGCCGTGGTCGTGAGAGACGATATGCTGCACGACGTAGTTGCCAAACTGGTCAGATATCATGGCGTTGACCCCCTGCATCAGTTCTGACATTACCAGGGCTCGGTTGGGGAGATCACTCTTTTCGAGGCATCGCTGAATGACGCGGCACCCGTAGGGATGTATGCTAAGATGCTGAACCTGGGCTCGGAACGCGGCCACGATGAAATTGAGGTTGGCAGCTGGGCAGCGTTCAATTGCCTTCTGGATTACGTGATTGCCGTTTTGATCCTTGACGCACTTGAGCACGTGATTGTCGAGCTCGAGGACGAGAGGCGTCTGGTCGTCGACAAGCAGGTGATCGAGGGCCTTCTGAACCACTCGACATCCGTACATTTGCAGAGACAGACTCAGGACTTGGCCATGCATGATCTTGGCCAGTCGCTTCTTGTGTCGCTGATCGCCGTGCTCAAAGAATTTCTGAATCACATAGTTGCCGAACACGTCTGTCATGAGAGGAATAGCGTTCGGGTCGATTTCGTTGAAGACCATATCCTTGTCATCAGAGTTGGCAGTTTCCAGCTTCGTCTGTATGAATCGTGATCCATGTTGGTCTCCAGCGAATTCTGCAACGTGACCACGGATGTCACGTAGCTCCCATCGTTTGTTTTTCGTATTGGACTTGAACTCGTACATAAGTGCGCTTTGAACACTCTCGCCGATAGGACTGTCCCGTGGCGTCGTTGGCACCTCAAGCCCCATAGTATTGATCGGCATGAGCTGCATGAAGTGTGGATTGATCTGTAAGGCGTAAGGATTGTACAGACTCGCATACGGATTGCTGCGAAGCTGGGCAGCCATCAGTTGCTGAACGTGAGCACTCATGTATGGGTTGTTATCGGCAGCAGGAGATCTCCGATTCGCCATTTGAACGCCATTGCAGAAGCCTGACCACTCAGAAGGCGACCTCAAGCCGGCAGAGACATCATGAGACCGGGCAGCTGCACCAGTAACGAATGGTTGACCAGGCCGAAATTCGGCTAGGCCTCCAGCGTTGATATATCTTTCTGCCAAGGAGGATTGATAGTGGTTGGCGGGTGGTGCCGCAGCGAAGTCCTCCATGTCAAGGTAGTGTGCGCTGGCCCGATCCAGTTCATCGATAATGTCATCATGGTTGTGGTAGAAGTTGTTGCCAGCCTGCGTGCTTGGTCGTGAACCAGCGCCTGGATGCGAACCTTGAAAGCCATTCGTCGGCTTGTACGTAGAGGGTGATCGGTTCTCGCCGTTGAAGGAGAACTGTTGCATGTTCGAGGCGACGTGGTCGACGTTGAAATAAGGATTGTAAGCTCCGTTGCGACCCGATGACATCGAGGGGGCACGAGAGTTGTTCGGCGTAGCGCGCTGTGAGGACCTGCCATAGTCTGGACGCGTGAAGGAAGGAGGCTCCTCCGCCCCACGTGATGATGGCAGACTACCGTCTCGGGACGTGGGCATACTAGCATTGCGACTGTATTGCGAAGAGAATGGAGGGCGTCTGTCGTCGCTGGGCGATTGTGTGGCAGAAGACGTATACCCGTTGGTTAACTCGGATTTTCGGTGAGAGGGATCGATCGGTCGGTCGAATTTAGTATATACGTTGAATGGCGGCTGTTCGCTGGAGCGCACACTGAAGTCGTTCTTCAACTCAAAAGCGGAACTGTATCGAGGTCGAGGCTGCCCAGTCTGATTGAGGTTGATCGTGGGTGGCCGCGTCCCAAAGCCCATGAGATTTTGGCTCGCGCCGGACATCGCTTGCAAGCCGGCGTTGCTGCCACTTCGTTGTTGCGACAGTATGTTGTCGTTGGGAAGCCCGCTCGATAGGGTACGACCAGGGATGGATCCACGCTTGGCCCACGATCTGTTCGCATACTCCTCGGAGATCGACGACTCCACGAGCGATCCCGAACCAGTCTTTCCTTCAATATCCTCAGCAGCCTTGGCTGTCAACGGTTGTGGATTGTGCTCACGCGACGAGGAATTTTCTCGAGCTAGTGACGGCATCGCAAAGCCATTTGCTCCGCTGCTCCATATTGTGGTGCCTCCCCATGTGTTCCCCGTCGCAGCCGGCTTGACAATGCCGTTCGTGTTGGATTTCTTTTCGGTTGTGGTTGTACTTCTGGCACCGTTGAACGATCGTGCCTGGGGTAAAAGGTCAGCGTGGGCGCAGACAAGCTACGATTTGGGAAAGCTTACTGCGTTCGTGAACGCCATGCTGGTGTTTGTGTTGGCGGTGCCCGTTGCACCATGAGACATTATACAAAGATATGTTCGAGAAGGGTGAGTAATGTATGGGTGGCCGTGAAGATCGTCAGATATATCGTTGGAGGTGGAGGTAGACGTGGTGCGGTAGTCTACAATTTGTCCTGTGCTGGACCGGTCGCGTGTCGTGGGCGAATCGAAATGCGATCAGAGTGCCTCAGGTGGGCTGGTGCGCTGTGCAGGTTCGGGCAGTCAGCAAGCCGCCAGAGGGCGATTCGTGAAGCGGGCGGCGGGCAGGCAGGCAGACAGCTCCTGCTGGTGGACCGGCCACGACAAGCTCGCTGGCAGATCGGACGAGAATACGTACTCTGGGGCGCGCGAGGGTACAATGCAAGCACTGGGCCGGCGTGCGAGGGCATGTACAAGTGGTGGTGGAGCTGAAGAAGGGCAGCAGCAGCAGCAGCGCAGTAGGCCAGCGGTGCAATAGCAGTTGGGAGGCGGCGATATGTGATTGGGGAGTGCCGACTATGTGCAGAATGCCTGATCCCTCCCGCGAGCGAAGACTAATTTCAAGGCACCTGGCATCAGAAGGGAAGGGCGCGCAAGAGGGCGAGCTGGCAGGCAGGCACTGGCTGATATGTCGTCGGGCGACGCTCGCGGCTGCAAGGGATCGCGCTGCTGGGAAATGCGCCGGAATGCGCCTCTGTTGTTGATGAATGTACAGGCAAGCGAGGGAAGAGAAGAGGAAGCAGAAGAAGGCAAACGCACAGCGCACGCAGGCAGGGCGGAACGACAAGCCAGCTTGCGGCTCTGGGATAAGAGAAAGAGTATCCTCGCACGCCCGCAAGTAAGTTCTACGTGCAGTGGCTCCTCCACCAGCGATATCCAGGGTCGAACGCTAGAGCCAGAGGCGCCGCGCGGGCCACGGTGGGCCTCACGCCTCTGCCGAGCGCGCAACGTCGGATTTCACCACTTCTGCCTCTTGTATCATTCGATAGTCTGCCATTATACGTGTTGGTCGATCCGCGGTTACCCAGCATCCATCATCTCTTCCGCTGTCTGCCATGCCACACCAGCAACCGCCTTGCCGGCCAGTCCCATCGCCCACCTCCACCGGCCGCACAAAGACGTTCCAGCTTGCCGCAGCAAGGCAGGAGTCGGTGAGCACAGATGGTGGCATTCTGGTGCTGCAGCTGTTTCATAGCCGACTCATTCGCGCGCGACCCTCCGCTCGCCGACTCGCCTATGGCGCGAGGCCACCTGCTGTCGTGGAGTCGCACGACAGAAAGTAAACGCCTAGACTGCAGCCTCTCCGCGGATCGGCCCCCTCCTTTTAGTGGCGTGCAGGGCAAAGTCCGATTGCTGCAAGTCATTCGTAGCGTGGGATTGTCCGGTCCGAAACTCGTCGACTGTTGAACTCTCGCGACTCCATGACATGTTTCAGGTTGGATGGGAAAGCCCTCTATCGCACATGGCGTGCGAGCGTGTGTTCGATGGTCGATATCGAGGCAAGCATGTGGTTGTTTGCTGCTGTGGCGTCACCTCAGCGCCCGCCTGCACGTCAGGCCTGTTTCGTGGTCCACTCGAATACCCGAATGCCACCTCCCGAGCTGCTGTTGTTCCCAGGCGCATGGACGGCGGCCGTGCACGCCGCAACAGGTTATCGAGAGCGTTTCAGAACCTGGACGTGCACGGGTAGATCTGGAAGCTGATACCACTATGGTCGAATGGACGGGTTAGCGTTGTGCTTCAAGAGTGTGCACAACGCCACCGTGATGCCTCGACGGTATTGGCATGCCGCTTGTTCACGGCTTCGCCGGTGCACAGAACATGGGCAGTTCCTTGCGCAAATAGCGATCACTCCTCTCGTGAAGCATGAGACCGTTTCTGTGAAGTCTAAGTACAATTGCTTGCGAATGGGAGTAAGGAGACAGGACTGTTACGAGTCATTGTAGCTGTTCACATTGCACCCGCTGCTGTTAAGGCCGTGCTTGCCCATACTGACCATATTCGCGGGACCTGTCATCGCAATGGTGCGGCATTGCCGAAACAGGATCGCCGTCTGTATGGGACGAATGTTGAGGGCTTCGGTCGCGGAGGCATTGGCTGTCACAGAGCATCGGGCCTACTGATATGCCATGCACAATGCCTTCGCTTATACACAGGAGATTGAAGAAAAGCCTCGGAGATATACTGCTGTTCGGACTTGCGCGAGGACGACAGAAATGGTCTGCAGAGGCAGATAGCGGTATGCTTCAACGGCAGCGCATGCCGATTCATCGCGTGGCATTGCAGGAGCTGTGAACCTCCGATACAGAAGTTGCAACTCTGGAGTCTGGGTCCAGTCCAATGCGCAATGCAATGCTTGCAGCGGTGGAAGCGGAACAAGTGCTTCCGTCGCTGCCTCTCGCATGGCGTTTGCAAGCACGAAAGACGCAGCCGAGTATTGCCCATCCTGTGACTCACTATAGAAGCAGTTTCTAGCGCGGGAGGAAGCGATGAGTGATTGTGAGCGAGCGGGGGTGATTCATTCTTGTGGCTGTGGCTGCGGTGCGGAAAAGATGAGTCGACCGGGCCTTCCCAATTGAAAACGCCACAAGCCTCTTCAAAATCTGACCTCATCGCCGCAGCTCAATCGCAAGAACAGCAGACAGATTGACCGCACCTCACCTTCAACACCGAAACTACATACTTGAGACCGCCGCATTGGACACCACAGCATCTCTCAGCAACACCCAAACCACATCCACCATCATGGCCGTCCGCGCCTCTTTCGAAAACTCCAACGAGTAAGACCTACCCCACCTGTGCATTTTCATCGCGCAAAACCCATACTAACCACACACCCACCCACCACAGAGTCGGCGTCTTCTCCACCCTCACAAACTCCTACGCCCTCGTCGCAGTCGGCGCCTCAGAAAACTTCTACTCCGTCTTCGAAGCCGAACTCCAAGACGTAATCCCCATCTGCCACTGCACCATCAACGGCACCCGCATAATCGGCCGCCTCACAGCAGGAAACAAAAAAGGCCTCTTAGTCCCCACCTCCACCACCGACCAAGAACTCCAACACCTCCGAAATTCCATCCCCGACGAAGTCAAAATCCAACGGATAGAAGAACGCCTCTCAGCGCTCGGAAACGTCATCTGTGCGAATGATCATGTCGCGCTCGTACACCCCGACCTCGAACGCGAGACGGAAGAAATCATAGCGGATGTGTTGGGTGTGGAGGTTTTCAGACAGACGATTGCGGATAATGTGTTGACGGGGAGTTATATGTCGTTGTCGAATCAGGGTGGGATTGTGCATCCGAAGACTTCGATACAGGATCAGGATGAGCTTTCGAGTTTGTTGCAGGTGCCGCTCGTGGCTGGCAGTGTGAATCGCGGTAGCCCGGTTGTGGGAGCTGGAATGGTGGTCAACGACTGGATGGCTGTGACGGGTCTGGATACGACTGCCACTGAGCTCAGCGTGATCGAGTCGGTGTTCAAGTTGGGAGAAGGCATGGGGCCGAGCGCGATCCAGCAGAACAAGGAGTCTATGGTGGAGTCGTTTTACTAGACTTTTTGCTGTCTGGCTCTACGAGGTGGAAGAAAGAGCGGCGTCACGATTAGATGATCCCTGTGGTCAGCATTCTTTGGACAGCACTAGCATCCAGCGCGGAGTTTGAGGGAGAACCATGGTCACTGATCAGCCTGTAAATCGACATTACAGAAGCAGTCTCTTAGAAAAGTGACTTGGCAGGCGATTGCAATCAATTCGAAATTCGTAATGCGAGCTGCTCGCCACAGCACTACCAAAAAGGCACAATGAAGCCATAACTAGCAAGAAAACGAGCTCCCTGGAGTATCATCCGTTCGTCATTCCCAAACGCCGATCATGTCTGTGCTGGCAGGTTCCGCCATAATAAGAGAAAGTCCCAACTCCTTTGCGCGCATGAGTTGCTCCGCCTCAAAAGTCTGGTCTAATGCGTGGAACAGTTACCAAGAACTTCGTGGCAGTCCCCATCAAGACCCTTTACCCGAACGCCTGCTGCTACTGACGGAGGAGACGCGTCTACTAGACGTCGTCGCCATCGTTCACATCCTTCTCGTCAATGTCGATACTGACGCCAGCACTTTGCGCCGCTTTCTTCCATTGCTCGCATTCGGCCCAAGCACGTTGACATTCAGCCTTGAGCTTGTCACAACTGGAGCTCAGCTCGGCAATAGCTTGTTCGGTGAGCAGCTTTTCGAGGGTCCACTTCTCGATGTTTTGCGTTTCGTTCTCTTTGAGCTGTGTAATAAACTGCACGGCGCGAGCAAGAATCGAGCCTTTGTTCTTCTCGCAGCCTGGAACGATCTTGGCGAGCTCGTTAATGCCCTCATTGATCGTCTCTCGACGTCGGCGTTCAACTGGAAAAAGGTTAGCATGGTCGGTTAGATTGTAGACAAGGGCGGTACCCACCTTCTTTGTGATTGTCCCGTCGCACTTTGTGCCACTCCTCCGTCCCGACTTGGGGTTTCGGGTTGCCCTGCCCGTTGTTTGCGCCCTTTCCAGTGGGTGATCCGGCACCATTCGGAGGCGCAGGAGCCAATTCGTGTGGGACGTTGTGGTCAAAGTCGCCGAAACTCGATGTTCGCTGCTGGCCACCAAGGTTGACTTGATCTAGGGACGTTTGCTGAGACCTATCGCCACCTTGGTCGTTCGCTTGATTCAAGAACGACTGCTCTGTTGATTGGGGTACGGTCATCGTGTGGTATTGCGCCATGGCGGCCGCTGCGGTGTCGCTCGCGCTCTGTACCGGCTGGTGTCCCATGTTATGGTGCGCGTGCATATCTCCGTGATCTTGGTGTAGGTCGCCAGAGTCGCCGACGTTGGCATTGTGGGAAGCCAGTGTCGAAAAGGCCATGTCGTTGGCGTGCTGGTTCATGCCATCGTCGTCATTGAGGTTGTATGGCTGATCGAAATCGTGCGCATTCATTCCGGGACCCGGTCGGGCTTGTGGCAGGTCGTTCGTGTCGCGCTTTCTCTTGCTTGCGAGGGCGGCCATTGTGGTCAACGGTGGGAAGTGAGGTGGTGCTGAGCTGTTGAATGGAAGCAGCGCGGAATGCGAGTGGAATTTGTGTGGCCGTGTCTCGGGAAGGACCACGCGTGCCTAGAAGGTCCTGAAGAGAGGCTCGCGAGGCTCGTGAATGTCTAGGGCATGTCAGCTGGATGGTGATTAGAGTCGCGCGTCCATGTGACCGCAGTGAAGGAGGTGGTGGAGTGGTGGAGGTCATGCGCCAACATCGCGACGAGGACGTGAGCAACTCGCTGCACCCTCTGTGCATGCAAGTCGAGGCCGTGTCCTGCGCAGATGCCGTTCATGCTGCCAGCGCTGATCGCAGGAGGCGTCGCCTTTGCGATTGCGCCGCACGCTCCACCCGCGACATGCCCGACCGCACGAGTCGTCGTCGTCGTCGCGGTCGCGGTCGTCGAGATGCTGGCAGCTCGTCGCAGCAAGGTCGACGGCGTCGCGTGGCCACCAGCTTCGGCGCAGCGACGTGCAAGACGCTGTCGCGGCGCTCGACGGTGGTGGTGCTCGTGGATGGTTCTAACGGAAGCGCGACACATACCTCTTGCCCTTCTCACGCTCCAGCTCACGTGTTGATAGCCCTCTCACGTGGTGATCTTTCGCGGCCAGCGCCCGGTCGCTGTTGTGAGGCTCGGGAAGATACGAGCGACGCGTTGCCGAGTCGCAAACGACTTTGGTGATCTTACTCTGTTGATAGGATCAGTGTCAAATTCGCAAAACAGTTGTGCAGCGACTGATTATCGCATCGAGCGCGGCGAGGCATTCACGAGCATGTGAGGTGTGGGAGGAACGAGTGGCATGTGACTTGGAAGGTGCGAGGGATGGGTGGTAGGGTCTCGGGCCAATCCCGAAGCTCCATCTCGAATCGTGCTCCACCTCTCCAACCTGGCCCAGCTGCCGCACCTCTCTGCTTATCCCGCCCAGCCAGGGCGTACCTCTCAGCGATTTTATGCTATAACAAGAGCAATATCGCCTCAAAGAGAAGATATTCCTATATCTGTTATACAGTGCAGTCATATTCGATTACGGAAATGGCGATGCCAGAATGCATACGATAATCAAGATGCTTGCTTAAGAGAACAAACACTGCCCAGGAAACATCCTCTCTGTGACTTTCGCCCCGATCACACCATACTTGACCAGATTTTCAAGACCCCAAGCGCCAGGTCCTTTATACGACCACATGAACCAGGCTTGAGAGGAGTGCTCAAAGGCATCGAGTTCCGCTTCGAGAAACTTCCTCGTCGCATTCACCAACCAAGGCTTCCAATATGCAACGTCAACATTGCAGGAGCACTGGCAGCCGTCAACGTCGCACTTCGAACCAGCGACCGTCGAACCATTTGGGAACGCGCAGATATTCGTCTGCGCACTGAATTCGCCAATGAAAACCGGAAGCGAGGCTTGCGCAGGGAGCAGATCCGTCTGCGTCCAGTCGCATGCCTTCTGGATGTGTTGGTCTTGATTGAGCCACGAGTCACCATTCTGTTGGTTCTGGTACAGGTGCGTGTCGATGGAGAAGGTTGCCTCGCTCTTTAAAGCATTGCCGTTCAAGGCTTGTCCGACGTCGACCCAGCTCCAAGGACCTTTGAAGCTGTCGTGCATCACAACCAGTAGGTTTGGATTCGTCGCAGCAGCTCTTACGGCATGGTAAGCTTTTTGCGTCCACTCTTTGGTGATGTCGAAGTTGTTGTCTCCCCAGGAAGCTGGTTCGTTGACGAGTTGCAAACCAAGCACTACATCGGCATATTCTTTCGAGCCATACTTCTGAGCGATGATCTTCAAGACAGATATACTCTTGTCTAGATTGTCACCTGATTGCCAACGTATGTTTCCAGACTGGCCGCTGTTGTCGAAGCCATTTTGAGAACCAGGTGATCCATGGCAATCAACCACTACCTTGAGGCCATGAGTCCTTGCCCAGCCGATGGCTTTTTCCAGGTAAGCGTCAGCTCCTGTGATGTACGGAGTGCCGGAATTGTCATAAGACCAGTATCCGACGGGTATCCGCAGCGCGTTTATGCCCCACGATGCGATCTTCCGGACATCGGCTTCAGTGAAGTAAGTCTCCCAATGAGCTCGCAACTTGGCTTCGGCGCCTTGCGTTGAGTCGAATGTGTATTGGTCAGTGGCATTGGTGCCCTCGAAAAGTCCAGACACCATCCACTTTTCGAGCACCAACCAAGAACCAATGTTGACTCCGCGGATCATCTGTGTCGATGAGGCTCGTGTGTTGTGGGCGGCAGCATCGTGGCCGCTGATAATCGATGTATCGATGGCTTTGGCATTAGCGTCTTTCCGAATGGCGAGCCCGACAATGAATTGGAAGCTAACAGCCAGAAGTGCCGCATAGAACAGGAACTTAGACATGTTCCCGCGCTCTGCTGCCGATCCTCGCCTTGAGCTTCTCGTTGACCTCCTTCGGCAAATTGACGGTGGCCCTTCTATGCTCTGGCCGTGATGAGACGATCAATCACTCAAGGGACGCGGCGATTGTCTGCTTTTGAGCTGTCCAGTCTTGCATGTATCGTGGTCCAGACGGTTTGCGGGCGAAGTCGAAGGTTGCATTGCGGCGACCCCGATCATGGCTTGTACTGTGATCAGTCGTGATTGCATGTGCTTGTTCCCACTGCTAGTATTCACGGATGTGGTCAATTCGTGTCCTCGACGGGTGGCTAACATGTGATTATAGCATGTGGAGTCTGCATGCGCGTGTCAGAATTTCCAGTGCTCTCGAATGATGCTGTCAGAGATGCTTTGCAAATACGACTTGTCAATTGCCTTGAATGCTTGCCGATGTTGGACAACAAGGACAAAGGAAGAAAACGGCTTCTAGATGTAAGCCTCCAGTACACGAAGAGCGCCACTGTGGCGATTTATCGTTTCCACCGCTGTCAGACCGTACTAGTATGGATTACAGGGCAAGCCATTCGCCGGACCCAAGCCTGACAGTGGCAAACCACGCTGAAGATGCTTGATGGAATGAGCGATGAACGCCAGTTCTGACATCAACGAGATGCTTGATGACCTGGGCATATATCAGCATATCGAATGGCGAGGCAGCAATGGCTTTCGGCATGGATTTGCTAAAGATGACAGGAACATCTGGCGTTAATCGGTCATTGTACACATTCTGTCGTACTCTTACAGCTTCGCCTGCAACACACTACCACCATCCAGTACAATAGTCGCTCCATTCAAATGCCCACCAGCACGACTGCAGAGATACACCACAGCCGCAGCGATATCTTCTGGGTGACCCAACCTCTTGTTAGGGCTGGCAGCCGCAAGCTTCTCCACACCACCGCTCATTTCCATAAGACCGCTAGCCATCTTGCTAGGGAAGAAACCCGGTGCAATGTTGTTGACCAAAATACCCTGCGGTCCCAATTCAAGTGCCAAATTCTTGCCCAGGTGCAGGGCTGCTGCCTTCGAAGCACTGTAGCCATAAGTTCCCTGTTTACCCAAAGTTCCAACACCAATACCAGCAATCGACGCAGTGATAACAATTCGTGAAGGGTCCTGAATCGAGCCTGCCTTGCGAAGAAGAGGAGCGAACTTCTGAGAGCAGACAAACACACTCTTGACGTTCAAGTCCATGACCTTTTGGAACGCGCTCTCAGGGTGTGTATCGAATTCCTCGCCCCATGTTGCGCCGGCATTCGCAAATAGGATGTCGACTTTGTCGGTGTGCTTCTCGACCTCTTTCACGAGTCTCTCGACTTCTCCGGGCTTCGCGATATCAGCTGGGATGGAGATGGCTTTGCATTGGGTGTTTGGTAGGGCATTGAGAGCGGCGCAGGCTTCCTCGCATGCTTTCGCTTTGCGGGATGTGATGAAGATTTTGGAGCAGCCGGCTTGAGCGAGACTGTGGGAAGTATTCCCGTTAGTGCCAGCCTAAAGGCGTATTGCAGTGAAGTGTGGCTACTCACCCAGACGCAGCATGCAATCCCAGGCCTCGAGAGCCGCCGGTGACGACAGCTACCTTGCCTTGCAGCGAGAAGAGGTTCTTGAAGTCATTGAGCTTGACGTCTGCTTCGGCTGACATGATGGGCTATTGTGTTCGAGGATCAAGTAATGTTGAGAAAGATGTACGAGAAAGAAGAAACGCCAACCTACCGTCTGTTCTATCCACTTTAGTTCTGTAATCGATGGCGAGGTCGAGGTCCATCGGTAGCTGCTCCAGGCCGAGGCAAAGCGTTCTACCACGAATTATGGCCGTTCTTTTCAAGCCACGAAATATGACCCAGAGTTCTCGCCCCTGCCATTCGATACCATACTGTACAAAAACCACATACATCCATTCACAATCAAGACTCAATCCCAAAGCTGCACACGAACTATTCATTACTAACAGTACAGAATGATGTGGTCCGGGCACGAGACGCAGACAGCGCTCGATCAATCTTACTGAAGATGCCATTGCAACTGCAATAACTAATGAACTGGACTGCGAATGCTGATTACAGTCCGAGGCTCGAGCAATTCATAACTCATCCAAGCCATGACCCATACATGGGCTTTTAGATCAGACAACCTCTATCTCCTCTCCGCAGCGACAGTCTCCGCGCTCTCCGGCACACGATCCTGCGCAGAAGCCTTATCACCACGTCCAATCACTGCATCATCCTTATCCAGTGCACGCTGGCTGGCATGCTGAGGATCATGAGGATCGACTGTAGCCTGGTTCGCTCGACCTCCTACAGCCTCCACTCCACCGCTGGTATGAGTACCATCACGCAACTCCTTCGAACTCTGGCCCTCAACCGGCTTTCCAAGGCCCTGGTGCACATCTGCGGACGTTGCTCCCACGATGGTCTCTGAAGCTTTCGCTGTCTCGCCCTCGCCTACGCCATCCTTGTAGTAGTTCTGGACTGGTGGAGCTTCGCCCTCTGTTTGTGGCTCGAATGTTTTCTTTGGTGGTGCACTGCCGGCTGGGAGGACTTCTGCTTCGAATTCGGGCACGGCATCGTTGCTGCCTGGAATGATCTTGCCAGGTTGGTGCTGCGGTCAGGTTAGCAATCTCTCAGGACGGAAATCATTCCAATTCAGCACAAGTGAGATTCCTTACCTTGCTGGTGATAGTTGGCTCAGGCTGTGGCACAGACGCGCTGAATTGGCCCTTGTTGCCCTCTGCTCTGTTCTCTGCCATGATTGCTTCTGAAAGTGTTGCTGATGAGGCTGGATAAACGTCTTTAATGCGTGAGATACGATTTCAACGTCGTGAGGAAATGTGAATGGAAGCTGTTCTACACTCGCAGCACGCAAATATGAGACGAAGCTGTTCTTCAACATGCAGGTACAGCGTCATCGTGGCGTCTGCACGGCTCATCATACTGATGGATCATCACACAAAGTAAAGCACGCGACCCAGAGGGAGGTGGGATGGTGGAGATCCCTTGGCGTATTCATTGACATCTATGATCCTGCTGTGATGAACGCAGAGTGATGCAAGAAAAACGATCTGACTTCGAACATTGTCTCAAAGCTCTGGCACGTGTTCCATCAAAGATGCATAAATTTCATGGCTTGATTTCCTGATATCAATGCCGTGTTGTACAGACGGTGATGCTTTGCGCGCTGCCGTTACCGTGTATTGAATTCGGACCCGATCCATCGACTCAGCCAAGACAAAAAGCCATTCTACGGGACGATTTGCATCGTCCTCGCCTTCCAAAGAAGCTGCTGCGATGTGAACAGTCGTGGATGCCGCATATAAGATGACTACAATGTGAATGCTCAGAAAGAAAAATTGCATATGTATATGCTGCGCTAAATTGCTACGACAAGAACAATCTATGTCTGAATTACTCAAAGCATCTTCGCCTTGGTAGCAGCCCTCCTAAGCTCCATCTCCCTCTTGCGGAACTCACTCCTCTTCTCTTCCAATGCCACATTAGCAGCAAACACGTAGTTCGTGAATTGGTACTCGGTCGCCTCGGACATGAGACTCCAAGTTCCATCACCATCTCTCGAATTGACACTATAGCTGCCAGAAGTGCACATCAGAGCACATTGGTCATTCTCGGTCGCTTCGATCTTGCAGTTCACAGCATCGTTGCCGCCACCGCCTTGTGTGGCGACAATGTGAATGCCATCGGTAGGATTGCCAGTCTGCATGCCGTCTGCGTCGTGATTCTTACCAACAACAACGTAGTTCTCAAGACTACCTTCTTGATCATCCAAGTCGGCGACACTGAGGGTTTCGCCGTCGAGCTTGAAGACGGTTGGAGCCCACTCGTCGTCTGCGGAGTTGAAATCGTACTGGACGTGGTAGAAGATCTCATCCGAATCCGCGGGCCATTCGACAAAGTGGCGGGATTCTTCGTCGTAGTTGTCGGCAATGTAGAAGCCTGTTGGGATCGACGCCAGGGTCCGTGTAACAGTTGACTCCGTGGTGTGCATAACAGTTTCTGTGCTAACGATTTTGCGTTGCCTCGTGAGGGTGGTAGTGCGGATTTGGGTCGTAACAGCTGTAGGCGTAACGGTCGTGGTGGAAATAAGCCTGCTAGTGATCGTGACGGTTCGAGTCGATGTGGCTTGAACGACCGCTGTTGTGGTAGTTGGGGTAGGAATTGCACATCGGCAGGCAGAGGATGTCTGAGCCGCATTGGTTGCTCGAACGCAGGTAGGCTTGGGCAAAGTTCCGCTTGCTTGACGTTTGGCCATAGTTCCATTGTTTGCAGCAGGTGCTACCATCGTCTCACCAGTGAAATGATAGTATCTCCATTGACCTGGTTGGAAGGGCTGCCATCTCCCGGGCCGACCCACAACAATATTGCAATTATTTCCACCCAACCAATTGAACCCGGCACATTTTTTCGTCTGTCGGCACTGTGCAGCGCAAGACTCAACAGTGGGCGTATCGACAGGAGGATTATACCGAATGGGGTAATCGTTTGAAATAGTTGCATCGGCGTGACCCCAGCAGGACTTATAAGTTCGACGTACGCCGTCGACATCCACGTAGTGATCCTCTTGCGTGTCTGTGCATTGTGCTGGTAGAGCTGCAACTGGATCGGTTCTCTTGACGAGATGGTGATAATACCAAGGCGCTACGGCGACGTTAAAGGTTTGAAGCCTGCCCACGCCTCCAATGGCGACATTGCATGTACCAGGGTTGTTCGTGGCCCAGTTGAAGCCCGCGCAACGATCCTCATAGCGGCAGTATTTTGCACACTCATCGAAGCTGGAAACACTCACGTTGGCATAACGGTTGATGCCAATCGATGAGTCACCGTGGCCAGGGCAGCGGATATACTCGTATGCTTGGCCATTGGAATCGGTATAAACATTTCGTGATTGCTCCACGCAAGCGGCTGGCTTTGCTTGAGGCTCCCAAAACGTAGGCTCTTCGGGCACAGGCTCCTGAGGCGTTGGTTCTTCGACTGGTGGCTCAACTTCCGGAGCGACAGGTTGTGGTGGGATATAAACAGGGCAGCCCGTAATTGCGCCTGTAACGGGTACAGTCGTAGTGCTGTCGAAAGTTGTCGTGCTTGTGGTGGTCGTCGTGATGATCGAAGTCCTCACAGAGCTGACTGTTCTGGTACTTGTGGGTGCGCTGAACGTCGAAGTAGACGTGTACGTCGTGATCGTACTTTGCACGGTTCTCCAGTTGACATTCGTTCGAGTTTGTGTGAGTCTATTGTATCCCTGGTTCGTGCACCATGCTCTCGCAGATGTGCTTGCTGCTCCTGTACAGCTGGCAAGGTATGTGGCTGTACATGCTGCGTTGGCTTGTCGTTCGAAGAGCTGGCCCAAAGGGTTTGCAGAAGCGGCGCCGATCAACAGGCCCAATTCAAGAAACTGCATGACTGCAAATCTGAGATATTTGATAAGGCTGTGAAAGTTCGAAGCAGGCCGCGACATCAACGTGTTTATATAGCTTACTCTCAAAGATGTTGATACTGTCCGGACCTAGCCATGTGTCAACGCCCTGTCCATTGTTGGACTTCGCAAGCGATGGCTGTGAGTCGAGGCGTTCCACCGCGAGCGCCGGCATAGTGCTAGACACAGCTTCTGGCGTGAGGCGTAGAAGGCGGAGAAGGCGCTTACTTTCCACGAGGACGCTAACCATGGCAGTCTCTTGGCCTGGCCAAACGTCCTTGTGAGCGTTGCTGCTCGAGCATTGGTCCATTGGTGACAATCCTGCAGGTTGACTGCACAAGGCTACTGTAGCGACTTTGTGGGACGACTGACTTCTGCCCTGTCCATTTTAGGATGGTGCTCACCGATCAATGCCATCTGGGCTCGCGCACCACCTCCCACGTGCAGCTTCTTGGCACCGCTAAGTCCAATACCGGGCGTTCGACCGCAGATCAGTAGCGTGCTGGATGGCTTAGAACACGATGTCCACCTCGCGTGCACCGATTGGAGGCTATGTGCTATGTGCATACAGCAATCACGCTGTGCAGTACCTCGAGAGACAGGCCACTGCTGCTGTTCGCGCTTTCGTCAACAGCCTTGCCGCTCGCAGAGCTACCGAGGCATTTGCCTCTGGACTGGGCACAGATTCTTGATCAGCCCGCAGGCTCGCGGGTAGTATCCAAAGCATAAAGTCTGTGTTGCAAAGATTTCCAGGATGCATCTTGCCGCTGGACTCTGGAAGAGTGTGGCGCAAGACTCGCCAAAAAGAGGTCAGTGCAGCTGAAGGTCTGGCTAATGCAGAACTCAACGCTGGACCTGTGGACCGAAGAGGTAAATACGGCAAGCGTGCCAAGATGCTAGCCAGATCTAGACCCACGTGGTTGACGATGCCATGTGGTGGTCTGCAGCGTGCAGAGCCACGCTTGCACGGACATGCAATCACCGGCGCTGACATCTGCTGACCTGTATACCAATGACAAAAGTTCATCGCGAGTGCCAGACTTTTGTCCATCACAAATTGTGGTATGCAAGTTCGCTTAGCAGCATCGTGACGAGAAGTCGGAGGCGATACTTGAGCTTGCGTGTGAGGTGAGGGTGTGAACGACTAGGACATGCTTGAGTGCAATATGAATGCCTCGTCTTGCTGCCTATTCCCAGGTGCCCGAGGTGAGCGAAAGTGGACCTAATCTGTGGGGTGTTGAGCCACCGTTTCAGGAGTTGAATGAGCGCCAGGGCACACCTTTAAAGCCTCACAAACGTCTTGTCATCTAGTTAACGGCCGCAGATATTGTGAACCCACTGTTAGAGCTGCGAATGTGCTCGCGCTTTAGGCAAAAGGTAAATCCCTGCGTGGAGTCACCTGTAGCTGCCTGTGTTCATTTTCGGCAATACCGACTGCTTCGGAATTCGACAACTCCCCGATGTTTGGCTGGCTCTGTAAAAGTCACTACCCGCCAGAATTATTCGCTCCGCTCTTCAATGACACTTCGGTCCATCCGCCATGGTCATACGACTTCGGCAGCTCCGCAGCGCGTGGCTGCGTGGCTTTCTTGTGCGTAGCTCTGTAACTTGTGGCTTCACGGACAGCTTCTAGCTTCACGCTAGTACAAGCCCGTCCTATCGTTGCGAGAACCATGAGCAAAACTCCCTTGCAAGATTTGTTTTCAAATCTATCACGTAACATCGCAAAAGACGTCCAGCAGTCTCGCGAGTCCAGTTGTCCTCCGCGCGCACCGTGACTATCGGATTCAGAAGCCATACGGGTGGAATTGTGTCAGACAGTTCACGTACTGCGTGCTCTCCACGACTGTGTGCAGGAAATTGTGAGGACAATTGCTGAGGAGACAAATTTACGTAGCACAGTCGTATGCAGAAGGCCGGTGTGTTAGGTCCTGCTTGGTCTACTCGCAGCTGTCGACGGCCGCGTACCGTACCGTCAAAATCGACATGTATGAAGCAATGAGCCACGGAGAGAGATGTATGTTCTTCCTTGCTGGTGTTGAGAGACTGTACAACTTCGCAGAAGGTGATCACGCGTATCACAGAGAGATCCTCGCAGGACAATTGTGCGTCTTCTTTGGGCCTGTCAGCAAGTTAGCCGATCGAGCCTGAGACAGAGAGACAACATGGCGCGTTCGCTTCTCGCCTCCCAGGCAGCAGCTGATGGCAGAAGTTGGACCCGGGCCGAGCTTATGAGCAAACATATCACTCTCCTGTCACGGGAAAATAGCGCTTCCCTCCGCCAGCATACGGCGTTGGTACGGACATGAGGTGCGAAGATCGAAACCTCAAGGCGTCGAATACCGATTGTTCGGTGTGCTGCTCAAGCTGCGCGACTGTTGCCACAGCTCCTCAGATGCAAAGGTCTCGCCAACCGTCGAGAAGTGCAGTGTTGTCTGGAGACATCTCATTGGCCACAGCGAGTCCGACTATGGAAGGGCGACAGTGAGCAGCTTTGCTGAAGCAGGTAAAACTGAAGAAGCAAGTGAGGCCCTGCCCTGCCCCCTAGTTCGTTGCCTGAACGGTCGCCTAAGCCGGTGTTGAACCGACGCAGCGCGTCACGCCCCGCGTCGTCCATATAAATACAAACACCCATTCACCTCGAGTGCAACGGTGGTCCGCAAGAACTGCCCAATTCTTGCGCGGCGTGCGCTGAAGAGATCGAGTCCGTGTCCGGTCAGTTTTGCTGACCAAACCAGATCTGCAGAACCATGAACCCCCCATACCGCGCGGCGCCTCCAGTGCGCATCAAGCAAGAAGCCGTGGACGATGACGAGCCCATGGATCGTTCCCCAACACCGCAAGAAGAACTGTTCGTCGCTCAAGCCCCGGCAAGGGAGCGCGCAAAGGACTCGCAAGGCCGCACTTTCTCCACGCAGTGTTTCGGTAAGTGTGGTGGCTAGAAGGCATCTTCTTCGGTATCCTCCACTGACGTCTTTTACAGAGGCGCCTTATCTGCAACGCCCTCACTTCCATCGCCTCAAGTGCGAACATGACATCGTCACTGTCGAGCCCGAAATCTGTGGTTCGAATTGCATGCCCGCGACTCGAGACACAGGATCAGATCTGAAGGCAGCTTTCAAGCCTTTCGAGTGTCCCGATCCGAGTCATTACGTTGGCAAGCAAGTGTTTGCACCGAAGAAAAACCCAAAGACTGGTCGCCAAATCAAGGGCCGGGTCTGTCAACTAGGCCACGTGCGCGGTCGTAGCCAGGAGGCCGATAACCAGTGGGAAAAGCAGAAGTTGGAGTTGGCACAGTTAAAGAGCCGGAGCCTGCATCCCCCTGAGAAATACAAGGCGCTCCTCCGCAAGACCAGTCAATCTCCTGAACGCCGAGAAGATCCTCCAATCAAGAGCTCGCGACGTCGTGCTTCGACAATCGTGACAGCAGATGAGCTCAACGCTAGTATGGACAGCGCTACCAGAACTCTCCTTCTTGCGCAAAATGGAAGACAGACTCGACGTATTCGAGGCGACCGGCTCGAAACGGAGACAGACCGAGTCTTCGACTATGCAGAACGCAAGATTGGTATGATGGGTTTCGAGAACGTCGCGCCGGCTAAGCGCCGATCGCGTCCAGCTAAGAGCAGGAAGAGCAATACGCCCGGCATCTCCACCTCAATGCATCCAACGAGAGCTTGCGATATTTGCGGCGAATGCGGCAAAGCCTTGACCGAGGAGCTGTACCGCTGCCAACAGTGCAAGGAAAACAACTCGGAATTCATCCTGTGCGGTTCATGCAACGCGAGCGCTTACCATCTTCATTTGAGAGATCACCCAAGTCACCTCTTGGTGCTTGAAGATATTCGTGGTGGAGAATGGTCAAATGTCGGAGAAGCCAAGGAACATTTCGCAACGCATTGCACATGCCGCTCGATGGACCTGCAGTACATGCTACAGTGCGACACGTGCAGCAAGTCTTTTCATCCAGGCTGTGTCGGAAAAGGTCTTCAAGTCGAGACGCACTATGATCTGCCCGACCGCGACAAGTTCCTGAAGGCTGACTTTGAGCATTTCCGGCAAGCTCAGGATGAGGTCTTCACATGTAAGAAATGCGATGCCCTTGACCTCTTCGAGAATGGGATTGCGAAGCAGAGAAAGCGGGCCAGACTCCACGCAGACTTCTTGCTGCAGTACCTGCCAAAATTGATGAAACAGAAGGGCGTGATGATGAAGAGAGCAGTGTCGGACGAACAGAGAGCTGTTGTCGATGCTCACTTCGCCGCGATCGAGGAGGAGATGGAAGAGGGCAAGGTCTTGACGGATGGGCACTGGAGAGCACTGCTGGCCAAATCTCAGCAGATCAATTTACCGCCTCCAAACCCGCAGAAGCGCGATGCGATGGAAATGGACGAGCCGATGGAAATGGACGAGCAGACTCCCGACCAGACCAATGGCGGTGATGTGGCCCAGAGTGTCCCAGTTGCAGCAAACGATGGTCCAGCGAAGCGTACCAAGGTCGAACGCCCTGGGCAGCCGTACAGACTTGGAGTGTCCATGACTTTGCGAATGGACAGCCGCCGCAAGGACTGAAGCTAGGTGCTGTGGAGAGAGACGAGTTGTGAGGCTTGCGTTGCGTGATTGACTTTTTAGGAGGCTAGCATTGTGTTCTTGACTTCTTTGGCCGGCCAAGTGAAGGATGAACACCACAGATTGTTGCTGCTTGGAATGGGAGAGCTGTATGGGTTCCACGCTTGTACAGCAGAGCTTGCACCACAGCGTGTTGCTGCTCGAGATGGTGAGCCATATTGGTTCCGTGCGTGTACAGAAAAGGTAGCAGCAGATGAAGGCCCAGGAGGTCATCACGTCTGCTCAAATGAAATCTTTGCTCCAGCTCAGCTTCTCTTCTTCATGGACCGGCCCTTGAGGAACCACACAGATACGACCGACAGCGGGATCCATCGTGCAAAATGCTCTCTGCACCATATCGTAGGCTCTCGCACGTGTGTCTCCGCCAGCCCAGCGCAGCGTGGGAAAGATCCGGCATTCAAGCCTTCGTGCCATCTCGAGGCCGTTCAACAGCCCACGGCTGGCCGGTAGATTGCCCAAAGTCGTCTTCGCATGATGGCATATCCCGTGTAGGATGGTTGCTGCCAACAAGAATATCACGCTGATGAAAGTGCCAGGTAAAGTCACGAAAGAAGTGCAAGGCTTGTGTGATCGAGCCAATGACACGCCGGTTATTCCTGCCTCCACCTCGACGCGTTCCGACGTGTCTCTCCTGCCATTTCCGTCATCGTGCACGGCTCTCTCAGCAACGACAACGCCCACGACTGATCCGCCTTTGCACAGACACCGCAATCGAAGCCGTAAGGACCAGCCAACGCCATGTCGGGCCATACACGAAAGCGACAATACCAACCCTCCAACCAGACGACACTGAACTCTTTCTTTGGCCGGGCAACGAACGCGAGATCACCACTGTCCCCTCCACTCGACGATGCAACACAATCTTCGCTGCTCAGCGTCGGCATGAGAGTTCGCAAGTCGGTGCCAGAAGGATACAAAACACATAAGACGTTGGGGTCGCCAGGGTTTCCATTCCCAAGCTCGGATCCTTCTCAATCACACTCATCTACCGCGCCCTCGCGACCGAGCATCAGCGCTGTAAACTCGAGCTCAAATGAGCTCATGCCATTCTGCGGGCTACATAAGACTGGTGGACTCTCTTCGCAGCCGACATCCTCAGCACCGCCCGCGCTCGACAGGCGGGCAGACGACATCCCAGATCTCGCACGATCACAGAGCACGATAGCATCGAGCCAGAACAGCTTTTGCGGGGCAAGTTCACAGCGCGAAAGCACCAAGAAGCGCAGCTACGAAGACGAAGTAGAGTCTGACATGGACGCATTCTTTGATGAAGAAGACTTTGGTGACGACGCGGCATTTGATGGAGCTACTAGTACACGACCCTTGGCTAGGATGAAAAGTTCCCTACGCAAGTCGCTCGTTGCTGGAGTGCAGATAGTTGACGCCGATGATTTCGAGGAAGCAACATTTCTTGTGCCTATGGATGTTGAGTAGAGGTTGCGGATGGAGGTTCAAAGGACTGAAGACATGGACATGGACTCGTCCACTTGTACAACGCTGTATTGTATTTGCGTGATTTTCTGATTGATGATACCCAATAGCGTTCTTGATAGCAGTTTCTATGCATGCACAATTCTCTAAGGCTTATACAAGGCACCTCAACTGAGTCGCGTGACCGGTCTGCAGCGCCCTGTCTGACGTTTCTGACGTAAGTGTCGAGTGCGGGCAGTTTTTTAGTTCTTCTGCACAAAAGCCGTGTTCGAGCGTGGCGTGGCGGTCTCTCATCCAGGGGTGAGCGAGAGCGCTTGGGCTGGCTGCGTTGCGCGGGGCATCCAAAAGCGCGTTTTCTTCCACGCAATTCCCAGGCCGGCTTGTCTTTTTGCAACGCTTCTGTCGCCAGCACTCACCAGAATCCGCACTCCTTTCGTTATTCCACCGCCGCTCAGTTGTTGGCTGCAGACAGCGCCCAAGTGTGGAGGAGGCAAGATCGGCCAGAGCCCAAACCCTTGCAGATCCACGTCCACACGAATCTTAAACTTCGTTTGCGACCACCGCTCGCTCTTACATGACTGTTTAATAGAGCGCCGAAGCTCGACTTCCACACACACCCGCCCGGCGTATCACTCGCACCCCCAACATGGACGTCAACCAGGTCCTGGCCGGCACTCTCTCGCCCGGTACGTGTTGAGCAGCGCCGATGAGGCATACCCTTGGCACCTTCTGCCTCACCAAACCGACCATAAAGACGGCTAACGGGGATGCAGACGCGAACACTCGATCACAGGCCGAGCAGCAGCTGCAACAGGCTGCCGAGCAGGACTTCGTAAGTACTCTCTCGCACACCCGCACATCCCTTTCTCTTGCCCATAGAATGCCCACTGACCGCCCGCTGCAAATTCACAGTCCCAATACCTCACCACCCTCGCCAGCGGACTCGCCAATGAGCAAGCCGACGCCACTGTGCGCATGGCCGCCGGCCTCGCGCTCAAAAACTCCTTCTCCGCCCGTGATTACACCCGCCTCCGCGAAGTCCAGCAGCGATGGCTCGAGCAAATAGACCCTCAGATCAAGACCCAGGTCAAGCAGCTTGCCCTGCAGACACTCGAATCGAACGATGCCCGAGCAGGACAATCAGCGGCGCAGTTCATTGCCGCCATTGCTGCTATCGATCTGCCCCGAGAGCAATGGCCGGAGCTGATGGCAACACTCGTCAAGAATGTGGGCAACGGATCAGACCGCACAAAACAATCCTCTCTCACCACAATTGGTTTCATCTGCGAAACAGACGATCAGGACTTGAGGGACAGTCTGGCACAACACAGTAACGCTATCTTGACTGCGGTTGTGCAAGGTGCACGGAAAGAGGAGCCAAACGTAGACATCCGAAATGCTGCCATTACAGCCCTCGGCGACTCTCTTGAGTTCGTGCGAACCAACTTCGAAAATGAGGGCGAGCGCAACTATATCATGCAGGTCATCTGCGAAGCCACACAGGCCGAAGACACCCGAATCCAGCAGGGTGCTTACGGATGCCTGAACCGAATCATGGGCTTGTACTACGACAAGATGCGCTTCTATATGGAGAAGGCACTTTTCGGCCTGACGATTCAGGGCATGAAGAATGACGAAGAAGATGTTGCCAAATTGGCTGTGGAATTCTGGTGCACAGTGTGCGAAGAAGAGATCAGCATCGAGGACGACAATGCTCAGGCACAGGCAGAGGGCAGCACCGAGCTGCGAGCATACTTCAACTTCGCGCGTGTTGCGACTCAAGAAGTTGTGCCTGTGCTATTGGAGCTTCTCGCAAAGCAGGATGAGGATGCAGGCGATGACGAATACAATATCTCACGCGCAGCATACCAGTGTGTCCAGCTCTGGGCGCAGGCTGTTGGCAGCCAGGTCGTACCCCAAGTCCTGGCTTTCGTGGAGAAGAACTTGCGAAGCGAAGACTGGCACTATCGGGACGCAGCCGTATCTGCCTTTGGCGCGATGATGGAGGGCCCGGATGAGAAGGTCCTCGATCCTCTCGTCAAGCAAGCTCTTCCCGTTTTGATTCAGATGATGGGCGACGCCCACGTCCAGGTCAGAGATTCTGCCGCTTTCGCACTTGGCAGAATTTGTGAAGCCGTCTCGGACAGCATTGACCCACAGGAACACCTGCAGCCACTTATTACCGCACTTTTCCAAGGTCTGGCCTCGCACCCAAAGATGGCCAGCTCTTGCTGCTGGGCGCTCATGAACTTGGCCGATCGATTCGCTGGCGAGCCCGGTTGTCAGACAAATGCACTTTCCCAGCACTTCCAAGCCAGCGTGCAACACTTGCTCCAGCTGACCGAGAGCACCCCTGACAACATGCTTCGCACCGCGGCATACGAAGTGCTCAATGCGTTCGTCACTAATGCTGCCAATGACTGCGTGCACATGGTTGCTAGCTTATGCGAAGTTGTCTTCCAGCGCCTTGAGAGCACGCTCACTGTGCAAGTGGTCTCTGTGGAGGAGCGACTCACTCTTGATGAGCTCCGCACATCCCTCGCATCCGTCATCATGGCCATTGTTCAGCGCCTCGAGAAGGAGATCGCCCCACAAGCTGATCGCATCATGTTGCTCTCCCTGCAGTTGTTGCAAGCTCTGCCACCCAAGTCCAGTGCGCCCGACACCGTGTTTGCCACTATTGGCGCGCTCGCAAACGCTCTGGAGGGCGACTTCGACAAGTACATGAAAGACTTTCAACCTTTCCTGCTCAAGGCGCTGAACAACCAGGAAGAGCCACAGGTCTGCTCGATTGCAATCGGCCTCGTTACTGACATCGCCCGTGCCCTCGATCAGAAGGTCCAGCCATACTGCAACGACTTCATGAACAGTCTCCTCACCAATCTCCGCAGCACCACGTTGGGGAATCAATTCAAGCCGGCGATCCTGCAGTCGTTTGGTGATATTGCTCAAGCTATCGGTGGCGAATTCGAGCCTTACCTCTCCGTTGTCGCCCAGGTCCTTCAGCAAGCTGCAGGCATCAGCACACAAGAAAATGCATCGAGTTTCGAGATGCTGGACTACATCGTGTCCCTTCGTGAAGGCATTATGGACGCCTGGAGCGGAATCGTCATGGCACTACGAGGATCGAATAAGCAGCAATTGCTCCAACCCTACATTGAGTCGATCTTCCAGCTTCTACACAGCGTATACCTCGACCCGAACCGGACTGAGGCACTCTTGAGATCTAGCATGGGTGTCATTGGGTATGTTCACAAACCTCGATTTATATTGTATATTTACTGACTGTCATTCTCAGCGACATCTCCGAGGCTTTCCCCGGAGGCGAAATCAGCCAGTTCTTCCGACACGAGTGGCTCACGTCCATGGCCCGTGAGACTCGTGCCAACAAAGACTTCTCCCAACGTACGCAAGATACTGCTCGCTGGGCCCGAGAGCAAATCAAGCAGCAATCAGGTAAGCAGATCTCGGGACTGGTGCCAATTTGTCATCGACAGCACTTTCTTCACGTTGCTGTCAAGGATTTCGGCTAATAACCCAAAAGCTGCAGCCGCTCGCAACGTGACCATGTCCTAGCCGGGCATAGCACTAAGCACCGGAAATCCTGACGAGCCTGGTTTCGATGGCCTTCCTTTAGGGCAATGGTAGCTGGCGAGAATGGCGAGATACGAGAATCGCTTAAATCTCGGCCCTCATCGTCGCGCGCACCCTGCCTCTTTGTCCATGGAGAACTTCGCGCATTCGGCCACTTCATCACCACCTCTTGATGGTATTGGAGTGAAAGGGACTGGCTACCATGTCGAATGGACAGCAGACTACCAACAAGATCCGCCACTCACCTGGTATCTATCCCGCGGCAAAACCATTGCGGAGGATCCTCAACGAGTTCCCCCCTCCCGCTAATACCTCGCATCTACCCGAAGCACGAGATCACGACGCACGCACGTATGAGACGCCCGCATCGATACCCACCACGCCGCCACCCCCTTTGTCTGCCACCACACGTATAGAGATGCATAGCGCAGAGGATTGGCCCCGCCGAGAAGGAGAAGAGACTGAAGCAGACTGATAGAGTCAATTACAGCATTGACAGGCATGGCGCCATTGAGTTAGCTTTGGTCATGCACAACAAAAATACCCTATTATCCTGCTGGTCAACCCAACCCAGTTCTCCATCTCTGTCTTCTTTGTGATGCTGCTAACTGCTTAGTGAACAACGGCTTTGTGCACACGTCTCTTCCTTTCAATACTCGTGACCAGAATGGGCGATTCACCGTTACGGGAATTTCTTACGTGTTGGATGAGCATTCACAATACCATGGTGCTCTCTCGAGGTATTCACTCGAGCCGTTCACTCGCTCCTATGGCGCCGAAGACTTTTAAGCAGGCCATCTTGCACTGCACTCCTCTCCTTTCCTCTCCATCACAACCCACAAATCCGCTTCCCTATCCTCGAAGCAACACAGACAAACCAACACAACTTTCACAACTGATACCACAGCACGACCACCCATCATGGTCGAAATTACAGAGATCACAATCGACATCGACGCGATTTTCACCCCTCACTCGGCCAATGGGATCAATACCCCAGTCCTCGGACCTGCCCACCGCGGCAAGAAGAAGGAGATCTCTTTTGAAGAGCATCTCGATTTCCTTCTACTCACCAGCAAGCTGACTGTTCGCGAAGTATCAAACATGACTTCTCCACGTGTGGCCGAGGCTAGGATTTCGAAGCTTGTTCAGACGGCTATTACCATTGTCGCTGATGAGCACAAGCTGCCGAGACAGGAAATCAAGTATGCCTACGATGTCACGCAGCAGGATAACGGGGTGTTCTTGAGGCGTGCAGCGGAGACTTCGATGAACGGGATCTACAGAGATGCTACTGCTCCTGCTACAGCCTGTGCTGCAGACGCTGAAGGTGGTGATGACGAGGGGGTCGATGGCGAGGCCTCTGAGTAGGTCGAGGCAAGGAGAAGTTGCATCGTCAAGACAGGCGGAAGGTAGGTCTGCGCTGGTTCTCGTTGACTCTGTTTGATCGCTGGACGATCTTCGAAGGGCTTGAGACGCCTGATGGCTTGGTGTAGCACCGTACGAGGAGACTGCCAAGCTAGAGAGTCGCGGTTGCATGGCTGAAGAACGTTGAAGGAAACTCCGCACTGGTACTCGTTGGCTCTGTTTCGCTGGACGGTCTTCGAAAGGGCTTAAGACGCCTAGGCTTGGTGTAGCACCGTACGAGGAGACTGCCAAGCTAGAGACTCGCGATCAGACACAGGCCTGCTTGTATGGCAGTATCACACACTCGTTTTAGGTTTGCCGGTACATGTTCAGATAGCTGTATGAATTAAAGGAACGGTCACGAGAAAAGCTGTTCGAAATTCCATGTTCTCGTTAATACTCGATCCGTCATGTTGTGTATCTTAATGCTACATGCTATAGCTGCATCGTTGCGGCAAGCAAAGAAACAAAGTGCCAGTGTAATGTTCAAAATAGCTGAAGCCGTCTTACGGCTTTCCAATCCATTCCTCACACTCTTCGACACTTATTCTTTCTTCCCATGCTCTTCGTGAAAGTCCCGCAAGAATACTTGCAACCTCCTCTACACTTCTAAGCTCAACAATCTCGAAGTCATCGGAATGAGCCGCGAGCTCAGAAGCCACAGCATCAACACTTCCACTCGAAACCTCTCCGGAAGACCCCCTACGCTGCCTCCTCTCCCTCTTCCTCCTCAAAGCAAGCAGATCCTTCCTTTTATCCACCCCAAAATGTCTCTGCGCCGCCTCGAACTCTCGGCTAACGACCTCACGCTCCACACCATATACTTCGGAAACGAAATCTATAGCACGCGTGAGCCGTGTGCTGACGTGTCGTGTGTCGATGGCGATGACAGGTCGAGCAGTAGCTACGAGGTCTGCCAGTTCTTCGATTGCATAGCGAGCTCCTAAACGGAGGGCATCTTCGTGATTTTCGAGTGTGATCCTTGTGCGGGTTCTGACTTTGCCCCATAGGGGGTTTAGGACTCCTAAGGTGGGGTCTTGGGTGAAGAATTTGGGGGCTGGGAAGTTGGTTAGTAGGATTTCGGGTTGTATACAGATTCGTGCTTACGGAGTTCTTGAGGGGTGGTGGCTGGCATTCCTTTGAAAAGTGAAAGTGGTCTTGGGACGGCTTTAAATTGACTGTGAGGCGATAGGAGAGCGATTTGAAGTGGATTCTCACTCAGACGGCCGGCAAAATACGTCGATGAGGGAAGCTGTTGCTCGAGAAAACTGTTCGTAGTGCCCGATGCTGAAAGTCTCGTCTGACCCGTGGAAATCTTTTGTTTGCTTATGTGTGTAACTCTTTGTGGGCTGCGTCCTTCTGTAGATCTCTTGCATTGTGCTTGAGTGCGAGAAAAATATTTGGCAACGAACAGAGACGCTTCTGGACCCAGGAACTGCGGTCTCGGAGATGAGAGAAGGCTGCTGGAAACGTACAGTGTGTGAACAACAGCCATCACTGCAGAGGCCTTCACAATGCATTGATAGGCTTGTTGTCAAATGGCAAGTCAAAGGCCAAGTTCGCTGAAGCTTGGACCGCAACGTGAAGGTAGATATGAGCCAACATCGACAACACTGTACAGCGATTTGGTGAGAAGAGACGATTGCGCTCTGGCACATGGCGTTAGCCTCGTTCTAGCATTTGTCCTGTGTTCCAATTGACCAGAAAATCTTATACCAAACGAGGTGTCACTCTCGATTCTACTTTTCTGTACAGCTGTACATCTGCAGCAAGGCACTCAAACATGAGCCCAGCCAAATTCATAGATGACCTGCATCTCATCTATCGCGCAAAAGTCTCCGCTCTCGAAGTGCGTTTCTGACTGTGCTTTCCACTCTGCGATTCTCTGCTGTATCGTCGAAGTGCGATGCCTGATAAATGAGGTCCAACGCAGCAGTCGATTCATCCAGATGCCATGAACAGCTCGGAACGTTGAGACCCAGTTCGCCTTGTGTACCACTCCGTAGGCTTCTGGCTGATAGCCAACGCGCACATTTGGGTTGAGGTACACGCCTTTCCATGTCGAGAATGGGCTGTCGGCGTGGATCAGACAGCATTCTGAAGCTTCGAGATGTGAGTCTGCGAGACTGTCGGGCAGAGCGCGGAAGTTTAGTGACCGATAACCACCGTAGAAGGCTTCGGCCGGCATAGCAACCATGCCGTTCCAGCAGCTCTTCACTCTCACTGGTTTGCTGTTCTTTAGAGCTTTTCGACTCTTCCTGTTGCCGAAGAAAGGCCATGTTTGCATCAGTGGCTCCTTGCCGTCGATGTCCCGCAACGCAAATGTGTCGTACAAGCTGGGAGGTTTCGAAAAGTCCAATGAGCATGCAGCACCATATTCTCCCTCGTTCGTGTGTAGCAAAGTCTGAATGTCATGATTGTCGAATACGACATCATTCAAGAACAGGACCTTGTCGAACTCCAACCCCTTATCGTGCAGCTCGAAAAGCGGATCCAGTGCCAGATTCCTCGCTTTCGCAAGGTAAGGTATCCTTCTCAACTCCATCTTACCCGAAGGCGTGTAATCAAAGCCCGGTATCCCTGTCGTAGGTCCTGTCTCTGGTGTCTGAATGAACCCCTCCTTCTTCACGCCTACAGGAGGCCTCTTCTCCATTTCCTCCAGATGCGTCGTATTCTCCAGCACAATTCTTCGACTGATGCCAGCTGTTTCTAGTTGAGCGTCGAGCTCTCGCAAGGCGCCTTTACTGTCGTCCAAACTCCCACTCTCGTAGATACTGAGAAAGACGTTCTCGCGGCCGATAGCCTTCGTCAGCTCTATGACCTGTGGGATCCAGTTGTATCGTAGCATATTCTCTGACGTCCAGTGGATCGAGGTTATAAAGATCTTCTCTCCGCCGAGCGCCGGCGACTTGGTGGCAGCCTCGCGACTGATGGCATTTTTGGCAAGTAGGACCTCGATCACCGTCCAGGCGAGCAGGAAGATGGCAGCATACTTGGTCCATCGCTTAGGCGCCGAGTTGTAGGCATCTCGACGTTTGCGGGTGGTGCCCGCTTTCGTGGGTTGGAAGCGTCCAAGGAGGCCAGAGTCCTTCCGCCGACGGGGTTGCATGCTATGTGGTGCATATGAGAAGGTGCGATCTTCTCGTGTGGATTCAGCTATGCCATCGAGACTTGGTCTCCACTCGCGTCCCATATAAGGCACCAGTGGGAAGCGAGGCGACGGAAGGGTGAATGCATTTGTTGTCAAAGCAGTTGAGCACACGTACGAGACGTGAGGTTTTGGGATTCAGCGAGCCAAGATTTCAAGCTCCATGAACTCTAATGGCGATTGCTTCTGTGATAAGCATGGCTGCCATTGATCGCGAGTCAAGCCATAAAAGAAAGTGAGCGGAATCAGAATAGAGCATTTTGTTCAAATTGTGCATTCGCATTCGTATCTTCAGTCCACTGCTCAGTCGTGGCAAACACATCATGCTGCATCGTCCCCTACTGAGCAACTCGCTGCCATGGACGTGTCTTGCTACTTCCAGCACAATGCCCATTGCCTTGAGACTCGCCGAGACTTGCCTGCTATCTTGCAGTGAAGACATGCAGTCTCTTCATGCCAGCCCAACGCAGGTTGTATCCGAGTATAGCGTGTTTTCCGTCCGCTTCCACCAACTCTTACAGCCCGTTCATCCTGCCCTTCTACTGCGCCTTCTTCTCACTCGCCGCCTTCATGACCTTCCCCCTCTGCCTCATCATATGCGTATAAAGCACATACGCTCCGGGCACATACACAAACAGAATCGCCTTCAACACCCACTCCCAGCTAGCATTCCACCTCTTCGCCGGCTCCACCGCGCGATAAACCAACCAACACTCGCTCGAAATCCCCAGAGGATACAACACAAAGAAAGTGTTATACCTCAACCACGTCAAGATTCCGGGAACTCTCCCATAAGTCAAATTGATCGCGAAGTATGAGTATCGAATGATCTCCGTTACGCTCCAGGCGATGAGCATGGTGGAGTACGCGGGCGAGTACGCGGTATGAACGGGGAAATTGTGCGCGATGCCCCAGACGAGGAGGAAGCGAGAGGCAACTTGCATGAGAGTTGTGAAGAGAGGTGCGCGGACGAGGCCTATATGAAAAGAAACAGAAATGGAAGTACTTAGCCTGTGTGTCTTCTTTGCAATAGAGTGTTTGTGGTTGTGGTGATATACCGACTGCGGCGTGCAAGACTTCAAGTCCTGCGAGCGTTTGTGTCCATTTTGTGAAGTCTGCGGTACCGGTGAAGACGTATTGCCAGCCTTTCGTGGATGAGATTGCGAGGACGCGGCCGAGTACGACGGACCAGAGGAGTGCGGAGATGAAGTTGTACAGGATGAGGTAAATGTTCTTCGGGCCAAAGGATGGTTGCTTGCGAGCCTCTTTCGAGACCGCAGGGACAGGCTGCCGCGAGTCTTTCGGACGATTCATGTTGTGGACAGTATCGTGGTGAGTTGTGAGCTGTTCCCAACAGGTGGACAAAAAGTCCATGGGTAGCTTCCAACTGTTTGGACCCTGCACCGCACCTGCCAAGCTCACTTCCACCGAGGCACCGACCTGCTACAGCATGTGCTGTGCCATGTGAGCAGAAAAGGTGCAGAACGCAAAATGCGTACTCAATCATATATTCTCACATTCATACAGCTCTAGCGTATCCTGCATCTCCTCAATGAGGCCATGATGAACAGATGACGCTGAAGTGAACGCCATGCTCCCAATGCTTAAGGTCCCCCTGGCTCCATCATGCATAACCCATCGCTGAGCCGGGTCGCTGAGCCGAGTCCTGCTTGATAATGTCCCGAATGTACTCCCAATCGCTGCAAAATTTGCAACTAGCTGCCCAAGAACACGTGAAGCATGGCTTTCGCGCCAGCTTTCTCGTTGCACCCGTGGACCACGCATTCCCTGAATGGTAATGGCATGCGGTGCGCTGGGGCCTTTCCTTTTCCTCTTGAAGTCTTCGTGCGATACTGAGCGCAAGTTCCGCAATATGCCTGTACATGGTCAGTAGGGTAAATCCGATAATCCTCTGACTTCCAACTTACATGGCCACATTTCTTAATGATCCACACCTCCTGCTTTTTCTCGTCCTCGCTGACGGCAAGCTCATCACCGCAGTTGGGACATACCAGAACATCTTCCTCGGCTGGACTTCGTGTGAAGCCTTTGGAAGCGGCGGCGGGTGGCTCGTACTTGTCTGCGGTAGTCTGATTTCCTCCTGGAATGCCCATGTCAAAAGCAGGCAGGTCGAACTCGAGGCCGATAGCAAGGGGTCCGGCTGCAGGCATGTGAGGTATAGGGTCATGAGTGTCTCTGGCAAACGCGCCTAATGCGTGCTGCAAATTATGAAGGTGGTGGAACAGCCGTCCGCCGCCAGTCATGGCCCTGATATCGTTGAGTCGATCGGTCATGGAGCGCGTGCCGGCACCAGCTGTCGCTGTCGGCCGGTCTGCATTTACGCCCGCCCTTGTCTCGAGGAATACCACATCGTCGTCGTCGCCAGTGAGATCAATAGGCTCAGCGAAGCCGTTCGGATATGGTGTCACACTGCGATGGCCGCGGGCAGAGTCACCATTGAGGCGGATTCGTGCGTTCGATCTCGAGTGTCTGGGATTGATGTCGTCCATGTCTGCCTCGAAGGGTGGTGCACGCTGTGGACGGCGAAGTCCAGCGAAGCGCGGATGTGGGTTGGTTGTGCTAGGTGCCCGCGGCGGAAACAAAGTCAAGTAGTTCGGCCGTTGTGTTTGTGAGGCAGCAGCATGTGAGCTGTGCCGCGGACGTTCCTCAGCTTCTGATTCACTTTCGAGATCAATTATGTTTCTCCCGAAGCGTGGGCCACGTTGAGCACGTGAAGCCCCGCCTGACGGTTCACCAAAGATTGATTCCGAGCGCCCTGTCGTCTCTTGCATATCATCCTCCGCTGTCAGATCGATCACTCCGGTGTCATTTGAACGCCCTCCGTTGCCGTTGCTGCCACCAACATTGCTCGACGTCATGGGCCTGCGAAAGTCCAGTCCGTCACCAGGATAGCGGGGCGGTAGGCGTGGCAAGGCCAGTCGATTTGACAAGCGTGGTCGCTGTGCGGCATGCTCGTTGTTGTAATGGTCGTCCTGCGTCACGAAAAGCGAGTCGGGGGAAGAGCTTCTATGGCTCGACGCCATTGTGTTGTAGTTCCGCTGCGCGATCATGTCAGGCTCTGACAAGTGAAGCGGCGTTCAGATCTCATGAGTGAGAAATGTAGTGCATACCTTCGTGCTCTCACGGCGAAGCAGCGGGTAACCTCCAGAGCCACTGCCCGAATCTCCGCCGTCCATGCTGTCGTCACTGCTCGAAGCCACCGCTCGGCTGATCGGTTCGGTCTACGCAAAATCGAGTGTGTTGCTGCACGGCAGCTCGTCGCAATGTCGGTGTCGGTGGAACGCGAATGCGCGAATGCGGCGGTCGTGTGGTGTGTTGGTGTCGAGAGCGCGGCGCCAAACCAAGGGTGGAGTGGTGGTGGCTTGCGCGGGTGGAACAAAGCCTTACAGCCTGCTGAACAAGCGGGCACCTCTGCTTCGGCAGTCGCTGCAACGATAGATACGGGTAGAAGTTGGGATCGAGAATTGCGTGGAGGCGAGATTAACGCGTTCGTGTATGGACAGGAGAGTGTGCAAGCATATGTTGGACTGTGAACGGTGAAGTGGCAAGGGTTCCGAATTGAGCTGCTATATCCGAGAATTGTATGCTACACACGCGCTGCTATCCAGCTCCATCCATCTTACTTCCAACTGCTCCTCGTGAGCTCAGCAGCCGCGTTAAAACTGGGAGAGCAGAGGCATAGCCAGCCTGTCTATGGTTGCATCGGCCTTTCATGCTCCCAAAACGACCAAGGCACTGTCTGTCAACGCCACAAGGCTCTGTGCTTTGGAACCCCACTTCACGTCCAGCGCATGGAGAGCCTTGGTCAGGGGCGTGCTCCATGTCTTGCTGCTCTTCGTATATTGTGAGACGACCACTCCGCCAGGTCCACTTGCAGCCAAGAATTGTCCAGTGTAATCCCAAGCGAGGCCAGTGACCGCTAGACCTGCGTCGATGGTGCGCAGTGCTTTGAGTTTCCGCAAATCCCAGACTGTCACTGTGGTTTGACTAGAATTGGCAGATGCGAGCCAGGTTCCATTTTCGGAGAAAGTGATCGCTGATACAGGGCTGGCTCCTGAAGGTGACGGGAAAGTGTGCGCCAGCTGCGAGCTCTTCACATCGTACAATCGGAGAGATCCGTCGGCGCCTCCTGCGGCAAGCAGGTGACCATCAGGATGGAATGCAATGCTCGTGAGTTCTGTAGCATGTTAGTTGCGGTGAACGAGAATGCATAGACGTCGGGAACGCTGGATTGTGACCTACCAATATCACCATAGACTTGCGTCAGGACTTGCATTGTGCTCAGATCGTATACGATATAGCTCTTGTCGTAGCCAGCAGACACCAGAAGATCGCCGCTTGGATGACTAGCAAGTGCGTTGGCAGCTCCGGCATGTTGCTGGAATTTGCCCAATACGGCACCATCCTGAGCCACTACGACCGTTCCGTTCGCAGTCGACACAGCCTGCTTATCGTTCGCCCAAGCACCACTCAGAATAGCGCCAGCGCCGAGATTGCTTCTCGTTGTGAAAGAGCCTGCTCCCAGGTCGAAGATGCCCATGGTTCCATCCGAGTCGCCAGTCAAGAAGAAGTCACCAGAGGAGTCGGCCGCCAGGTGCTTCGCCCCAGTGAATTGGGTCTCTGCAGAAGCCTTGACATCGTAGGTCTGAATGTGATCGCCGGTAGCCCAATCTTGTGGCACAGCACGCTGCTTGCGTGTGCTCGAAAGACGCTCTTGTGTTTCGGTCACCTTGGCTGCAGCATTTCCAGACAGTGGCTGGTTGTCGACCTGCATCGCATCTCCGTTCGTGCCGTTCGCGCCGTTCGCACTGCCACTGACTGACACCCTCGACAAGGCATCCCGCGCCTCGTCGCGCTCTTTCTGCAAGCGGGCTATCACTCGTTGGGCGGCATCATTGTAATAGAGCGCTGTGCTCAACTCCTGTCTCGTCTCCGCAAGCTGTTGCTTCAATTGGTACGCCTCAAGGATAATCGCATCCCATTCGTTCTGGAAAGTCGAGAGGAGTGCCGGGATCGAAGTCAGGAATGGAGGTCGAGGCTTGACGGTGCGCGATTGTTTGAGGTCCACGAGGTCGTCGACGGAGAGCTCTTCGCCATTGACGGGATCGGTGCCATGCTCGGAGATGTAAGCCTGGATCAAGCGCTTTTCGAAGACATTGCCTACACCTACTGTAAGCCTTTTGTGATTTGGGGTTCGTGCATGGGATCCGACTGACCACTCTTGCGACTGGCCACTGGCTCTTGCGGCGCCTCGCCCGAGACTATGCGATGGCGTTAGCAGACTCCTAGATGGTGAAGCTCGCATTGTACTCACTTGCGCACAGCATGACGAGGCTCAGGAAGTTTTGTGCCGGAATGGAGCTCTCGTCGCGCGCGTGTCGCGATCGAGGGAAATCTCAACTGGGACGCAGCCACCGGCATTACCTTTCGCCGACACGTAGACACCTGAGGCAGTTCTGCAGCGGTCTGGACGATTGAGACTGGCCAACACCTCAATTCTCAACGAGCCATGGCAACCGGGCCTTTTGGTCATGACCCCCCACAACGACGTTATGGCTATCTCACCGGCCTGCGTCTAGTCTGGCCCAGCGCCCTGACCGAAGCAACACCGCTCGTGCGGCCATCGATCACATCTCCGGCGTCGTGCAGCAGCTCTGCGCACTCTCCAGCTCTGCGTGAAGACAGCGAGATAGCGGACGGTGAAGCATGCGACCAAACAAACAATGCCACGCGCCGGGGCCGCATTCACGGCTGGCAGTTTGCACTTCGGAAATGATCGGATTGGCGGAGGTGCCCACGGAAGGCGCAGGGATGTGACTACCCCTCGACCCCACCAAGCAGCCTTGGATTGACGTCGTGCTGAAGGCAGTGACAAAGTCTTCGCGCCAGCCCTCGACTGTTTGTCTTATATTTCCCAGCTCACACCAAGCTTCTCTCATACATCTACCCTCGACAACCCATCAAGGTCAATCCCGAAACTCTTTTTGCGAAACGAGTAATTGGAAAAAGTTCACCACAGTAATTCACCATGGCTCAGAGCGTGCTGTCCACCAAGGCTGGTGTCATCTACGGAGGTGAGTCGAGCAAATCCAGCAGATGCAGCTTTTGTGGCAACTCTCCTCCCCTCAATGGTTTCCCAAAAGCCTTATCGAAGCTCACTGCGTCGCTCCTTGTCGTCCAATGGCTGGAGAAGCATTTTTACCAGTCACACTGACATTTCTGCGCAGATGATGTCAAGAACCTCTTCAAGTACGCCCAGGAGAAGAAGTTCGCCATCCCAGCTATCAACGTTACCTCCTCCTCCACCGTAGTCGCCTCGCTCGAGGCTGCCCGCGATGCGAAGTCTCCTCTCATCCTGCAGATGTCCCAGGGTGGTGCCGCATACTTCGCCGGCAAGGGTGTTGGAAACAAGAACCAGGAGGCTTCCATTGCTGGTGCCGTTGCAGCTGCCCACTACATCCGCGCTGTCGCTCCTTCATACGGCATTCCAGTCGTCCTCCACACCGACCACTGCGCCAAGAAGCTTCTGCCATGGTTGGACGGCATGCTCGACGAGGACGAGAAGTTCTTCAAGGCCAACGGCACCCCACTCTTCTCCTCACACATGATCGATCTGTCGGAGGAGTCTGTCAAGGAGAACATTGAGACCACCGCTGCCTACCTCAAGCGCGCTGCACCAATGAAGCAATTCCTCGAGATGGAGATTGGTATCACCGGTGGTGAGGAGGACGGGGTCAACAACGAGGATGTTGACAACAACTCGCTCTACACCCAGCCAGAGGATATCTACGAGATCTACAAGACTCTCGCACCAATCTCTCCATACTTCTCCATCGCTGCTGGTTTCGGTAACGTGCACGGTGTGTACAAGCCAGGCAACGTCAAGCTTCGACCAGAGCTCCTCCAGAAGCACCAGAAGTACGTGCAAGAGAAGGAGGGCACCAAGGACGAGAAGCCAGTCTTCCTTGTCTTCCACGGTGGATCAGGATCCAGCAAGCAGGACTACCTCGATGCCATCAGCTACGGTGTTGTCAAGGTCAACCTCGACACCGATCTCCAGTACGCATACACCGAGGGTATCCGCGACTACATGATTTCCAAGAAGGACTACGTCAGCTCCCAGGTTGGCAACCCAGATGGCGAGGACAAGCCAAACAAGAAGTACGTTTCATTGATTCACAAGTATTGTCACGGACATGCTAACACTGCTACAGGTACTACGACCCAAGAGTGTGGGTGCGCGAGGGTGAGAAGACCATGTCGAAGCGTATCCAGGTCGCGCTCACGGATTTCAACACTGCCAACCAATTGTAGATATACCTCATGTGTTACGAGCATTGTGTTTAGGATGAATTGCACATCATGAAGAAATGAATGAAAAGCTACTTCCAAAATTGCACTTACTGCTTCTCGCATCTCCTCACTAGTACTCTGCCGCGACTACGAACCGAACAGTGTTCTCTCCGTAGCACGATAATGTTCCATGAGCTTCGGTGGCTGAATGCCTCGGTCATTACACCTTCGAAATGCCATTGCTTTTCCGAATTGTTCCGTCGTCATTTGTTGCGAACCCCCAAAAGATTAATGCCGCGTGTAAACGAATAGCCGCTGGGGTCTGCCATCGAGCCTCCAAGACCTTGAGCCGAAAGACAGTCTTGGATCACGGAGCATTGGAAGAGCGGCGAAATGAACTCATTTCGTGGGCTCAGATGGAGCGCGCAAGACGTGAAGAGGATAACGGAAATCTCAGCAACCAAAAATTGTACAGTATTTCGATCTTTCATACATTGCACTGAACTGCAGGCGGCTGCTATACTATTATTACAGAACGAATAACAAACTGTACAGCCATTTCGTCGTCAGATTTTTGTCGCACACTCATACATCCACAACTCATACAATATTCTTTTCCTTTGTCCTGCTGTACACAGTGTAGCGAATCAAAGATGATACAGCAATAACGGTCTCCTCCTCCTTATCTAATATACAGGCGTGGTCGCCGCAGTTGATCGATATACAGACCTCGTAGAAGCATGATTGAAAGGTGCTCGTTTGATAAGACCTAGACCAAGAGTCGAAGGGGCGCCGACGAGGTTGCCTTTGCCTTTGGTCTTGGCATCTGAAGAAGATGACACATCGTTGCCGAATTGAGCCCAATCGTCGGCTCTGGCGAAGACGTTATCGTAGAAAGGCATATCGAAAGTGCGAGAGTTGGGGTAGGTCCTTTTAGCTGCGATGAGAGGTTGTTGTGGTTTTGTGGCTTTGGGCTTTCGCGTTCGAGGTTTAGATGAGGATTTCGCTTTCGTTGCTGGTTTTGTTGGTCGGAAGCCGCCGTCGTTGCCGTCTTCCTCGTCTGGGAAGGGTTTCTTGCTCGTGACGGGTTTCTTCATGTCGCGGATGATTTTGTTCAGCTCCGCTGGTGAGGATGCTATCTGGGCTCGCAGGTAGGCTTGCGCGTTCGGGGTCTGCAGACTCTCCATGATAGGTCGCCGAGGTGTGTATTGGAACACTTCTGGTCGTGGGGCCTGGGTAGGAATTTCAGCCGAGTTCAGGTAAGCTTGATCGCCTTTCGCCAGAAGCTGAAGAATGTCCAGAGATTCCCCGGGCGGGATCTTATCTGGATGCGAAGGTGTAACGCAATCCATGTCGACTTCCTTGCGCAGCACGTGGTCAATATCGACAGCGCTGAAATAGGCGCACGACTGTGGCAAGTCATCGATGCCCATCTGTTGACTGAACATGGCTCGTGTCCAAACGTTGGCGACTTGAAGAGCCATCGCTGTTCGATATTTATCCTCATCCTTTGACAGATATCGAATCTCATCGTGAACCGTCAATGCCAAACGAGCATTGATGTTGTATCGCTTGCAAAGATACTCCATGCTGATGATGAGGAGATGCAAATAATCGACACCAGAGGACTGGATTGCCCAATTAATGCGACTGGTCATGAAACCTCCCTTGCTGATGAAGCGTCGCATAAGGGCTTCTGTGATGCCTGCTCCAAGGACGGGCGTTCGCGGTCGTTCCTGCTCCGCAAAGTCCTCAAGCTTGTTGAAAACCAGGCTCTCGGTCCCACCACGCCAGAACTTGCGATCACGAAGCGCCTTGCTACCGGACTTGGCACCCTTCGTTTCCTGATATAGATTCGTTGCGGTGATCTTCGCCTGCTCTTCGGTCACAGAAGGATTGAATTGACGGAGCAAGCTCTGCGCGAACTTCAACCCTGCGCCGTAGATCCGACCATAATTGAAGACCTTAGCGTCGTTACGAGAGATGCCCAGAATCTTTGCTGTGCGCGAGTGCAGATCCGTGCCTGCTGCTTTCGTACCTTCCAATGTCATGAATCCAATGGCATTGCCCCCATGAATTCTGAAACTTGAATCACCCACAACCGAGGCGATCCACAACTCTTGACTGTCGACATCTGCGCCAACGAAAGAATATCCTGGTGGCGCCTTCACCATGCTCTTCAGCTCAGACCCAACACGATTCTTCTTGGCATTGGCCGCGGTCAGCCAGGTATTCTCGACAGCTCGGCGGGTGATGGTTCCCATAGGAATGACTTGTGGCAGAATGTAACCCAGATCACTCGAGACCGCATGATCACGCTCCTTCTCAAACACAACCATCTGCGACATGATGCGGTCACGAGCACTGATCCAATACGAGCAGGATGCGTTCATTTCCAGAGCTTCCTTGGCATATGCATATTCGGAAGACAGTGTACCATTCTCAAAGTATCGAAGGTATCCTTTGGCAAGGGGCGAAGTGCAGCGCGCTTCGGGCCCATCCTTGTGAGGCAGCTTGAAGTAAGTGTGATCCAGGTCGTCGTGCAGCGCCAGGTTCTCCTCCTCCATCATGTCGCATTCAGTCATGCCTTGGTCGCGATACTTTTGCGAGTGCGAGTGCGGGACTTTGAATGTAAATCCATACTTGTCTGACCAGATGAGAGGATTCCCGTCCCATGCCATGCGGAGAAGTAAAGGCGCGATACGGGTGCGCACAGTGAGTGCGATCTCTGCATCATTAGTACTGAAGAGGTCTTTGTACCACATAGGCATTCCTGGCTTTTTCTGTCGTGCAGCCGGGCGTGGTGGATCCCCTTTCTTTTTGCCTTTCACCATGCGAACTTCCTGGCCGCTCCAGTCAAGCTGCGACAGCCAGGGATCGTTGCGGTATACTTCAGGCTCGCTTTTGTGCGCCACTGCTCGTTCTGCCAAGTCGACCAATCTTTCCTGCACGCCCGAGGATAGTCGATGATATGTAGCTTCTGCATTTGCGATAAATGCCTCCCAGCTTTTGTCCACGGGCAGGATTTCCGTCGATAAGTGTCTGAGAGCGGCAAACGAGACTGGATGGGGCGAAGTCTCGAGGAACAGTGGCAGGACCTTCTTGTAGACCTTGTGAGTAATGTCCACATCAGCCGCACAGTAGTCTAGTAGCTCATCGAGACGCTCTACGATGCCCGCACGATCCAGCTCTCCGAACCACTCTCGACGGGCCTTGTCGATTGTGATGTTGCAGTGGAACTTGGCAACATCTCGAAGACTGTTCACGGAAGCTCTGCCAACCCAAAGCTCCTCCTCGCTATCGAACGATGCCTTTCCCGATTCAAGTAGCGAAGCCAAGTCTGCGCTATCATCCGAGGCGGCGATCTTATCCTGCATGTCTCGTTCCTTCTTGTGCTTGTTCCAAGTCGGTCGTTGCTGGCTGCACATGCCATTCGTGGCAACATGCAAGCTCATTGTGTCCACGAAGAAAGTTCTCGATTGTTCCAAACTGTATTCTTCAGATATCCGCGCTCGATCGTAGCCAATGTTATGCCCGACAACGATTCGTGGTTTGCTTCGAGGCCCCAGTGGTATCAAATGCCTATCGTTTTCACTCTCACCTAACAACCAAGGTGACAGCCAGGCGTACCAATGCTGGTCCGAGACTGCGCAAGCCATGGCGGGAAAGCTCGTCTCATGCCACATTACTTCTGTGTCAAAGGTGATTACCTCCTCTTGTGGGTACTCCACTGGCTCTGCAGTGCCATCAGGATGGTACTTGGTCCAACCACTCCTTTGCACCCATCGTCGTGGCCTAGGTGGCGGCGAGGCACGGGCATACTTTGTGGCCAGGCTCAAGTATGGCTCAGCACTGTCCATGCCCAATCTGTAGAAGTGCTCGTCCAGCGATGCACCTTGCAGATCAGGCAAGTCGAAACCAACGGGCTCTGAGGTATCACTTGTCTTGCCGAGCAATTCATGGCGGGCAAGATGGTCTTTCGCTAGTGCCACCAATTCTTCGTCTGGCTTCGGGGCCGTCGGGGATGGGAACAATTGTGAATGGACATAAGCGCTGACTTGCTGGACGCCTATCTCGTTATGTCTAGGCGTCGTTGGAACGGCGAGTGACCGTGTGGGTGGCTCATGTTGCACTTCTTGCGTGGCCGTCGCGGTGGCATAACTTTTGCGCGCACGCGAGCGCGTCAGGGGAATGCGACCGAGGAGCGAGCTTTGCTGCGTGCGTTCGACGGCGTGGACCAGTTGGCGATGACATGGTGATCGCATGGCGTGTGCGATGGACTGGCTCCCCGTCAGGACATGTTGCTGATGAATGTGATCGATGCGTGACTGAGGCAGGCCGAGTGAAGCATGTCATGGGCCAGCATTGCTTCTCAGCCCTACCGAGCTCAGGCCCTGTCCTGTTCCCGTTTTACCGGCGCTCGCGTGGCTTGTGCAGTGGCGTCCGAAGCGTGCCGATCATCTCGTGGGTCCTGGCCTTGACCAGTTCCGACATCTGCATTCCATATCCTCGACCATGTAATCCCATCCTACTATTCCTATCGTCGATATGTCGACCTGGGGCTTCGAGGCGTTGGATGATTGGGAGGGCGACTTTGGAGAAGCTGTCGAGGAGCCAGATGGCAGCCAGATGCGTGAATCTCATCATGATGGGAAGTGAGTCTACTATGCAGGCCACCGAGCAGTGAGCATGATTGACGCTGCAAGTGAACATGTCGCCCCGACGGCTTATTCACACGACACGCCGCCACCCCTGCCCCGCTCCGCTCCAACATTGTCTTCCGCGCCTGCACGACACTCACTTCGGCACGACCACTTCTTTCCAGACGCGAGCCGCGAGCAAACGGAACAGCTCGAGCCACTTCCATATCTGCAATTCGAGCGGGCGCCTTTGCCTGCGTTCAATCTCGACCAAGACGAGCCGCCCGCAGGCCCCACTGAAGCTTCCACACCCACCTCGCTCGATTCGCACGAATTCGTCACACTCGAGGACACCGAATCTGAAGACGACGACGAAGAAGTAATGGCACGCCGTCTGCGTGCTCGCCGCTCGAGCGTCGTCGACCTTACAGAAACCTCTCCACCAGCACCAGCGTGCCAAACGAAACGTAAGCGATCAACGGATGCCACAGCGTCGGGCAGTGATGGACGTGCGAAACGCAGGCGTGCATCAGGAGGGGAGATAGAGGAAATCGACCTCGCAAACGAGGCGCCGTCGGCAGAAGAAGAGCTATTGCAAGCTCAACAACAAGAAGCCATCAGAGCACAGCAGCAGGCTTCTGATGATTCGATGCCTCAGAAGATTGGGCGTAGGCAGTGCATCATCTGTCTGGAGAACTTCACGAATTGTACTGCCACCGCATGCGGACACTTCTTTTGCCACGAATGTTTGCACCAAGCTCTCGTTGCGGCTGCGAGGACCAACGATAGAGGCCATGGCAGTTGTCCTGTCTGTCGCAAAAACTTATCGCACAAGAAGAAAGCAGATATGATACCCATTTCTTTCATGACGAAGAAGCACTACGATACGCATTACAAGGACAAGCAAAAGGCATAGGCCAGGAATCTTACCTTCAGAGAGCACCTTGGACGATGGCTACCTGGGGATCAGGATTGCACATCCATGCAAGAACAGGAATCTGCGACATGTCCAACATCACCACGGGCCACGCGTTCCGATTTGACGTCTGGTTGAAATGCTTGAGCGAGGAGTTTGAGGCGTGTTTGATTTACAACATCGGGTTTCAGGCCATGGGAAAACAGGATGATGCATGCTACAAATGATACCCTTTCACGCTTGCATGTTTTAATAGAAGCGGGCTGGTGGAGCTCTAGCACCACGAAGTTGGAGGCCAAGCTTTGGGGTCAAGCTGCCGTGCAGCTGGCACTGCCTCCACAAACCAGGACAGCGTGAGATCGGTTCCTGTTACAAGATCTACGTATACAGCGCAATGACAGATGGGTGCGTTGAAGATCTCTCTGTCTGTGGTTTCAACTGTACCAACCTGTTTCTCGTTCATGCTGCGTAGTCAAAGAGAGTGTTGGTCACGCCACTGATTGGACCGCTCCGTGCTTGCGGCGGCTGTAGATCGAAGCTAGGAACGTCATCATCACATCGCGTGCCCGCATGCTCTGCCTTGAAGCTTCTCCATTTAGAAGACAGCTTCAGAGTTTATCTCATGCGGCTATCTGGTCATTGACATTCACCTCCACTTACTCGTTCTTGCTAAATTCGTATTTGCACTACCGACAGACCCTCGTTGGCGACTCAAGGCAGACCTCCGCCGGCACAATTATCCGAAAGTACAGACACGCGTTTGCGATTTCCGACTTGTGACACGTTCGTCCTCAGCTGAGCTTGAATCGTGGCCCAGTGATTGGGTTTGGGGCCATTGCGCCTAGATATGGAAACCTTAAAGAACGCTGTTGGCTTGGGCGATGCCAACACCACCACTGCGAACAACGAGACCAAAGGCCAAGAGCCTGTGAGCGGCGTCACAGGTGCTGGCACAGCAGATCAGCCTTACGACTCCGGCAATGTGGAAGACTCTCACCTTGCTGGCGAGAGTGCCAATTCTACGAGTGAGTTACAGAACAAGCTTCGTAGGACTTCTTCAGGTTTCAAAAAGCTGACGTCTTCATGTATAGCTGCCGATGACCAGGATGTTGCAGCTCCCTTGAAGGCTCTCGCACCTGGGGGAGGAATTCTTTCTACTTTGGCCTCAGCAGTGGGCTTGCAGAGTTCGACAACCTCCAACAACGCCACAGTCACAGAGCAGCAGGGTCAAGAGCCAGTCTCTGGTATGACTGGCGAAGGAACTGCTGATCAGCCGTACGATGCCGGGAATTCAGAGGATTCGACACTAGGTGGCCAGGCTGCTCAGCATACTGGTGCAGCTCCGGGTATTTCTGGTGTCGAGCAGTCAAGCGCCACGGCGAGAGAGCAGGATCCAGCCACAACGAATCAAGGCTTGCAATTCGTTGGCATTTCTAGCGCAGCAGACACACAGTCTTCATATGGCGCTGGCACCCAGCAGCATTCGTCCATAAAAGAAGCCGTCGCTGAGGGAGCTCTGGGCGGTAAGGAAGACCCAGCACAATCTAATAAAGGTCTGGCATTCGTCAGTAAGTATCCCAATTATCCATAATTGTACTGCTCTGGGAACTAACAGTGCTCGACAGCTGCTGAGGTCGATAAGCAACCAACTGGCGCACTGGAACCGAAGACGAGCAACCATGGGCCAGTGGAGGGAACCGCGGGAGCCTACACCAAGAAGGAAGAAAGCAGGTGAGTACGCGCGTGCCAGGTGAATAAAGCTATCAGTGCAAGCACCACCATCAGTACTTTAGTTAGCGAGTGTGTAGCTTGTTCGTAAACCAATCTGATGAGTTATAGCAATTCTGTGGAACCACGGCCAGAACCGGTGAAGCAGTCCGAGCCGGTCGGAGAGAGCGGAGACAAAGCTGCGAAGAGTGGATCTACACGCATCTCCTCACTCTTCAGCAACCCATTCGCCAAACGAGAGAGCGTCTCTGGTGCATCAGGCGAGACAGATCTTGACCCGAAAGCGAAAGCTCCAGCTGGATCAGACCCACTGCCTGCTCTGGGAGAGCATTCCGTGCCTGTGAAGGTCGCCAAGGAGAAGCGACCCCTGCCCACACAGTCCTCCTCTGTGCAGCAAGCAGCTCCTGTGCCGAACGACACAAAGCCCGCCGTTGTTGAACCAAAGGTGGATAGTGCGATCCGGCCGCCAAATCATCTTGGAGCTGACGTGCCACCTGGGGCTGCGTCGCCAAAGCGCGATAAGGGCAAAGGAAAGGTGTATGGCGACTCTGATACCAACAGCACTCGGTCGAGCTTGACAAGAACCACTTCTGTCGGAACCACCCAGACATCGCCGTCCACTCTTGACAGTCGTCGCTTTTCAACCAAAACCGCAGGCAGGATACCGACTGCTGGAGGTATCGTGCTCGGTGAGAAAGCATCGATAGAGCGAGAGAGGCGTGCAAGCCTGGCGCCCAGCAGAAACTCCGTTGCCGTTTCTGAAAATTCTCCAGCGCCACGAGACTCCCTGCAGAAGGTCAATGAGGACAGTGAGACGCCCGCTCCTCTCACAGCATTACCACCAGTCACACAAGGTGAGAATACTGATTCACCAGCTCACTCCAAGACCGAATCGCCAGCAGCGCTGAAAAATCCTGAGACCAAGGCGTCGCAAAACTCCACATCAGGTCGCGTCCCAGGTACTGAACGAGGCTCGCTCGGATCAAGGCCGCCAGCGACTGGTGATGGATCTCGCTTTGCGGAACAAGGCTTGGGCGATCCAGTGCTGGAGACATCTACTCCGCAGACAACGGGAGAGCGGAAGCCAAGTCTCGTGTCCCGTATTGGTCGCAAGTTGAAGAGCCCATCCTCCAAAACTTCAAAAGCATCTGCATGAACGGCCGTGGTAAAGAAGTCTGAATTTTGAGCGTAATGAATATATGTGCGTCGTTTACAGCAATGATTATACCCTTTTTGTACATAGCAACGATATGGACTGAATGATACGAGTGAATAGACCAGAGAATGAGGTTTGCAGACAACAGCATGCTGCATGTTTATGAACAGGGCGCGAGCCATTCGTGACTTCCGCCGAGAAGATGCTCGGTAGTCGGCAGAGAGCCCTAACTTGCTCAAAGTCTTGGCAGCCGGTCAGATATATAGCCCGTCGACATGCAACTTCTTGAGAAAAGAGGATTCAATCTGCTCAAGATGGGGCCATATTACCAATATCTAACGGATTTTGACGTTGGATACTGTGGAGATAAGACAGTAGGATTCTCGAATCGCGCACAAGAAATGCCTATAAGTATATCGTTCTGCGTCTCCTTGATGAGGTGGCACAAGTACTCTCATATTCTTCTCATCAGAAGCACGATCAGCACAGTCTTACTCTCTTAGCTAGTCAGTTTGTTTTCGCTGCCATTGATTTGATACAACCTCTCACCCGCAGCCCTCTCAAACAACCAAAATGGTCATCGTAGCACTCGCAGGAGCAACAACAGGTTTCGGCCTCACAATGCTCAAGACCTTCCTTCATCTCAACAAGCTCAACAACGGAGAACACAAGCTCATCGTCCTCTCCCGCTCCCCTCAACCAGACCTCTCAATCCAAGACCTCGAAGTCCGAGTAACAGACTACAATAACCATGCTCAACTTGTCAACAACCTCAAAGACGTCCACACTATCCTTTCCCTCATCGGCGGCGGTTCCCCAGAAGCCCTCTACTCCGCCCAAGTCGCTCTCATCAAAGCCGCTGTCGAAGCCGGCGTCAAACGCTTCGCTCCCTCCGAATACGCGGGTCGCGGATACGAAGGCATTGATCTCTATGAACCGAAAGCTCGTGTCTGGGAAGTCGTTCAACAGAGTGGGTTAGAGTACACTCGATTCGAATGCGGACTGTTCATGTCTGTTCTTGCGACTGGTACTCCGAAAGATATGACCGAGGTCGGGATTCGAGAAGGTTGTACATCTGGAGAGGAAGAAGCCTTAGCGGGATTGAGACCTTGGAATTTTGTGATTAATGTGAGAGCTGGGACGGCGGACTTTGCGGGTGATGGATCTGCGGGGATAGTTTTGACGGATATGAGGGATGTGGCGAGGTTTGTGTGGGAGGCGTTGAGTACGGAGAGGAAGTGGGAGCCTGTTATGGGGATGAGAGGTGATGTGACGAGTTTCAAAGAGATTGTGAAGAAGTTGGAGAGGATGAGTGGGAGGAAGTTCTTGGTGAGAGAAAATGCGATAGAGGTGTTAGAAAGGGAGACGAGGAATGACCCGAGTAAGGCATTCTACAACCAAGCGAGGGTCGCAATGGCAAGGGGCTGGGCTCTCGCTGGTAATGAGCTGAACAGAGCGTACCCACAAGTGAAGCCGGTGTCCGTGAACGAGTTCATTGAGAGATGGTGGGCTGGTGTAGAGCTCGGCGAGCCCTCATGGGCGCAAGACCAAGCATTCGGCGTGGAGGAATTCGGTGACAAATGAGGAGACACGACAACGTTCGCCGTTCCTCATCTCTATAGTGCTTCTGAAGTAAGACCCAACAAGAATGCTCCCAACTTTCGCTCTGTAAGCGTCATTACCCAACGAATGCTCGAGTGACCAACTACGCGACTTGAAAGATAGATCATCGTTCAAAACACGTACATCTGCTCTAGAATCCAGCTTTGATGCTGGCGTTTCAATGACGCCTCTTCACCACGCAGAGCGCTTTCAAGCCGCCGATAACCCCGGTCCATCCGAATACAATAACATGCTTCCACGTCGAACTTGCCGGGTCCAAAGCCTGGGATTTCAGGTACTCCAAGGATTCGCAGTAGTTTCCCAGCCGGCAGCCTATGCCGACGGTCCGGACGTAAACCGTGGCCTGCAGTCAACCGGTCCCAGGCCGGAGAACCGATATAACTGGCACTCGTAACTGCCAGTCTGGGTGGATGGAAGCTATATGAAGGGCCTTCTCGCCCTTTCAACCATTTCAAACGACCGTGTGCGATCTGGACGAACCACTGCGTCAGGAGCTGCAATGAAGCTTGCGGTGATGAATCGTTAGAATGGGCTGTAGGAGCGCATTCGAGCAACCATCTAGGAGGAAGGGAATCCCAAGCCTGCAGGAATTGCTTGAAATGAGCAGAGTCCGTGAACTGGGGTATGTCACTCCAGAGGTGAGGTCCATGGTGGTGTATTTGTGAATAGAGGCTCAAGAGCACGCGAAGCAGGAATAGGATCCAGGAAAGATACCAATTTTTGGTATCCTCGCTCCATTCGACTCTTCGCGACGATAGGCGTTCTTGCGTCCATCGTTCCGCAAGAATACGATTCGTCCAGTTCTGAAATGCAACTCTCGTCCAGCGACCGCGGCGGGCAAGGAAGCGGCGAAAGGCGTGTAACAAATCCATTCCCTCCGGGAAGCTCGTCACTTCAGCCACCTCCCTCCGCAGCCTTCGTCTCTCCCGATCTGATATTGGCTTGTAGAGCAAAACGTTGTTGCCAGGATCGTCGACCAAAGCGCGGAATTGACTATCGATACCGCGGGCGTTCTGGATGATTTCTCTTGTGGATAGCTGGCTCAGTATCATTGCCTTCAGCTCAGGAGGGAGCCGATGAATGTGGTCCATGGCGCGATCGCCGAATGATGGAGTGCGTGTAACTGTCGAATACGTAAGCGTGACTCTGAGTAAAGTGTTGATGGGACGAACTGGTGCTGTGTAAAAGCAATGGGTCTGTCATTCTGCTTGAAACGGAGCGAGTACAAGTTGCAATCTCTCACCCTCTCTCTCATTTTGGCAGGAAGCGTTCACAAGTCTTCGCTACTGCGCAGGAAAGTGATATCGAGCTGAGGCAAGTAGGTCAGAGCTGCACTTGCCTACATGTAAATCTGATCTTGGCTTCCTTCGCCGTTGGGAAAGAGCCGGAAATACCCATAGATAGCAGTAGTGCTAACTGCGGTGTGTTGTGAACATAATTTCTCTATAACCTATAGCCAGGAAAGCACCAACTTGAGCCTTGCCCAAAGTTGGTGCTTTTCAAAAGGGCAGCTTGGAGCGCGATTCTTCGGCCTGTTTTACTAGAAAGCCAGGAGGTACATTCGTACAGTCCGTCAAATGCATACGCGGATACCAGGGACAGAGCAGGGCATTTACTCTGCAATTCTGCATGCATCACTGCCAATCAGACAGCTCATTAGGTCCAAATTCGACCAGTTCAGATTCTAGAGAGTGAAAGCATAGAGTCAGTGGCCCTGCTTTCCGATCCCCGAATGCATGTGACGGACTGTCCGGCAAGTGAAGTCGCTGAAATCTTGGCGCTGTCGTCACATGCTCCAAGCTTTCCGAGCATCCGCAGTCGCTTCGCAAGCTCCAAGACATCTCTCACAACATAACACGAACACATTGCCCTACACTACACGTCCGCCACAGCTATACCCACCATGCCCGAGAAACGGATTGAGCAATGGGAGATCGACCGTTACTGGGAGATCTTCTCATCGCTCTCGAATGGCTCGTCACATTTGGACGGCACCCAGGCTGCCTCCGTGCTCAAGAACTCACAGCTGCCGGAGAATAAGCTGGAGCGAATATGGGATTTAGCAGATGTCGACAATGATGGCCGCCTAGACTTTGAGGAATTCTGCGTCGCAATGCGCCTGATATATGATATCATGAATGGAGAGTACCTGGACGTGCCACAGACATTACCGGACTGGCTGGTGCCGGAGAGCAAGGCGCATCTCGTACAAGCGACGCGCGCTGTTAGTGGTGGAGGAGAGAGGTGGGAGCGGCCCGATTACGACGACGAGGGGAATGAAGGCCTGAAAGATGGATTCGATTGGTATATGCCGCCGAACGAACGCACCAAATACGAAGAGATATACACATCAAGCAGGGATACGCGAACCGGACTGATACGATTTGAGGCGCTTGCTGAGCTATATGAAAGTCTGGACGTTCCGGACACTGATGTCAGAAGCGCATGGAACTTGGTCAATCCGAAGAGCGAGGAAGGCATCAACAAAGACGCTTGCTTAGCATTTCTGCATATTCTCAACAATCGACACGAAGGTTACAGAATACCGCGATCCGTTCCTCCTTCACTCCGAGCCACCTTCGAACAAGGAAGAATAGAATACAACATCGATCGTGTGCAGTCCGCAGCTGATCGGTGGGGAACGAATAAACGGGACGACACTTTGACAGGCAAGAAAGCCAAGTTTGGAGACACGTATTTGTCACGCTTAGGCGTGGGAGAGCGGAAACCGAAGGGCACGGATTTTGGCAACACCCCCAAAGACGCGGACTGGGAGGAAGTGCGCCTGAAGAAACAGCTGAAGGAGATCGAGGAAAAGATGGCCAAAGTCGAAGAAGCGGCGGAAAAGAAGCGATCGCGAGGCGGAAGACGAGAAGATTCAAAGCCCGCACTCGTGAAGCGGGAGCTGGAGCAGCTGCTAGATTACAAGAGACGAGAATTGCGCGACCTCGAGAACGGCGAAGGCAAAGCGAAGAGCGGACAGAGCCTCAAGTCGTTCAACGATGAAATCGCAATGGTCAAGGAGCAGGTCGATGGACTAGAGGCGCATCTCCGCAAAAGAGAGCAGGTGTTGCAAGACTTGAAATCTCAAATTGAGGCGGAGCGAGCAGGCCCACGATAAAAATACCACACGAAGAACTTGTAACACTGTGTACAGAATATACCCCTACCGGACATAGTGCAATACTATTGACAGTAGCCGAATTCCGGCTCGTCGCCGCGCGAAACCAAGACGAATCTTCATTCCGAGGGGCTGGGACATGTTCACGATTACCAGAGAATGATGCTTGTGCAAGTATTCGGTTTTCAAGCTGGCTGCTGGGGAACACGGCACGAGCCCGAAGAACATCCACTAGTCACCGATCCAGCGGCTGGGAGAATTGGGATGTGTTTTGACATGACTCGGGTGCGCGATACTCTGTTGCTCAAATGTGCAGTCTAGAAGTCATGCGCTATTGACGCGAAACGCAAGAGAGCCATCGGATCTAATCCGAGGAATGTATGCGTATGTCGCCGTGGTATGCACGCGAGGAACATCTGGCGAGTAATCACCTCTCAACTTTGCATCTTCTAGCATTTGCTCCCGTCTGTCTCTGCTTTCGCCGCTTTCTGCCTACGCGCTGGGTCCTTTCGAGATGCGAGCCCTACGGCTGTTGGCATGCTTCGCTTCAACTCTTTTGGTCCCCGGGGCTGTCGCCGATATGAGCGATTTTTCATGTCCTGGCGATAACAATACTCTGCAATATTTCACAGCCGCCCCTGCTGGACGCGAGTTGTATATCATTCGATGGATATAAGACTACTAATTACTTCAATTCAAACATGAACGCGCCCCAGCAGGCGACGACGACGACGGCGGGAGGCCTCGAGGCCTCCCAACACGCGACAACACCCCCCGACCGACACCGCGACGTCGCGAGCAGAGGAGGGAGCCCGGGAGAAGGAGGTTGCGTCTCCAACTCCCAGGCGACCCAAACCCGCCCGCAACCACCTCCCTCTGGCCCGCAAGGCCAGAAAACCACTGCTAACACCGATACTCTGAAACTGACCATCCAGAAGAACCTAAAGACACTCACCGAACAGATCCAGAGCCACCTCGACTCCCAGTCGACCCTTTCCCCCTCCCCGACCCTTCTCCTCCTCCAGCAGGCCCAACAGGCCCTCCTCCACCACGCCCTCCGCCAGGAAGAGTCCCAGACTCTTCAAGCGATCCAGAAAACCCTCCAGAGCCGCCCAACACCCACCACTGCCACCCCAAAAACATGGGCCCAAACAGCCCAAATTGGACACACAATGCCAAGGCCCCAGCCTCAGGCATCTATGACCATCTCAGTGAAGATGGGAAACCAAGAAGAAAGGGAGACAGCAAAGAAGATGAGCCACGAAGAGCTCAGAAGGAAACTCGGAGTGCAGCAATTTAAGGCTGTGCAAAAACTCCCAAGTGGAGACCTCAAAGTCATCCTCCACAGAGAAGGAGAGAAAGCAGGCTGGAAAAGGACCAATCATGGCTCAAGGCTGCATACCCAGGAGCCCAGGTGGAAGTGCCAAGCACTCAGGTGATTGTACACAGCATCAGGACCTCCTGGAAACCAGAGGATGCGAATAGCTGGGTCCAGCTGGACCAGGACAACCTTACCTGGTTCCCAGAAGGACTCAAGATCAGTAAAGCCTTCTGGCTTAAGAACCAGAGGGCAAGGGAAGAAACCAACTTCTCCTCAGTAGTAATGGCAGTGCAGGACAGGCAGACTGCAAGAGAAATG